>NC_080090.1:98128180-99593180 GCF_950005125.1 Chionomys nivalis
TAGCCTGCAAGAAATGTAAACGGCAAGCTATGCTCAAACACCTGGGTTACCTCGACATGGATTTATATAAAGTGTCCAGGTAATGAGAAGCCAGGAAAAAAATCTCAGAGCAATGAAAAATATTCAGAACAAGCTACAAATAAAAAGAAAATGTAAAATACTGTTAAACACAGAACTCAAGAGTGCATCAACAAAATGTGTGGCTCAATTATCTGTTGCTTAAAAATTTTCATCGTCAAATGGAGTGCAATGAACAGAATGATGTAAAGCGTGAGGGACGTTATGTTATACAGGTATCAAAAGCAGTAGAAATGGTCACATGAATACCAATTTTACTTCATAATTTTGTTTAGACATAATTCAGAATAAAAAGAAATGCAGAAAGCAAGGCACACAGCAGCAATCTCAGCATTGGGTGGTGGAGTAGGAAGAGGAGGAGTTCAAGACCATCCTCAGCTACACAGTGAGTTTGAAGCTAGCCTGGCCTGCAAGGCAACCTGCTTCAACTCAAACAACCAGCATAGGGCATGGTAAGATGAAGATAACTCTAACAAGGGTCTAAATGGCATGGTATTTTAGAGCCCTTGGTGCTCTTGTCAAGGCCGAGGTCTGATTCCTAACACCCATGTCTGCCTGTAACTTCAGCTCCAGGGAGCTGGGCACACTCTTCTGGCCTCAGGGGGCATTCATAAGCATCTGCACACACACAGATACACACACACATTCACACACATACACAGAGATACACATGGATAAAGCTAAATTAAATATCTTTTTAACTTCTAAATGTATATTCAATAACTAACAAAGCTAAAATGTGTAAAGTCAAAACTGGTATAAATGTAAGTATAAAACAAATCCATAAAAAGGGGTAGATATTTCAATATCTGTTTCTCAATGGTTGATACAACACATAAAATTAGAATTTTGATGAGCTAGTTCCCTTTCTAACGCTGTGGTGAAATACCCTGACAAACAGCTTAAGAGAAAGGGGGTTTATTTTGACTTCCAGTTCTAGAGGAATAGAGTGCCCGTGGAGGGGAAGACATGGCAACAGAAGCAGGAAGCTGTTGATTGCATTGCATCCCTAGACAGGAACATTGAGAGAACAGCAAGTGTAGCCAGGTCATGAGCCTCAAAGCCCACCCCAAGTGAAATACGTCCTCCAGTAGGTCTCTATCTCCTAAAGTTTTCAGAAGTTCCACAATGAGTGCCACCAGCTGGGGACCAAGTGTTCACACACCTGAGCCCATGGGAGACGGTTCAGAATCGAATTTCAACATTTGTGTGTGTGACTCCTTGACTTTCAGACAGAAATGTGCGTATGGATGCAAATATGTTCATTTGTTATCTGAGAAAGGAGAAAATCAGTCAGGAGAAAGGATGGTACCAAAAGTGCATATGGCAAATGAATGCCGACCTGTTGCTGTAGGAATTCCTACAGCCAATAGCCTTTAAGTTACCCACTTGGGCGTGCATGGCCTCTTATACTGTAAATGCCAATGTAAAGTGTAGGTCCGTCCTCTCTTCCGGCTGTGGGATTCAGTTGCTGTTCCCTGTTTGAGCAGAGGACTGTAATCTGTGAGTCTACCCCTAAATAAATAACCTTCTATTATATTCAATTCTGAGCTAGTGTGGGGTTTCTTTTAAGTGTCCATCTTCATCTGGTGCCTCACGTGGATCTGAACTCCATAGCTACCTGGTAGACCACCTTAAAGACCTAACTGGTCCACAACCCAGAAAGTTTCCCATCCCTGCCCACTTGGCTTGCTTTTACCTACTAAGCATTTTTTTGTTTTTGTTTTCATTTTTTTGTAAAACCCTGCCACAGCAAAGCTGTTTAGCAACTCAGAAATTTTCCAAGCTTGCGCACCCCCCCGCCGCCCCCCCCGCCATGTTCCAGTTCATGTTCCCTGCCCATGAGTTCTGAGCTTCTTGCTCCATGTATGGAATTGATTTAATTGCTTTTAATTTGTCAAGTAAAGCATATTTCTCAGTACTTCACAAGCACCAAAGCGAAAAAACCAAAGAGGCTCAGGACTGTTTGTGGCACCAGGTTCCACTGTGAGTAGTGACTCTGCAACTATGACACCTACTGGACAATAAAGATTATTACACCTAAAACAATTTACTGGACCTTACAACAGGTCAATATATAATGGCAGACAATATTACCATGGAGAATTTTAGTAACTTTTTTGCTAATACTATAAATTTTATTCTGCAAAGCTTATATGGTTATTGTGATACATCCATATATTGGATACTGGGACTCAGTTTTTTCTTCATATTATATCCTTAAGAAAATGGTTTACTAACAGCCAAGAATGAGGCACTTTTATAAATGATACAGTCTTTACAGACTAACAATGAGCAGTCAGCTGACAGGATTAATGCCATTGAAAATCAAAGGTTATCTGAAAAAATTAATGCTATTGAAAAGGGTGACATTAATTTGACAGACAAAATTGAATCCATGTCAAAGGGTACTGAGAAATTATCTGAAAGAATTCATACTGTTGAATTTGACGATCAGAAGTTGTTAAAAAGTTATGATAGGTTAGCAGATAGAATATCTCTCCAGGAAGGCATATCCAAATAACGTCCAAGGATGAGATGCTAACTTTAAAGGAAAAACTTCAGACCTTGGAATCACATGTGCAGAATGAGGACCAGAGGCTAGTTACCTCAATGAAATCACTAGAAATATATACAGGCCAGGAGAATCAGGCTTTACAAAAGACAGTAGTAAAAAGGTTTGAAATGATTGAGGAAATTATTGGAGCTGATGAGCAGGGAATGAAGGTACAAGGACAGGATTTAATATCACCAGCAGCTGTCAGAGATGACTTACCCAGGGTTTTAGCTTCCTACCCTATAATCTACTCTGACAAAGCATCAAGTTCTAAAGGCCCAAAAGGATCCTAAGAAGGTAGATGTATACCTACAGGAATGAATGATCTAAAATAAATTAAGCAAGCAATAGTAACTTACAGCTTGCATTCCGCATTTCTTAGGGAGATGGTAAAGACATGGGCTTCTAGCATTAAAGCCACACCACATGACTGGTTTCAGTTAGTTTTAGCAGTCCTGGATGACAGGCCTCAAATGATGTTTAAATGTTATTTCAGGGAAGAGGCTAAAATTTTCAAACAACGGGGAAAAGCAAAAGGACTTGAGACTTCCCAAGATCAAATTCTTGGCGAGGGCACTTATGCTGACCCACAGGCTCAAGCTCTTTATGATGAACAAATCTTGTCCCTATGCCACAAAGCAGCCTTAAATACTTGGGACAGGATTCAAGAATAGAAAAACAATTGAATCATATACCAGGGTTAAACAGGGCCAGAGAGAACCCTTTAGTGATTTTTTTTTTTACAAAGATTAACTAAGGCTGTACAAATAGAAGTAACAGACCCAGATGCTAGACAAATACTTATTGAATCTCTGGCTTTTGAAAATACCAACTTAGAATGCAAAAAGATACTTGGGTTTTTAAAGGTTAGATGAGCACCAATAGATGAATAGATCCTGCATACAATGAACATTGAGACATTTGACTATAATACTGAATCTTGGGTAAGAGAAACAATTTCCAAAGGTATGAGGAGACATCAAAATGCCAAAGGATTTAACTGTGGTAAAATAGGACATCTGAGAAAGGATTGTAGGCAAGGAATTCCTAGGAAATAATATCTCCTTTGAGAATGGCAAGAATAGGAAGACTCAGCCTTCAGGTATATATAGAAGGTGTGGCAAAGGCCAGAATTAGACCAATGAATGCAGACCAACAAAAGACAGACAAGGCAACCTGATACCATTGGGAAACTCCTTCGGAGGGCATCTTACAGGCCCCAAGCCAAAAGTAGTCCAGTCATTCCCAGTCATTGTGGAGGACATGTCTCATCAGGAAAATTAAAAATTCAGAGCCCTCTGTAAAAGACCATATCATTCTGGATGATGGAATAAACATGGAGGATAAATCAAAAATTCCAATAAGAAATAGGAAACATATATTCTGGCAGACTTCTGTAAATGATCAAAGACTAAAGCTAAGAGTGCATATAAATGGCATTGTAATTGTGGGTTTGATAGATACAGGTGCAGATGTGAGTATCATTACTCCAGAATCTTGGTATCCAGATTGGCCTCTTCAAGAGGCAAATGATCAATTACTAGGAATTGGAACCCTATCTCAACTTAAACAAACTACAAGATAGGTTGGATGCATAGAGCAAAAAGGACAGAGAAGAAAGCTGAGGCCATATGTGGCTAATATTGCAGTGAATTTATGGGGTTGTGACCTGCTGCAGCAATAGAATACCCAGATTAACATTCCTGCAGTCCCAGAAACTCATAATTTTGGGAAGGATATTATAAGGTACTATACACAAAAGTCATTAGCCATTCAGGCTGTACAAGAACACAAAGCAACTAGCAAACCTTTAGAGGTACCAACAGCCCTACTTTTAAAATTGTTAACTGAGAAATCAATACGGGTTAAGCAGTGGCCTCTAGCTGAAGATAAGTTGCTGGCTTTAGAACAACTTGTATGAGAGCAGCTAGATGCTTACCATATTGAACAATCAACCAGTCCTTGGAATTTTCCTGTATTTTTTTGTAAAAAAGAAATCTGGTAAATGGAGAATGGTGACAGATCTAAGTGTATCACCAAGATTATTCAACCTATGGCCCCTCTACAATCTGAAATTCCTCTGCCTTCTCTATTACCAAAAGGATGGCCTCTTATAGTTATTGATTAGAGAGATTGTTTATTCACTATACCTTTACAAGAAAAGGACAGAAAAATTTGCCTACTTTACAATAATTCTCAACCTACTAGGAGATACCAGTGGACCATCCTCCCACAGGGAATGCTCAATAGCCCCACCCTATGCCAATACTTTGTAAATCAGTCATTGGAAATAATATGTAAAAATATTTCTAAATCTATAATTTACCATTACATGGATGACATTTTGCTATCTGATTCAAACAGATACTTTAGAAAAAGTCTGAAGAAGTAAAGAAAATTTCACCAAAATGGGATTATAAATTGCTCCTGAAAAAATACACAGAGGAGATTCTGTCAATTACCTAGGTTATAAAATAGGTTTACAGAAAATTAGAATACAAAAGGCACAAATTAGGAGATACCAATTGTGGACTCTGAATGACTTTCAAAGATTGTTAGGAGACATTTCCAGTCTATGACCAGCTGTTGGGATAATGATCTAATAGTTTATTTAAACAAAACCTTATATGTTGACAAAACTTAAATAGTCCCAGAGAATTAACAATTGAAGCAGAAAAGAAATTGATTGTTGTTGAAGAAAAATTACAGAAGGCACATGTGGATAGGGTGAATCCAAATCTTAATTGCATTTTAGTCATATCACTTTCCAGAATTTCCCCTATAGGGATTTTAATGCAAAGGGAAGATATTACCTTAGAATGGATCTTTTTGCAACATAAAACAAGTAAAAAATTTAAAATTTATGTGGAGAAAGTCTCTGAATTAATTATAAAAGGAAAATTGAGACTTGGTTACCTGAAATGGTGTGCTTTTTTACAACATTTTGGCCAGAACTCCAAATAGAAACCTCAGAAAAACCCTAGGGGATACTCAGAGACTATTTGCAATTATACCAGACAGTAATCTTGGAACTTACCCATCATTTTACTTTCACATGATCCCATAGAAAGAACATCACCACCATGGCAGCTGGAAGTAATTTTAAAAGACGATGTCCCCTTTCCCAACAAAGTTTGTCCTCAGGTTAGGGACATCATTTATGGGTTGATTATAATTGTTATAATCAAGAGTTGGGGTTGGGGAGAAATTATGTAAGCTCAGGGATCTCTTAAAAAAAGAGATTGGATAAGAGATTAGTGTAAGCTTACTCACACTAATAATAATAGTGAGTAATGGAGTGAATACTTGTGAACTATTATTTACAGGCAATTTACATTGGTATGGATTCTTGTATATTGATACAAGCTTAAATTATGTTGAATATGTTCCTATTTTTATCTACAATATTTGTATACCTAGACAAAGTTATTTTGTCATGCTATATACATGCATGCTTCTATCCCTGTTTCAGACATTTTGTATATTGATACAATTTTAGGATATATTTACCATATTGCAATATACATTTCTACCTCTGATCAAATTATTTATACATCGTTTACATTTTGAGGTCATTGTCCTCATTTGTTGCACAGTTGTTTAAAGATTGTTTAATATTCTATGAAGTCTTTGTCTTTAAGTTATATAGGTATTAAAAATTATAGGTCAATAGTCATCCATGTTTGTCATACTTATAGTTAGACTAATCAGGTTCTTTAGATACATAGAGATTGTATTCTGCAGATAGGTAATATTCAACCACTTCAAAGAGCTGTAGAATACATCATTTAAATAACTTGGGTTCTGTTGACAAGAGACACAATTGCTCCTGGCAGCACCAATCTATTCCTGAGAGAATGTTGAACACCAAGATACTCCACTTGCTGGGCGGTGGTGGCGCAAGCCTTTAATCCCAGCACTCAGGAGGCAGAGGCAGGCGGATCTCTGTGAGTTTGAGACCAGCCTGGTCTACAAGAGCTAGTTCCAGGACAGGTTCCAAAACCACAGAAAAATCCTGTCTCAAAAAACCAAAAAAAAAAAAAAAAAAAAAAAAAAAACAAACAAGATACTCCACTCGGAGTTTGTTTTCTTCTTGGCATGATTGGCCTTTGGGCAAGGAACTGCCCATGCCTCAACCACTGACAAAGTACATGGTATCTGGATATGGATAAATAGAACACAAGGAAAAAGACTGTCAAATCTTGCCAAGACGGGGTAAGAGGGTTTTGAAATTTTTCCTGCCTCTGAAAATGGTCTGTCAGTTGCGCTAGCCCTTAGCCAAAGTTGGTTGCTCCAAAGTTGCAAATGAGACTTTGGGTGATTGCCAGGTAGCCAGTTGTCTCTGTTATTTGTTACACATTTTGGAAGTTGCTTCATTGCACTTCCTGCTGCTTACTCAAGTAATAGTATTTCCCTTCTCGGGTCTTCGATGGTGTTGAAGACTAGATAGTTGTAGTTGCTTTCTTCTCATCACTTGGCCAAGTTACTTATTAAATAAGACTTCAACTCATAGAATAAGATAATTATTGAAACATTTATCACATGTTTCTTGCTTAATACTTTTTATGCTGGTTGTAATTATAATTTTTATACCTGATATTTGTTCTTATTATATACAATTTTGTATTAGGCTTAGAACTTCCTTATTTAAACAAAAGGGAGAGGTGCTGTAGGAATTCCTACAACCAGTAGCCTTTAAGTTATCCATCCACTTAGGTGTGGCCTCTTATACTATAAATGCCAATGTAAAGCATGGGTCTGGCCTCTCTTCCAGCTGTGGGATTCAGTTACTATTCCTCATTTGAGCTCAGGACTGTAATCTGTAAGTCTACCCCTAAATAAATAACCCTCTATTATACTCAATACGGAGCTAGTGTGGGATTTTTTTTTTAAGTGTCTGTTCAACCTGTGTCCTATACCTTCACTCACAACCAATCATATATTTGAATGGAAAGCATAAAACCATAAAACTTTTAGCAGGAAACTTTTTTATTAAAAAAAAATAAGGGCTGGGCAGATGGCTTATTGACAAGGGCATTTGCTATGCAAACATGAGGCTCTGTGCTTGAATACCACATAAAAATATGGACATAGACACTCATGCATGTAACCTCAGCACTTGGAAGGCTGAGACAGGGACATCAAGGAGACTTCTTACTGCTATCTTCACTCCAAATTCTCTGTTTCAAGGGAATAAAGTATAGGGTGATAGAGCAGGGTATCTGACATCCTCAGTTAGCCTTTGCATGCACATGTAGACTCACGCATCTGCACATAGATCACACACACACACACACACACACACACACACACACACACACACACACCTAAATAATCCAGTTAGAAAACTGACAAAAGACCTGACCTTTCATGAGACAAAATGTTCAAATACAAATAAGCACATAATCAACATTGTACCTCATTAGTTACTAAGGAACCATAATGGAATATCAATATTCAGCTACCAAAATGGCTAACATGAAGTTTAGTGACAATACCAAATTCTGGTGAGGAAAAGGGGAGAAATACTTACTCACATATTACTGTGGGACTTCAAACTGGTGCATACATTTTGCCAGTAGTTTGGTAGTTCTTAACAAAAATGAAAGATTACCACACAACTTAGTAAATTGTTGATGAGCATCTGTACCACAGAAATCAAAACCTATGTTCACACAAAATTCTGTAAAGTAATTGCAACAGTGTTTTTTTTTTTTTTTTTTTTTGTAATTGCTCCCAAACCAGACATGGTCATGATGACCCTCAGTGAGTGAAGGGTTAAACACATTTATTAGCTGTACTGTGGGGTATATTTAACAATAGAAAGAAGTAAATTGTTGATACATAAAATCACCTGGGGGATCTGTGGCAGAATATACCAGGTGAAAAAGCTGGTCCCCAAAGTTGCACACAATATAATTCCACTTACTTGACATGGAAAGGCAGAATTATGCATAATTTACAAAGAGATTAGCGGTCACCAGAACTTAAGGAAAAGGAGGAAGTGTGAGGGAAATTGTGTTTATAAAACTTTTTGCAAAGCATTTTTATGATGTTGGAAAGGTGTTGTGTCTTGAAGAAACTGCTAAGGAGTGGGTGGTCTCCCTTTGAATTCTTAAGCTGCACGTAAATCTATTGCATGTGTATGTGTGTGTGTGTATGTGTGTATGTGTTTTAATGTGGCACTGGTAATCAATCTCAGGGCTTTGAAAATGCAAGACAACCACTCTACCACCAAGCCACCATCACAAATCAATCAGTCTGTCTATCTATCTATCTATCTATCTATCTATCTATCTATCTATCTATCCATCCATCTATCTATCATCTATCTTATCTACTATCTATCTATCTATCTATCTATCTATCTATCTATCTATCTATCTATCTATCATCTATCTATCATCTTTCAATAATATAATGAAATTGTCCACTATGGGCTTCCTTATCCTCCTACACTTTCAGAAATCTCTGTCAAAAGTACAGAACATTTTATATTCATAACAGATGCCAGTCTCTTCTGAGTATCTGAGCAGCAGCCGCAGAAGGCAGCTAGTGCAGCCCATGTGCAAACTTTAGAAACTTTTCTCATGCACATCTAGCGTTTTCTCTTTGGACATTGTGGCTTGGATTCGTGACTAGCTTCTGGGGTTGTTACAGGGATTGGCATGTGGTAAGCATGGCAGGAAGTGGCACCTGATAGAGGCTCAATAGATATAATGTTTCTTGCTGTTGTTGCTGCAGTTTTGACCAAGACCATAATAGTGCAGGAACTGATGCTGGTCTGCTGGAGGAAGCCTTTTCTGTGTAGCCTTAGAGACGCCACACATGCAGCCCAGCAACTCATCTTCTTTCATGTCAGCCTGAATTCTAGTAAGTGTGTGTGTGTGTGTGTGTGTGTGTGTGCAGGTACACATGTGTAAGCAGAATAGGATAGGTCAATCTCAGTGTCATTCCTCAGGAGCTGTCCACCTCAGTTTTTGAGATCAGGTCTCTCACTGGACTGGAGCTCACGAGTTTTGACTGCGAGCCCAGGAATCCTCTTGTCTCTGCTGTTCTGGTGCTAGGGTTACAAGCACATGCCACTGTTCAGAAATTTGTGTCTAGTTCTAGGGATTGAATTCGGGTCCCCATGCTTGCACAGCAAGAATTTCACGGATTGAATCATCTCCTCAAACTATTGCCATCAGTGTTCTGTCTGCAAGAGCCTTCCCCATAAGAAATCTCTACAGATCTTTAGGTTTCATTTCCTTTAATTTTGACTGACTCCTGAGTGCAGAGACCTGCTCACCTGTGACAGACTCTCACACTGCTGTGTCAATGCTTCTTTTCTATGGAGTGCTTCCTTTGCTCTCAGTTGAGTAAACAAGCACCCACAAATACACCAATAACACAGTAATTAGGACTTGAAGTAATTCCTGTACTTTTTCTTCAATCAAGTATGCTATCCTCCTGCCTCATATCACTTAAAAAATTATTCAGAAGTTGATCTTACCCTTTCTTTCTGTAGTTTCACATTATTTATATGCTTTCTTAAGAAATAGATGCTCATTTAAATGTTTTAAACGTGATTGTTTGTTTCCTTTTTATCTTTGTATATGAGTGATGTATATGTGTACATGTGATGTCTCTCTATGTTTAGGGATGTGTTTGTGTGTGTGTGTGTGTGTGTGTGTGTAGAGGTGTATGCTTCTCTATGCATATACAAGGTTAGCTGTTATTGCTTTTGGGAGTTCTCTGCCCCCATCTCACAGTAGGAGCTCTGGAATTACAGACATGTGTTACTGCACCCAGCTCTGCATAGACTCTGGGGGTCAAACTCTAGTCCTCATGCTTATATAAGCACTTTACCCGCTGAACCTCTCCCAAGCCCTGAATGCTTCATTCTTATGGCAAGGACCATAATTCCCATGGTTTTCAGCCAGGATCTTTCCCATTGAATAATATTGGCTCCGGTTAATCTTTGCTGACTGCTGCACATTCTCAGTTGTGCCCACATGCAGCTTCTTTTCACATACACCCCATCCATGGCCCTCGCCCCACTACCATGCTTACCCCTGTTTTGAATACTCACAAACATGTTTTATTATGTACAGGAGAAAGGTTTTTCTTAGATATGAAGCTGAGCAGAGTTGCATAATACTTAAATGCCAACCTGTTTCCCCTGGCAACTCTTTCTTTCCTTCCTAGAAAACTTGTTCAAAGATCTTGTGGTCCTGCATCTTCTCCAACACTGGGTATGAATAGACATCTAAATGTTTTTTGTCAGTTGAATAAAATTAGAATAAGTTGTTGAATAGTATGTGTGTGTTATTGGATAAGAGATGAAACCTCAATATGTCCAAGTTGGTATGCTACTAGTCTGCTTTGAATATGAATGTCTTCATGTAGTCATGTGTGTTCACACATGTGTAGAGTACATGTGTATGCACATGTGTGTAGAGACCAGAGGTTGACATCATGTGTCTTCCTCAACCACTCTCAATCTTATCTTTTGAAACATGATGTCTCCTTGCACCTGGTTTGGCTAGACTGGCTAATGAGTGCCTGTCTCTGAGATTACAGGAATACACCATCAAACCTGGCTTAAAAACCCAGCCCAACCAAGCAACCAAGCAACCCTGTGGGCTCTGAGGGTCCAAATTCAGATCCTTCGGCTTTCCCTGCTCACACTTTATCACTGAGCCATCTCCCCACCTCAACCCAGTCCATTTTAATATTTCTTGAAGTATGTTTTCTTTGTTACGAGATGTCAATTTTTTTTTTTTTTGAATTTTTCGAGACAAGGTTTCTCCATAGCTTTTGGTTCCTGTCCTGGAACTAGCTCTTGTAGACCAGGCTGGCCTCGAACTCACAGAGATCCACCTGCCTCTGCCTCCCGAATGCTGGGATTAAAGGTGTGCGCCACCACCGCCCAGCTGTTTCACTCTTTCTATGTAAACCTTTATCAGCATGAAATTTATTTTTCATTTAGAGGTGTATTCTTTTTCACAATTGTATAATATACTCTCTACTAAATTCAGAAAGCAGCGTCCACTGAGATACTGCAGTGGGTAAAGGTGCTTACTGCCAAGTATGGCAATCTGAATTCAATTCTGACAACTCACTTGATTATAGAGAATTGACTGTTGAAAGCTGTTGCTTCCTGACCTCCACATGTGTGCTGTGGTACATGCTACCCCCAAATAAATAAATGTAAGCAACAAACAAAAACCAAAAAAATGTTCCTCAAAGTTTAGCAAATAATTCCTGCAATTGGACCATTAATCTGATTTTACCCTATTGAATTTTTGTAAATATACAAAATCCTTTCTGTACTTTTGTCTGGTTTTATTTTGATCTGATTTCCAGTCATGTCACCCTCTTTACACTTGCAGCTTTATGAAACAAATAATTAGGTCAGATTTTAGTACTTTCCCACAGACATGTTGGCTACTCTGAACACACTATTTATTGCAAGTGATTGAAATTATTTTGTCAAATTCCTCCCTGACCCACCTGTTCTTCTTCCAGTCTATTGATGCACAAGTACACACACACACACACACACACACACAGTCACACACACAGTCACACACATACTCCTAATTTAATGATTGGAATCTACCCAGTACTGCCTTTTTGTGTTCATGTATATATATGTGTATGCTTGTGTGTGAGAGTGTGTAAGCATATGTGTGCAATGGCACATGGGTATAGAGCAGAAGACAACTTTGTTTTTCTTTTTTTAATTGCTTTATAAATAATACTATTCAAAATTTCCACCTCCTCCCCTCCTCCCATTTCCCTCCTGCTCCCCCACTCACCCTCTCCCCCCACTCCAGTTCTAAGAAAGGGCAGGGTACCCTGCCATGTGGGAAGTCCAAGGCCCTCCCCCCTCCATCCAGACCTAGCAAGGTGTGCATCCAAACACACTAAGATCCCAAAAAGCCAGTACATGCAATAGAATCAAATCCCAGTGCTATCTATTATCATTGGTTTCTCAGTCAGCCCCCATTGTCAGACACATTTAGAGAGGCCGGTTTGATTACATGCTTGTTCAGTCTCAGTTCAGCTGGCCTTGGTGAGCTCCCATTAGGTCAGTACCACTGTCTCAGTGGGTGGATGCACCCCTCGCGGTCCTGACTTCCTTGCTCATCTTCTCCCACTTTCTGCTCTTCAACTGGACCTTGGGAGCTCCAGAAGACAACTTTTGATGTGAATATTTGACCACCTTGTCTGAGGTACAGCCTCTTTCTGTTCACTACTATATCCACGAGGCTAGCTGACTCATGATATCCTGATAAACCTCCTGTTTTCAGCCCCCTCTTCCCATAGGAGTGCTGGGTTTACAGATACACACTGTGGTGTCCGGCTTTCACGGATGGGGAATGTGCACTCGGATTCCTCAGACTCGGGCAGCCAGCACTGGACTCACTGAATCACATCTCTGGCTCTGTGCTGTCTTTTTCACCTGGTCTTCTCCATCCTTTGAGTCCTGGTTTTGAATATTCAAAAAAATGTGTAGTCTTCATCCGAGCTTTCTTCACAACTTCTTGCATTGGTAATAAAGATTTTTTTTTTAGATTAGGTTGATGACAAAATAATTATTGGTCTTTCTTTTTGGGGTTGTCTTAATGTCATACAAGTAGCCACCTGCCCTGTCTGGACAGATGCCTTCAGCATGACTCTTTTGGAAAGGCCCCTGCTAAGTCAGGCAGAGATAACATCCTGGGCTGTGTAGTTGCCCTGTGGCAGTCTGCAGGGCTGTTTTAACATCACAGGTCTGGCCCACAGCAGGTTTGCTTGGTTCTCATAAGACAAATAATGGAGCAAATAATTGCACTGTTTTGACCCAATCAAGCACTTGTCTCTCTGTGAGCACAGCTTGGCAGACACAAGCGTTAGGAACCCCCGAAGGCTGCAATGAGGTCTTAGTTTTTCACTGTTTTGAGTGTGCTTATATGTGGACAGGTGTGCACATGCATTTTATGCAAGTGCATGCATGTGTGCCTGCATGTGGGAGCCAGTGGACACCTAGGGTATGGATACATGCTGGGCATCAACTTTTCCTTTGGAGAGAGGCTCTCTCACTGACCTCAAACTTATCAATGCAGCCAGCTTGGCTGGTAAGCCCTATCTTCACCTCCTCAGTACTGAGATTACAGGTATGCTTTGATGACTAGAACTTTAAAAACGTGGATTCTCAGGGTGAAACATAGGGTCTTATCCCTGAGCAGCTTCCAGTACTTTATCTACTGAGCAGTCTTCCCATGCCCACTTTTTTAACATCTTTAAATGCAGTGCAGAGGTCCTTTCCTCCTGAGAAGAGAGACTTCCCAAGAATGATGCAACGCTCATATATGCATAGATGCTCTTGCTGAAGATACCTTTCCCACCTTTGAAAACGAATCTCATGGATTCCGGGGATGGCCTGGAACTAGCTATATAAATGAGGCTGACCTTGAACTTCTGCTCCTCCTGCCTCCACCTCCCCAGTGCTGGGATTACAGGCATGCACCACCACTTCCAGTTCAGGCAATGCTGGATGTGGAACTCATAAACTACCGCAAACTTGGTGAACACTCTACCAAGCCAGTCACATATATCCTTAGCCCTATACATTCACGTTTTTAAATGAGGTTGGCTTGGGGGTATAACTGTTTTTGTGGCAATTCTCACCAGGAGAAAGTTCCTCTTTCTACACTGTTAACTTTGGTTTGGTTTGTTTGGTCTTTTGGAAACAGGGTCTCACTATAGCCTTGGCTGGCCTGAACTCATCATGTAGACCAGGCTAGCCTTGATCCCAGAGAGATCTGTCTTTCTTAAAGTCCTGAGCCACCATATGGCTTGAAAGGCTAACTTCTGAGAGAAAGGGAAGGAGCTGACCAAGGGTACCAAAAAGTTTTGTATCTTGAAATCTTTATTGCAGAAGAGATTGAAATCTATGGAAAGCCTAGTACCTAGCAGACTTCACCAAAGAGCCTGAATTCAGCACATCATTATGATTAATTTGGGTAATGGGGATCTTATGAACCCAAGAAAGAAAACCGCTTCTCTGCCGCTACAGTTACAGGCTCCATTTTGTTTGCAAGGTCTCCCCAGAGGATTGCGCACGTAGGACAGGCTGGAAGAGTCTACATGGTTACTGCTGCTCCACCAGGCGTTTCATAAACAATCATGCAGGGATGTAGCTTCCGTTTTAGGGAGTTCTTTTAAAGATGAGATGAAGGAGGGAAAAGGTTTCCTGGTTTAAAGCATTTTTATTCAAACCAGGCTGAGGGGAATCTGCCACGAGTTCTCAGAGAAGCGGAGGGATGCTCCGCCTAGAGATACCAACAGGACAGAACTGTGAAGAAAAGAAGGCTTTTATAGAACTGAGCGGGTGCTTTCGTCCTCCAACCTACCAGAAGGTGGCGCGAATTCACCGTTGAAACCACGAAGAAGGAGCGAGGCTTTCTTTTCGTGCGCCCGGCCCTGTGAGTCTAGTAAAACAGAAAGAAGAGAAAGAAAACAAACAAAAAACCCACCCAAGCTGGTTTTCTAAAAATAAACGAACGGCCTGAAAAGGTTCGTCTTTGCAAAAAATAAATCACCCTCAAGTTGCAATCGTCCACATTTTTATGGCCTGCCTTAGCTGATGAGAGTCAAAGGAGCTGAAGAAGCGCTGGATAAAGATTTTGCGGAGGACGATTTCCAGGATTTTGTGTAAGAAACTTAAGAAGCGGCCGCTGCATGTGTTCAAGAACCACCAGACCCAGAGATAGTTTATGTTTTAGGTTCTAACAGACAGCAAAAATAAGGAAGTCACCAAGCACGCACTGCTTTTCAATCGGAAAGTACTCGGGATATTTAGGAGTTTAGACCTTAAAGAACATCCAGGACCAGACGTTAAGGAACTTCCTTCTGTGTTTTCCGGGAGAAAATTAAATGTTAATAGAGAAAGCAAGGGATGCGGACAGCGAGCTCACAGACACAAAAGGAAAGAAAGCCCCCAAAGCCACCACCATTAACACCCACCAGAATAACAAAACCGGCCTCCTTGGCGCTGAGGCCGCCTCTGAATCGAGCTCGGTCTGAAGTAACTGGTCAGATGCCTGTGTTGGTGGCCACTTTCCCAACATCCAAGAACATTTTTGGACACCGGATAGTTACCAGAAAAAAAGAAAGGTTTTTATTTTTAAAATTAATTTTTTTAGTTCAGTAAAATATCTTATCAACTAAAGTTCTATTAAAAAACAATTTCTCAAATTCTAGGTTAAAGCGACGAGTTAAAGAGAAAAAACTATTTTTAAATGAAAACAAAACAAAATAATAATAAAAAATACTCCC
Organism: Chionomys nivalis; assembly: GCF_950005125.1. Taxonomy (NCBI): domain Eukaryota; kingdom Metazoa; phylum Chordata; class Mammalia; order Rodentia; family Cricetidae; genus Chionomys; species Chionomys nivalis. Next base: position 98,144,127 of record NC_080090.1, read on the forward strand.
AACGCTTTTCATAAAGAAACTAAACCAAAGAACCCAAGGAAGACGTAAATATTTTCAAGTTAGAATTTCTAAAGAAATTTCAACCAAGAAAGTGACCTCAGGCTCGATCCTCGTGTTCCAGCCTGAAGCCTGAACTTCATTTTAGCAAATGTTACTGAAAAAAAAATGTATATTTTGTTCTTAACAAAAAAATCTTATCTTTTAAAAAATTAATTTGCTCTCAGCGTTGATGGGATACATTTTCATTTAACTTCAGGGCCGTGCCTTGTAATTAGTCTTTCTTGACCTCTTTCTTGTAAGAAAAGATAAGGTGTAGAAAGAAAAAATACAATAAAAACAAAGTTGTAGGTTGCAGTTAAAATATTTTGCTTTATCACGCCTGGCGGGAAAAGAGCCAAAAATACTGAAGTCAGGGCGACCGAGAATCACGCGCCGGGTCCTCTCAATTCCGAACCTCAAGTTCATTTCTTAAAATCTTGGGGCTTGTTGTGAAACCGAGGGCATTTGGCTAGAAAGGGGGTGGCTTCTAATTCATTTGAGAGAGGGATCAGGACATGGAAAGGAGACTGGGGGTTATTGGAAGGGTGGGTGCGTTTTCTTCAACAATTTTTTCTTGGCGGTTTTCGTGGAGTGCCCCGGAGTTTAAATCTAGTCTCTAGGCTCACCTGGAAGAGTCCCCTTCGTGGCACCCGCTCCGTCTGGCGACCCTGGATCGCTCATGCAGGCAGAGAACGCCACTGTGAAACAAAATTCCCGTATTTATGACATCTTTCCCCCTGTCCGAGTCCGAACCAGGTTTGGCTGGCGGGGTTGGGGGGGGGGTTGTCTCGGGGTTCAGGGAGATAAAGGAGTTTATTTTAAGTGGGGTGCATGTCAAAGTTAAACAGCATTTCTTAGCTACGATGTAAGGCGAGTCTTCATTTCTTTTTTTTCACTATTTCTTTCTCAAAAAACTTTATTCCTTAACATTTTTTCTTTCCTTTTCTTCCCTCGATTCCTCCAAGAGAAAAGAAAAAAAAAGAAAGAAAGAAAAAAAGAAACCACCCGGCTTTGCTTTTATTGTCCATTACCTCCCAAAGAGCAGGCTTAAATGTGCGTTATCTGGGCAGTCTCTGGCCTCGGCCACTACTCGGGTTTGGTTTTATTTGGGGACCTTTGAGAAATATTTTGGCAGCAGTGGGTGTGTGCGCAGAGCTCGGGAGCATCGCAAACCTAAAAGAGGCGATTGTGTCCACAGAGTGTGAGCCAGGATCAGCAAGCTCCAGGCTGCAGGGACGGAGCCGCCCGACCGTGTACGCCGCAGCTCTAGCACAGGACCCGTCCCTGCTGGCTCATCGACTTTAGGGAAGGGGACTGAGAGACAAAATAAAAATGCCGTCGCGACCGCGCTCATTGGTTTTACTTTTGCATTCGAAGGCTCCTGTTGGGGCCGGGTGACTCAAGGCGGAAAGCTGGGCCCCAGGACGCGGCCTTTGTCGCTGGCACTCCGCAGGCTTCCCGGTCCCCTCCTCTGGCGCCCGCCTGGGACGCGCCTGCTCCCACCCTCTCAGATGGCTGGGAAATTGAACCCCAACTCCATTTTGCATTTTGTAGTCCCTTTAGAAGAATTGGAGAGGAGGCCAGAGAGAAAACCTGGAAAGACAGGCTGTTATTTATGACTGGCGAATCGTACTGTGGCACCAGATGGTGGGACTTTCAGGCCGGGCCACCTCCCCCCAGCTTTCCGGTTCCCCTAACGTTAGACCGAGAGTCCAGTGTGGCGGCCCTAGCAGGGCAACGCCTTAGGCACCCCCTCTATTGCTTCAGCTCTCCACCACATTGCTTTTGCTAAATATACTTGGTGGAAGATAGACTTAAAATTTTTGTATTTGTTGCAAATTGACCCCCACCCCACACCCAAGCCGATTAATGATCTGACATCAGTACACAGCCGCTGCTGCCCTCCTTTCCGGAGGCGGGGAGGTGGACTGAATGGCCAGGTGGAAGGTGGGGTAGGGTTAAGAAGCCCAGAAGGGCCTCACTTCCTCTTCGTTTTGTCGCCCTTTGTTGTACATACGGGGGCAAGCAAGGTCTGCCAATCACTACCGTCTCCCTTTCTTGTTCTATAAAGACAGGGTCGTCACAGCAACCGCGACATGACAGGCTGGTATCTCTCTCGAGCTCCAGGGGGCCCCTAATAGGATTGAAGAGAAAGATCAAGCGAACGTTTTCCTATTTGGGGCCCTGTAATAACTCCTAACTGCTTGCATATACATGGTCCTTACAGTTTAGGCAGACAACTTTTAATCCCAGAAACACAGGGTCTGCTTTAGAGAACCCTGACAGACCCTCCTTCCCTACGGTCCCTATCCACTCACCTATCCTTTATTTGAGAAATGAGATGAGGACTCTCCTTCGATCTCACTAACTCCCAGTCCCTCAAAAACCTGAAGCTGTGATTTCATCATTTTGTCTTTAAGCATCTCAAAATAAGTTTAGAGGGAACAAAGACGCCCCCTTTTTGGTTTTCACATAAAGTCTTGAGCGGGCTCACAAGTTTACAGGTCTTTGGGAGACATTGACCTTGAATGTGATTTCCCAGTGGAACAAAATGCACAAACCGACCAGAGGCAGAGGATGAAAGAGCCTTTGCCCTCAGGTTCCCTGTGTTCAGAGAGAAACAAGGAGGGTGTGTGTTGGGTGGGTGACCTGGTACTGGTGTGGGCATCGCAGGAGTAGGGAGAGGAAAAGAAAGGAGACATCTAAAGAGGGCGCTTTATTTCCAGGCCCCTGATCTGGGGAACCAGTTGAACTGGAGTTGGTGGTGGAGAGAGACAGAGAGAGACAGAGAGACAGAGAGAGAGACAGACACAGGGAGGGGGGAAAGGAGAAGCAGACAGAGATGACTTGAAAACCTAAATGCTAACTGCCTTGGAATAATGAACATCACCAACATCTGTCACCACAGATGTTTGCTTTTTGGTCCGGGAAAGAGTTCTCTCTCTCTCTCTCTCTCTCTCTCTCTCTCTCTCTCTCTCTCTCTCTCTCTCTCTCTCTCTCTCCCTCCCTCCCTCCCTCCCTCCCTCCCTCCCTCCCTCCCTCCCTCCCTCCCTCCCTCTTTCTCTCCCTCTATCTCCACCCCTTCTATCTCCACCCAGGACTGACAATGAATTCCAAATCAAGGGTTGCAGGGTCTTTTCTCTCCCAAGCAGCATCTTCCAGGTCTCTGAACATAGTCTGCTTAAGAACAAAAAACAAAACATGGTTTGACTGGGGAGATGTCTCCGTGGTACAGCACTTACCTTGCAAACGTGAGAATATGAGTTCAGAGCTCCAGAACCCATATAAGAAAGCTGAGCATAAAGGTGTAGACTTGTAATTTCAGTACCTCTAAGGTGAGTTGGGAGATAAGGACAGGGGATCCCGGAAGCTGGGGAGGGGAAGAGCTAGCCTGGGTGAAAAAAGAGACCCTGCTTCAAAAACAGAGCTGATACCTGAAGCTGTCCTCTAACTCACACATGTGATCATACTCACACATGTACACAGCCACTCACACATGTGATCACATGTATGCATACCCACTCACACCACAAAACAAATGAATAAAGAAATGAATGTACAAAAATAAACATGAAACACACACAAAAGACGGCCAGCTTGACACAACCACTGGTGAAATCAGGAAAATGGGCCTTGTCATGTGGTCTCAGTCAGGGAAACTGAGGCATTGGGACGGTCAGGGACTCTCTGAGTGATCCCCTGGGAAGAATCAAAATAAGCAATCTGTCTTCATCTGCAGGAATGTCTTACTTTTAGATTTTGCGACACAGCATTGTTGTCTACAGAGTTTACCCTGGAGAACCACATAATCAAGTTATAAAAATAAATCATTAAATATCCTCATAATTTTTAAATTAAATTTCTAATGTGTGGGTGGCTATCACGGAGTTCGTGTGGTCCCTAGACCATTGGTTGGACACATCTAAACCACTGGATTCTGCCTGGTATCTTGGCCCTCTTAAAAAATGATGCAAGCTGCACGGTGGTGCCACACGCCTTTAATCCCAGTGCTCAGGAGGCAGAGACAGAGGCAGAGGCAGGTGGATCTCTGTGAGTTCGAGGTCAGCCTGGTCTAAAAAGCAACTGCCAGGACAGACTGCAAAGTTACACAGAGAAACATTGAATTGAAAAAAAAAATGGTACAAGTGAGTGATTTGATTATTGTTTTTTCTTGTGTTTAATCAACACAACCACCAAGCATCTAGAATATGGAGTAGTTTGCTGTGGTTTCTAGGGTGTGTGAGATAAATGTTTGAGCTGGGGAGACAGGAGGAGTGTGAGCTATGAGGTCCTCCTACACAGAGAGTATCTTCCTGGAAGAGCCTGTGAGAAGCAAGCATGCTGGTACCAGAAGCGTGTGGATGGATGTGTGTTCTGAAGCTATGGGATGGAGCTCTGACAAAGAAGCATGGCCACCAAGCCACCAAGCCACAAGCAGACACTTTGTGGGTGGGAAGCATTGACCTGAGAGGCCAAGGTGTCTGGGGTTTTGACAAGGGCTTGGAGAAGGCTATGGAAGTACGGTAGGTAGACAGTTAGTAGTACAGGGGAGCCCAGGAGAGAATGAAAGGGGGGGACCTGAGCTACGGAGACCTGAGATGACAGACCTGGGGATATTTCAGACGGTAAAACCTGGAGTTGCGAAGTTCTTATGTAGCAATTTCTTCCAAAACTCAGTAAGACCCAGGATGTTTTAAAGGACACTTGGTAAGACTCAAGAAATAAGCAACCCAGGAGTCTCAGAAAGCCCCTTACAGTGATTGGATGCACTAAGCACTTCTGACCCCAAGCTTATGTTAGCAAGAAGGGCTGAAAAGATAGAGACCAGCTGAGGTGGCGGAGACACCTGCCCTGTCCAACTGCTTGGAGCTCAGGCAGAGAGCTCCAGGGCTCTGGCTTTCCTGAGCAGTCCCCCATGCTGGGTGGCCTTTCAGTGTGGCAGCTGCCTTTGAGTCATCTGTGCTCCCATGTGCTCTCACTCATGCTCTCCTAACCCCAACAAACTCATTGGTTCACCTAGATGCACTGTGCTGATATTATTGCTTTGGTCTGTAATGGTTCTCTCTCTGGGCTGAACAGATACTTGTGCGTGTCTTCCTAGAAATAGAGTCACACAACAGAAGACCCCGATTCTGTCCTTGTGCTAAGGCTGTAGTGGAGATGAGATATGAAGGCTGTTGTAAGCCAGCTCAGGGGACAGATAGGAAGACTGGCAATGCCTCATTTCTTTTTTCTGTGGCTATGATAAAATACCCCAACAAGAGTGACTTATGGGAGACAAGGTTTATTCTGGTTCACAGTTCAAAGGTACTGTTCACCATGCAAAGCAGCAGGAGCCTGAAGCATCCGGCCACGTCATGCCACCATCGGGAAGCAGAGCGCAATGAATGCACACAGTTGCTCAGTTCCCTTTCTCCACCCCCTCAGCCCAGGACCCCTGCCAGGGAACGGTGTCACCCACAGTGAGTGGGCCCTTTTCATCTCCATTAGTCTAATCACAATAATCTCCACAGACATGCCCAGAGACCCATCTCTCAAGTGACTGTAGATCTCACCTGGCTGACAGTTGAGATTAACCATCACTGGCAATACTTAATGGCCAAAGGATCCAGAGATATGAGCCAGTGGGCAGACAATGATGCTTTGGGTAATTAGGGAATGGTTGTTAGATATAAGAATTTACATACTCTTTTAATATAGCATTTCCCACAGAATGTTTAGTCCTCATGATAATGCAGAAGCTCAGACTCAGTGTGGATGAGCTTTCTTACAACAGTTAGAAAGCTGAATCATGGCTGAATCTCTGCCTAACTTAAAAAGCTGGGGCTTGGGGATGGGGAGACGGCTTTGTAAACACAAGGAATTAAGTGTGTTCTCTAGATCCCCGTGGAAAAGATAGGCATTGTGGCGTGTGTTTTCAGTCCTAGTACTGGGGAAGCAGAGAAAGATACCCTGAGGCTTCTTGGACAGTTAGCTAAGCCTACTTGGTAAATTCCGGGCCAGTCAGAGACTCTGTCTCAAAGGAAAGGTGAAGGTCACCTGAGAAATGACAAACAAGGTGTCCTTTGGTGTTGTGATAGGAGCAGCGGGGCTGCGTCCCCAGCACCCAGCCGCCCGCATGGCTAGCTTATGCCCCAAAATAATTACACGGAAACTGTATTCTTTTAATCACTGCCTGGCCCATTAGTTCCAGCCTCTTATTGGCTAGCTCTTACATATTGATCTAACCCATTTCTAATATTCTGTGTAGCACCATGAGCTGGCTTACCAGGAAAGATCTTAACCTGCGTCTGTCTGGAGTGGGAGAATCATGGCGACTCCTTGACTCGGCTTCTTTCTCCCAGCATTCTGTCTGTTTACTCCACCCACCTAAGGGCTGGCCTATAAATGGGCCAAGGCAGTTTCTTTATTAAATGAAAGTAACTCATCCATCACTTTGGTCTTTCCATGCATGTGCACACATGGACACATGTGCCCCTTTCCATCCACTGTGGTGGTTTGAATAGGAATGGCCCCCACAGGCTTATATATTTGAACGCTTATTCTTTAGGTAGTGGTGTTACTTGACATGGATTAAGAGGTATGGTTGTTGTGTCTCTGGGAATGGGATTTGGGGTTTCCAAAGCTCAAGCCAGGCCCAGCGCTTGTTTTCCTGCTGCCTTCTGACCTGGATGTAGAACTCGCAACTACTATGTCTGCTGTGAGCTGCCATGCTCCTCACCATGACGATAATAATAATAATAGACTAAACCTTAGAAACTGTAAGCAAACCCGAATTAAATGCTTTCTTTTATAAGAGTTACCATGGTCATAGTGTCTCTTCACAGCAATAAACACTGATTAGGACACACACCCACATACACCAACAGTTTTAAGGGCACATATTGGGTCATTGCACCACATATATGGACCAGAAGGATGGAGACTAATGAAGAGTTGCTGTCCTGGGGATTTGGGTCCAAGTTTCTCTTCCTGTCTCAACCTCCTGGCTGTTGGGCCTCCCTATGGAGAGCTTGCTAGCATACTGTCCCCTCCAAAGAATGGGGTAAGCTGGATGGGTGTGGAGGCTTTTACTGGATGTAGTGAGTGCATCATTAACAAGTCTTTCTTTGGGTTTCTCCAACAACCTCCCCAACTCTCCAGCTGTGTGTGTGTCTGTTTGTGTGCACGTGTGTGCACGTGTATATGTTTATGCCTGTGAGGATTGCCTTGGGTGTTGCTCCTCAGACACCCTCTGTCTTAATTTTTGAGAGCAGAATATTTCATTGGTTTGGAACTCACCAAGTAGGCTAGGTTGGCTAGCCAGTGACTTCCAGAAATCTACCTATCTTTAGTATTAAAAATGCACATTACCATACCCAGCTTTATTTTTTTAACAAGGGCTCTGGGGATCTAACTCAGAACCTAATGCTTACACTGCAAGCACTTCACTAATTGAGCCAACTTCCCAGCCCTGAGTTTCTTACATTCTGTGTCTGCTTTGCCTGAATCAACAGAACCGATACTTACATCTGGTAGTTTTAATTTTAGTTTAGTTCTTAAAAGAGTTGTTTTCATTATTCTTAATTATGTGTATTATCTGAGTGTATGTGTATGTGAGTATGGGTACCCACATAGTACAGAGGGTTGGATCTCAGGAGATGAAGTTATAGGTGGTGATGAGCTGCTCCACACGGGTCCTGGGAACTGAACTCGGATCCTTTGCAAGAGCAGTGTGCTCTTAAGCACGGAGCCATCTATCGCTCCAGCCTTTAGTCCGGTTCTTAACAACTTTGTTTGCACTGAACTTTATTAATATTTTGAAAGCATCATCCAGTCCACTCTCACTTGATCCACAGGATTATCAAAGAAAATGCATAATCCAGGAAGTTTATCCTCTCGTGTGCAACTGTAATAATCATTTCTGTCTGCCGAGTGTCTCTACATGTCAATGCCTGTCTTACATTCAGTTCTTGTTGAATTGCCACAACCTCACAGGTATTGTTACCTTACTTTACAGAGAATGTCCCCAGTCTCACAACTCCATGCGGTCTAAACCCTAGAGAAATCCCATACAGCCTTCCAGGCCAGATGCCTGACTTCCGCCACTGCTTCTCTTGTACTTAAGATTCTATCTCATTATAAGAAACTATTGGCCACTGTGGGCCTTTATGGCCTTCCCATATGAGTTAGAAGGCTCCCAGTTTAAATAAAACCTGGGAATGGGGAGATGGTTCCATCAGTAAAGTGCTGGCCTTGCAAGCATGAGGACCCAAGTTCAAATCCCCAGACCAGAATCCATGTGAAAAAGCTGGATATGGTGATACACCTTTGCAATGCCCTTGAAGCTTGCTGGTCAGCCAGTCCTAGGCTAATGGAAGACTCTATCTCCAAAAGCAAGTTAGGGATTGGGGAGTACGGCCTGGGGAGATGGTTCAGTGTGTAAGAACAAGGGTGCAAGTTTAAAACTCTAGCACCTACATAAAGACCTGGACTCGGTAACCCAGAGCTCTGAGATATGGAGACAGGAGGAACCCTGGGGCTTGCTCGATGCAAAACTACGTTTAGTTTCAGTGAGGAAACCTTGTCTCTAGGAAATAAGGTAGAAAGTAATACAGTAGGACTCCCATATCCTCCCCTGGCCTCTGTATGTGTACAGAAATGTGTAGCTGCATACATACACATATACCTCACCTCTCTGTCTCTGTCTGTCTGTCTGTCTTTCTGTCTCTCTCTCTCCTCCCCCCCCACACACTCACACACACACACACACTCACACACAGGCAAACTGCCAACAAATATTGACTGAAGAATTATTGGGTCTTTCAATATATCATAGTCTTCTGGATTTTGAAGAAATTCTAGAAAAGTCTGATTCCTTATAGATTTTACACTAAAAAAAAAAAAATGAAATTCGTACTATGCCCCAAAAGAACCATGTCTTGTAGCTAATGGAAGCTACCAAACTTCACTTTACTCCTGTGGTAACTTGAAGGTTTAGCTTCCTTCTCATGACAAGTTAGCATGGTGAGCACCCTCTTAAACTCCCCTGTGAGGTGTTAGTTCAGGGACCCAATGTCCCATAGCCTCAGGGGACACAGCAGCTTGGCATCCTGCTTTCCTCTTGCAGTAATAGTATGCCGTTTTCCTCTGGGGATAAAATGATCAACCCCTTGCCATCCTGGAATAGAGATCACCCTGTCCAGGGAACCGTGGAAACTAACTGAGTAGAAAAATATGGTGGTATCGGATCTATGGTAACAGAAATAGAGCTATTGATGGTAGATGGAAGAGGAAAGGGTCCCAAGACCTCACCTGGGATTCCAGCCATTGCTTCCTCTCTCCCCTCCACCAGCTGCAAGTGATCTTGGGAAATTCTGGAGCACATGAGAAGTAGAAGATTGACCAAAAGGCTATGTAATTCAGCTTTCCATGAGGTCATGACCTAACACTTCATAGTGACATAATTGTTTAGGGGTTCACTTTTGTGCCTGTAAAGCAACTTTTCAACCATGATCTGTAAGTAAGCCCCAAAAGAAAAGTTTGCTAAGTAAGGTAGACTTGGGTGGGTCTGTTTTTGAAACCCTATGTGTGGTAACAGGCATTGTTCATACCTCTCTGGGGAAAATTAATGCCATCATATCCTGTACCCAGGGACCTGGCACCATTGTTCACATTCCTTGTTTAATATCCCACACCCCAGTTTTCTCACCTCAGTAGGAGTCATTAGTGTTCGAATGTAAGATAATATGGTGTTGAACTGTCTTTGGGATGGTTGGTTCATGGAGGACAATCAAGGAAATGACGGTTATTGGAACAGTGAGAGTCTGTCCTTGAGCCCATGAAGAACAAGCTGATTCAAAAATGAAGAGCTGGAGAACTAGGGTTTTGTTCAATGGTTTCTTTATCTTGGGTTCTGATTTAATATCTGGTATTTTCAATCCTGTGACTGATAGATAAGCAATACAGATCCCTTTCTGGTTGTGTAATGGAAAAACCCCAAACAGGGCATGTAGCACAAAGTTGTTCCATGTTTGGATCCAAGGGTGACTGGGCTCATTACAAGGTTCTTTCACGTGGGAAACATGAGTGTTGACCTTGGGGGTCATCTGTTTTGCTTCTTGAACCAGGTTTTCTCACTGACTTGGAGTCTGATGGTGGATAGGCTGGCTAGCCAGGGAACCGAGGGTCTCACCAGCACTGGACTGGCAGGTGCTCACTGCCACACAGCTTGTTTATATGGCTGCGAGGGTTGGAAATCAGGTTCTCATGCTTCCAAATTATTGTTTAACTGACTGAGCCTCTCCCTTATCCTCATCAAGCAGTCCGTTCTAGTTTGGAGTTCCTCAGACAGTGGGGGTCAGGTGAGTCTGGAACTAAAAGCTGTCTAAAAGCTCATTCCTTCATGCATCTGGAGTCGGGGCAGTCACTCCTTGGGCCTCTCCCTCAAGGTGGCTTCTCCACGTGGCTATTCTGAAAGCCAGCAGAAAGTTTGGGATGGAGCTCTTTGGCCTTCCTTGGATCCTGGGAGAATTCTTGAACCAATTGTAGCAGACAGCATCATCAGGGGTTTGGGCATCAACACCCCTTAGATCATATTTTTGCTGTGGTCTACAAGGCTAGGAAACTCTGGAACCAGCTGAGGGATGTCCTGGTTCTCTAGTGTGGAGACCACTGAAATAGTGATGGTTGGCAGAGATGGCACCAGGGATGGAGGACCAGTCCTGTACATACAGCTTAGTCTCACAGCTCCCTCCTCACTCTGTCCACTTTCCAGAACATTCTGAAGACCCAAATCCCACTTGGTTCTATACTGGGGAATCTCAGTTCCTTCTCAAAGGCTTCATTATTCCTGTTGTCTTGGCTAGTCTTACAAGAAAAAGAGGCTCTGGATGGACATACCTACTTTGATAATGGACTGGTCTACCCATGAAGACCCACCTCTGCTCCCACTGAGGTTTTGGTGACCCTCTTTTCCAATGGCATGACTTCAATGAAGGACGAGGCATATAATCGCCGTGGCTCTTCTCCCACAGTCTGGCCTGTCACTGAAGAATTATTCAAAGGCTGTCATTTGAAACCAAAACTCGTCAGGTTTATAAGCCAGCTTCAAATCCATTGCCTCTGTCCCCTCCACTCTATCTCATCCTGTTTCTTCCTTTTTTTCCTTCCTCTCTTTCTTCCTTTGTGGTTTTTGTAATCTCAGAGAGGGCTATGCTAGACAATGGCCTCTCCCTTCCAGGAGGGTTTAAAGCGAGCACATCTCGCATCTTTTCCCAGGTGCAGGGCGGTATTAGGGCTAACACCTGCTCTCTGACATTTGCTCGGACACTCGGACCACAGAGGTGGTGGGGGAGTTATGCTCTCCCGTGTTTACTCAGCCCTTGAGAGCAGCTGCACGCCTCTGCCACCTCCAGTTTTTGAATGGTCACATTTGAAGTCCACAGGCTGCCTCTAGAGCCCACTCATCTAAGGCAGACTGTGGCTCAGTGTTAGGGACTCAGGTGGGGGTCTAGGGAGCTATGGAGAAGCTAACTCATTGAAAGCCAGATAATCCCCAAACCTCATTTTCCCCATTGCAAGTGACTGCCTCCAGTCCTGCCCCTTTACCACACCAGCCAAGAAGCCAGTGGACCGCTTTGCCCGGCTCCTTTTATCTTCCTGGCCCGAGGGGGGCATGGGCTAATGATCAGTGAAATCAGAAAAGGCCAAGAGGCCCAGCTAATCCACAAATTGGATCATCCGTCCCTGAATAATCAAGAGAGTGGCTGGCACAAGAGTTGGCTTCTCTCTTTGATCATTGGCGCGCTCAGAACACACCTACATTCGCATCCTGTGGGAATCCTCTAGGGAGGTGAGGGCTGGTTCTGTTTGGCCAAATAAAACGCATATATTGGACAAAAAAAAAAAAAAAAAAAAAGAAAGAAAAAGAAAAGAAAACTCAGTGCTCCACCATCCCTGGGGGAGTGTTTTAATATGACAGAAAGAAGGGAAACTGGAATCTACACAGGTTGTAGAAACTCCGGATTCCATGGGCCAGTGCGGGTTGGTGTTGTTGACGCCTCTCCGTGATGACAGAGAATTAGCTATATGTAAACCTTGTTGTTCCATGTGCAATTTACCTATCTTAATAGTGCTAATTATATTTTGCAATGGTGTCACCATTAATAATTGAAGCATGAATTACTTTTTGATAATCCATGTACAGAGATGGTAAGTTTTTGGTTAAGAGGAAAAAAATTGTTTTATATGTATTACAAGGTGATTCTTTTCTTAATAAGGTTTTCTTGGGGGTTCTTTTAAATGCAGGAATATCTGTGGCCTTCAAGTAGTTTGCTCGACAAAGCTGCATTCACAGGCAAGTTCTCATGGTTGGGTTCACATGGTCCTCATACTTTTATTACTAATTTGAGTGCGTGGGCATACTTTTCGCTTGTCTGAGAGTATATGCAGATACACAGGGAGACCCCGGGCCCACACTGGCTGTCATCTTTAATCTCTCTCTACCTTTTTTTTTTTTTTTCAAGGCAGAATCTCTCACTCAACCAGAACTCATTGCTTTGGCGACACAGCTGAACAGCAAGCCTCAGGAATCCTCCAGCCCCTGCTCGCCTGTCTCCAAGACTGCAAATGTCCACCACAGGCTTGGTTTTTCCCCTGGGTGCCTGGGTTCGAACTCAGGTCCACATGACTGTGCAGCTAGCACTTGATCAGCTGAGCCATTACCTCACCTGGTTTTCAGTGATTGGTAGGGAACACTTGTCCATTCTTGATCTTGGCCCCAAACCTGCACAAAACAGATTCCATTCTTAGCTCGGGAAATGTTTGCATCGTGGTATTAAGGGAGTGGGCCTCCCGGGCAAAGAGAAGTAACTGGACATGAAGAGATGGTTGATGGGAAGAGGGGACTACCCATGTCATATCTCTGGAGAGGCATGGACCGTGGGATCTTGGGGACTGAACTCTGGCTCTGATGCTTGTTACTGCAACAGCCATAATCTTCACCAGAGCCTCTGTGACTTCTTGAAAGATACACCCTAGATCATGCCTGTGGACTATTGCCCTCTCTCATAAAAGTGGAGGGTCATGGTGATTCTAGCTGGTTCCTCCTTCATCTCCTGGTCAGTTATATATAATTTTGTTCTAACTGTATGTTGTTCAGCAGTCTACAGAGGTGTAAATAAGAATACATAGAGGGTCAAGGGTTAACTAACATGGGAGAGGAACTCCATTTTTGCAGCCGTGTGCTCTGGGATGAGGTTTTATGGAATTCAACTGTTTTGGAGTCACTTGTGGCCCCATAAATAACCCCTTAGCCGTATTCTGGAAGCAAATCTAATAAACTAATTTGTGCCCCAAGTTGGACTTTGGTGGGATGGAGCTGTGTTTGGTCACTGGAGCTTGTAAGGAGGAGTTGGAGATTTTCTTACAATTACCCAGGGAAAGGATTCCTTATGGGCAGTGTCATCTCCATCTCAAGCCTCTGCTTCCGCCTCTGCTTCTACCTCCTGCTCTGAATCCTCCAGTCTGTTTTCCCACTTGGTCCCAAACTGCATCCAAAGTTTTTCTCATGGTTCCAGGGACCTCATTCCATGCCTGCTGCTGGCCTCTTTCAGCTTGCACTCACACACTCTAACAAGGAAGAGCAGCCAAGCTCACTGGTGGCCCATAGTGTTGGCATATGTCCTTCCCAGTCCCCAGAAACTTCCTCTGAGCTTTCGCCCAGCTCTTACTGTGACCTCATTCAGGCTGGATGCTAGCTCCTCAGAGGCCACCCTAGACATGTAGACTCGAGTCCCTTTTCTCTGGGCCCTCCGCTGGCTTGATTTTACTCTACACTTCTTGCCACCACCTCAAGTCATTTGTTGATTTTGTCTGTTGTCTGTGCTGATGAAACTGTAAAGCGGTGCAAGCAACAACTCTTTCACGTTCGTCTTTGTGTCCCCACTACCTGGGGATTTATGATGCCCAATAACCACAGGAGGAAGGACTTGGGAAGGGCAGATCTAACCCTACCTATTCGTGTCCTCAGGATTAGGAACCAGGCAAGAAAAGCTTGGTAGAAACAAGTCGATGGTGTTATTGTCGCTGATAATTAACACAAGACCTGATAAACCCACATCTTTGTGAATATTTGTTGAACATTTAGGACTTAAAGGACCTCAAGAAACATTCAATGCAAACTTATTTTAATTTTCTTCTTGAATACAGCCTCTCAAACTCATCTCTACCTTCCATCTTCCCTCTTTCTTTCTTTCTTTCTTTCTTTCTTTCTTTCTTTCTTCTTTCTTTATTTCTCCCTTATTTTCTTTCTTCTATTTCTTCTCTCCTCTCTTCTCCTCTTCTCTTCTCCTCCTCTCTTCTCTCCCCATCTCTCCTTGTTTCTCCTCTTCCTTCTCCTCCTCTCCTCTTCTCTCCTCCCTCCCTCTATCTCCTCCCTCCCTCCATTTCCTTCCTCCCTCCTTCCTCCCTTCCTTTCTTCCTTAACCAAGACCCCACACATGCTAGGCAAGTGCTCTACCTCCCCAGGCTTCTCTTTTTCGTTTATTTTAAGATAGTATCTATCTATGTCTCTCGGGGTGGATGTGAGCTTTCTCTGTAACCCAGAAAGACCTTGAACTTTCAGTTGTTTTCTGCCTAACTTTGGCGTCAAGCAAGTATAGCCAGGCTGGCTAGGAACCGTGTTTCTGAAACTTCCAGCAAGATTCTACCTACTCAAGGGCGCAAATGGGGCAGTAGAGGATCTGAGTTTTATCTCTAGAACCTACAGGAAGGAAGGAAGGAAGGAAGGAAGGAAGGAAGGAAGGAAGGAAGGAAGGAAGGAAGGAAGGGAGAGAGGGGGAGGGAGGGAGGGGGGAGGGAGGGAGGGAGGGATGGAGGAAGGAAAGAAAGTGGGTCTGGTGGCACGCACTGGCAATCCTAGTTCTCGGGAAGCAGAGGCAATCAGTTCCTGTTGCTCAATGGCCTGTCAACCTAACTTACTTGGTGAGTTCCAATCCAGCTAGGGAGTCTGTCTCAAAAAGCCCAAGTGGATCGTGTCTAAGGAAAGGCACTTGAGGCTGACCTCTTCCTTCACCTGAGTATACACCCAGGAAGTGAAAGTAGAATGGCTCCATACGTAGACAAATGCTAAGTATGAAGCAGGAATTGAGAACCATGACCGATCTATTTTCGTGTATTAAGACAAGGGTCAGAGCAGAGTGTAGGATGCGGGGATCTTGAAATTTGGCCTTGATAGCCGTAGGGGAACCAGTTGCAACTTAAGGTGCCACGTTGCATTTGCCTTCCATTTGTTTCATGTATGTGTCACTGTGATTGCACAGGGGTAAGATCATAGGGGTGGGACTGGAGTAACAAGCTGGAAGGAAGTTAAACTTTTGTGTTAGCCATAAAGCGGACGCTCTACACTAGTGCCTGGCGGTAGAGACGGAAGGAGGGCCAGGCGACTGAGTAGAGTTCAAGGCCAATCAGCCTGGATTGAGGGATTAGATTTGGTGAGGGTAGTGGGGGTGTGTATGTACATGTATGTGTTCATATGTGTGTGGATGTGGAGTCCAGAGGTCAGCCAGGAGATCACTCCCCGTGGGTATTAGTATAACTTATTTTTTGAAACAGGATCTCCAGCTGATCCCAGAGCTTACTGATTTGGCTAGGCTGGATGGCCAATTGGCTCCAGGGATCCACCTACCTCACGTTTCCCAGGGCACTGGGATTGTAGGAGTGTGCCACCATTCCTGGTTTTGTTTTCATAAACTCTGGTTTTTACAGTTGCTGCAGACTGAGTTGTCTCCCCAGTCTGAAGAGATAAGCATTTAAGGCCTCCAGCTGAGTTGGAAGAATATGAAGGGAAGCCAGATTAATCTCAATAGCTAACATTTATTGAGCACAGTCAACATGATTGAGTGCTAGGAATGTGGTAGGTTAAAATCCGATTTTATTTTCAGGACAAGATTTTGCTGTGTTATTTCTATTTGAGACACAGGAGAACTGAATATCTGAAAAGCCACTTGTCCAAGACATAAAAACCATGCACCATGCACCATCATGTAGTGATGGCTTTGAAGTGTGCCAGGTTGGCTAGACTGAGTGAATTTTGCAAACAAACAAATGCAAAACCACCTTTTCTTGTAAGGCTTGGCAAGGTGAATCAAGGATGAGGACCAGTGGAGGGGGGCATTCCATAGCTTGCATGTGTGGATGCTACACTCAGGGATCAGTTTGTCATTGTTAGCAGAAGGTGGCCCCAATTCACCATCTTTTGTCTCTCCCTGAGATTACTGACTCCAAGCAAGGTGGGGGGGGGGACATAGGGTCTCTTTACCTTTGGTATGGTGTGGTGGTGTGTGCGTGTGTGCATGTGGTCAGTGTCAGACAGCCTTCCTCAGCTGCTGTCCCTTGCTGAACCTCTCTGTTCAGACAACGTCTTTCACTGGACTTGAACTTGCCGAGTAGATTCGGCTGGCTGGTCCTGGAGTTCCAGGGATCGCCTGTCTCTGCCTCCCCTGAGCTGTAAGAACAAACTTGACTCTTTTCAAAACGCCTTCCTTGGCTCCTTTCAGGGTGTGAGCTCTGGAAACTGGACTTAGGTTCTCATGCTTGCAAGGCAAGTAATTTTCCATCTGGATCACCCCATCTCCTGACTCCAGCCAGGGAGTCCGAAACAGAAAGAAACTCCAACTTCAGCAGGGTTCTCCAGACTTAGAGACAGCAAACACTGACCCAGCTTTAGCCCATGCTCACAGGGTCTATCTAGTTCTCGTGTGTGAGTGCCCGTGGTTCATGTCTCTATCTTTCTGCCCAAGCTGCCTGTTCATCAGGCATCAGCTCTGGAGTTAGACACGAGGCACCTTATATAAGAGCCAGCTCTCACAACTCTGTAAAGTAGGAGTTCTAGAAAAGTACCTGTATGAGTATAAAATTGTAAATTTGTATCTCTATTTGTGAGTCGTGTGATGTATATATACATACATACCCGTCTATCCATCTTATCTGCACATGCTTCTCTGTGTATGTATGAACATATGTATGTATGTATATGAATGTCTGCCTACCTACCTGTCTATCCATTCCACTTTATGCATATTTGTGTCTGTGTTTTTATATATACATACATGCATGTTTGTATCCAGATACTGATCCACTCTATCTACACATGCATATCTGTGTATGTATGTATATGTGTGTATGTATATGAATGAGTCTACCTACTTACTTGTCTATCCATTCCATGCTATGTGTGTGTGTGTGTGTGTGTGTGTATATACACACATGTACCTATGTATCCAGATATCTATCCATCTGTTCATCTAATTATCTACCTACTTTACTTACCTTCCTGTCTGTCCATCGATCCTTTGGTATCGCTTAGTGCTTTTGCTCTTGGTATTAAACTTGATCAATGTGGAACACGTGCTCAGTGGTGCAATGAGGATCTGACCTCAGGCTGTTTCTTCCCAACACTTTCTGACTGAGATGACGCAGCAGTGGGAAGAGATGGTCTCAGGAAGACTACAATCACAGACAGTTTCACAGTCTTGGGGTGGGGAGTGGCACCACAGAGGAGCCTTTGTGCTGTGGGTGATGAGGAAAGGGATATCAGTGAGGGTTGGCTAGAACGGGAAACAAGTTTTATGCTGGGAGACGTGATTTAGGGATCCCAGGCTGGAGGGAGCTGGTTATAGAAGTGAGAAGAGGGTGGGTGCTGTGCGTGGACAGCCAGCCTGAGAAAGGCCCCCAGCAGGAATAAGCAGGGACCTGGGAGATGAGCCTGAGCAGTCCAAGAAGGCTGTATTGATTATGTGGCCATTTCTATCTATTCAGGTCCATGAGTTATACCTCCCTGAGGGTCTGGTGGACTCTGGGTTTTGTGTATTGCACCTGGCAGGCACATTTCTAGTGTGATTAAATTTAACCTGCCTCAGACATTTTGTGAGCACCTAGTATACAGCAGGGTGATATTCAATATCCATGTGAATAAAACATGAACCATATTCTGGAGAAATTGGCTTTCTGGGTATTGAAATTCTATTTATTTTGGTTAAATTGGATTGAGTGGAAAACTTGGGCCAACAGCAGAGCTGACCCTGCATGTTTGTTCTGTTCGTGGTTAACTGCTTGCATAAGCTATGGAATCCTAGTCAATCTGTATCCCCACCCATCCCAACATCTGTTCACCAGAAGCTAGTTAGCCCTACCTACCTATGAGCTATGTCCATCCCTACATCTGTTCACCAGAAGCTAGTTAGCCCTACCTACCTATGAGCTATGTCCATCCCTACATCTGTTCACCAGAAGCTAGTTAGCCCTACCTCCCTATGAGCTATGTCCATCCCTACATCTGTTCACCAGAAGCTAGTTAGCCCTACCTACCTATGAGCTATGTCCATCCCAACATCTGTTCACCAGAAGCTAGTTAGCCCTACCTACCTATGAGCTATGTCCATCCCTACATCTGTTCACCAGAAGCTAGTTAGCCCTACCTACCTATGAGCTATGTCCATCTTTACTTAAAATTCACCCAGCCTATTATTTTTTTTCTTTAGGTAAGGGGAAGAGAAAGCTACAAAACTGGCCATATATGAGATAGTTTTTAAAAATAGGTAAATGCAGATAAAATAGAGAATGCTAGGAGATTTCCTAGTCAGTGTGGTATTTGTTTTGCAAGCATGAGGACCCGAGTTCAAGTTCCAGAGTCGTATAAAATCACCAGGGTGTGATAGCTCAAACTTGTAAGCCTAGCTCTGGGGAAGCAGAGGAAGTTTTCTGAGACTGCTGGGTGAGTTTTAGGCAAATGAGAGGCCCTGTCTTGAAAACAGAATAAAAATTAAAGGTGGGTAGTGAGTGTCTAAGAAAAGATAACACCTGAGATGATTGATCCCCTGCCCTCCATATGCTCACTCACACTTATGACTGCGTATTCTCTTCTCACATATATCTCACATACACACATGAATGCACATGTACACACACACACAGAGAGAGAGAGAGAGAGAGAGAGAGAGAGAGAAACAGAGAGAGAGAGAGACAGAGAGAGAGAATATAGAGATAAAAAGTACAGAAGCATCAAGTACTGATAAATGTCATTGGCTAATGTAATAATCAGCTATTAAAACTGAGTGCTGCATTCAATGCTGAGTATATATTTTGAAACTTGAGTGCTAAGGAAAAAGAAAAGGGACACACAGCATTTTTTTTTCAGTCTGGAATAGCCAAAGAGGAAAGGAAGGCAAGCCTGAAGAGGTGGGCTTTCCCTGGCATCATGTGGAGAGAAGACTTACTGTTCCGGGGCTGTGTAAAGACACTGGGGAACACAATGGACAGAGAAACACTCTGTAAGTAGTTTTTCTATGGACCCCCACTAAGGCAAGATGATAAAGTCTAGTTCCAGCACTGGTTTTTCTGTGGCCAACTAGATGATAAATCTCAACTTCATTAGTCCCATGCTTGTTTGTGTTCAAAGAAAGAGCCTGAAGAACTCCAAGGCAAAGCACCAGATAGCTGGTTCTCAACCTCTGCCTTTCAAATATATTTTCCCGAGAACCTTGTACCAAAGAACTTCAATCTCAATCTCAGAAAAGATTCTTTATCTTGAAATATGTCTTCTCATCTCAGAACTTGCTGTTTTCCAGGACAAGAGGGTCAGAGTTGATCGCCTACCTTCCAGCCTCGTTTTAAAAGCATGGGACAGAAACCTGAGGTAAGGATCATCTTTTGAGGCTGGAGATGCAGCTCAGCAATCAAAACTACTTGCTGCCCTTGTAGAGGATCCAAGTTTGGTTCCTAGAACACATCAGGCAGCTCTCAACCACCTGTAACCCTGCTTCAGAAAATCCAATCTCACACCTACCTGCCTCCATAGGCACCCACACATCTGTGCACAATACCCCATCTCAGCACTCATATACACAAAACTGAATAATTAAATACATCTGAAGAGACAAGAAATCTCTTAGGTTGGAGTTGAGATGAGTGCTGGAAGAGATGGTTCAGTCTGTAAAATGCTTGCTTTGCAAGCACAAGGATCTCAGTTTGATTCCCCAGAACTTATTTTGAAAAGCTAAACATGGTGGCACAAATTTGTAAACCCAGTGATAGGGAGGCAGAGGCAGGAAGATCCCTGGGACTCACTGGCCAAACAGCCCAGTCTAACTGAAGATCCTCTAAATTAGTGAGAGAGCCAGTATGATGCCACCTGGGAAATGACACCCAAGCTTTTGACCTATGGCTTAATGTACATACATGCACGCACGCACGCATGCGCGCGCGCGCACACACACACACACACACTCAGATGAGTATCTTATATCTTCAGCCCCAGAATGACCTGAGAGCTCAAGTAGCATGACGTCTCCAGCTCCAGTGTTGAAGGCCATCATGCCTACTACAAGCTGCTAGTTCTTGGCGTGTGTGTGTGTGTGTGTGTGTGTGTGTGTTTGTGTGTGTAGGGTCTGACCAACTAGCCACTCGGTTACCAAGTTGGCATCTCTTAATTCTGGTTAGCATCTCAGTTAAGTATAATGTGTAAAACGCCATAGCTGGAAGGACCCCTAGAATTTGCCTCACCTTGATACTAAACCCTTGGGGATTCAAGATCAGCATTGAGGATCTGAGGACACCAGGATTCATGAATTGTCAAGATGAGCACTCTGTCCTTAAGTCCATTTGACAAATAATTCCTATCTCTCTGGGTTGATGCTTTCTCCAGGGAGGATGTGGACTTCTTTCCCCTCTTGGGTCACTGTGTCTATTCTGCAAGCAGCAGATATTGTATGCATAACCACATCGAGAAGTAAATCCACACCCATGCCACAGTCCCCACTGGGCACAGTCTTCTCAATGTGCTGCTCTTGTCATATGGATTCTTATTCTGGAAACCTCCAAGGCTCTCATCACACCCTGAATAAACCTCAGAAACCAAGCCCCCAAACCTCCTTTCAAAGTCCAGAGAAGGGGCAAGTCACAGGCTTGAGCAGCCAGGGAAGGCTTATGGGATGATGAAATGGTGAAATGGGTAGTTTTAAAACCATCAACTTCATACAGTCTGGAATCATGTAGGGAGAGTCTCAGTGAGGAATTCTGTAAATCAGATTGGCCTCTGGACATGCCTGTTGGAGAATTGTCTTGTTTACACTGAATGGCACGAGAAGACCCAACCCACTGTGAGGTACCCCACTTCTGGTAGTGATCTGGTAAAAGGGCCTGGAAGGAGAAAAACATTCTCACACACCCACACACTCACACACTCACACATCCACATACTCACACACCCACATACTCACACACCCACACACTCACACACCCACACACTCACACACCCACACACTCACACACCCACATACTCACACACCCACATGCCCACATTCTCACATACCCACACACCCACATGCCCACACACCCACATTCTCACACACCCACATGCCCACACCCCCCCACACCTACACACAGAAAAGAAGTTTCCCTTCTTATAATTCATCCCTGAGTTTGAAAAGGGACAGTTGCCAGGGTCTCCTGACACAGCCCAGTCCTCTCTGTCCTTTGACCCAAACGGAAAATACCATCTCAGTGGTGGAGCAAGAATTATGTCCTTTTCGGGCAAAGCCAGATAGTATCAATGTGAAGAGCCATGGTTCACAGCCTTGGTGATGTCACTGGAGGCTCACCCCACCTGCTGGTTATCTGGATCTGTGACTAGGCTGTGAAAGGCTTCACCACAACTCAGTTCAGGTTGTTTACCCCCAAAAGGGTAAACTGGAAGGCATGCATTTGAAGGGCGGGCACGGGGAGCCCCTGACATTGTCAACAACAGCTCTTCTCAGCACTTCATTTTAATAAGATGAGTGACACTGGCAGAGGAAGAAAAATAACAGCCCCATCTTTGTGTTTTGTAATGAATAATAAAGTATTTTAACCTCTTTAGGGACTTAACACCACGTTAATCCTTTAATCCCTGGAAAAACCAATTTTGTTGACATGAAAAGGGGATATTTAACTTCATCCAATTAATTTTCTACCTTGGAGATGCCATGATTATGAAGATTAGATTGAATAGATTCATTAACACTACCGCCGTGTGCATCACACAGTGGCTCTGACTCCACGAACGAGCATCAGAAGCAGACATCCTATGCCACGGTTCTGTTTACATTTCCTGCTTCTGCAGAGCCATGGCCTGGAGTCCTAGCGCTGCACCTAAACCTCCATCTGCGGCAGTCCAGTCATCAGGCAGCCACTAAACTTCTGCTCACAGACATCCTTGCGGTACAGCATTTCTCTGAACCCCAAATAAGAAACCACGCTTGTAAGGCGCCTGCACTGCAGGCCGCTGGAACATTCCAAACAGCAAAACGTTAGCTAAGTGTGAAGTCAATTTTAAATTACACAGCAGGAGAAGCACACGGCTCAAACCCTCCTCAGAACAATGGAGTGGAATTGGAGATAGGAGATAAAGGGTCTGAGATTTAATTATTTTTGCTTCTGGACTTCAACATGCACACATGGGAAGGTTTTAATTCTACACACTTGCACACATATCCCCAACCATAGACAGAGATGAGTGTACAGGACAAAAGGGAAAAGACGAGGAAAAGCAGCAGAGGTGGCAGCAGTGCTATGTGTATGAAACGGTGGAAAAAGAAGGCTCTGGGCTCTTCTTACTGAAGATGATCCTTCCGGAAAGGAGGGGAAAAGAGGACATGGGAAATGCCAGGGTGTGCCCTTATTCCAACAATTGTGTGTGTGTGTGTATCTTCGTGGACAAATGTGTGTGCATGTATGTGCACATGTGTTTGGAGTTTAGAAGTCAATGTTGGATCTTTTCTTCAGGGGCCAACTAGCTTGTTTTTTTTCTAGTTATACTTATTTATCTACCTATCATTTATTTGCTCGTTTGCTTGTTTTGTGTATGTGTGGGGCTTCTGTATGCCACAGCATACATGTGGAAATCAGAGGACAATGTGAGCAAGATGTTTTTCCCTTTCAACTGTTTGAATCCCAGGAATTGAACTCAGGTCATTAGGCTTGGCTGACAAAACATTTACCCAGTGACATATCTCACAATGACATATGCAAACACATATCCCCATCCTGTGTCTTTAGAAAGGGTCTCTCACTAAGCCTACCATTGGCCTTTTTGATTAGATTGGCTGACCTGTGAGCCCCAGGAATCTGTCTTTCTCTGCCCCTCAGCACTAGGGATTATGCATTTACTACCATACCCAACTATTTATATGGGGTTTGGAAATCAAACTCGGGTCCCCACACTTGCACAGCAAACACTTTACTAGCTGAGCTGTCTCCCAGTCATCCCAACAGCCATTTCTAAGAGATGAATCAATCATTGACCTGCTGGCAGCCAGAAGTAAGGACAGATGACCTAGCTTGACATTTCTTCTGTGTCTTGCTCATGGCTTGGCAAGCAAACAGTGCTTTCTGGCAAAGTGCTTTCTGTTGAGGAATGGTGAGGTAGAACAGCCAAGAAATAACACGGATGGTTTTATAGGGCTTGGGCTGCAGCTTAGCGGTAGGGAGAGCCCTTGCCTCACATGCACGATGCTGTAGGTCCAATCTTCAGTACTGCCAAATCAAATAGCGAAAGCCCAGATGTTTTCATGTGGCCTGTGACAGCAAGAGGGACAGGAGAGCTTTGTCTCCTGGCTAGGTAACCCTGGGTGGAGTCTGAGTTTTTGTTTCCTGCCTCTGTAGCCTCAGGTGGAGGTTTTGACTATTTCAGCTAGGAAAACAGCGTCAACCTGTAAGAGCTATTTTGTTTTTTTTTTTTTCTTGCTGATTTTTTTATTAATTAATTAATTTAATTATTAAAGATTTCTGCCTCTTCCCCGCCACCACCTCCCATTCCCTCCCCCTCCCCCAATCAAGTCTTCCTTCCTCCTCAGCCCAAAGAGCAAGCAGGTTTCTCTGCCCTGTGGGAGGTCCAAGGACCACCCACCTCCATCCAGGTCTATTAAGGTGAGCATCCAAACTACCTGGGCTCCCACAAAGCCATTACATGCAATAGGATCAAGAACCCATTGCCATTGTTCTTCAGTTCTCAGTAGTCCTCATTGTCCATTATGTTCAGCGAGACCGGTTTTGTCCCATGCTTTTTCAGTCCCCGGCCA
The DNA here is from genome assembly GCF_950005125.1 of Chionomys nivalis. Lineage (NCBI taxonomy): Eukaryota > Metazoa > Chordata > Mammalia > Rodentia > Cricetidae > Chionomys > Chionomys nivalis. Next base: position 98,168,261 of record NC_080090.1, read on the forward strand.
GCTGGCCTTGGTGAGTTCCCGATAGATCATCCCCATTGCCTCAGTGTGTGGGTGCACCCCTCGCCGTCCTGAGTTCCTTGCTCGTGCTCACTCTCCTTCTGCTCCTCCTTTGGATCGTGAGACTTCAGTCCAGTGCTCCAATGTTGGTCTCTGTCTCTGTCTTCTTTCATCGCCTGATGAAGGTTAATATTCAGGGGGATGCTTATATGTTTTTCTTTGGGTTCACCTTCTTATTTAGCTTCTCTAGAGTCACGAATTATAGTCTCAATGTCCTTTATTTATGGCTAGAAACCAAATATGAGTGAGTACATCCCATGTTCCTCTTTTTGGGTCTGGCTTACCTCACTCAGGATAGTGTTTTCAATTTCCGTCCATTTGTATGCAAAATTTAAGAAGTCATTGTTTTTTACTGCTGAGTAGTACTCTAATATGTATATATTCCATACTTTCTTCATCCATTCTTCCATTGAAGGACATCTAGGTTGTTTCCAGGTTCTGGCAATTACAAACAATGCTGCTATGAACATAGTTGAGCATATACTTTTGTTGTATGTTTGGGCATCTCTTGGGTATATTCCCAATAGTGGTATTGCTGGGTCAAGAGGTAGGTTGAACCCGACTTTCCTGAGAAACCGCCACACTGCTTTCCAAAGTGGTTGCACAAGTTTGCATTCCCACCAGCAATGGATGAGAGTGCCCCTTTCTCCACAACCTCTCCAGCAGAGGCTATCATTGGTGTTTTTGATTTTAGCCATTCTGACCGGTGTAAGATGGTATCTTAATGTTGTCTTGATTTGCATTTCCCTGATTGCTAAGGAAGTTGAGCATGATCTTAAGTGACTTTTGGCCATTTGAACTTCTTCTGTTGAAAAGTCTCTGTTCAGCTCAGTGCCCCATTTTATAATTGGATTGATTAACCTTTTACGGTCTAATTTCTTGAGTTCTTTGTATATTTTGGATATCAGACCTTTGTCAGTTGCGGGGTTGGTGAAGATCTTCTCCCAGTCAGTGGGTTGCCTTTCTGTCTTAGTGACAGTGTCCTTTGCTTTACAGAAGCTTCTCAGTCTCAGGAGGTCCCATTTATTCAATGATGTCCTTAGTGTTTGTGCTGCTGGGGTTATACGTAGGAAGTGTTCTCCTGTGCCCATGTGTTGTAGAGTACTTCCCACTTTCTCTTCTATCAGGTTCAGTGTGTTCGGACTGATATTGAGGTCTTTAATCCATTTGGACTTGAGTTTTGTGCATGGTGATATATATGGATCTATTTTCATTCTTCTACAGATTGACTTCCAGTTTTGCCAGCACAATTTGTTGAAGATGCTCTCTTTTTTCCATTGTATACTTTTAGCTCCTTTATCGAAAATCAGGTGTTCATAGGTTTGTGGGCTCTATTCCATTGGTCGACTTCTCTGTTTTTATGCCAGTACCAAGCCGTTTTCAGTACTGTAGCTCTGTAATAGAGTTTGAAGTCAGGGATGGTAATGCCTCCAGACAATCCTTTATTGTATAAGATTGTTTTGGCTATCCTGGGTTTTTTGTTTTTCCATATAAAGTTGATTATTGTCTTCTCCAGATCTGTGAAGAATTTTGATGGGATTTTGATGGGGATTGCGTTGAATCTATAGATTGCTTTTGGTAGAATTGCCATTTTTACTATGTTGATCCTCCCAATCCAAGAGCAAGGGAGGTCCTTCCATTTTCTGGTGTCCTCTTCAATTTCTTTCTTCAAAGACTTAAAGTTCTTGCCAAATAGATCTTTCACTTCCTTGGTCAGAGTTACCCCAAGGTATTTTATGCTATTTGTGGCTATCGTGAAAGGTGATGCTTCTCTGATTTCCCTCTCTGCTTCCTTATCCTTAGTGTATAGGAAGGCAACTGATTTTTTGGAGTTGATTTTGTATCCTGCCACATTACCAAAGGTGTTTATCAGCTGTAGGAGTTCTTTGGTAGAGTTTTTGGGGTCGCTTATGTATACTATCATATCATCTGCAAATAATGAAAGCTTAACTTCTTCCTTTCCAATATGGATCCCCTTGATCCCCTTATGTTGTCTTATTGCTATTGCTAGAACTTCAAGCACTATATTGAAGAGGTATGGAGAGAGTGGACATCCTTGTCGTGTTCCTGATTTTAGTGGGATGGCTTTGAGTTTTTCTTCATTTAATTTAATGTTAGCTGTCGGCTTGCTGTAAATAGCTTTTATTATATTTAGGTATGCCCCTTGTATCCCTAATCTCTCCAAGACCTTTATCATAAAGGAGTGTTGAATTTTGTCGAATGCTTTTTCAGCATCTAATGAAATGATCATATGGTTTTTTTCTTTCAGTTTATTTATATGGTTGATTACATTGATAGATTTGCGTATGTTGAACCAGCCCTGCATCTCTGGAATGAAGCCTACTTGATCATAATGGATAACTTTTCTAATATGTTCTTGGATTCGGTTTGCCAGTATTTTATTGAGAATTTTTGCGTCGATGTTCATGAGTGAGATAGGCCTGTAATTCTCTTTCTTGGTTGGGTCTTTGTGTGGTTTTGGTATCAGGGTAACTGTAGCTTCATAAAAGGAATTTGGCAATGACTCTTCTGTTTCTATATTGTGAAATACATTAAGAAGTATAGGTATTAGCTCTTCTTGGAAGTTCTGGTAGAATTCTGCATTGAAACCATCTGGCCCTGGGCTTTTTTTGGAAGGGAGATTTTTGATAACTGTTTCTAATTCTTCGCGACTAACAGGTCTATTTAGATCGTTCACCTGGTCTTGGTTTAGGTTTGGTATATGGTACTTATCTAAAAAAGTGTCCATTTCTTTTGCATTTTCCAGTTTTGTGGCATACAGGCTTTTGTAGTAAGATCTAATGATTCTCTGAATTTCCTCTGTGTCTGTGGTTATGTCCCCCTTTTCATTTCTGATCTTATTTATTTGCGTGTTCTCTCTCTGTCGTTTAATCAGTTTGGATAGGGGTTTGTCAATCTTGTTGATTTTCTCCAAGAACCAACTTTTTGTTTCATTGATTCTTTGGACTGTTTTCTGTGTTTCTATTTTGTTGATTTCTGCCCTCAGTTTGATTATTTCCAGTCTTCTACTCCTCCTGGGCGTGTCTGCTTCTTTTTTTTCTAGAGCTTTCAGGTGTGCTGTTAAGTCCCCAATGTATGCTTTCTCCGTTTTCTTTAAGTGGGCACTTAGTGCTATGAACTTTCCTCTTAGCACTGCTTTCATCGTGTCCCATAGGTTTGAGTATGTTGTCTCTTTGTTTTCATTAAATTCAAGGAAGACTTTAATTTCTTTCTTAATTTCTTCCTTGACCCAGGTGTGGTTCAGTAGTTGACTGTTCAGTTTCCATGAGTTTGTCAGCTTTCTGGGGGTAGCTTTGTTGGTGGCTTCTAACTTTAATCCGTGGTGATCTGATAAGACACAGGTGGACACTGATATTTTTTTGTATCTGTGGAGGTTTCCTTTGTTTCCAAGTATGTGGTCAATTTTCGAGAAGGTTCCATGAGCTGCAGAGAAGAAGGTGTATTCTTTCCTATTTGGGTGGAGTGTTCTATAGATGTCTGTTAAGTCCATTTGATTCATTACCTCCAACAATTCTCTTAATTCTCTATTAGTTTTCTGTCTGATTGACCTGTCCATTGGTGAGAGAGGTGTGTTGAAGTCTCCTACTACTAGTGTGTGTGATTTGATGTCTGCCTTGAGTTTTAGCAATATTTCTTTTACATAAGTGGGTGCTTTTATATTAGGGGCATAGATATTCAGGATTGAGACTTCATCCTGCTGAATCGTTCCTGTTATGAGTATAAAGTGTCCCTGTCGATCTCTTCTGATTGATTTTAGTTTAAACTCAGTTTTGTTAGAAATTAGTATGGCCACACCTGCTTTTTTCTTAGGACCATTTGCTTGAAAAACCTTTTCCCAACCCTTTACTCTGAGTAGATGCCTGTCTTTGTGGTTGAGATGAGTTTCTTGCAAACAGCAGACTGTTGGATCCTGTTTTCGTATCCAATCTCTTAGCCTGTGCCTTTTTATTGGTGAATTGAGACCATTAATATTAAGTGATATTAATGACCAGTGGTTGTTAACTCCAGTTATTCTTACTGCTTTTGGTAGAAGAGTTTGTGTGTCTCCCTTCTTTGAGTTGTGCTGTTGAAGGGTCGCTAGATGCCTGGGTTATTGTAGGCAGTGTTGGCAATGTTGGATTCCTTGGGTTGTGATTTTCCTTCTATTACTTTCTGTAGGGCTGGATTTGTGGCAACGTATTGTTTAAATTTGTTCTTATCCTGGAATGTCTTGTTTTCTCCATTGATAGTGAACGATAGCTTGGCTGGGTATAGTAGTTTGGGTTTGCATCCATGGTCTCTTAGTTTCTGTAGTACCTCTATCCAGGACCTTCTGGCTTTCATGGTTTCCATAGAGAAGTCAGGTGTAAGTCTGATCAGTTTACCTTTATAAGTTACTTGGCCTTTTTCCTTTGCAGCTCTTAATATTCTTTCTTTAATCTGTATATTTTGTGTTTTGATTATTATATGGCGAGGGGACGTTTTTTTTTGATCCAGTCTGTTTGGTGTTCTGTATGCTTCTTGAATATTCAAAGGAATATCTTTCTTTATGTTGGGGAAGTTTTCTTCCATAATTTTGTTAAAAATGTTTTCTGGACCTTTGAGCTGTGCCTCTTCTCCTTCTTCTATCCCTATTATTCTTAGGTTTGGTCTTTTTATTGTGTCCCATATTTCCTGAATGTTTTGTGATGAGAATTTGTTGGTTTTGGTGTTTTCTTTGATCAGTCCGTTTATTTTCTCTATGTTGTCTTCAGAATCTGAGATTCTTTCTTCTATCTCTTGTATTCTATTGATTATGCTTGTTTCTGTAGTCTCTGCTCGTTGACCTATATTTGCCATATCCAGCTGGTCCTCAGTTTGTGTTTTCTTCCTTGCTTCCATTTCAGTTTTCAATTCTTGGACTGTTTCCATTACCTGTTTGATCGTTTTTTCTTGGCTTCCCAGGGTATCATTTACGTATTTACTCATTTCTTCAAACTTTTTGTTATACTTCTCATCCATTTCTATGAGGGCGTTTTTTACATGTTGTTTAAGGGACTCTATTGCTTTCAAAAAGTCAGTTTTTTCCTCTTCTCCTGTGATAGGGTGTTCAAGTCCTTGTGTTGTAAGATCATTGGGTTCTGGTGTTTTCATGTTGTTTTTCAGATTGTTGGGTGAATTCTTGCCTTGGCGTCTGCCCATCTCCTCTTACCGATGCTATCTATTGGGTTTGATTTAATTGTAGCGGGGCAATCTGTTCTCAGTGCAGGCTTCACTGTTTCTTGCCCGCACTATCCTGTATCCAGTGCCTCCGCCGCCCGGGCCTGCCTGCCGGTGCCTCCGCCGCCCGGAACTGTCTGTGCGCCGGTGCTTCCGCCGCCTAGGCCTGCCTGCGGGTGCCTCCGCCACCTGGGCCTGCCTGCGCGCCGGTGCTTCCGCCGCCTAGGCCTGCCTGCCGGGCCTGACTGCCGGTGCCTCCGCCACCCGGGCCTGCCTGCACGCCGGTGCCTCTGCCGCCCGGACTTGCCTGCGTGCTGGTGCCTCCGCCGCCCGGGCCTGTCTGTGCGCCGGTGCTTCCGCTGCCTAGGCCTGCCTGCCGGGCCTGACTGCCGGTGCCTCTGCCACCCGGGCCTGCCTGCACGCCGGTGCCTCTGCCGCCAGGACTTGCCTGCGTGCTGGTGCCTCCGCTGCCCGGGCCTGCTTGCGCGCCGTTGCTTCCGCCGCCTAGGCCTGCCTGCCGGTGCCTCCGCCGGCCTGAACTGTCTGTGCGCCGGTGCTTCCGCCGCCTAGGCCTGCCTGCCGGGCCTGCCTGCCGGGCCTGACTGCCGGTGCCTCCGCCACCCGGGCCTGCCTGCACGCCGGTGCCTCTGCCGCCCAGAACTGTCTGTGCGCTGGTGCTTCCGCTGCCTAGGCCTGCCTGCTGGGCCTGACTGCCGGTGCCTCTGCCACCCGGGCCTGCCTGCACGCCGGTGCCTCTGCCGCCAGGACTTGCCTGCGTGCTGGTGCCTCCGCTGCCCGGGCCTGCTTGCGCGCCGTTGCTTCCGCCGCCTAGGCCTGCCTGCCGGTGCCTCCGCCGGCCTGAACTGTCTGTGCGCCGGTGCTTCCGCCGCCTAGGCCTGCCTGCCAGGCCTGACTGCCGGTGCCTCCACCACCTGGGCCTGCCTGCGCGCCGGTGCTTCCGCCGCCTAGGCCTGCCTGCCGGGCCTGACTGCCGGTGCCTCCGCCACCCGGGCCTGCCTGCACGCCGGTGCCTCTGCCGCCCGGACTTGCCTGCGTGCTGGTGCCTCCGCCGCCCGGGCCTGCCTGCGCGCCGGTGCTTCCGCCGCCTAGGCCTGCCTAAGAGCTCTTTTGGAGTGTAGTAAAAGGAACAGTGGTCCGCTTCCCGCAGCCCAGCTCCCAGCTGCCTGGCTAGCTAGCTTATTCTCCGAAATAACAACACACAAATTATATTCATTTAAACACTGCCTGACCCATTATATCTATCCTCTTCTTGGCTAACTCTCACATCTTAATTAACCCATTTCTATTAAATCTGTGTATCACCACATGACTGTGGCTTACCCGGATGAGTCTAACCTACATCCATCTCAGAGAGGAGAGCCATGGCGACTGCCTGACTCTGCTTTTTCTCTCCCAGCATTCTGTTCTGTCTACTCTGCCTATCTAAACTGCTGTCCTATCAAAAGGTCAAGGCAATTTCTTTATTAACCAATGAAAGTAATATGTAGACAGATGACCCTTCTACACCATTGGAGTTTCTGTCCTCAAGACTATGGTGCCCTGGGCTACAGGGCTATCAAGGAGCCTAGTGGCTTGTAAAGATGTTTTGTCTTGAAAGGATTAGACCAATCAAGCAGGAGGAAAGCTGTGGCTTGGGGCATCTTTCAGGTGTTGGTTTTCTTGGTCATGAATTGTGATAGTTAATTTTGATTGTCACTTTGACTAAGTCTGAAATCAACTTAAGAGGTAATTCTCTGAGAAAATCTGTGAGGCCTTTTCCAGGAAGGATGAAGTGGGATGGAGTTCCCCACCTCCAGAGTGAGCAGACTTCCAAGTGCCTGCTCAGAGGTAAAGAAATCCAAGAAAAACTTGCCTGCCTCTGCTTCTTGCTAATAAAATTTATCTATCTCGTTATTGCTGCTGCTGATGGTGATGATGATGATGATGCCACTATCATCAGAACCCAGCTTCTTCAGCCTTTCAGTACTGACTGAGGGGCAGCAACTCTCTAAGAATCTTTCAGACCATCAGCATCAAGTTAGGACCACTGAGACATCCAGCTTTGTGGACAGAATGTTACCGGGTGTTCAGCCTCTCTAGTGTGCAGATGAGCAGTGTGGAATAAGCCAGCCCCTATCATGCAAGGCAATCTAGTTAATTCCCTTTGTAATACATCAATTCATTCTATTGGTTCTGGTCCTTTAGAGGAGTTTGACTAATACACAACCCGATATCAGATAAGAGCTTTGGAGAAGCCCTTATATCCTACTTGCAGAGTAAATCTCTTTCCAGTAGCCCCACACACACTGCAGATTCTCAGCTTGCATTCCTGCTTCCTGTCAATAATCCATCAATTAAGGCCTGCTAAAAATGTGCTTCCACACAGCGCATTAGGCAGACAGGGTCCCCCTGCTCCTTATGCTCTTCGAGTCAATGGCTGCAGGATTATCAAGCCTGCCATTGATGTTTGTTTCATTCCTCCATCTCCAGTCCCCAGTGAGAGAAGCAGAGAGCTCCATTCAAACCAAAGGCTCAAAAACAAAAGACCCATCTCGGCACGAGGGGCTGCGCAGCAATCCATATCAAGAGCATATAGAGGCTCGCTGCGGACTCCTGCTCTCTTCACTGTCTTCTTCCTTTGAACTAGAATTGTCATTTGTGGAGAGTTTATCTCTGAGAAAAGAGTGTCAAAAACCTCCAATACTTTAAATTTATTCTGTACAGGGCACATGCTGTTGTTGGGGAGGTCATGGTTTTCAAGGAATAGGACCAGGCCATATCAGGCCCTCTGAATTTCCCTTTTTCTAGGTGGGAAACTGTAGATGAGGCCACAGGGTTTGCCATGAAGGCCTGGGGAGACGGTTCAGTTGGTAAAGTTTTTGCTTCATAAGCATGAAGACCTGAGTTCAATCCCCAGCACCAAGTGATGAGTCAGGCTGGTAGCACACCTTTATTATCCCAGCACCCAAGAGGTAGAGACAGGAGGACCCTTGGGGCTTGCTGTCAGTCAACCTAGTGGACTCTTCCTAAGTTCCAGGTCATAGTGAGAAACCCCACCCCCAAAATAAAGTGAGCAGTTCCTAAGAAACAACTCCTAGGGTTGACCTCTAACCTCAATGGGCACTTGCACACACATGCATCTGCACACAGAATACACAAATGCAGGTGCACACACATATAGAGTGTCTGCACAAATTTGGACTTTTGAAGAAAATACAGATGAAACTTTGAAGAGGAAACACACTTGTGCGTGTGTGTGTGTGTGTGTGTGGTACATGTATATATGTCTGTGTGTGTGTGCATAATAGAGCTGGGGTTCAAATTTAGACAGTCTAAATCTACAGCCTGACACTATAACAGTAGTTATACTAAGAGAGGAATAAATATAGATATATATCACAGAGCTATTGTTTATATATAGCATATACAATTACATATATAATAAAAAGCTCTGTGATATAATTTTACTACATAGAAATAAAATCTATAATATATTTTATATTATATTAATAATATAAAATAAATTTATATATTAATAATATAATATATATTTATAATATATTATCTATAATTTATATAGTTATTATTAATAATAAATATAATAATATTTAACCTTACTATGCTATAATATTATTATTAATATGTAATAGAAATCTTCCTCTCTCTCTCTCTATAGAGAGAGAGGTGGGGGGGAAGTTTCACAGTATTGTTTTAAGAACATAAGATTTCTTTAAGCAAGGTTACTCAGACCAAATTCAGAAGGACAGACCATATCCAGTTCACTTTGAATGTACAGGTAGGTAACCTTTGACCCAATGCAACATCTACAACTATCCAAAGACTGTACAGTGCTTCTTAAGTAATGTATTTGTCATTGAACACACTTAAGCAGAGATTTAAAAACTTGTGGCTGTTATCCAGATCTCAGCTTCTTAGGTTGGCATCCATATGGGGTCATGTGACTGAATGTAGGGGCCATGAAATATCTGAGAACACTAATATGTTTCTCAATGCACAATAAACAACAACTAATTTGAAATCAAATATGTAACATGAATCCATGGTGTGTTTGGGAGTGCTCACCCATGTTGCATCTCTCACCTGTGCTGCAGCCTCAATTTTGAACACGCAATATGTACATTTTGCAATATGTATGCTGCCAACACTTCATGCAACAACAGCAATTGCAGTCTGAAATGCTTCAGCTCAGATTCGAGACTATTCTATGTCATGAATTTCAGTGTTTTTTACTGTACTTAGAAAGTTTGCTGCCTCTACAGAAATATGGTCTTGGGACTAGAGATGGCTCAGCTCTTAAGAGCATCAACCACATTAACAGAGAACCGTAGTTCAGTTTTTTCTACTCATGTTGTATGGCTTACAACAACCTGAAACTTGAGTGCCAGTGGATCCTATGCCCTCTTCTGGCCTTCTTGGACACTGCACCATTGTACACACACACACACACACACACACACACACACACACACACACACACACACACACATATTGTGGTGGTTTTAATAAGAATGCCCCCATAGGCTCATGTATTTGAATGGTTGGTCACCAGGGAGTAGCACTACTTGAGAGGGATTGGGAAGGTGGTCTGTTGGAGTAGATGTGGCCTTATTGGAGGAAGTGTGTCACCAAGGGTGAGCTTTGGGATTTCAAAAGCGCAAGCCAGGCCCAGAGGTTATCTCTTCCTGCTGCCTATAGAAGCAGAACTCTCAGTTTCTTCTTCAGCACCATGTCTACCTGTAGGCCGCTATGCTTCTTGCTATGCTGACAAAGGACTGAGCCTCTGGAACTGTAAGTCAGCCCCAATTCAATGTTGTCTCCTGCAGTAGTTGCTTTGGTCATGGTGTCTCTTTATAGCAATAGAACAGTGATTAGGATATAAATTTAAAAATTAATTTTTAAAAAAAAATCTTTTAATTACAAAAGCAAAGACTTTCCATATTTTCTTATTTTATTTCTTAACATGTAACAAACTACAATGTCTTTGTATTATATTGTATTTGAATATTTAATTATAAAAATTGCTGCTTACGTTAATGACCAGTTTCACCAAAAACTGCTCAATGACTTTTTGCGTAAGAGTAAAACAGAATTTCTAATAATTTCTCAAATGATCCTAAAATACTTCTGCCTATTTATATCATGTACTTTATGAAGTAGTATTCTCGGCATCACCGACTAGCAAATCAAAGTATTGACCAACCCTGACAAACACTGAAGATGCTCACTAGTTTGAAGTATCAAATATTCATCCTTCTAATTATTTATCTAAAAATATTCAAGCTCATCTATCTCATTAGTATGCAGATTTGCTTTTGTCCTTAATAAATGTTAAAATTGTATGCATATCAAATAACTGTTTTAAAATGAATTTCCTTCTGGTTTATTATCAGTAAATGTTTGATTTGCATGCCGATTTCACACACCTATTTTTGCATATCTACACCCAGGTTCACTAAGAAGTTTTTTTAGGTAAAAAGAGATTGAGGGTGAAAAATGTGTAAGGACCCATTGTAGACATTTAAGGATCTGTTTCTTTTCACATTCTTACATGTATGAATGTGGTATCGTGTGTATATGAACACCGCGGGAGTGGCCGTGTGTGTGCAAGCACACATGTGTGGCATGCAGATAGAGGCCCAAGGTTCCCGTCATGAGACATCCTCATTGCTGTGTCACGTTTTTCTTTGAGACAGAGTCTCTCGATCAAAGTTAGATATTGTCAGTATGGCTAATTTTGCTAGTCAGATTGCTCTGGGGATCCCATTTCTGCATTCCAGGCTAGAATTGCAAGTGGGCCGCCGTACCACGTGGCATTCATGTGATGTCTAGGGATCCGACTCCACTTTTTACACTTGTTCAGCAAGCACTTTAACTGCTGAGCAGTCTCCCCAGTAGAATTTTTATATGTTGGCATTATAGAGGGCTTATGAAACTCACAGGAAATGGTTTTGATCTAGGACGGCAGGAACCCCATGAAAATTACAAGCTATAGAGATGACAGCATCTAAACTGTCAATCAGTCATTATCCAATACACAGGATATGGTGAATAATATATACAAACACACATACATTCATGCACATACACAAGCACGCACATACACACACATTCAACACATTCATGCACACATAAAGACACACACACATATGCTACTTTACTATTCTACTGCTGTGAAGAGACAACATGACTATGGCAATGCTTACAAAATAAAGCCTTTAAATTGGGGATTTGCTGACAATTTCAGAGGGTTAGTCCATTACAATCATAGGAAGAAGCATGACGGCAGGCAGGCATGGGGTTGAGAGCTAACATCTTGATCTGTAGCCAGGAGAGAGAGAGAGAGAGAGAGAGAGAGAGAGAGAGAGAGAGAGAGAGAGAGAGAGGGCCTAACACAGCTTTTGAAGCTTCAAAGCCTATCCCAGTGACACACCTCCCCCAACAAGGCCACACCTCCTCCAATAAGATCACACCTTCTATTCTTTCTTAAACAGTTCCGCTAACTGGGTTCCAAGCATTCAAACATATGAGCCTATGTGGCCAATTCTCATTCAAATTGCACACACACACACACACACACCTCCACATCATAGTTAGTTTTTGCTGTCAACTTGACATATAATCTGGGAGTAGGGAACCTCCACTAAGAACTGCCTCCATCAGATTGTCTCGAGGTCATGTTTATCAGGCATTTTCTTAGGTATTAATTGATGTAGGAGGGCCTAGCCTACTGTATTTGATGCCATTTCTAGACAGGTGGGACAAAAGTCTATAAGAAAAGTGCATACCGTGAGCCTGGGCACAGGCCAGTACCCACCTTCTTCATTGCCTATTTCTACATCTGTGCTGGCCTCCAGGTTACTGCCTTGAGTTCTCCCTGGCTTCCCTTGATGAGGCACTATAACATGAAGGACAAAATAAACCCTTTACTTCCCAAGTTGCTTTTGGAATGAGTGTTTTATAACAGCAACAGAAATAAAGCTAGAGCATGCCATGAGGTATTTACGCATATGTACCTACACATGTACGTATACTTCTGTACATAAAATGTGTTAAAATATAGCTGCTTCTGACAGCCAGGATGAAAGGTGAATTATTAGAAAGAATTGCTTTAGAGATCAAAGACCTAGTTCTAGTGTAATCGCTGGCTGCTTAACTTGCTCTGTGACCTTCAGCAAGGGTTTCTCCCTCTCATTTGTTTCTTTATCAAAAAAGAATATTTGACAGGAATGGCAAATACCAAACTCTCCCATGCTCTTGTTATTATTACTTTTGTCTTATCCGTGAAGCATTTTTTTTTTTTTTTCAAATAGACGTTTACCAAAGAAGCCTGGCATGGTCAGTATGGACCTGTAGTAGTACCATACGCCTTGCTGTCATGCTGTGTGGAATCTGGGTCTCCAACCCTTGGTGTGTCTTCCCTTGTTCACAGACACCTCTTTTAATGGCTCCTGGGGACACCCAGTGGAACCTGTAAGATTCCCAAAGACAGCGGATACACTTTACGAGGTGAGGGCTAAGATTTCATATGCTCTAGAATTTAGGTCTGCGAGTTCACTGAGTGTGTGCACATGTGAGTGCATGCGTGTGTGTGTGTGTGTGTGTGTGTGTGCATCTGCACTTTGTTTATACGGATACAGGCATGTGTAGAGGCCGAAGGTTGGCATCTGGAAGTCTTCCTCAACCAATTCTCCAATTTATACTTTTGTGACAGGGTTTATCATTGAACTCACTGCTCATAGACTCAGCTGGATCGCTCACCAGTGAGCTCCGCAAACTGTCTCTGTGCTCAGCACCAGTGTTACGACAGATGCACCACTATGCCTGCCTATTATGTTGGTGCAGGGGATCCAGACCCAGGCCCTCACTGTGCAAACACCGAGCATTTTACCCACTGAGCCTGTTCCCAGCCAATTCTCTTATCTAGTCTAAGAAGCAAGAGTACCTGAGCTAATCTCGATAGGCGACAGAAGCACAGGTCACCCTGCAACAGGAAGGGAGTCCCCCAGTGTGGTTCTTATCTGTTTTGTTGAGATGCAAGAATCCAGGGATAGAACTCTCTGATTGAGTGTCATCTCCACCTCTGCTGCTCAGTAATGGGGTAACCTTCAGTAATATGTTGGTTAATCTTTACAGTCAGCTTGAGCATGTCTGGCTGGCAGTTTCTAAACTGTGTTAATTAAGGCATACCCTGAATGAAGGTGGGCTGAACCATGCTATGCTAGCTAGGTTGTTTTAGTTTTTTCAACATGACACAAACTAGAGACACATGGGAAGAGAGAAGATTAGCTGAGAAACTGCCTCCATCAGTTGCCCTTTGGATATGTCTGTGGGGCATTTTCTGGATTAATGATTGATGTCAGCTGCCCCAGCCCACTGTGGGTGTGCCACCCCTGGGCAGGTGGTCCTGGATTGTGTAAGAAAGTAAGCTGAGCAAGTCAGTAAGCAGTGTTCTTCCACAGTCTTTACTTCAGTTCCTGTCTCCAAGTTCACGCCTTGAGTTCTTGCCCTGGTTTCCCATGGTGAGGGAATCTAACATGAAAGCCAAATAAACCTTTGCTCACATGTTGCTTTTGCTCAGTGTCTTATCACAGCAACAGGGAGCAAACTAAGACAGGAATTGGCACCATAGAATGGGCATTCTGTGATTGTCTTGATCATGTTGGTGTGGAGGACTGTGGAGGTGTTGGGAGCATTGGGAGGAAAAGCCATTGAATACTCAAAATGTGAGCTGTTATAGAAACTTTAAAGATATTGCTGAGACCAATATAGATAATGAAGGCCTGGCTTATGAAATTTCAAGCGGAAGCAAAGAATCTACCAGGACCATTTATGTGATAATTTGGATTAAGAATCTGTGGGAGTAAAACCTTGCTTTACTGAGACAATTGCCTGGTTAGCACACGCTGAGAGAAATCAGCTGGTTAAAAAGAGATCAAAGTAGTAGAGGCAGAATCTCCTGGGAGTGTTTCCTCTGGGTCAGCACACAGAGTCTGTGACTGGAGGAGGCCAAGACTGTATCTTTAACTGGCTACGAAATTTGGCAATGTGTAAATACCTTCCAAGTGGTACTGGCTTTGGTGGCAATAAAACTACAGTATTGAAGGGGTCATGGAGAGCAGGAGAGGCTGCTGGTGAAAGTCCAGCCTCAGTTGCAGAGAAACCCTAAGGACTGGAGAGAGGCTGACACTTGATATCCTGTGACAGGAATGGAACCCCTGAAAAGGCAGAGAGGCCATTAGTGAAGGTGTGGTTTTAGGTGCCGTGGAGACCCCATGGTTTAGGAGATGCCAGGTGTGCAGTGGAGGCAGCCTGTACCTACCAGATAAGCTGTGGTACTATGGATGACAGAGCCAGGGGAACATGGTTTCCCAAGCCCTTTGGAGCTAGAGGATGATAAAAAAGTCCTAGATGTTGGACTTCAAACTTATTTACATCCTTGGATTTGGGGTCTTGCTTTAATTTGGTTGTTCCAATGCCTTGATCCTTTCCTCTTAAAATAAGAAAGTATTTAACAGCACTCATAAGTAAGAGGCTTTGAACTTTTAAAGTTTGGGGATTTTTTTTTAAAAAAAAACTGTAGGATGTTCAAAGTTATGCTAGGTTCTATATTATGACATTAACATGAGATCTTGAGGCTCAAGAAGGATGGAAAGGTTGTGGGTTATTAGTGGTATGTTTGTACATCAACTTGACAAAGATCAACTGTGCTGGTTACTTTAGGTGGGTCAACTTAATACTAGCTCGAGTTACCTGGGAAGAAGGAATTCCAAATGAAGATTGCCTCCATCACATTAGCCTTTGGGTGTGTCTGTGGGGAATTGTTTTGATTAATGATTGATGTGGGAGGGCTCAGTCTTTGATTAATGATTGATGAAAGGTGCTTTTCAGGGCAGGTGATCTCGGGTCATATAAGAAAGAAGGCTGACCCCCATCAGACAATTACTAAACACGACAAAACAAGATGCAATGAGACAAAAAGCCCTCATATCAAGGCCAGACAAGGCAACCCAGGAAGAAAAGAGTCCCAAGAGCAGAAAAAGAGTCAGAGACACCCCAGCTCCCACAGAAACACCACACTAACAGCCACAACGTATACATAGAGGGCCTGGTGCAGACCCCAGGCCCCAGAAGTGGAAGGGGAGTGAATATGGGGGAGTGGGAGGTGAAGTGAGGGGGGGGACACTGTTCTGTGGTGGGTTGTAAGAGAAAAGATTCTATTTCAATAAAAGAAAGGGTTATCCTTGCACCTGGATATTAACCTTCATCAGGCGATGAAGGGAAACAGAGACAGAGACCCACATTGGAGCACCGAACTGAAATCCCAAGGTCCAAATCAGGAGCAGAAGGAGAGAGAGCACGAGCAAGGAACTCGGGACCGAGAGGGGTGCACCCACACACGGAGACAATGGAAATGTTCTATCGGGAACTCACCAAGGCCAGCTGGACTGGGTCTGAAAAAGCATGGGATAAAACCGGACTCGCTGAACATAGCAGACAATGAGGACTACTGAGAACTCAAGAACAATGGCAATGGGTTTTTGATCCTACTGCACGTACTGGCTTTGTGGGAGCCTAGGCAGTTTGGATGCTCACCTTACTAGACCTGGATGGAGGTGGGTGGTCCTTGGACCTCCCACAGGGCAGGGAACCCTGATTGCTCTTTGGGCTGATGAGGGAGGAAGACTTGATTGGGGGAGGGGGAGGGAAGTGGCGGGTAGAGGCAGAAATCTTTAAGAAATAAATAAATAAATAAAAATAAAATAAAAATAAAAATAAAAAAATAAATGCTAAAAGCATACACATCAAAAAAAGAGAGAAATTGAAAATAGAAGATTTAGGATTTAGAAATGATCAGTGTGCCTGGAGGGGTGGGCGGGGCTGTGTTTTCTTGGATGTCTGTGTATCACATGTGTGCCTGGTGCCTGCTGAGGCCAGAAGAGAGTGTTAGAGCTCCTGGGAGTTAGAGACAGTTGTGAGCTGCCATGTAGGTGCTGGGAATTGAACTTGGGTCCTGTAGAAGAACAGCCAATGCTCTTAATGACTGAGCCAGCTCTCAGTTCCCAGAAGATTTATTAAAAGAAAAAAAAAGAGGGGGCTGGAGACATGGCTCAGTTGAAAAGTGTTTGCTGTGTAATCATTAAAACCCAAGTTCAGATTCCTAGAACCCAGATTAAAAAAATAAAGCCAGACTGAGAAGATCCCTAGGACTTTAGAGACAGGTGAATCCAGGGAGGTGGGGGGGTTGTTGACCACTTAGCCTAGATTAAACTGTGAGCTCCTGGTAAATAAGAGATGCTCTCTCAAGAAACAGGGTAGATACCCAAGGAAGGACACCTGGTGCTGATCTCTTGCTTCCACATGTACCTGTACATACATGAACACACATACATACATAAGCATACACACGCACACACACACACACATATACACACCATAAAAGGAAAGCTCTGCAGCTAACATATGTAAGGTATATAATAGATGATTAATAGATGGGGCCAAATCCATGTGTTCGTGAATAGTTCCTGTTCCAGGCTGGGTCACATACTCTTATGCTGGTCAGCTTTATGTTATTATAACAAGGTAGATGAGACAATGAATTGGGAAAGAAGGATGTTTATTTGGTTTATGGCTTCAGAAATGTCAGTCTGTGATTGCTTGGTCCTGTTGCTTTGAGTCTGTGGTAGCTCAGTGAAGAAAGAAATGGAGTGGGGTCCCAATATTCTCTTTAAGAGCACACTCCTGACAACCTTTTCCCCCACCAGCTCCTATCTTCTATAGGTTCTTCGGCCTTCAAAAAGTGTCTCAGGCTGGTGACCAACATTTTCAACACACAGACTTTTGGGGTGTGGGCAGTCATTCAGGTTCTGAACTACAGCACCTCTCAAGTAGGTTTGCTGGTGCCCTGGCTTGTGGATATGGCTGAGCTGTCGGATTCTTGCCCAGCATACACAAAGCCTTGGCTTTGACCTTCAGCACCCTGGAAACTAGACATTTGGGGGCATATGTCATTCAAGCACCCTTGCAGCCTCCCCTAAAAAAGCTAATAATTGCCAGGCGGTGGTGGTGCACGCTTTTAATCCCAGCACTCGGGAGGCAGAGGCAGGCGGATCTCTGTGAGTTCGAGACCAGCCTGGTCTACAAGAGCTAGTTCTAGGACAGGCTCCAAAACCACAGAGAAACCCTGTCTCGAAAAACCAAAAAAAAAAAAAAAAGCTAATAATTTTTTTAAAAAAAGCAAAACAAAAATAAAAACAAACATCAAACAAAATAAGCCCATCTCATGGATCCCTAACAACCTGCTCCTCTATCAACCTCAGCATTCTGTGTAGGTCACATTCCACCCCTCCATCCTTCCCTCGTCCCCATCACATGTTCGTTTGCCATAGTGGCACTGGAGGTTACCGTGCGTCACACAGGATGTACCCTTCTGCCAGCCCGAGCAACTTTACTTGTGAACGTTCATTGCAAAGAGGCATTAGGTAATGCAAGGTCTCTGGCTTCTGCTGCAGCATCAACAGAGACTCTCAGGTACCCTGCTGTTGCCCTGAGTCATGGCGGGATCCTGAAGCTATGGATCCCCAGAGCCTGACCCTTCATGCCATCCAGTAGCTCCCCAGATGGGTAAGATGTTGGGGTGGGCCTGGTGCTAGTTGGGTTGGTCAGCCTGCCAGCTTTCCTGTGCCTACAGTGGGCTCCCTGTTTGACCAGGTGAGGCTAGGGCTCTAGCTCTCTTGGTCTCCCATGCCCACACCGTTGGACCAGCACTACTGCTTCCCCACAACCAGGGCCAGCCCTTTGGCCCTGCCCAGGTGAGAGGCAGGGCCAGGCACACACACCCGCACCTTCAGGGCCAGCTTTTCCATGGCGCCCTGGGTGAGGAGTGGAGTCAGCTCTCCCTCTCCTGAGCTTTTGTTCACGCCGTCGGGTGGCTCTCCTGCACCTCACCATCAGGGCCAGTTCTCCCACACTGCCCAGTTGAGGGGTGAGACCAACCCTCCTGAGTCTACAGCACCGAACGGCTGGCATGGTGCAGGGCCAGCTTTCTCGTCAATGGCATTGAAAAGGGCGGAGCCAATGCTCCCAAGTCCAAATCACCAATGGAACCACCATGTGGTGACTGGTGGGGTGGGGAAAGAGCCAGCTCAGGGCGGGCCTCAGACATCAATATGGATTCTGGCTTCAGTACAGACCCCAGATGTCCTCATAGCCTTTGGCGGGAGTACAGTCCACCGACATCAACATAGTTACAGCAGGACCACGGACCCAGACATGGCCCTTGGCTGCAGCAGGGTCCCAGACAACCACAGTCTCAGGTGGCTACACAGGACTATCTCCTCAGGATGTTCTTCAGCAATGTAGCACCTCCAGTTCCGTTTCTCTTCATCTCTCCCTCACATACTCGCTCGCTTCCTTCTGGGAGGGCCATATGCTTCCTCTACTTTTCTATTTTGTAAAGAACAAATAAGATGGTTCATGGGTCTGAGGGCATGAGAGCAGGAGAGCTGGCTCCAGCCCTCACCCCGTCTTCTGTGTGGTGGCAAGGGTAAGAGAAAGATGCCCCTGCTTGTCATCTGCGATAGGCAGGAGAGCCGCCCTTGGGGGCACGAGAGAGGGAGAGCTGGCCCTGCACCTCACCAACTACAGCGCTTGGAAGAGTGGGCCCTGCACCTCTGGGCTGGCTCTGGTGGTGGGGGTACAGGTGAGCCAACCCAAAGGCATGAGAGCAGGAGTAACTAGCCCTCCTCTTTGCTGCCGAATGCAGTGGGTGAGCTTAGCCAGGGCAATGCTGGACAGGTTGCACTGTTGGTGTCAATGAGGGAAAACTGGCGGGCTGACCAACCCAGCTACCGCCCAGGCCCAGAACCAGGGCTATGTTTGCCCACCCCAATATCAACCTCATCTATGGAGCATGTGAAGGGCCTGAACCTACAGATCCAAAGTTGCAGGATCTCCAGGACACAAGGCAACAACAGGATATCCAAGAGGAATCCCAGTGAGGGCCCAGTATTATAGTGCACAGAAGCCAGAAACCTTGAAGAACCAGACCAATGACTCATTGCAATAAACACTTGCAAGTAAAGATGTATGGCCTAAAGAATATACTATGTGACCCATTGGATAACACGCCAGCTTCCACTATGAGTCTCTCTCTTTCTCTCTGTATGTTAGTTTGTTTTTGTTTTTGTTGTTTTTTATTTATACCTTATTTTATTTTAGGGAGGAGTTTACAATGGCTGAGCACAGATATGAAGGAGCAGGGAGATGAATGAGATCAGGATGATTGATGTGAAAACCACAAAGAATAAATTAAAAAAGTCTTAAAAATGAAAATAATTTATGGGTAAAGGCACTTGCTTTGCAAGCCTGTTGACCTGAGCATGGTCCTCAGAACCCACGTAACAGTGGAAGGAGAGAAATAACTTCACAAGTGACCACAGTGTCATGAACACTCCAAATACACATTGTGCACACATGCACACAGTAATACTAAATAAAATGTATCACTGTTTTAAAGAATGCCATATGAAGTGACACATGCAAAGAATGCCAAAGTGAGAAGCAGAAATCTGGCTTCTGGAACCAAAGCAGCTGGGAGGCTGCAGGCGAGTGTAGAAGCGGCAAGGGGCTGGAAGGATTCCTTCCTAGAACCTTCCTGAGGAGTGTGGTTCTGCCGCCATCTCAGTTCTGGACTTTAAGTTCCAGAACTGTGTGATCATATGTACTCTTTTCCGGGACACCCCATGGTTAGGGAAACCCTGGGGAGCTAACGGTTCACCATTCCCCCTCATTCAGCATTTCACTGATTTCTTCCAGGACTCCTTCAACACAGTCTTCTGTTTTCTTTTTTTCTGTCAAGTTAAACTCAGTCTTGTATCAATCTTGCACCCAGTAGAAAAGGCCCAGAGTGGGAAAAATGTAACCATATGAATTAAACTACATTAAGTAGAAACATATTCACAGTGGTGTGAGATTCTTGTTCGAGGTCTGTGTCAGAGACACAGTACATGGTGGTGAAGGGGACACATTTGTGAGAACTGGCCAATCCCATCCCCTAGACTCTCCAGAGTCCCCACCCATTTCTGCTTTTCTTCTTCCTCTTCTGACTTGTCCTTGTGTTCTTTACCCTGAGAGGCCAGAACCAACACTTCCTTCACTTTCCAAAACTAGCCCCAAACTTTGACCTTCCAAGGATGACCCACAATCAAGACCTTCTACAATAACCCAATCATTGATCTTCCAAAGATGGCTCCAAACCTTGACCTCCTAAGTAAGTCTACACTGTCAAAGCAGGCGGTCTGCTTGGAACACAGCATTCATGCCCCACCTTTTTCATTCCCTCAACTAAGGAGAATGTATTTCTTCTCCTTCTCTTTGCAAGTATATTTTCCTCCTAAACACAAATAACAATCCCGTTGCCCCATAATTAGATTGGATTACAGAATAATTACAACCTTGTTTGCTCTCGGCAGATTACATGGTAATTATACTTGGCATTACCATGAAGAACCAAGAAATTCTGACGATGTCATTACATGGTTATTTGTACAGTACAATGCAGCAATGTAATTATACATGCAACATTTGTTCTCCAATAGGAGAATGATTAAAACAATGCTAATGCTTCAAAGTGTTGATTAGGTGCCAGCGTGATATGACATTGACGACGTGGGAAGGGTGTCTGGTTACTAATTCTTCCTACCACATAGCAGTACGTGCCTTCTCCTGGACTCCCGTTACCTCTTCAGCAGGCTGTGCTGTGGTCAAGGAGGACCTGTGACCACAAACTCTCCTCTCTCTCTCTCTCTTTCAGTGTCTGCATGTTTAGAGCAGTCCGAAGACTTCAATCCACATTAAAATAAAGAGAGGGACTAGAGAGATGGCTCAGTTGGTATAGCAGTCATTGTGTGAACTTGAGGACCAGAGGTCAGTTCCCAGCACCCACATAGAAAGCTGTGTGTGGAGGTACACAGCTGTAACTCCAGCAGTCGGGAGGTCATCCCTGGGGCTCCCTGACCCATCACTTTAGCCAAATCAGAGAGCCCCAGGTCCAGTGAGAGACACACTTTCCAAAAACTAAGGCAGAGCAGTTTCTTTTGGAGGGCTTTGCAGAGGCCTCAGAGTGTAAAACACTTACTTGCCATACAGGTGTGACAACCAGAGTCTGGGTCCGAAGCTATGTAAAGCTGGCTGGTGTGGCAGCCTGCCTGTAATCTCCACATGTGGGGAGAAGGGATGGGGATTCCCAGAAAGCAGACTCACTGGGCTAACTGCACTGGTGGGCAAATTCTAGGTTCCTGAGAGATGTGCGCCTCCACATGTGTGAATGAGTGTGAGATGCCTGTATTGATCCTTTACACTAGTGGTATGGTTTGAATGGGAAATGTCCCCAAGGCTCAAGTGTGCCCAGTTGGTAGTGCTATTCGGGAAGGTTGTGAAACCTTTAGGAGGTGGGGTGTCCCTGCAGGAAGAGTTCACCAAGAGTGAGAGTGAGCTTTGAGGGCTTATGGCCTGGTTTGACTTCCTGTTCTCTCTGCTTCCTGACTGCCAGGCTGGTCTCACACCCTGCTTCCACGTTCTCCTCTCTTTCCGCTTCAGCGCATGATGGATCCTGTCACTCTGACAGTGGTCTGAGATAAACCCCTTTCTCCTCTAAGTTGATTTTCATCAGGCTGTCCTGTCACAGCAACAGGAAACTAAGGGAGGTTGTGGGATCCAGGGACAGATGAAATGAGGAAGCTCCGAGATCAGCTGATAACACTGGGCTGGGCAGAACGCGCCTCTTCTTTTTCTTCATCTTGAAAACCAGGACCTTGGCAATGACCTCTGAAAGTTCCAGGAGTCTGGAATACTTGCTAATCAGTGACGTGTTCGCACTAATTATTTTAGTGTTCATATAGTTCTGAGACATGCTTCTGACATTGCACTGTGATGTGGTCATTTATAGAGCTCCCATTTAAGACCCACACAAGCTACAGAAAAATGCTGCATGCCTGGAGAGATGGCTCAGTGGGTAAGAGTGCTTGCTGCATAAGCTTGAGGACCTCAACACAGATCCCAACATCTGCATAAAAGCTACTCATGGCTCTGTGTGTGTGTGTGTGTGTGTGTGTGTGTCTGTGTCTGTGTCTCTGTCTATAATCCTAGCACTTTGGGGATGAGGAGACAGGAGGAACACTGGGAGTTGCTACCTGCCTGTCCTGCTCCAGAGATACTATTTTAAAGGAATAAGATGCAGAATGATAAAGCAAGACACGTGATACTGTCCTCTGGCCAGCACACACACAGATGTCAACATCTGTAAACAGACATGTACATATACCACACATATACACCATACACATGCACACATATATAAATACACAAAATAAATGAACAAAAATAAATCAATTAAAAACAAAAACTACCTGCAAATAAAGCTCATGTTTTCAGTGAGTTTATGCTTTTGGGTTGAATTGCAGTCATCACTATCCATGGGCTCATGCAGCCTGTGGGTTTCAGGTTGAACATGCCTGCATGGCATTCACATGAGATGGAACTTCTCTTTGCATGGAATCCAACAAGTATGAGCTATACACAGAAGGAAATAAATTTTCCCTCTTTGGAGATATGCCCCTGGGATATGCCACACATTCTTAGCTTTATTGACTTTTTATTGCCATGTTCACTGCCGTCTTTGGGAGGTTGCATGGATGGTGTAGGGCAAAGAACAGAATTTGGGAGGCCAGGTACTTATATTTGATTCTATGCTGGCTATTTCTTTTTTTTTTTTTTCTTTTTTTTTTTTTTTTTTTTTTTTTGGTTTTTCGAGACAGGGTTTCTCTGTGGTTTTGGAGCCTGTCCTGGAACTAGCTCTTGTAGACCAGGCTGGTCTCGAACTCACAGAGATCCGCCTGCCTCTGCCTCCCGAGTGCTGGGATTAAAGGCGTGCGCCACCACCGCCCGGCTATGCTGGCTATTTCTGTTGATTGCAGCAACCTAGAATTACCTGGGAAGACAAGCTCTGTTGAGTAATTGTCTTTACCAGCTTGATCTATTGGGGATTGTCTTGATTGTTAATTGGTGTGGGAGGCCTCCATTCTGCTGTGCTCTGTACCATTCCTTGGCCCCAAATTCCTGTACAGTATTAGAGAGAGAGAAGCTAGCTGGGTAGGAAACAGAAGCAAGGATGCATTTGTTTCTCTGGTCTTGACGGTGGGTATAACATGACTTACTGCTGTGAGTTCCTGCCTTGACTTCCTTTCAGCGGTGGCTTCTCATGGAATTGTAAAGCAAATAATCTCCTCCTCCCCTTTTGACCAGAATTCATAGCAACAGAAATGTCACTTAGACAGGTTTCTACCTCGAAGATTGACTTCTTCTTCTTTTTTTTTTTTTGTTTTTTGTTTTTCGAGACAGGGTTTCTCTGTGGTTTTGGAGCCTGTCCTGGAACTAGCTCTTGTAGACCAGGCTGGTCTCGAACTCACAGAGATCCGCCTGCCTCTGCCTCCCAAGTGCTGGGATTAAAGGCGTGCGCCACCACCGCCCCGCGTAGATTGACTTCTTCTCTTGAACTGTTTCCAGCCTTTCTCACGGGTGCCATGTTCTGAGGATGGTGGTGCTTACCTTGGAGCACGGGGTAGCTTAGAAACAGTGCACCCTGGCTGGAGATGGAGCTCAGCGAACAGAGTCCTTAGCTAACACTCTTAAGGACCCGGGGTTCATCAACAGAACTTTGTAAACTGGACATAGTGGTGCATGCTGTAACCTCAGCACTTGGGAGCTAGCAGGAGGATCAGAAATTCATGATCATCTTAAGCTACATAGTGAACTCAAGGCCAGCTTGGAATACTCAAGACTATACCTTAAAAAATAACAAGAGAGGTGGGTATTGTATCTTGGACAATGGGCAGTGCTCAATTCATGAAAGTTGTTTGAATGACCATTTGTTTTTAGGTTTATTTTTCATTTTAATTTAATATGCACCTGTGTATCTCTCTCTGTGTGTGTATGCATGTGTGTGTGTGTGTTCGTGTGCACTCACACATGTACAGGTACTCAGTGGAGGGCAGAAGAGGGTATTGGATCCACTGCAGCTGGAGGTATATTCAGTTGCGAGCTACCTTTGTGAGTTCCGGGAAATGAACTCTAGTCCGCTGCAAGTGCAGTGTGCACTCTTAACTACTGAACCATCACTCTAGTCTCTCAGCCGACTATACCACAGCATATGTGCTTCCTGACTATGACCCACAGAACTCCTGTTGCTGAGCTTTCTTCTGCATGGAGACGGGTTGCACCAGTCATGTGATCATGGGTGGCACTGGACAAATTAATGATGTGTCCGCAGTCTGGTGAGAAGAACAAGTGGTTAAGCAGTGCTCCTGTCTGTCTACGCCCCTCTACCTGGCCCTTCACCCCTTCTTCCAAACCACAGCTGAGGTGTTTCAACCTATGCTTTCATCAGTGGCGGGCATATCTGAGAGATTCACAGATACTTGGCTGATCTTTCAAAGAACCTTGTCCTCCCTTGTCTCTTTCCTTGGAGTGAGTAGGAAGGCCGAGCAGCTGAAAGTCAGACAGGAGTGAATGTGGTCAAAGGTCCTTCTAGATCTCTCCTCTCTCTTCTCTCTCTCTCTCTCTCTCTCTCTCTCTCTCTCTCTCTCTCTCTCTCTCTCTCTCACACACACACACACACACACACACGCACACACACACACACGCAACATGCACACACATACATTCATGTAGAACAGGCAAATTCCTCAGGCCACTCCCAAGTGTCACTGGGGTAGTAAGCAGCTGGGAAGGAAAGGTGCTAGAGCAAGGTTTATGCAGAGGACTGTGGGAAACAAAGTTAGATCTATAGAAAGTTTATTGGCCAATGATACGTTTGCAAGTTAAGGGTCTGTGCTGGAAACCTGTCAAAATTCTGGCCTAGGAAGATGCAACTACAATGCATCAGAAACCAGGAAGCCAGAAAAGGTGGTTTGGTTGGAAGTGCACAAGGTCTAATGAGTAGGTTAGTCTTACTCAAAGAATTGGGGCCCTCTGGAGCCTACAGGAACAGGAAGTCTATGGTGCTAGAGTAGATGAAGCTCTCCTTTGATTTTAAGCATACCCCAGTGGAAGAAAACAAACAGTTACCCAGTCTTTATGTATTGTAGACTATTAGTTTTGAGCAAGCAATATTGGCATAAATTTGCATGCATGTTGGATACACTACATACACAACAGACAGGCAGAATATATATATATATATGTATATGTATATATGCAGGCTAAATATATAATTGCTTATATAGAATATATTGAATGTATAGAATATATTGCTTATATAGAACATATAGAACATGCATATAAGACTATAATATACTATGTAGTATACATTCCAGGTTCATGTACATAACACATTTTATATATACACATATACATGGTAGATATATGTGACTATGACTGTGAATATTATATACATGAATTATGTATATAATATGTGTTTAAATGCTCAACTTGTTATCCCCCTCTCTAGTCACATCATGGTATAAGATTAAAATGAATCCAAAACTGTTTTGTATCTAGGTAGCATACAGGCATAAAGAAAGGGTCAGCATTAATATGCAGATGACTTCTGGGACTGAACACAAGACTTCATGTGACCATTCCCAGTGTCAGCATCCCACAGTAGAATACAGTGGGCTTTGTGGCCAGCCTGGGCAGATGCATTCATGGATGATGGCATCCCACCACATCTGGGAAAAGAAGAACAGACAAGAAAGAACCCAAGTGCCACCTGGGGAGGGATGGCAGAATACCGAGCTGCTGGTGGGCATCCACTGAGGACGACTCGCCATAAGGCAAACACTCTACCAACAAAGCATGCTCTCTTGTGCTCCTTAACCTCTTGGAGCCTCTGTCCTCTTCCTTGCAGACCTAGAGCAAACACACCACTCAGCACTGTGATAATCATGAGTGTCTGAAATCTCTTCTTGTTTTTGTTTTTGGAGCTCACATCATTACTTAAGAAACAATACTTTTTAAAATAAATTTATGTGTTTGTTTGTTTTACAACCCAGGTGCAGTTCCCCTCCCCTAGTCAGTCTTCTCTGCTGGCCTCTGGCTCTACCCCCCCCAATCCACTCCTTTTTCATTTCTGTTTAGGAAAGGACAAAGAGATAGTCTCTGTTTCCACTGCTAGGAGTCCCACAAGAGGACCAAGCTATACAATTATAACATATATTCATTGCCTAGGTCAGTCCCATGCAGGCTTCCTGGTTGTCTGTTCGGTCTCTGTAAGCCCCTATGAGCCCAGGTTAGTTGATTCTGTGAGTTCTCTTGTGGGAGCCAGAAGAAATAGTATTTATAAGCAGAGTTTCTAGGGGGGTTTTCAGCTGGACACAGGACATAGGGACAGGACAAAGAGCAGACAAATCTAGCTATGAGCACAAAGTCAAAACAAGAGGCTGCTGGGTGTCCATCTGCCTATTTAAGACAGACCCTTCTGTGGCCCAGTCTTGAGGTCACTCACAGCCACCATTTAAAGGCACCTATTCCTTATTAACTTCCACAATCTATAGAAAAACAAAGTCCCAAGCTGACGAAGTCAGAAGGACTCTAGAGTGGTGGCTTGGAAACCAGCCTGGCCTTTGTATCAAGTAACTGTTTGGCCTGGAGCAAATCTCTTGGTTGTCTTAGCCTCAGTTTCCCCAGTAATAAAATAAGGGGGGAGCGGCAAAATAGTTTCTACAGTTCTTTCCAGTTCTGAAATTTTATAATCCTAAGAAGGGTTTGTATAGTCCCCCTTCCAGGAGGCATGGCCACACTGTGTATTTGGTTTCCGTTTAGCCGTATGGCGAGGTTCATTCTCCACGTATGTATGCCTAGTACAAATACACACATCCGTTGAAGAACACACAGGCATTGAGAGAGGAAATAGTCCCCACACTCCAGTGCTTTCAATTGAGCCATCAAGCCACTCAGCTATTTATGATGGAGAGGAAAATGGGGGCACTGTGTTCCTTTCTCTGAGGATCGCCCTGGAAACTGTGCGGATACAAGACTCACAGCAGTAGAAAGAAACAAGACTTTGACGTGCACGCGGTGGCTGTGTGGAAACATCGTGTCTGCTCTTGGCTCTTTCATTTCCAGGTACCGTCAGGTCTGAATTTTGAGACTATTGGATACTGGGCTTGTAGACAGGCCATTTCTGTTTCTAACGCACACCCTGGTATGCGAATTGGCTAGCGTCCTGCCATATCTGTGCTCGTATCCCTGGCCTGCCGTTTTTCCTCTGTCGGTCATGCAACAATGCAGGCAAGCTTCCAGTGGGTCATGAAGAGCTCAGGGCTGGGGCACGGATGAAGGAAGCACAATGTCTGTCTGCTCCCTCAGTAGCCAGTGTGTGCTTAGAGACCTAAATCTTAGTATTTTAACGTAATAAAAATTGATCAATAGATTGACTGATTTTGTGTGTGTGTGTCTCTGTGTGTGTGTGTATGTGTGTGTGTGTGTGTGTGTGTGTGTGTGAGAGAGAGAGAGAGAGAGAGAGAGAGAGAGAGAGAGAGAGAGAGCCCTTGCTTTATATCTTGCTTGAGACAGGATCTCTTCGGTTCACCACTGTCTATATCAGGCTAACTGACCAGTGAGTTTCTGAGACTATCCTATCTCTGACTACCAACTCACCATAGAAATTCTAGTATTATAGACATGAACTTCCATGGGTTTCAGGGAACCAAACTCAATTTTTTATGACTTTACCCCCTAAGTCATTGTTCCAGCCCCAGTTCTCTTTCTCTCTCTCTCTCTCTCTCTCTCTCTCTCTCTCTCTCAACACCAACAACCAACAACGTGTGTAGTGAGCGGGCAGAATTCTAGCCCCTGTGATCCTTTCATTTTCTGAGCCCATCAGAACCCTTCCTGAGAGCCACAGTGTCCTTTGTTTCTCCTTGGTTGGTAGGCAGAGCCACTTTAGCACAGAAGTAACACTGATCACATCACACGTCCCCACCTCCATCCCAACTCATGCAAGGATGACATGTGCAGTGGGCAGTGCCACTGATCACGAATATCCAGCACACCTACCCTGAGTGGGAACTTCCTATAAGCGAGGGGGGGCTGGATACAATGAAGGAGGGAGTCAGAGCACTTTAGCAGCCCTTCCCTAGTCCGAGGACAATGGAGGCACCCTCAGAGAGCACGACAGACAGAATTGACCACTGACAAGGAGGTGGCTTGAGAGGATAGAGTTACTGGCTGGACATCTTCCTGGTTGTGAAGCAGGCATTGAAGGCAAAAGGACCTTCCAGGAGCACTGTGTGGATTGGGTACACAGCGACCAATGGGGGAGGGGCAAAAGGAAGGCTGGTGGGAGGTTGAGGATTATGTAGGTTCTGGTGGGCCTTGGCAAGGATTTCTGACTTTGACAAAGCAAGGTCTAGGAAACATGTAAGTAGAGAAAGGGAGGTGACTGGTACCTTGAAGCTTACTGTGGCTTCAGGAAAGTGTATGACCTGGGGTACTGTGAGGGTCTTAGTGAGAGAGCCAAGGCTAGAACCTAAGGAGAAAGGGAACTGAGTGCCAGCATTCACCACCTGTGCTTCCTGAGTACAGATGCCATGCGACCAGCTGCCTCACACCCCTGCCGCCGTGATTTCCCCACCGTGATGTACTGTTACCCTCAAACTGTGAGTAAAAATAAGCCCTTACTTCCTTAGTTGATTCTGGCAGGTATCTTGTGCCAGCAAAACAAAAATTAACTGACACTAGCTACAGACTTATGTCTCATTGCCCCAGTTACATAATAATTACTAGACCATCTTACTAACACATCTTCCACAACAGATATGGATGCTGTACTCACAACGTCTCATCTAAGGAGCAGGATTTTGTGCTGTTTTGTTTTTCAAGACAGCGTTTCTCTGTGTAACAGCCCTAGCTGTCCTGGATTTAGTTCTGTAGACCAGGCTGGCCTCGAACTCACAGAGATCCACTTGTCTCTGCCTCCAGAATACTGGGATTAAAGGTGTGTACCACCACTGCCCAGCAAGGAGCAGCGTCTTAAATTGCAGATAGCACAATTTGCTATAGGAACTGATGTAGCTGGAGAAGTCAGGATTACCAGGAGACCCAAAGATGTTGATTCTAGGCCAGCTCTCAGGAGAACCAGCTTGCTAAAGGAACTTTGCCCTCTGACACCATCAAGAGGTTGTAACTTCAGCTGTTCCCTTGACAGCCACCATGTCACACTCTGCTCCAATGAGATGTAGCTTACTATCCACTCTACCACTCTATCCCAAATCACAGCCTCTTCCATGTTCCTTTGATGAGCCATTTTTGCCCTCTAAGAATAATAAAACCTGGGAAATGCGGTGTAAGGGGAATCCCTTGTGCAAAGGTTAGGTTCTATGCACAAGGAAAACTTCAAAATGCGGAGGAATCAAAAATCATGACAGGAGCCAAGAAGACGTATCAATAGGTTCAGTGGTAGCCACACAAGCTTGAAGGCTCAAGTTTGAGTTGCTAGAACCCATGTTAGAAAGCTGGGCATGGCAGTTACTACCTGCATAATCCCTGTGCTCGACAGCTAGTCTACATGAATCAGTAAACTTCAGGTTCAATGAAAGACCCTCTCTCAAAACCTAAGGCAGAGGGGAATTAAGGAAGATACCAGGGGTTGACCTCTGCCCTTCATATTTACATGTGTTTGCATGCAAGTACGCACACACATACACGCATAACACACATAGCACACAACACACACACACACGTCAGAATGATGAGAGAGTGGTCAAAAACTTTGCAATTGACAGGCACCTACGGCCTTTTCTTGTCCCCCACCCCTAGTTGAGCATCTCATGCCCTGTTTCTGATGTCACTACAGTGTGGTTGTGATATTTTCTTCTGCTTCAAAGATGAAACTGACTCATGGATGTAGACACTTGGCAGCTTGCCCAAGGTCACTCAACAGTCACTTGTCCCTATCTGAATTATCACTAAGCCCTGCCCATTTTCTACACGGAGTCCAGGTATTATAATATTTACCAATCATTACATATAAGAAAATAAAAAAACTAACGTTGACTCTACTACTTGTTTGTGTTTAGTTTTCCCAGCGCCAGTGGACTCTCAGGACCCAACCACGGAGGAAGTGAGACCCTAGTGAGGACATTCCTGGGCTGCACCAACAGGGCTGGGCCGAGCCACAGGCAGCAGTGGCGGGTACAGTTGGAAAGCTGGTCTTGTTAACACACACTTCACACTGCAGCTCTGGGCAATAATGGAAGAAATACAGTCGTTAAATTTTAATTAGGGAGAAAAGATGTTCAGTATTAGTTGTCATTCCTCATTGTCTCCTGATTATGCTCCTTGCATGATAAAGGAAACATTTCATTTGCATTGTTCTTGCTTGGGGCTGATGGAAAGAGAAGGCTTTTGGGATTCTCTTTCCTCCCCTCCTACCTGAACTGCCCCACTGTGGGCTCAGCCTGAATACCAGAAGGTGGGTGGGGGTGGAGATCAGAAGTCGGAGCCCTGGCCCCACTGCTCATGGAGGTCAGGGTATTTTCCAGACTTGGTTGGTTTGTTCTCACTCTGTCGTTGACTGTTTTTCATTCCTATCTTCTTCCTTCCTTCATTCTTTCCTTTCTTCTATCCTTTTTCCCTTCCCTCCCTCTCCCTTTTTCTCCTCTCTCTCTATCCACCTCTCTGTTCCTTTCTCTCTTTTATTACACAGATTAAGAAATCTGGATTGGAATTCTTACCCCACACAGACTGTTGCATCCTCTGGACCCTCTGTGGTCTTCTTTCCCACCGTATGTCCAGTCTCAGCTGCCTTTACCACCACAGAAACTTAGATAATATCTGTGGTGATTCATATTTCTTGTTCATTTTACAGGACCTAGACTCATCTAGTAGACAAACCTCTGGGCATGTCTGTGAATTTCTTCTGTTGGGTTTGCTGAGGTGAGACCACCATTCCATAGGCTACACTCCTGGACTGTGTTAAGGGAGAAAGCTAGCTGAGCATCAGCAGTCATTGTCAATAGCATCAGCATCATCTCTCCCTACTTTTGTAACAAGCATTTCACTGACTATGGCCCATCATCAACAGAAAGGGTATTGTGGAGCAGATGCCTGTGTTTGGATAAAAGTGAAGGACTTACAAGAGTATCTATGAATCTTGAAAGGCTACCCAAAGCCAGTCACAGGGAGAGCAGCTTGCAGCCGTCAGTGCAATGGTTGGAGCTCATAGTCTAAGGTTGTAGGAAGAGAGTTGTATGGCACCTGGCTTAGAAAGGGTAGTTAGAGAATTTTGTCTCTGGCAGTGAGGGGTCCTGGGATGCGGAGGGGGGGTGGGGGCTAGCAGAGTGATTTCCACAGAGAAGTGGAGCAGCTGAAATCCGGGCTGCTCAGAGTTGGTCCTGAGCTCCACAGCTGCTGAATGGCATCCTGGTGCATAATCCCAGAGGATGCTCAGGTCTGAGAAACTGACTCACCTTTATTAATCAAAGTCCACAGACAGAAGTAGGCACTTGAGTCTTCCTGACCACAAGACTAGCGAGGAGAAGGATGATCTCATCACCATGTTTCATATTATGCCCCCAGGATACCCCTGTATTTTGTGACTATGGCTGAGCTGAAGGAGAGTGCATTGGGTATCTACGTCTAGTCCTGAATGAGGTCTTCACTGCCTCCCCCTCACTGTCTCTGATCATCTCCTTGTGCCTATTATCAAGTAAGCTTGAGAGCAGAAGCTGGTACGAATCTTATCATGGGTGTAGTGATCTTCTCCTGCCTGGAATGCTGATGCTTCCTGAAATTTCAGAGAAAGGATTGAGAAATTCCCTGAGGCAGCAGAAATGCCCCTTGGCTTCACCATGGTCCACGGAGATGATGTGCTCTCTCTAGCACACTAGCAGTCAAGTCCTGCCCTGTTGTCTTTCTGTTGGGGAATCATTTTCCCTTCTGTGTCCTTATGTGACTGGTTAGGAGAGAGAAATTTCCTCACCTTGGCTTTCTCCACCTCTCCCTTCCCCTCTTCTTTTCTCTGTTCCTTTCTTCTCCTTGCCTTCTCTCCCCTATCTCCTTTCCTCCTCTTCTCTTCCCTTCCCTTCCTCTCTTCTTTCCTCCCCGTGGTACAGTCCCTACTTCCTCCCCCTCCTCTCTTCTCTTCTCTGCCCCACCTCTCCCTTTCCTCCTTTCCTCTCTTAAAGACTGGGCTCACAGCGCACTAGCTGCCTGGCCATGGTTTCTCTGGATCCCCACATTAACTCTTCCGGGCAGAAGTCTCTGCAGACCCCTCAGCCTGGCCCAAGAGCTCAGACCTATGGGAAGGATGGGATGACTCCTGGGAAGTCTGGGCACGAATACTTCACAAACAGGCTTGAGGACGCGTGAAAGGGCTCAAAGATGGTGCAAACACACCACATACCGTATCCCACACAGAACTTGTGAAGTAATAGGGCTCCCCACTCAGTATCCTGACATTTCCTGAATGAACTGCCTCAGATCAGAAGATCCCTGGAAATACCTGGGATACATAGGGAAAGGGGCAGAAACATATGCAGACACCAACTTCCAGGAAACTGCAGGATCTTGGGTCAGAAAACCCATCTGGAGAAAATTGACTCAGGTGCCCTCTGAGCCTGAGAGTCTGGGTGCTGGAGAGCAGTGGGATTCCTGCAAGGATTAGCACCAGCTCTTGAACTCACCTTTGAACTTACCACATTATGGGGTTTGTTAAGTTGGAGAAGAATCGTCTTCTGAGTTAGAATCAATATACTCCTATGCATGAAACATCAAACAATCCAGAGAGCTAGGTGGGCAGTTAAGGGCAGAACCCAGGGAAGGAGTGAGGAAGGAGTAAGAAGGTAACTTTGGCCTTTAAGGATAGATATAGGACTAGTCAGCAGACAGGAGTCCCAGGAAGAATAGGACTTTGAGATACAGTAGGAGAAAAAACAGTGGTCCTGAACACAGAACTCAGCTCCCAGTGAGGACAGAAGGATGACAAGAACAATGGAGAAGAAGAAAAGAAGGAGG
Source organism: Chionomys nivalis (assembly GCF_950005125.1). Taxonomy (NCBI): domain Eukaryota; kingdom Metazoa; phylum Chordata; class Mammalia; order Rodentia; family Cricetidae; genus Chionomys; species Chionomys nivalis. The sequence goes on from NC_080090.1 coordinate 98,201,549, forward strand.
AGGAGGAGGAGGAGGAGGAGGAGGAGGAGGAGGAGGAGGAGGAGGAAGAGACAGTGTTTTGGAGCTGTCAGATTCAGGAGGTAAAGGGCTTGCTGTGCCATTATGTAGATTGACCTTTGCCTATCTGGAGCCCATGTGGAAAGTTGTTCTGGGTGGTTTGGGAGGGAAACAACTGAAGAAGAACCCAATTGTTGACTTTCTCACATGTATACACACACGCGTGCACGTGAGTGCGCTCGCGCGCGCACACACACATACACTCATGCATACACACCCTCAGCTTTTGTGATTCTCCCTCCCACACAACCCCCCCCCCCCATGCCTCTTCTAGGCAGCTGTTATTTCTTTAGTGTAGTTCTGTACTTCTGCCTGGGTCACGAGGCTGTTCCGAGGCACTAATGAAATAAAGATCAAGGTGTCTTGGAGGCTTTCAAGCGCCAAGTGCAAGTGGGGGAAATGGTAGGGGGTGGCGAGAGGGTCTTGCATTCCATCTAGCAGGGAGAGCAGAAGCCAGGATTTTGTTAAAGCAAGAAAGCTTTCCTTTCCTTCAGTTTTCCATTCAGAAGCCTCTGGAATTTTGATGGGATCTCTCTGTCTGTTTATCCACTCGTTTATTCATTCATATGTTCATTGCAGGCACGATGTCTGACTGAGCCACTGTCAATTCTGGCAATGCAGGCCAGATGTTAGACCCAAGTCTCCTCCCGCAGGCTGGCCGGGTCCCCAGTGAAGAGGTTACCTATCACAGAAAGGGAGTCTTCCCAGCCTACAAAGGCAAGCGTTTCAGACCCACTGAAATGCTAATAGGGCTGCACAATGCTTTTAAGGGGTTGCTGACAGCCGTCATTAGGGAGCTTCAGGGAGCCAGTAATAATCACCACTGAGTGACTGTAAACACCACACTTCCCGCAAGGAAATACAACTTGTTAGCTTTTGTCTGGGCTGCGGAGAGGAAAGGCAACCTCCCTCCGAGAGGGCATCTACCAGAGTCAAACATAAAATCAATCGTATGGTTCTAATTTAATTTTAATTCACGTTTTTATACATAGAGTTTGTTAGCAGCGCTGACATTTCTGCTGTGGAAATCTATAAGGGCTGAATTGTCCTCACATTAGAGGATTTTTAAAAGAAGTTCTTTGCCACTGGGTTGCAATTTGTTAAAACAAACAATAGCACAACCGTGGCACCATCGGATGAGGCAGTGTTAACCGGACTAAACGAAAATCAAGGGATCTTTTTCAGCCTCTCTTCTCTTCCGACTGAACTCCTGGGTAATGCGATCAAATGACAAATGGCGGGATGCATGTAAGAGCAGTGCCTTCAAAAATACAATAGTTATACAAGCCATCTATTGTTAATGAAGAATATAATGCAATTTGCCTGTCTGTAATACAATTATGCAAATCAAACGAGGCGCTATCCCCAAATCTCTTTACATTCCGATTAAAATGAGATAATTTATCAAACAGAATATGACTGGTTATGTTTATGTGTGGCACATTAATCCTGTTACAATAATGTATCCGTCTTCTAATGGAATGGATTTGTGCAATCTAACAGAAAATGACTTTTGCGCTATCCACAATTATAAAAATATTCACAGCATATCCATCCAGTGCAATAGCACATGTCCACAACAATGCAATAAACCTATTAAAACAAGCAGTGCTTATGAATGGAACCTTCATGCCAATAGCAATGAGTGTGCCCTCAATTTTACTGTGCTCATTATCTGAACAGCCCCACGGCTGGCAAATGCTGGGAGTAAATTAGCTTGGCTTTCTTCAGCCTCTTTTCTCTTTCAGAAATTTTGTCATTTATTTATTTATTTATTTATTTATTTATTTATTTATTTATTTATTTATTATGTGTCTGTGTATGTAAATGTTCGTTCATGCATGTATGCATGCATGCGGAGGGCAGAGGTTGGCCCTCAGTGTCTTTCTCCACCTTAATTTTGGCAACAGGTTTTCTCACTGAACCTGGAGTTCGCCAGTTCAGCTAGGAAGCTCCAGGAATCCCCATTCCCACCTCCTCAGTGCTAGTCTCATAAGCACAAGCCGCCCTGTCTTGTTTTTGTTTGTTTGTTTTTTATGGGGGCTCTAGGGGATGGAATTCTTTCAGAGCAAGCACTTTACCGACTAAGTCATTTCCCTGGCTTTCTTCTTCCTTTCTTCTTTGTCTACTTCTTTCTCCTTTGCCTCCTTCTCCTCCTTCCTCTCCTTCCTCTTCCCTTCTTTTTAAGAGGACAAGTTCTGATTGGAGAGCTGACTCAGCAGTGAAGAAGCTGCACCACCCTTGTAGAGAGCTGGAGCTCCCTTCCTAGTGCCCACTTCTGGAAACTCAGGACACCGGGTAATTCCAGCATCAGGGCATCCAGCACCCCCTTTCAGCCTCGGTGGTCACTGCACTACAGGAAGAAACAAGCCTCCACACACTGACACATCCATACACACACAATAAAAGATTGATCTTTTTGAAAAAAAGAAATAAAAAGAGTTCCTTTAATAGCACCCAAGGCTTTTTCCCCTATCTGGATTTTTTTGTTTGGACTGATAGCAATGATTTTATTTGGGAGAGATTTCTAAGCCATCTTCTGTGAAAGAGTTACTCCCGTTTATGTCTCTTGGTCGGTCTTTCGATTTGTGCATTTCTGTTAAGTCAAGAGGTTTACAAAAACATACCTCTCCCCACCCACCTTATTTGTGCTCAATATGTTGGAAAATATGTGTGCTATGGATAGACGTGCTGTCTGAGCTTCAGAGGGGGACACAATAACCTCTATTCTTATAAGGACATCACAGCCAAGAACTAATGGGAAGTATTGTCCAGAAAAACAAGAGCCTAAACAATTAGTGCAGGTCTCTCTTGTGCTCCAGTTGCCAAGGAAAATCATTTCTGTGTTTACACCCATCTCCTCCACCTTGATGAGAGTCATTAGTCCTGACAGTGAACGATAATGTGCTTCAGTCTCACACCTCTTGGCCCTGTTCGCCACGTCAAGGTTTTCCCAGAAGCAGACCTCCACACCAGGCATGCTAGTTGACTTAGACAAATGTTGATCTTTTGTGGGGAAAATGTAAACCCCAGTGTATTCGCAGGTTCTCAGATTGTTTACTCATACTTTGAAATAACTTCCAGGCAGCTTTGCTTCTGGTTATGCCTGAAAGACTACTTCAGGGGCCTTGGAATGGGGAAGGGGTTCTCTTTCCTCTCCGATTAGATAACGCACATTGTCACATCTAAGTTGATGCACACAAACCCATCAGGTTCAACACACAGATCTTTTACCTCAGGTCAGGCCAGCATCTGTTACACCTATAAGAGATTATATTTTCCTCTTAAAAGACTATATTTTTCTCTTAAAGATATAGATGATAAAAGGCAGAAAGAAGGAAGGGAGCGAGGGAAAGAGAAAGGTAGGCAGACAGGAACAGTGTGCCCTGGCTGTTTAATTCACAGTATTCTCAAAGAAGCTGCAGCTGCTCCTCGACTTAGAACTGAGTTCTATCCTCAGAAGCAAGGCAGACTGAAATTACCATTGAGTCAAATGCTTTGACTACATCTGACTATAGAGCACCATCCCATACAAATAACCACTACAGAACTTGGCCATCTGCCTAAGATGAGTATCAGAAGAGATCCAGATGAAAGATTTGAAGTAGGACTTTTACCCAACGCTTATTAATCTCACACCACAATAAAATTAAAAAATAGAAGTCAAACCACCTCACGTTGGCCGGTGCGTCCAAGCTGCCACTTGTGAAGGAATGAAGCTCAGGTATCTTCCTTTCCCCCACAGCTAGAGACTCTGCCCAACACATTTGTGGTGACAGTGTCGTGTTATGATTGTGTACCCATGAATGCTTTGACATTTCCATGGGCATTTCTAAGTGAAATCCTTATAGGCCAGGGTCTTAATTATAAGGAATCTTGATGAGTTGGGACTTGGAGGCTTAGTCGAGCTTACAGTACAAGGGGCTACATTCTATCATTCTAAATGTTCTACAGCTTTCCCAAGCGGCACCACCGCTTCCAATGAGCCTATGGAAGACATTTCACATTCGGACCGATGAGGAAGCCATTAGGTTTTCTTTCCATTGAGTACCAGGTGGCTTGGAGTGTGTTTGAACTTTCTTTGGCTGCAAGTGAGGAAGGATTGTGCCAGATGGAGACCTTCCATGCAGGAACAGTTTTCACTGTTCTGGTCTACCTGGAAAGACTCTGCACTCTTTCTTGGGAGGCTATCTCAGAGCATCTTGCACTCAATGAAGTCAAGTAGCTTTGATCAATAATGGTGGCACTAAAGGTGGAGCTTGACAAGAGGGGAGAAAGTCCTAGAAGGTGGAATATATGGAAGGCATCAACCTTGTTGCCTCTGGCTGATAAGGGAGGTTCCTGCCTCTTTCACAAACCCTGATATGACTGAGTGTGTACTCAAATCTTGGGGCATGAAGACAATTGCAACGGAGAGAACAGGACTTTGAAGAACTGCCCAGTCCCCTTTGAGCTGCACCTGGCTGTCTTCATGACACATTATGGGCTTAGGACTGGGATTTCCAGATTGCTCTGTGGTGAGCATGGGTTCAAAAATGAGATGAGCCATAGTTACCCTCTGGTGAGATAGGATGAGAGCAAATGCATGAGGCGGGAAAGAGCAGTTCTGCCTGAAGAAAGCACAAGGGACTGCGGTGGTTCTCCTGTGATGGACACTAGAGTGCCTACTGTGTGCAAGGGATGTTCTCATGTGACAGACACCAGAGTGCCTACTGTGTGCAGGGAATGGTCTCACGTGACAAACACCAGAGTGCCTACTATGTGCGGGGAATGTTCTTCTGTGACGAACACTAGAGTGCCTACTGTGTGCAGGGAATATTCTGCGATTTTAGGTTCTATCTGAGCAAACAGGGTACAGTCTCTGTCATTTGTAAAGGAAAAAAACAGAAAGTAGTATAACATGCTAGTAGGTAATAAATACATAGAGAAAAAAGGACTGAGCAAATGGGGAAAACAAATACATAGAGAAAAAAGGGCGGAGCAAATGGGGAAAATGAAACAGGAGAGGAGGGGCTAGAACTACTGTCAAGACTTAAAAAATGTGTTTTATCTATTTCTGTTGATCTATCATCTACCATTTCTCTCCCTCCCCCTTCTCTGTCTATCATCTATCTATCTATCTATCTATCTATCCATCCATCTATCATCTATCTATCTATCTATCTATCTATCTATCTATCTATCTATTATCCATCCATCCATCTATCATCTATCTATCTATCTATCTATCTATCTATCTATCTATCTATCTATCTATCTATCTATCTATCTAATCTATCTATCCATCCATCTATCATCTATCTATCTATCTATCTATCTATCTATCTATCTATCTATCTATCTATCTATCCCAGACTGGTTAGCATTCCACTGCTGAACTATATTCCCAGCCCTTTCATTTAAAGTTTGTTGAAACAGGGTCTTGCTAAGTTGTCCAGGTGGGTCTTGAACTTGTGATTTTCCCGAGCAGCTTTAGATCACATATAGGCCTGTGAGAGGAGGCTTAGCATAATTGCTTCAAAGAGAGTGTTCAGACTAATAATTGGCAACTTTGATCCATGGGCCCACAAGGGTCCTGTTCTCAACTGGTCATGTCACAGAATCTCTCTCTAACAACACAAGAGTGACACAAAGGTGTCTCAAAATAAAGGAAACCGACATAAGAGGGAATCTCAGCTCATTGCTTTACTAGTTGGCCTCTTCTGTCTTAGGAAATAATCTTCTGATTCTAACTGTAATAAGACATTCCCTTGTTTTCATCTTTAGATGAGGCGGTTAAGAAAACAGTGACTTAGGGCCCCTAGAAGACAGTGCTGGAGTGTGACTGTGCCTGCTTGAGTACACAGACGGCTTGAGTTGGGGATTAAATGTTCCACATCTGCTGGTAGTACTCACTTGCAACACGTCCCGGAACTAGTCAGACACATACATCTCCAGTGGTCTGCAGAACTAGATCCAGGCATAGCCTCAACACTGTACTCCCGTTTAAGGTGGAGAAAAGCATTCCTCCAGCAACAAGAAGCATAGTCAGCCTTTGGGGTTATAGTTTGTCCCTCCTGGGGTACCTGTATCCAAATGTGGGCAGCCAGTGGGGCTTCTAGAAGCCTGCATCCTGTGCCTCCAGGAAGGATAAATGAAGGGGCCGTCTAGGCATGAGAGCCCCCTGAGGGTCAGCTGGGGCCTCTGCAGGAAGCATTTTGAGCTCTATTTGTGGAGACCACTGGGAGTTATGCCCCAGTTAAGTTACTGTGCTCAGTGCACTGCAGCTCTCCTCTTGCCAGCTCCTGACCCTTGCGTTCTGACTCTTGTATCCACTTTGGTTCTCGGCACTGGGAGCCTTATGATAGTATCTATGTTCCTGCCAATTGCTGGTCTTCTAGGTGGAAAGATGGGCAAGAATTCCATCCATTATAGCCTCCATTGCCAGGACTTATTGCTGGAGACTGCTCCTCCTTCTCCCTCCATCTTGAGATTCTGGTTTCTTGAATTCCTGTCCTTCGAGGTACTACCTTATTTATCCTGACCACTAAACCTCAGACAGCACACAATACTCATGATGCTGTGGGCTACATACTGTGGCTGTGGGTCATTTCCCCCCACATGTTGGTCAGTTCACATGCACACAAGGGTCCTCCAAGCCTGGGGTCCTCGTACAGGAAGTTCAGCGACCATGGTTTCAGTGATAATATTTTTATGACATTTGGCTTAGATTTGAACTCCTACCTTAGAAGTCAGAACTGACTTTAAAACACACCTTCATTTCTCTTTAAATATCCCACCAGAGTGGTTAGCACAGCCTCCCTTCTGTTCCACATGAAGCTCCATTCCACAGTAAGTGACACTGGGGACCCTTAATATCTCAGGACTTCCTCCAGCTGCCTGTCTGTCTAAAATTATCCATGGCTCCTGCATGGGTGGGTAAAGTTAGTTCATCCAAAGAGTTACAAATCCCATGTCCCCATGGAGTCCATTGTTTTAGAACCAACAGTGTACAGATTGCTGCCCTAAGGTATTTCTTCATACTTTTCTAGGAGCTAGGTAACCGGATCTGAATGGGAATCTTCCTTTGAAGACTTTTTGGCTTCCAAGTCCACTCTCAACTCGGCAAACCTTATTTTGGAAAAAAGAAAAGCGGCCATTTATAATATCAACATTTCTAGATCATGTTTTAAAGATGGCTATAGGCGCTCGGAACAGCTACATGCCAAGGCTGTCTAGTTCTAATCTAACAGCCCCCTAGGTTGAAACCAGAGTGAGACTTGGAGACAGCAGCCAAGAGCCCCAAAACTCTTGGGGAATATTTATAATCCCTGAATTCAACCAAAATTGTTTCCACTCAAAATTAATACTTGGAAACAGATTTTAAAGCCCAAATTTAGACTGTCTACAGTTTTTTGGTCTGCTATGGAGCCAGCTCCTTGAAATAAGTGCATTTGAAATTGACTGAATGTAAAATTGATTGTCTTTTACATCGAACAAAATATTTAAAGGGATGCCCTCTTTATCCTAGCTCTTTAAGAGCAGGAGCCGGAGTTGGCTGACATCCATAGCCAGGAAGGGTGGGTACTGGGCAGGCGTGTGGGCTGAACCTCTGTTTACATATGTGAATCCTCTCTGGCTTAGGGAAGGGGGTCTGTTTTAGCGAATGGAGCTGTGATTCGTATTTATGGGGGTAATGCGATCCAGTGGAAGGCCCTTGGCCTTGAAGCTAGAAAATCTAGGTTCAAAGTGCTCCTTTATCAGTTCCAAGCTGTGCAATCTTGAATAAATCATTTAGCCTCTCAGTTTCTCCATAAATAAACAGAGGCCTACCAGCCATGTTCCGCTGGCCTCTGGAGAGTTGATGAGACGCAGGAAGAACTGCCCCAGTTCCAAATGTAGTTACTGTGCGTTGTTCCAGCCCGGACTCCCCATTCAGATCTCAGCAACCCTGCAGTAGCAGGTCAGGGCATTAGACCTTGTTTAACCCAGTGCTTTGATGTGAAGAGAGAAACACAAACACAAGCAAAATGCGTTTGCTACAGATGACCTGGTAGTGAAGCAGATTCGAATCAGGGCCTAAACGCCCAGGACTTCTCTTCTCCTTTCCTCGCCATTCCTCTCATCTCCCCTCCATCCCTTCCCTCACTCCCTCCTTTACTGCAGAGATTATGAAACCCAGCCAGTGACCGCAAGCAATTTAAGCCACTGAGCTGCCAATTATTTACATATTTGTATATTCACACATTTCACAGAATGTTATAAAGACATGGAGAGTTCCAGGCGGAGTTCTACGTCATGGTTGGAGATAGCAATCCCAAGTTTCAGATCATCAATGATGAACTTTTAAGTATATTTCTCATACTTTAAATTTAGACCTACATTTAAATTGTCCACATAGTAACTAATGTTACTGTGTTGGTGCAAATATTTTTAAAAGTTGCATGGGATATACTTATGCCTAAAAGTGGTCTGCTGTCTCTAAAATGAAAATGTAGATCATCTTACATTTGTATTTGTTTAGTCTGTCCACCCCACCTGTGCACTGGGAATGGAGGGGCCCTTTCCTCAGGCATATATACATCTCCTGGAAGGAGACAGATATAAGAACAGATGCATCTCAGCCTGACAATGGAGCTGTAGATAATGGTTCTAGTCTATATTGAAGACAGACACCTCAAGTCAAAAATGCAATTAGGGTGCAGGGGAGGTGGCCTAGTCTCTGATATGCATGCAGCACAAATGTGAGGGCATGAGATGATTCACAGAACCCATGTGAAAGTCCAGGTGTGATGATGCATTCTGTAGGATATGCGGTCCTGCTCTGGGGAAGTGGACACAGGAGGATCCCTGGGGCTCGCTGTCCAGACAACCTATGTGAATTGAGGGGGTCAATGAGAGACCCTATCTCAAAACAGTAATACCAGAAGAGGATGCCTAATGATGATCTTTGGCCTATGCATTCACTGTGTGTGCACGTATATATTATATGTGTGTGTGTATGCACACACGAGATAAGAAAGTAACATAGGACTGATCTGAGAACACAAGGTGAAAAATAAATGATAAAATAAGCACAAATCAAAGGTAAACATCTTAAAAGTCTTCCAGTGTTGGGAGGGTCAAAAAGATGACAGACACAGACTGGCTGTAAGATAATGAAGACTGATGAGAACCATGGATCACAGAGGAGTGATTGATTCAGACATGCAGTGGCTACCTCATTTCTATAGCTGGTTAGATCTATAGTCCAAGTTCTTGAGAGACACTAAAGTTATATATTCATGTTCTGGGACACATTTCAAGCATTGGCAGTCAGATAGCATTTCCAAATATGGTGCTTACCGATCAAGTGAAAAGTGCCAGTGGGATGGACCTAGACCATTTGCTGTGTAGGAATGTCCTATCAAATGGAAACATCGCATCTTGAAGAGTCATTGGGGCTTAGGAAGCAAAAACTCACAAGTCCCAGGAAATCCCTGAAACATACAAGATTCAGAAAGGTCTGTCCTTCCTCATGTGTACATAGGCAGCAAAGAACTATAAGAGAGAAGAAACTCTGAGCTGTGGGGCTGTCTACACGTCATGCAGAGAGCTCCAGCGATGCGACTGTCGTGAGTTCGCAACCCAGGCTCCTGTGAGCAATCCTAGTAACCGACTGGCTCGCCAAGCCGTCGGTAGGTAAAATCATTTCTTTCACCTGCTGCTGGTTTCCCTTATCTTGTGGTGAAGTGATATTTGTTCATAGCTCCCCAGGAAATGTCACATGTTTACGATACCCATTCTGACTACTAGCTGGGGCAGGGATGGCCTAGACGATCTGTGACATGGAAGGATTTGTACTTGTCCTAAGCTGCAGACTTGAACTGCAGTCTGATTTATAGAGCTGATGAGTAAATACTGTTGCAGTAAGACTTAATGCTCCATGGGTGGAAACAAAGCAGACCCAGCGTTTTCATCAGGAACGACCACATACAGTGTGAGTTTAAGCAATAAAGCCGTAAATGTTTGGTGGGGCTATGAATAGGAAATATGTGGCTTCAGGAAATGTGATTCAAGGAAAAGTCAGCAACTTAGATAAAATTTCCAGTCACAAATTTGGAGGTTTGGGGAAGTTTTTGGCTGTCTTCCTAGAGAATCTTTGGGAATATTTCTGATTATAAATGGGAGAAAATATGTGTTCTAGCTAAAATCAGGAAGACCAAAAAGACAGACCAAAAAAAAAAATCCATTTAGTCCCCTATAGAGGCTCAGATCTTATCTACATGGGATGCTCAGGCTGAAGAAACAGCATTCTAGGAAAGAGAAACCGTGTTTGATGATGCTGTGACAAGTTGTGCACATGTGTGTGTGTGTCTGTCTGTGATATGTGTGTGTGTGTGCATGTGTGGTGTGTATATGTGTGTGATGCACGCGAGGGTCATAGGACAAGATTAAGCATTGACCTCACCTACTTTTTTGAAACAGGGTCTTCTTCTCTGTCACATACACCAGACCAGTCAGACTGTGAGCTTCGAGCAAATCTCTTGTGTTCACTCTCATAGGCACACTGAATTAGGAATATGCACTACCACACCTGGATTTATACTCTGAAAACCTAAATGGTCCTCAGAAATGTGAGCCAACTACTTTACCCACTGCACCATCTCCCCAGCCCTCCTGTTTGTTTTTGACGTAGGATGCCTCAATCATATCTCTCTGGAAATCAAAGTCTTTCTTATCTTGTCCCCATTTCTCTAAGTGTGACATGCATATGGCTTTTGAAATTTGCATCAGCCTCAGCCTCTCCCTGTTTTTCACTATAGTGAGATCCCTGTCTATTATTCAGCTGCCAACACCATTCACAGAAAGAACAGACTAGAAAATGACTCAGTGAATAGAGAGGTCGCTACCAAAGCATGAGGACCTATGTCATACCCTAGCACACTTGGGAAGCTGAGGGAAGTAGCGTGCATTTGCAATCCAAGTGTCCCTCTGGGGAGATGGGAAAGGACACAAGAAAACCCTTGGAAATTCTTAGGTCCCATCGTGGAATATACAGTGATGAGCGGCAAACTGTTTCAAACATGGAAGGTGAGTTTGTACTCTGATTGCCACTGGTGCACTACTGTGGTATCCTGTGTATACACACACACACAGAATGAGTTTGCCACTGGCCAGAATGGTCACTTCTGTCCCCTTTTCTCTGGAGAAGTTCTCCTGTCAGCCTTGCTTTCTTCTGTGTCAACAGCAGTAATAATACAGATCTCACAATGACAGCATTGTCCCACGCAATGCCTGGTATTCATTCAGCTGGTGCTCAGTTCTTATGCCTCTCCCATTGTTTCTTTCCACTGCTAAGCAAATCTCCAAAGTCTTGGGATCCAAATGGAGTGTCTCCAAATTCTCATCATCTCTCCCACAAGACCAAGGGTGAGCTAATGGAGGATGACCTCAGAGTCCTACCTCCAAATCCCAGGATTCCCTAGAAAGGAATGCACATTGAGTATTTTTCTCCAGGAACCTTGACCCTTGCCACACTTAATAAATCAATTAGCGAGCATGGCCCATTTATTCTGCAGGCTTTGGCTTGCTTTCCATCTGTTCGGCCTGAGACAGTTCTGGCCCATGAGGGGCTGTCCATCCAGGGAAGTCCAGCCTTGTAAACAGAAAGTGCCATAAAGTATTACAAATATGTATTGGGTGGCAGATGTTGGAGCCAGCTCACCCTCACATCTGGAAAGAATATGTATTGCATGAATTTCTGAGCAATGCCTTCCCCCAAAACTTCTGTAAAAGCGCTTAGCATTCTGAGAGTACAGGACACAGTGCTGTGCTACCAGTGCCCAGAGTACTGCTGAAGTCTGTAGTTGTGTTGGTGACTTGGAGGGTCCTTCTTCTACTGTAACGGCAAGGTGAGGGATCCTGCGGAGAATTAGGTTTTGTGTCTGTGTATCCTACAGCCATATCAACATATGAGGACTTCATTATATCCAAGGATGGAGAAATATGACCGCACCGCAGGCTTTGAAGGAGGCAGAAGGGTCGAGGCTGGAGGTCTGGTGTTATTTGGTGAGCCGAACACGTGACTCCCCTCTGAATGGCCTCTGTGAGGCGTGCTGTTCTCCTGGCTGGCAGAACTGGGAATGAATGGCCTGCTCACTCCCGTTTTCACACAGTCCATCAGCTCTCAATGAAAGGTTTGTACTTCAGCCAAGAACAGAAACCGATGGCTCCGAGTCACGCTGGGGAAAGAGGATAATTTAAGCAGACTCTGGCCCGAGAGATCTCTTCATGTGATCTTCACCAGGGACCTCCCAAGACATCTGGTCCTTAAGACTCACCCAGGGCCACCAGTCTAGATCTGACCATTCGAAGTAACTCCCAAGCAAGGGAAAGCCGTGCATGCCTCCAACAAGAGAGATGTGGCCTATAAATGAAGATTAAATAAAAGTGGAAGGCAGTCATTTGTGAGAAGAGGAAAGCCTGGGTTACTTTTCCATAGCAACATTGTGTGTTTGTGTGTGTGTGTGTTTGTGTGTGTGTACACATACATGCATGCAAGCACACATTCACTCATATCCATGTCTAAACGCAAGTGTCTTGGGAATCCAGAAGATGATGGAGGAGGGTCATCTGCCTATCTGTTGCTTTCATTCGTTAATTAATAAAGAAACTGCTTGGCCTGATAGGTCAGAAAATAGGTGGTGGAGTAGACAGAACAGAATGCTGGGAAGAAGGGAAGTGAGGCAGACACTATAGCTTTCCTCTCCAAGATGGACGCTGGTTAAGATTCTTCCTGGTAAGCCACCACCTCATGGTGCTACACTCATTAATAGAAATGGGTTAATCAAAATGTGAGAGTTAGCCAGTAAGAGGCTAGAGCTAATGGGCCAAGCAGTGTTTAAAAGAATACAATTCATGTGTTGTATTTCGGGTATAAAGCTAGCCGTGCCGGAGTTGGGCAGGAACACAGCCCACCACTCCTCACGACAAGAAGAGGGTGTCAGATGCCCTAGAGCTGAGTAACAGCTAGACCTGAGTGCTAGAAACTAAGCTCAGGTCCCCTACAAGGAGAGTATGCCCTCTTGACTGCCAGGCCATCGTTCTAGCGCCAACCTTTGTACCCAGACAGGGTTTCCCCTTAGTCCTGAGCTCACGGAGTAGGATAGACTGGCTGACCTTTCTAGGCATCTAGCTGTCCCTGCCTCTCTAGCACAAGAATGATACGCAAATGCCACCTTCCTTCCCTTCACCACAATCAGCTTGTTTTCAAACATGGTGAACTAGGAGTATCTTGATACAGATGACCATTGGTTTAGTGTGGCCACTGAGCATATCACTGTGACGTGTAGGAAAAGGCAGCAATGAAGGCAAACACTAAGGACTCCCTCAAGGATCATCCCCCACATCCCTTAGCCCTTGGGGACAACATCAGAAACATCGCCCAGCTAGGTTTTTATTCCAGACCTAGTGTTTGTTGCTTTGGCTGACAATGACTCATATTACCCATCCACTGTCATCACTGCCCTGCTACTATGCGTGTGTGTGTTCTCACATGTGAGTGTAGTGCCTGCAGAGGCCAAAGGACTGTCAGATACCTGAAGTTATGGGCTATTGTGAGCAGTCAGATACATGAGCTGGGACCTGAGCACAGGCCCTCTACAGGAACAGTACATGCTCTCAGCCATTGGGCAGTGTCTCTAGCTCCTTTCTCCTCTTGAGTAATTTCCCAGGTGAGTCCTCATGCTCTACACACAACAGGCTCCAAATTAGACCAGTAAGTGTCTGAACAGCATATTGGCTGGCCGGGAATGGTGGAGATGAAGGCAAAATGAAGGCCATGTGTCCACGTTCAATTCTCATATTGTTCCCTTCTAGAACATAGGCCCTGCAGTAAAATTTTCTGTTTTCAAGGGAAATCAGAAATTTGGATTTTTATATAAAATGTTCATTAGATAATTTTTGTTAAATGAATACTTACATATGTCATGTGAGTTATTTTTCTCATGGCTCCAATAAAAACTGCTTAAGGAAGGAAGTCTTCTATTTGGCTCACAGTTTGAGGGCACAGTCCATCATGGCAAGGAAAGCATGGCAGCAGGAGCATGAAAGGGTGTCACGTGGCATCCACAGTCAGGAAGCAGAGACATGCATGCTGGGGCTCAGTTTGCCTTCTCTTTATTCAGTATAGGAGCTCAGTCCACGAGGTGCTGCTGTCCATATTTAGGGTGGGTCTTCCTCCTCAACTAACCAAAGACAGAATCTCTATAACATGCCCATATATTTGCTTCCATGGTTACTATAGGCCTCAGTTCACAATTAAGACTCACCATCTCACATGTTAAGAAACAGAACAAAACTTCAATAGTACTGTATTCAGTTAGCATCTTTTAGCTACTTCTTCTGGAATATTTATGAATTTCTTGTGTAAACTATTTCTTGATATTCCTTTCCTTCCTTCCTTCCTTCCTTCCTTCCTTCCTTCCTTCCTTCCTTCCTTCCTTTCTTCCTTCCTTCCCTCCCTCTCTCCCTCTTCTTTCCTTTTCTCCCTCCCTTCCCTTCCTTCCCTCCCTCCTTCCCTCCCTCTCTCTTTTTCTTTCTTTGTGTGTGTGATATGTATGCATGTACACACCTGTGTGTGTGAATGTGGCCACACCCAAGGGTCATGTGCCTGGCTGTCAGAAGACAATCTCAGCTGTTGGTCCTTGCCTGCCACCTTCCTTAAGACAGGATCCTTTGCTGTTTGCTGCTGTGTATGTCAGGACCACTGTCCTGCAAACTCCTGGGAATTCTCCTGTTTCCACTCTTTCTCTTGCCATAGAAGCATTGCAGTTACAAGGTATGCTACTGTGCTTAGTGTGACAAGGGCTTTATCCGCTGAGCTATCTCCCCATCCTTGATGTATCAGTTTTTAACAGTGTCCACTGACCTCTAACTTTTAGACCATGCATTACTCCTCTCTCCCGCTATCTTTTATTATCTCACTATTATTTTGCTGCAACAATTGGTTAAGCCAATAGCTATTGTTTGCATTGTCATCACGTGTTTTAAGGAACATGTGGATGTCCTTAGTGAATGTGTGCTGTTGACATGGGCACCACCATGTCAAGGGACCAGTGCCTCAACCCTATGGAAGAAGCAGAGCCTTCCCTGGGTGAGGCTTAGAGGGATGGAAAAAATTTCCTTGGGTCAGAGTGCGAATGTTGACAGTGTGTACAGAAAATATTTACTGTGGCTTTATCCCCCAGATGTATACAGCCCAAAGACTACTCTGCTACATATCCTTCCCTTAATGAGATTAGCTCAACAACCTGTCTGCTTGTGCAGGGGTATATAATAGTACATCCTCCTTGTTTATCTGTAGGCAGTAATCCACCTACTTGTTCATGTGTATGGAATAATCCTGCCATCCTGTTCAACAGTTAATAATAAAAGTGCTGAGATCCTACAACCCCCCCCTCCCTGTTCAGCTGTAGGCACTAATCCTGCCTTCCTGTATATAATAAACCCTATGAGCCTCTGGGGTGCTGCAGCTTCTACTGAGGCCAGTGTTTCTGTGAGCACATGTCTCATTTTTCCACTCCCTTGCCACCCCAGTCCGGTCAATCCTTGGGGCCACACAAGGATGTAGCAACTTATCCAAAAAAGGACAATGGATGCTTCATTTCCTTCTTCAAACTTTAATGTTTATATATTTGTTTTAAGCAGGGTCTTACTATGTAGCCCTGGCTGGCCTGGAGCTCACAGAGATCTGCCTACCTCTGCCTCCCAAAATTCTTCAATTAAAGGCACATACTACCACACCATGCAACTTTATCAAGATTTTTAAATTTTGTAGAATTAGCACTGCCTCATGATCTCATTCCCTTGGTTTTCTGTGTCATTTTTTCCCCTTTAGTCTTCCAGCAACATTCTTAAACACCCATTTTCTATACCATGTGCCAATTTCCTTGAAAACCTAGCCATCCCACTCCCTTCTCGCTGAATAAGTTCTTAGGTACAGAAGGCATCGGGTCTGTTGAGGGACCAAGGAAACCAAAGGTAGAGAAGGGGCAAGTTTGCACTTAGTGCTGCAGTCGGGACCCAGTTCTGTCCTGTTCTTGTATACTGTGGCTTCCTATTCTATGTCCTGCAGGACTTCCCGTGCTTCGTATATGTGAGCCAATTCCCACAGAGAATTCCATCACCCATCTGCCCACTTCCTCTACCTATTATCTATCCTCTTTTCTCCTCCCATTATATATTACATATTTATCTGCTATACATCATCTATCTATATCTCTACCTACCTATCTATCCATCATCTGTCTACCTATCTATCAATCATCTGTCTACCTTTCTATCAATCATCTGTCTGTCTCATTTTCTATCTATCTATCTATCTATCTATCTATCTATCTATCTATCTATCTATCTGCCCTCTACCTGGCATCTATCTGTGAACCATCTGTTTCTCTGGAGAGCCTTAGCGCATACTTCAGGCCTGTGCCAAGTTTCATGTTCAAAATTCTTGGGTGTTCTCAAGATTGTTTAGGGAAAATCAAGGCTGCTTTAAGTCAGCTCTTGCTCTGTAGGTACTCTGGCTGGACTGCGTCTACTCCGTTAGCTCTCCATCTTCCTGATTGCTCTTTCTTTGTTATTGCTGTCTTTGAGGCCTGTTATCTTCAACTGTTTTATGTGAGTGAGAGTCTTACCTACATGTATGTCTGTGCACCATGTGTGTGATTGTTGCCCTCAGAGGCCAGAGAAGTGTCAGATCCTCTGGGACTGGAGTTACAGATGGCTGTGAGCCACCATGTGTGTTCTAGGAACCAAATGGGTGCTCCAACAGAGCAGCAAGTACTCCTAACTGCCGAGCCATCTCTCCAGCTTCACTTTTAAAATGTTTACTTATGTTCATTTACTTACCTACGTGTGTGTGTGTGTGTGTGTGTGTGTGTGTGTGTACAGGGTGGGGAGAGTTGTATGTGTGTCACAGCACCTGTGTGGGTGTTTGAGAGTAAAGCTTGCAGGAGTGAGTTTTCTCCTTCTCCCATGTGGCTTCCTGGGATCATACTCCAGCTTTCAGGCTCTGTGGCAAGCAGGTTATATACTGAGCCATCTTTCCAGGTCCCTAGCACCTCTCCATATTTGTGTTGCTTTTATTGGATGGGAGAGAAACTAAAAATTCATATTGTCAGTCCTCTCAATTCAAAAGAATCCTTCCAGGTAGGAGGAAACTTTTGGAGATGGTAAAGAAGTTTACGGCATTGATAATGATGGTGGTTTCATACACTATAAATGGGTGTATGTTTGTCTCCAAATACATCAGATTGTATATATTCATTATCATATATGTTACTATATATGACAAGTGTGTATGCATATATGTTACATATGTAACAATTGCTTCTTATATGCCAATTTCACTTCAATAAAACAGTTAAGATTTTTATAACCATCTATGAACTAAACAAAACTAAGTAAAGAGCTAAGAAGGAGAGCGAATCAACAGAGAACAAAACCAATCTTCCAGCCACAGCTCGTGTCTTAAACCACAGTGCCAGTAAACAAGGAAAAGGCTGGGTCTGGTTTGACCTGAGGGTGTTTTCATCTCTGCAAGGACTTATCATGATGGAAACACAGAGGCGAGAGTTATGAAGCCGCTGAAGCAAAGAAAAGTGAGCTTGCAAATCACATAAGGAGGAAACTGGCCTAAGAGGGTCACTGTAGGAGTAGGGTGTGGGGATGCTTCACTGCCTGTATCCTGTCCACACAATCTAGGATTGAACCTGTCGGAGGAAACAAAAGCCTTAGTAGGCCCGGTGTGCTGGACAGGCCTCTGGCAAGAGGTTTACAGGGCTGTACTCATTGCTTAGTTGAAGGTTCTGTGTCATCCCAAAATGTGCCAGCTCAAACAAGCACCGATGAAGCTTCAGGGTCCATAGGTCGAGGTCATTAGCAGTTTAGCTGAGTGACCGTGGCTCCTGGCCCTTTCTGAGAGTGCAGACCAAATGTTGGCCAGGAATGCAGGCATGAGAAGACCCTCCTGGACTGGAGGGAACCATTTCCAAACAAAAAGTGTCCTGGAAGTCTAGGTTTCCCTCGAGGTGAGGTTTCTCTAAAACACAACTGTGACCTTCTGAAAGTGAATGAATGCTACTATAAGCTACTGAGCCCTTTATGACCCAGCCTCCAGGCTGGAAACAGTAACTTCCCATTCACTTACTAAATCAAAGTCCAGAATGCCCAAGGGGAAGATAGTTAGGTCTTCCCTTGAGGGGGAGGGGCATAAAAGATTGTGGGGACATTTAAAACCACCGGATGGATCTTTTTTTAATTACTTGGTGTTTGGACAATGTTTTCTTCTGTCTTTTTAAAAATCGAATGGAAGAAAACATAAATGATCTTTATTGACAGGTATGACTACTTGCAAACACTGTGTGATATAAACAAGTACATTAGTTAGAGCTTCATTCCTTTGCTAGGGAGACATAAGGGAGACCAAAGCCTTCTTTTACTCAATGCTATGGTATATAATATAATATAATATAATATAATATAATATAATATAATATAATAATCTATCTCCAAAATCCCATCGCTTGGGAACATGGTCTTTGTCCTCCTTCAGTTTGCCAACTTGACACAGCTGGTATAGGAGGTTCTTCTGTCTATGTGTTGCTTTCATTGGTTGAATAAAGAAAGTGCCTTGGCCTTTTGATAGGGCAGCACTTAGGTAGGTGGGGAGACAGAACTGAATTTTGGGAGAAAGAAAGCAGAGAGAGACAGCCACCATGGAGCTGCCAGGTCAGACATGCTGAATCTTTCCCAGTAAGCCATGACCTCGTGGTGAACACAGATTATTAGAAATGGGTTAAATCAAGATGTGAGAGTTAGCCAGTAAGGGGCTAGAGATAATGGGCCAGGCAGTGATTTAATTAATATAGTTTCTGTGTGGTTATTTTGGGTATATTTCGGGTGTAAGCTAGCCGGGTGGTCAGGACTAAAAGCAGGCCCTCTCTCCTACAACACACAGCCTAGAGTCATCTGAAGGGAAAGTCTTGATTGAGAGTTTCCCAGATCCTATTTGACTGTGTCTATGTCTGTAAGGGGTTGTCTTGACTGTTAATTGGTGCAGGAGGGCCTAGTTCTGCACTCTTGGCAGCAGCATGCCTAGGCGGTGGTCTTGGGCTATTTAAGAAAGTTAGCTAAGCACGAGTCTGTGAGTGAACAGAGCACATGCCAGCAAGTAATATTCTTCCATCCTTCTTGTCTCCAGATTTCTGTTTTGAGTTCCTATCCTGACTTTTCTCAATGATAGATTGTGACCTAGAATTATAAACCAAATAAATACTTTCCTCCCCAGTTCTTCTTCTTCTCTCTCTCTCTATCTCTCTCTCTCTATCTCCCCCCCCCCTTGGTCAGAGTGTTTTGTACAAGCACAACATGAAACTAGAACCATCCTCAACACAGCAGTGTGGAAAGGGGGGGGGATTTTGCACAGTGAACAACAAAAACAACATGCATGTACAGATTCATCCTGTGACCTTTCCTGCAGAGATGCGAGCAATATCTATCCACGCCAAATAAGACACCCCAAATAAGACAAAGCAAAGAAATGACTCCACACTTGTCTAGCTTGATGTTGATGAGCCAGCGAGTGTTACTCAGAGAAACATTGGTGATGAAGAGTTTAACAGCCTAGGTTACTGCTGACACAAGCTTCATCCCTCAAGGGCCTTGCACAACTTTCAGTGATTCTCTGTTGGACAGTCTACTATCCCCAGCAACTACTGCCGTTTATATATAACCTTGGGGAGGGTCCTTGTGTATCTTGTGACGTCCAGGGTTTACAGAGCCTGGTACATTGCCTCATCTTTCTTTATCGCATGAGTCTCTATGGATCCCGCTCCATAACAGAAGGAAGGTGTGAATCAAGAGTAAACCGCTACACAACACTGGATTATGTACTATGGAACGGGTGGTCGTGCTGTGAATTCAGGTCTTCTTGACCTCACTTTGTGCTTCCCTCCACAACGCTAGAACGCAGGCTAAAGGGCCTTCTCAAGGGACAGCCCTATTCTCTGGCACTTCCTAGTCTCCAGATAATGAGCCAAGTAAACTTCTATCTATGAATAACCAAGGCTATGGCCTTCAAATACAGTAAGGGAAAATGGACTAAGATATTCAACTCATCACTGTTGCACATACTTTGAGAAGGCGAACTTTACTTTGGAGAGGTGTGAACAACTTCTTATAAGCAAATAATTTCACTTAGTCCTTATAACTCTCCTTTCAACCCCCTGGGCTAGGTATTGTCCTCAGTTACATTTGTGTATTTCATTCAGTTTTTGTTCACTACATATGATATTTCAGGTCACAAAGGACTGTGACTTAGTTTGTTAACTCATTCAACAAATCTTTATTGAGCTCCTGTGGAACTCAATAAAGACACAGAGAATCTGGGGACATTTTTGAGCAAGATGCAACGAGTGGTTCAAGTGGTTTCTGTTCAATTCTTCTTTTTTTTTTTGTTTGTTTGGCTTTTTCAGATAGGGTTTCTCTATGGAACAGTTCTGTCTGTACTGGAGCTTGCTGTGTAGACCAGGTTGGCCTTGAACTCACAGAGATTTACCGGCCTCTCTGCCTTCTGAGTGCTGTGTTTAAAGGTGTGTACCACTGCTGCCTGACTTCTGCTTAATTCTTATCGGAAACCCAAATGGAAGTCCAGATAGGTGTGTATGTACATAGCACTTGGGAGGCTGAGATATGTTACATAGTGAATTCTAGACCAACCTGGGCTAAGATGATACCCTGTCTCAAAAAACAAAAACAAGGGGCCAGAGACGTGACTCCACAGTTAAGAGTGTTTGTTGCTCTTGTGAAGGACCCAAGTCTGATTTCCAGCACCTATGTCTAAGGTGGCTCACAACAACTTGTAACTGCTGCTTCAAGGAATCTCACTCCCTCATCTGGCTTCTTAGGGCACTACAGTCATATGTACGGGCCTGCCCACCACTACAAATAGTTCAAATTAAAATTAAATCTGTTTGAAAACCGCTAAACCAAAACAGAGCCAAGCCATCCCAGGGTATAACTCTCAGCAAAGGATTCACAGGGGCTGGGACCAAGGGAGGAGAAAGCGGCCTTCGTCTTCACTGGGAAATTCTTCCCTACCAGGAAGAGGTAGAAACCAGAGAGAAGAACTCAATGAGAAAAAAAAACACAAAAAAAACAAAACAAAAAAAAAAGGGTTGTATATCTTTTAAAGCTCTGAGACAGAGAGGTGAGAACCTCAACCACATGGCTTTAAACTCAAGGAGCTGGCAAATGGGCCAAAGTTTGAAGCAGGAGAAACAGGGCAGGTATCTGAGGGAAGGATACTTCTTGACTGTTCTCTTGCCTCCTGTAAGACTCAGGCTGGCCTTGTTGAGGCCAGTGTATCTGTGGACTCATAGTTTTGTGATCTGGTACCTCAAAGAGAAGGTGAGAAGTCAGTCTTGGTTTAGATACTAACACATACAGCAGGAGATGGCAATGAGACATCAAGGAAGCCTAACTGGGATTATATTGGGCAACTAGGAGATTAGGACTCAAGCAGAGGCCATAGCTGTGAGAGGCACAGGTGAAAGAGGGGAAGGAGGGGCTGGAGCAGTGGCTCAGTGGTTGGAGTTCTTGCTGGGCAAGCTTGAGGACTGGAATTCACATCCCCAGAGTTTGCCTAAGTGCCGGGTGGGTATATCAGTGCACCTGCAATCCTAGCACACGGGAGGCAGAAACAGAGGAACTCCACAGCGAAGCTGAGCCTGCAGGCTTGCTTTGGGTTCAAAGTGAGAGACGGTGCCTCAATTCATAAGGCAGAGAATGATCAAGGAAGGCACCTAGACTTAAACTATGAACTCCACATGAACACATACGAGCACCTATGCACATGCAAACATGCTTGCACACACAACACACACACATGTGCACAAAAAAAGGAGGAGACTTGAGTTTGCAGGTGGCTGAACATAGGGCCACAGGAGACAGGCGGGTATCGGGAGCTTTTCTGGTCTGTTGCTGTTGTAATTACAGCCTCTGAAAGCGTGCGTGACATTGCTAATTTTAGAGAAAATGGGGCACTGATATCTACTAGAACACACAGGCTTGGGACGCCGATGAACACTTCCACCTATCACGGAATCAAACCTCAAAATAGCGTCGGCACTGGGATATATTATTATTAGAAGAGTGTTCCTAAGGATGAAAATGGAAAATGGAAATGCCAGCTCTTCAGAGGGGCTTCACGAGACTAAGTGGGACAATAAAATAACCGGGGGTGAACTGCTCGTGGAACTGAGCTCTGAAGTGGAGGGTTCCACCTAAGTCTGTTTCACTCTGGCACTGTGTGTGTGTGTGTGTGTGTGTAAAAACTTGTGAACAGAACATTGAGACACAGAAATAGGTAATTAAAGGTCACTTAAGGAAAACCTTCTGAAAAGAAACTAGATGTGTATTATTTGAAAAAGAAAACACAAGCAATGTGTGGTGGCTTCTAAACCACACCCAGATGTAGCGTAGAAATGGGGTTACTACCGAGAGACAGGAGAACGTGAAATGTAGCATTAGAGAGAATAAGTGAGCAAAATTTAGGCCTCAAAAGGGTAACACAAAAGCTTGCTTGCTTGTTTTACCTTAGGCAGGGAATAATACCTGAAAGAACACCTGAAATGAATCATTACTCTTTGTGAATATCATATACCTCTCTGGCCTCAGTTTGCCCCACTCTGAAATGGGCATAATAACAGTCCTCAGTGTTTCGGTATGACATGTTCAGTGGGTTACAAGGAAGGATGCAGGGATAAGGTAGAGAGCCTGGCCCAGATTAGACACTTGGCCAAGGTCAGAAAAGACTAAAGAGATGAACAAGCAAACAGAATCCTCCCACCTTTTCAAGTGCCTGAAACCCTTTGCTCTCAGTGACTGTTGGCACTTGGCCCTGGACGTATAATTAATCACAGTACAGTGAGCTCTCGATTATCTGCACTAGTGAAGGGCAGAGGCGTGGATAATACAAGACAAGCGACAATCTAAAAGACATTTATATCTTTGGCTTTGGAATGAAGTTAGAGAAACGCACAGGCCTGTGTGTACACACACAGACCCTCCTCATGATTTCTGTTTACAGGCCTCGCTTCCCAACGGTGGCCTCTCTACAAAGCCTCTGAAGGAATCAGCATTGACGAAGTGATGCATTGTATATCAAAGTGCTTCAAAATGTAGCAGACATTTATTTGGCCCAAAGCCTTATTTGAGTGAAAAGATCTGTGTTCAAAGCCCCAGCCCGCACATGAAAGTTAGGCATGGCCACAAGTGGCTGTAACTCCAGCATTTGGGGGAAGGGCAAGAGGATCTGGGAGAGCTCACTGGACAGAAAGCCTGACCTAATGGCGAGCTTCGTGCTCAGTGAGAAATCCTGTCTCACAACGTTAGGGCTAGAAGAAGACCTCTGGCGTCCTGCTCCACCCTCCACATCCATGCCTACACCTGAGCACACGTGTGTCTGTTACACACAGTGTGATATACAATGCTTTATATACGAACAGTATTGTCATCAGTTTTAACAATACTGTGGAAGGTGGAGGCAGGAGGATCAGAAGTCCGAGGTCAATCCTTGGCTACACAGATTGAAGGCCAACAGGGGCTACATTTCTTTAGTCTCCAGTGCGCAGGGCTTCCACAGGATTTCTGCCTTTTGCCTGTCTTGCTCAGTGTCTACCCAGTTATTAATGCACTCATACAAATTGCCTTTGTTATTTTTATTTGTTTATTTAGTGAGCATGTCTGTCAGTGTACTAAGAGGCCAATGATCTTCATTTCTTAAAGATGGCCTTTACTGATTGGTGCCTTTCAGAGAGCATTGATTGCTTAATTCTTCTCTCTCTCTGTTTTCTTTCTTCCTTTCTCTT
This sequence comes from Chionomys nivalis, assembly GCF_950005125.1. NCBI lineage: Eukaryota > Metazoa > Chordata > Mammalia > Rodentia > Cricetidae > Chionomys > Chionomys nivalis. Next base: position 98,225,497 of record NC_080090.1, read on the forward strand.
TTCTTTCCTCCCTCCCCCTTTCTCCTTTCCTTTCTTTCTGTCTCTGTCTCTTTCTATCTCCCTGTACTTTCCCTGCCTTTCTGTCCCTCTCCCTCCCTTTCCTCCTGTCTCCCTTTCTTTCCTGTCCTTTCTACAGACGTCCTTCCTTCCTCCTTCCTCTCTTTCTTCCTCCTGTCAATGTCCCCTTTTCTCTTTGTTGTCGCCAGTCCCTTCCCCCATCCCAGTATCTCACTCAGCTGTAAGAACCTATCAAGATTTCCCTAGATCAACTCTTTACCGGGAAATCCATCTCCAGGGCCCTGGTCCATGGTCCGGAAGAGGAAGATCAGAAGAAAGTTGTCTCCGTTTATCTGAGGTGCCCTGGAAATTGGATGCAAGCCCCTGGGTCATCGGGCTTCCTTCCTATCCTCCAGATCGCCAAATATTTAGCACTGGGGCAAGAGTAGACGGGAGTGAAGGAGGGGTCAGAAGCCCATGGCTGTGTCTGCCTGTGTTTGCCTCCTACAATGGGAGGATAGGGACAGAAAAGACCCAGGCACGACATAAATATTTCCTATTATGGAAAAACTGAAGTCACAATGGAATCCGTCATGCTTGTGATATGAGAGACGGACAATATTTCGGGGCTGCCGCCACGTCGGCACCTGAATGGAGTTTATATTTTGTTTATGGAGCTCAATCCGAAACCTTTTTATTTATTTATTTTTTTGGCTCAGTCTGTGTAATTCTTCATGGGAGCTCGAAATGGCTGCGGGAGCAGCTCAATATTCCATTTATTTTATTTATAAAAGAAATTCAAAGGCTGAAAAGATGAAGTAATTGACTTACCGGGATGACAGTTAAACCCACTAAATTTAATCTTATCCTCTCAAGTACAACATATCGCGCTTACAAATTATCGCTAGGCACCAGGCAGCCCCGCGTTCCTCACCTAATGCAAATGGAATGGAGGCTGCTGTTATTGTATTATCTGACTTTACTATCGGCATTAATCCGGCTTAGCTCACTTAATGATGCCACTTGTGGCTCGGCAAAGGCAGCAGAGAAGTCTATAAACTACTTCCATTAAAATGCAAATCGGGCCCGCCGAGAAAATAAAGTGACAGGAAAAAAAAAAGTAGGAGACTTGGGCCCTGCGAGCCGGGCCCCCACAGTCCGCGTGATCCCCGATGATAGCCTTGCCTCGATTATCTGCGCGGGGACCCAGAAAGGGAGCCAGCCCCGCACGCAGCAGCCCCACAAAAAAAGTGCTTCAACAAGCCAGGCTATTTAATTTCTGGAGAGATTTATATTTCTTTTTGTTGTTAGGAAATGAACAAATACTTATCAATGTAAAAACTGCTATCTCCCATCTCCCTGCCAGGTTTTTCATACTGATATTATTTGTGCCGCATAACACAGGAAATGAAAATCTTCTCCATTCACGTCGCCCCTGTATCTCCAAATCCTCCGCGAACAGGCAGGCTGCCTCCTCCCCTCAGTCTCTCTCCCCTACTCTCTTCCTGGTAAGCAGAGGAAAACTTCAGCGGGCTAAGGAAGGAGACATTGCAAGGCTCACAATTCTCCAATTAGACTTGAGTCTTGGATTTCTGGGACACCCGTGTTTTTCTGTGCTGTTGAGGCTGAGCTGGGGAGAGTGGAAGCCAGAGGGGCTGGGAGCTCAGTGCTAACATCTGTTTTACTTAAGGGGCCTGATTTCCTTTTAGGAGGGAAAGCATGTATTTATTCCCTTTCACTGGGATGCATCCTGGGCCCTGGGGCTTGTATTGATTCTGAACAAGACCTAATAAAGGGGTGATCTAATAAAGGGGTGATCTCACTTGGTACTTAGATGCCTTAGTTCCAACAGTTTTGCTTCAGTTCTTCCACGTCACTAGGGGATTCCAGCAACTCTCTTGGACTCTGGTGGAACCTCAGGGCCCTTCTCCTGCAGGTGGCCTAGGAAATGGAAGGGTGGACAACATCCTTCCCTGTCCTCTGGGGTCAGGGTCTCAAATCACAGTCAAGTGCCTTAGCATTAGCCACACTGGGGTGACTTTCAGGTCACATCTCAAAAGGCTTGCTAAGAAACACCAGGCTTTTTGTTTTGTTTTGTTTGCCTTTTCTATGTTTTTGAAAGTGAGAGAGTAGGGTGTATCAGGGACCAGCCTAAACAAAATACCTCTTGCCAGGGGAGGGGCACTGGAATTTAGAAATATAATAAAGAATACAAAGACAGAGAATTAATAAGACAGAGAAACATAGAATAGAACCAGGAGAGAGTTTCCAATGAATACTGAAATCACCCGCTTTAATTTGCAATCGCTTAAAATACCCTTGACCCCAAAAGGTAGGAAAGACAAAACAAACAAACAAACAAACAAACAAACAAACAACTGCATTAACATGATAAAAGGAAATAAACAGACCAGTTGAAGGTCTCAGACTACATCGATAGTTAAATATTCTGTTGCTAGAACAGAACAAGTCATGCTCACACCCTAGACCAAAACATTCTGTAGGCAAACCACTCCCTGGGTGGAATCCAAAGTTATCTTCTTAAGGGAACTGGTACTTGGGTGAATCCTTAGACTTTTGTTTGAGGCAGGAACAGATCTACTTCTCTATTCTTGAAATACAAGGCCGGGCTATTTAGCCACAGCTCTTGACAATAACCTTGGGAGAGCAGAACTCTCTGGTCTAAGTGGGACCTTTGTTTGAGGTAGAAACACAATAACCTTGAAGGAATAAAGGTAAGTTCTAACTCTCTGACCTTTGGTGACCGTGGAAACAGGCTCCCACTTTTGGGCCTCCACAAGGGTGGCTCCAGAAGTGCCTGTTGAGACGTCAATCTGGTATGATAAAACCAGGACTCACTAGGGCTGCTTAAGGAGTTTCCAATGAGATTTTGAGAAAGTTCTAGACTTATAATTGGGAGAGGGAAAAGACCTTAACCAAATATTGTTCAGTGTTGGCACTGTTGATTCTCAGCCAGTAGAGGCATGAACCAGAGTCCCAGATAAACCACCCCTTTCCCTTCCCATGGTTTCATATAGTATGTGCTTTAGATAAGATTGTAGATGGGCAGGTAAGACAGCTCAGTGGGTAAAGGTGCTTACCACCAAGTTTGACAACTTGAGTTCAGTCCTGAAGGCATATGTGGTAGAAGGAGAGAACCAACATCCAAGAATCATCCTCTGGCTTCCACATGGCTGCGATCATGTATACACACACACACACACATTTATCTGTATCTAACATATACTACACACACACACATACTCATGCACATGTATATATAGAGGGGAGAGAGTTTACTAAGTAACTGCAGGAGTAGCACTATAGTTTGATTTCTGTCTGTACTACAACTCCTACATTGAAACAATTACAAATACGATTATATTAAAAGATGAACTGTTTAGGAAGTGACTGAGTCAAGAGAGTGGATTCTGGTCAGTAGGTGGTAGCGCACGCCTTTAATCCCAGAACTCAGGAGGCAGAGGCAGGTGGATCTCTATGAGTTCAAAGCCAGCCTGGTCTACAAGAGCTAGCTCCAAAGCTACAGAGAAACCCTGTCTTGATAAACTAAAAGAGAGAGAGAGAGACAGAGAGAGATAGACAGAAAGAGAGTGGATTCTGCCATTTGTGGTGGTACAGGCCTGCAGGAGGATCATGAGAATGAAATTTTTCTGAGTGGAGTTCCAGCCTTTGTAAGACATCCCAGAACTTCAAGGTCTGTTCTGAGATGTGGAGACACACAGTTAAGTAGAAACTTCTTCCTAAGATTTTAAACTTCCTTACCATGATCTTGAACATTTCAGAGTTTGGAATGATGAGAAATTTATGTTCCTTTTGGGCCAGGAGAAAGTGTGTGTGTGTGTGTGTGTGTGTGTCTGTGTGTGTGTGTGTGTGTGTAGTAGGAAGGCTGCTTGTTGTTTCCGGCAGCTTAACCCCAAAATAATCTCACAGAAACTATATTATTTAAATCACTGCTTGGCCCGTTATCTGTAGTTTTTTACTGGCTAACTCTTACATCTTAATTTAACCCATCTCCATTAATGTGTGCATCACCATAAGGTCGTGGCCTACCAGCAAAGTTTCAGCGTGTCTGTCTCTGGCGGTGGCTCCATGGCTTCTCTCTAACTCCACCTCCTTTCTCCCAGCATTCAGTTTAGTTTTTCCCGCCTACCTAAGTTCTGCCCTGCTATAGGTCCAAAGCAGTTTCTTTATTAAATAATTAACCAATTGTATTCACAGCATACAGAGGGGAATCCCACATTGTGTGTGTGTGTGTGTGTGAGAGAGAGAGAGAGAGAGAGAGAGAGAGAGAGAGAGAGAGAGGAGAGAGAGAGAGAGACAGGGACTCTCACTGTCCTGAAACTTGTTGATTGGACCAAGCTGGCTGGTCTTAAGCAAAGAGATTGTCCACATGCTTTCTTAATCTACTTGAAGGAAGGTATCTTTGCCTCCTGCAAGCTCAGCCATATCCAAAGTTGTAGCTTGATTGTTTTACTTTAAAACTCTGACGAGAGAGATATAGCCATGCAAGCCTCTGTGCTGGTCCCTTTATGGGGAATGGGAGCACCTGCCTGTGAAGCTACTGAGACCCTGAGGAGATGAAGTACATCAATGCTTGTCAGAGTAGATATCCAAAGATGATCCCATTTCTGTGAGCCCAGCTAAAGTGGATGTAGTAACCAAGGGGCATGGTCTGCTTAGGACCAATCCTTTAAGACACACACACACACGGGGGGGGGGGGGGGGGAGAGAAAGAGAGAGAGAGAGAGAGAGAGACTGAGGAGATGACTCAGTGGCAAAAGCATTCACCACACGGTTGTCAGGATTGAAATCAATACCTTCAGAATTGATGTTGGGTAAGTGTAATGGTTTACCTGTAATCCCAGCAAATGGGAGGCAAAGATAAGGGTCCCCAGGGAAAGTTGGCTAGCTAGGCTAACTGAAAGGGTACTCTGGTTTAGATGAGAGACTTTGCCTCATATAAGGTGGAAAGTGATTGAGGAAGACATAAGCAGGGCTCCACATACATGTGCATATATACCTGTACACATACATGTGCACTTATTCATATGCACATTCAAACACACGTACACCCATGCACACCACACATTTATATACACATGCAGCAAATAAACAAGAAAGGCATATCATCCCCTCCATTTGCAGACTTAAGTTGTATTTTTTTCTCTTTCTTAAAACTTGGGCCCAAGCCTTCTGAATGCGGTTTCTGTGTAATGAAATTGGACACGTCTAGCTTTCATGGTGTTTATCTGCTTGTTCATTACCCCACAAATGTTTACAGTGTGTTCATGACATGCCAGGCTCTAGGAAAGGTAAAGAGATAGAGCACTGAGCAAGACAAACAAGATCAGCGGGACTAAGGGACTTCTAGCCTAATGGGAGGGGGAAGAACTAAAACAAACACACAGCAAATAAATCAATACAGGAGCAAATAAAGACTACAATGACAAATCATGATAAATGCCACTAAGGAAATGGAGAGGGTGATGGGATAGGGAGCGTTCCTATCCACAAATATTTTGATTTTTGGATCATGCCTCCTGAAAAAGCATAAGAGTAAACAGTGTGAGTGATGCCTACCCAGCTTCTAGAACAGCTGCTTCGAGTTAGCCACCGCTGTGTAACGAAACACCCCATGTCAGTGATTAAAAATAGCAACAATATTTATTTTACTCGCAAACAGCAGTTTAGGCAAAACTTACTGAGGAGAGCTCATCTGGCTTCACATGTCCTCGGCTGTGTTGCTGAGGTCCTCTGGGGACTGCCTTAGCCACATGTCTGAGACTGACGCTGGCTGCCAGCTAGGATGGCCTTTCTATGGGGCAGCTTGGCTTCCTCATGGCTTGGAGCTGAATTCTAAGTCATGAGCCTAATAGAGAAAGGATCATCTAGGAACAGTGCTGCTTGTTCGATCCTAGCCCTGAAGATCGTGCCGGCTTTAGGGGTTAGTTACCAAGGTGGTGGGATCATCTTCAAGGGGATGCAAAGAATAGCCCATAGGAGGGGTGTTAAAATTTGTGCTTGACTGCAAAGGATTGGGTACATGGACGTTCGCGGAGTTGCAGAGGTAGGCTCACATGGCCTAACCACTTCCTGGGGATTTACAGGCAGTTAATGGTAGCTAGAGGGGTAGTGGTGGAGGGTGTAGTACAGTGTCTTCAGTGAAGTAGCCACCAGTAAATTGCCCATGTTCCCGTAAATAATCCCTTGCGCCTTCTCTGAGCAACCCTAATTAGACCTGGAAGCTCTGTCACACAGAAAACCTGCAAAGTAAAGGGGGAGGGGGGAGGACCAGGTAGAAATAGGGTTAGTGGGAAGAGAAGGGAGAGAAAGTGGTAATGGGGGTGAATATGATCAGATGCATTATTAACATGTATGCGACTGTCATAATGAGACCCATTTTGTATCATTAATATTTATTCATTAAGCACCTCAAAATGAAAGTTGGTGGTTGAGTTTTCAAGTCACTGAGTGTGGAAGGCAGGCACAAGCTCCCAATCCCTGGGCTCCCGTCCTTGTTGCCCCTCTCTCGTTCATTTACCCTGCTACCCAACCAGTCTTCCTGACGTGCTTTCTGGTTTCCATGCTGTCCACTTCTCCTGTTGCTTTCAGTGATCTAGTCTGAAAATGCCTGGTTGTTCCTGTACAGATGTTTAAAGTCCTTGCATATCTGCCTAAGACCGTTCCCCTACTTCATTTCCTGAACTCTTGGAAAGAGAGGCTGGATCTAAAGAGGAAAGCACCAGGCCAAGTGTCTAGTTATTTTTAACTAAATGATACAAAGTGTTGCGTATCTTTGTCTGATATTCTATGAGATTCCGCCCCCCCCTTCTACTCATCCTTCAAATTCCAGGTCAAGCCAGACCCTTTCGAAGTCTCCAGTCATAACCTATTAAAACCCACAGTAGCAGCCAGCACTTACCGAATGCTCATTGGATGCCAACAATTAAGGAGCTTCACATTCAATTTTACTTACTCTTATTTGTCTTTCTATTTCCATGTGTGCGTGGTGTGCACATATGTGCACGATTGTTTACATGCAAGTACATATGTGTGCACAAGCATGTCTGGAAGCCCTTGGTTGTTATTGGGAGTCACCTTCCATTACACTTCCACCATTTTAATTGAAGTAGGGTCTCTCAATCAATTCCAGAGCTACCAGTTTGACTAATCTAGATAGACAGCTAGTCTGGGAATTCCCTGTCTCTGCTGCCCAAATCTAGAATTGGAGGTAGGTTGCTACGCCTCCCCACCATTTACACTGGTTCTAGGGATCTGAACTCTTGTCTTCACACTTTCATGGCAGGCCCTTTGACACCTTGCCATCTCCTCAGTCTGCATTCCTCCTAATTCTTGCAGCACTTCTTATATTTGTTTATTGAACAGAAACTTAGGGGAACAGAGTCTTCTCAAGGTAGACAGCTAATACGAGATGTATTTGGAAGTCAAATCTGCCTGTCTGTTGAGCTCGAGCTTCCTAAACAACATTTAGCACAAATTCTTCAGGCCACAAAGACACAGAAAGTGAATGAGGGAAAATTCTGGGTGCTTCATAGGTCACACCCCGGGGGTAAGCCAATCAGGAAATTGACCTTGGTCATTCAGTGTTACCATAGCAATAAATAATTTCACTTAAAATGGACAGGATTTTTTTAAAGACTGCTTTTATTTTTTATTTATGTTTGTGGATGTGTGCTGGTGCCCACTGGATCCTTGGGAACTGGGATTACAGGCAGTTTGTGAACTTCTCAGCTTGGGTGATGGGAACAGAACTTCAATCCTCTGCAAAAACAGCAAGTACCCTTACTAGCTGAGCTTCTCTCCAGTCCTTCAAGGGTTTCTGTTTGCCTGTTAGCCTCATCACACCTCATGCAAACCACTCGTTTAGGCATATTCATTTCCTTAGCCTTTCCATTTGACAAATGACCAGCCGGGATTTAAGGTCTGAGTGTGTTGAAGGGTGTCATCATTGACTCAGGAGTCAGCTTGTTCGTTCTTTCCCAGCAATTTTGAAACAAGTATTTGTGGAATTTAAAATGAAAGGCTGTGGGTGAGTGTGGCTCAATTACTAGAGTACCTGCCTAGCAGCAGGGAGCCTTGGGTTTCATCTCAGCAGTACAGTGAGACAGGTATGGTGGCTCAGGGCTTGGGAGTCAGGCCAGAGGAGCTGCAGCTCATCCTCAGCTAGACAGTGGGTTTGAAGCCAACATGGGTCACATGAGACCCTGCCACAAAGAAACAAATCCTCCTTTTTCTGTGTATGGGTTCCTGACGGAGAATTTCCACCTCTTCACCACTGGAGTTTGGAGTCTTTCGGCAAAGGACTAGGGGCTTACTCCCTACCTTGGCACTGGGAGGCGGTGGAAACCGAGAAGTATGATGTAGCGAGTAACTGGGGTGTGCCTTTGCAGGGTATGTTGAAAGGGCACCTCAATCTCATTCTCTCTTTTCTGTTTCCTGGTGATGAGGTCAGCACCTTTATTCCATCAGCATGTTCCACAGTGGTGTAGACTGCCTAGTCCCAGGCCTGGAATGCTAGAAACTTCTCCTATAAAACTTTTCAGGACCCTGGAGCATGGCTAAAATTTCCAAAATGATGAGATAAAATAAAAGTTTTGTTCATTAGAAGTTGCTTTATCTCAGGTGCTGGTTGTAATGATGGAAAGCTGAATGACACCTCTGCCAAAGAAAGGAGGGACTTGGGTGTGGGCTGACCTTGTAATTTGTGCTGACCAGTCCAATAAAATGATAAATGCTTGCTGGGAGATCTGAATTGAGGGCTCTGCAGATTTGCCACTTCTTTTTACAATTCTGCTATGGGAATGCCATCAGAGGAAGAAGCTGGGATGAAGGTCTAAGTAGAAATTTTGTCTCACAAATCTAGAAATAGTAAAAGTGTATTAACTGTCATATGCCCAAATCAATCATCTTGATATGGGAACCCTATGCTCACACAGGTGACGTATTTCACTCTTCATAAAGCTATTCCTTATTAAGTTGGCCTGTTCTTCCTCCCTCCCTCCCTTCCTTCCTTCCTTCCTTCCTTCCTTCCTTCCTTCCTTCCTTCCTCCCTCCCTCCCTCCCTCCCTCCCTCCCTCCCTCTCTCTTCTCTTTCTTTCTTTCTCTCTTTCTCTCTCTCTTCTTGTTTGCTTGTTTGAGGACCTGTGAACTCCCCAGCTTTTGGCCAGGTTGAATTAACTGTACCAGGTATGAATTCCCCAATGTGGAGCCAGCTTCAGATGCACAAAGTGATTGGTTATCCCCATGACAGCCATGCCACTAATGCATCAGTGCATTTCTCTCTCAGCCTGTGTTCTCTTGAAGGAGCTGCCTAGTCATCTGGCTACACAAAGGAAGCAGAGAGGAAGAAGTCACCCTTCTCATCACTACACACACACTCACTATGCAAAGAAAAATGTTTGGGACATTTGTTGGAATGATACCATTTACAGACTTTTAAGGGTAATAAGGCATCTTAAATTTCTTAGTGTTATTTCCTATAAAAGCTTTTATTTGCTCTTCATGACGTGCATTCTCTCTCTCCAGAATTACCTTATGGAATAGGGGCCAGCAAGTTTTGTCTCTAAAAGTCCAAATTAGAAATGTTATAGTAATTATATGCTTTCCATCCTCATGGCAATTCTGCATCAGTAATTAAAAAGCTGCCCTAAGCAATCTATAGATAAATGCTGTAGCTACATCCCAGTAAAGCTTTAGTCACAAAACCAGAAAGAGGGCTATCGTTTGCCAGTGTCTGCGGTAGGGGGTCACGATCAGTGTTTGTTCTAGTTCCATTGTGTTGCTTCGATAAAAACACTCTGTCTAAAACAGCTTAGGGTAAGGGAAGGTTTATTTGGTTTGTATTTCTAGGTCACAGTCCATAGCTGAGAGAAGTCAAGACAGGAACTTAAGTGGGAACATGACATAGAAACCGCTGGAGAACCTGCAAGCCCACGGGCTCACGCTTAACCAGCCTTCTTATGCAGCATGGGACCACTTGCCCAAGGGAAAGGGAAAGGCACTGTCCACAGTGAGCGAGCCCCTCCTCCATCAAATACAATCAAGACAGTCCCCCACAGACATATCCATTGTCTGGTTTGAGCTGTGCAATCCTTCAGCTGAGACCCTAGGTGTGTCAAGTTGACAACCTAAAGTAACTAGACGGTAGTAAGCATGTCTTCCAAAGATTATGTCTGTCTAGCCTCCCAATATGCAGATAATATGAGCCCCAAAGTATAGGTGAATTTCCATAAGTGAATTTCCATAACTCTAAACTATTAAAACAAAGAACACTAAGTTCATTGCATCTGGAAAATGGAGGCGCAATGTCTAATCTAAGAAATGTTAAAAAAAAATTAGAATTATATGCAATTATTTCCAAGTTCTACCTTTATGCAACAGCCTTCTGGTCTGTGAGAGTTTTGAGCAGAATGGCTATTATTTCCCACTGATGAGCCACGAATGGGCTGAAGATATTTGCATACCTTTTTTTATACACAATATATACCGGCACTCTAACCTCTGATTCTTCTTACCAAATTCCATTTAATTTGTCATTAATTAGTAAATTGTTATGTGAAATGCCTGTGAAGCATCTTGGGCAAACTGGCCTTGGTGTGATGATTGTTCTTTTGCAAGCTATCTGAAATTGTTATTGCCGAGCAATTTCCATGAAAATAGAAGGGCCCATGAGCTGTTCTTTTAAAAATAAAATGAACTAAATGGGGGAGAACAAATAAAGGCAATAATAAATCAAGGACAAAGAACAGGAAACGAGGCTCCCCAAAAAGTGTCTCAGAAAGTGCATTACCCTCTTGTGGATGCAGGTGCTTCCTCCACCCTCCTTGAAGACGGGAGTGAACACAAAAAAAGCAGATACAAGTCTAGAAGAATCTTGAGAAATTCAGCTAACGTTTGCATTAATCTTCTGAAGAGTGGGGAAGGGCCTGGGCGGGCTGGTTATGGGCAAGGCCTTCCCATCTCTAGGCCACAGTCAGCATGCTAACCATTTCACTGTCAGTAATAGGTCATGGGCTCCACCCCCATCCCCACCCAACTAACTCACTCTTTTTTCTTTCTTTCTTTCTTTCTTTCTTTCTTTCTTTCTTTCTTTCTTTCTTTCTTTCTTTCTTTCTTTCTTTCTTTTCCTTTTCCTTCCCCTCTTTCACTTAGAGCCAAGGCAAACTCACCTTCACTTTAGATAGGACTTTTGTGTTCAAATTACTTCCTGGGTTAATTCCTCTTCAGGCCTCCTCCGGAACCAAACCCAGATGAAAGGGGAGTCTCTGTACCGCCACCCTCCCCTCCCTGCCTGCTCTTCTGCTGGTTTTCAATGACTGATTGAACAGTGTGTTAGGTTCACTGAACTTGGTGTTGGCTTGGGTTCCAAGCAGAGACAAAGTCAGCTTCCAGGCCAATTTCCATATGAAAGCAGCTGAGGTCTCTTTTCCCCATTTTGGAATTCCAGGCAGCACCCTGGGCCCAGACTTCTCATTTCCCACCCCCACATCCCAACCCACCCCCAATGTACCCACTCCGACTTCTCTAGCTAGGGATTCCGGCTCTCACCAGTTACTGCAGCTTGTCTTTTGAACGACAACATTTACACTTACTTTCTGAGGAAGGTCAAAGGTTGCTAATGCTGCATTTAAGAAAATTATAATTCCCACTGTCAAGTATTTAAGAACGAATATAATCCACAAAAAAATTTCCCTGACTGTCTTTTTTTTTTTTTTTTTTTTTTTGGTTTTTCGAGACAGGGTTTCTCTGTGGTTTTGGAGCCTGTCCTGGAACTAGCTCTTGTAGACCAGGCTGGCCTCGAACTCACAGAGATCCACCTGCCTCTGCCTCCCAAGTGCTGGGATTAAAGGCGTGCGCCACCACCGCCCGGCCCCTGACTGTCTTTAAATTGGGTTTTCGGTCTTAGGTGAACTGCTCCAAATTTTTTGCTTCATGTCCAATGTGTGGTTTCACCAGTCTAGAAAATGCGTAAGCGAGGAGCTCATTTGGTTTCAAGAGCCTGTTAGCAAATAGTCTCCACACTAGAGGGCGTTCATGAGGGCCCAGAGCTAGGGGTGCGCTCATGGAACAGGACCCTTGGGTCCTTACTGTCTTTCACTCTGAACACCTTCAGAAATTGCTAGTGGGCTGGAGAGATGACTCAGTGGGTGAGGTGCTTGCTGTGCAAGTGTGAAAACCTGGGTTCAGATCCCCAGAACCTATATAAGCCAGAGTGGACAGTGCGTGTGTCTGTAATAATACAGGCAGTGCTCATACAGCCAGACATGAGGCAGAGACTTGAGAATCCCCCAAAGCCTGTGGAGCAGCTCTCCTAGCATGTTACAAGGGTGGGCAACAAAAAGAGACACTCCTCAAACAAGGTGCAAGTGGAAGGACAGGCACATGAGGTTGCCTTCTGACCTCTACACATGTATACACATGGGCATACACACACACACATCATACACAAATACAAGGGTTGAAAAATAAAGAAGTTGCTCGTGTCCAAATCAGCCTCCATCCACTGACTTACATTAATAATTAATGCCTTTTATTTCCATATTTGATGACATTGTAGTCACACTTCAACTAATGCTTTGCTTCTCCCTATTGTTAAAGGTTAAGATGTAGTGATCTAGAGAGGTCTGGCGAGATGCACACTGCTATTGTCTTTATAATATCTCCTAAACATTTCCACCTCTCTAATATGGTGCAACTGTCTGGAGGGCGATTCATACAGCTATAATGTGAATGTCACAAAACCATGATAGAATCCGTGTCTTGGGTGCTAGAACTAGCATGATCATGAGAGTGTGTACCACATTGGGAGAGGGTTATGTCTGCTGCGGATTTTAAACAATCCCCCCCCCCCACCGTGTGTGTGCATGTGAGTGCCTATGCCCTTCCTGTGTGTCAGTTCAGGTACTCATGTGTGGCAGCATGAACGTGGAGGTCAGAGGACAATCTAGGTTATTAGCCTTCCCCTTCCATTTTGCTTAAGATAAGGTCTCTTGTTCTTCACTATGCAGTACACCAGGTTAACTGTCCAGAGAGCTTTCTCTTGTCCCTGTTTTCTGTCTTCTATTTTCCCATAAAAGCACACACACATGCATGCACGCACGCACGCGCGCACACACACACACATTTTGGGGATTTGAACTCAAGTTCTCGCATTTGCAGTGACCAGTTTACCACTGAGCCATCTCCCCAGCCCCTGTATTTTCAACTGTATATGTGCAGACATACTTGGGTATGCGTGGATGTGTGCTCAGTGAGTGCGTGAGAAATGTATGCCAATAGACTTGCACAATGGGATCTAAATTTGCATAGGTAAGTGGGCATGTGTGTCAGCCAGTGGAGTGGACGAATGTGCAAATCAGGGGATGGACTGCTGCCAACGGAGGACCCAGCATCCTCTGGGCTGCCAAAGGCTTTGTTATAGTTGGTTCCCAGCAGGCTCCAAACCTCAGTCTCTGCCTAGGGATACAGGATGCTCTCCTGAAAAGGGAAATTATTGAAACACTGTTGCAAACGCAAGCCCTTCTGAGCTGAACTGGCCAGGTCCCTGAGAAACAGCCTGGACACCACTGCTATTGCAAGCCCTAAGCAAAACCACATGTGCTTGCTCGGCCTTGAAATCCAATGGCCTTTGAGCTCTGGTGAAGAATGAAGGAAGAAAACCTCAATTATGCCCCCCTGTTTGGGGCCTAGTGTCATTTATTATGCTGACCAAGTACCTTCTGTGTATGTCATAATAAAATAATCTCTCCTCATTCTCTGCCCCCTTTGGTGTGTGAGTGTATGTGTGGAGTATGGGGCATATTCATGCATGTGTGTGTATACTCATATGTGTGTACATATAGACGCAAGTATGCCTGTACACTTGTGAAGGACATGGGGGAGGGGACACACAATATCCTATTCTACCATTTTATTCTCTTAAGACAGAGTCTTTCAGTGGAGCTAGTCTGGCAGTCAGCAAGTCTCAGCGACCCTACCATCTCCATCCCGTACAGTACTGGGTTTACTGCATGCACTCATGCCCATGGGTGCTTGGGATTTGAACTCAGGTACTCAAGCTTGCACAGCAAGTGTTCTTACCCACTGAGCTACCTCCCTAGCCACAATCTTTCCCGATAATATCTGCAGACACTGCATTGCCCTGCATCTGGCCTCTGTGATGAATTCATATGTAGATGGATGACAGCATGGAGGAAGAGTTTAAGTATTTCAACAGCATGAATATTGATCACAGAATAGATTAAGAGACAGCTAGGAGGAATGTCTTCAGAGGATCAAGTTCTAACCCCACCCTCTGGCTCCCAGCTGGCAGCAACAGACCAACATTTATCAGAGCAATAATTTCCACCCTTGAGTAAAGAGCCTCCCATCTCAGAGATTGTGCATCTAACAAATCAGTGCATTTTGTCCTTAAATTTACTCTGTGGTGACATTTTTTGGCAGCAACATTGCTAGACTGTGGGATAAGATGTGGAGAACGTCCAGGGAAGGATTTCCCACCCCCTCAACTTCTGCACACTGAACTGCCTTGTCCTGGGAGAGATGGTGATGATTAATGATGTCCAGGTCCCCAGAACCCACTCTGCCCTTCCCCCTCTCCCATTCCATAGGCATCTATGACAGGAAGAATGATTTAGAGACTAGCTGAGGGTAGCAGATATCAGGTCTTAGACCCAAGCTAGTTTTAGTGTCTTTATGCATGCGTGTGTGTATGTGTGTGCATGTTTGTGTGTGTGTGTGTGTGTGTGTGGAGAGAGAGAGGTAAATGTGCAAGTAAAAGTCAGAACTCAATGTCAAATTTCCTACTCTATCACTTTCTATTGTCTATCTATCTATCTATCTATCTATCTATCTATCTATCTATCTATCTATCTATCTATCTATCTTTCTTTCTATCTATCTATCTATCTATCTATCTATCTATCTATCTATCTATCTATCTATCTATCTATCTATCATCTATCAACTATCATCTACTTATCTATCTATCTATCTATCTATCTATCTATCTATCTATCAACTATCATCTACTTACCTATATCTATCTATCTATCTATCTATCTATCTATCTATCTATCTATCTATCTATCTATCTATCTATCTATCTGCTATAGTGTGTGCGAGTGTAGGTATGTATGTGGACTTCAGAGGACAATCTCAGGTGTAGGTCTTCACTTTCCATTTTGAAACAGTCTCTTTGTTTGCTTGTCTTCCCTCTGCACAGGCCAGCCCAGTGAGCTGGTGAGTTGCTGAGGATTCTCCCGTCTCTCCCTCGCATCTTACTGTAGGCCTGCTGAATTATAGATGCACAGTATTTAGCTTTACTTGAGTTCTGGGGATTTGAACTCAGGTCCTTAGGCTTGCATAGCAATCACTACCCATCGATCATCTCCAGCGTTATCCATTTAATATTTTGAAACAGGGTCTCTAGTGTATGTAGACTGGCTCTATGGATCCACCTGACTTTGTCACCCCCAAGCCCTGGGGTTACAAATTCCCCTACAAGACAGCTTTGATGTGGGTTCTGGGATCTAAAATCACATCCTTTGCTTGCATAGGCACTTTAGTACACAACCCCAGCCAGAGTTCAGTCACTAAACTTTAGTGTATTTTAAACAAACAGATGGGCCTTGTGTTGTAGGGAGGGCCCGCTTGTTTGTCCTGGCCGCCCGGCTAGCTTAGCCCTGAAATAACCACACAGAAATTGTATTAATTAAATCACCGCTTGGCCATTAGCCCTGGCTTCTTATTGGCTAACTCTCACATCTTGATTTAACCCATTTCTATTAATCTATATATCGCCACGTGGCAGTGGCTTACCAGGAAAGATTCAGCATGTCTGACTCTGGCGACTCCATGGCGGCTCTCTCTAACCCTGCTTTCTTTCTCCTAGCATTCAGTTGTTTTCTCTGCCTACCTAAATTCTGCCCTATCAAAAGACCAAGGCAGTTTCTTTATTGATTAACCAATGAAAGCAACACACAAACAGAGGAATTCATACACCAGACCTTGCTTTGGGCCCTAACACTGTTACCTTTTCCGCCTTTTACTCTGACCCACCTGTGTCAGCTCCAGATCTAGACCTTGCTTGTTTTGTTTGGTTCCTGTCTCTTCACTCACCCTGCAGCCTGGCTGCTGAGACCTGTTTCAGGCACTTGCGTGCAGTGCCTTGCTGATCTGGTCTCTGAATTTTCTCCTCTGGCAATTCTTCCTTTCCTGCCTGTCTACATCAGGGACTTTCTGAGGCATCCCCCACACGATGGACCCAACCCACATCCCTGCTGTGTTCTCATTAGTTCCAGGGATGGAAGCCCCACTCTTGGCCAGCTCCAACTGCTTTCCGAGAATTACTGCAGGAATGAGTTTTAATAGGAAATAAAGAGGAAGAGGCTTCTGGCTTATCGACCGTCTACAATGTGCCAGGAAGCCCTGTGCAACACTTGTGTATGTATGCTTCTACCTGGCGTCGTCTGCAGAATGTGCTGGCTCCCTGTGGACTAACCTCTGCTGAAGCTGGGTAGGATAGAGCTGAAATAACTAGCCCAAGGTCACTCAGAATAATTGGTGGATTGAACATGAAGGGTCTGGACTGAGAAGATGCTCAAGCAGAAATAAGACTGAGTTTCTTTCCCAGAACCTGCTCAAACAAAAACTTGGTGTGGTAGCAAGTGCTTGTGACTCTGGTAAGGCTGAGACAGGTGGCCCCCCGGGCTAGCTGGCTGGCTGGCCTAGCCTACTGGATAAAGGCACTTGCTGTGCCATCATGAGGATGTGAGTTTAAATCCAGATGTGGAGGTACATTTTCCTGGAATCCCAGCACCGGGGTGAGAATGGGACTTGGTTAAAGACAGCTGGGTCACTGAGGATTGCTGGCTGCCTGCCCAGCCCCAAGCTTGATGAGAGGCCCTGCCTCAAAGAACTAAGGCAGAAATTGAGTGACCAGGACACTCCGGGGCCTCTGCATGTAAATTCACAGACATGCGACCCACACATCAGTGTGTACGAACACCTCATACATAAATACAACTTACACACATACACACTAATAAAATAAACAAGATAAATCAGGGTGAAGAGTAACTGAACAAGACACCAAAATTTAACCTCTGGTCACTCATGTACCCATCCGTGAATACATACTTATGTTTAACACCACCATAAGTACCCACACACATGTACACACACACAAAAAAAAAATAAACAAAAACAAAAGCAAATAAATGCTCTGGGCCTCATCTCTCACTGAACCGTCTTCTCTCTTGCTCTTTCCGAGAACACTAAACCCAGTCACAGCAGAATTTTCTCAGCATCAGTATCTAATTTAAATGTTTATTCTATATCCTTAAAGGAAAAAATTGGAATTAATTTATTTATCAAAAAAACCTACTTTTTAAAAATGTACAATTGGGGAAGGGGCAAGATGATGCAATTGGTAAGTATGCTTTTCACCATACCTGACAACCTAAGCTGTGTTCTCGGAACCCACAAGGTGAAAGTAGAGAATGGATTCCTGTGGGTTGTCCTCTGACACCTGACATCTGGGCGCACACACACACACATACACGCATACACACACACATGCATGCATACACATACACACACATGCATGCATGCACACACATATACACGCATACACACACACAAGTGCAAAAGAATTAAAGACAGTATTTTTTTAGATGTTACACAGGTTGTATAACCATTGCTATCTCATTCCATCACATTTTTATAGGCACCCCTTCCCCAGAAAACTGCACCCTCATCCACGTAAAGCACACATTTTCTTTTTTTTTTCTTTTTTTTTTTTTTTTTGGTTTTTCGAGACAGGGTTTCTCTGTGGTTTTGGAGCCTGTCCTGGAACTAGCTCTTGTAGACCAGGCTGGTCTTGAACTCACAGAGATCCGCCTGCCTCTGCCTCCCAAGTGCTGGGATTAAAGGCGTGCGCCACCACCGCCCGGCTCACATTTTCTTCCATATCCCATGCATTTATAGTAATGAAATTTTGCCATATGTGACCTTTAAAAACTTCTCTGTATGTGATTGTGTGTATGTTATATGATGCATGTATATGAGTGTGCGTGCCAAAGCACACATGTACAGATCAGAGGACAGTCTCAGTTATCAGTTTTTATCTTTCACCTATTTTGAGAGAGGGTCTTCTTGTTTCTGACGCATTCACAGAGCTGAAGGGCCTATGAGATCTAAAGGTTCTCCTGTGTCCACTATCCATCTCCCCAAAGGATTAATGGGTTTCTAAATGTGTGCTAAACATGTCTGGCTGTGTGTGGGTTCTTAGAACTCAGGTCCTCATGCTTGACAGCAATGTTTACCCACCGAGCCATTTTCCCAGCCCTGCATACATACTCGTTTGTGTTGGCTTATTTCTCTTAGCATTGTGTTTCCAAGGCTCATCCACATTGCAGCATGTATACTCTGTTCCTTATTGTGACTAAATAACATTCCAATTTAAGACTATAGCATATTCTATTTATTTTAATTTACCATAATTTTCTTATTGCACCATCTTTTTCTGTAAACAAATCTCTATGCAACCTAGCTAGGGCACAAACACAAAATAAAAAAAAAAAAAAACATTCCACCCAAGTCTAGCTTGGTTGTGCTGGTTAGTTTTAGCTGCTAACTTCATACAACCTAAAATCACCTGGGAATAACATCTTATTGAGTGAGAAATTGTTTCGCTTAGGTTGGCCTGTGGCCGTGTCTCTGGGCAATTGTCTTGCTTGTTAATTGATGTGGGAAGACTCATCCCACTGTGGACAGGACCATTTCATAGGCTGGACCCTGACATGTAAGAGAAAGTAAAGAGAGCTAGCTGAAAAGAAGCAAAAAACAAGCAAGAACACATATATTATCCCTGTGCTCTTGCCCATGGAGCTGATGGGACTAGGTGTTTGGGTTCCTACTTGACGTTCCCTCAGGGACAGACTGTGACCTGGAATTGGGAGCTGAAGTGAACCCTTTTCCCCTATGTCACTTCTCACCAGAATATTTCATCACCGGAACAGACGTGAAGCCAGAACACTGAGTCAATGAGTTTATTTGGCTTACTTGCAGAGCACACATGAAGGGTTACATACAGGAGGATGGGGGAACATGAAGCAGCTTTACTGCAGTAAAATCACACCCCATCCTGGATAACAACATCACAAAAGTTGCACCCTTGTCTCCGTTTCCCAGTCAGTCTTCTATTGTTTGTATGTTCTAGCATCTCTCAAAGTCAATTGTGGGCAGGGGGTAGGGAGAAGTAGCAGCTGATTACTAACAGTGCAATGATTCTAGTACCTTAGGTCTGGCTGCTTAGGTGTTAGTACCCTAAGCATTGGTCTGCTCAGTTATTGCCAGGGCTACTGGGTCAAGGTAGTTTCAACTCCATGTTGACGAACACACTATACTCTAAGGGAGTGGACCTCAGCCTTCCTACTGCTTCGACCCTTTAACACAGTTCTTCATGTTGTGGTCGCTCCCAACCATAAAATTTATTTTTGTTGCTACTTTTAGCTATAATATTGCTACTTTTATGAGTCATAATGTAAAAGCATCTGTGTTTTTGATGGTCTCAGGTGACCTCTGTGAAGGGTCATTTGCCCCCAAAGGTTCATGACTCACAGGTGGAAAAACACGGTTCTAAGAAAAAGAAGTCACACTTCAGCAATCCACTCTGCCCCACAGACCCATCTTGGAGGCTTCCAGGATCCACGCTCAACCTTCAGCCCTCTAGTGCTCTCCTTGGCCTTAGCAATTTCACAGTATGACCTGGTAGAAGAGGAAAATGAGAAGACACATAACTTTCTAAGGGTGCACCTAACTGTGTTTCTTTAAGGGCACATGTGTTTCTTTGACCCTTCTCATTTTCCATGCTTGGTCACCAGAGATGCCAGGAACAAAAGGGTTTACGTACTCAAGAAGGCCAAGAGGCTGCCCAGCAGCAAATAATATCTTTTCAAAATCAATAAAATCAGATTGCAAGCCAGCTTCCTACTGTTTTCTACTAAAGAAACTATTTTATTTTGGGGTGTGTGCGTGTGTGTGTGTGCACATACATGTACACAGGCAGCGCTTGTTCCTGCAGTACATGGAAGAAGGTATATAATGCCCTGGAGCTGAAGTTTGAGGCTGCTATAAATCCAGTGTGACTGTTGGAAACCAAACTCCTGACCTCTGTAAAAGCAATATGCAGCCTGAATTGCTGTACCACTCCAGCCCCATTTTCTATTTTTCTGAAGACAAAATTCTAATTGTTCACTACAGAGTACATATAGACAGCACAGTTCCTACTCACATGGGGCTCACATTCTTAGAGTGGGAAGCTAGATTTCACACAAAAGTTGGTGGCCATAGTGAGCTCTGATGCTGTCACACACTAGCCTTGTAGAGCAATCGGTATATTTCAGGAATCAGAAAAGGGAGAACTGGTGTCTCAGGGCTTCTGTTGCTGTGAAGAGATGCCATGACCATGGAAACTTTCATAAAGGAAACCATTTAACCAGGGCTGCCTTACAGTTTCAGATATTTAATCCATTATTAACATGGTGGGACATGGCAGTGTGCAGGCAGACATGGTGCTGCAAAGGGAGCCGAGAGTTCTACATCTTGATCTGCGTGCAACAGGAAGTGAACTGCTTGCCACACTGGATGTAGCATATGAAACCTCAAAGCCCACCCCCATAGTAACACATGTCCTCCAACAAGGTCACACCTACTCCCACAAGGCCACACCTCCTAATAGTGCCACTTCCCATAGGCCAAACATTCAAACACATGAGTCCATGGGGCACACACCTATTCAAACCACCACAACCATTTTAGGAAGGAGCATTTTGGGAATTACTTTCTTGTTGTTACCGTAACAAAATAATGGAGAAAGGCAACTGAGGAAAGAAGGGTATATTCTAGCTCCCAGACTGAGGGGATAGTTTGTCATGGTGGGGAATTCATGGCAGCAGGATTGGGAGGCAGCTAGTCAGTCACACAGCATCCACAGTCAGGAAGCACAGAGAGATGAATGCTGGTGCTCAGCTCCCTTTCTGCTTCTTCTTCAGTCCATGGACACAGTCCTTGAACAGCATTTCTCAAATTAGGGTACGTCTTCCCATGTCAGTTAACTCAGTCTAGAAACTCCCTTCTAACATATATTATACATCTGGTGCAAGTTAAAAGTCAAGATTAACCATCATAATGAGTCTACGAAAGTTTGAGGTCTTGAAAGAAGGCTAGAATTTGAGAACATCCAAAGAAGAAAGAGGTGAAAAAAGAGTTCAGGAATACACAGAGCTCCTAGAAGACAGAGGTGGAGAAAGAGTTCAGGAATACACAGAGCTTCCAGAAGCTAGAGAAGGAGAAAGAGTTCAGGATACACGGAGCTCCCAGAAGATAGAGGAGAAAGAGTTCAGGATACACAGAGCTCCCAGAAGATAGAGATAGAGAAAGGGTTCAGGAATGCACAGAGTTCCCAGAGGAAGATAGAGATGGAGAAAGAGTTCAGGATGCACAGAGTTCCCAGAAAATAGAGATGGAGAAAGAGTTCAGGATGCACAGAGCTTCCAGAAGAAGATAGAGATGGAAAAAGAGTTCAGGAATGCACAGAGCTCTCAGAAGATAGAGATGGAGAAATAGTTCAGGAATGCACAGAGCTCCCAGAAGAAGATAGAGATGGAGAAAGAGTTCAGGATGCACAGAGTTCCCAGAAGATAGAGATGGAGAAAGAGTTCAGGATGCACAAAGCTCTCAGAAGATAGAGATGGAGAAAGAGTTCAGGATGCACAGAGCTCTCAGAAGATAGAGATGGAGAAAGAGTTCAGGATGCACAGAGCTCCCAGGAGAAGATAGAGATGGAGAAAGAGTTTAGGAATGCACAGAGCTAGGTCAGAATTGGGCATGCTTGGAAAAAGATGAGCCAATTCCATCTAGTCAGTGGATTGAACCATTGGAGGGGGTGTAGAACAAATAATTTTATTTTACTTTAGTGAATGAAACATGGATAAGGAGAATTTTGAAAAGAGGTCCACCTGAGTGTGGGGTAGTGTTGAGTCCCTGGAGTAAAAATTATTGGCTTGCTGCTCCTTAAGAAATAATGTCAGAGCTCCAGAGGTCAAAGAGTAGTGGATTCCTGGCCAGCAAGCCTCAGGTTTAGTGACAGACTCTGCCTAAAAAAATGAGGTGAGAAGTGGGTTGGAAAAACATTCTGATGGTGAGTGACCTCTGGCCCCCACAGGCACCTTCGTAGTCAAGTGCACCTGCACATACATGCACACAAACACATATACCACACACATTCGCAAAAGAAGCTGAACTTTAGTGAGAACGAGTTAGTTCATTGGGAGTGTGGCTCCAAGGTAGATATTAGGATTAGTCCCCTTCCTATCTCTTTTATTTCCTGGGTGCCACAGTTCCAATAAGCCCAAGTGACCATGGAGGGAAGCCTCCAAAATGATGACCTCAAATATATCTTTCTTCCTTATTAGCTGGTTATTTCTAGTGTTCTGTCTCGATGACCAAAAACTGGCTAACATGGTAGCTGAGTCAGGAGTCACGGACAGGGAATGAGACACTGATAAGGCCTGTGGTATGGGTTTCTACATCTCAGCTCAAGAAATGTTTTGATAATTCAGCTCAGAGTTGAGAAGATTCAGGACTCATATACTAATTGTGTTTCTGTTGCTGTGATAAACACCATGACCAAAAGGAACTTGGGGGAGAAAGGGTTTATTTGTCTTATTCTTCCATGTCATAATGCATCACTGAGGGAAGTCGGGGCAGGAACTTAAGCAGACACCATGGATGAACAATGCTTACTGGCTTGCTGTCCAGGCTCACATCTGACTACTTTTCTTGTGCCTTCCAGGAAAACCTTCCCGACTGTGGCACAACCAACAGTGGACTGGGGACTTCTACATAAATCATTAACCAAAACAATGCTCCCCAGACTTGCCAACAGGCCAATCTGAGGGAGGCATTTTCCTCTTCTTAGATGACCCTAGTTTGCAATCAAGTTTACAAAAAAAGTAATCAGCGCATTTGGCTTTCAAGTGTAACTGAGAAGCTCTCCATTCTCAACGTGACCGTCATATACCGGGTATTTTCTGAGCTAAGGATGCTTGCTATAGTAGCTGTTCTGTCCACGTTGGTTTTTGTGTTGGAAAATTGCTCAGAGAAGTAGAGGGAGTCCCCTAATGTTAAGCAGGTAGCAAATATCAAGCAAAGGGTTTAGTTCTTGGACAGGGCTCCTGCAGTCCACATCCTGACGCTCACATAACATTTATAGTGATTTTAGGAGGTCATGTCAACCAAGAAGCATGCGTATTTTCTTCTGAGTTAAGCTTTTCTGTATGTGTTGGTACACATATGTGCATGGCTTTGAATGGCTGTGTGCGTGTGTGTGTCTGTGTGTGTGTGTTTTCAGAGATCAGAGAACACCTCTAGTGTCATTCTTCTGGCCACCATGTTTTTGCTTTTCTGAGAGAGTTTCTCATTGGTCTGGATGGACAAGTAGCCCTAGGGAACACACTTGTTTCTGCCCCCTCAGCACTGGGCCAATGCCTGGTTTATTTACATGGGTCCCAAGGATCAAACTCAGCTCCTTACGCTTGCAAAGCAAGCACTGTGCCAGTTAAGCTCACCCCCTAGCCCTCATACTGACATTTCGTGTCAGGCCTGTTCTATTACCTGTCTTATTCCCTTGGCACAGGCTCTGTATTAGTTACTCTTCTATTGCTGTGATAACACGCCGTGGCCAAGGCAACTTACAGATGAAAGGATTTACTTTGGCCTTGAAGTTCCAGAGGAATAAGGGTTCGCCATCATCATTAGTGGGAGGCGTGGCAGCAAGTGGACTTGGCATTTTGAGCGGGAAGCTGAGAGCTGAGGACTCACATCCCAAACCAGACAGGAAGCAGAGAGCAAATCCTGAATAGCAAAAGGCTTTTAAACCTCAGAGCCCACTCCCAGTGACACATAGCTTCTAAGAAAGTCATACCTCCCAAGTTCCCCAAACAGTGCCAACAATTGGGGACCACGTATTCATACACCCAAGAATATGGGGATGGGGCTTCTCATTTAAACCACCACAGGTTCTCCTACTGACCCTGGAGCTAGGCCTCAGTAAACTTCCTGTGTCTATGCCTTACAGCTCTGAGATTATAGCACCTGACTTTTTTCGTGGGTGCTGGGATTTGAACTCAGGAGGTCATCACACTTTCATAGCAAGTGCATTGACCTGCTGAGCTATCTCCCCAGCCTTCCTTGGTTCTGACGTTTGACTTTTCAATTCATATTCCAGAATACAATTTAGTCCAGGCTGGGCTGCTTGCCCTGCCCCCAAACACAGGCACTGATTGCAAGGTCAGCATCAACACTAGGAGGCTGCTGCCCCCTCTCAGACCTTTAGCAGGAGCTTAACCGATGCTCTCCACAACAACAGCAGCTTGGATGCCCCAAGCGTGTGGCTCTGTTTCGCTGCAAGTGTTCAACAATCTAATGCTAGTATTTCTAGCGAAATTTAATAAGTTACCTTGCCTCTAGGAAGATGTCATCATGTCAGTAAAAATCCACATTGTCTGTTTATGGTCTTTGTGCAGCTTGCTCTCTTAGCTTACCTTGTCCTTTGGGGACAGGAGAAATACATGGGGACCTTGGTGCTCACAGTGTATGTAGGCACAGACTCAACCTGTCATTGTATGAGAATGAGCGCAGATGAGGAGTGGGAGATGGTCACATGGGAGGGCCCCTTGCTCACCTGGGAAGATCCAGATGAAGGCCTTGCTGCAGGGTGTGGTGAAGGTGGGGTCTACACCTGTGACATCCCCCCTCCCTGCGCATCCTGGAATGCTGTGCTAATCTTTGCATCCCAGGCAATCTCTTGCAGAGCACTGCCTGGGGACCTGGGCCTGAACCGTTCACACCAGGCGGAGAAGTCTCCCCCATGTGTTTCTGATTCATTTACACTCATGAAAATGTGGTTTTTAAGAGGAAAGTGACATGCACTGAGTGCCGCAGGCTGTCTCTCCTGCTCAGTCTCTGCCCCCAAGAACGGACACAGCCCCTTTGTGGAGAGTAAACACACATTCAGACTGTGGAATCTTCCACCCCGGAGGCAGAAACAGCAGGGAGGCGCACGCAGGAGTGTCCCCTGCCGGCACGAGGTGCCTGGCTTCCGTGCACCATGTACCGCAGCAGTGACCGAGAACTAGCTCTGGCCTCCCAGGAGCGCTGGTGATGGGAATGATGGCCTTTTCCTTTCTAGTTTTATGTTCTCCTCCCCTCCTGGGCTTTCTTGCACTAGGGGCATCCATCCCCTGCTCTGCTGGCTGCTGGAACTGCTTCACAGCCGGCCCTTGTTCTTTATCCCTCCACAGGAGCTCGTCCAGAGCCAACCCGCTTACTTCTTCTGTTTCTCATTTTTATTAACCGAGATATTGAACATTCTCTCAAGTCCTTCTGTCTTGTAAACCATGTGGCTCAATAACTGTGGGTCTTGGGGTTGGAGAGATCGCTCAGGGATTAAGAGCTGTAAAGTCCGTGTTCTGATCTTGCAAAAGAGCAGAGTTCGGGTCTCAGAACTCACATCGGGCAGCTTATTACTGTTTGTAACTCCAGCTCCGGAGGATCTGAACACTCTTCCTCACTCCATGGACACAGGCGTTCATGCGCACATGGATACACAAACATAATAATAAATAAATAATAATAATAATAATAATAATAATGATAATAGCAACAAATATTTTTGAAAACAGCTGTGGATCTTGACCTAGCTCTGCTGAGCGCTGGTCTGCTATAGTGATCTATTCTTTGTTTCTTTTTAATTTGAGACAGTGTCATGTAACCCAGGCTGTCCCTCAGAATTCCAGGTTAAAGTCCATCACTGTGGAGAAAGTCAGACAGCAGAACTTTGAAGTACTTGTCACTCCACAATCAAGAGGAGAGAGAAATGAGCATGTGTGTTCTTATTGCTCAGTTTGATTTTTTTTTAAATCTCTCTTCAGATGGATGAAGAAAGTATGGAATATATACATATTAAAGTACTACTCAGCAGTAAAAAACAATGACTTCTTGAATTTTGCATGCAAATGGACAGAAATAGAAAACACTATCCTGAGTGTGGTAAGCCAGACCCAAAAAGAGGAACATGGCATGTTCTCACTCATATTTGGTTTCTAGCCATAAATAAAGGACATTGAGCCTATAATTCGTGATCCTGGAGAAGTTAAATAAGAAGGTGAACCCAAAGAAAAACATATAGTCATCCTCTTGAATATTAACCTTCATCAGGCAATGATAGGAGACAGAGACAGAGACCCACATTGGAGCACTGGACTGAAATCTCAAGGTCCAAATCAGGAGCAGAAGGAGAGAGAGCACGAGTAAGGAACTCAGGACCGCGAGGGGTGCACCCACACACTGAGACAATGGGGGATGTTCTATCGGGAACTCACCAAGGCCAGCTGGCCTGGGTCTGAAAAAGCATGGGATAAAACCAGACTTGCTGAACATAGCGGACAATGAGGACTACTGAGAACTCAAGAACAATGGCAATTGGCTTTTGATCCTATTGCACGTACTGGCTTTGTGGGAGCCTAGGCAGTTTGGATGCTCACCTAACTAGACCTGGAAGCAGGTGGGTGGTCCTTGGACTTCCCACAGGGCAGGGAACCCTGATTGCTCTTAAGGCTGATGAGGGAGGGGGACTTGATTGGCGGAGGGGGAGGGAAATGGGAGGCGGTGGCGGGGAGGAGGCAGAAATCTTTAATAAATAAATAAATAAATAAATAAATAAATAAATAAATAAATAAATAAATAAAAAATCTCTCTTTACGGCCCCAAACCAGGGAATGGTGCTTTCAGGCTACATCTTCTCATGACTGCTAATGGAGACGTCCCCTTCGCCACTCGATGTGCCTATAAGCTTGATGGAGACAATCCCTCACTGAGGCTGTCTTCCCAGGTGAGTCAAGATCCTGCCAAGTTGACAGTTCAAAGTGATCGTCACAATAACCGACTGCCTCCACTTCCCCAGTGCTGGAATTATAGGTGAATGCCACCATGCCTGCTCTTACTCACACTGGAGGCCAAACCAGGAGTGTCCCGCCTGCCAGGCACCCTCTCTACCCCCTGGGCTGCATCTTCAGTCTCTTCCGTGTTTTTCTGGTCCACCTAGTTTTCAGTTTTGACATGCCCAGAGCCTGCTTCTGAGTCCAGTCCCTGTTATAACATAATTTCCAAATGAGGGGATTCCCTGACTAGGGCAGCTATTGGGAAAAGAGATGCTTTGGAGGCCTGGAGACAGGAAAATAATCCTGACCCACCACCTCTATTTGAATCTTCTTAGTCTTCTGTTCTTTCTCCTAAAAACTCTAGGTTACAAAGTCCAGCTCCAAGAGTTGCTATGAGAACTTTAGGCTGCATTGCTGAATATGGGGGCCTACCCCTGTAATCCCAGCAGCAGGGAAGCAGGGACAAGAGGCTCGCTGGCCAGCCTAGCCTAGCCTATTGGATGAGTTCCAAGCTAGTGAGATACTCAGTCTCAAAAAAAAACCCAGGTGACTGATGCCTGAGGAATGACATTTGTGATTGCTTTCTGGCCTCCATACACCCACCCATAAACACACATGCACTTGCACACACACAGAGTGTCATGTATATCAACATGGACTAACACAGGCCCTGGGGAGAGGATGGGCAGTTTCATGATGGTTAGTATCAATGTCCTTCAGCCAAGCCACCAAAAACAAACTCAGAGAAAGCAAGTTGGGTGTATAACTCATTGCAGAAGCAATCGATCATACAGATACATGAGTTACATATAGCTGTAAACAGTGTTTGTGAAGCTGGGAAGATGGCTCACCTGGTAAAGTGTTTGCTGAGCAAGTGTGCGGACCTGAGTTCAAGTTTTCCGAATTCAGATCTCCACTGAACCCAGAACTCCCCCATTGGCTAGACTGGCAAGCCCCGTGAATCTGCCTGTT
This sequence comes from Chionomys nivalis, assembly GCF_950005125.1. Lineage (NCBI taxonomy): Eukaryota > Metazoa > Chordata > Mammalia > Rodentia > Cricetidae > Chionomys > Chionomys nivalis. Next base: position 98,253,513 of record NC_080090.1, read on the forward strand.
CCTAACTCTGCCCAGTGCCAGGGGTTCCGATATGTGCTACCAGGCCTGATTTTTGCCCTGGATGCTGGAGATTCTAACTCAGGTCTTCCCCCAGGCTTTTGACTCAGGCACTTTACTGATTAGGTCCTTTCTCCACCTCCCCCCCCCCCCCCCCCCGCATCTGCCAGTGCTTTTAAAAAATTTACTCTTTAAATCACACACACACACACACACAGATACATACATATATATATATATAATACACATCTATATCTGTCTATCTATCGATCATCTATCTATCTGTCTATCTACCTATTATCTATCTATCTACCTATCTATCAATCATCTGTCTATCTAGATGTGTGTGTGTGTGTGTGTGTGTGTGTGTGTGTGTATGCTATGGAGAATGTGTAGAGGTCAGAAGACAACCTGTAGAAGTCTGTTCTCTCCTTCCATCATGTTGGTCCCAGAGATTGAATTCAGGTTGACCGCAAGCACCTTTCCTTGTCTTTTTCTATTCTTGTGGCAGTGACACAGAGTTCCAAATACCATAGCTTTCCATCATCGTGTTGAGGGCCTTATTAAGTGTTTTGTTCATTGCTATTCTCTTGCCAGAATGGATTTTTTTTTTTACAACTACTCATTACCATGGACCACCAGCACCTGATGATATAAACAATTTATTCTTAATTCTTTAAGATTCCGTTTTTACTCTTTCCCTCTGAATTGGTTCGTTCATACCAACATTTCAACCATTAAGCAGGTTAGGGGCTGGGGACATGGCTCAATCGTGAGGACTGGAAAGATGGCTGAGAGGTTCAGAATGCTTCCCCATCTTCCAGAGGACTTGAGTTCAGTTCCCAGCACCCAAGTCAGGTGGCTCAAAGCTTCCTATAGCTCCGGGACTAGAGGATTCTGATGCCCACTTCTGAGTTCTCTTGACACACATACATGATCATATGTAGTCTCTCTCTCTCTCTCTCTCTCTCTCTCTCTCTCTGTCTCTGTCTCTCTCTCTCTCTCTCTCACACACACACACACACATACACCATACACACATACATACATACACACACCACACACACATACATACATATACACATACATACATACCTATACACACACACACACACACACATGAGGAGAAAACAAACAAGATTGTGAAGCAGGGGGAAAGCCAGTTGGTAAAGTGCCTGCTTTGCTAACAGTAGAGCCTGAGTTTGATGCCCAAGAACCAATATGAAAACTACTGGGCACGGGGAAGAATACTTGTGATCCTAGCGTGGAGGAGGCAGAGATAGGAGGCTCGCTTGAGCTCACTGACGAGCCAGCCTACTTGAATCAATGGTCTCAGGTCAGTGAGAGATCCCCTAAGGAAAGCCATCTGGGGTTGTCTTCTGGCCTCCACGCGCACATGGATGTATAGGCGTCTGAATTCTTCCCTTCCTCATGTATCTGCAGACACATGAGCACACACACATGCACAATGCTCACAAAACAAAATAGCAGAGGAAATGAAACACAATTTCTGCTCTGACTTCAGATCTGCCGCTGATCACAGAATGAAGCTCCCAGCGGGCATTCATCCCTATATTTCACCTCCCTACATTTTTTAAAAATTCAGTTCTTTAATGTTTGAGGAGGGCGCATGTGCTACTGTGTGTTCTGGGAACTGAGCTCCAGTCCCCAGTCTTGGCAGCGGTCACTTTACCTGCTGAGCTGTCCCATGGCCCTCATTCGCTCTCTAACATTGAACTGCACACAGTGGGAACAGTAATAGCATTGGCCTTAACTGTTTGCTGTCAAATAGAAATTACATTGTGTGTGTGTGTGGTGTGGATGCAAAGGCCACAGTGTCATGTGGCTGTCAGAGGATGACCTGCAGGAGTGGGTTCTCTTTTTCCACTGTGTGGATCCTAGGAATTCAGCTCAGGTCATCAGGTTTGGTGGCAAACACCTTTGCTTGCTGAGCCATCTGCCAGTCCTGGCCTTTCTGTCTCGTGGTAAGTGCTGTTCATCATGGGATATGCTTGGTCTAAAGTAAAGGACAATGGCCTACCTCACAAGAGTGAATGCCACTGTCCTTCCATTGTCCTCTGAGCCCAGAGGGAAAACCGCAGCAGCCAGGCAAGACAGCGCCTGGCCCTCCAGGCTGAGGGGCTGGAGTCTGCAATCTGGGGCCGGCATGTGCAGAGATGGCTTCCCCTCTTTCCCCTCCTCAAGCGCCTTTATTGTATCCATCCATACCTCCAGCTGTGGAGCAACCACTTCAAATGAGCCACCACAGCATGGAGGAGAACCCCGAGGATGGGACGCGCTGTGAACTGACGGAAACAATATCTTTAGACGGGACAAAGGAACGACTCTCATTTGAATCCGATTAACGCTTTACTGACTGCCTAGGTGACCCGGAAAATCTTCCTCATGTCTCAAGATGGCATCTCCATTGTCAAGACCCTCTCCTCCCTGGCTGAGGGAGAGCTCCTAGTGCCCGTGTCATTCAATGCCCAAGTGCAGATGGAAGAGACACGGAGATTTCTCTTTTGAAAATATGTATGTGTGTGCACTCGTGTTCATGGGTCTGAGCACAGCTGTGTATACGCCACAGTGTGTTTGTGGAGGTCAGAGGTCAACCTTGGACGTTGACTACTGCCTTCGACTACTATATTTGAGACAAGGTCTCTTGCTCTTGCAGCTGCATATACCAGGCTAGCCCTCTAACAAGCTTCCAGGGGTTCTCCGGTCTCTGCCACTCACTCATCACACGGGGATTTCAGACATGGGCTTCTGCATCTGACTTTACTTGGCTCAGGGGAGCCGAACTCAGGTACTCAGGTTTGTGTGACACATGCTTAAATCACTGAGCTGTCTCCACAGCCAAACAGAGGGATCTCTACTCCACAGCTCCACACGTCATCATGTCTGACGTCAGTATTATGACATCACCACAGACTTAATAGCGGATAATGATAGCACAATTCCTAAATGATAGGTGTGACCTAGGTGACTCTGTGGAAACTTTTAATATAAAGCAGATATTCTGCACATGAAGGCGGATGCACGGGAATGCAGCGCAGACAATGGGCCCTACAAAGACGTGACCTGACAATAGAAAGTGAGAAATGAACTTTTCAGTCCTGGCATGATTGACATCTTTTTGTGTCCATTCATAGCTACAAAATAAGAAAGAAATTCTCAGTATCACTCCGGAGAACAGCAAGGATTTTTTTCTAGCAGCCGTGATGGAGATGTTAAAACACGGAGTTCTGGAAGCTTCAAGTCAACTGGTTGCAAAGACAAAGAACAAAATGAAATAATTTTGCAACTCGCTGCTATTCAAAGATGTTTCCTTCCAAGGCTATCCCCCCATCCAGAGGTATCTAAATGATAAATCTTCCTGCAGCCGCAGGTGGGAGGCGTCTGTTCCAGGGTCTCTGTAAGTGTTTCCAGGAGGCTCCCACGAAGCTACAAAGCCAGAGAGAGTGGCCCATGCGGCCCAGCTTCTGAGCTCCGGCCAGGCTAGTGTCGGAGCTGACTCATCTTTCCTTCTTGTCCCCTTTATTTTTTCCCTTCCTTGTCTTTCATGTGGGTTCCACATCTGGCGCTATCTGCTTCTCTTTGCTATCCCCAAGGAGTCATTTCAAAGCTGACTGATAGCCTGACTTTATTCTTTCTTTGTCTGGGTATGTGTTTTGTTTTTATTGTTGTTCATAGTGTTGTGTGTTTCTCTGTGCATAATATGTGCTCGTGCAGGTGCACGTGGAAGGTCAGAGGTCAACCGTGGCTATCCTGTCCTAGGCGCTGTCCATCTTGGATGTTACAGATACAAATGCGTAGAGGCTAGAAGAGAACAGTGTTGCCAGAACCTAGCACTCTCCACTTTATTCCCGAGAGACAGGGTCTCTCACTGAACCTAGAGCTAAACTGGCAGCCATTAAGCCTCATGATCTTCCTGTCTCAATACCACTTTCCAGCTCTGCAGTCACGGGCATGTATGGCCATGCCCGGCTTTTCACATGGATGCTGGGGATTTGAACGCAGGCCCGCAAGCTTGCACATCCCTCCCATGTGTTTACTCACTGAGTCATCTGCTCAGCCCTTATGTTGAGTTTTGAGACAGGACCTCTTGATGCTCTGGAACTCACCAAGGAGGTTAGAGTGGCTGGCTCAGGTACCCCAGGGACCCTCTGGACTGTGCTTCCCAGTGGTGAGATGATAAGTGTGCCACCATGCCTGGCTTTTTTATATGTGAGTTCTGGGGATTAAACTGTGGGCCTCATATTTGCAAGGCAAGCACTTTACCAACTGAGCCATCTCCCCAGCCCTAAAGATATATTTCTTAAGAGTTACTACTGACATTAACAACAGTAAAATATCCCAGCTTGACAGGAAAATTTATTGCCATGCTAAAGAATGAAAGAAATGAATGAAAGTGGGGGAGGGGCAAAGAAAGAAAAAGAAATTTCAACACTTGCAACCATCTCTTGAGATATTTCAGTCTTGAAATATAATAGCAGACCTTTCAAAGCCAGGAGCGCTTTATCAGATTTATAATGGATCATTTTTGCACCTCAGTTTATAAGAAAAATAAAGAACATTTTAGTTTGTAAATCAGTATCTCCTTCAATGCCAGCGAAGCCAGTTTCCTTTTCACTGATGACAATGGATTAAAGAAAGAAAATCACGAGAAAAATTGATTGATTTTTATCACACTGAACTGGCGAGTCTAAGCTATCAAAACACACTTTATCTCAGTAATTGCTCTCATACTGGTCACAGGAGACGTGTTGTTAATGAAATATTGAAAGACATGGGCAGATTTAAGTTCAGGGGACTTGGGGCAGAAAAGCATAAAGACAGGTCAGAGAGGAAGGAGGAAGTTGTTCCTTTTAAAAGAATTCTAAAACTTTACATTGTATTTTGATTTGTGTGACGGTATGCACGAAAGTGCTTGCAGAAGCCAGAAGAGGGTGCTGTCTTCCCGGGAACTGAAATTAGAGGTGGTTGGGACCGCCTGACTTGTGTGGGAACCGAACAGAGGTCACCTGCAAGAGCAACAAATCTCCTGACGGCTGAGCCCTCTCTCCAGCCTGGAGGTAGCTGCTGTTGGCCAGACAGCACTGCCAAATTCACTCCCAAAGACGGCTGTGGACTGAGCTCATCTTTCAAGTGACTGGGGGTTGGCACATATTATTTTAGTGCTTTATTTCTTCACAGCAATGCTGCGGTGTTGTTATTATTATTTCCCATGAAGAAAGAAGTGGGAGACTGGTTTAAAGTTAAGAAGTAAGTTACAATGGTCAGCAGTTTCTCCCACGTGTCTCGAGCATTCCTTCTGCCGCCAGCGCTGCCTACTTGAGTCTAGGCTAGACTTAGCAATTGCAAGGGGTGCTTCTCCACAGTCAGGGCATCAAAAGCTGTGATGTCACCCCTCTTCCTTTCTCTTGCCTTCAAGTTTGCTCACTCGGATGAAACCAGATGTCAGGCTGTACGTGTTCTATAGAGCAGTTCCCAGGGCTAAGAAGCAGCAGAGTCATCCAGCTCATAACACTTCAGGCACGAGGTCTCGTTCCAATAAGGTGCAAGCAACCATGTGGATGGATTTGGAAGTATGTTCTCCAGGTGAACTTCTGACCTATAGCACAGATGTGCGCAGATACTGGTTGGCAGTCTGTGAGAGACCCTGGGCCAGATTCTTTACCTACACGAAGTTTTAGGTAATAAATTGTAACACGAACAAGGGGGCCTGCTTGTTGTTGGGGTTTTTGTCCTGCCCGATACCCCACAACTGTTTAGCCCCAAAGAAAATCACACATAGGTCTCCATAAATTATAAGCTGATTGGTCCATTAACTCTAGCCTCTCACTGGCTAACTCTCACATCTTGATTAATCCATTTTCTGATCTATGTTAGCCATGTGGCTCAGTACCTTTTTTCAGTGGGGCAGATCACATCTTGCTGCTTTGGTGGTCTGGGCAGGAGTGGGAGGAATCGACTTCCTCCTTCCCAGAATTCTCCTGTTCTCATTACATCATTTCTACTTTCTGTCTGGTTTTCCCACCTATATTTCCTGCCTGGCCAATCAGAGTTTATTTATAACATGATTGACAGAATACAGACAATTCTTCGGCACCAATAAATGTCTTTTTAATCTGCTGACTGTGTCTGGTTACAGTTTGTTACATAGTGATAAACTAACAAAGGCAATAATGGCTGAGCTAGATTCAACTGATGACTCACTGTCCCTGCAAATTCATCTTCTTCCTGTGGTACCCTGCTGCTCCCCATATATATGGACTACCACTATTTATTATATATCAGCCATGATACTGTAGAGGAAGTTTCTTCAACTTGAAACATCCCATCCCAGAGAGAAACTCGTAAGGACTCAGAAATTCCTAAAGGGAGGCTCATTAGTGTTGGTTGAACTTCAACACAATGAGCGCACTGCACCTTAATCTGCTGCTCCTTCAGCCAGCGACTGTGACTCCACAGTCACTGGCTTGCTTTTCTGCCACTGGACTGGCCTAACGAGTCTCAGGAAGTCTCTGAAACTTACTATGTGAAGTAGGTTCCCTCTTCCAATGGCGGCATGAGCGATAAGACCTGGTGAAGAAATGAGATCTATGGCTCATCCAGCAGACTATAAGAGATTGCCAAGGTTCCACATTTCCCAGGGTTCAGTCACCAACCATGCTGGGGTAGGCTTTCAGTGGCGCTGCTACCTTTATCACACCCAAATACAGTCATTGGCTCAACAATTTGGACTTTGATGGCGTCCCCACTTTGCATGACTTCAACTCTGCATCTGGGCTAAGTAGATGGTTTGCTAGTGTCGTTCCAGAAAGTATCATGCAATAGAGGGAAAGGCTCATTTCTTGTGGAGGAAAAACACTTTGGCCTAAATATGGTCATGCCTCTATTGTAGGGCAAGGGAAGGAGAACCATGTCCCCAGTAGGGGTCTGGCAGACGCAATGACATTGTCTTATAATAGATGTAATAGATGGACCAACTTGGATGGTTCTTTTTATTGACTTAGAAAAAAAATGACTCCAAGGAAGAAAGCTGTCTGTCCTCAAGGTGCAGCTTAAAAGGTTTTTTTTAGGAGCTGGAGGGATGATGCAGAAATCAAGAATCCTTGCTGCATTTACAGAGGACCCGAGTTTGGTTTGAACCTGAGTTTAATTTCCAGTACTCAAGTTGGGCTGCTTACAATCACCTGTGACTACTGCTTCAGGGGATCCAATGTCCTCTGCTGGCCTCCATGGGCACACGAGTGTGTGTACACAAACCTACACATACAGAAACACATAATTTAAAAAAAAATAAAATAATGCATTAAAATGGTCTATTTTGTTATGATTGTTCTCATGAGAACAGTATTGTTAGAAAGATTTTGACTATGTCTCTTGGGATCTTTCTGCGTTGATAGAGACTTGATCTCTATGGTGTTCTGCTATGTAAATGGAGTACCCCAGAAGGGTAGCAGGCTACCCAGCAGCATCAAAGGCTGAAGGGTAAGACACAAAGAGCCCTCCCAGCAAGGTGTGAGAGGAGGACCGAGGGGGAAGAATGGAAACTAGTCTACCTTTCTGTAAAACTTTAGATTTTGAATTTTGTAAATGTCTTAAGTTAAAGAAAAGCATGTATGGACATCTGGAAATTCCCCATAAGTGGGAAGAATCAATTTAATTATAGAATGACACTAAAGAGAATCAACACCCCAAGTGACTCTTGATCACAGTCGATGACTAAATATATATATATTAGATATATATATATATATTAGATATATATATATAATATATATATATTAGATATATATATATATTAAAAAGAAGCAGAATTCTGGTGGTAAAAGTAATACTTGTATTATAATTTTGGAAACCATTATTTCATGTATATTATAGGAAGGAAAAATGTATTATTCCTGGAACCAAGGGTCTCCTTATGAAAGAAAAGAAATAACATACAACAGAATGTGCTTGGCTCATTTTTTGCATTATTGGCCCTAAACCTGTAGCGGGTCATTTCTCCGAGAGACTGTGGTTCCTCTTAGCGGGGAGGGTTATTTCAAGACCACCATCTGGGCCTTCGAGAATACAGAGGGAGGCCTTGCTTGCGCCTCTCATTGCCTAGAGTTCCGGATACAGCTGCTCTGCTTTACTTTTTGTCTCCAGCGGACAACGGGGCTAGCAGGGGACGAGACTGCAAGGCTTGAGAGCTGACAGATGTAGAGGACATTCAATACCTGCTATAAATCTCTGCACATGGGTGATTGCAGGAAGAGAGGCACAAAAGGTGGCTGGTATGGAGATGTCTGGTAGGAGCGCTAACACATGACTCTGCTGTATGCTAAGTACCCGTGTTAGCTTCTCCCGGGGAGATATGAGCATACGTCTGTTCGGTCCGGTATGGCACCTACAGCAGGCCAGAGCAGCATAGCAGCTCTACCAGTATCCGGCTTGGTGAGACCAACGAGTTTAAGTTATTTCATTTTTCATGTGGCTGAGTAAGGGGCACTTGCAGGAGTGTAAGTTAACCCCAAATACCCGTGTTACCCCAAAGTCCCACTCCATCACAGATAGCAACCTCACAGAGGATGCGCCATAGAGTCCCCCTTTCATTGGCCTTCTGCTTCCTCTACATCTTCTAAGATCACTCGCATCTGTGGAAGACATGAGGGAGCAAAGGGTAGAATGACAGGTGAAGGTCCTGTGGCCTTTTTCTTCCTCCTCCTCCTACTGGAGAGTATCAATAGCCATCACTACTAATGTAGATAATCTATTATTATTCTGATCAGTCAGTTGCTATGATTGCTGGACAAGGTGGTTTCTACACCAAGATGATGATTGTGTTATATTCAGAGGATGGAAAACTTTATTATGTGTATGTAAGTGGATCTCACCCCACCGTTGGGATCACAATTTCTTGTACGCTCCAGAACTTCATTACAGAGTTGCATAACTTTGTAAATCCTGCTATCATCTCTTGTTCTTCCACTGTAGCTACTTGGGGTCCTGATCTTAACCAAGCAGGATGTTACTAGCTTTCTTATTACTGAGTTGATATCACAATTTTAGTTTAAATATTTATTGGCTTTTAAGTATGCAGAGTAAAGCTATTCTAGGCAATTTAACCCTTGTATGAACCTGCAATATTCACAAAATTACCTCTTGGCGAACACATTTGCCTTGTTACCACAATTTTATAATGTGTAATGTATCATACCTAAGAAAAGAATAATTAAGGCTGGTGTATTGGTCACTTTTCCATTGTTGTGATAAAACACCCTGACCAAGGCAACTCATGGAAGGACGGGTTTATTTGAGGCTTATGGTTCCAGGGGACTAAGGTCCATGATGAACGGAGGCAGCAGGCAGCTGGGACCGCAGATGAGAACTCACATCTCAAACCAAAAAAATCAGAGAGAGCCAACGGGGAACGCATGTAGCTTCTGAGACTCAAAGCCTGCCCTCAGTGACACACTTTCTTCAGCGAAACTACTTCCTAAGTCTCTCCAAATAGCACCACCAGCTAGGAACCAGGCATTCATAATTAACCAAGCTTTCATAATTAATAAGTCTCTGGGTCATTATTTGTGACTTATGATCCAAAGGAGAGTCCAACTTCACTAACACCAATTCTTTAAAGAAGGAACATCATTTAAAAGATCACACAAGATAAAGCAATTGAAAAAACATTTCTCCTCCTTCTCTACACTCACTTCTTAGGAGTGTTCTTTCTCCACTTGTTGTCACCCAAATCTTGAAGAATACCCCAGCCGTCTTCGTTCACAGATATCTTCATCTGGAAGACGAATTGCACTTACCTATCCCTAATAAACTCTCCATCCTTCCTAGGATGCCCTTGAGGTCATTGCACACATGATTGTTTTGGTTTTATCGATGATATTTGCAATTTTTACAAATATTCAGAAACCTCTACCTTAGGTTTTATTTGCCTTAGGCATATTTATTATTCAATCATTATTTATAGGGAAACTCAGATCTCTATGTTGTCATGTTTCTCGTTTCTTGCTCCATTCTCCACTGTCCAATACCTTCCCTGTTATTTTCTGTGTCCGAGTTTCATTTTGGTTGCTGTGATAAAATATGCTGACATGAAGCAGCTCAGGGGAAAAAGAAGTTATTTCATTTCAGCTTACAGTTTCAGGTTATTATTGTGGGGAAGTTAAGGCAAGGACTTCAGACAGATAATCACATCACCTCTACGTTCAAGAGCACAAAGAAATGGATGCATGCATGTTCAGTGGCTTGCTTGTGTTCAGCTCTGTTTCTCTATTCTCACACAGACTTCCTTCCTGGGGAATGGTGCTGCCTACAGTGGGTTGGGTCTTCTCAAATCACTCAACCTAATTAAGACCCCCCCCACACACACACACGTCCACAGGCCAAGCCAAAGTAGATAATCCCTTATTGGCACCCTTTATTTAGAAGATTCTAGGCTGTGTCTAGTTAACAATTAAGGCTGTCATATGATGCTATCAGGATTTTGGAACTGGGAGCTGGAGAGAAGGCTCATCAGTTTAAAACACAGGCTGCCCTTTCAGAGGTCCCAGGTTTGATTCCCAGCACCACGTGGTAGCTCACAGTCATCTGTAACTCCTAGTTCCAGACAATTCTGGCTCCCTCAGGCAATTCTGGCACATGGTACATAGATTTATATGAAAGCAAAACACTCATACACATAATATGAATTAATTAATTAATTAAAATATTTTGGAGCTTGCATTATGAATACAATTATATTTTCATTTCTTTACTCATTATCTTCAACTTGTTCTAGAAATTTCTTTTTCTTCTTTCAGCGATTTTGCTTTCCTTCATTTTTTTTCCTTTTCATAGGATTCCCATTATGTGTTAAGTATTTTGATCATAGTTATCATGCACACTCCATGCTGGAGCTGTGGAGGTGACTCTGCAGGCACAGGCACCTGCTGACATGCCAGAGGACCCGAGTTCAGTTCTCAGTGCCATAAACTAGAAGGAGAAAATGGCAAGTTGTTCTCTGACCACTACCGGCTTGCTATGGCACATGGACACCCATACAGACAAAGTAAATCAAACTTAATACATTTTATAGACATTAAAATTAACCAATACAGATAACACTATCATGGTACTTACATATTATTTACAACAGCAGAATATAGTATCTATGGAGAAAACAAAATGTAATTTTAAATCATTTAACTTGTGGCATTTGTAAGGGAGTGTTCCAAGTGCCTAAGTTAATGGTATTCTGTTATAAATACCACAGGCTGCTGAATGTAGTATATATTTTAGCATACTTTGCTTTGATTCATGGCTGTTCTGCACTTTCCTCTTTTCCTGGGCTCTTGCTTCAAGACCAAGATTTCCCAATGATTGACAACCGTCATTTCATCTTCCTTTCTCTACACCAACAACACTGATTTCAAATTAAACTTTGGCGTATGTGCCAGGAATTGGGCTAAGAAAACCAAGGAATGACATGTATGAGTCAAGAAAGAAGACACCAGCCGAAGTGACCAGCCGAAGTGACGCAGCAGGCTAAGACAACGTCAGAGCCGAAGAAGACCAGCCTGGCAGTGGTCCCCCTGCCAAGCTCCAGAAAGTGAGGTTGTGATGGTCTAATTAGTCCGGGAGTCCACATTGCTCTATTTGTCTAGAAACAAGACTGCCACAGCTATAGACTGAACTTAGTGAAGTGTCAAGCCTTGGGGCAAAAGGAGAAATGAAACACAAAGGCTGCCAGCTGAGGCCGGAAGAGCCCCTTCAACTGACGCCCTGCGAAGTCCAGCTCCAAGCGGAGCCAGCTCCCTACCTCCAACTAGCTGCCGGGAATGCTGATGCCTTACTCTGCAAGGTGAAATTGGGTTCTCTATTCCAGAGAAGCCTGTTTGACAGTTGTGAGTGCTGCGGGGTGGGAGCGTGTCGAGCAGGGCTGCGCAGGAGGGCGATGAAGCCCCACTTCCCAAGCTGACAGATTGTTATTGGCCAGTCCGTTCCTGCCTGCGGCTCTGCGGGGGAGCTGGGCTGGGCAGAGCCACAGGGCCCACACTCCAGAGGTACTTTTGAAAAAGAGTCTTGTCATCCAAAGAAGCTAAAAGGATGAAGAAAACCAACTCTTAATTAGGTGGAAATGTTGGCATGATTTGTATTTTTTGCGGTGGCGGGTGGTGGTGGTTTTGTTTTTGAGAGACACTCTCATAGGCCAGTCTGGCTTCCAACCTACTATGCATCCCAAATTGACCCTCAACTCTGATTCTTTTGCTTCTACTTACTTAGTGCTGGGATGGCCAGTGTGTCTACCACATCCAGTTCATGTGGTGCTGGGTACTGAACCCAGTCGGTGAGCACTCCTCATGCAACTGAACTACACCCCAGTCTGGCACTTCTTATTATGTGTACATGTGTGGTGGGTGTGCATGTTTGCATGTGCATGGGTTTGGAGGTCCCAAGTTGATGCCTGGTAGCTCCCTTGAGTTCTTCCCACTGTATTCATTGAGTCGGGATCTCTCACTAGAACTGGGATCTCTCTAATTCGGGTAGTAGAGCTAGGCAGCTTGCTCTAGGGATCCTGTCTCTACCTTCTGACTACAGGAATGTCAGGCAGTTTACGGTGCTCACGGTGTTATGGGTTATGGGAATCCGAACTCAATCCCTTATGTTTGTGCAGCCAGCATTTATCTTCGGAACTGTCTCTCCAGTGCCCCCTTCTTTAAAGTTCATTTCAGCACTCAGTTCTGCCCCTGCCGATGGGGTTATCGGTTTCCAGATTCCAGTGACACGCACAGTAAAGTGTGGACATAAAATAATAGGAAGCGGCATTTGTGCGGCTTGCTTTTCCAGGCTGCCTCTGAGAGTCAGTGCTTTAGGCTCATCGTCTCTTCCAGTCCTTCCCTCCTTCCGAGGAGGAAGCGAGGAAGCGACAGTGCTGGGTGGAAGGGGAGTGCTAGCAGCTGCTGCTTGACTTTATAGCACTGCATTAGTCCTCAATAAACCTATGTTTGATTTTCCTCAGTGTTGTATTAGCTGGTAAATTGCCTATATTTCAGTAAATAATCTCTTACCCATGCAATTAGCTGATCAAACTCATTGGAACACACATACACAGTCACACACATGTGCACACACAATCACATACACACACATGCACAAACACACAGGAAGACATAAAAGTAGAAAGGAGACAACTTGAGAAGAGTACAGGGGAGGGAACTATCAGAGGAGACAGGAGACCTGAACAGGGTCAAAGTGATCAAAATCCATTATATGCATATATAAAAATGCAATGAAACATGTATATAATTAATATATGCTAATTACATATGTTAAAAATTGGTGTTAAAGTTAAATTTAAGTTAAAATTAAGCTAAACATCCATGTTTGGCCAGTGCAGGACAGGGCATGCTTGTGATCCCAACATTCAGGAGGCCGAGATCTAGGCTACCCCCCTTAATAGCACCAAATGATACTCTGCCTTATAGATTGAAGCTGGCCTTTCATACAACAGGAGTGAGACTTTGTTTCCACTGAAAGCAATAAAGGTCCCTCTAAAAGGTTCTGATTTACATGTTAGTATTTAAATATATAGTTTCGTATTAAATCCTAGGAGATCTTTGAAGTTGGGCTGAATATATTTTATATTAGGAGATGGCCAAAAAGTATGGGTGACAAGAATTGGAAAATTATGGCTTAAAAGTGATAGTTTAGGGTGCAAAGTAAGTGAGGGGTGGAATTGTGATGGTTTATATTGCTCACCAACTTGACAGGGCCTAGCGTCACCCAAGAGACACATCTTTGAGCATGTGTGTGTGTGTCTGTGTGTGTGTGTGTAGATTTTAGAGCGGGCTAATTAAAGGGAGAAGACCCGCCCTAACTGTTGGCAGTGCCACCCAATGGGCTGGGGTCCCAGAATGAGTAAAAAGGAAAAAGCATCCTAGAAAGGTAGTGATTAAGAGCGTGTTTTGTTCTTGCAAGGGACCAGAGTTCAGTTTCCAGAACCCATGTTGAACAATTCACAGTTGCCAGTAACTTCAGCTTTGAGTGCATCTGACAGTCCTGGCCTCTGTGAGCCCCTGAACCATGGGCACATGCTCACACACAGATACACAGACATACACATATTAAGAATATAAGTGTGTAAAGAGGAGAAAAGAATCTAAGCATTAACATCTATCGCTTGCTGCTTCCTGACTGTGGTTGCCATGTGACCAGCATCTCTCTCTGCTTCTTGACTGTGGTTGCCATGTGACCAGCTGCCTCACATTCTTGTCACCATGCTTGCCCTGCTGTGATAGATTGTGTCTCAAAATGGGAGCCAAAATAAGCCCTCTATTCCTTAGTATTTTGTCAGCTAGTTTGCCACAGCAATGGGAAGAGTGAATAATATAGTTAGTTATGGTGGCAATAATATCACTGTGCAAGAGTCGCTGTGGCGGGAGCGGCACATAGCTTTGATAAATAACTTCTTCCAATGAATGCATTGCTATGAGAAAGCCAGAAGGCAAGGTTGTGACTACAACTTACACATGAAGGCACTGACCCCCTAAGCAAGTTCTTAGTTTCCATAGTCAATGAGAACAGACCAGCGGACAGGGGTCATGCAGAGGGTACAGTAGTAGCCCTGCAGACCAAGCGCATCCTTGGTGGTTCCTTAAAGCTATTATTTGGAGCAACTCTTGTTTAAACTGGAGAGCAAATGACCTAGAGGTCAGCTCTGATATTTAGCCAGGGTGTAATTAGATACAAATGGACCTTTATTAGTAAGGAGTCCTGAAATTCTCTTCTAAATAGTACCCCATACCTGTCATTTCAGGGACTTGCAGGCTGAATCATGTCCCTTATTACCGTGATGTCCTACATGTCTGTCTCAACAGCACTCAAGTACTAGCTGGTGCAGGGCTTGGTCAGTAGAGTGCTTCTCTAGCATAACAAAGTCCCGTGCTTCCTCCCGGTACTGCGTGAGCCCAGGCACGCTGGTGCTTGTGGCTTCTCTACAATCCTCAGGAGGTGGAGACAGGAGGATTGGAAGTTCAGGGTTCTTCTGGACTGCATGAGTTTGAGGCCAGCCTGGGATTCATGATATCCTGTCTCCCAAAATAGATGATGGGATTGGACAAATGCTTTGGCCATTAGGAGCACTTGCTGCTTTTTGCCAAGGACTAGAGTTTGGGTCCCTAAACCAAAGTTAAGCAGCTTACAACCACTCTTGGACAAAAGAAATACTAAAAAAAAAAAAAAAATTGTACACATACGCGCATGCACATGCACATGCATGCACAAGTGCACAGCCCTGCTGGCACACACTCTTGAATCAGTTTCAACAAAGCCATCACCAGTTGTCGCCACAGGTGGTCCTCAGTCCCTGGTCGGACTCTGCTCATTTCCATCACCTTACGTTTCCACCGTCTCCAATGGGCAAACAGTATCTCAGCTGTCTCAGCCCCTAGAGGACTTCGCCCAGTTTCCCATCTGGAGTTAAGAGTGCTCTGTTCACAGCCAACTTATTAATCAATTCTGTGTTTGTATTTAATAACTCTTGGCTCAAAGTCTCCTGATGAACACACGGGTCTGTTTCATTGCTGACTTTCAACTCCCTGTCTCAATCTATCACAAGGCACCTTAATCCTTCTCGGTTTGCCTCAAATTACACTTGTTATCAGCCCAACCTCATCTTTAATAGCCTCACCTAGGTGATTTGCATGTAATAAACAAATTGGTCTCCCGGCTATTATTTCTAGGATACAAAGTCATCAATCAATCTAGGAATCACCTGATACAAGAAGCCTTTCAGCTAATGGAGGCGAGAACCTGAAAAGGCTGGGTTTGTCGCTCAAACTTAATTTGTTCTTTAGAGCTAAAGAATTGCATCTCTCATGTACAGTGAGGACTAAATTCAGGTCAGGAATGAAATTCATGCTGCAATCTTAGAGTTTGTTGCCCAAGCATATAGTTTGATATTCCTATAAGCATAAAGTGTGATCTTCACAGAAAGCCAATGAGAAATCTCCCTCTTACCTACACATTGCTCCCCTGCGGTGCATCTCCCTTCTTTTTGGTCTAGGACCTTGAACAAAGAGAATGCAATGCTAGTTAGTTTTGTCTACTTGACAAACTAGATTTGCCTAGAGTCTTAGTCAATGTTCTCTTGCTGTGAAGACACACCATGACCACAGCAACTCTTATAAAAGGAAGTGTTTGATTGGGACTGGCTTACAGTTTCAGAGGTAGGTTGATTATCATGGCGGGGAGCTCACAGGCAGATATGGTGCTTGAGAGGTAGCCAAGATTTCTACAGCCAGATCCACAGGCAATCAGAAGAGAGAGCCACTGGGTTTGGCTTGGGCTTTGGAAACCTTGAAACTCACCCCCAGTGACATACTTCCCTCAGTGAGGCCAAACCTCCTATCATTTCAAATAGTCACTCCCTAAGTATTTAAATATAAGAACTTATGGGGGCCATTCCTACTCAAACCACCACACTTGAAATAATATAAACTGTGAGGAATTGCCTCCATTACCCTGACAGGCATGGGCATGTATCTAGGGACACTTTCCTGATTGATGATTGTGTGGGAGGGCTCTGCCCGCTGTGGTGGTACCAGCCCAGGGCAGGTGGTCCTGTGTGGTATAAGAAAGCAGACTAAGACAGGCAAAGGAAGCAGGTCAGTAAGCAGCCCTCCTCTGCACCCTCTGCGTCCTAGATGATGGACTCGAACCTACAAGATGTAATGAACCCTCACCTCCCAAGTTACCTTTGGTCATGGTGTTTATCCCAGCAGCACAAACCATGCTGGGACAAAGGCTTCAACAGTTTAACTGGCTTCTGTGCAAAAGGGGTAGAACATATTACAGTTTCTCAACCTCTCATTCTGCTGCCATCTTGGATTAGCCACCGAGTGGTGATAGGTCAGCCAGAGGTGCCCTAGCTGGACCTCAGCTAAGAACCGTTGCATACCCAGTACCACATATCAGAACACACACACACACATGCATATACCATATATCATCTGACATCATCCAACACCAGGTATTAACTCTTTTCTGAGCCCCAATAAAAGTGTAGAACCAAACAAAAATGAGCAATGCTGTTTGAAGTCACTCAATTTGGGGAGAAGGGTAAGCAACATTACTGCACTCTGTATCTGAAGTAACCTGCAAATATGGCCAGAGTTCCCCAAAACCCACAGCAAAGGTCAGATAAAGTAGCTCGCATCTGGAATCTCAGCGCTGAAGGATCCCAGGCTCACTGACCAGATAGCCTAGCTCAATCCATGAGCTGAACATTTATCCACAGGAACATACATTCATACACACATATACATGACAATACATACTTACACATGGGCACACACACACACACACTCCAGACCTACATTGTTGCTACTGTCTACAGTTTGATGTTTTTGTTGCTACATGGGGCAGTGTTTTCCCCTAAGTCACAGCGCAGTACAAATGCAGGACTTCCTCAGAGCATGGGGGTATTTAGGCCTGGCAGACGGGTGGCCCTCTGTGGTTTGATCCTACATGTAAATCACTATTGTCTCTTCCAGCACCCTGATGGTCAGCTCGGACATCTATAACATGAGGATGCTGGAACCAACTTAATTAGGGTGACACTGGACACTGCTCTGTCTTCCCTCCAACCACTCTGAGGATGGAATCTAACGAGTCAGCAGATCCTGTGACCATGTGGGAGGTGAACTAGTGCACATGCTTGAGAAGCAAGCACTACTCAGACAGTATTCTGAAACACCCTTATTCTCCCTTCAGATGAATTCAGCCCACCAGAGCTCTGGAAAATACTTAGAGTATTAACTAGTACAGAGTGCTAAGCAGGGAAATTAAAACCCAGTTTGAGCACAATTCAGATAGTTTTAAACATTGATGGGAGATAAAAATTCAATTTAAAAATATTTATTTATGTCTGTGTATATCTCTCTCTCTGTGTATGTGTATCCTACACAAGCACAGTGTCTGTGAAAACCTAAAGAGAGCATTGCACCCCTAATAGCTGGAGTTACAGGTGTTGTGGGTCATCCAACATGTATCCAGGAATACAACTTGAGAGCAAATGCTCTTAACAGCTAAGCTACATCTCTGTTGTCGGGGTTTTCTATCCTGCCTGGCTTCTGTCCTCCCACCAGGTCCCACAGCCATTTAGCCCCAAAGAAATCACACAGAGGTCTACATTAATTACAAACTGATTGGCCCATTAGCTTAGGCTTCTTATTAACTCATAACTTACATTAGCCCATTATTCTTGTCTATGCTAGCCACATGGCTCAGTACCTTTTTCAGAGGGGCAGTCACATCTTGCTTCTTCTCTGGTCGGGTCAGGACTGCAGAAAAAGCTTCCTTCTTTTCAGAATGCTCCTGTTCTCATTGACCCACCTCTACTTCTTGTCTGGTTGTCCTGCCTATACTTCCTGCCTGGCTACTGACCAATCAGCATTTATTTAAAATATAATTGACAGAATACAATTGTCCCACACCACATGTCCAGTCCCAAACTTCAAAATTTGAGAGAAATGTTAGTGTTTTCATAGTGACAAGCTTCTTTATGTTAGTGGGTATTGTTCCTCAGGTGCTCAATCCTACTTAATAAAAATTGAGACAGGGTCTCTCACTAGTCTGGAACACTCCATAGGAAGGTAGTATGACTGGACATGGAGTCCAAGGGTGTGCCTGTCTGTGTTCCCCCAGCACTGGGGTTACGAAGGCATGCTGACCTGTACATTTTTGACATGGGTTCTAGGGACTAAACTCAGGCACCCATGTTCACAAAGCAAGCTCCTTTCCCGCTAAGCCATCTTCCAGTTCTGCAGAAACCTTTTGAAGTTCAGGTTGACCATGTTAAACAAGATTAGAAAAAGATGACATTTTTAGACATTATGCCTGAGGTAAAAGACTGCAATCTTATTCCAAAACAAAATGATTCATTTTGTGATAAACGCCAGAATACAGAGTTGGATCCCTAGAGCTGGGCTTATAGATGGTTGGGAACTGTCTGTCAACTGTCTGATGTCAGTGCTGGGAACTGAACTCAGGTCCTCTGCAAGAGTAGCAAGCCTCTTAATCACTGAGCCATCTCTCTCGTTCCTGGAAAGACATCTTTAAAGCAGGAAAGCATGAATCTGTGCACAGTGCTCACAGCCACACAGCCGGGGTGGCTTCTGAGCCCACGGTACGGACCCCATCCTACAAAAGAGCTGTAGTCTGATGATCTCTTTCTCACAAGGCTGCTGAGGATTAAACACAGCAGATGCGTATGGAAGATGTTTGGGGCTGCAGGGACAGCTCAGTAAGTTATATGCTTGCCACACAAGCATCAGGACCCAAGCTTGGATCCCCAGTCCCTACCTAAAAGGCCAGGAGTTATGGCTCATGACTGTAATCCTCCCACTGGGAAGCGGACAGGGACTAGAGGATGACCGGAGCTTGCTGGTCAGCCAGAATCTTCAGTCAATGAACTCCAAGTTCAGAGATAGACCTTGCCTCAAAACATAATGGAAAGAACAGAAGAGGAAGACATCTACCATTGACCTTTGGCTTATACACATGTGTACATGCACAGACACACATACATGCACGCACGCACACACACACACATACACCACACCACACACACACACACACACACACACAGAGTCTACCCACCCACTCTCACACACTACGTAGACTGGTGACAGGAAGGACCAGTGAATCTCAGCTTCTAATGCTAGGCAAAGCTGAGGAACTCTAGGCTAAGGACGATCTCTGCGAACTCCACTGTCACTTATGCATTCACGGAAATTAAGAATCACGGTGTCTATTAAGGATTCTCTCAATGACACTCAACCTCACTGAAGCATAGGAAATAACCGAGAACTGTAATACTTGTAAGAAATGAAACAAAATGAGGCTAATGCAAATAAAAAAGGAGTTACCTACCGGCTTTTCCCAATTAATTAGCATATGCACTTTCAATTATTCATACCTTAGGGAACTCATTTCGGCAATCAGGTAGCCCATAAATATTCATTATTATTTACCTTCCGTGTTCGGTCCCCAGGATTGGAAATTGGCAGTGTTTTCTCAATATATTTCACAACTGGTTGGTTTGAAAAAGATTACCTGCGACTAAACTCGTATGTCATTAATGGTGAGAATGATGTGTCCCACGAATGCTGAATGAACAGAGCCTCTTGTCACCTCCTGGGCGGGACCTCTGACATCCCCCTGAAAGGCCCGCGTTCTGCAGAGGCCTGGCATGGGAAGTCTGAGCTGCGCTTCTGACCTTCGCCCACTAGCATGCAGTCTTTCACAGGTTTTCACGGTGAGCTGGCCTGGGCCCACCGGGCCTGCGAGGGCTATAGCGCAGCAGCTGGAATTTATTGTGAGCATAAGAATGTGATTTGTAAATACGAACGCATCGTGCCAGCAGCATGGACATGACCTCGCCCGAGTCGCTCCTCAGCATCTTAAGAACAGCCTCACAGTATCAGCGTGCTGGGGAGGGATGGGAAAATCAGAGTGGACGAGGCAAATTTGTAAAGCCCGGTGCCACAGGAAACCGCTGGCCCCTTTGTTTTAAAGAGTGGGCAGTTGTAGACAGCAGCTGTCAGTCTGTCTGGGCCCGGGGTCTGTGTCAATGCAGGTTTTCTATGCTCTTGGAGCTGGTCCTGAGTGGCGAGCACAGGCGACCTTCTTCCTAATGGCCTAGCTGTGAGCAGAAGACAAAACCAGAACGGAGGGCTGGAGAGAAGACTCAGCAGTTAAAAGTGCTTGTTGCTCTGCAGAGGACCTGAGTTCAGTTCCTAGTCCCTGTGCCGGCAGCTTGTAGCCCCCATAGCTCCACTTCCAGGGATCCAATGCCCTCTTCTGACTTCCATGGATACCTGCATGCATGTGTACATACACACTATGCACACACACACACGTGAAAACAAACAAACAAAAAACCTTACAAAAGGAGAGAGGGATGGAAATGTTGTAAACATAACACAGGAAATTCTTTACAATTTTAAATAAAAAAACAGTACAAAAGGCAATTTGTTGATTTGGAAAACGTGTTTTTGTGTCATAGGCTGTTTTCTCCCTTTTTTGTTTGTGAGCTCCTGTCCCCATCTGTGGATGCTCAAGACCTTGTGTAAAAGGGGGAATAGCCACCACACAGAACATGCGTACACAGTCTTCCAGTCATTCCCAGGTCAGTTATCCACCTACTGCAGGAAATGCCAGTGAACACTGCCACACTGTGTTCTTTAGGGAACAAGAAAAAGTCTATACATGTTCAGTACAAATACATTCAAAATATTTTTTTGATCTTAAAATAATTTTTCTTTATTCTTGGGAATTTCACACAGATATGCAATATGATCATATCCACCCCACATTTCCCCTTCCAACCCCCTTAACGCCCTTCCAATTTCATATCTTCTCTCTCTCACTCTCTTTTTCATAGCTAAGTCGAATTAGTGCTGCCCATATGGGTGTGGGCGGGGAGCATCTCCTGGAGCATGGGAAACCTAACAGTGGCCACATCTTCAAAAAAGAATGACTCTCCTCCTGATCTTTAAAAAGCATTTCATTGCATTTTATTTGGTGTGTGTGCATATGAGATGGGGGGGGGGGGGAGAGAGAGAGAGAGAGAGAGAGAGAGAGAGAGAGAGAGAGAGAGAGACTCCTATGTTGCAGGAACAGTGTTCACCTGACCTGGCCCCCCGTTTGGCAAGTCTAGCTGCCAAGGAGGTCCAGCGATCCTCCTATCTTTGCTTGCCCAGCATTTTACTTGGGGACTGGGCACTCAAACGCATGCTTGTCCAATCACTTACGGACCGGGCCATCTTCCTGTACTATGTATTTCCTGCGGGTGCATTAAAGCTACTTGCTCTGTGTAAGAACCTATGACAACCAGTGGAGAGAACAGAGAGGTGAGGTGATCTGCAACAGCCTTCCCACCATGCCGGGCTGCTACACAATCTAACTCTTACCATCAGCCCCCAAACAGACCTCCGTGTCTTCCTTTAGCAGGTAAGGAAACCAAGCTTACGAGAGGGTTAGTGGATGCATACTGCATCAAGGACTACCTGCAATTGAAACCCCAGATTTATTCATCACGCTTAATCTCCCACCTGCTCCCCTGGCACATTTTGTTTCGTGGGATACACCTGGGAGGCTGAAATACAGCATATGCTTGCAGAAGGCGCTTTCTCAATCTCCATTAATTGTGCTTACCTTTAATGATGGTGCAACTACCCTCAGCTCCCATCTATGGGCACAGGAAACCCCTGCAAGAATGTTTTGCAGAGCAAGTCACAAATGCCATCCCTTGCCCTCCAGGCTGCAGACAAAAGATCTTTTCATTGTGACCAAATGGATACAGTTCACAGAGCTGCATAAACTCGTGGGACCATTTACTTTCCAAAAAAAAAAAAAAAAAAAGAGCCAGTCTAAACTTTGGGATCCACACTTGAAATCAACCCATCTGGTACAGGACCAGCCATGAAAGACCCTTTGGAAAAAGAGAGCTCTTCAGGGTCAAATTGCTTCCTTAATGTTCCAATCCCCACAAAAGTATAAAAAGTGAGGGCAGCATGAGGCGGGGGTGGTATCATGAAATGGCTTCTTAAGAAAGCTCTTTCACTTAACGGTAAGAGGACAATTCCGGAATGTCCCCACCATTGGAAAGGCAGGAGCCCTTTGTTGGAAGCTCAGGGAAGCTACTTTGGTTGCCATGCAGACAGAATCAGTAGGAAGGCGGTTGCAGAGTTTCTTGAAGCCACAGCCCCTTGCAGCTAGCAAACAGCATGAGCAGCCCCAGCTTTGGGAAAGCTGGGGCTGCTCATTAGAGCCATCAGTTAACCCCTGCCCCTGCCGGTTGCCTCCTTATTGTAATTAATTTTATGGCCCCTTTAAAAAGAAAGAGAGAGAAAAGAAAAGGGAGACCTCAACATTTTATGCTACATTGCACAAGCAATTGAAAGTTGCAGGGAAAGAAGAAGAAAAAAGACCCAACCACCAAATGTTTAGCAGGCTTTTCTTCTATTTCAAATGAGCAACCTATTTAAATCAATTATCAGCTCAAAATGAGCAAGCTGATCTAATTAGTCGTGGCCCCTGGGGGGTTAATGAATGAAAGGGGGTGGGGGGGATAGATGTGAGCTTTCTCTAGAGTCTTTGGAAATGACCACTCTGGCACACATCCCCTTCTAAGTGGCTGGGTCTTGGTGAATTACAGAGGAGGTGGTGGTGGGCCTGCAGACAGAGGGACTTACTTGTTCCTTGGGGCAGAGTGACTATGCATGGCACAGTGGCTTTTTTTTCAGCCAGTGTTTTTCCACACAGCGGTCATTAGTGTGTGATAAGTAGCTCAGAATTGCGAATAAATCAATGTGTGTTTTCTTTAAGCATGTTTGAGAGGGAGCAACGTATTGACTTCAGAAGAAAAAACGCTGTTGATGATGACAGCTCCGGGCCCGAGTCTTTCAGCACGGAGAACCTCCTCTCCATTCTGCCCTAGTCGGGCTGTGCCCTTCATTGAATCAGGATGGCCCCTGGACATTAATATAAAGTTAATCAAGGAACTAATACAAGGAGGCAGCAGTGGGAAAGACGAGGAACAATGAGTTTGGGCCATGTTCCACTGAACCTCTCAAGTTTCCCCGGAATTTTTTTTTTTATTTTTAAATACATCTTTTCGAGCATTCCTCTGAGCAAGGAAGGAGATATTTGCTTTTTGGGTTCTGACATTTCTTGCCCCAAATGTTAACTCTCTGGTAAATGTTACAAGTATTTATGGTTTGGGAATTTGATATCTGTTACTTTTCTGAATTTCTCTTTTCTGGTGCAAATGACATGGGTATGAAGGTTTGGCACTTCAGCTCCAAAGCCTAGGCGTGTGACCTTGGGTGACTTCCTCGCCATTTCTGAGCCTTGGTTCTCATCCTGTATGCAGAGTTCATTTCTCTAGTCTGAGGAGAGTGGTGCCGTGTGTGTGGTCATCACTTTTGTGGCTGCTGAGACAAAACACTTGACAAAGGCAACTTAAGGGGGTAAGAATTTCTTTGGCTTACTGCTCAGGAGTCAGTCAGTCTGTCATGGCAGAAAGGTTTGGCCATAGGAGTGTGAGGCAGTTGCTCACATTCTGTCCACAGTCAGGAAGCAGAGAGCTGAAGGCAGCACCCAGCTTACTTGTTCCTTTTTATTCAAAGGGGAACTGGTGATTGCTGCTCAAGCTTGTTGGAAGTGACTCTGGGAACAAGAAAAGCCTTCCTGTTTCCTCTAAAACTCCTGGGGTATTGTGTCCCAACTCTGTAACAAGCAGAAAAGAAAACAGCAAACAGGTAAGATTATTGAAAACAATGTCTTTGAGACCAGCTAGAAGAGCAACCATTTCCAGCGGAAGTCACTAGTGTTTACCATGATGTAAAAGTGCCTGTCGTTGGAGAGCGAAGCCGGAGTTCTGTGGTGGGGAGCCAAAGGAACATAAAGAAAGCTTAACTGGAACTCCCGCTGACTGCCTCAACTTCCCCAGCTGGTTTCAGTGGGAAGATTGCCATCACTCAGTGATTTGGTGGCATTCTCTATCTGCTGCCATTTGTCCAGTTTTTCTTCAAAGTCTTGCTCGAGGGAACACTATGTCTGCCTGAGACGCTCTCATCAGCTGATTTTCTGAATCAAGTTTCCCTGGTTGCTTTCTGTTGGATGTTTGCAAGCTTTGACTTACTGAGAACCTTTGTTTGCCCTCCCAATCAGGCCTCTGCAAGTACCTCTGCTGAATCTTGTAATGACTTGATCATTTTTTGCTCTCTAACTTGTTCCTCTCTATTTGATAGCCCCTATTTTATTTTTGCATATATATGCATGTGTGTGTGTGTGTGTGTGTGTATACATACACTCACTTGTTCAAAACTGAAAGCATGGCTATTGTGGACCATTCTCTAGACTCTACAGAGTAGTTCTGCTCATGTTTAGGAGGATCATTCTAACTAACTATCCCAATCTAAAAAGTTCCTTACAGATATGTATAGAGGTTTGTTTGTCTTCTAGATGATTCTAAATATGATCAAATCAACAATCAGCTTTAACTACCACACTATGCCTGAAGGCTGTCGAGGTCCATGCACCTGCCTCTCCTTCATTCGAAAGGATGAGTCAGAGGGTGTTTCGGTCCTGGGTGGAAGTGAACTTGTGTCTTTCAAAAGTAATGCAACAAGAGCCTAAGGTTTTGCAGGTTGAGTTTTCTTGAACAAGCAATGATGCTGAATCTCAGGAAATCAAGCTCTTGCTTCCTATTAAGGATGGAGAAGAGTCTGTGGATGCAGCCCCATCTGTCGAGAGCTTGCCTCCTGGACACAGATTTCTAGGTTCAACCCTCAGCACTGCACAAACAGGTTGTGGTAGTGCAGATCCCAGCACTCAGCAAATGAAGGCAGAAGGGTCAGAAATTCAAGGTTGTCTGTAGTTAAAGCCAAGAATACGTGAGTTCCTGCCAAAAATAATATATTTGGAAAAACCAGACCCCTTAACCATTCCCACTGATTGTTTCTTTGGCATTTTGGAATAGAAATACATACTTGTATGCATGTGCGCACATGCACCCACAAATGCAGAGAGAGATGTATGTATGTATGTATGTGCGTATCATCTATCTATCTATCTATCTATCTATCTATCTATCTATCTATCATCTATCTATCCATCCATCCACCTATCTACCCTGACACAAGCTAGAGTCATCTGGGAAGAGAAACCTCAGTTGAGAAAATGTCTCCATCAGATTTTCTGTAGAGAAGTTTCTCGATTAATGATTGGTGGGAGAGGGCCCATTGTGTATAGTGCCACCCCAGGCAAGTGGTCTTAGTGTGTGTAAGAGAACAGGCTTAGCAAGCCACGGGGAGCAAGGCAGTGAACAACATCCCTCCATGGGTTCTGGTTCTGCCTCCAGATTCCTGCCTTGAGTTCCTGCCCTGGTTTCCCTCAGTGATGGAGTGTGACCTGAGTGTTTTAAAATGAGAAAATGATATTAATTCTCTCTTCTACAAGTCACTTTTGGTCATGATGTTATTACAGCCAAAGAAACCCTAACTGAGACACCCTACTGCCCAACAGACTCACCAGTGGCCAGAGAGATTTGAACCCTACAAGGAACTTCCTTGAAGACCAAAAACATCTTCTAGGCTGCTTGATACCAATAGCATGGTCTGTATAACAAGATTGCCCATCACCACAGAATATCCATGTCCTTTATACAATAGTAAAGGCAAAAGAAGGCTCAGTTTGCCTCTCTCTCTCTCTCTCTCTCTCTCTCTCTCTCTCTGTGTGTGTGTGTCTGTCTGTCTGTCTGTCCACACATGCTGGCAAGTGAATGTGGGTTTGTGAGTGCAGTGATTGAAGAACAGCCACAGATGCCAGTCCTCACCTTTTCCCTCACCTGAGACAGAGCCTCTGTATTTTTCCACACCCTCTGGCCAGCAAATTTCCGGATATTTTCCTGTCTCTACCTCCTGTCTTGCAGTATGGATTCTGTGGACTTAAACCTCACACTCGTTTGCGAAGTGCTTTTGCCCACCAAGCCATCGCTGAAGCCTCCAGTCTTTATTCAACGAATGGGCCTGTGAGGAAATGTTTTTAATGGCACTTTGGTGTTCTTTTAATTACCCCCCCCCCCCATCTCAAAGAGGAGAGAAACCTACTGTATATGGCAAGAAGGTCTCACAGGAGCCACAAATGCCTTGCTGAAGATGAAAGTGACCAAGTTTGGGAGGTGAGAGCTGTCTGTATTCTCACACAGCCTGGGCTTGTGCTCTGTGTGACAAAGAGAAGGCGTGGGAACATTCAGGAACAAGGATAAAGAAACATTGGGAATCAGTTGCTATTTTTAGAGACACAGAACGACAGAGAGAAAGGGGGAAGCAGGATCTTTTACAGTCAGGAAATGCAAACTTTGTAGTTCGTCCTGGTTTCAACAAGAGTCTTTACAATGATTTATTCAATTAACCTCCTGCCTGTGGCCCCTCCTCTCCTTGAAATAAGCACTCTGAGAACAACAATTATAACTTTGCTAAGAGAAGCTGAGGAAATAGCAAGTGTTTCTTTCTTTTTTATTTAACTCGCTATTGGAGTCTGGTAATTTTTAAACATATAATTACCTCTTTTATTATGCTTTGATTAGATTAAAATTAATGCATTATTAAGTCATGTTCTGTTCAACCATCTAGACTGCTGTATAGACACAGATAGCAATTCCTTTTTCCCCCTTCCCCAGGTCTAAGTTAATTAAATTCCCTTTAATTATAATTTACTAAAAAGCTTCACTTTTGCCACTATTATGTCTTTTGAACTTTGAAATTCAAAAAAAAAAGGGAGAGAGAAAGAGAAAGACAGAGAAGAAGAAGAAGGGGGAACCTTAAAATGGTCTTTTAGAGAAGAAATGAACTGTCAGCGAATTCAGGCAAAATTAATTATTTCAGCTTGATAAACCTTTTCATCTATTTGACTCCTTATACAGAAAAGCCAATTAATAATGTCAAACACGCTTTGCCTCCCGGGACCTGCAAGTTCTAATGAGTCTGTTTACCACAGAGTGGCTACCAGAATGAGTTTCATGGAGAAATTTTCTAATCGTGCCACACCTGTCAAGCGCGGTCTCATTATCTGTGCACCAAGGGCAAACCTCACTTTGTCAGGAGTGGTTTCCGAAGGACTAACAGATGCCTGGGGAGCCTGCACGACTGTCGGCCGGAAGAAGAGTCACTTAATTACCGACTGGCGTGGCCAGGGTGAATGCCTGATGCTCTTCAGCGCCACCCCTTCCAGTCCAGGTCTCCACAAGCATCCTTGATCCTTCTTGGTGCCCAGTGCTCCCTGACCCTGACCCCTTTCTACTGGGTGCTTTGAGGTGATGATGGATGAGGTGTCTCTGGTAGCAGTGATTAATCACATGCATTGTACCACAAGTGGGGCCGTGTGGGGCTTCGCTCCACCTGCATGGGAGCTGATAATTATTTCTTTGGTAGCAACGGGGCCTGTGGTGGAGGGGGTCATGTAGCAGTTTCTTCTTAGGTAAAACATTCTATTTTGGAAGGAATCTTCTTTAGACACAGGATGTTCTAAAGGGAGGTAAAGTACTCCACCCTGCAGGGAATCTTGTTAAGCTCAGGAAGTAAGCAATTCAAAAGCTTCAGGAAGTCCCTGAATCTGATTAGATTCATTAGGTTCCCCCTCCCCAAGCAAATATAAGTAGTAAGGAATGCTGAGAGACACTCTCAGATCAGACCAGACCCTGAAAGAAGCAGAGACCAGCTGAGCTGCCTCTAAGAGGCTCAAACCAGCTGAGATGCCTGGATAAGACACCTTTTAGCCTGTCTAGCTTTCCTAAGGCTGCATAGTGTGTGCCAGGTTCCCAGTTTTGTGAGCTGCCCCCCATGCTGGAGTGAGCTTTGATAATGCAGCCATCTTTGAGTCATCTATGCTCCTGGAGGTAATTCTTTAGGCAGATCTTTTAAGTAATGCAAGGAAAACTCATTGGATTTTGGGGGTATCCTGACTTTAGCCTATTGTTAGTTCTCTATCTGGGGTGGAAGATATTTGTTCACATCTCTCCAGGAATAGTGTCACACAACATAAGGTGTTTCCATGGTTACCTCCAAATGAGACCCACTTGTAGCACCTATGTGTCTCTTTTGTGTATGCATGGTGAATGCTTGTGTTTATATTTATGTGGTATGCATGTTTGGGTATATGTGCACATATATATTCTTGTGTGTGGTTATGCATGATTGCATGTATGTGGACATACATGTGCATGGGGCTGCATATGTGTGTAGAGTACAGAGGTTGACATCAGATATCTTAATTGCTTTATTTTCTGAGGCAGGGCTTTTCACTGAAACCAGAGCTTGCCAATTTGGCTAGTCTAGTTACCCAGCTTGCCCCAGGGAATGCCCCATATCTGCCTTTTTCAATGCTAGGGTTACAAGCAGGCGTCCATGTCCACCTGACTTTGATATTAATGCTGAGCATCTGAACAAAGCAAGTACTTTATCCACCAAGCCATCTCCTTAGCCCACACCACCATATGTTTTGAGGCAGGGTCTCTCTCTGAACCTGAACTCATGGAGTCAGCAAGACTGGCTGGCCAGCTACCTACAGAGATCCCCCTTTCTTAAACTTTGCAGTACTGAGACTACAATTGAGTGGATTTTTGTATGTGTCCTGGGGATACAAACCCAGGTTCTCACGGTTGAAGGGTAAACACTTTACCAACAGAGCTATCTTCTAGCTCTCTGTGTCTCTTAGACATAGAAGATTGTTTATGTGGATGTTTGACAGCAAGTGAGAGCTTCGCATTACAGAAGGCCTGCATACTTCAGAGCAGCACTTTCCAAATTCAAAGCACCTAGGATCTTGTTCAAACCAATTTCTGACTCAAGTGCATCTGGGGAGACCTGAGGTCCAGCATTCCAAAGCTGTCTCTGGTGATGGAACATGAATATAATAAAAAGACTGAAGCCAGGTGGGGACCCAAATCTCTGATAAGCTCCTTAACCATTCTGGAATTTTGGTTCCTGCCTTTACTGTAGAAGATGTTGCTCCTCTCTGTGCCTATAGGATGCTGGAGAAGCTCTGCCAGAGTGCACTACCATCACCTCTTCTTAGTCCAGTCTCCATTTCCACCTCCTGATTGCCTTGGCTACATTGGGCTATATCCCCAAACCAAGAACCCACCTGTTGAACCCTGTGTACTCCGTTCTTTGTAATGCTCATCTTTTATCAACAACTACAGAAGCTTCCTCCTGCATTGTTTAGATTTATTCTATTGTTTTCAAGTGTGTGTGTGTGTGTGTGTGTGTGTGTGTGTGCACATGTATGTGTTTAGGCTAGAAGTTGATGTTACATCGTGCCAAAGAAAGGAAATTTGCAAAGCAGCCCGGGGTGCCAAATTAGGGGACTGATATCAGAATCCTGAAATCAAACCCAAGGTTACCACTTATGAGCCAATCATCTATTATTATTTTGTCTTAATTTCCTTTCAAGATGGAGCAGTAATACCCCTTTGCTCACTGTATCAGTTACTTTTCTGGTTGCTGTGGTAGAATACCTGACAGTAAAGCAGAGGGGAGTTTACTGTGTGTGGATCATGGTTGAAAGATGAGGCAACAGGAATGGTCACATTATGTGCACAATTAAGAAACAGAGAAAGACAAATGTCGGTGCTCAGCTCACTTCTTCTTTGTGAGCAATCTAAGGTCCCAGCCTGTAAAACTGAGCCACCCACATTTAGGATGAGTTTTCTCATTTCAGTTAACCTAACCTAAGCGATTGCTCACAGACAAGTTCAGAGGTTTGTCACCTGAGTGACTCTAGATCCTGCCCTTTCTCATGCTAAAGAGAAAGGCATGCCCTTTCAAACATCTTGTTAGAGTTCCTGTCTTGACCTCTCATTTAGATATTGTCCCTTTGTCAGAACAAGTGGGTCTTGGAGTGAGGAAGATCCTAGGAAAGGTTACACCTGTTGTCCCCCAGGTCACAACATTTTTCTTTTATCCCACTCAGATGTCAACTTAAAGGTAACACACCACA
Source organism: Chionomys nivalis (assembly GCF_950005125.1). Taxonomy (NCBI): domain Eukaryota; kingdom Metazoa; phylum Chordata; class Mammalia; order Rodentia; family Cricetidae; genus Chionomys; species Chionomys nivalis. The sequence continues at coordinate 98,284,071 of NC_080090.1, forward strand.
CCTCCAGGTGGCCCACCTTGGGCAGACTAGCATGAATTCCACATTCATTTATGCAGTGAGCTTGCCTCTGTTTAGCGAGTGTAGGAGCTTTCCTCACTTTTTAAAAGAATGTAGCCCTCATCCTTCACAGCTTTCCCGATGCATTACCAAGCCTGTTCAGCTCTCCAGGAAGCCTGGGAGCACTTTGGAGCCCTGCAGAATGTGGTCTGAAACGACCAGTAGAGAAGTTACTGCTGGGTTTTTGCTGTGTCTGTTCCGTGACTTCCCAAAGAGACCGTCCCTAAGCATTCTTTTATTAAAGCACCTAGGCTAGAGGCGGGTGATTCTTACGCTCTGTAGTTGGCGAAAACCAGCTTGAGGTGACGTGGCATGGCGTTTAGTGTCTTCTTGCTTTGCTGGGACAGAACCAGACAGAACTATAATGTTCACTCACTTCTCATTCCTAGGAGGTAGGTGGGAATAGCATCTCATGAATGCTATGGAGGTCAGTATGGGATACATTTACTAAGTTCTCATTCACACATTATCTAATGGAGACCTCCCAGAACCCTACCATCTACCTTTTATTGATGGAATAAACTACAAGGTTCAAAATAAGTAAGTACTTTATCCAGAGACAAACTGGCATAGAGCGCATTCTCATTTGCCCTGACCCTCCAGAGATTTACAGGCTTTGCCTTTTACATTTCTTGTTCTAAATGTCTCACTAAACATGAAAAACGATTATAAAAAAATTAAGAGTGCTAGCACATGAATCATTAGAAACCTCATACCTGGGAGATCATCATTGCTGACACGTTGTATTAAACATATCCACCTCATTTTTAAGTAGTCGAGTTATTTATTTTTTTAGGGCATACCTATGAGCGATTTCTTTTTTACCCTTTTTCTTATCATTATTATTGAGTTATGTATTTTTCTCCTCTCCCCTTCCTTCCTCCCCTCTCCCCTTCTATCTTCTCCCATGACTCCTATGCTCCCAGTTTACTCAGGAGATCTTGTCTTTTTCACCTTCCTATGTAGATCCAAATACATAGAGAAATGGCTTAGCAGTTAAGAGTGGACATAGCTTTTGCGGAAGACCCGAGTTTTGTTCCCAGCATCTATGTTCAGAGGTTCACAACCACCTGTAACTCCAGCTCTGAGGGATCTGCTGTCTTCTTCTAGTCTCCATTGACACCTGCATTTATGGGCACACACACACACACACAAAATGAAAATAATAAAAGTAAACTTTTAAACTATTTTTTAACAAAGTAAGATTCTATAAAATGTGTTTTGATTTGTTCTTCAACCATGAAAACAACCTAACTACATTGTTGTTTTGTTATGTTTCTCTACAAGGTCTTGTGTAGTGATTGCAAGTAAAATTCCAGTTTCAATTCCACCAGAATATCCTTAGAAAGATCTCACAATATGATGAGATTGTAAAATGAGTTAGACCGCTCCCAAAGTTTTGCGAATATGAAGATTGCTCAACAAACATACAAAATAACACGTCATGCACCTCTGTTATTAAAGTAAATTTTGTAAGTAATTTCAGCAGACTAAACCTAAACCATTGACATTAGTAAGACTTTGGAGGCACGTCATCAAGTTGCTTTACAAGGAAGGAATATGTAAGTCACAGCAGTAGCATAGTGGAATGCTCGCTTCTCACCACGCTGGCCAGCGTAGATGTTAGAACTGCCAAAACTCATGTTAAGTCTTTTATTTTGAACTAAATGTGGGACTCCAGGGATGATTCACCGAGAACCACGGAAGGAAAGCTTGGTGGGAAGCTTCCACATGCTCATTAAACAATTCACGAGGTTCCCGGACGCTCGGAGACTCAGAGTCTACTCACCTTGTTGGTGACGTTTTGAGAAACAAGAAACGTTCTCCCCCAGCTATGACTTTGTAATCATCAAGGCAGATAGGGTTAAGGCGGTGCGTCACCGTTGGTCTATGTGATTCCTAGAGTCCCTAGGGGTGATGTCCTGGAGAGGAGGCCCTGGTATCCAGTCAGTACAATATGGTGCTATGTGGCCATGTGACTCATGAGGTGACTGGGGCAAGACCATGCAGGCCACCAGGAGTCAGCCCACAGTCATGCAGTTTTCATTCTGTATGAATGACGGGCGTACTCTCAGGATGGGTGTCCCTAGCTGGGTGCTATCTCTGTGCTGCTGATGTGTGACGCTCTTTGTGTAAATGCCAACGATATGAACCTTCAGGTTGCTGCTAAGGTCACTGAGACCTCAGGTCACATTGCAAGAGATCAAGTGGGAACCCTGAGATACACACCAGCAAGACTTATGTAAAGCATGTGTGTCCTCCTCCCCTGATTTTGTGCTCTCATTGCCTCGCTGGTGAAGACCCCAGCTGCTCTGACAGCCTCAGAGTCTCCTTCTGTTTGCTTGATATTCTGCATTTCAAGCTGTAACTGTGGGAAAGCCACTCAGCAGTGGTGTGTCGGGACACTAGTCTTCACACTCTGCCTGTGCGTCTTTCAAGTGTGAATGGTACTTGACTCTTTCTGTATTATAGCTGGTTTTATTCATATTATATTTTTTTTGTTCAGATTATATGTTGTCAAGTGATAGACCAAAGGAAATTTAGGAAGGAGAGGAAGAGGGGGTGAGGAAATGGATGATGGGCATGAATTGGGGTCAATAATGCTTAACTATTTTCTGTCTGGCAATGGAGGCGAAGACCCTCAACTTAAAGATTTACAAGGTCTATGAACTGACAAAAGACATCATTTACTATGCATCGTGTGCATGTGTGTGTGTACACGCACATGCATGTGAACTGCATGCACGTAGGCCAAAAGTCAACCCCAAATATTCTTGAGGACAGTCATCCATCTTTGAGACAGGGACTCTCCAGAGCACTTGGGTGCCACTGGAATCATCCAATAATTCCAGTAGCCTGGGCAGCTAATGACCAGGGACCCCACCTTTTCTGTCTGCCTAGTTCTGAGATATTGTGTGACACCATTTCTGGTTTTATGTATAGATTGAAAATGGGTTTTCATGTTTGTGCAACAAGAATTTCAAGGAACAAGCTCCATCTCCAGCTCTCTAGCTTTCTTCTGGATCTAGAGCTTTATGTGATCCCAGGGCTCTTGGTGACTCTAGGCCTTTGGCAAAGGCTCTGCGCCCTGTATGCAGGAGGGAGTTCTCTTCCATGTACAGTACTTCTTAGGTTCCTCTGCTTAGAAACATAGGCCATATCTCCACTTCATTTCCCACGGGAATTACCACCAAGGCTGTGCCAAGCTTGATGCCACTTTTCCTGATAAGAACCCTATTTTGGAAAGGTCTTCCTCATGGAACAAAATGTTTTTGTAGCAGGGGAAGAGCTTCACCCAATGTTCAAAGCGTCATCTTTCCAAATTTTCTCTTATAAATTAGAACAAATTGTGTATGGTGAAATAACATTACATTGTAGTTACAGTGATATTTTCTAAAATATTACACAACAGATACTGCCGAAGAAGCCAGTGGGAGAAGATTCCTTTCTGTGGTGTGGTTTAGTACAGTAATTAGCACTAATCACAGAAGTAATGGGCCCCACTCACCTAGAGTTACAAACATTCAAATAATAGCCCACAGACTCTGCAAGGGTGTGCTGCTTTTGCAACTCCAGAGCATGCTCACAACATGAGCTCACTAGATTTCCACACCAGATGGGCAGGAGGGGAACTGTGCAGTAACTGGCCCCACTTTGGGCAAGGTGAGAAGAGGTCAAATGGTCTGCTTAAGGTCACATGCCACATCACTGGCCAATGAGAACAAAGTCTGAAACCCAGTCTTGCTGGCCCTGTCTCTTCTTTAGAGTGCTTGGGATAACCTCACATGACTTCTTTTTGCCCACCTATGGAAATTTAAGATTGATTCTCCTGGGGTTTGATCTTAGCACTGCATGAGCTGGGCATGTCTGAACACCTGTAATCTAATTATTCTATAGAATGAAGGCTAGCCTGGGCTATACAAACTTGTCTTGAAAAGAAAAAGAACAACAGCAACAAACACCTACAACAGCCAGGGGTTGGAGAGATTGTTGAGAGTTTGACAGCAGAGGACTCCATGATGTCTGTCAACGCTGCCTTCCCACAGTGTGGTCCTACCTTCTTCTTTCATCTCTTGTGCCCATCCCCACCAGGATAGGACAGACTCCAGAGGTCTCTTGAAAACTGAGGCAGTTTTCTGTAGGCCCACCCTGTTCGGAAATCAAGACCAGACTCCTTAGGTCTCTATATGTTGTATAAGATTCTTTGGTGGAGGATACTGTTCCCAATCCACATGGATATGAGTTGTGAAAGGCATATATCAGCCTGCTTATGAAGAACACCTTAATAAGCTAAGTATTCACAACCGAATACCTTTCCAGGAACACATGCAGATCTTAGATCAGCTTCATAGACACCCCCTCTGTGAGGTTCACCAAATGGCTTCTATCAAGCAACAAAATAGCTTTTGACCCAAACTAAACTTTCCGGTCTCCAAGTTCCTGTCGCTTCGATGTTATTTCTCTTTTCTCCTGTAACTTCCACTGCAGTTCCCCGAGAGAAGGAGTCTTTACCTTGGCTCTTTCCTCAGCCCTATAATAAATAGTTAATATCCTACTGTTTTTATGGGCTGTCTTGCCCTCTGCAAGGTTGCAAGCCAACACACGTTCCCCAGACGTCTGTAGATGCCCCTTTTGTTGTCAAGGAAGCTAACACTGTCAATCATTTTAACTTTTAATTAAGATGTTCAGAAAAAAGAAAAGCCTATAAAAGATTCTGGATAGTTTATAATTAATGTTTCTTGAAGTAGAGACCTGTGTTTGCCTCCATATTAACTCAGGGACATTTATATGCACCAGTCTCTAACCCGTGATTAGACTTCTGTCCACACAGTCTATGGGCCCTTTTCCAGTTACTGAAGTCAGCTTGGCAAATTGTCCTGGCTATGCTATTTTTTAAAGTTTTTATTGGTACATTTAATACAATAATAATATTTCATTATGGTATTTCCATGCATGTATACAATTATTTTGATCATATTCACCTCCTTTACTTCTTGTCCTTCTACTCATGCTGACTCCTCCCTCTTTCCAATGAGTTCCCCTTTTATTTGGATGTTTTTTTTTTTTTTTGATTCAATGAGATTAATTGCTTACAATAGCATGGGTAACTTACCTATGTCTATCCATATGATTCTAGAATATAGAAGACAATATCTTTTCCCCCACTTGGTTTTAGACATTGTTTAAGTCAGTATTTTAAAGAACACTAATCTGAGGGCATTCCAGTGTCTTTGAGAAACAACGCAGGACATGTGCCATTCTTGGATATTCTCAGGGCTTATTTGCCTTCAGAGGATATGAAACTGGTGCAGTGGGTGGAGGAAAGCTGTTTAATACTGTGTTGTTGCATTTTGCCAAACTTGTGGGCTTGTCTACCAGTACTGAACGATACACTTTTGTGTAGTTAAAGACTTGTGCGCTGACTCAAAAGCCAAAGGGAAACTGGAAGAAGTCAAGTGAGAAGGTCCTTCTATGTCCAAGCAAACACCATCTACTGGGCAGTCATATGCTCACCCAGACCCAAAGAGAGGGAGTTTAGACCCTCTAACATCTCGAAGCATAAAGGATACATATGGCACAGTTGTTCAATTGGTATTTTATTGGATAGAGATACAACATATGTATCTAAAGAAAATGCAATCATTTGAAAAAATGGCTTCAGTTCATTTGATACTCATTTCTTCAAGGATTGAGGCCTATGTTCTACCTCCTTTAGTCTGAGTGGGTGTGTGACTGCTTCATCAATGCAGAAATGTGCTCTGGATACAGAAGAACCTGCCCCCTGTGACTTCTACCAGGTAAGTCTTGGAGTTCTAGCCCACCATCTACATGTCTAAAACTAAGACTAACACATGGTGGGGATGCACGAAAGGGTTAAGTCTTACTTCCTCCAGCCATCCTTTCAAAGTGAAGTCCCCATCCTTCCCTCAAGACCTGGGAGTGGGTGTCTATGTTCCTTCTCCTAGGTGGGTTTCTGACTGCTTCCTCAAGAGACAGAAAAAACACAGAAGGTCCTGCCTGTCTGACTTCTGCCAGGTTACCTTTGCCCTGCTAAGCCACCAAGTCTAGACCCATGGATCTAGCTTATCAACTAATCAAATACCACAAAGACCTAAGTTGTAGTCATTTAGAACAGACCATCAGAGGAGATCTGTTTGAATTTATTTTTAAATAATTTTAATTTATATTATTGCACATTAATTGAACAAAATGTGAATTTGTTATATACTTTAATGTATTTGGGTACATAAATATGTTAAGAAAAAACTTGTGCAGTCTGTTATCTACTTCCACCATGTGGGTCCCAGGGATTGAACTCAGGTATTCACGCTTACCAGCAAACAGCTTTACCTATTGAGCCATCCTGCCTGCCCTGTTGCGGTATTTTCAAACATGAATATAATATACTTTGATCATATTCGCCTTTATAACTCTCTTTTGTTTTCTTCCTTCTACCTACTGGTTACCTTCCTCTTCCCAAATATTTTGTATTTTTATGTCTTTAAGAAAAAGTCCAGATTTTGCCTATGAAAGAGCACAGAATTTGTCTTCATGGGTTTGCCTTGTTTCACTTTATGATGATCTCCAGTTATATCCCTTTTTTTGCAAGAGATGAGATTCTATTATTCTTATTTACAGTTGAAAATATCAATCATTCATATCTATATATGTACATACACATACTTTTTTTCAAAATCTATTTATCCGTTGACAGAAAACAGCACTGATTTATAACTTGGTTGTCTTGACTCACACTCAGACAAAAAAGCCTATCACTGCTTTAATGTCATACCCTCAAAAATGCTGGCAATAATGGTCACTGTTGGCTGAACCTCTTAGTGATGAGTGTGCCCCATCAGAACACAGGTGGCAGAGAAATCTTCGTGTCTTGTGCCAGACCCCTACTAAGTACTGGAGGCCCTCTGAAGACAGGGGAGATAGCCAGGCATCAGCACCTTGATGAGATCTGAAAGATGGAGTCATGGTTCAGCAAACGCACAACTGGGAAGACTGAGATGATAACAAGGATGCCTTCAGAGTGCAGTGCATCACCTTTCCTTTCGCTGGGTATGGCTAAGTGAGATAGGAGAACCACCTGTAAGGTATGGACCTGAGTCGTCTGCCTTGTGCCATTGTACAGTGGTATATTATTTGTGTTTAAATAAATAAAGCTTGTCTGGAGATCAGAGGACAAAGCAGCCACACTAGTCAGTCATACGGGCCAGGAAGTGGTGGCACACTCCTTTAATCTCAGGACTTGGGAGACAGAGGTAGATGGATCTCTGTGAGTTCAAGGCTACCCTGGGCTACACTATGTCTATTCAGAAACAGATCCAGGTGGTGGTGGGTCACATCTTGAATTTCAGTGTTTGGAAGTCACACACTTTTAATCCAAGCACAAGGGAGGTGGAGACAAGAGCGATATGACTGGGAGGAGAGAGGACTATAAAGGGGAAGAGACAGGAAATTAATGAATCTTCTGTCTGAAGATTTGGTAGAGGTAAAAGGTCTGTCTTTCTAGTGGTTCGCTGCTTTGCTTTTCTGATTTTCAGCTTGAACCCCAATATCTGGCTCTGGGTTTTTATTATTCATGCTACATTACGTATGCTACATTACCAATGCTAATGGTCTTTTTGTAGTCCCATCTAGTTAAAGATTAAAGCTGGATTTGGAGTTGGAGTGTGGTTCTCTTTTTCTCTAAACCCAAGCATTCTTATTAAAGTGAAATCCAAAATCTCTGTCTCATGTCAGAAGAGCCACCTGATATGGGACAGAAGAAAAATATTTAAGGATTATTTTATTGCTACTAATCTCATAATCTCTTGGTTTCATATTGACTTTTAAACAACTTTTCTTAAGGTATAAATTTTATAAGATTAATATATATATATTATATATATTAAACTTTTTGTCATGATATTAATTGTCATATAGAGTACTAATTCTGGTAAAAGGCTTCATCCTGTACATGATTTCTGGTTTGAGTCCCTATCAGTTTTCTGCAGTGAACCAACTAACAACTAACAACGACCTTTGAAGTCTCCAAAAGGAGGATTGAGCCCAACAATGATGATTCCTCCAGGACTATAATAACACCACTAAGCTGGAAAACACCACCCAAACACCAGCTTTTGACTACAAACTGCTGAGAACAACTTTGAGGTGGCTAACTGAGATGATCCAGCCTAACAGATTGCTCTAGTCAGGACTAGAGACAATCGCTGCACTTTCCCATTACGCAGAGACTGGACAGCAAATGATACAGCTGCCTCTCCCAGGACTTGACAATTAACTTCCTGCTTACTCAGTTAATATTATTTCCTTCTTGGGTCTCCGAGGGAGTTGAAGACTAGATGGTTATAGTTGTAGTTTTTCTTGTTGGCCAGATGCAGACTTTGGACTCATCAAAATAGGATAGATAATGGAGTATTTTCTCTGAATTTGTCAAATGTAAATAGACTAGACATTGTTGATGTTGTTATTGCCTGTATATATTGCTCCCTGGGAGTGGAAGAATAGAAACGGAACTAAGGGCAAGGAGAAAATCAACAGCTCAATGACAGGTGAAGATCATCATGGTTCCAGCCATCTGAAAATCTCACCATCCCCAGTTTCTCCTCCCAGTTGTACTGAGTCACCCAGAACTCTCCAGATGCATCCTTCTTTTCTTCGTTTCATAGATGGATAGCCATTGTTCTCCATTCAACCTGTAATCGCCACTCCTCACTCCCTTTAGAGAACTCACAGTCAGTACAATTACCAGCTTTACAGGTTGAAGCTCTCCTTGGCTCTTTAGAATATCAGTGTTCACTTCTTGATGTGTTCTAGCCCTGCACCCAATTTATTTACTCTATGAGTTACCAAGTCAAATGGTAATGAGACAGGCATGGTGGTGCATGCCTTTAATCTCAGTACTTGGGAAGCGGGGGTAGGTAGATCTCTATTAGTTCGAGGGCAGCCTGGTCTACAAAGAGAATTTCAGGATAGCCAGGGCTCTAAAACAGAGAAATCCTGTCTTGAAAACAAACAAACAAAGAAACAAGTCTCTTCTAGTTTATTTTATGTCTTATTTTATACCGGGATTTCAATCTCTTGGAATTATCTCCTCACTTTTGAATTGGTATATGACTGAATTGGAACCATCCTTGCCTCTCAGCTACAGAGAGAGTACTGTGATGGATCTATAAGAATTCCATGGATTCATAGGGGTATCAGAAGACAGAGTCCTCTACATCAGACTCGTGCTCCTGATGGTAATGGAATCTCATGGGAAAGCCTGAACCCAAAGCAAACCAAATTAATCCAAGCTGGGGCAAATAATAACAGCAATGAGCTCTCGACAGTGCTGGATACTTTGATTAGTGTGCCCAAGGGTGACTAACTCTACATTTCTCAGATATATGAGTCAAGAAACAACCACCTTCATACACACTCTTAGTAAGATTCATTTTTAGCTATTCAAATTCAGAATTTGGTATCTTCCATAAAAATCTACATTGCTTATCATGTTGTTTTCATTGATACTAAATTCCATCACCCTTGGATTAGAAAAACATGGCAGAGAGTCTATTATTAGTGGACTTCTGTTCATTTCTTCTGTTTTTCCTATAGTTTGTTTTTATTCGGGCTTTTGCTATTTGACCAAATGCACAGATTTTACAATAATTTTATCTTTTATTGTGAATTATATCTTTTATATATTTTATGAAGAATAACTTTTGAAAAATGCCTGTTGGTTTGTATTCTTTATAATGAAATACCAAGGTCTCTATAACTAGATTATTTTTGTTTTTACTTTATTGGCATGTCTTTATATTAACTTTAATCCTTTAAAATCTCTGAATGTTAGAGATTTGTATACAGAACCGAGTTGGATTTTGCTGTGGGTGAATTTGAAAATCTTTTTCCTCTAACTGATAGATATCTTACAATTCCTGATGAGGCTGGGAAGTCTTTTTATCTCAATGTGCCGCATTTTGGGTAATATTTATGTATACATGTGTTCATATATGGGTGTTTTATAAACATGTGTACACATGTGTTTTATTGCATGTAAATGACTTATTTTCTTTCTTTTTTGACATTCCTCTTGATATTTGAGCGGGCTCATACATTTTCCCCCCTTTGGCTAAACTCATTACACTCCCACAAATATCTTCAGACAATACTTTTAATTTCCTTTTTATTAGATGCTATCTGTCTGCTTCTGCCTACAAAAAGTATTGAAACAAGGCAGCTCCATCTCCTGGCTGATTCCTTCTCCTTCCCGCTCTGCAAATATTCTCCTCCCAGTTGGTACTGATAAGACAATTAACAAGCTTGCGTTGCTCTCTGAATATTTTCTCTTACCTGGACCATCTTTTGAAGCTTGTGTTGCATCTCTACTGCTGGAGCAGATTTGTGTCCAGCATCTGAGCCATATTAAGCTCCGTCCTTATTACTTAGCCTCAGTTCTGTGGCTGAATGCACTATGTAATCTTTACTCATCAGCATTCCGTTCGCTTGTAGCTTTCCTGTTGTTGGGTAACCTGGAAAGTACGTTTTCTGAGTTATTGCGGATAATACCATTCACATGGTTTATATGTGAAGATCAGTTTGGCTGCATCTAAAATCCTTGTCTCAGTGTAGCTCTTGGCCTTATTCAGAGAAGCTTTTGGTTTACAGTGAACGGAAAAATGCAGAGATCATGGTTGTCCAAGATTCTGAGAACTGGTGCCTATTAAGTATTCAACTCTAGAGTTGATGTTATTTGACCCACTCTAAGGCTTGGAGAACATCACGGAAGAGGGAGTGGAGAACCATGAAGAAGGGATTGAGAATGTTCCCTTTTGGAGTCACTGCCGTTGTGAATATGATCTCAAAGCGGCTGTAGCTGTCTGCAATGGTTCTGCTCAAGAGTGAACTTGTCAACAGTCAGCAATGGATGAGGAGGGGTTCCCAGGGATCTACCTCTCCCTGGAGAAAAATGACTTTTGATGGATATTGGGGGGAGGACAACAATTTTCTTCTGTTGTGTGCACACTAGCTAAGCCACTAGCTTCCAAAGGGTAGTTCCGAACTTATGGCCAACTGTGTAACCCTGAGTGGGTCGCAAAACAGCAACAACAAAAAGACATGAATGTGAGAAAGAGACTTAGGGAAGGTGGGGGTAGATGTGGGAGGAAGACAAGTGGGGGTGGGGGTAAGATAAATCATAATGTATATGTATATGTATGAAATTTCTAAATAATAAGTTTAATTTAAAAAGCATTGTCTTTGGGTTTGGAGAGGTGTCTCAGCAGATAAGAGCATTTGCTGCCCTTGCTGAGGACCTGGGCTTGGTTCCTAGCTGTTTCTTGGCTACAAACAACTTCTTATAACTCCAATTCTAGGGGATCCGATGCCTTCTTCTTGACTCCTCCTTGGTTACCATGCATGCATTTGTGCATGCATGCATACAGGTAAACACGCTTACACAGAATTTTTTTAAAGTCTTAAAAAGAAATCATTTGTTGTAGAATATTAGCTCAAGATGTGTTACATTCTTTTATGCTGTGAAATATTTGTTTAATGATGCAAAGATGTTTTTCATTCTTTTATGTTGCTTTTGTTTAACTCTGTAAAGCTGTTACTTTAACTGTCTAAAAACCTGATTGGTCTAATGAAGAACTCAACGGCCAATAGCTAAGCAAGAGTGAAAAATAGGAGTGGCTACCAAGCTAGAGAATACATAGAAGAAAAGAGGAGGAGTGAGAAAAGAAGGAGAGGAGGACACCAGCAGTCAGCTACCCAGCCACCCAGCCAGCCACAGCATAAGAACGAAAGAAGGGTGTATAGAACTGAGAAAGGTAAAAGCCCAGAGGCCAAAAGTAGACAGGATAATTTAAGATAAGAAAAGCTGACTTGAAACAAGCCAAAGATAGGCATTCAAAAGGAAGAATAAGTCTGTGTATTTATTTGGGAGCTGGGTGGTGGGCTCCCAAAGAACAAAGAATAAGAAAATCAAAACTACAATCATTGTTACACACTTTTGTTTCTTCAGTGTGTTAGCTATGTTGTCTTCTTATGTTTTGGTAAAAAAGTTGTCACACTAGAATCTGATGAAGATCTAATTCTTCCCCTGTAAGTATAATAGCTACAAGGTCCACTTTGTGGCAGAACAGTACCATGTTTTCCTGTCTCTGTATAATTATGGAGAGTTTCCCGGCTTACTATCACAATATTCTTAAGTCTTTTAATAAATTATTACATGGTCATCCATACTGTGGGCAGCAACATCCTAAAGCCCATTGTCTTGGACTGAATGCAAAAAAGAGGCTGGCTGAGCTTCCTGATCATGAATACCACGTGGCCAGCTGCCCAGGCTCTTGTCACCACCATGTCATGATGGAGTGTGTGATGGTTCACTTAAATTACCCATTTGAAACAACCTAGGCTCACCCGGGAGGAGATCAGATTGTCCCATGAACACATAAGTGAGGGATTGTCTTGATTGCCTAACTTGATGCAGGATGACCCAGCTCACTGTGAACAACACCATTCCCTAGGCTTTGCCTCAACACTGAAAAGACAATGAGAAAAGGAGGAGTACCAGCTTTAATCCTCTCTGCTTCCTGACCACAGACACAGTGTAACCAGCTTCCTCCAGCCGTTTGTTTTCCATCATACTGGAATGTACCCTCAACCATGTGCCCCCAAAAGCACTTGTTCCCTTAAATTACTTCTTGTCAAGTTTGGTCACAGCAACCAGAGAAGTCACAAATAGACTCTCTTACCTGTGGTCTCACTAGATATGAAATGTTTCAAATTACTAGGAGGTAAATTACCTGACCATCGAGAAAGACGCGGAACTGAAGTTCAAGTCCCAGCTAGGTCTCAGAGCATCTGGGAAGTGTTTTGTGTGACAACATTTACCAAATCTCCTTTACCAAATCTGTGCCATAAAGAGTGGCGCTGCAACCATCCCTCAGTGCAGGCACTGTAAAATGCAAAATCATGTCCTGTTCGTCTAAATCTACACCAGATAGAATCACTCACTTGTGTAGCAAAAAGACAAACTCACTTGTAGGAAAAAGGAAGAAAAAAAAATTCTACTACATTAGCCACTGTGTGTGTGTGTGTGTGTATGTAAGAGAGACAGAGATCGCATGTATGTGTGTGGGGGTAAGTACGCCTGTGTGTGCATGCAGAATGGAAAGACAGCCTCGTACGTCAGTATGTAACATGTCACTCCTTAGGTGCTGCCCACCTTTACTTTTCATTTTAATTTTTATGTTGAGATAAGGTTGCCAGTTCAGCTAGGTTGGCTGACCAACCAACGAGCTTCTGTCTCCCTAACACTGGGATCATAAGGGCATGCACTGTGACGGCTTTTTTTTTTTTTTTCTTTTTCTTTTGTACATGGGTTCTGGGGATGGAATTCAGATCCTCATGCTTGCAAGGCAAGTACTTTATTGACTGAGCCATATTCCCAACCTTAGTTGCTTTCTTAAAAGTCTCCCAAAGGTGTTCAGCAGAAATACCCTTCCAGGCTGGCCCTGATGAGCCTCGCTACAACTCCTTGTCCCATTCTGGGAATATTTGGGAAGACTCTTTTCCTCTTGGACTGATTTTAAATTACATTCTGGCAGCAGTTAGATAAATCCTATCTGTCTTCTGAGCCCATGTCTCCCCTGAGATCACTACTTATAATTGAAGAAAGAACAGAAACCAAACCTTGACTCCGGCAGTTGGGGTTTATGCGTTTTGTCAATTTACCTATGTCGCTCTCCAGAGAACCAGGGGGATAAAGTTACTTAGGAGTCAAAACTGAGGGAAAGAGGTCCCATCAAAAGAGTTCTGCCTTATGCCAAATAAAAATGAGCAGTCAGCCTTGACACACACACCTTTTCATGAAATAAAGCTAACGAAATACTTCTGAGTTAGGCCTAGACAGATGGACCAACAGTTGGTATGCGTTGCTGCTCTTGCAGGGGACCAAAGTTTGCTTCTAAGAACCCATTTTACATTGATCACAGTTACTTGTAAATTCCTCTTCTGGTCTAAAGGGCACCTGCACTCACATTCTCTCTCTCTCTCTCCTCTCTCTCTCTCTCTCTCTCTCTCTCTCTCTCTCTCTCTCTCTCTCTCTCACACACACACACACACACACACAAATACATATGGACACTCAAAACACAGATATATTCATATACACATAATTTTTTAAATGTTTAAGTAAATAAATACCTCTGAGTCTATGACTAACCTTCGCATAAGCTTTCAGTTCAGAGTTAGTGGTACACAGTGGCCTGGGGCTTGTCTATACCAGGCAAGGACACAAGCAGCGAAGAACTGGTGTTGATGACATCAGGGCAAGAGCTGTGGTTTCCACACCAACCAAGATTTGACATGATTAAAAACCTTATGGCAATAATTCGTCTTCTCCAAAGTTCCACAGTCAGCTCGTTGTGTTTTCATTTTCTGCCTACTTTGTGTGGTAGCCCATCTTGACTGCTACCCAGGACTGCCTTTTTAGTAGATTTTCTGTGCCCCCATCCCTCCACCTGCCATCTCTGGAACAATTTTTGTAATGCCCAAATCAGGAGGCTACCCTATACGTGCATTCCCTATGCTGGGCATGCAAATCATACCTCTGCTGTATGCTTTTTGTCTTTATAAAAGGTGCCTTTACCAAAGGAGGCCACTCCACGTTAAGAAGACCCATGCAGGTTGGAGACGTCACTTGGCAGTAAAACACGAGCATAGAATAAACAAACATCACAAAGAGAATTTATTAGATTGACTTACACAATGCTGACTGCACAATCCATAAGTAGCTATTTCCGTGCTGGAGAGACTAAAGACCCAGTGGCTGCTCTGTTGACTAGGTTGAATGCTTCAGCAGCCCCTCTATGGTCCTGAGGGTTTGAAAGATTCCAGGATGTCTGTTGGTCTCTAATTCTTTGTACAAAGGCTGGAGAAGTTAAGTTCTGATGGCAGCAGCAACGGCTAAATAGATGCACGCACGAGTATGAAGCAAGCAAGCAACTTGTTTTCTGTTTGGACCTATTTGTAGATATCTGAACTGCTGCTTTCTGCAGAGCCAGGTCTTTCCCACTCAGTTAACCCTTCCTGGAAATGCCCCCAGAGACCCACCCAGAGACGTGTCTCTTAGTTGGTTCCAGATCCAAACAAGTTAACAAGCAAGATGAACATCACAGCTCGATGGGGTATCTCTGTCAGTCAATGATCTTTAAGAGGTTGGACAAGGTTAGGGTGTGACCTTTTGGGTACCAGGAGAAAACCGCCTGCCCACACAGGGTTCTCTCTCTTTGTGGTTTCCAGGCTACACAGCTGAGGTTAGACTTCTTGTCCCTGTTTGTGAGCTTGCCCCCTATAATAAAGAAAATATAATCGCAATATCTTGGAGTTAGCCTGGCATTCTTTGACCAGCGTCCTTCAACAACAACTAGCATGTCCTAGGCTTTGAGTTCCATCCTAGAGCTGGAAAACCAAAAACCAAACACGTAAGTAACTGGGCATGGGGACACAGGCTTGTAATATAGGAATTTAGGAGGCTGAGACAGAAATATTGCCGTGAGTTTGACATCAGCATATATTACATGGTGAGACCCTATCAAAGAATATTCAAAAGTATATTTGCTTATTCCTTGAGAATTTCATACAAGTGTATAAAGTATTTTGATCGTGCCCTCACGCCTCTCTATCTGCTCCCAGATCCCTTCCAAATCGCTCTCCATACTTCACATCCTACTATTACTTTGCTAAATTTACATCTTCTCAAACTACCTTTTATAGCTTTATTTCTACACCCCTAGATTAGAGTAGATCTCAGCCCTCATGCAAGATGCTTGTTTTTTGCAGTAGATAGAGATGCTCATGTGCATGTGTGCGCACGCGCGCGAGCACACACACACACACACATTTTTTTGTTTTGTTTTCACAAAACCCATTTAGAGTGGTGAGTGGGTAGAATTTAGTGGCAGAATGCTTGCCTACCATGTAGAAGGCCTTAGGTTTGAATCTCTGCAACAGACCATCAATCAAAACAAACCCTGTGAGTAAGTTTCTGTGGTTCTCCTAATGCTAACCACAGTGGGAGAAATGAACATTAGTAAATGAAAAATAAGTACATTCATAGCCTTCCCTCCAATAACATTTTGTTCATTTGATCCTGTTTCAGACTGCATGAATATAGGTACCATGGTTTTTACTTTTATTGTGCCCAACAAAACACCAAATAGGAACTTTTGTAGTGGAAACTCCACAGGCATTTGCTGAAAGAATTCATCAGAGCGGGACGAGATGTTGTCTTGATTTCCTTTTTTTGGTGCCATGGAAACAACAGCAACAACAACAGAAAGCCCTGATAAGAGCAACTCGAGGAGGGGACGGTTCTTTTGGTTTACATTTCCAGTCAATACGTCATTAAGGAAAATCAGGGCAGGCATGGGTCCATTTATGAAGAAAAGAGGACAGCCTAGCATGAGACCAACACCGGCAATACTTGCAAGTACTTTCTTTTCATACCTACCCCATCTTCAACCAGTTACCCATCTCCAACACTTCCTTAGCTCATTTCCCTTCCCACAGACCTTTATACTTATTTTTAAAGACAAGGCAGAGGCAGGTGAATCTCTATGAGTTCATGGCCAGTCTGGACTACAAGAGCTAGTTCCAGGTCAGTCTCCAAAGCTACAGAGAAACCTGTCTGAAAAAAAAAAAAAAAAAAAAAAAAGACAGTAACAAGCTGCCCTTAAACCCATAGAGACCCACCTGCCTCTGCCTCTCAGTGCTGGGGTCTGTAGGTGAGGGTGCAGGGGCACTACTCAACAGGATCACTCACTCCTTTCATAGAAAATTTATTGAGGGAACAAACTACTGACAGCCTTGGAGACTAGAGGACAGAAGCTTGGTGGAAAAGTAAGTGGATTTGTATGCTGTCAGCAGGTTGGAGATCTTTGAGCAGAAGCAGGCTGTTTGTGCTAACTGGGAATTAGATGCCCTTGCCCAAGGGAATTGACTATTGGGACAGACACAGGAGGTAGCGATTTCCCTGGTAAACAGAAACCTGCTTTACAAGATTCCTGAGGAATGTTGAATTTTGGCTTCTGGATACACAGCAACAATCCCTCTGTTTACCCAGCCAAATCCTTCTGTTTAGGACATTGTCAGCAATGGTGCCAGTTTGGGACCCACTTTGGACCTAACAGGATTAAAAGTGTGCATCACCCTATATGACTCGGTTTCTCTATTAGATAGCTGTGTACATGTTGATCTCAAACCTGGATTACTATTCTGTTTGAAGATAAATAAACAAATTTATGAACTATTATAGGAAATGATAGCTGTCCCTGCAATTTCACTCAAGAGTGGAGAGGACCAGATATATATATATATGGAATATATATATATATATATATATATATTCCAACTTGTATAACTTTCCTAAGAGGAAAGTTCGCCTCTGAGCTGTAAAGATTTGTTAGGCTACACATAGAATAACCTATCTAGTGAAGAAAGCTTAGAGTTAAGGTAAGAAAAATGGTAAGATGTCAGGAGATCTGTGAGTGAGTGAGTGAGTGAGTGAGTATGTGTGTGTGTATGTGTGTGTGTGTGTGTTTGTGTATGTGAAGACTACAGTGATAGACAAAAGTAAGGTCTTGGGGGGGGCTCTAATACTCTCTACCTTATTTCCTTGAGACAAAGTCTTTCCCTGACTTGGGAATTTGCCATTTTTAGTGGCACTGGCTGACCAGTGAACCCCAGTAATCTTTTTGCCTCTACAATTCCGAGTGCTGAGGTTCCTAGATCATATGATCTCACACAGGATTTTATAGGGGTGCTATGGACCAGAGTTTGGGTCCTCACAATTATGCAGCCAGTGCTTTCTACTGACTGACTCATCTCCCCAGCACCAACAATCAGGAAATTCTAATATTTCCATTTCTTTAAGACAAATACAAGTAATTTTCTCCACAAAAATATGGGTTGATGAGATGACTCGGAGGGTAAAGGCTTGCTGCCAAGTCAGACTGCTTTAGCTTTATTCCCAAGACCAACATGGAGAAAGGGAAGAAATGACTCCTGTAAGCTGTCCTCCTACCTCCACATGACGGCTGGGGTGCATGCTCACAAAAGAAGGAAGGGAGAAAGGAAGTGTCAAGTTGGGAGCATAGGCCCCTGCCCCTCACATCTATCCCAGCACCCAGGTCTGGTCTGGACTCCAAATCCCAGCAGACCAGGTCCTGAGCCCTCCCTGGGGGTGGGGTCAGGACCACTCCCCAGGGTATTTAAGTGATCCCCCAAAATAGGAACACATGGTCTCCCTTTCTTCTTCCCGGGGCTTGCGTTTCTGCAGCTTCCCGGTCCCCCCCCCCCACCCCCGGAGCCACCCTAGAGCGTAGGTCTCCCATTAAAGCTGGATATTTCTTAATTCGGCTTGTTTTGATTTGGCTTGATTGGAAATTTTGCGTCGGCAGGGAGCTTGCATTAGGAAATATTCCTAACAGAAAGGAAGGAAGGAAGGAAGGAAGGAAGGAAGGAAGGAAGGAAGGAAGACAAATTTAAGATGTGGGACTCTTGCTCTTTATGTCTTATAATATTGTAATCTGTTGTATATTAAGACTTAGAAGGTGTCCTACAAATGCATTTTCATGGGTGGAACCAATCATCAGGAGGAGTATGTGCTTTTAACCACTAAGTATCTCTCCAGCCCTGAACCACAGTAGTTTTTTTTTTTTTTAACATTCTTTTATTTATTTTTTGTGTGTTTCACATCATGCATCAAGACCATGTTCATTTCCCATCCCTGAGTATCTGCTTTCTGCCCTTGCAGTCTCCGCCCCCTTGCCCCAGACAAAATCTAAGTAAAAAAAGAAACAATAAAAACAGGGATTTTGGGGGTGGCATCTCATCATGGAAACTGTAATGACATAGCCATAGCCAGTAATGCAGTAAATCCCTTTGTCCAATGGACACTTAACTTGTAAGTGTTCCTTGCAGAGTCAATGGTCTGGTTTGGGCCTCCAGCTTTTGCTACACTGTCAATGCTGGGCCCTCACTGGGATTCCTCTTGGATATTCTGTTGCTGCCCTGTGTTGTGGAGATCCTGCAGCTTTAGGTCATCAGGACCAGTCCCTTCGTATGCTCCAGTAGATCACAGATGAGTTGGATATTGGGGTGGGCCAACCCATAACTATTGTCTGAGTTTCTGTCCTGCCTGGTTTCTGTCCTCCCATCAGGTCCCACAGCTGTTTAGCCCCAAAGAAATCACACAGAAGTCTATATTAATGATAAACTGATTGGCCCATTAGCTCAGACTTCTTATTAACTCTATAACTTATATTAACCCATTATTTTTATCTATGTTAGTGACATGGCTAGGTACCTTTTTCAGGGGGGCAATCACATCTTCCTTTTTCTGTGGTTGGGACAGGACTGGGGATGAAATGGGCCTTCTTCTTCCTAGAATTCTCCTGTTCTCATTGACCCGTCTCTACTTCCTGTCTGGTTGTCCCACCTATACTTCCTGCCTCACTACTGGCCAATCAGTGTTTATTTAAAACATAATTGACAGAATATAGACAATTGTTCTGCACCACATAACCTTGATTCTAAATCTAAGCAGTTGTAGGGGTGAACCATAGTATTCTAACAATTTTAGTTTCCTTAATTTTTCTACCATTACTTCTCTTCATATAGCAATCAAATTCATATGTCATTGGACTCCTTTATGGTAGAAGGTCTGAGTTAAAAATCCTGTTTGAGTTGCTGATTTGGATTTTACTCTATTTTTTTTAATGTTAAATTAATTTGGATTGGGATTGAGACAACTTCCAACAATTTCTGAAATGGCCTCAAACATATTTCTGCCATTTTGTACTACAAATTTGTGCAAAACAGGATTCTCAGCATTGACGATTAGCAAATTAAAATATAGATCAATTCTGAAAAACAAGAGTCTGTGTTGCACTCTGCAGTGTCAAATACTCAGTTGTCATTTATGTCAACAAGCACATCCATCTCATTAGTGTATGAATTTGCTTTCAACTTTGGTTAAAGGTAAAACTCCATGTACACCAAAGAATTAGAAAGATAAACCTCTTAGTCATTACCTGAGAACATTTAACTTGCATTTTATACATCCACCTATATATCCAGAATAGCATGCAAACATCTAGCTTGAAAGGGAAAATGGATTGCAAGTAGGAAAAGAAGCCCTGGGTTAAAGAGAGACCTTACAGTTAGCTGCAAACTGAATGAAGCTCATATGCCATGGCCTTCTTAACAGTACAGTTCACCACTCTGTACAGGGTCACAGAGCATGATGTGGGGGCTTTCACGAAACTGGCAATAGTAAAAAAAAATTAACTGCCACTGGGGGCAAGCCAGGGATGGCCGAACTCCACAGGAGCAGGACTGAGCCAGCAACCTAGGCCAGAGCAGGCCAGAGACAGCGAACTTCCACAAGAGCAGGACTGAGCCAGTGACTTAGGCTAGGGCAGGCCTGAGACAGCGAACTCCAAACTCCACAGGAACAGGACTGAGCCAGCAACCTAGGTCAGAGCAGGCCTGAGACAGCGAACTCCAAACTCCACAGGAGCAGGACTGAGCCAGTAACTTAGTGATGGAGGAAGGTCATTGGCTAATAAAGAAACTGCCTTGGCCCATTTGATTGGCCAGCCTTTAGGTGGGTGGAATAAACAGAATAGAATGCTGGGAGAAGAGGAAGTGAGCTCAGATGCAGGGCAGCTCCTCTCAGAACAGACGTGATGAAGCAAGCCGCCAGGTCAGACATGCTGAATCTTTCCCGGTAAGACTGGTGCTACACAGATTATTAGAAATGGGTTAGATCAATATGTAAGAGCTAGCCAATAAGAGGCTAGAACTAATGGACCAAGCAGGGCTCAAAAGAATACAGTTTCCGTGTAATTATTTCTGGTAAAGCCATATGGGAGCCAGGGCGGCCATAACACAGCCCGCTGCTCCTTCAACAACTTAAGCTAGAACAGGCCTGAGGTAGCGAACTCTGAACTCCATAAGAGCAGGACTGAGTCAGTGATCTGGGCCTGAGTGGACATGGGACAGTGAACTCCATGGGAACAGGAGCAGATCCAGACCAGGGACACTTGCAGAAGCAGAACTGGGCCAGCAACCTAGGCAGGAGTAGGTGTGAGGTGGTAAGTTCTGCGGGGGCGAAACTGAGCCATCAACCTAGGCCTGAGTGGGCCTGAGACAGAAAGCTCCATGGGAGCAGGAGCAGATCTAGACAAGGGACATTTGAAGAGGCAGAACTGAGCCAGCGACCTGGGGCAGAGTAGACCTGAGACAGCGAACTCCACAGGAGCAGGTACAGGGGAGCAACCATTGAACGAGTGGGCCAGAGACCACTGTGGGTCCGGGCATAAATCTGGGACCTTTGAGGGAGTAGACCTGAGTTACAACCCCTGTGGGTCTGAGACCTTTGAGGGAGTAGGCCTAAGTCAGGTACTCTGAAGGTCTGAGGGTACCTAAGTCTGGGTCTCTGAGGGAGAAGATAAGAGCTAGAGACCTTTGCAGGACCAACCCTAAGCCAGGGACCTCTGCAGAAGTAGATCTGAACCAGGGACATTTACCAAAACAGGTCTGAACTGGAAACCTAGAACAGAGCAGGCCTGAGTCAGCAAACTCCGTAGGAACAGAGCAAACCCTGGAAGCACTGAGCAACTTCCAGAGTGACCAATGAGGTGATTGGAACCATGGCACTGACTGCACCACAAAGAGCAACCGTCTGAGCCTTGGATCCACTGGCACCTAGAAGATTAATCACCAGAGTCACAGACAGCCCCAACCACACCAATTATAGGAAAAGATGAGTAGACAAGGTAAGGACACATGCAACATCACAAAGAGCAACATGACAACAGTATAATCTAGAGACCCTACAACAGCAAAACTTGAACAACCAAATATAGAGGAAGCAGAAGAAAACGACCTAAAAAATAACTTCAGGAGAATGTTTGAGACATTTAAAGAGGAAATGAGAAATTCCCTCAAAGAAATGGAGGAAAAGACAAACAAAAAATTGGAAGAGATCAGCAAATCCCTTAAAGAAAACCAATAAAAAACAATCAAACATATGAAAGAAACTATTCAAGACTTGAAAACTAATAATAGAGACAATAAAGAAAACACAAGCTGAGGGAATTATAGAAACAGAAATCATGAGAAAACTATCAGGAACCACAAATGCAAGCATAAACAGCAGAATATAAGAGATGGAAGAGAGAATCTCAAGTACTGAAGATACAATAGAGGAAGTAGACTCATCAGCCAAAGAAAACATTAAATCTAACAAAAGCTTAACACAAAATATCCAGGAAATATGGGACACCATGAAAAGACCAAACCTAAGAATAATAGAAATAGAAGAAGAAGTTCAACTCAAAAGCACAGAAAACATATTTAACAAAATCATAGAAGAAAACCTTTCCAACCTAAAGAAAGATATGCCTATGAAAATACAAGAAGTGTACAGAACACCAAACCAGACTGGATCAAAAAAAGGACCTTCGTGGCATAATAATCAAAACATTAAACATACGGAATAAAGAAAGAATATTAAGAGCTGCAAAGAAAAAAGGCCAAGTAACATATAAAGTCAGACCTATCAGAATCACACCTGACTTCTCATTGGAGACAAAAAGAGCCAGAAGGTCGTGGTCAAGCATTATGCAGACATTAAGAGACCATGGATGCCAGCCCAGACTACTATACCCAGCAAGAATTTTAATCACCATAGAAGGACAAAACAAGATATTCCATTACAAAGCCAGATTTAACCTAGCCACAAACCCAGCCCTGCACAAAGTACTAAGAGGAAAACAACAACCCAAGGGAGTTGGCTACATCAACAAAAACACAGACAATTGATGATCTCACAGCAGCAAATCCCAAACAAGGGAAAAAACACACAAATTAACATCACCAACAGTTGAAAACTAAATTGACAGGAGACAGCAATCACTGATCATTAATATCCCTTAATATAAAGGGACTCAATTTACCTATAAAAAGACACAGGCTAACAGACTGGATACGAAAACAGAATCCATCCTTCTGCTACCTGTAAGAAACACACCTCAACCTCAAAGATAGACATTGCCTAAGAGTAAAGGATTAGAAAAAAAAATTTCCAATCAAATAGACCTAAGAAACAAATTGGTGTAGCTGTCCTAATATCTAACAAAATAGACTTAATCCACACACCTACGAACTCTGATTTTTGACAAAGAAGCAAAAATATGAAATGGAAAAAAGAAAGCATATTTAACAAATGATGATGGCATAACTGGATATCAACATGTGGAAGAATGAAAAGAGATCCATATCTATCACCATACACAAAACTCAAGTCCAAATGGATCAAAGGCCTCAACATAAAGCCAGTCACACTGAACCTCATAGAAGAGAAAGTGGGAAGTACACTTGAACGCATTGGCACAGGAGACCACTTCCTAAATACAACCCCAGTAGCACAGACACTGAGAGAAACAATTAATAAATAGAACCTCCTGAAACTAAAAAGCTTCTGTAAACCAAAGGACATGGTCAACAAGACAAAACAACTGCCTACAGAATGGCAAAAAATCTTTACCAACCCCACATCAGACAGAGATCGAATATATAAACAACTCAAGAAATTTGTCATCAAAAGAAGAAATAATCCAATAAAAAAATGGAGTACAGACCTAAACAGAGAACTCTCAACAGAGGAATCTCAAATGGCTGAAAGACTTAAAAAAATGTTCAACATCCTTAGTCGTCAGAGATATGCAAATCAAAACAACTGTGAGATTCCATCTTAAACCTGTAAGAATGGTCAATATCAAAAACACTGATGACGACTTATGCTGGAGAGGTTGTGGTATAAATGGAACACTTCTGCATTGCTGGTGGGAGTGCAAGCTGGTACAACCCCTTTGGATATCAGAAAATTAGGAAACAACCTTCCTCAAGACCCAGCAATACCACTTTTGGGTATATATCCAAAGGTATTATACCACAAGGATATGTGGTCAAGTATGTTCATAGCAGCATTGTTTGTTACAGTCAGAGCCTGGAAACAACTTAAATGCCCCTCCACCAAAGAATGGATAAAAAAAGTAGTACATTTACACAATGGAGTATTACACAGTAGAAAAAAAATAATGACATCTTGAAATTTGCAGGCAAATGGATGGAGCTAGAAAACATCATTTTGAGTGAGGTAACCCAGACCCAGAAAGACAATTATCATATGTACTCACTCATGTGGTTTTTAAACATAAAGCAAAGGAACTAGCCCACAAATCACAATCCCAGAGAACATAGACAACAATGAGGACTCTAAGAGAGACATACATAGATCTAATCTACATTGGAAGTAGAAAAAGACAAGATCTCCTGAGTAAATTGGGAGCATGCGGACTTTGGGAGAGGGTAGAAGGGGAGTGAAGAGGCAGAGAGGGGAGCAGAGAAAAATGTCGAGCTCAATAAAAGTCAATAAAAAATTAACACCAATTGAAAAAAAATTCAAAATCAAACACATAATAAATCTATGAAATGCCACTGTCAATGATCAAGTCAGCCTGCACAGGGTGCTATGGAATGGGCAGGGGGTCCACCCTAGAAATGTTAACATACCATGGCCTTTGTCCCCAGAGGTCAGGGGCAATCTGATACCTCTCAGAGAGGAAAGGGGGAATCTTGGAGAACAAAAACAGCAACCTCCCAGGTTGAGAGAATCTAGGATGGGTATCTCAATACCAGAAGATAAAGGTAGATACTGACATTGGCAATGATATCCTAAGAGGAGCAAGAAGAGATACCCATGGGTAGGAAACAAGAGCCTTGTAAACTAGGGCCAGAGATATGGTTCAACAGAAAGAGGCTTCTGAATACAGACCTGATGACCTGAGTTACTCAGAGCTCACAAACAGAGCCAATTCTGGAGAGTTTGCCTTTGACTTTGAGATGTATACTGTGGCACACGTGCGCCTGTACACACACACACACACACACACACACACACAGAGAGAGAGAGAGAGAGAGAGAGAGAGAGAGAGAGAGAGAACAATTTTAAAGTGAGACTTGCAAAGTAGAAAAGGCCTAGCTCAGTCTAATGCTCATAGTTCACCCTTCAGAGAATCAGCTTAGTTCCGTTAATAAGAAACAAGGGATGGGGAAAGAGCTCAGCTGGTAAGGGCCTTTCCTTGAGAACCTCCAGAGTTGAGTTCAATCCTCAGAACACAAATTTAAAAAGAAAACACACAGCAGAAGCAACAAATGGGCATGGCAATACATGCCTGCAATTATTCCTCTGGCATCCATGTGCGCTCTCTCTCTCTCTCTCTCTCTCTCTCTCTCTCTCTCTCCTCTCTCTCTCTCTCTCTCTCCACTAGCAGGACAGGACTTAATCTTCAGTTTTCAACTTGGTGAATAGGCCCATGTAAAGGTGGCAGCCACAGGAAGACGGAGGTTTATTTTCCTCTCTTACTCCTCCATAATGTCCTGCTGTGTTGGGGAAGAAGTACTGGCAAAAAGCATGGTGAGAAAATTCCACCACATCAAACCACCCCAATCTCCCTTTTTATAGCTGTTATAGAAAACAGAGGAAGTGTTTAAGACCCCATGTGTGTGTTTTAAGAAGTAATGATAAAATAAGAGACACATTTATTTCATGCATGAAGGACTTTAAGACACTTGGGTATGGATTTCACAACAGCCCATGCTTCGGTCAGAACACTGGTTGGCATTCATGGCTTTCTGCAAACCTTGACGTTAGTGCCTGGATTCCTGGGGAGCACGTGTTTGCTATAGCAGCTCCTGCCAGCTTTCACAGTTCACAGCCATGATGATCACGATTTCATGTTCTGAACACAGCTTCAAGAAGTTAGTCTGAACATCGGAGGGACAACTCTCAGTGAAGGTGGCTGAGGAATATATTGAAAGGGAACTAGTTCTTTCTGTTTGTTCCTTTCTTTCAAAAGGAATTTCTGGTGAGAGCTGAAACAGGATTTTAGGGAGATCATAAGCTTTGGGGTAACATACTTATTCACAAAATACAAAGTGTAACAGAATAACTGGTACGGGGCGGGGAGGGTGGGGGGGACGGGGCAAGGCGGAGGGGGGTGGCTGGGAGGCCAGGGTAGCCTGGAACCTTTGTATCTTTACTTTGTATCTCTGTTATTTACTAGCCTTGCTCTGGGTAAGAACTGTAGCCCTCTGTGTCTTAAAAACCTTCCCAGGTGATCCACCTGTTCTGGGCTTAATTTAACTTTGTTCTTTTATGTATGAAGGAATGCCTTTCTTGAGAGACTGCTAACTGTAGGGATTAGAGACCTAGAGTTTCTACCATCCATGTGGCAGATGTTCTTTTTATTTGATGTACATGGTATGTGTGTGCTTGTGCATGTGTGTGTGCATACACACACACACACACACGTGTACACACACAAACACGTCAGTCCTAGGAGTTGTTTCTCAGGCCACAGGTCAGTCTTAGGTCTTGTTTCTTGGCATCTACCTTGGTTTTTTGAGACACACTTTCACTGAAACCTGAGACTTTCTGATTCGCCTAGGCTGGTTGCTCAGTGAGTCCTAGGGATTTGCCTGCTTCTGCTTTGGCTCCTCCTCTCCCAGCCCCCGGCCTTGCCGGGGCTGAGGTTACAAATAAATAGGCAATACCACACCTGAGTTCTGGGAATCAAACTTAGGCCCTCAAGATTGTCTGGCAAGCACTTTACCAACATAGCTGTCTCTTCAGCCCATTTGTTACCGTAAAGTAATGTATTATTTGTTTTCCATGTTGTATTAAAATCAGTTGGAAAATGTACACAAGCAAAAAAAAAAAAAAAGACATTCTTACTGACACACTCACAGGAAAGCATCATTTGGGTTTTGATATTTTCTTCTAATCTTCTCCCGACATAGATAAAAGAAAGCCCAAGTCACCCACACAGAAATTAAACTAACCCTGCGTGTACCAGGATTGTGAGAGGCGCACACTTGGACCAGAACTCCTGACTCCTTATCCAGAGCAGTCGTCATGGTTACCCATGACCATAGCCACTTCTGCAGGCAGATGCAGCACTCTGGTGGGGAGAGACTGCAGCTGTTCTCTCCTCTAACCATCTCATTTTTTAAAACTAAGTCTGGGTACACGATAGAACCACAGTGAATCATTTGGGGACAGTAAAGGGAACCCATGGGTTAATGATTTTTATCATGATAGCCATATTAAAACCCCAGAAGGCAGGAAGGGCCGTGCTCTTGTTCTCTACAATTGCTGTTAAAACAAAATAACAGCAGCAGCAACAACAACAACAACAACAAAACAAACAGCATAAAATAAACAAAACAAACAAAAAACCCACTCTGACCAAAAGCAGCTTAGGGGAGGAAATGATTCATTTGGCTTTCACCCCCAGGTCACAGTCTATCACTGAGGAAAGTCAGGACAAGAGCTCAAGCAGGAACTTGAGGGAGAAACGATGGAGAGATGTTTGCTGTCCCCAGTTTCCGGGCCCACGCTCAGCAACCTTTCTTAGAAAGTGCAGGACCACCAGCCTAGGGAATGTACCACTCACAGTGGCCGGGGTCACTTAGCAACCAAGACAGCAACCCGCAGGTAAGTCCACTGACCAACCTGATTATGACAGCTACACAATTGAGACTTTTATCCCTAGGTGACTCCAGGCTTCATGAAGCTGACCATTAATGCTAACTAGGACAGACAGAGCCCAAAACGTTTCTCTGCGCAACTACTGGAAATGAAAAGCCGCTGAGTGTGAACACAACGAAGAACCCTGGGTGTTCTGCTTTTATGAAGGTAATGTTCAATTCTGCTGGCCATGGCCTTGGGTCTTAAGACATAACTTGGAGAATTTCACAGAGGACCAGAGACATTTGAAGACTCTATAAATGTCACGTATTCTGAGGTTTCGGTTAGAGACTGTAGGTTTTGCTCTCTGATAGTAAATGCTCCCTCAGCAGCTCCAGCTGGGCTGGTGGCAGGGCACAGCAGAGGAAGGGGCCTGCCTCCAAGCCTAGCCACTCGAGTTCTATCTCTGGGATCCACATGGTGAAAAGAGAGACTGACAGTTGCAAGTTTTCCTCTCGCTACTCCACATGTGCCTCCCAATAAACACCGTTTAAAAGGGGTTCATGTATTTAAGGCTCTGTTCCCACCTGAGAAGAGGTGGAAACTTTGGGAGGTCAGACTTCAGTGGAGAAAGTGGTGCAATTGGGTTGCATGCTCTTGAATGGGGTTTGGGGTGCTAACATCTCCTCTCGTTCTGCTTCCCCACTGGTACAAAGTAAACACCTTCACCATGTGCTCCCCGAGGCAGGGCGACTATGACTGTGGGCTGAAACCTCAACCCTTTCTCCTATAGCCGACCTTCCTCAGGCGTTATGTCTCAGTGACAGAACACTGGCTGACAGAGTGGGAAAGTGAAGGACGGTGCCTCTGCAGAGCTGGCACCCTCCAGAGGGGATGGTTGTCACCTGCTTGTTCCCTCCCCAGCCGTTTCCTCATAGACCCAACGTCAGCAGGATACCAGAGTGTTTTTCTGTGAGGACCCAACTCTCTGTCAGGCAGTTCCACTATAGCTAAGTCCGTCCGTCCACTGAGGGACTTCTGCCTCAGCTGCCATTGATGACAGGAAACCCATTTCCCCAGTTTGCCTGTAAACAGGAAAAGTATACATTGTGTGGAGATCTTCCACTTAGCGTCTGATCTAACTGACCAAGTCTGATTTTGAGGACGTATGCGCATCAGCTGGACTCCCCCACTTGACGAGATTTGATATCTGGCTCAAAGTCTGTACCTAAATCCCATCTCTGTAGTTCCCTGTGTTACACAAGGAGCTGATTCTCAGGTTCTGGGCAGAGTGGTGTGAGCACCATACTACAGACCCATTTCTCAGGTCTGTGTCTAGTCTTGGTGATAGTTGATTGCCTTGAATCACCTGGGAAGACTCTCATCAAGGGACTGTCTACATTGAGTTGACCTGCGGGCGTGTCTGAGGAATACTGTTTTGCTTATGCTAATGAATGTGGGGAATCCCCGCCCACTGCGGGCAGTACTACTTAGGCAGGGGTCTTGGACTGTGTCAGGATGGAAACCAAGCAAGCAAAGAAGAAGCATCTACGCATTCGTTTCTCTGTTCGGTGAACATGACGTGACCAGCAACATCTACACCTTTGTTTTTCTGCTCCGTGGATGTGATGTGACCAGCAGCATCTACGCATTCCTTTCTCTGCTCTGTGGATATGACGTGACCAGTTACTTCAGGCTGTTGCCACTGCGATGTCCTTGCTCTGATGCACCATAACCTGGAACTGTGAACTGAGTAAACTCCTCTCTCCCACAGGGTGCTTTTTGCCAGGGTATTTTGCTGTGGAAACAACAGAACTGAAACTAGGGTAGTCTCTTAACACAGTAAAAGTTTGTTTTTTTTATAAATAGAGATTTATTTTATTTGTTTGTGTGACCACATGCACACGTGACTCTGCACACTGGTACGGGTAGAGTGTTTGCAGGATGTCCTGCTTGCAATGTGAGTGCTTCTGTTTAAACTCCAGTTCTCATGATTATGCCGAGACTGCTCTCAACCACTGAGCCAACACACAGGCTCCAAACTTCCTTTCTTGATCTCGTAATAGCATTCTGCCGCTGTGTGGCTTTCCTCTATTTTGGTCTCCTCCGTCCAGGATATGTGAATTTGGGGATTAAATGCTGCTGTCAAATCAAGGGAAATGGAGACCACAGGGTAAAAAGTGCATTCATGAATAGGTAATGAAGACGAGTAACAAAGAAGGTCTGATTGGAATGGGCTCAGACACAATGAGATGCCAGAAAAGACAGTGAGAGAAATAAACTACAGGTTAGAAGTGTGAGGACTCAGGTTGTCCTTGCAAAGCTGAGAGTGGTCCGCAGAAGGCCTGGGAAAATGGCAAGGACTGGGAGCCAGCCCATCATACAGAACTCTGCGCTGGCGCTGTAAATGGGAGAGGAGCAAGTCAACCATCTCTTTCTCTGGGTATTTACTTGGCTACAAAATAACCCCTTGACATTGAATACAGATGATATGCTTAATATGTAATATGAATGTACATAAATGAATATTTATATTTATCTGTTTACCATGTATAAAACTTAATTTTGTTAGTCAGCTTGGCTAGATCTGGAGTCAACTAAGAGACCAGCCGCTCAGAACATCTCTCTGTTTTCTTGATCAGTTTATTTGGAATGGGGAGCTCCATCCTAAGCGTGGTCAGGACCTTCTGATGACCTCCACACATGCCAGGGCACATACAAATCCACACTCACAGAACACCTCTGCATGCACATACACACATAATAACAATAATAAATAAAATAAGAATTATTGTAATTAAAAGAAAAGAAGGCATGCATATTGATTGAATTTTTGTTACCCGTTCTTGGCCCAGGGATACTTTAAAAATAGCTTCAGGAAGAAAGCTAGGATGGTCTGAAGGAATGAGTCACAAAGGGCAGAGCGGCAGCCGTGACTCAGAGGTATTCTGGGTGAAGGCCTGCCCTGTGTCCTCTAACCACACCGCCCACTCAGCTCATATTTCCTCCTCATAGGATCTGATTGTTCTTTTCTCTTGCTGCCAATCAGACTTTATTCCTCTCACTCAAGCCACGGGTAATTATTTCACCCTTGACTAATTGACGGTGACAAATAGCTACCAAATAGGGTAGATAAGGGGAACAAATTTGGTGCTCTTGTCTTTCCCGGACTCTTCAGGCTGGGAGAGATTGGAATGTTCCCCTGGATTGAATTGCACAAAATTGTACCGTCAATCTCAAGGACAGCTGTATGAGCTAACAAGATACAGGGACATAACAGAAACAGGGCCCAACAGGAAACTTCCTAAGGGCGGCAGCAGAGTACATAAAAGAGGGAAACACACATGTGTTATGTGTGTGAGTGTGTAACACACAAAGCTCACAGCAATACTGACTGTAAATTTATCTACAGCTTATGAACATAATCTCGGCCTAAAAATATGGAAGAGAAGAAGTTCTGAGAAAGAAAACCTCAGTCTTGAAGGATGCAGAGCTGTAGTTCCGTGAGTCCACAGCAAGGGGGTTTATTTTATTTTGCTTTGATCATAGCTCATGACTTCTCCATCCCCACAGAAGAGCTCACAATCAGAAATAGCTTTAAAATATCAGGGGACTAGGAGAATGGCTCAGTTGGTACAGTCCTTGAGTTTGAAGGCCCAAGTTCAAGCCCCCAAACCCATGGTAAAAGCTGACCATAGTGGTACGTTTGTTATCTAAGCTCCGGTAGGCAGAGTCAGGAGGATGCTTTGGACTCAAGGATAGGCCAATCTAGATGATTGACAGATCAGTCTAGATGACTGACAGGCCAGTCTAGAAGAATGGGAGAGCTCAGGTTCAATGAGAGCCTGTCTCAAAAAAGTGCAAGACTCCTTAGGAAGACACTTGAAAGGCAGCATCTGAGTTGGAGATGCTCATGCACAGGCATGCACATGCACAGGCATGCACATGCACAGGCATGCACATGCACTCTTCCACACGTGTGCCACATATCGATGCCCAGCATCTGTTACATCATGGGCCACTCCGGGTGACAGCCCTAGAGAAGTTAAGACTAGCCCAGGCCTTCCTCGTAGCCTCCATCTGCCTCGCTTGGCCCTGTACCCTCCTCCTACCAGGGGCTTGGCTAATAGTTATGGAGCAAAATAGAATGAGTTTTTCGAATCGATTCAATTTAAAGTGGGATTTTGAATGTCTCATTTAATTTTAAGTAAAAGCTCAGGAAACTCAGCCAGGCATCAGGTGATGTGAGTGACCTTGAAAGGAGCAGAATTTTAGTAAGCCCCAACTTTTTGATGTATTGTTCAACAACCGTCTTAATCAGGACACCTCTCTTGAATCCAGCATGATGAGCAGTGACATGCTAATTGAAATGTGCTTTCCCCAGTGAACCACTTAACAACTTATATAAATATCAAAGCCCTGGGCTTTACTGTCAGGCTTTGTTTAGGAATGAGAAATTTATAAAAAACATATGTTTCCAACTGTCATTGATGGAGCGTTCCGAAAACATGGCCACTGAATCACATCCAACCTTCTGCAGACACCACACCAGTCAGTGCACATTTCTCTGCTCATAACGTCTCCTTCCAGGAGAAATCCACTCCACACCGGTGTTTTATTACTGAAATGGGGGAGCTAGTGGTAGCGGAGACAGAGCTGAGGGAAAAAATAATCACAGTGCAAAAGGCTAGGGGATTCTAATTCTCACAGGTGGGCAAGAGGAGAAGTCAGCGGAGAAGCCACCAGGCTGGTGGCCACCCAGGAAATCCTGTTACAGGGAAACCTTTGTTCCTGTCTATGAGTTCTTAGTGTCTTTGATTTAAAGATATTAAAACAAGCTCAGAAGGAAACTTGAGGCCCATTTTATGAGAATTTGAGAGAAAACATCAGGGTGAACTGCTGAAAACACCGGTGACTGCTGGGAGGAAAGAGATGGAGAAGACAAAGAGAAAATCATTTGAATCAGACATGGAAGTCAGCATGCAGCTGTAGGAATTGAGAGAGTTCTTCAAAGAGGCAGTGAGAAAGCCCAGAGTCAAGGAAAGCGTGCATAGCTGTCTGGCTATAATCTAAAAGGAACAACATGGTAAAAAGGAAAAGGAACATTTACATTTTTTAAGATCAGAACTCATTAAAGAGGTCAATCAGCATTAATCTTCAAGCAACTGGATTAAGGAAGGGTGTAAGCACATTATCTCATTAAGGAGATAATTATTCCTCCCTTTTCCTTAGTATATCTTCAGATAAATAAGCCTTCCTGAAGGGTGGTCTCCTGGTCAGGTAACTATTAAAGGAGAACAAAATAGGATGTGATGTTTCAGACAACGCAGAATGAAGGGGTAAAGGGGAAAATGGTAGGAAAACTTGAATTTGGATGAATAGGGAGGAAATGAAGAAAAGGTACAGTGAAGGGGTGAATAATACGAAAGACACTTGGAAAATCTTTAGGGAAACCTATCATTTTGCAAGATTCCTTTAAAACAACACAGAGAGAGAGAGAAAGAGAGAGAGAGAGAGAGAGAGAGAGAGAGAGAGAGAGTTCATTTGTTCATTTTGAGGGTTAATGCTCCCCTAGGAGTCATAGACTAACAAAATGACAAAATGCCCAGTGACAGGCAAAAGACACCTCCCTTTGACTTGCTGTTGTGGAGAATCTTAGGGACACCTAAAACAATACAGACTAATGTTGTTGCCTACCAGAATGTGATGTCAAGACCTTGTTGATGACAACGTACATACTTGTGTCATAGGATTTGGAGAAATAAGGCTGGTACTGACCTGGAAACCTTCCCTCTTACTGTTATGTCTCAGAGTGTCAGAAAGTGATATTCTGGATACCAGGGAGAAAGTTATCAACATGCAATCCATATGTAATGATGTGAACTACAAAAACAACCTGTGTAGCCAGATATACCCAGTTGTGCAATAGTGGCGCTAATATCATGGGAATAACCAACAGTTGTCGTACTGGCTTTAAAGCTCACTCAGTAGAAGGGAACTCTTGACTGGTACCATAGACCTGAATCTGTAGTTGGAGAGTTCCATAGAGAACGTATTACTACCATTGTGCTAAATTAATGTAAGTTCCAACTTTCCAACTGTCTTCTAAAGACTGATCCTTATACCCATAGAAAAATATAGCTCTTATCCATCATCAAATGTGATTATTTTTGCAGCAGACAGAGATTGTTATAGAAATCTACAACTGGTCAAAATATAGACAATAAGTGATCATAAAGTGTTCATCCCCAAATGGGACATCTATAACAAAATCCCAATACCAAAGACATAGCGACCATGGTGGAAGAGGGGTCAGAAAAACTGTAAGAGCCAGAGAACCCTGGGGACTATTATGGCATAGCACCTTCTGGACATGGCTACACCTGTGAACTCTCAACACTATGGCTACTTGTACAACACCTGCAAAGACCATAGCATTGGACAGCAACCATGAATGGGAAAAGGTTCACAATTGCCCACACCTAGAAGAAATGCTGGATGAGGGAGAGCCTGGTCTCCTGGGATGAGACTCTTGATGGGTTGCCCAAGCCTTGGTGGTTAATGCTAAAGCAATGTACATCTGAGCAACACTAATGAGACTCGGTAAGTAGTGTCTGTAATTATAGAAGAAGACCCAAATTTGAGAGGGCTATGGTGGTGGTGTGGACAACACAGAAAGAATTTGATCAGGAGTGGAAGGGGTAGAAATGATGTAAATACAGTGTTCATGTACCCACAAACCTATGAACACCTGATTTTCGATAAAGGAGCTAAAAGTATACAATGGAAAAAAGAGAGCATCTTCAACAAATTGTGCTGGCATAACTGGATGTCAATCTGTAGAAGAATGAAAATAGATCCATATCTATCACCATGCACAAAACTCAAGTCCAAATGGATTAAAGACCTCAATATCAGTCTGATCATACTGAACCTGATAGAAGAGAAAGTAGGAAGTACTCTACAACACATGGGCACAGAAGAACACTTCCTACGTATAACCCCAGCAGCACAGACATTAAGGGCAACATTGAATAAATGGGACCTCCTGAAACTGAGAAGCTTCTGTAAAGCAAAGAACACTGTCACTAAGACAAAAAGGCAACCCACTGACTGGGAGAAAATCTTCACCAACCCCGCAACTGACAAAGGTCTGATCTCCAAAATATATAAAGAACTCAAGAAACTAGTCTGTAAAATGCTAATCAACCCAATTATAAAATGGGGCACTGAGCTGAACAGAGAATTCTCAACAGAAGAAGTTCAAATGGCCAAAAGACACTTAAGGTCATGCTCAACTTCCTTAGCCATCAGGGAAATGCAAATCAAGACAACTTTAAGATACCATCTTACACCTGTCAGAATGGCTAACATCAAAAACACCAATGATAATCTTTGCCGGAGAGGTTGTGGAGTAAGGGGTACACTCATCCATTGCTGGTGGGAATGCAAACTTGTGCAACCACTTTGGAAAGCAGTGTGGCGGTTTCTCAGGAAATTCGGGATCAACCTACCTCTGGACCCAGCAATACTACTCTTGGGAATGTACCCAAGAGATGCCCTATTATACAACAAAAGTATATGCTCAACTATGTTCATAGCAGCATTGTTTGTAATAGCCAGAACCTGGAAACAACCTAGATGCCCTTCAATGGAAGAATGGATGAAGAAAGTATGGAATATATACATATTAGAGTAATACTCAGCAGTAAAAAACAATGACTTCTTAAATTTTGCATGCAAATGGATGGAAATAGAAAACACTATCCTGAGTGAGGTAAGCCAGACCCAAAAAGAGGAACATGGGATGTACTCACTCATAATTGGTTTCTAGCCATAAATAAAGGACATTGAGCCTATAATTTGTGATCCTAGAGAAGCTAAATAAGAAGGTGAACCCAAAGAAAAACATATAAGCATCCTCCTGGATATTAACCTTCATCAGGCGATGAAAGGAGACAGAGACAGAGACCCACATTGGAGCACCGGACTGAAATCCCAAGGTCCAAATCAGGAGCAGAAGGAGAGAGAGCACGAGCAAGGAACTCAGGACCGAGAGGGGTGCACCCACACACTGAGACAATGGGGATGTTCTATCGGGAACTCACCAAGGCCAGCTGGACTGGGTCTGAAAAAAGCATGGGATAAAACTGGACTCGCTGAACATAGCGGACAATGAGGACTACTGAGAACTCAAGAACAATGGCACTGGGTTTTGATCCTACTGCACGTACTGGCTTTGTGGGAGCCTAGGCAGTTTGGATGCTCACCTTACTAGACCTGGAAGGAAGTGGGAGATCCTTGGACTTCCCACAGGGCAGGGAACCCTGACTGCTATTTGGGCTGATGAGGGAGGGGGACTTGATTGGGGGAAGGGGAGGGAAATGGGCGGCGGTTGCGGGGAGGAGGCAGAAATATTAAATAAATAAATAAATAAATAAATAAATAAATAAATAAAATGGGTCATTAATTTAAAATAGAGAGAAAAATGTCAACTCTCCACCTAGGGCCAAAGGTAGAATTTTAATTTGCTTCTTTTTGACTAGGAGAAAGTAGCTTTTCCTTAATGGACCTTGTCTTAGTTATCATTATCATTCTATCGCTGTGGCAAAACACCACAAACAAGGCAACTCATAACAGAAAGCACTCAATTGGGGGAGGGTTTACAGTTTCAGATGGTCCGTAGTCCAGGGCCCTTATGGTGGGGAGCATGGGAGCAGGCAGACATGGTGATGAAGCTGTAGCTAATAGCTACCTCCTGGTCCATAGGCAGTAGGCAGACTGTGGAGGGGGGGAAGGAGGGAGATGGAGAGGGAGGGAGAGAGGGAGACAGAGGGAGAAAGAGGAGGCACAGAATGGGCCTGGTGTAGGCTCTTAAAAATCTCAAAGCCCACCTCCAGTGACACACTTTCTACAGTAAGGCCACAATTCTTAATCCTTTCACTGATTGGGGACCATGAATTCATATTTAAAACTCTATTCACATTTAAATTACCACAGGTCTCAACTAAGCCCAGATACTCCCACTTTTTCATGTGTATTTTAATTCTTCAGATAGATCGGACTATACATATGCTCCCCTTTCTGGTATTGCCAAGGAACCAGAAAATGGGGACCAACACTGATTATGAGGGAGGGGCCTATCTCCAATAGCTTCCAAGCCTTCTAATGTCTGTGTAGACACTGTAATGTATTTCTTAATAAGCAGGAGACACTATCTGTGACCTGATTATCTCTTGTCCACCAGAGGCTCAGATATTTGAATACTTGGTGTTCAGTACATCTACTGTCTGGGGAGGTTTAGGATGTGGGCTTTGAGTGTTTTAGCTTTGCCAGGCTTGCTGCTCACTCTTCCTACTTCCTGCTTCTGGTTAAAGATGTGCTTTCAGTCATTGCTCCCGCTACCAAGCCCCATGCTCCTTGCCTGTCATGGTGGACTCTTATTCCTCTGGGACTGTAAGTCAAAAGAAACTCTTTTTTCCATAAGTTGCTTTTGGCCATGGTGTTTTATGTCAACAACAGAAAAGTAACTAATACAGATGGTGTGTGTGGGGGGGAGGGGGTAACTGCTCCCAGATTTGTAGTTCCTTGTCTGAGTCATAAGTCTGGCTTGCTGAATGACTTGGGGACTGAGGTGCTGGAATAAAAATCCCACACAACTATTTGTTGAAGCTGCTTTCTTTTCTCCATTGTATTGTTTTGGCTTCTTTTGTCAATAATCAAGTGCCTGTAGGTGTGTGGATTTATGTCCAAGTCTTCAGTTCAATTCCATTGATCAGTGGACCTGTTTTTATGCTAAGTACCAAACTGTTTTATTACTATAGCTCTATAGGAGAGCTTGAGATCAGGGATGCAGTTATCCATGTGGGTGCCATTTTGTAACATGAGGGCCTGCTTGTTGGGGTTTATATCCTGCCCAGTTCCCACAGCTGGTAAAACTCCTAAAGAAAATTACACAGAGAGTCTACATTAGGTTATAAACTGATTGGCCCATTAGCTCAGGCTTCTTATTAGCTCTTGTAACTTACATTAACCCATTATTCTTTTCTATGTTAGCCACATGGCTCAGTACCTTTATCAGTGGGGCAGGTCACATCCTGCTTCTTCCGTGGTCTGTGCAGGACTGCAGAAAGAGCTTTCTTCTTCCCAGAATACTCCTGTTCTTATTTCCCACCTCTACTTCCTGTCTGGTTTTCCTGCCTATACTTTCTGCCTGGCTATCAGCCAATCAGTGTTTATTTAAAACATAATTGACAGATATAGAACTGTTCTCCCGCACCAGACAACTTTCTGAATAGAACACCAGTAGCACAGACACTGAGACGGACACTATGGGACTTCATAAACTGAAAAGCTTATATAAGGCAAAGACACCATCAATAGGATAAAACAGCAGCTTATATAATGGGAAAACATCTTCACCAACCCCACATTTGACAGAGGACTAATCTATAAAATATATAAAGAACTCAAGAAATTGTATATTAAAAAATCCAAGTAAAAAATTGGGTTCAAACCTAAACAGAGAATTCTCAACAAAAGAATCTCAAATGACAGAGAAACATTTAAAGAGATGTTCGCCGGGGCTGGAGAGATGGCTCAGTGGTTAAGAGCATTGCCTGCTCTTCCAAGGGTCCTGAGTTCGATTCCCAGCAACCACATGGTGGCTCACAACCATCTGTAATGAGGTCTTCTGGCATGCAGGCATACAAGCAGACAGAATAAATAAATAAATAAATAAATAAATAAATAAATAAATAAATAAATATTTTTTTTAAAAAAAGAGATGTTCGTCATCCAAATGCAAATCAAAATGAGTCTGAGATTCTTGCACCTGTCAGAATGTCTAAGATAAAAAAAACACAAATGACATCTTATACTGCAGAGGATGTGGGGTAAAGGGAACACACCTCCATTGCTGGTGGGAGTGCAAATTGGTACAGCCACTTTGGAAATCAGTATGACTGTTTCTCAGAAAATTTGGAATCGATTTACCTCAAGGCCCAGCTATACTACTCTTGGGTGTATACCCAAAGAATGCTCAATAATAGCACAAGGACACTTGCTTAACTACATTCAGCTTTATTTATACTAGCCAGAATCTGGAAACAATTTAGATGTCTCTCAACCAAAGAGTGGATAAAGCAAATGTGATCCATTTACACAATGGAATATTAGTCAGCTATTAAAAGCAATGTCATCAAAAAATTTGAAGGCAACTTATGGACCTAGAAAAATCTTCTTGAGTGAGGTACACCAGACCCAGAAAGATAAACACGGTGTGTACTCACTCATCAGAATATATTAACTGTAAAGTAAAGTATAACCATGCTATAACCCACAGACCTAGAGAGGCTAGGTATCAAGGAGGGACCAAGGAGGGGTGCATGGATCTCACTGGGAAGGGGGAATAGTGAAAATTTGCTGGGTGGACTGGGGGCAAGTGGGCATGGGACCTTGAGGGGTTGGTTAGAGGGTAGTGGAGGGGGAGAGTGCTGGGAGAGATGACTGGAAAGGGGACATTACAGGGTTGGGTAGAAGGCTGGTGCAAGGGAAATTCCCACGAGTCTTCAAGAATGGTCCCAGCTAAGACTCCTGATGACAGTGGTACATAACCTGAAATGGACATACCCTGAGATCAGATTGATGATGGCCCAGATGGTCACTGGAGAACTTTCATCCTGTGACTGATGGAGGCAGATTCAGAGACCCATGGCCGAACATTGGGCAGAGCTCAGGGAGTCCTACTGAGGAGACGGAGGAGGGATTGTAGGAGCCTGGGAGGTTAGGGACATTACAGGAGAACCCACAGAAATGGACAACCTGACTCATGAGAACTCACAGTGTCTGAACCAACAACCAGAGAGCCTGCATGGGACCGACCTAGGCCCTCTGCACATATGTGACAGTTGTTTAGCTTGGTCTACATCTGGGACACTCCTGGCAAATGGGAGAAGGGGCTGTCCCTGGCTCTTGGAAGCATATTCTTCATGCTGGGTTACCTTGCCCATCCTGAATACACTCTGTGTGTGTGTGTGTGTGTGTGTGTGTATGTGTGTTTAATCTTACCACAGCTTGATAAGCCAAGCTTTGCTGATGTCTATGGAAGGCCTGTCCCTTTCTGATTGACTAAGGAGAAGGGATAGATTGAGGAGTAGGTGGCAGACGGTAGGTGGGGAAAGGTTAGGTGGGAAAAGGGAATGGGAAGAAAGGAGGGTGGGGAGAATGTAGTTAGACTGTAAAATAGATAGATAGATAGATAGATAGATAGATAGATAGATGATAGATAGATAGATAGATAGATGATAGATAGATGATAGATAGAGATAGAGAGATAGAGAAAGATGATAGACAAAAAAATAATCCTACTACAGATGCATCCACTGTGCCAGACACAGCATCTCTTTTTCTTCTTTGTCCGTTTGTGTCCTGTGCAGGTATGGATGTTTGCAGATGCTCGTGCACATGCATGATCACAGATGCACGTGGGGGTACACATGCCTGTAGAGGACTAAGATTAACATTGAGCATTGTCCCCAATCAATGTCCGCGGGATTTATCAAGGCAGAGCCTGGCGATTGAGTGCAGAGCGCCCTCACCCACTAGACTGGCTAGCCAGCTTTCCTGAGGATCCCCTGAGCAGTTCCCCAATGTGACTGGTACTCCAGTAGGCCCAGTCAAGAGGGAGAATGGCTTGCTCCGATTGGGAAAATGTTGCCAGGGTGAATGGGTCAGGAGGAGTGAGTGGGTCACATTTCTGTCTTTACCTCCGTAAGCCCCTCTAATCCATCTCAAAATTGCCACAGATCCTGAGGCCCATGCAATTGTTTCTGCTTCTAGGTTCATAGATATCTTTTAATTGCACGCCTTAAGCCTCGAGACATTCATGCTGCATTGTCAGCGAGAGGGGAGAGAAGGCAGGAAGGAACTTCTGGCAGCCAAACAATCTGCATTTCATTTCAATTTAGATAGTTTTGCAATACATTTTTTTCCCAAGGTTTCCTGGATTTCAATAATATATCTTTCATCACCAGATCACCACCAAAAAAGGGGGGGGGGTTGTGTTGAGCTGTTCCCCGGGCTTCAGAGTGGATATCAGAGATTGTGTTGTATCTGGGAACTTATGAATTGTATTGGGTTTACGAATGGCTTTTTTTTTTTTTTTTAGTTTATGGTCAAACCATGAAATTGATAACTTATCCGTAGAAGAGATGCATGCCCATGTTATGTTAAGGGATCCTTGAGAATAAGATGGAAAACAAAACAAAACCCTGAGACAGGGGCATACACTTGAATGATTTTAAGGAAAATATTTGCTGCATAAGACATTTGCTCCAACCACTGCAAATTGCAAGAATTTAAGTTTCCATTTTAATGTGTTCCTCTATTGGGTCTACCCAATATCTCGTTTACTCTAAGAGTTTGGGGACTGGGTTTTTACATCTTTTGGCAGCTGTCACTTCATTCTGCAACACACAAAGAACCACACTGTGCTGCCCTGGGACATCAGAATAACTAACAATGGAGAACCCCAAGCACCTATGTGTGTGCAGGCCTGCGGGGTGGGAGCCATGGGGTTGGAGGTGGTACTGGAGGTGGCCGCATGGGGAAGGACCAGCGAGTGTGGCACAGTTCCAAGCACATCTGTTTTATGTCATGTCGGTGCGAGGGCTAAGGTTGGGCAGGAGGTAGCAGGAGGGGGTCGAAAGGTAGGGAGGGGGTTTCTGTTTGGATTTTCCTTTTTATAGGGTTGAAAGAATGAATGTGTGTTGGCCAAATAGCTAACCCAAGGAAACATCCGGAGCTGGGAGCTGGGAATTCAAGGGCAGCCTATGAGTGTGGTTGATTTATAGCTGGCTAAAGGAGGAAGCTAAGCCTATGGAGAAAGGGAGGTGGCTACCAAGGAGACAAACAGGAAAATGAGGGAAGGTTGGAATTTTCCTCAGTTTCCCAAGGCTGGCTCCAATTAAAATTGTGAAGAAATAGGTATAAATGAACTAGAAATGTGGAACAAACCTTTCTAACTTAGGCAAAATGAATTTTCTCATCACTGGAAAAATGATGGTTGTTACATGGGGTTGGGATGATTGCAGTAGAGGTTTTGTTGAAAAACACCACCATTGGCTGTGTAGCCAAAGGGCTTCCTGTGATGTCCTTCTTCAGTCTGGGGAGGTGGCTACATTGAAAGTGGGTGATAGAAATAACCATAATAATTCCCAAAACAATGAATGTTCCAGAATCACCTTCCACCCCTTCCTGCAACTCTCCATCTTGTATCCTCACGCCCAAAACACATGATCATTTTCACTGTTTTATTAAGTTCACCCTTGGCCACCTTTGCAGCCAACTTAGTCTCAGTGGGTCCTTGAGGTGGCTGCAGTTGCCAAAATAAAGATTTGAAAACTCTAGGATATTTAAAGGATCTAGCACACTGTGGTTTGAAAAGGGAATTTAGTCCCCTAGAGCAGGAGTTCTAGGCAGTTGTGAGCTGCCTAATGCGGTTGCTAGTAAAAGAACTCAGGTCCTCTGCAAGACCAGCAAGTACCATTAACCACTGAACCACCTCTTCTGCTTATGCTTGAGCATTCATGGCTAATGTTATTTTTGTCACAGAGATTAGGAAATGGAAACAATAAGGCATTTAGCAAGTTGCCCAAACTCACAGTCAGGAAAAGATAGAGGACATATTTGAAATCCAAAGATCTTCCTGCTATTCCTCTCCCCAACAGAAATCTACATGTGATCAGGAAGACACCAAAGAAAAATGAGACATTTAAAACTACAGATCTTGCCTGCCCTGTCCTGGATGAAATCAAAGCCATGGTGAGTTATCTTCTACCCGGAACTCTGGTGCTGGTGCACCTGCCACGGCTTCTCATCAAATGATAACCGGCAGAATGGAGTGGGGACCTGGCTTGAGTTCACTGATTCCATTCACTCTCTCTGCTTCCTGACCACCACGAGATGAGGAGCCTCCACTGTTCCGTTCTCTGAAAACTGTGATGGTTTACCCAAGCACAGAAGACCAAGCAGACATGACTGAGTCCTTGGAAACAGTAAGAAAATGAACCTTTCTTTCTTTAGCTTGTTCTGGCTGAAATTTTTGTCACAGTTGCAATTGTGTGCAATGTTAGTTACCTTCTCTGACTTACAGCTGGGGCAAATGACCCTTTACAAACAAATGGAAGCAAGATCAAACAGAAGAGCTGTTACAAAACCACACAGTGTCCTGGTCACTGCAGTAGCTGTAGAATGGGGCCAGATATATTTATTTGCATAAATCTGTTCTACAGTAAACAGGAAAATGCAACTGACACGAGAAGCATTTGGACATCAGAGCTACAGAAGCAGCACCTGCTCTGGGATTGTTACTATCATTAGGAATTAGATAGCCACCTATCTGAGCACCGTCTGCTACTGCATAAGTATCAGCAATAAGATCAGTAATCATGCTGATAACAGCCAATGTTACTGGTTCTTACATGTGCAAGGCTCAGTATGGACTACTTTCACCATCTTGAAAAACCTCTAAAGTGGCTACTATGCTGCTCTTATTTTGTGTCACTGTGTGTGTTCATGTATGTTTAGATGTACATGCACATGTCTGTACAGTAACAAAGGCCAGTGAGCCCCTGTTGCTGGCACAACTGTGCTAGAATCACCAGCATGTCTCACAGAACCCAGCTTTTTTTCCCCCCACAATTTCTGGGAATTGAACTCAAGCTCTTATATTTGCAAGGCAAGAACCTTGCCAGCTGAATCATCTCCTCAGCCAGCCTACTGTGCTTATTTTATTGTGAAATTCGAGCACCAATGTTTTAGGATTTGTGATTAATTTTAATATTTGAGAAATATCTTAATAAAGCTATCTAAACCTACCCTAAACTCAGAGCATCTTTGTTCTCCGTAAAGTCCTCTATAACTTATGGGACTTGAACAATCTCCTCCACCAATAAACACAGCCCTTTTCCTGTGACTGCTGTAACTCCAAGAGCTGTAACATCACGTGACCTTCTTCTTCTTCTTCTTCCCTCCTCCTCCTCCTCCTCCTCCTCCTCCTCCTCCTCCTCCTCCTCCTCCTCTTCTCTTTTTTCTTGCCCCTATCTGTGAGTGATATGATGTCCCAACTGCGGCCAGGGAAGATGCTTTGATTATGATTATGCACGGAGCTGTGGCTGAAATAGTGGAGAGAAGCACCCGAAGGAAAAAGGATTCACTTTGCCCACTGTTTCGGACGGTTCATTCCATGTTTGCTTGGTCTTACACACTTGGTATGGGGAGGATGTAGCAGAGGAGGCTCAGTACTTCATGGTAACTGAGCACCAGAGAATTGAAAGAATCAGGGATCAAAGGCATGCCCTTAGTGATGTACTTCCTCCAGTTAGGTACCCTCCAGCTAGGACCGACCTCCCAGATAGCACCGCTGGCTGGAAACACATGAGCACAAATGGGAAATTTTATATTTAATCCACACAATACAGTTTATGATATCATCTCCTCCTTTGAAGAACAGATATGGGCATACCAGGGGATATTCCGTGACTTCCTAGATCATACTTAGCTGATATTAAGTATTTGTAATCACTATTCTGAACTGCCTTCCCAGCTCTGAAGGACTGTTGGATCAATTTTTATTTCACCAGCAACTTCACAGCCCTCCAGGAAAA
Source organism: Chionomys nivalis (assembly GCF_950005125.1). NCBI lineage: Eukaryota > Metazoa > Chordata > Mammalia > Rodentia > Cricetidae > Chionomys > Chionomys nivalis. The sequence continues at coordinate 98,328,402 of NC_080090.1, forward strand.
ACAAAACTACACCAAACTCTGCCACTCACTGAATCCTGAGCTGCCTGTGTGGGTGACAGTGGCATTTGAGTCTCTCTTCAACCCTCTAGCTTTATTCTACAGAAGATCTTAGAACCTGTGCCATGAACAGCAGGACAGGAGATGTCCTGTCTCGTCGGCTGAGTGGCACATTGTATAAACAGCTCCTTGAATCTTGGTGATGTCTGCCTGCTGAGTACACAGCAGCTCATGAGAGGTGACTTCCCCCACGTGTGATTTTTCTCAATGGTATCATTGACTTGGGTTACAGAGGAGTAGAAATAAATCCTGTTTGAGAAATATACAGTATCCTATTTCTGGTTAGACTTAGCACCGTTGAAGTCAGTGCAAGCTGCAGGCTGGCCGGAGGTGAGCATAAGGTAAGAGCTATTGGCTTTTAGATCTTGCAAGATAGCAGGTGACTGTGAAGAATGGAAGTTGAGTGGCATACTTGTCTCCATCACTCACTATCCCGGATGAGACAGGTGTCACTAATCAATTATAGCTACTTTCTCAATTTGCTCAAGGTTCAAGAATACACTTTGTCAATGACCTCAACTGTTTCTCCATTTTTTTAGACAGTGTCGCTCATTGAACCTGGAGCTTGTAGCAAATCCCTGGGATCCTCCCCCAGTGCTGAGGTCACAGAAGTGTCTCTTCATGCCGACCTTTCCACCTGAGTCCTGGAGACCTGAACTCAGGTCCTCGTGGTTCTGAAGAAGGTATGGTATGTACCTGCAATCTTAGCACTTGGGAGGTGAAGGTAGGGAGATCAGAAGTTCAAGGTCAGCTTTGGCTACGTAGTGAGTTTGAGGATCTGTTTGAGAAAGACAAGAAAAAAGCCTGTCCCAAAAGAAAACAAAAAGATATGAGCAAGGGAAAGGGAGAGCCTGGGCTGTTTGCACATCCTAAGACTCATAACACTTCATAACACTCAGCCAGAAGTCAAGGCGAGAGAGTAACTCAGCCATTCTTGACTGGCCCCTGAAGGGGAACTGTGAAAACCTTTTGATTTTGCCTGTGTATAGAAGAACATGGTGGATCGGGTAGCACTATTTTGGGGGCAATTAGAGAAACAAGTTGGTCCCTTGAGGGGACAAAAACACATTGTGGAACATTGTACTAACTGAAATTTTAGGACAGTTTAGGACAGCTGTGGTCCTGTGGTGAGATAAGACAAGGGAGGGCACCTGAAAGTGGGCTCTGGAGTCCCTCGTTTGGCTATCCTCTGATATGGAAGTCTAGCTATAAGCCAGAGGCTGAGGGACTAGCTAGTGTAGACTGGGATATTTAGTTGTTTGTTTGTTTATTGCTTTTTTTCAAGACAAAGTTTCTCTGTGTATCTCTGGCTGTCCTAAAACTTGCTCTGTAGACCAGGCTGGCCTCAAAGGCAAATGATCCACCCACTTCTGCCTCCTGAATGCTGGGGTTAAGTGTGTGCCACCACTGCCCAGTTTGGATGCTTGGTTTTAAATATTAACTTGCCACAGCTTAGAATTCCCTCAGAAGAGAGTTTCAAATGAGTAATTGTCTTCTGTTACGTTGCTTTGTAGGCATGTCTTGGGGAGATGTTGTTTTGATTATCAACTGATGTAGGAAGACCTAGAATATTGTGGGAGGCACCATCCCCAGGCATAGGGTCCTGAAATACATATCATGGGAGAGAACTAGGTAAGAACCAGCCAGCAGCACAGGTGCTTTGGTTTCTCTCTGCTTGATTGGGGCTATTATTTGACTAGCTGTTTGACTTCCCCCCAAAGGATAGTGTACACTCAGAAATTGGAATAAATTCTTTCCTGCCTTAAGTTACCTTTTTGTTAGAGTATTTATCACAGCAGCAGAAACAAAACTGACCTGCCCATGTCAGTCTCTCTCTCTCTCTGGACACTAACTGTTAAATGGTTGTTATTATCTTCATTCTACAGCTGAGGAATCACGGAGAGGCGAGACAAGTTGCTTAGAATCCTATAGCTGTTATTTCCAACACTGAGAGAAGACTCCAGGAAGCCACTATAGTTTAATACTTGCAATAGTGCAAAGGACGTGGGCATGGAAAATCACAACCAACACTGCTGGTGACCCTAAGGATAAAAGACCAAAGGTTTACCAGGACTCACACATACCTACAGCAGTGGCGTCTAGCTCTGATTTTCCCTCGCATCCTCCTTTACTTGACTTCTCCAGCCCCTACTTTTGGTTTTCCAGTGATTTAGTTAGATCTTGGTCTGTTCTTTCCCTGTGCTCTGTATTTCCTTTCAGCTTTCCTTCAATTCTTAGCTTAAATGCCTTTCTCAGGGAGTCCTCTTTAGTTTCACACAGAAATCCATTTGTCTCTGTATTAGTTCCTTGTTTGCCACTGTGACTAATTACTAGCCAAAAAAAAAAAAAAAAAAAAAAAAAAAACTATGGCAGGAAGTCATGGCATTGCTGGTCACATTCATTGCATCTACACTCAGGAAGTAAGACCTGGCTGTAAAATCTCAAAGTCCACGCCCAGGGATCTAGTTCCTCCAGTGAGGCTCAGTTTCCCACAGGTTTCCTCCCCAAACATCACCAAAGGCTAAGGACCAGTATTTGACACGTGAGCCTGAGGGGACATTTTACATTCAAACCACAAGATCCTCTACTATAGTTTGTCCGAGAAATCCTTAGTTTCTCCTCAGCACTGTTTTCGGCCGTCATTCAAATTCCCATCCGTGATATCTTTCTCTCACACTAAACCAAATGCAGTAACCTCGTCTGGGCCAGCACCTGGAGCATAGTAATAGCTCGGTTAATACCTGGTGGATGCTAGCAGAAAGGGCAAGCATTAAAGCTCCAGTAGCTTCCTGGAGTTGTCTCTCGGTGTTCAAACTTAATAGCCACGGGATTCTAAGCAACCTGTCTAACCTCTCTATGCCCTGAACACTCCTCGTCTGTAAAATGGAGATAATAATAATCATTTACCAGCTATTTTCTTGGGCTGAAGAGTGGATAAATAGGCTGGTGCATATAAAGTGCTTAAGAGTACATGGTAATTGCTCAATAAATGACATCATTAGCATCACCGTCAAGCAGTCTTTGTATAATCTTATGGTTGACTGGTTATGGGTGGTGACCTTTGTACTAGCCAGGCGTGGGGGGACACAAAGAGAGGCTGTTAGCCTTGGCAGCACTGGTTCTATGGTACCAACCATCTCAATCTGGGGACACCCAAAGTTTCTGAGAACCAGTCCGGAAAACAATTCAGTTTTTCTCTTCTTGTGTAATTAAAGTCTGGGAAAGAGTTACTTGCCAATTAAACAAGTTGCCCCGTGACCATGAAACAATAATACATCTGTGTGTGTGTGTATGTGTGTTTGTATGTGTATGAGTATGCTTGTGCAGGTGAACACATGCACACAATTACATATGCCTATGGACTTAGAGATCAACCTCACATGTCATTTCTCAAGAGCCATCCTTCTTGTGTTGTGAGACACTTTTACCTGGAACTTGCCAATTTAACTAGGCTGGCTGGCCAAGAAGCTTAGGGATACACCTGTTCCCCTCTTCCCAGTACTGTGGTTACAAGTGCAGGCTGCATTTTAAGAATGTGGGTCTTCATGTTGGCAAGACAGGCTCTTTACCAATTGAGCTACTTCCTCGTCTTCGCAAAAATGTGTCTATTTGCTAGTGAGATGGGGTGTGAAGTTTCCAGGTTCTCCTCAAATGCTTAGCTGCCTTGCTCTCAAAGTCCGGTTTATAGCTCAACACCAGGCAAAACCAATGAACAATGCCGGACACCCCATGGTAAGAGACAGGAAAGAGGGCGCCAACACCCCAGGGTAAGAGGGAGACAGGAGAGAGGGTGCCAACCCCCAGGGTAAGAGGGAGACAGAAGAGAGGGTGCCAATACCCCAGGGTAAGAGGGAGACAGGAGAAAGGGTGCTGACACCCCAGGGTAAGAGGGAGACAGGAGAAAGGGTGCTGACACCCCAGGGTAAGAGGGAGACAGGAGAGAGGGCGCCAGGGAATGACTCAGCTCTAAGAAGCAGCCACAGAATGGTCTGGGAGGTGACTGGGAGGGACAGGAAGATGAATCAGGAGCATATGATCACTTCACTCCGTCATCAGGGACCCAGGATAAAGATCAGGAAAGTGGAAGGAGCAGAGCTGTGTCTTGGAGGGCACCCACTGGGGATGGTGGAGGGAGGTAGAGGGGCATGTCTTTAGAAGTTTGAACAACTTGTGCAAATGAACTGACTAATTTTAAATGCATTCATTTACATTTTTAATTTCCTGTGTATACGTATGGTATGTGTTTGAATTGGGGTGCACACTGGTGTTTGAACTATAGCATGCTTGCTTTAAAGCCCAGGCTACATCATGGCTTCTGAGGGTGGTCAGGCCCTTCCACTACATTCTTTAATAGCGCAGGAATGAAAGGTCTAGAGGGTTTAGTTCACAAGTCAAGCAGCTCGACTAGAATTAGTACACAGTTCCTCAAACATCTAGACCCCCACAGCAACCCTTTCCTTAATTGCCCTTTAAATGCAACCCTTCCCTTCTCTTGTCTTCTCTTCTGATGCTGGCTATAAACTAAAGTTAATTTCATAAAGTCACACAGGCTTAATGCGCTTTGTTCATTGAGCCGCACAGCACCTGTGCCAGCATCCTCACACCACACATTGCCCACCCCCCAGCGCGCAGAAGTGCACATGCTACCTGCTGTCCCAGCTTCGTCCCTGGAAACCCCAGCAATGTCAGCACCGTGTGAACTTGAGTTTTCAGACTGAACCGTGCATCTGACACGGGTGGGGGCACGCATGGCTGAGCACTCTCTGTCGCAGAGGGAAGAATTTATGTTTGCATCTGCCTCTCGCCCCCTCTCACATCTGGTCTCCGAGGCCTCTGGGAATTGGCTGGGGAAGGGAAGGAGAGGACTGAAAGGCACTCTCGGTGCTGAGGGAGCCAGGGCTGAATAAAGATGAGTTTGCCACTCTTGCCTGACTCAGAGAGCAATAGGTTCTGACTGTTCTGTGGTTTGATGTGCTTGGTGTGAAGACTTCTCTTGTCAGATTCTGGGGCCTTTGAAGAATCTCATGAAGCCAGTTTAATGTTTCCCCCAGCCAGAAGTTTTTATTCTCAGGGAGGGTCACAGAGAAAAAGTGGGTCACTGTTCTGAAGTCAAGTACAGACATACCTCCTTTCTTCCCCACCCCCTTTTCTTCTCTCTTCTTACCTCCCCCAACCCTTCCTTCTCCCTCCCTTTCTTTTCTTTCTCTCTCTTTCTTTCTTTTCTTTTTTCTTTCTTTCTTTCTTTTATAAACAGGATCTCATGTAGTTAGACTCAGGTCTAAACATTCTATGTAGCCAAGAATGACTTTGAACTTGCGCTCTTCTTGCGCTCACCTTTGAGTTTACAAGTTGGAGCCACCACACCCAGTGCTGGTGACAGAGCTCAGGGCTCTGTACATATTAGGCAAGCACTTCAACTGAGTTGCATCCCCAGCCCCATGAATGCTGTCGTTCTTACCATATCCAGAGGGTGGTGTTTCACTTAGGAGCATCTACAGGTCCTTGTTGAAATGAGACACTTTCCATAACATCCGTGTGTTTATTCCACATTGATACAGTAGATTTGTTTCCCCTCTAATGCTCCCAGAGAGGATCACAATGCAGAACTCAGTGAGGGCGTGGCCAGGCACTTCTTGACATTGTCAATTCCCATCTAACCTTCTTCAGCCTGTTTTAAGAATAGAAAAGTCAAACTTCTTATAATTATGTCCCAATATCACTCTTCACACTAAGAACCCCTTGTTTTCTTTTTTAAGATTTATTTCACTTTTAATTGTGCGTGTGTGAGTGTGTGTGTGTGTGCACGAGAGAGAGAGAGAGAGAGAGAGAGAGAGAGAGAGAGAGAGCGCAGGGCCATTGGATCCCCTGGAGTCATAGTTTTAGGTGTCTCTCTTTTCTACACACAAATAGATTAGAGAGAGAAATTTTACAACTGTTCTTGAATGTTTCCCTGTTGGCAATATCTGCATAGCTCAGGGTGGTGACTGGCACCCTTGTCGTGGCTCTAGATGAGATGCCTGCACGTGTTGTTGTTTTTTGTCGACTTGATGAAAATCTAGACAAATCTCCGTCCAGAATTGCCTCCATCAGATTGACCTGTAGGCAAGTCTATGGAAGATTTTCTTGGATAAAGATTGATGTGGGCAGACTCAGCCCACTGTGGGTGGTGGCATCCTTGGGCAGGTGGTCTTGACTGTATAAGAACATAGACTGAGTGAGCCATGGGAGCAAGCCGGAAAGCTGCGTTCCTCCATGGTTTCTACCTCTGCTCTTGTTTGAGTTCCTGCCCTGAAGTCCCTCAGTGATGAACAATGATTGGGATATGGAAGCCAATTAAAGGCTTCCCTCCTCAAGTTGGTTTTGGTCCTGGTGTTTGTCACAGTGACGGAAACCTGACTAGGATGGTGTTTCATAAGGACTTCCTTGACCCTCCTTTCTTCTGCTTTGTCCTTTTGTCCCCTTTCTTCTTTCCTACCCATTATCCTTTCTTGTAATAGAGAAAGCCTATAACCTAAAGAGAATTATCAATGTCTAACACTTCCTTTAACGTTTATCAAATTGCATTTAAAGGTTTGTTTTTTGGGTGTATGTGTGAGTAGTGTATATAATGTGTGTAAATGTGATGTGTGTGTAGTTTGGTGTGTATGTATAGTGTGTGTGTAGTGTCTATAAGTATTTTGTATGTGTATCACCGCATATATTTGGCAGTCAGAAGATTTGCAAGATTTGATGGCCCTCCCCTTTTACCATGTAGGTCTCAGGAATCCAGCCCAGTTCATTAGGATCAGTGACAGTTGCCTTTATGTGCCGAACCACTATCTGTTGGGCCCTATAACAGTTTCTTTTGAAAATCAGGAAAGAATATTGAAATTCACACCATCAATTTTGTTTACATCTCAAAAAATGTGTACAATTTCTTCTGTCGTATAAAGATTGTAATAGGTATGAATCTTTCCTGGTGTTTAAATATGCCTTAATTTTAAAGACAGACCTTATTAATCTGAACATGTATTTTTTATTTATGTGTGTATGTTATGTGAGTGCAGGTACCCACAGAGGCTGGAAGATGGCTTGGAACCCCTGCAGCTAGAGTTACGGGCCTTTCTGAACTACACAACGTAGGTGCTAGAAACTGAGCTTTGGTCCTTTGGCAGAGGATCAAATGTTCTAAATCACTGAGGTCTCCTCAATCTCCAGCAACAAATTTATTCTTCACGTTATGAGCATGTTCCCACCATCCTATGCAGGGTCTGTTTGTGTGAATGTTCGGAAGTCATGAGCGTGGTTGAACAATACTATTTTCCTATCCGTGTTTGCTCTTGAGTTTGAGCTGGCTCGGAAAGTGTGTATGGGCACCTATGTGCTTTTGAGAGCCTCTGAAAGTATTTGTAAGTCCAGAATTTATCTGTTCCTGGAAGGTTCTTAAAACCTCACCTGTTGGTATCGTTTAAGGGTAAGATACTTTATTAAAATTCAACTATATTAGTGATGAGCCATTTAGCTTTTCTATTCCCTTCTTAAACATTTTTATATCCCATTCTTTCCACACAATTGACCATTCTAGGTTTTTAGAGTGTATTATAAGAATAAATTTACTAGTTATTTGGGAATGAAGGGACTGAGCAGGCGGCTCAGTGGATACGGGGCTTTCAATGAAAACATGAAGACTGGTGGGTGTGTCTATCAGCCCATTACCTGAGGCATGGGAAAGCAAAATTCTCCAAGGGCAAGGCAGTCAGCTAGAATACCTAAATCTACAAGTTCTTGGCTCACTGAGAGATCCTGACTCAAAATATAGCATTGAGAGCCATCAAGGAAGACACTTGACAACAACCTCAGGGCTGCACATAGACATACATATAGGGGCATGCACACCTGCATACATGTGAACACACACATGTGCATATACCACACACATACACACGTAGAAAAACATTGCATGTATATGTGTAAGTATGTAAATAAATGGATATGAACATATCTGTAGAGAGATAACATGTCCATATATATGTGCAGAAAAATCCTCACCGAATCTGCAGTTTTGTCTTATCTATAATTCCCAATATTTATTCTTTGAATTTTTTTCTGTTAGCCTGTCAGAGGTTGGTAAAGTTATTCCCATTTGAGTTTCAGAGCTTTGGCTTTGCTGACTGATCTCCCGTCCTGTCTTGGGCCCTTGATGGCTGCTCATATCACCACTCACGCCGCAATTCTGCTTGAGTGGTGCTGTTACCACTTCCTCACTTTTTTGAACTGAAAATTCTGCGTTTTTCTTTTTTAAAAGATTGTATGTCGTTTTGAATTACATGTCTGTGTGTGGGTATGAGCATGTGAGGGCAAGGGCCTGCAGGGACCAGAAGATTCGTCAAAGTCCTTGGAGCTGGAGTTATATGGTTGTGAGCATCCCCACATGCAAGCTGGGAGCAGAACATGGGTCCTCCGCAGGAACAGCAGGAGCTGTTAACTGCTGAGCCATCCCTCCTCCCACTTCACATGTCTCCAAGTGCACATAAAGCCGTGAATTTCCCTCTAAGGGCAGTTTTGGTGTTGCTTACAATGCTGGATGTCTTTATTTTCTCATACTCCATATAGGTTAAGGCTTTGGTTTGCTTTAGTGCCGAATCCATCGTTTATCCTGAAATCTGAACTGAGCACTGTGCTCAAATAATGGCACTTCTGAGGTGTGTGTTTTTTTTTTTTTAATTCTCATTTTTTTTTTCTTAAATTCAGTTGTAAAAAAAAAAGAGAGAGATTCACTGGTGGGAAGAAAATTCTGGAGACATTTCCCCTAGCCTAAAAACAAAGCAAAACTACGTGTTTTCATGTATCTGACAATTTCATATACACATGTATACTTTGGTCATTTTCATCCCCATAACCCTCAATCATTCTGCCAAACCTCTTCTTTCCAGGAAGCCCCCCACCATATTTTAATGTCTTTGTTCAGTTTGGGGACCCACTGACCTAAGTTTAATTATGGTTGCTTGTGTGAGCAGGGCTAGAAGTGGCTCCATCACCAAAGAAAAAGAGTTCACCTCCACCCCAAGTGTTTACAGCTGCCTTTGACCGTTTTCTTCCTGCCATGGTTCTGCCCAGGGGCTGGTCCTCAGTGAGCATTTGGAAACAGCATGTTCTGCTCCATGCATGTCTCTCCTTCCCTCCCTTCCTCCCCCAGCTCCATTGCTTGACTATGATGGAGCTAGCTTGATTTTCTTTGTGTCTTACCTTGCTGGAGAATTCTGCATCTGCGTGATGATATTGGTCAGTAGCTTCAGTTTGAACATTTGCTTTTCACCGTTTCACATTCTTGAAATTCTTCATTTCAGATATTGTGTTTTGTTTTTCAAAAAAATCTATTGGATTCATTTATATAGGATCACACATTTAGTAATTTTTAAATCATATGCCACACATCTTACTACAAGGAATTGTAGAGCTCCGGATCATATTTCTCACTGGTGGGAATTTTGTCTCTCTTGTCAACCAGATCAGTGAAAGGCTCAGCGCCTCCCTCAAATCAGAGCTGGGCTGAGTTCAGCCTCAGTTGTATATATGGTTGGATTTATTTCTCTCACCTCTGTTTCCTCTGTATTTCCAAGACTAATCTATCCTTTGATTGACAGGCTGGCAGCTTTTTATCTTCTCTATCTTAAAACATTGGCAGAGAATTTAGTCTCAGACTTCACAGGTTTGGCGTTCTGCCCCTTCCAAATTTGGAAAATGTTTTGGGAGAGAACAGACACAGCGCCTACGGATTGTGAGACAGAGACTTTGCCGCATGTTATCAAAGTTCCTAGCCCTTCACATCACCCTGGGAGTCTGGAAGCCACCAGCAGTGAAAGCCTACTGTCTGAATGGCTCCTGACGTTTTTAGATGTTCATGCTAACCCAACACAGTTTCTAAAAGCTCTGTTTATTTATTTTCCTTTTAATACCCTGTCCAGATGAGATCCTCAACCAAATTTGAAACCAGCAAATGGAATTGGGGAGGGAGAAGCTATCACCCAGCAACAAATCACCCTCTTCAGAAAGCTACCATCTTCTGGGGAAATTGATTCTATCTGGTTCTCTTTATTTTGATGCCGTTCTGTTACTTCTACAAACACAAAGTTTTACAATTAATCTGATTTTTTTTTTAGTTGCTGCAGTGAAATTGGTCATCTTCAATCAATGTCTACCACCATGCGACACCCCATAATCATACTTCAAATTCACTTCTAGACTGGAGGATGGTTCAGTCTGTAAAGTACTTGCTTTGCTGAGGACCTGAATTTGATTTAGAGAATTTACATAAATGAGCCAGGTGTGGTGGAGAGTGTTTGTAATCCAATCACTGTGGAGGCAGAGGCAGGAAGATCTTTAGGGTACACTGGTCAGCCAACCTAGTCTACTTGCTAAGCTCCAGGCCAGTGATAAACCTTGTCTTAAAAAACAAGAAGGAAGAGCTGTGGAGATGGCTCAGAGGTTCAGAGAGCACTTGTTTACCTTGTAGAGGACACAGGTTCTGTCCCCAGAACCACATGCAGCCTCACAGCCAGCTCTCACTCAGTTCGAGGGATCTGATGGTCTCTCCTGGCCTCTTTGGCCAATGTACAGACACATGTGCAGGCAAATCACCCAAATACAGGAAATAAAAATAAACAAGTATTTAAAGATAAAGCAAGATGAATGAAACTTGAAGACTGAAACCTGAGGTTGTCCCTAGCTTTTTCATGCCTAGTGACACACACATACATGCACATACATATGTGCACACACACAAAAATAAATATAGTCACTTGGCAGATGACTCATTTGTGTTTTTCATGACTTTATTAGATAATCATCCATGATCTTCTATGTGCTTAGTCTTCTTAGAAGTGCTGGTATTTGAGATTAAAAAGAAGAGCCTGTTTGTTTCCGTAAGAGAACTCTGCAGCTGGGAAGGACAGACAAGCGAATAAACGAGGAGTGAGTGGCAGAGGCACTCAGGTTGTTCCCACAGGATAAGGACTTAGTGGTTACGCCCGGAACTCACAGTTTCCATAAAGACAGATGCTGAAGGCAGTTATGCTGTGAGTTTAGGACTGTGCTGTTCCTTTTGAGTCCTTAACCCCTTGTCTTCTGTGGAAAGACAGAGCCATCATTCGCTGATCATTTACGTGCAGTCTTTGCTGATGCTCCTGCATGCTGGGGGTTGGTTATGAAGGACACAAACAAAGACAGCTCCTGTCTTTCCCTGGGTCGTGGAGTGGTTAGACAAGCAGGTATCTGAGCAATTCCACCATGTGGTACAAAGTAGGGCTGGAAAACAGCAGGCTTGGCTCTTTAGAACTCCAGTTTTCAGTGCCTCCTCTTCTCTTCTCACCTTCCCATCAGCTCGGAGAGCAGATGAGCAAGCATGAGGCACACATAACCTGCACAGACTTGAACTGAACTGTTGGTAACAAATGCATCACCTTGGGCTGGCCTTGAAGAGCTCAAAGATTTTTCTCACCAATTAGAGGGATCCAGAAAGAAAGACTGTGTGCTAAAAATCAACCTTCCACCCTCGTAACGAGTATGGGATATGATTACATAGTGGGTCGCCATAAGTTAAAAGCATAGCTCACAGATGAAAGGAATATTTTTATGCATATAATATCAAATGTGAGTGTCCACAAACACCATGAAGCTGTGTGTCCTGTAGAGCAAAGACTTCAGTTGCCATTTCTGGTGGTGGTACCAAGTGCTAGGAAAAATGCTGAGTGATGGTGGTGGTACCAAGTGCCAGGAAAGATGCTGAGTGATGGTGGTGGTACCAAGTGCCAGGGAAGATGCTGAATGATAGGTGCTAAGTTCTCTGTAGGCATTAGCTTACTTGATCCTCCTCTTTGTTTAGTTCTGTGTTGATATTTGAGGAAGCTGGGATTCGGATGAGTTTTAATTTGTCAAAAGTCATACAATCTAGGCATCATAGATCCTCTATTCAAATACGAATTTTTGTTTTTCCTCTGTGCATTGTTAGCTCTTTAAAAACAGGTAGATAAAATGCTGAGTATTTTTTATGGATTGGGGTGGCTATATAATACATTGCTTTAAACATAAATATGATTTATCTTAATTCAGGAAATAGTTCAGTCAGTGAAGTACTTGCTATATGTGGTGGTTTAAATGAAAATGGCCCCCATAGGTGCATAAGTTTGAATCTGTGGTCCCCAGTTGATGAACTGTTTGGGAAGGATTGGAAGGTTTGTGTTGGAGGAGGTGTGTCACTGGATGAGGCTTTGAGGTTTCAAAAGACATGCTTTCTCTCTGTGTATCATGGTGGTAGATCAAGATACAAGATCTCAGATGTTCCTTCTCTCTGATATCATAGACTCTTAACAATTCGATACCATAAGCCAAATTAAATACTTCATTTTATAAGTTCCTTTGGTTCCAGCAATAGAAAAGTAACTAAGACACTATGCAAACATGGGGAGCTCAGTACCCACTGAAGAGGAAGGAGGAGGAGGAGAGGAAGGAAAAGAAGAAGAGAAAACTGAGGGCTAAGTCATGTGCTTGTAATCCCAGTAAAAAGGCAGAGAGAGAGGCATATTCCTGGGAATCATTGGTGAACCCCTGCAGCCTAATCAGTCAGTTCAGTAGTTAAGAATGCTCTTGCAGTGGATCTGGGTTTGGTTTCCAGCACTCCTGGTAGCTCACAATTGACTGTGACTCCAGTTTCAGGAGACCCAGTGCCCTAATCTGACTTTCTACATGTGCATGGTACATAGAAAGCCATACAGGCTGACACTCAGACACAAAAATAATAAATAAATAAATAAATAAATAAATAAATAAATAAATAGACATTTTAAAGGTGAATGGCATCAGCGAAATATCACCTTAGGCTGATCTCTGTGATCTCTGGTCTACTCTCTCTCTCTCTCTCTCTCTCTCTCTCTCTCTCTCTCTCTCTCTCACACACACACACACATACACACACACATACTTGGCTCTGTACATACAAGTATGTGTAACACACATAGTTTACCTGAATCTTGGTTCTTACCCATGTTTAGGGACATTCTACGAGATATAGATTATAATGTGCTATTAAGTCAAACCCTTCAGTGAGTTTATGTAGTACACGGCAAGCAGCACAGGGCTGAGTGCGTTCTAGGTGCTCACAGTGGCCAAGGGGTGTGGAATAAAATGTTTGCCATTGAAGACAGGCCTACTCAAGTTAGGATTCTGCACCATTCATTCAGAATCTCCCTGCCCTCACCTTTCAGGGAAGGCTGGAGCCGTTACTCATTTTCACCTATTTGTTATTCACTGACGCGCCTCTGTGCCAGGGTTGGCTCAGGTGTGAAGCAGATGAGGGCATGGGGTCTGTCTTCTCCACAGTCACAGAGTGGATGGAGAAGGAAACATGCAAGCGATGCCAGTAGAAGTGTGTAGCAATGGGTGGGGCACCCTAGGTTTCTATGAGGGTGCAGGGGCAGATCCGTGTCACTGCATATGGTGGGAACACAGAAGGTGTTCACAAAGAGATGGACATTTGGGAGATAGTGATGACTAGGTGAAGTCTTGCAGCAGAGCTAGGTGCAAGCTTCAGGGTCTACAGTAGTGGTTCTCAACCTGTGGGTCCCAACCCACACTAGGGTAACATATCAGTTACATTTTGACTCATAACAGTAGCAAAATCAGTTTATAACAGAAATAATTTTATGGTTGGGGGCACCACACCTCTGTTAAAGCGCTGGAGCACTGAGAAGGATAAGAAGCACTGGTCTAGAGGGCTGTCCTCGTTTCATCCTGTTGCCATCAGAATGGATGTATCCTTTTCCATTGCTGCGATAAAACACAAGACCAAGGCAATTTACAGAAGCATTTGCTGGGCTTCCTGTCCCAGAAGGTTCGAGTCCATGATGTAAGCAGGCAGCAGGCCAACTCATGATGGCTTGAGGAAAAGCTGAGGGCTCACATCTTAAACTGTGAGCAGGAAGCAGAGAGAGCAAGCTGGGAGTAGGGTCAAGCTTCAGATCTTAGTGCCCACCCCCTGCAAGGACTCCTTTCATAAAGGCCACACCCCTTAAGTCTCCCCCAAACCACACTACCTCCATGGATCAGGTGTTCAACTGCCTAAGACCATGGGAGACATCTCGTTCAAAGCACCTTGATCTACAATAATGATGGAGCCAGGGCTTCTTTTTTTTTTTTTTTTTTTAGCTCCCAATTTTAGGTTATAGTCCATAATAGTAGGAAGGTCTAGGTAGGAGGTTGAGGTTGCTGGTTATGCCTTATCCACCATCAGGAAAAGGGAAAGAAAGAGTAAATTCATGATCACTTTCTCGCTTGCTAGTGTTCAGATAGATCACTCCTCTCTTATACAACCAAGACCCCAGTCTAGGGAATGGTGCCACCCACAGTGGACTCAATCATCCTATATCAATTAACTTAATTAAGACAATCATCCACAGGCTGCCCAACGTAGAAATCCCTCTTTAAGACTCCAGGTGATTCTGGGTCATGTTAAGCTGACAATTACATTTAACCGTTACAAGGGCAAACAGGGTACCTCTTGGGAGATAAAAACAAATTGTGACCTGTGTGTGTTCTGCAAGGTGCTCAATACAGAAGTGAGGCCGAGAGTTAGGAAGGGCCACCATATGGAGGGTAAAGTGTGGTGTTTTCTGCCTAGACAACAAAGAACGAACAAGACTTTGGACTTTCCACCTACAAATGGTTCCTCCCACAGAAGTCCAGTACCAAAGCTGCTCCCCATGAGCCCGAGTTTCCCACATCATAGTTTTGCTTGGGAAATCTGTAGCCTCTTCTCTCATGACTTGTCTCCACGTACCTACCAACCCTTCTCTTCTATAGATGGGTGAGCAGACATGTAGGAGCAAGCCCCAGATAACTGCAGCCTTGAGTTTCCCAAGGCTAGACTAGACAGGCAAGGCCACCACCAGCCTCGGTCTCCACAGCGGCTCCACAGGCTCACCCAACAAATGGTTTTCTCCAGGCCTAATTAAGGATGACTTTACGTCTGAAAGCCTACACTTAAGTCTTTGTTGGCCTGCTATTGTTTTCCCTGAGCGTGACAAGGTCTGGGAGCTTTATTGTTGATGTCTCAGCCAAGTGCCAAGGGCAAATTTTTAAAAAAAAGATAATAAAAATCACTACTTTCATTCCCTAAACATGCCCATTTTCTTGTTTTCCTATTTTATGGTATTAGTCACTGCTATAAACCTAGTCAGTCTGTTGGATTGTTTTTTCTTTCTTCCATTTTTATGATGGTAATATTCTAAAGGTAGGTAAGCATTTCAAACCACAGGACAGATCTGCAGGCATTTTCCAAGATCAGAGGTTAAAACTCCACAAACAGGGCCAACAAAATGGCTCAAAGGCCAAAGATATTTGTTGCCAAGCTGGGGACTCATATGGCGGAGGAAGAGAACTGAATCTCTCAAGTTGTTCTCTGATCTTTACATGCACATGCAGCACATGGGACTGTGCATGCATGCATGTATACATGCATGCACACACACATACATACATACACACTCTTAACAAATTTAAAAATAACAACAAAAAAGCAACAATAGAGAAAAAAAGACCTTATCTACTAATATTCCCCTTCACATTTGGCCTCCTGCTTCCAGGCCTGAGAAATCTAATGGTTTCATTCTTAGGAGTCCCTCTGAGAGACAAGCATAAGTGACAGTGCCAATTGTCATTTATTGTCTGTTATTGATGGTATCAGCTCTTTGTTTCAACAACTTGAGCTGCCAGATTTAGTAAATCGAAGTATAAGACACGCAGGTATATCTTAAACTTGGCTGCAGAATAAATATTTCCTATGACTATTAATTGCCCACAGAACTTGAGGACCAAATATTTACTGGACTATCATTGTGTTGATAGTACTAGCACAGACTTGGTGCTGTCAACACAGAAAGAGGCTGCCTCGGTGGTGTGCGTGGTGGAGGAGCTGGGCACAGAGCAAATAGCTTTGGCTATGAAGGAGTCAAAGGTCAGGGGAAATGGAGACGGGTAGGGAGGAAATAAATATGTAAGTCCATGCTGATCACAGCTCACATACGCCAGATCACCCTCACACCACACCTATCTATGAGTGGCTGTTGGTCCAATGAGGTGAATCAGTGGACTATGATCCAGCTCATCTCAGTGGAGGATGCCCTTTGCTGGATCCCCAGAACCCAGAGTAGAGTGAGAGAATTAACTTCAGACAGCTGTCCTCTGACTGTCATACATGCACCGTAACATGTGTCCACTCGTGCATGTGTACACACACTCATGCAAATACACACAGAGAGAGACAGACACACAGAGGCAAAATGCTTCATACACGTAAAATAAACAAATCTCTAAAATTTAAGTATCTGTCTACTAGCTACATCATGTTACAATACCGGCACAGACTTGACAGTATCAGTGTGTACTGAAGAGATGTGACCAATTAAACAGCTGCCTTTAATTTAAAATAACCACTTTACAAAGCTGGATCTGTGCAGAGAGTTTTGACTATGGTAAGGTGGAGATGAACATTTATTTCTAATTATGAATGTTAGTGAAATGTTTTAGGTAGACAGGGATAGATAAATAATCTCCAAACAAAAATTCAGACGTGCACATGGTGGCTAATAATCAAAATACCTTCCTTAAAGCCAGGAATGAAATAGGGACAGTTACTATCATAATTTTAACATCATTGCTGGAAATCCTAACCATTACAACTGGATAAAAGAGAAATAATAGATATAATTATTGTAAGGGAGACACTAAACTTATTATTTTAATGGCATAGTTACATAACTAGAAATACTGAAAGACTGTAAAACTTTTACAAAAAAAAAAAAAACAAAATGGAAGAAAAATCTGATTGTACAAAATGAATACCACCTTATGAGGAGAAGCAAGATTCAAAGGAGAATGAGAATTTTATTAGTAATCACGATCGGAGATACCCTATCTCTGTGTGAACTTAACTAACGGATGTGCATGCCCTAAATAAAGATCATTTTAAACCCGAGAATCACAAGAGTCACAAAAATCATTCCCATCAACAAAATATCCACTGAGCTCCACAATACAAAGCTTGAATTTCATAGAATTATTTGCTCAGAACTTCTAAATGCAAACTTAATGTATCAAGAGAGGCTTGCTCTTCTTGTTATATTTTGAGAATTTGAGAATATAGACAGAATTTATATGAACAAATAAACACTAAAAAGTCACAATTATCTGTAAATGATAAATATGAAATCAAGTAACATTTAAAATGGTGACAGAAGGGAGATTTCTTTATTTATTACTTGTTAGTTATTTTTGAGATAGGTTCCTATGTTGCCCAGGATAATTTCAAATGTACTGTGTTCAAGCTGGCCTTGAACTAGTGATTCATCTGCTTCCCCCTCCCAAATACAGGAATTATGGGTAAACACTACTACCACTCTCCTCTTGGAGAGATTATTTTAAAACTGGTTGGGAAATAATCTTGGAGAAAAAGTAAGGTATATAATTTCTTTTAGCAAAAGACATTAGAGCTGCACTGAGGGTTTAAGCATGCAAAGGTGCAAAGCAGTGTGTGTTCTAGAAAACACATATGTGAGGAAGTCTTACAAAGCAGGTGTGTGATTCAGAGGCTATCAACACATACCATGTTCATGTGCTATCGTTGGTGATGTGCAAATCAGAGTAACCTGAAGCAACCATATGCAAAATCCAAAAAGACGGAGAAAAAGGTATTTGTTATATGTATCACAGGGGAATGGGATTTCAGTTAAGAAGGCACTCATAAAAAAAAAACCATACAAAAAAGTAACAGTCTAAAGGCAACAAAGGTAGGACTGGCAGAATAAAAATGCTTGCTGCACTAGCCTGGAGACCTGAGTTCAATTCCCCAGAGCCCACGATGGAAGGAACGGGCCCCCTCCCCAAAGGTGTTGTTCTTCGCTGTGGCACAACACTCAAACAGAAATGCAGCAAGGAGAAGGGGTTCGTGCTGCCGATAATTCCACAGAGGATACATCCCATCACCGCTGGGGAGGCATAGCAACAGGAGGGTTAGGCTTCGTGCCAACCAGGAAGCAGAAAGAAGAGGAGGAAGTAGGGCCAGGTTACAAAACTGCAAAGCCCACCCCCAGTGATTCACTTCCTCCAGTGAGGCTCTGCCTCTTCGAATTCCTACAGCCCTCCTAAACAACAGCAGGTATTCAAACATGTAGTGAGCCCATGACTCACAACTGGGTTCTGACTTCCACATCCAACCGGGACATTATGTGTCCCTCACCCAGAATAATAACAAGTAAAGAATTTTAAAAGAAAAATAAAGAAAAGAAGAAAAAAAAGCTTCTGAGTAGGGAATTAAATAATGGACAATTCTCCTATAACTTTAAAAGAAAGCAACAAATAATTTCTGTAATTTATCAAATGTGCATAAATTAAAGGGCTGATGCCTACTGCTGATGAGTGGCTGGGGGAATGGGCTTCATGCCCTTGGCCATGCATGTAAGTTAGTGGGACGTTCCCAAAGGTCGGCTGTAAACTCACTCTTGCTTCCTGCTGCCTGAGAGCACTCCCCGAGGTTCATTTGGGAACATGTACATCTTATAAACAATTTCAGATACACGTACAAGTTTACCCTCAGCACTGTTACCTACCATCATGGGGGAAAACTGGGGAATAAAATGGCCGCGGACAGAGGACTCGCTGAAACTTTTAGACAGGTCTGGGGTGTGGCTCAGTCAGCAGAGAGCTTGCTGGGGCACTCATGAAGCGCTCAGCGGGGTTCATTCTCAACACTGTATAAAGCAGGTGCGGAGCAGGCCTATAATCCCCACACTTAGGAGGATGAGGAGATCGAGGTCATTTTTGACTAGATATTGAGTTTGCGGCCAGCCTGGGATATATGAGACTCCTTCTAAAAATCATAATGATGAAAGTAAAACTTTTATAATGTACCCACAAGATGAGCTAATGGGCAGCCAGGGAAAGAAATGAGTCAGGAGGTGTGGGCTGACGTGGAAAGTGGGTGAGAAGAACACACGTTAAGGGCAGTGTGTGTCGGAGCAATACACTTAGACATGTTTTATATGCACATAACATATAAAGATACTGTGCAGAATGCACATATATTACATAGAGATGGAATCATAAAAGCTGATATGTGTTTACATTTCTGTTAGAACAGAAACTATTCCTGGGACCGATGCTCGGGCCGAGGCTGAGAGGGATGGGGACAAGCTCCACTTTCTGCCTCTATCTAAACTTTGACTTTTAGAAGCTTGCCCTGTATTGTTTCTATTTCTCCCCCAAAAAACTCAGATGATTTAGGGGTTTTAGGATGGAAGGTTAGTCTTTATTTTTATTTGTAAAAATGTGATCTCTAGTTCTCAAAGTCAGGAAAAAAACGCATTTAGATCACCATGTGATATTGGCAGGCAACATGGTGTTCACAGAATTTGCTGGTCTGGTTTTGGGGTACTTCTGGGCATGTGGCTATCATATTTCTGATATGGGATCTCGTGTGACCCAGGCCACATGTGACTTCACTGTGTAGCTGAGGAGGATGTTGAGTTTCTGATTCTCCTGCCTCCTCCTCTCAACACCGCAGTGACAGATGTGCCAGCCTGTGACAGGGTTCTTCTCTGGTAGAGGTGAACCCCAGAGCCCACTGCATAGTAGGAGAACACACCCAGCCTCCTCCTGTCTTGGTCTTTTATCCCTTGATCTCACCAGCTCCTGCCTCTGCTCTCTGGTAGCTTCTCTTCCTCCTAGGCTTGTGGTTCGGAGTCCCTCCCTCAACCAGGCCCAGCATAGTTGGGGCCCTGCTCTGCCAATCAAGGCTTCTCTCCTGCTTGTTCTACCAGGCTTCTGCCCTTTATTTAGAGGGCACTTCTGCTCTGCAGAGGCAGGCTGCAGCAGCTCTCCTCCAGGCCTGTTCTTTGCTAGTGAGCTGCCTCCAGACCTCCTCCTCCTGAGGCCGGAAGCAGTGATGACTCAGCCATCAGGGAGTCCTCAGTGTGTTAGGTGCTGCCCCTGCTGGGTATCATATCACATTTTTAGGCCTCAGGGGCTTCACTGGTAAAATGGACATAGCACCTTCCTCCTAATACTGCTAAAGTTATTCAATAAAATAATACAGCCTTAGTAGCTGGCCAAAGGACGTTAACCTTCCTTTGCTCTTGCTTCATGATTCTCCATCCCTGTGCAAGCCTGTGTGTGTGTGTGTGTGTGTGTCCGCGCGCACGTGCACACTTGTGTGTTTGTTGAGGCTAGAGATCAACCTGGGATTTTCTTCAGGTGCCCTACTCTTTGGATTTGTTGTTGTTGTTTAATTGGTTGGTTTTAATAAAAGAAAATGCAGCTCTGTCTCCGACTCTGTAATACACCTCAGTGCCAGGGTGTCTTCCGTGGGTATAGGGATCCATTTCGGTCCTTGTTTTTGTCATGCAAGCACTTCACCGACTGAGGCATCTTAACTGCCCTTGCTCTCCACCCATTCCTAGTTCTGATTTCCTTTCCTTGTGGTGTTGAGGAGAGGGAAAGGGAGGCCGTCACCTTTTCACAACCTCCGTCTCCTCTCCTCCAAGGATCCTCACACCCTCCTGCTCTGTGGTTAGGGCCCCATCTCAGGCAGCTCTGCCCAATCTCAAGGTCCCAGAAGCTGTCCTAGGGTGAGCCTGCTCTTGGGCAATCCCTGTTTCTTCATCATTAATTTATAGACACACGCCTATGACCTGGGGGGTCTCTGGGTGTGGGCCTCCACAGCAAGAAGATCTCTTGAAGGCCAACCAAACCTGTGGGTAGACTTTCAGCTCCTGAGTGAGCCAGCAGCCTGGAAGCCCAAGCTCTCTATTAAGAAACTCCCACCCAGCCCGCAAGGCAAGCCACCCGTCCAGTCTCTCTCGATTCTCCTAGAATTGTTTGGCAAGTCTTATGGCCCTTATTCAAGCTTAAGGTGAATTGACTTGTTCCTTTCCTCTGGAATTTCATGAGTCTTGTTTCAGATGACTTGAGTGTAGATCTTCTTTTTCTTTTCTAAACTCTTAAATCTAAACTCTTAAAACATTTAACAATGTTTGTTGACAATTTCATACATGGAAACCGTGTATTATGGTCACGCTCAGCTCCGTTACACTCTCTCACTTCTACTCCTGTTGACGTCCTTCTTCTTACTAACTAGTCCCCTCTTCTACTTTCTTTCTCTTTCTCTCTCTCTCCTCTCTCACTCTCTGTACATGTATGTACATGTGCATATGTGTGTGTATGCATGTATCTGCGTATTTGCAGGTCTTGTGCAGGCAGTCATGACTGTTGTGGGTTCACAATTGCAACCAACATGTTGTATTCAGAAAGCAGGGTTCTTCTGAGTCCTGCATTCTTCCCACTCCCTCTTCCACAATGTTCTCTGAACTGTGTAGGAGGTGATATAGTTATCCTGTTTATGACCGAAAAACCGTCGCTTAATTCTCCCTATTTTGGCCAATTTGCGTCTCTGCATTAACTGTGGGCCATTGTAAAAAAGACCATGATAAAGTCTAAGAACAGGCAGTACCAGTTTAAGGATGTAAACGTATATATTTAGAGGGCAGTTTGATTACATTAGTGATTACCTTATTATTATTACTCTGATTACAAATGTGGCAAATTCCTCCCGATTGCCTGTGATGGTTCACAAGTTTTTGGTCAGGGTTAAAGTACTGGACATGGGGCAGGCCTTAGATTTGCCCAGAAAGTGGCTGGTAGTATATAGTCATGTCATTATTGCACAAGTGTTCACCCCTTGCCTGGTAGGTTAGTCTTTGTTAAATATGTGGTCCTGCATGTAGACTATTAACCCCCCCCCGCCCCATTATTGCCCTTAAACTGCCCCGATAATATAAGCCATGGCCATTGCTCTTGTAAGACCACTGAGTTATGTGACAGAACCCTGTTGTTGAAGACGCTGCACACTTTGGGCACAGGGCACAGAAGAATCAAACTAGAACTGAGTTGTACGGCTATTCCAAAAGATATGAAGAAAAGGGTGGCCTGCAAGATAACCCTGGGAAGAACCACTCCAGCGGACATCGGCCTCACCCATCCATTTCTCACCCACTTTTCCCCTACATGGCAAAGCAGAGCCAGGGGTTCCAATTCTCAGCCGTGGCTTCTTCACATGGAAGCAGGACTAGCAGCATCCTCTATGGTGGCACGTATCTCACAGCCAGCCCTGAAGATGGCACCACAGGAAGTGGTCTAGATGTGTGCTCTGCAGATACAGTGCCTGGGGTACAGATTTAGACCCCCACATTTACTTGCCGACTGCAAATTCTGACCAGTTACTTGACCTTTTGTGCCCCAGTGTATTCATCTGGATGGTACGCATGGCAATAACTCCAACCCCAGAGAGTCCCTTGGCATTAGACGAACAGCCTGAGAATTCTCAGTTTCTGCATCCAAGGATTCATCCAGTCTTCCGTGTGGATGACCCTGACGGCTGCATCTGTACTGGACAGGTATCGACTTTTTTTTCTTGTCTTATTTCCTAATAACACAATAAATAGTAAAAGATATTTACATTGCTTTATGTGTTGTAACCTGAGGTGTATGGGAAGGTGCACGTATGCCGGCTGCTAACACTGCTATTTTATGCACTGGGAAGTGGCTCATTGGGTAAAACCCAAGCGGGAAGAGCTGAGTTCAGATAACCAGGCTCACATAAAAAGCTGAGAGCAGTAGTGGGGGCCTATAACTCCAGGATTGCAAAGACAAGTGAATCTTTAAGACTCACTGGCCGGTCAGTCTAGCCGAAATAGCGAGAAGGGTTCTGTGAGAGACTATGTCTCAAACACGAAGGGCAGAGGAATAGAAGACACTTGATTTCTATTGACCCACCTTACACACACACACACACACACAGAGAGAGAGAGAGAGAGAGAGAGAGAGAGAGAGAGAGACACCACATGATAGGGGGAACATCAATAATAAGAAAAAAACAACTTTTCAAATCAGAAAGGTAGAATGGCAAACATTGACGTGAAAAACAGGCAAGCATCTGGTGAGCAACGAAAGAATGGAAAGCAAATAAAAACCAGCAATTACAAGCTTGAGTTCCTTAAAACCGAGGCTGCAAATCCGTGTGGCTGGAGGTGAGCCCAGCACAGCCAGTGGCTAAAGGCATCGTTGCTGGCAGAAGGCCTGTTTCAGACTGACAGGCCACTCCTACATGAAGTTATTTCCACCTCTCCCAGCCTAGGTCTGCAGCCCGGCTCCTGCTATGCTGCCCTAGCCAGGAGCTTCCTTTGCCATCACCCGTATCTCCCTCCATGGACCTCTGAGAAGAGCCCGGTACCATCTTCTCTGGAAGGTCTGACTCAGCACTCCTCCTCCTGTCCCCAGCAGGACCCAGATACCCAGTTTCTCTGCTAGTTCCTTTCTTGCCAATCTACCGGCACATTCACTGTCTGTTTTAGACACCGAGGCTTGGGCTAGGGAGAAAACTTAGCTGTTAAGGTACTTGCCTTGAAAGCAGATCTGAGGTTAATCTCCAGAGCCCACATTACAAAATGCTGGGCATGGTGGCGCACACTGATAATCTCAGTAATGAGGAGGTAAAGATAGCTGGGATTTGGTGCCCAGTCAGTCTAACCTACTTTGTGGGTTCTTGGCCAGTAAGAAACAGCATCTCAGATTAGGTGAACAGCTCCTAAGGAACCACGCTGGAGGCTGTCCTCAGACCTCCTCTATATGTGTGAATATACACGCACATACCCACACATTCACATGCCCGCGCACCAGACATGTACCCGCAGCTTTCCACACATGAGCGTACACAGGCTGGAGAGATGATGAAGGATCTGTTGTATACTGAATACTGTGTCTTCTGAGTCCTTCTGTACCAAAGACCCTGTGGGGCAGAAACTAAGTATAGCATGACGGTACCTGTGAGGTGATAGCATGACAGTACCTGTGAGGTGATAGCATGACGGTACCTGTGAGGTGCTGGCCTGGTCTGATGGTATGTTTTTCACAATTTCCAAGAAATAATTGACTTCCTTCTGCTTACAAAAAGGCAAAGGGTGAAAAGGCCCGACGGAGTAAAATCTGAATTTGTCAAAAAAAGTCAAGTATTTGCATCTAATATTTGCATCTACTGTTGACAGTAGACGTGAGTGCTATGAACATAAGCAAAGGAGAGATGCCCTTTCTATAGTCGAGGATGGCGTAGTGGTCAATTTTCTTGTTTCTGTGACAGGATGTTCCACAGAACAAAGTGAGGAAGTTTTTGTTTGACTCACTGTTTGCAGGTGCAGTCCATGGTTGAGGGAAGGCCTGCCAGCAGGAGCATGATGCAACTAGCCTCTTCGTGTCCACAGTTAGGAAGCTGAGGGACAGCGCTCAGCTCTTTTTTCCTTTCTGTGCAGTCCACGGGATGGTGCTGCTCAGGACAGGTGAGGCTTCCCACTTCAGCTAGCCCAGTCTAGAAACTCCACAAAGACATGCCAAGACATGTGTCTCTTAGGTGACTCTAGAGCCTGTCAAGTTGACAACCAAGAGTAACCATCCGAGATGCACTGTGCTGACAGGAGGGCATCCTCCAGCCATCTAAGTGCCCAGGGAAAATGTCTCCAGGTACTGGTACATGCTGTCTCCAACATTAATGTGTGATCAACATAGTCTTCAAAACATGCCTGGGTGGAAATCATTTCATTGATGAAGAAACCAAGAACAAAGGATGATAATGAGGATAATAATATCACATAAACCTACATGCCTTTTCAGAAGTTAGAGAGAGAAAGAGACAGAGAGACAGAGAGAGACACATACACACACACAGAGATATTAGGTTTGTTTGGTCCACAATCCTGAAAGTTGATAAAGCTTTGCTTTTGTTTCAATTTTGCTTTGGCTTTTGTGGTATTGAGAACTCAATCTCATACAAGTCAAGAAAATACTCTACTATTGAGCTACAGCCCCAAATCAAGGTGAATAACCATTTTGACAATTGGTTCCACCTCCTGACTACCTCACAACATGGTAGATGACATCATAGTAGGTCTCACAGAAGAGGGAGAGATCAATTTAATGGTGAAAGAGGAAGATAAAGGGATTTTAGCAGCAATAATGCTCTTTTGAAATAACGCACTCTTTAGGGAACCGATGGGGATCTGGTAAGAATGTATTCCATTGTCGTCTAAGCGCAGCGCACCAATGACCTTGAACTTCCACTAGGTTCTGTATCTTAAAAGTCCGACTACCTCAACACCACCACACTCAGGACCAAGCTTCCAGCCCACACAATTTAAGAACATACACCCAAACTGTATCTAAACCTGTATATGAATCAGTATCATTGCATATTCTTTTGGTGTTTCATATGACAGTTGCCGTCGAATCTTGCTCATCTTGTCTCGTGATTGATGGACCGGGGCGAAGATATTCAGTAATGCTTTATTTTCTCCACAGAGCTCAGCACAGTAGCTGGGTTGCAGCCATAAGTGCTCTGGAGCCCTAAGGTTCAGGGACCATTCGATAAAAGAAGACAGGAAGATGGATGGTGTCTTCGGGGCACTACAGGACCACTGTACTTAACATCACACGGCTGTGGTGCCTCCAGTCAATACTCTAGCATGGATGGGGGGAGGGCCGTTAATACTCCAGCATGGATGGGGGGAGGGCCGTCAATACTCCAGCATGGATGGGGGGAGGGCTGTTATAGTTGATGCCTCTGAGGAGCAGAGTTAGTTTTCTTTAAGGACATGGCCGTTGGTAGATTGACTCTGTTCCTATGGATGATCCCAACCCTGTGAGTATTTGGTTAGCTCAGACTGGACTCAGTATTTCATCTTTAAAAAAAGAAGAGGAAAACATGGTATTGGGAATATTGAAAGAGGGTAGGGAAGAGCATTTAGAGAGAGTTAGGGGATGATTGGGGTGAATATAGTAAAAATATGTTGTATGTGTTATGAAATTCTGAAAGAATTTATAAAAATACTAAATTTAAAAATAAATGCTCAGGGAATGTAAAGAGAAGCAACATGAAACTAGAGGACATAGAACAGAGGCAGACATATACACAAGGAATGTGGCTCTGTCATCCTCACTGATTGTTACATACAGAGGGAACCAAAGGAGCACCTTGGAATTCTCTCTCGTCCCAGGAACTAGCATTCTGGCTGGGTTCAAGTGATATGTCACCTTGTGTGGTTTATCCGCAAATCCATAGATTCCAGAAGCCATGCCTCCATCCTCGTCCTCGGACATTCCCTAAGAATAAGTTTGCAGAACGCATAGCCTACAGCTACAAGGATGGTGTCTTTATCACTGTTTTGTGTCCTCTTCTTGCCGAGCACTAGGTGGCTGCTCGAAAAGTAACATGTGTTAAGTGAAGGAAGTGTTGATCACTTCCTTCAGGAGGCTGAGAAAAATGATGTGGGTGGTTGAGGAGTAAATAGAAAAATATGTAAAGTAGACAGAGACAAACACAAAAACAGTATGAGAAAAACTAGCAAAAGCTTAGCTGGCAAAATCTAGGGAGGAAATTCTGTATCTAATATGAAGGTGGGGAGGATATGCGCAGTATAATATCCGATTAATGTACTCATCAGTCATGATTGAAAATTGGAATTACAAAGAAAAGTCCTTTTGTCTAATTTTTAGTGAAAAAGGATGATGGTGCAGAATTCCATAAACCCCAATGTAATCTATTTAAGCCTCATCTAAAGACCAGGAACAAATACCCTAGACTGTTAATTGCAGCTTTGTCTAAGTGCTGGGCTTGGGAAACACTGTTTTCTGTTTTCTTTGTTCTTTGAATTCAAAATTACTATGGCCAGGCTGGGGAGACGGCTTCCCGAGTAAAACCCATGCTATGCAAATGTGAGGAGCTGAGTATAAATCTGCAGACCCCACATAAATCTGAGTGTGCTCATGTGTCTGCATCACAGTGCTCCAAAGGCAACCCAGGATGGGGAGACGGGGAATCCCCCCACATGGCAGTGAACAACAAGAAGCCCTTCTCAAAGAAAGTTCAAGGACATCTGAGGTTGTTCTCTGACCCCTGAAAATATACCATGTCAAGTGTATGCTTCTGCTCACACACAGACACATATGCTTGCATGCACATACATTTTATATATATATATATATACACACACACACACACACACACACACACAAAGATTCCACAACTCTAAGCAACCTCTACCTGGAGAAAGTAATGAATTAACAAACTTCATGACATGCTCACATTTATGAAAGGATTTTCTAGAGATGCACAGTAACTTCTGGGGTTTGTATAGTTCAGTGAACAAGCCGTGACAGATTGGCCTTTCTCTTTCCAGACTTTGACAAACTGAACACATATAAACACTCTGTTAGAAGACCTGTGTGTGAGTCCGTACAACTACCCTGTAATTCATTGATCACTGGTGTGTTGATCATAAGTACATATTAAAAACGTATGAAAATTGAAACCGTATAAAGCATATACTGAAAATAAAACTGAGTTAGTGTTGGGTGGGATGAACTAATGGGAATAAAATGGGACAAACTTACTATGTTCCAGAAAGTTCAAAGGATGTTATAGATGGAGAGAAGCTAGGGAAACCTTGGTAAAAATAAATCATTTCTCTACAATGGACAAAGAGTTTGAGAAACAGGAAAATGGAAAATGCTGTAGGGTCCTTTTGCTTTCTCTTCCGTATATACTCAGGTACAGACATGCATGCACTGACTCACACGGCACACAGGCACATGCACACACACATATATACAAATGCACACATACACACAAGAATACACACACAGAGGCAAACACCCCCCCCACACACACACACCCCTCCCTCCCCCAAGACTGACTTATGAGCTGTTTAGCCGCAAGCAATGCTGCAACAAAGCATAGTCCTTGGGTGTGTTAAAGACAGTCAAGACTTTAGTCAAAACTGGTTAAAATGAAGCAAAGTTTTGAAAAGAAATATCTATTTTTAGACCTTGTCAGGCAGGGCTGTGTTTTGAAAATAGGTATTTAAGATTACATGTAATTTTTTTTAATATATGAGGAAGTCACTAATTTCACAGAGAAATAAGGATCCTTGGAACTCAGATTCCTCTGAACTCTACCTCAGCCTTAGCCCAGGGTGATGACTAACTCCTTTGGTGAGAAGATAATTTTATTTTAATTCTCATGCAATAGCTGAATGGCTTCCATACAAATACCAAGTATCAACTTTATGAGTAAATTATTGTTCTCTCTATTAGGGTGTGGTTCAGGAGAGGAGACATATTTTAGGAGCTATAAAGTCCTTGCATGTAATTTTCTTCCTAGGCCATTATGAACATAACAATTTTTTTAAATAACTCAAATGAACATCATGTCAGACAAGTAAAAATAGAAAACCCTAACAATGCAAACTGAGCATTGATAAAATAGAACCAGAGGTGAACATTTTTCTCTTTCACTTAGTTATTTTATCCCACTGAATCCAGTTAGTGATGCCCATATGTGCATTGATATAAGGCCGGATCATAGGCAGCTTACCAGCAGCCAAGAACTATCCATAGCTCCTCAACTGGGATGGGGTGTTGTGTGTCCCCCACATGACGGAGTGTTAGCTGGATTGATCTTCTGTAGATCTTGTTTAGGTAACAGCAACTGCTGTGATCTCACGAGGGCAATGACCTTGCATGTCCCTACGATAGCTTTTCAGCAGTGGTCCTCCTTGACCTCTGGCTCTTACAGACTTTCCGACACTTCTCCTGCAATGTTCCCTGAAGGGTGTGTGTGTGTGTGTGTGTGTGTGTGTGCGTGCATGTGTGCATGTGCATGAGTGTGTGCATGTGTGTGTGCGCATGTGCATGTTAGATTTCCATTTAGGACTGAGCTCTCACACTGTTTATTCTGCAGTTTTGGCATTTGTAAGTCTCTTTATTAATCACCATTCACTGCACAGAGAGGCCTCTCTGATGAGTGTTGAGAGCCACACTAATACATGTGCTTAGTACTATGTACAAGTCTGAGGAGACCGAGTCTCTCATCCCACCGGAGGGAACGTGTTTAGATTGTTTTACATTACTGAATCTGAGAGAACCAAATGACAAGGGAAAAGATTCATGTTCGTTCAGTTCCTGGTTGGCCAGCCTCATTGATTTAGGATCTATGGCTGCTGGACATAGAGAGGAATTATGTGGTAGAGGAAGCCAGTTCACCTCCTCACTGCCTGGTGTAAAAGAGAAAAAGAATAGGACCCAGCAATCCCCTTTCAACGTTCTTTTGACTGACAGACTTCCTACCAAAGGGCAGTAGATTTTCCAGTGGCTGGCAGAGTCCACTCTAAGACCCATCTCATACAATTTCCACCACCTCCCAATAGTACCAGACTAAGAACTAAGCCTTCAACATAGCAGCCTTTGGAATGAAGTCAAGATCCCATGTGGTGCCCGACTTCCTGACTTTCTGTACACACTCTCTATTCTCACCATCCCATTCCTACCTTCCTGCAACTGTGTCATTCAGAAAGGGGAGTTTCCTGTTTCCATGCTTTTGCTCTATACTTAAAGAAAAATTTAAAGTCAAGAAAACAAAACCAACAATTGAATGGTCTATTATTCACACCAACAAATGAAACAAAGGCCATATTATGCGCTCTTTCTCTCTCTCTCTCTCTCTCTCTCTCTCTCTCTCTCTCTCTCTCGGTGTGTGTGTGTGTGTGTGTGTGTGTGTCAGAGGTTGGTGCCCAGGGTTTTCCTCAATCACTCTCCACCTTCGTGTGTAAGATAGGGCCTCACATTGAACCTGGAGCTCACTGATTTAGCTAGGCCAGCTGACCAGCAAAACCCATGGGTGGTCCTGTCTCCACCTCCTAGCACTGAGATTACAGGTGTGCACTACTGTGCCTGGCTTTTTAAATGTAGGTTTTGGGGAACTGAACTCTGGTCCTCATGCTTGCATATCAGGCACTTTCCTGGCAGACCCATCTCTCCAGCTCTGTCTTCTGCTGTTTACAGAAGCCTTTATTGGTTAACCCAGACATTCTTCAGCGTGATGACTTTGAGCCTAGTTGTCGAAACTTTGGGGGTTACCTTCCCAAACACATTCCTCAGTATAATGACTTTGACACTGGCTGTCAAAACCCTGGGTGTACCCTTAGAAATTGAATATTTGTCTGTTTGTATTGTATGCTTTGAATAGGCAGGCTCGCTTCTGACTTCTGCAGGAATCTGCTGATGTCAGTGTTAACTCTTTTAAACCAGAGGCTCGGAGGCAGAGAGTGACCTCCTCAAGGAGAGGCAAATAGTGAACATCTAAGTTGTTTTGATCCCGTGAAGTTTATAGTTATCTAGAGCAGGCCATACACAATTGCAACAGTCAAAAAACGGTTCTAGGTTACTGCCTTTGTTATTCCTAAATGAGAATATCCTGGCTACATCCTCCAAGGCTTGCTCTTAGTTCTCAAGATTGATGCCTGTCCAAGGAGGGTTGCTGACAGACTGATTAGTCCTTTAAGAATATGTCAGCTACTTTTCTTATTTCTGCAATGAAATACCAGACAAAAACAACAGAAGGAATTAAGGCTTTGTTATGGTTTACAGTTTGAGGGTACAGTTCGTGATGGTGGGGAAGTCACAGCAGCAGCGTCTTGAGGCAGCTGCTCACCTTGTGTTCTCAGTCAGGCAGAAGAGAGAGGTGAACGCTGCTGATGAGCTCGCTTCCTCATGAGATTGCGCCCCCCACATTCAGGATAGGCCTTCCCACTTTAGTTGACTCAATCTAGAAACACCCTCATGGACGTGCTCAGAGGTTTGTCTCCCAGGCGATCCTAACCCTGCCAAGTCAATAATAACCACAATAGAGGGGTTAATGTTGCTCGCAACAGGGAAAGAGCAGACAGGCAAATGGCCAGGGCAGAGATATTTCATGCTCTTAGGGCTATGACATTTCACTGCTTTTTCAGGAGTCTCTTTCTCTCTTTCCTGTGGTTCTACTCCTGACCGTTTTCATACCCTTTACCCCTTTTAAAATGTGAGCAAGTTAATTAGACTTTGAATTTCTCTTGGCAGTCCTTGAAGTAACTGGAGTCATATGTAATAAAATCAGATTTGACAAGCAGATTTTTCTAAGCCTCTTTCTTCTTCCCTTTCATGCCCCCCCTCTCTTTCTTTCCTTGAAACCTTCTTTCCTTTTCCTCCTCCCTTTCTCTCTTGGCTATCTAGTTTGTAAGGAGTTCCATACCACCCCTTCAAATCACTGGAACAATGAATGCTTCTTCAGTAGATGAGATACCTTAGCCTAGAATCTAGATCACAACTTAATTGGAAAAATAAACACATCATTATATTGTTGTTGTCTGTTTGTTTGTTTTTTAGGCCCTTGGCTTTGAGGTTCTATGGAAGTAATAACTGTACAGCAGATGTTGAATGCTTCTTAGCTTTTATTTATCTGGTGAGGAAATTACAATCAAGGATCTGAAGCACCCTGGCAGCAACCCCAGTTATTAATGACAGAGCTAGGAGGAGAACTGGGGCTGTGGACTGGAGCCCCAGGCTTGAGGATCAACGGGGTCTATCACTCTTCCAGTGGAAGAGGAACACCAATGGGCATGGACGCCGAAGAAAGCCCTAATGCATCATTTACCCCGTGAGTTATTCTTCAGGGATTTGGGGAGCCCATACATGCTTAGAATGGGGTCTGGACTAGACTTGGACTTCATGCTCCTTGTCAACTTGCGATTCGTCCAGATGAATGTTACACATGATGGAGGATGAGGCCATGGGAGGTTCTTCCTTGTGGTTTGGCAACACCAGGATAAGATACCATAGCAACAGTCAGTCCAGGCTTAGACTCTGTACAGATGCTAATTCTTTACTAGATTTTCAGCCGTCATGTCTGGCAGTAGTTTGGAGGCAAGGCTTTGGAACTAATCTTGTCTGCTTGGGGAATATTTAAGTTTCCTTATAAATTGGTAACAGCTGGTTATCATCAGTGCACCAGGCCAGGCACATTGGTAACCAAAAAGGATGACAATGGAGGGGAGAGTCTCACTGCCCATCACAAAGGCCAGCTGTATCCCCATCACCTGACTAGCCCTTCTGTCTCTCTGCAAACTTCTTCCTCTATTGAAGGGGTGCATCTTCATCCTTCCCATTAGAGTCGTTTGTTCCTTAAGATTACAACCTCTTCTTCCTCTGTGCAGATCTCAAGCAGGGAGGGTGAGAACCATGGTTAACCATTCCATGAAAGCATTTCTTCCTGACTGCAAGAATCTTTAAGAATCTTTTCTCATTTTTATCTTGGAGAAACTGATGTGAATCAGACACAGTGGAGATATCCTATGTAGAAGGTACCGGTATGCAGCTTATGCCCTTGCTAAATGGGATAGAGGGATATGTCTCGATTTCCTGTACATATTCTATAGTTCTATAGTTTACTTTGTGTGTGCTCATGGGAATGTGTATAGGTGTGTGTGTGTGCGCGCATGTGTGCGTGCGTGCATGTTGACCAGACATCAACCTCAGGGTCTCCTCCTCAGCTGCCCTCCACTTCATTTCTTTTGTTTTGATATGATCTCTCAGTCTCTCACTTCTCGGAGCTCAGCAATTAGGCTGGGCAGCGCCTTACTAAGTCCACCCAATGTGCCTATCCCTGTCTCCCCAGCACTGAGCCTGTAAGTGCACAACACAAGGCCTGGCTAAACTATCTCCTTAGTCCCAGAGTTTGTGTTTTAGAAGGAAACCACTGTGTGAATATAGGAGGAGTCCACTCTGTTTCCCCTCTGACTACTTGTTCTAAAACATTCCCGCTAAGCTGTCCTTTGGAAAGTTATTGGGCACACCCTCTCCACTCCCCATACATCCACTTTTCTCTGGTTGTTACATCAGGCAAAGGCTCCTAACAAGGACTAAAAGTGATTGGAAGATGCGGGGACTACTCTAATGGTGGTGGGGACAGAGATTCACCCCTTTGGTGCGACAAGAAGTGTGTGGGGAGACCGAAGTGTTGTTCGGGGCTTGGGGGTGCTGTTTGTATGTGGATGATTCTGTCCCACACAGGAGACTTTATTTCCTAGATGCTTCTTCTGTGGAGTCATTAGCTCACCTGGGATGAGGGATGATAATGGCTGTGCTTGTTAAGGGCGAACCTATACTTCACGTCATTGTGCTAAGTGCTCTGGACATGAGGTCTCTTTAAATCCTCTTCAGCAACACTTTAGAGAGACTCTCCTCCCTGCCCAGACCTCTGTCTCCACAGAAGAATCACGCTGCTCCAGTTAGCAGGCTCAGGGACAGAGCTGGGACTTTGTCTGAGAGTTCCTGAAGTCCCCTGGAGCTCAGGACCACAAAGCCCGCCTCTTTCTTCTATCTTTCTCCTTTCTGAGAGTGAGAAGCGGCCCATGAGCATCAGCCCCAGACAGTGAGCTAGCTAGGCTCCAGTTCCATCAATGGTTCCCCAGGCAACTGCAAACAAGATGCAAGGTTCACCTGCTTGACACACGAGTCCACTTGGTCTTATTTTCTTGAACTCTGTAATCAGCTCTGTCTAACATGTTCCTTGTTTCTGTGACAGCTTCAGAATGTAAATCTGGAGCTCTTTGGTCTGAGACGTTGTTTTTCTGCTTGGACTTTTCTGCAGTTTGTCTCAACTGGAGGATTTGATAGAATGAAACTACTTTTCCTTTTACATCCTTTGGATTGCCTTTAGGCAGAATGAAAATATGCAAATTCTTTCCCCTCGGGCTTGCTCTTCTTTCCAGATCTGGAGATGAGGAAGAAGGTTGGAAGGGTTTTAGAAGTAGGGGGAAATAATCTCTCCTTTGCACCGCAGGAAAATAAGTCTCTTCTGGCCCTTTCTAGCAGGGAGTCAGGGCTAGTTTGGCAGCAACACTGTGAAATCTCCCACGACTGTCCCATATACACGGGACACAACTTCCTTTCTGAGATGCCTCATTTCTGATGATTCATAGTTTGGGGGTCATAACTTCTAGATAGTTTTTCTTGAATAAACACCCTACTTTTGGCTGCTGACTCCGCCACACCCAGTTATCATACGATGCTCCCATCCTTGGCTTCTTCAAAGAGTACTTCCAACCAATTCGCTTGTGGGAAGAATTCCCAGTTTAAACATTGCTTTGATTTTGACTTTGTTTTTTTAAAGATTTATTATTTTATTTTTAATGATGTATGGGTGTGTCAGTATGAGAATATGCAAGTGTGTATATTGGGAGGAGGGGTTATACATGTCATACAGTGCCCAGGAAGTCCAGAAGACAGCATTGGGCTCCCTGGGGCTGGAGCTATAGGCAGTGGTGAGCCACCCAATGTGGGTGCTGGGAACTAATTCAGGTCCTCTGTAAGAGGGGTATTGCTTTTAACCACTGAGTTATTTCTCCAGAGATCCTTGCGTACTGCCCCCATAAAACCAAAGATGTAGAAGAGGTTATGGGTATTGTTGCTAGAAATGCCTTAATAACAAATCTGATTATACTGGTTTTTATATCGAGGGCAAAATGATCCATTGTACCAGCAAGCATAACACCAAGGCATCTTTTTCTTGGGGCTCTATTTTGGGTGTTTGAATAAAACTATTATCCTAGCCTGAGTACTAGCCAGGCCCCAAGTCTGTCTGAACAGTATGCAGCTAGACAATATGTGTTGCATCTTTTTTTTCAAGCCACACCCTGAGGAAACAGATACTCAGTCTTCCTCCTCATTTTCCAAATGCAATCAGGTTATTAGCTTTGACTTAATGAAGAAAATAGTTGGCAGGAATGAGCCAGGCTCAGAAACACACTGAGGAAAAGGCTGAGGATTCTGAAGAAGGAGGGGAGAAAAGAGAAAGAAGAAAAGAATCCAATATGTGCAAGTAAGCACTTTTCATATTTCACGTTAAATAGTTGGGCACCATTTGTTAAAAGAAGGGGAAAAAAACGTTTTCGATATTCTAAGCATACTGCTTAAACCACAAATTCTGTAAAAAATGAACAGCACAAGCCATTAACAGCTGTATGCACCCTAAACACCTTAGGCGAGAAGATAGGATACTAATGCAAAGGGCCCCTCCAAGCCATCAGTCTGCACAGGGCTCGGTTCCCGCAATTTCATAAGATAAATGCCTTGGCTGTTGTACGATGATGAGACTACAGCTGAGACGAATCTCCGTGTTTTTCACCAGTGATTTAATAAAGGGCCAGCTCGGGATAAATATGGAACGGCTACTCCGGAAGCTCTCCGAGTTTTGCGCTGAAATGGAATAGAACTTGCTCCTGTAAATTGATTGCATCCAAAGTTCCGATTTGCCCACGCATGGAAGAAAGATGTTTACAAAGTCACGGACTGTAAACACCCCGTGTAACACGTGTAAACATCTGCAGCGTTAGAGGGAGGCTAGGGAAAGAGGCCTCCCTAGGCAGAGCCTAGAGGTTTGAGATCTGGACATTGACTTTTCAGGGTCAGCAATGGCTGATGGGAAACGGGAAGGTCTGAGCTGTGTTTTCTGACATCTCTCACCTTGACTTTCTCATAAGAACTTCTCTGTCCATCAGAAATCCCACGAGTACTGGTTTTTTATTGTTTTGTCTTAAGAGGTATTAAACATATATCCAATCAATAGTAGCGGTGGGGGGGGGGGCTGGGGAGGTAGCTTCATGGGTGCAACGCCTCCTGTGCACGCATGAGGACATGGGTTCACAACCCTAGCTCCCATGTTCAAAATAAAATACCCTCAGGATGTCAGTGTGCATGTGCACCAAAAACCCTAGCACTGAGGAGGCAGAGGTAGGAAGATCTCAGAATCACTGGCCAATTACTCTTTATGACTTGGTTTTAATGAGGGACCCTGTTTCAAAGAATAATATGGAGAGTCATAAAGGAAGACAAGAGAAATTGACTTCTTCACTGGGACACACACACATACACAGTAACTAGGTTATTTACATAAATATCCAAAGGGCTGGACAGCTATATAAACATACTGTTATATTACGGACAGCTCATTTCAAAAGTATTCTAAATTGTAGATAGCAAGACTTATTATAATTTTTTAAAACTTTTATTCTTATATTGTTTTCATGGCTGCTTTGCCTGCATGTGTATCACATATGTGTGCCCAGTGTCATGAAGGCCGTAAGAAGTTGGAGTTACAGAAGGTTATGGGCTGCCAATTGAACCCAGGTCCTCTGGAGGGCAGCCCCTGCTCTCAATCAGTGAACCGTCTCTCCAGCTCCCAGACCCACTTTAATTTCAGA
Organism: Chionomys nivalis; assembly: GCF_950005125.1. Classification (NCBI taxonomy): domain Eukaryota; kingdom Metazoa; phylum Chordata; class Mammalia; order Rodentia; family Cricetidae; genus Chionomys; species Chionomys nivalis. The sequence continues at coordinate 98,364,656 of NC_080090.1, forward strand.
GACTTATCTAAGTCTTTCATCCACAAGTAAGAAAAATCTGGGACCCCATTTTTGGTAAATAGAAGTAAGAAAACCAGGAAAGAAGGGAAGAAGAACTCAATTATTTCTATTTTGGGAGGCTCATGTGTGTGTGTGTGTTGTGTGTTTGGGTTCACGTGTCCGTGTATCTATGTAAAAGTCTAGGATCATCCTTGAACGCTGTCCCTCATGGGCCACCCACCTTACTTTCTGAAACAGGCTCTCTTTAGGACCTGGGTTGCCAATTAGCTTAAGCTGTCTGGCAGGGAGTTCAGAGATCTGTCCCCGCCTTCCCAGCGCTGGGATCACAGGTCTGCACACCATGCCTAGCTTTTTATGTGAGTGCTAGGGATCAAACTCAGATCTTTATGCTTGGTGCAGCAAGTACTTCACCCAGCATGGCACCCTTTGCCCAGCCCACTGGGACTTGTAATTTTGACAGTTGAGTCTAAGGAGGTGGACTAACCCCATCTCAAGTGACTGACAGGTTTTGTTGGGGGAAACGGGGCACATGCATGATTGTCAGCGGTTTTATCTAGGGGCTGGCCATGGTTGCTGCCTAAGGTTATGGAAACTGAGTCCCGCAGTGCTGCGGCTCGGAGCTGTGTGGGTCTGAAGCCCGCTGGCCTGTCCTCTGCCCGGGGGGTCTCTCTGACTTTAATTACGTCCTCCTTGACTGAATTCACAGGTGGCTTTCCATGGAGGAGGTTGTCCCTCTCCCCACAGCCCGGCTGGCTGCTCATTTCCTTAGTGGCTTAGCAGGGCCACGGTGAAACAGAAGCTGGCGACTTCTCCGTTCTTTACACAACCTGGTGTTAGAGGTTGACCTTTCACCCCTAGAGATTTGGAGGATTAAGGCTGCTTTTAAGTCCCGCTCTAGTGACTAATCCACCACTTTGACTGGGTGTTATGTAAGCATTTCCTGCCTTACCCTTTAAATCCTGCAAACATAATAAAAGAGCGGATAACCTTTACCTTCGGATTTCACTACTGTCTTTTGCGCCGTGGCATCAGCCATGGAAGGATCCAGAAACAGAAAGCTAATAAGTGATAGCCTCATTTCTTTTTCTTTTTTGCCCTGGGACATGTAACAAACATTACAATATTTAATATATTCGGGTCAAATAGTTGTAGGGGAACACCAAAAGCTTCAGACTGGGCAAACAGTGGTCCCCCTCCCCGCTAACTGCATATATTTCCCCACAAAACAATGAAGCAGATGGTATCGGGTGTTTCCTCCCCTCCTATTTTAAACAAATTAGAACCAATAAGACCCAAATGATAGATGAAAAGCTGGGCTGAGAGTAACACAGGCTTTGACTCTTGCTGTCTAGGTCCCGTATCATCTTGGTTTTAACCCCAACAGTGAATCTCGAACTAAGCGCTCCTGTTTTCTGTCCGCCTTCACCTGGTCAGAGAGCACTCCTGAAGGCTCCTCCTTAGGAACAGAGTCATAGAACTGACACAAAGATGCCTGGACGCCCCTGTGGCCGCGGGAGTTGCCCCCAGAATTCTGCTGAGTGTGTCCCTGGCACATCGCTGTTCTTTTCGTGGGAGTAGCTACACCAGCAGAGTCATGATCTCGCCATCTTGAAAAAGTTCTAAGGAGAGAGGTCTGTGGGGCCTGGGGAAAATGGTTCAGTGGATAGGGTTCTGGTTTGGAAAAAGGACCTGAGTTGAACCCTCAGGACCTGTGTGAGAAATCCTGGTGCACATTTGTAATCCCAGTGCCAGGAAAGTGGAGACAGAAGGGCCCCTGGGCCTCGCTACCCAGATAGCCTTCTTGGTGAGTTCTATGCTAGGGTGAGACCCTGTTTCATAACTGAAAGAAAGAAAGAGAGAGTGGGTAAGGAAGGGAAGAAGAAAGGAAAGAGGGAGGGGAGATAGGCTGCATCTGAGTTGTCCTCCATGAGCATGTGCACGTATGTGCATACACGTGTGTATCTGCAATGCATGAACATGCATACACAGAGCCATGTGTCCTCTTCCACACACGTGCACATGCATGCACACACATACACACTACACACACACACAAAAGGGGGGGGGACTGTGGATTAGATTAATGCCTATTTTTATTCTCAGTATTGTTTTGTTGTGCACACAAAAGCACAACATGACAGACCGAGCATGACAGTAGCTGAAAGCAGAGGGAGGACGCTAAGTGGCTCATCCTCAGAACCACAGGTCAGAGACAGGGAAGCTCTGTGTCCAGCCTCCCTCTGACCGAGGGCCACTGTGTGTCCCAGCTCTGCGTCCAGCCTTCCTATGACTGAGGGTCACTGTGTGTGGTCCCCAGCTCTGCGTCCAGCCTTCCTCTGACCGAGGGTCACTGTGTGGAGTCCTCAGCTCTGCGTCCAGCCTTCTTCTGACCGAGGGTCACTGTGTGGAGTCCTCAGCTCTGCGTCCAGCCTTCTTCTGACCGAGGGTCACTGTGTGGAATCCTCAGCTCTGCGTCCAGCCTTCTTCTGACCGAGGGTCACTGTGTGGAGTCCTCAGCTCTGCGTCCAGCTGTGTAGTCCTGAGCTCTGTGTCCAGCCTTCCTCTTTCTTGAGATGTCACTGTATTTGGTCTTCAGTTCCTTTACCTTCAAATGGTGACAAAGTCAGAAACCTTGCTTCTGACTACTGGAGGCTGGTGTTATGTTTTCATGTAAAGTTAATACAATTAAATGTCCCCTGGAAGATTTCCAGTTGATTACTTAAAAAAAAAAAAATGACAGTTTGTTGAGATGGTTAATCAGGTAAGGGTGCTTGCCACCAAGCCTGATGACCAGAGCTTGAGGTCTGGACTCGCAGGAAGAAAGCAGTGAATCGAGTCCTACAAGCTGCCCTTTGACCTTTACATGTGCACCCTATGCACAATAAACGAATAACATAATTTTTTAAATTGAAAAACAATTAGAATTAACAAATAAGTACTTGTTACCCTTAGATATTGTAGTAATCTAATTAACTATGGAGATGAGTGCCTTTTCAATTGTGTCAGATGCTGTGTAAGCATCTGTGGAGTGTGTGTATGTGTGGTACATGTGTGTCCTCGAATTATACTGTGTGTGCACAGATGCGGATGTTCACGTAGAGGTCAGAAGCTGATGTTTGCTATGTTTCCCCATAGCTCAGCAGCCTATTTTTTGAGAAGCTGGAGCTCTTTGATTTGTAGGCTGGCTGGCTAGTCAGTCCAGATCCCCCTTCTCTACCTCCTAGAGGCATGGGAGATTCTTTCCCAGTGCATTTAAGGGTGAGAAGATGTGGAACCCAATGCCAGGAACCTGTGGCCAGATAGCAAGCAGCTCCTCGTACTCCTTGCTGGGGTTCTGATGGACTCTGGGACATGTAGGACATATGTGGCATGTGCCATTCATGTCTGATGGTAAATACTTTCCCAGTGAGTCTCTTCAGATCTTTAGTAATGTCCTGTTTATGCGGGACACGTCCCTTCTTGTAGGTGGATGCATCACCACTTGGAGCCTGTGTGAAAGCCACGCGTATGTGGAAATAAACACTGTGCTGTTCAAGTGCTTCTGGGCCCACTCCACATGCTGTGGTACAGTTGAGGGAGGGAGTCACTCAGGCGCACCCAAAGCCTCCTTGGTGCTGTGCTCAGGTTCCTGCAGAGAGGAAAAACAAACAGGAGATGGCACTGGGGTAAAGAAATAGTCCAAGGGACAGAGACCAAACATCCAGATCAATCTGAGGTCCTCAGCTTCATAGTATAGACGGCCCAGGTATGCTCAGACCTAAGTTCACACAGTCCATCACAAAGATCCACTCATCTCTTCTAAGGGAGTTTACTATGTCCGGCACATCTCCAGATCCCCTAGATGAAAAAAAGGAAAAGGCAAGTAAATTTTTTGAAGCAAGTTCTCATATCTCCCACGCTGATCTTGCTACAGAACCAAGGATGACTTCTAATTTGAAATTCTGATCTTCCTGCCTCCACCTCCAGAATGTTGAGATTACAGGTATGTGCAACCATCTGGTTGATAGGGCTCCTTAAATCAGAGCCAGGCTCCATGCATGATAGACCAGCACTCCACCAATTAAGTACATCAGCACTACATATAAATATTTTATTTGGAAAATAGGAAAGTGAAGACCTCCCATGTCCATTTCTCAAAGCTTTTCTGAAGAACACATGAAGAGGAATGGTCAGATACTGCAAGTTCTTAAACATTGTAGCATCAGGAAACTCTCAGATGATTAGGCTCTATAATAGTAACTGATTCTGAGTTGGGGCTTGCTGGATAGCTGATTAACAAGGAAACAAATATTTGTGCAATGCTAAATTATTATAGCTTTGCACAAATTTGTGATTTGGGGTATACCTACAACTGAGATACCATAAAAATGAGTTGTTTTTTTTTTTCTGGGGAGACATGAACAAGCATCTATTCACCTCAGATAGAGCACTGGGGACTGAAAGAAATGATTCACCCAACTTGGTAAACCAAGATTACTTATAGGAGAGAGCATAAGGGGTTACACCTCCAGGATCATGGGAAATTCAAAGTCAGCTGCATCATAGAAACCTGCATCCCAGCATAGGGTCTAATGATGAAAGCTGAATTCCCAGCACTCTCTCCACAATATGCAGGCAGCTCAATAGACCAGGTGGTCTCCCTCTCCTCAACAATCCTTACTGTTTATGTATGCTTAGGAAAGACAAGGCTGTGTGATTCTTGTTAGTTCTTAGGACTTTCTGAGACTTGTGAGTTTACTTCCTGAGTCTCAGTGAATCTCACCCTTTGGTACAGAATACACAGCAACCAGGTAACAGAAGTCAACTGTGCTTTGCTAACCAACATGTCTCTAAACCACCACAGTAATTGCTGAAAGAGAAGAATGGCGCTTGCAATTTAAACAAGAAACCATTGAAATTATGATGAAATAACCTCAGCTCAGTGCATTTGGGCTGAGATGCAGGTGGAGACCAGGGAAGCTACAAGAAGTCTTGAGAGACTCAGGTGAATGTCTTAGTGCTGGGATGGAAGAACTTGTTGTCGTCACCTGACTTTGTACCTCTAACCTTGTACGTAATCACAGCATGCCTGGAGATGTGTTTTTGCAAACTAGAAGTGATGGAAAAAAATGAAAAAGAAGACACCAAGGCATCTAAAAAAAATTAAATTCACACACTAATGATATCTCACTTATGATGTATGTTATGATTTTTGGCTGCGGGTCCTGAGCAGCTTGCAGTGGGGTCCCGGTGCCTGGTCCCAAGCAGGGGGGTGGTCTGGGCAGCGGGTCCTGAGAGCCGCCAGCCCTGGGCAGAGCCCAGTCATGCAGCAGGCTGGTCCTGGTGACAGTGAGTCCCCAGAAGGTTCAGGTTCCCAGCAGCAAGTGGCTGGGCAGACGAGCAGGTAGGAGACACGTGGACAGGCACATCATATAGAATAGAATTGGATATTTATTAGTTGAGTTATGGAGTGGGAAGGAAAAAGGGGAGAACAGGGAGGGAAGAGAGAGAGAGAGAGAGAGAGAGAGAGAGAGAGAGGAAAGAGAAAAAAGGACAGAGAGAGAGAAAAGGGGAGAGGGGAGAGGGAAAAGGGACTGCAAGAGAAGCCAAGAAAGCGAGAGGAGGGAGGGGCTGCAGGGAGTGGGTGTGGCTTGTCTCTTAGAGTGAAGAGCAATCATAACAATGTAGATGAACGTTTTTACTCATTCCAATAGCCTCAAGGTATTTGATTTTTAATCTTTGAATGGATTTAACTACTCTTTGAGACTTACTTAGTTTTACTTTTGTGTGAGTGTTTGCCTGCGTGTATGTCTGTGTAGCATGTGCATGCCAGAGGAAGACAGAAGAGGATGTTAGATCTCCTAGAATGAGAGGTAGAGATGGTTGTGAGCCACCAGCCAAATTCAGGTCCTCTGCAAGAGCAGCAAATGTTCCTACTGCTAAGCTGTCTCTGCAACTAAGAATACATCAACAATTCAAACTATAGCAATCTTGTCTGTCATCTTGGGGTTGATACTATCATAGACCTCATAGGCTCCAAAATCCACTGTTGGTATTCTTATTCTTTCTGAACATTTTTGTATGTATGCATACATGTACACACATATGTGGTATATGTACATTATGGTGTGTGTGTATATGTGTGTGGAAATGCTTAGGTAAATGTATGTTTGGAGACCAGAGGATGACACTGGTTGTCTTTCTGTGTTCTTCGCTTGTGCATTTGAGACAGCAACTGTCATTCAACATAGAGCTCAAGAATTAGGCTGGTTGGCAGGTGAGGCCCGGGAGTCTCTCCTGTCTGTTTTCTCATGCGACTTTCCTAGGGTTACAGAACACAAGCCAATAAACCCAGTGCTTCTAGGTTCTAGGAATCAAGATTCAGGCCATCACGACTGCACAGCAAGTACATCACCCCCGAGTCACCTCCCTGTCTCCTTCCTGGAAGTGTTCTAAGTTGTATATTTCTAACAGCAGACACATTGCTAGATTTCGCCCCACATATAACCTAACTGCTGAGAATGGTAGCGGCTCAGCCTCCGTGTAGGTCCCACTTATCAGTCGGGAGAGGCAACTAAGGCCAAACGGTGCCCAGAGAAAATGGCAATGAAGAGAGGAATCGGGACTGAAGTGTTTCATGACACAAAAGTCTTTTCAAATTACAGCATGAAAGGAATCAGTTCAGCCAGGTGTTGCAGTGTCCCAGGAGTCCAGGTAGAGCAATTACTGAAATAACAACAAGAAAATGGATGCAAAAGAGAAAAGAAATGAAAAAGAACTTCTCTCTAAAGGCAATTCAGGAAGGGAGCTGGGCACCCTGTAAACCTGCTGTTTACACAGATCTCCCGCAAACAAAAGCATTGAGCCATGGGAAAACCCTACACTGCTCGGTCAAAGCACTCAGCATGAAGGTGACTTTTCCTGAAAGAAGCATGCCTGAGTTGGGGGCCTCTGTGGTTAGATAATTCCCTTTGTGTAAAAGCCATTTAATACGACTGTGGGTAAGAAATGGGCCTCTTCTTTACAATCCGTCTTGCCTTCTATATATCAAAAGAGATGGATTAGTGTTTGTTGAATGCTTTTAGGAGGATCACCTGATTCAGTATATAAAAAATAAATTTTAGTTAGTCAGTTAGATCCACAAGGCAGGGTGCTGGACCCCTTCCTTTGCACTGGAGGGGCCCCGGGGGAACTGAGATTGACTCTACAGTGCAATGAGACCATTAGAAGATCCCTTCTGCTGGGTGCAGGTTCAGCCCTCCCCAGAGCATCCTTACCAGCAGCAACCATCCTGCTCACTGACAGCCTTCTCTGCTCGGGGGCATGTTTATGGAGTCTGGATAGAGATTATCTGAAAAACAAACACGGAAGACTGTTACAAATTATTTGGAAACTTAACAACCATCCTAATGGTGGAGAAGAGAAGGCATCTTGGCTTTCAGGGAATCCAGAGTCCTGGGGCTGGTCCTTAGCCCCCGGGTGTGGTTAATGTCCATCTCTAAGATGCATCTTCAGGTTCATATAACACCAACGGTGAAGAGATGCCCAAAGTTCACAGACATCTGGTCAGAGCCCCCCTTCAATCCTTGAACACACCATTAACAATAACAAAGCTTTTACGCTTGGGGAGAACCTCAGAAGTTGACAAGTGTGCCTTCAACTTCCGGGGAGTTTGCTATTATTGTTTAGATTCTGTGATACTCTGCAGTCACCATTGTGAAGCCTTGCAAACTCACCTAGGAACCTGTCCTGACAGCTAACATAAGCACAAATGTGGGGATCGGTGTCCGTGGTCTGTCTCTGCAGATGCAATGAAGGATTGCTGATGGCTATTCTCAACACCTTTAAGCTTTCTCAAGTCCGATAGCTTCAGTTTATTTTTACCTCGGTGTGGAAATTGCAACTGACTTCAGCTCTAGACATTGTGAATTAATTTCCTATGCCTGCCCCAGGGGTCCAGGGAGGAAATGGGTGCACCTGCCCCAAATCAAATGAATAATTCATACCGCATCTGGTCCAAAGGTGATAGGCAGCATAGCAATGCAGAAACAGCTGGAAATGAGATCATGGGCATCTCCCCTCGCCCCCCCCCATACACAAACAAACACACACACAAACACACCCACCCACACACACACCACAGGGAAGCAGAAAGGCAACTGTATTTAGCTCATTATGTGGTACTCATAATTCCAAGTTTGACTAGCTCAGGGTTCTTTCTGTTCCAGCTAGGGCCTCAGATGATAGTCAAAGAAGACAAGGCTCAGAAGTGGTCAAAGGTCACCTTTTTGGAATCATCGGTAGAAGCCTGCAGAATGTGGCTCTGAGTACCCAAACATCCTTGTTTTCCTCCCAGGTCAAGGCTGGTATGTGAATATAAGATGCTTTGGCATGGCCACACTGAGAATAAGCCCGATCCTTTCATCTGACAGCTGTGCCACAGTAGGAGAGTTTTACAAAAAATGTTTCTCTCTCTCTCTCTCTCTCTCTCTCTCTCTCTCTCTCTCTCACACACACACACACACACACACACACACACACACACGGAGTCTATTTAGTGCTGTCAGTATGTGCATAGATGTATGGCCATCTACAGGTTTAAGGGCAACCTCGCAGGGGCCACATTCCCAAAGAACCGACTCCCCTTCTCCCAGCACCCATCTGTATCAATAGCTCCTCAGGCAGAAGTGGGTCTTCCTAACCACTTCCCTCTCACTCTGGAAGAAGGGGAAGAAAGATTTTAAGAGCCAGAGGCAGTGGGTGACTACAGCAAAACAGTTTTCCATTCAGAGCATGGCGGTTGCTCATACGCACCAACAGCGTCTGTGACGGCATGCCCAAGACCTACACACATGAAACATTGAGCCATACAAAATCCCAGGCATTATATCCTGCATGGCTCTTCTCTCCTTCTTTCTTTCTTAGTACACTGAAAGAAAGCCCAGGCTGCATAGGGTAACCATACACAAGAATTCAAACCAAGAGTTACCGCTAAGGGCTAAGAGAACAGCAACATGAACCTTCCTCATGACACACACGTGAGACCCTGCAGCCCTGCAGGAGGTCTAGCTGCCTGTCTCCAAGTCGGACAACAGAAGCTCTAGATGCTGTGGGACAGAGACAAGGCATTTCTGCTGAGCCTGAGCTAGACTTCCACCCAAAGAGACTGTTAGAGATGATAAGGACCAATGCTGTTGAAAAATACTAAGTCTTGGAGGCTAGGGGTGTAGCTCAGCGGGTGTTTACTTGACTTTTTACATGGCTTCTAGAGCTCAAACTCAGGTTCTCACGTTTACTGACTGAGCAATCTCCCTGGCCTCTTCGGTTTGCTTGCTTGCTTGTCTTTTTAAAATGTGGATAATTTCCTGATTATGTTAAATTAAGTCATCTCTATTTATGATGCATGTAATGTTTTATATTATATATAAAAGTGAGAACTCATAGATAGGAAAGCCAATGACAGTTACTAAGGTCTGAGGGTGTGTACATTAGAAGGATTCCGATCAAAACCCACCAAGTTTCACTTAGGAGGAGAACATTCAAAACATCCATTGTGTATCAGAGTGGATTACTGCAGCTAATAGCAAGGTGTATATTTCCTAATTTTTAAGAGAGTCAGTCTTATTTTGATTTTAGTTATTTGCTTTTGAGGATGTCCCCCCTTTCATTAAAAATAGATTTTTTTCCCTCACATATTTTATCCCAGTTACAGTTCCCCTCCTTCTGCTCCTCAAGGTCCCTCCCCACTTCTCTCCCATCTGAATCTATTCTCTTCCTGTCTCTCATTAGAAAACAAATTCTAAAGGAATACAATATAATTAATATAATATAGTATAAAGACTAACACAATGAAATTGGACAAAGCAAACAAATGAAAGGAAAAGAGTCCAAGAAAAGGCCCAAGAAACAAGGACACACTTATTTGCACGCTGGTAATCCCATACAAACACTAAACTGAAAGCCATACTATATATGCAGAGGACCTGGTGCAGATCTGTGCAGGCCTGGTGCATGCGGCCTCAGTCTCTGTGAGTTCATATGAGCCTTGCTCAGCTGACTTAGAGGACCTTGTTTTCTTGGTGTCCTTCATCCCCTCAAGCTCTATACTTTTTCTGCTTTCCTTTTTCCACAGAGTTATCAGGGATTTGATGGAGATATCTCATTTAGGCTGAGTGTTTCAGTGTCTCTCATTCTCTGCACAATGTCTGGCTGTGGGTCTCGTATTTCTTCCTATTTGCTTAGGAAGAAGCTTCTCTGTTGGTTGGCTGAGCAAGACACTGATCTATTTGTATAACAGAATGGTCATGAAAAGCCATTTTGGTGCTATTTCTTTTTTTTTCTAGAACAATGGGGTTTAATTTCCCCCTTTGTCCCTGGGCTATCTAGTCTCAGGTTTTGGTCGCCCAAAAGTGTAGAGTATGGGTTCCATCTCATAGAGTGGACTTTAAGTCAAATCAGATATTGACTGGTTATGCCCAGAAGCTTTGTGCCACCATTGCAGATAGGTCACTAATGTAGATTAAAAGTTTTGTGGTTGGGTTGGTGTTCATCTTTCTCCTCCAGTAGCACGCAGTGTACCTTGCTGTACCAAATACACTAGGATATAAAGGCACAGGATTTATGTAGGCACCAGCTTGACTTCTCTGTGTTCAATGAGTTCTATAGGTGTTGTCTTCAGCAATGTGATAGTTTTAGTTTTTATTTGTGGAGATAGTCTGAGAGGCAGGCAGACGGGCAGATAGATAGCAAAGAAGGCTCTCGGTAGATTGAGGTACTTTTCACTTAAACATTTAAGACAGTGGACCTCCTGATTCTTCTACCAAGACAAAGACTTAGTGAGTTTTTTTTCCTCTCCCTCAATTGGAAGTGGAGCCTGTGGCGGGAGTCATAAGCTTTCTTGGGGGTAAAACCTGTGGTGGGAATCAATCAGCTTTTTTGGGGGTGGAGCCTGTGGTGGGAGTCAATCAGCTTTCCTTTCCTGAATTGTCCAACCCCCTGCTGTGGCCCAAATCACCCAGTTCCAAAAGAGAACTCATTACATTCCCAATCATATAAAAATCTGACCTTGAGCTGGACAGCAGCTCTAAGTCACCCTTTCTACCTTGGGGACTCTAGTCACTTTTTGTATTATGAGTGTGTGTGTGTGTGTGTGTGTGAACACTTATGCTCTCCCTAAGATCTGGTTGAGTGCCAAGACCTCGCCTTTTTAATTTGTAACTAATATGCAACCCTAACAATCTCACCCTAACAGCATCACCCAGCTGGCCAGAATCAGATGTGGGCACGTATGAATTTGAACACCTACTTCCCTAATCTCCCCTCCCAAGTGCTGGAATTACAAGTGTGCCCTACCATGCTAGGCTGTGCGGTGCTAGGGATTTGACCCAGGACGTTGTGCGTTCTCACAAAGTACTCTACTTACTGAACTACATTCCCAGACAAGAGAGTGTTCTAAAATCACACACCACACACACACAAGCGCGAGCATGATTAGGAGACATAGTGCCCTGTTTATATAATGGTTTCTGTCACCCAGCTTTCTGTTAACAAAGTCCAGTGATAACACCAAAGAAAACAATCATTTTTCCCTCAAAATTGACAGCTGGCTACATTTCCACCTTTTGAGTTGCAAAGCAGCTTCTGTAAGATTTTCCTGGTCTGGGAAGCTACTAATAAAAATTGAACTACTTGACAGGCAAGACCTAAAAATGTCCAAGGTCTTTGTGGAGAGGAGAATAAGACAGAATGCCAAAAGCATAACAACAAGTCCACAGGTACCACCATCTCTTGCATCAGGTAGAACGGCAGTGTGTGGCAGTGGATGGGCCTGCAGGAAGGGAATCTAGACCTGTATTCCTTAGCTCTCAAACAGCTGTTCTGGGTAAGGAGATGACTTAGTGGGTGAAGTGCTAGCTATGCAAGCATGCTGAACTGAGTTCAGATCTGCAACACCTATATAAAAGGCAGGCAAGGTGGTGTGGACTGTAATCCCAGCACTTGGCAGATGCCAGGGACTCACTTGCTGGCCATTGCAGCCAGATGGGTGAACCCTGGCCTCAGTGAGAGACACTGTCTCAAAAAATTAAGGTGGGAAGAGATTAGTAAAGACTCCAACATTGATATCTGACCTCATGTGTGTGTGCACTTGTGCACACACACCTACAAATAGCCCACCCTTCACAGAAAAAGAAATTGCATGTAAGCTGTCTCTGCATACCCTGGCAGCAGCACTGCCACAAATGAGCAAGGAGCAATGTGCTCAGTTTGCAAAGACACAAGCTAAGAGCCTTGTCTGGAAGAAAATGCAATTGAAGACACAAAAGAGTTTCCACAATGTGCTGTGAATTTCCCACAATGCCATAGGCTCTGAAAGGCTTAACATAAATACCAATTCAGTGAAAATAAGAGAACAAAAGAAACAACATTTTTAATAATCTTTGTGACTTTTTTTGTTTCTAATAATGCCCCATCCTCAGAATTAAAAATAACAATTTTGTCACATTTTTGCCCATCGTAAGGGTCTAAAAATTCTTACAATTACTTCTAGGGAGAAGAACACTGTTCCATGTCCTCCCTGCTCTTCAAATCCAGACATACATCTTCAAATACACAGCAGTTTGCAGACTTTCAGAGAGCGAGCACTGCCTTCTGAGCAAAACAGCCATTTCACCAGATCAGCTGTGATGCTCCTAAGAGACCCTCAGGCTGAGGCTTGGACTTGTCAATGGTCAACTTTACCAACTCAGCCAGATCCCTAACCTGGGAAAACATTTCTGATCTCTGTTTTTGGACGTGGTTGGTGCTTGTTGAAGGCAATCCCTCATTCTAAACAGCAGAAAAAGACTGCTTCCCACTGGCACACAGCAGGAATGAGGAGAACATGAAATGCACTGGGCTCATTTCTAGATGTTGCTAGAAGGCAACATCTGACGGTAGTAAGCTGTGGACAGACATGGATCACCTGTGGTGTGGCCGTTGTTAAAGCGAGCCCTCAGAACAAGACTGGCTCAGGCGTTCTGGACGCACAGGCCAAAGGTGCAGGAGACTGAGTGTCATCCTGGTGAAGAGGGAAGAAGACACAGAGGATAAAGAAGAATGGGAAAGGAACAGCCTGGGGTTACATTTGGTAGCACATAAGTCAGAAACAGGACTATCTTAGTCTGTAGAAACAGAGTGATAGACATTGATGGGGCAAAACCAGTGAAGGCCAGCCTGTGCTGCAGGTCATCAGCACAGCTGGAGCACCTCTGCACATGGAGAGCATGGACAGAACATCCTACAACAGGCCATGAACTTTAGGAGTAGAGGCACCGTGCCAGGAGCTCATTCATATCCATCCTCTGTTCTCTGTGGTGGAGAGTGAAGCCTTTGGGGAAAGCGATATGCATCCTGGGTATGGCTCCCTACCCCAGGGAGACAGTGACTGGTCTGGCCTACCAGGAAGCTGGGTTGTGTTGTTTGAGAGCAGACAATGGCTGCTCTGACCTATCAGAAAGCTGGGTTGTGTTGAGAGTAGACAATGGCTGCTCTGACCTATCAGAAAGCTGGGTTGTGTTGTTTGAGAGCAGACAATGGCAGGCCTGGCCTAGCAGGAAGTTGGATTGTATTGTTTGAGCACAGACAATGGCTGGTCTGGCCTACCAGGAAGCTGGGTTGTATTGTTTGAGCACAGACAATGGCTGGTCTGACCTATCAGAAAGCTGGGCTGTGTTGTTTGAGAGCAGACAGTTAACTGGTCTGGCCTAGCAGGAAGCTGGGTTGTATTGTTTGTGCACAGACAATGACTGGTGTGGCCTATCAGGAAGCTGGATTGTGTTATTTCCCTCATTTGTTGTTGCTATGGTGGTACTTGTCAATACACCCCGTAGGAAGCCTCAGCAGAGTTCCAGCTGATACAGTGGACTCATGCAGATTTCACCTGGTTTGATAACTCAACATGGAGTTAAAGAATATCCCAATGAAGATGAGACGAGTCCCAGTCATGAGGACAATTTTAGTATGCAGACGGTACTGAAAACTGATGACCAAGGACGCTCTTTAACTAATCTCAATTGTTTGCCAAAAGGGTCCCCAAACCTCTGTCCCAAGGCTTGTTAAAGGCAAGATCACAAGATCACATGTCAGGAGTCCAGAGTTGCAGCCCCTCTTCTGCTGGGTGGGTGCTGCCAAGCCTGTGTTCATAGTGAGAGCCTGCAGGTGGGTCGCTGTGTCTCCTCCTGAATAGGAGGTAGCATCGGAGGAGGCCATCTCTCTGTCACTGTATGAGTCACAGGTTCACCACCGACCCTCAGCTCATATGAGGAAACCAAGAACCATAAAGAAAATGAACTTGGGAATGAATATCTTTCATCATCATATCACCGCTCTGAGCTACAGTGTCCCTGGGGTTTGCTCAGCTGGAGCTCTTGGGATCACACACATGCCACCACCTCTGGCATTTTTTTTCTTGTGGATTCTGAGACTAGAACTCAGCTCCTTAGACTTTCCAGGCACGGACTTTACAGATTGAGCCATTGCCTGGGCCCCGTTTGAGCCTCTAACGGACCAATCAGCCTCTGAAGGATTAGCTGTGGTCCTTATTTCATGTAAGTAAGCCTCCATGTTGACTAAAGACACAGTATCAGAATAAAAATATTCAGGATACCTCCGGTCTCGGAGGGTGTGCCCCTGCTGAGCAGTGTTCAATGCATTTGAACATACATTACTCTTCTCACTACTAAGTAAATGCTATTATCCTATTTTATGGATGAGGCACCAAGGCACGGTGAGCTCTAATAATGGTACCACAATCAAGCAGTTTATTCACAGAGCTTAAAACAGTACTGAGGAAGTGCTGGGGAGATTTTATGAGATTAAAATCTTTTGTTGATAGCTAAACTACCCTATTAGTTTACCCAATTTAGTTTACTTGGGGAACAAGCATTCCTTTACTGGAGCAATCTGTTCACTGGAGGGGTAGCAGCTCGTGGCTGCTTGTGTCGGAGAGGTAGGATGCAAGGTGGAGGGCTCCAGTGAGATTTTGGCTGGCAAGCATCCCCCTGCAGGCTTTTGGGTTAGTTGTTCTGTGAATTCATTGCATACAAATATTTTATGATTGCATTTATTCTTCATAACAATATGAATGAGCAACTGAATACAAGCTAAATCCCTTATGAAGCCAGAGGAAGAGTGATTAAATTATAATCATCCTGGATTAATTAATCTATAATATTTGCTCTTTATATGAAAGAAGAAAATCAGCCTTCAACATAAAGGTTATGTACTCTTGAGGTCTGTGTCTTAATAAAGGAAGGGCTTGGGGAAAAAACTTGACAAGCCCCCAAGATAGGACACGTTGTAAATGTAGACAGAGAGTTATTACTGATATAAAATATATTCAATGTAATTATCAGCCACAACAAATAATCAGAGTGGTGATAACGAATAATTAACATTTTTATACTCCTATATCCATGTGTCTAACAGATAAGTGTGCAACATTGAATTAATTTATGGTGCTATAGTGTTTTAAGGAACGAATTGCCTAATCAAAGCATCTCCTCCACGGTATTGCCAGGCACAGGCAGAAATCATCAATAAGGCTTCTTCCTTTGTTTCCTGATGTAACTGTAGTAGAGATGCTCTAAAATATCTGAAAAAAAAAATCTAAGTAGAGAAACTGTGCTAAGAATTAAGTCAAGGTGAGTTAGGAGGAAACAGACTTAATGACATTGCTTTTGGTCCCTGCAATGAAGGGTTAAAAACGTGTGAAGCACAGGGCTGGGGAGATGACTCACTGTGTAAAATACTGTGTGTGCAAGTGTGAAAATACGAATTTGGATTCCCAGAACTCGTGTAAAACCAGATCTGGCAAAGTACACCTTTGATCCCATCCCTTTTACAGGGAGGTGCCGGTGCAGACAGGGAGATCTCTGGAGGTTCATGGGTCAGGTAGCCTTGTATATGCAGTGGCAAACAAGAAACCCTGCCTTGGACGAGGTAGAAAGTCGAGAACCAACAGCTGAGGAGGCTGTTTTCTCACCTCCACATCTGCACCATGGCAACAACCCCCCCCCCCAAAACACATGTATACCCAACACACAAACATTTTTTAAAATGTATGAAGCAGTTGTGCCTAGCAAGAAGGGCTATACAAAGGGGGTGAGGGCCGTGAATTGGAGTCTCCACATCTTCCTGTTCTAACTGCTGCTTCCTTGGGTCTTGCTTTCTGCAAAGAGAAGGAGAAAGAGCATGCTTCCTGTTCAGGTCAAACTGACTTCCCTGTTTCCCACAGTCTCAGCCTATGTGTTGAATTCAACCTGCATCTGTCTCTTAGGTCTCTTTTCCTCACCAGGCGTAACAAAGGTCATCTCTGTTCTTCTTTTGATCTTCAGGCTCCCACCCAATGTCCAAATGCTTCTAAAATAATCAGTGAATAACAGAGACTCAAACCTGCTGCTGGTTTCTTCTAAGCATGAGTGCACCTAATGTGGTCACAGTCTCATCCTCTCAGGTCTCCTAAAGCGAGCGTGGACAGCAGAGACACTGAGGAAGAGGATTATGTGAGCAAAGACTGATTCCCCTTCCTGCAAGGATTCCCATGCAACCCAAATCCAGAAGTAACACGCCCGGCATCCGAGTAGGCATGAAGTGCTAGCAAACAGATGGGTGGAAAGCAGTAAGTAGATCTTGGACTTGTTGTTTAAGAGTTCTTCATGGCAGCAATGTTCAAAGTCATGTGCATATCAACCACCCATAGACAGTTGAAATGCGGATTCTGGGACTGGGCAGGTTGCATTAGTAAAGAGCTCGCCTTAGGAGCAGGAGAACCCCGAGTCTGATCCCTAGAACTCAGGTAATAACTGCATCTGTGCACTTGTGACGCCAGCACACCAGCACCCCAGCACCCCAGCACTCCAGCATTGGAGAGGTGCTGACAGGCACATCCCTGGAGTCCACAGCCCTACCTCATCCGTAAGTTCCAAGGCAGCAAGAGACTCAGTCTTAAAACAAGCAAACGAAAGCGGACAATGCCTGCAGAAAAGATTTCCAAGGTTGACACATTGTCTTCATTCGTGGGCCCACACTCATATACCTGCACACAGGCAACACAGGAAAACACAGACATGTAGATTCTGAATCAGTCTGCTTGGGCAGGTTCTCAGATTCTCTGGTTATACCAAGATCGCAGGCAATGCTATCTGAGCAGTCTTCAGTTAAAGACCACAGATCTGCAGACCCTGTAGCTGTTTTTAGATAGGCTTTATATTTGCAGAATACATGCATCACTGAGTGAAAACCCATATGTTCATCTCCTCTGTTTATCATGAACTCTGTTGTCTTTCCAAAGATGCTCAGGAATCAACCATGGCTCGCTGGGTACTAGCGTGGTCCAGGTGCATGGATGATGTGCAAAGAGAAACAAGAGAAACAGTTTTGCAAACTTTCAGTTTATATGCTAAGTGGACATCTTCAGTGTGACTGCACCTTAATTTCTCATGTAACAGTATCCCATGGGTCTTACCTGTGACAGCAGGAGCACGCCTGCTCTTTTCAGGTGGATATTAGCTTCATATTAGTAAAAATCAGCATTGTTTTCACACCAATGATCAGAATTTTGTCCCAGAAATGGAGTGATGAAAAGGATGAAATAATAATAATAATAATAGAAGAAGAACTAAATCTACTTAACAGTAACAGCCATTCTGTTGACAACTGCTAGGGACCAGTTTCTGTGCTATGTTCTTCTTTGCTTTTTTATTTTTTCTAGAACCAAGCAAACTAGGCACAGTAGTCTTTCTAGTCCCGCCCTGGGCATTGAACCTAGGGCCTTGTGATAGCAAGACAAGTATTCTTTCACTGAGCTGCATCCCCACCCTTAGATTCATAGAATTTAGATGCAGCTCAGCTCGGATTTGAATCCATGCCTTCAGGATGCCAAACCTCTCAGCTTGGACAACTGTAATAATTGCTCCAGTGTTCTGCTGAGTGACTACAATGTGAGTTTTCTGTACTGGCCTGCCTTTGCGGTCCTGATGGGATTTGTCCTCAGCTGCAGCCACCAAGAGCACCTCCTGTACACATTCAGTACGTTCCCTTTTAAAAGGTGGGCCTTGCCCACCTCCCCTCCTTTCTCTCCTCTTCTCTCCTCTCCCTCCCTTCCCCTCTTCTCCCCTCCCCTCCTCTCCCCTACCCTCTCTTCTCTCCTCCTCTCCTCTCCCCTCCTCTTCTTTCCCCTCCCCTCCTCTCCTCTCCCCTCCCCTCTCCTATCCTCTCCTCTCCTTTTTCTCCTCTCCTCTCTTCTCTTCTCTTCTCTTCTCTTCTCTTCTCTTCTCTTCTCTTCTCTTCTCTTCTCTTCCCTTCCCTTCCCTTCCCTTCCCTTCCCTTCCCTTCCCTTCCCTTCCCTTCTCTTCTCTTCTCTTCTGCCACTCCTGTCTCCAGAAACCAGTCTTTCCCCCTCTCATCCACCCTTTTCCTATTCCCTTTCCCCCAATAAAAAACCCTTCATCTGAGCCCTATCACACGGCATCTTTCTCTTGTGTACAACAACACAGACTCTAAGTCCATGAGGAGTGACAGAAGTGCAGTTGACAGGGCTTATACTTGGATAGATGACATTGAAACACACTCAGGGACTGAGGACACAGCTCAGTCAGTAAAGTGGTTGCTTCTCAAACAGAAGACCAGAGTTGGTGTGATGGCTATTCTTGGCGGTCAACTTGATTATATCTGAAATTAACTAAAACTCAAATGGCTGGACACACCTGTGAAGAACCTTTTTCCTAATTAAGTCATTTGAAATGGGAAGACCTACTTCTAATCCGTATCTTTGAGGCAGTAAGAACAATTTTAATCCATATCTATTGAGGTAGGAAGATTCACTTTTAATCTGGGCCACACTTTGTGCCAGCAGCCTATATAAAGGACATGGAAAAAAAGAAACTCTCTCTTCTTTCCAGTTTGTTCTCACTCCCACTGGCAAGTCTATTCCTTCACTGGCATTAGAGTCTACTTTGTCATGATTCTGGCATATTCTCAAAACCATCTCTGAGACATCTAGCCTTGTGAACTGAGCAGCTACTGGGTCAGTGAGCATTCTGTTGGTAGACAGTCATTGTTGGGCTAGCTGGATATCAGCCTATAAATGGACAAAAGCCGTTCTAATGAATCCCCTAGAGAACCTTGACTAATACAGTTAGAATCTCAGAATCCAATTAAAAAGCTGGCCATGGTGTCACATATTTGGAACCCAAGCCCTGGGGAGGCAGAGACAAGCTTATCCTCGGGGCTCACTGACAAACCAGCCTAGCCTACTTGGATGAGTTCTAAGTCAGTAAAAGATGCTGCCTCAAAAAAATAAGGTAGATGACACCATGAGGAGCAGCACCTGTACTTGTCCTGTGGCCTTCACCTGTATGTATGTGTATGCATGTACTCCACACACACACACACACACACACACACACACACACTGGTGATAGGAGAAACCACTGTGCCCAATTTCAAAAGGAGCAAGACCTAACATGTAATCACCATGAGAAAGAGGAGTCACTGCACAGAGGGGCAGCCATCCAGTCTTGTGAGGATAATAAGGGACCACTGAACAGAGGGGTGGCATCCACAGTCTTTGAGGATGGTAAGGGACCATGGCACAGAGGGTCAGCCATCAATTCTTGTGAGGATGGTAAGGAACTATGGCACAGAGGGGCAGCCATCCACAGTTTTGGACTCTAATGGTAAGGGACCACTGCACAGAGGGGCAGCCATCCCTTCTTGTGAGGATGGAAAGAGTCAAATTAGCTCTGGTTACTAAAGTGATCGCTTGGTTTAAATGAGGAAGCAGAGGGCGGAGGCAAAAATGAGCAAGTGATACTGTTTTAGAGGGCGAGTGATGGAGCCTTCCATTCACCACCACAGGATGCTGTGTCCTCTCGAGATGTGACTCCCACAGCTGTGTGAAGCTCAATATTGAGGAGACAAGCCTCTGGGAAGATCTGTGAGGGAGCTTCTGGATTGGTCGAACTGAGGTAGGAAGACCCACCCTGGGTGTGGCGAGGCAGACTGAGTGACACAGGAAAGGCAAGCTGTACACTAGCATCCGTTTCCTTCTGCTTCCTGACTGTGGATGCCATGTGACCATGTGGGTGCATGGCAGGTTGTATCCCTAAAACCATGAGCCAAAATAAACCCTTTCTGCCTTAACTTTTTTTCCGTAAGGTATTTGATCACAGCAATGAGGAAAATAGCAGTCTCCACTACGGAACAGTCAATACACCAATGTCCACTGTTCCCACTCTATGGACTGACAACAGCAGAGTCTCCTGAGATGAAGAGTTGCCCATGTGTTCTCAAGTCTACCCTCAGTCTCTAGTAGTCAGCACAGAGCTTTTGACATGGTCCTGTGGAGAGATGAGGAGACATTGCTTGAGGAAACAACAGGGATGTATTTACTGTGTGTGTGTACATGTGTACTTGTGTGCAGTATGTTGTACAACTGCATATTCATACATGTGGTGGTTGCTTTTGTCCAGTGCATTGTGAATGTAGAGGCCAAAAGTCAATGGATATCATTCTGTAGTGTTTTTCAATGTTTTTGTGAACCCAGATTGGTTGGCCAGGTTGGCTGGCCTGCAAGCTCCGGAAATCCTCTTTCTGCCTCCCAGCTCTGAATTTGTAGGTGTGTACCATCACCCAGATCTTTACATGGGTGCCAGGGATTGCCCTTTGGTCTCTAAGACATCTGTCCTGTATGGGGAAGGAATTTGGAAACACTTTCCCACAAGCTGAACCCATCTCCATCATGTGTGGACTCTGACCTTTTGGTTAGGATTGGAAATAGATTGCACCGAGAAGACCGGACCCAAGGCTTTCTTTTGTGATGTCTGCGGCTGAGTTTTGACTGGGTGAAGCAATACCCCCTCTACTCCCACCCTTGGGGTCACGCCAATCCCCCTCACACCTTCTACCATTTATGAGGATCTCTAATGGAAATGGAATCTCTTTTTTTTTTTTACCTTTTTTTTCAAATTTCTTGAGGGGGGTCCAAAGAAATTTGGAAAAAAGAATAAAGAGCAACTTCCATGTTTGGCCACTATTGATTGCTTTCTGTTCCAGTTGGCCGATTTTTATATAAAAGCAAAGAAGAAAGCAATTCTCCGGGGCTGGCCTAAGCTGATTACATTAGAACATATTCCACCATGTAAGTCAGGGCGGGCTTGATTTCCCTGTAAGCAAGAAACCAGAAAGTTGCACCCATATCCATAAAGAAATAAAATAGAAGTAAGAGCTTTGGTGTTGTTAAAGTTTTGCCAGTTAATGGCAAGTAGATGAATCCAACTGAAAACACAGGAGTAGGGTGATCTACTAATGAATACATTACTAACTGATTTTTCTAGGTTTTGACAGTGTAGACACACAGATTCAGAGACACATCAGTGATGTGTCAGCCTGGCCTTGTGTGACAGGTATCTGAAAGAAACTACAAAAAGCTGAAATGATTTAAGCATACATGGTATATTGGGTGGTATATTCAGGGTGTCTAGAAAGTTTTCATGGAGCCACCATAGACCCGGCTTCCTTCTTGCTCATCCCTTGTCCCTGCCATTTGTTCAGACACCATAGAATTTGCTTCACCTTGACTGAAACTTCGGGGATCTGGCAGAAGTGGAGCAGATGGAGGCAGAGGGGAAGGAGAGGAGAGGAGAGGAGGGGAGGGGAGGGGAGGGGAAGGGAAGGGAGAGGAGAGAAGGGGAGAAGGGAGAGAAGAGAAGAAATGAAGAATAATTAATTAGTTAGCATGTCAGGAAAGGTGGATTCTGATAAAAGTTAAAAAACAAAACAAACAAACAAAATCTTGAAGAGAGTCTTCAAACCGGATAGAACCTGGCCGACGAGTCAGATTTTCTCAAGCCGAGGGAATTTTCTGTGAGTGGGCACAGCATCGCGGAAGAGCATGGAGTGTAGTTCTTTTTACAGGAGTGACATAAGAAAGAAATCAGGGCCCCAGGGAGTCGGTATTTCCTGTGTCAGGAGCCTCACCTACAGGAAGAGAGGTCACTAAAGGAGTTGGAGGATTGCAAAGCATATGCTCAGATTTGCATTCAGGACATTTGGTCCCCCGTCCAGTCCTGAAAGGGAGATCCAAGAGAACAGAAGAAGTCAGACACTGAGACAGTGATCCAGGCAAGAACTCAAACAACGGGACTGTGAATGTGGCTCAGCTGGTTGCTTGCCTAGCAGGCACAACGTTCTTTCTGGGTTTGATCCCCGGCGCTGCATAAACTGAGCACATGACACTTCATGCCTCTGCATTTGTCTGTGAGGTCATTTGCAAGACAGATTGCCTGAGGGGAGAAGGCCTTTCTCCAGCAGGCCTTTCTGAGGCAGCCCAGACATAAAACGGTCCAAGGGAAAGCAGGATGACTTTTGTGTCTTGCTGGTACTTGTGTCCATGCTGCCGCCACCGCCACTGCTACCATCCTTCACTGACGTTAGAACCCAGATTCTAGAATGGACTGAGGACCAACAGTTCTCCAGGAACCTTCCAGGCCTTCAACACCAGACTGGGACTGCTGAGACAGACTGCCTTGGGGACTTTCACGGAGGTTCTCAGATTCTTTAGCAAGCAGACTGGCATTGTTAAATTGCTCAGCTCCTATGGAAGCTAAGAGAACAAATTACTTTTAATAATATATATTCATTCCTTCAGTTCTGTTCCTCCAGGGAACCCTGATTCATATAAGACATAGCTTCAAGTATATTTGATTCTTAACTTTTTAAGGGGGAGAAATAAACAAAAACATTGTCCCCAAGGTGCTGCTCAGTGCTGGATTGTTTGCCTTGCATGTGGGAAGCTCTGGCCCATCCCTAGCACAGAAACAAGCAAACATTGACCTTAAACTATAAGTGACCTCGTGCTGTGAATGTGGTTGAGAACTGTACTGAGCTGAACTGTATTCCAACTTCATCCCATAGACCTCATTCACGGATCACACCCTCTAGGCCGGTGGTCCTCAACCTTCCTAACGCTACAACTCTTCTAATACAGTCGCTCATGTTGTGGTGACCACCCCCCCAACTGTAAGATCATTTTTGTTGCTACTTTATAACTGTAATTTTGTTACTGTTATAAATTGTAATGTAACTATTTTTGGAGACAGAGGTTTGCCCAAAGGGTCACGACCCACAGGTTGAGAACCACTCTTCTAGGCCATCAAGACTGAGCTTAATCTTTCCCTGTCACAAGACCAGCCTCATTGACTTTCCAGAAACTACAGACCAAGGGAATTAAAAGAGCAAGTATGCTGCTCCCCCTCATTCACACAAAAGCAGGCTGCCAAGGGAGGCTGGACTGAAGCCACTGTCAGTTAGGCCGCGTGTGCCTTGACTGAATAGTGAATCCAGTTGCTTACACTGTGAGGAGCATGTTTCTGCCCTGTGATTTGCTATCAGCAGTGAGGTCACAGTTCTGTGAACCTGAGTTCTCTGCGTGTCTGTCCAGTCAGGTGTAGACTTGTGGTGGTCTATACTGATTGCCTACTTGGCATGATCTAGAATCACCTAGGATCGAACCTCTGGGCAGGTCTGTGGAAAAGTTTCTGGACTGCATTAATTGAGGAGGAAGCCTGCTGTGGAACCATTTCCTCCAAGATTAAGACATTCCATCCTGCAGGGAGCTCCTTAAGTAGGAAGGCAGACAACTCAAAGTATCTTCAGGAAGTCCCTGAAACTGACAGGACTTACCAGGCCCACTTCTTGCCAGAGTAAGCAATAAAAGCTTAGAGCCCCCTTTAGATGCAGCAGAGCCAAGCTGCAAATAAGACTCTGAGAACAGACCATCAGCCTGGAATAAGCAGAAACCAGCCGAACTGCCTGGAAGAGGTTTAGACCAACTGAGTCACTTGGAAAGGGCACTCTCCAACAAGCTGAGCTGCCTGTAGGCTGCACAGTATGCTCCAGGTTCCCAGCTTTGTAAGGAGTCATGCTGGGTGGGCCTTGGTGACACAGCTGTCTTTGAGTCATTTTTGCTCCTGTAAGTAACTCCTCACCCCTATACTCCTGTAAGTAACCCCAATAAAATTTACTGGTTCACCAAACTAGACTTGGTAGTATCTGCACTTTGGCCTGTCGTGGGATCCCTAGCTGGGCTGAGTAGCCATGTGTGTTGCATCTCCCCTGGAAAAGTTTTGTCACACAATAAAGACGCACTCTCAGTGTAGGGTGGCATCATCCCATGGACTGGGTTCCCGGACTGATTAAAAAAAAACCTGAACTGAGCACCAGCGTTCTTAGCACTACCTCCTGACTGTGGATACAGTGTGACCTTATGTTCAGTTAGTGCTTGTTTCTCATGCTTAGGCCAATCAGTGGTGAGGAATAAACATTTTAAATTTAACATTAAAAAAAAAAAAACAGGATGCATCATCTTTCCCATCATAATGTTCTCCCTTTCGGACATGTCTTAACTTCTGACTCCTGGAGGTAGCGTTTATTTTATTTAATGCCCTTCTGGAGAAGGTGAGCCACAGACCATGTTCCTTGTGTAACACAAGTGTGGAAACTGTGCCCCAACTTAAATAACAGAATTTGTATCAACCTCAGTCACTATATTGGGGAAAGGGGAAAGGGTGAGAGCAGACCCGGAAAAGGTTCACTGTCTTGCTTCCTGCTGTCACCTTGATGAGACCTGTACATGATCCAGCTAGTGCAGGCGGGACGCAGGTAGAAATACGAAGCCCAGAGATATCCAGTGAAAAGTGAGCAGCCGCACAACAGGCAAAGCCAAGATGAGAGTGTTTCTGAAGCAGAGGTCCTAAGGAGTGACGGCGAGGATTTGTTACTAAGCAACACAGATATCTTTTGCCCTTTGTAAAATTATTTGCGTGTATATCTAAATAAGGAAAGCTATTTTTAAAAAATCAGCAGGGCATGGTGGTGAATGCCTTTGATCCCAGCACTGGGGAGGAAGGTACAGGTGGATCTCTGTACGTTCAAAGCCAGCCTGCTCTACAGAAGGAGTTTTGAGAACAGCCTGGTCTATAAAGCAAGTTCCAGGACAGCTAGGGCTGTCACACAGAGAAACCATCTAAAAAAAAAAAAAGAAAAAAAAAAAAAAAGGAAGCAAGCAAGAAAAGAAAAAAACAAAAGAAAAATAACAAAAAAGCAGCCTGTAAATCAAATGTGAGTTGTTTTGTTTTTAAGAAAACATTCAGAAAGCTGCCTGCAGCAATTAAATATTCTCTGTTCCCGAGTGTACCCTCCACTTCTCTTATTGAATAAGTGGAAATTAGGCTAGTAAGGCCTTTACCTCTTCCCAAGCCACATCACCAGCCACCTACAAGGCTTCCAGGAAAGTCCCCGGGCAGCCACCTACCCTTCCAGGAAAGTAGCCGGGTGTCGCTTTTTTCAGAGGCCCTCCATTTTTACCATAGTATTGCAGCTGTGAGCAACCCGAAAAGGTGGGGAAAACCCACTGGGCAACATGCCGAAGCCACTAAGAATCCATCCTTTGTTCCAAACATGAAAAGGAAAAAGCACAAGTGAGAGGTTTTCATTTTGTAAAATCTTAGAATAACTGCATACAACATCCATAGCAAAGACCATCACTTAACTTATGATCAAGAGACATGACAGTTTGACCTCTGATTTCAATATTTCGATCCTGTACACATTCCAGCAAATGTTTTGTCTTTAGTGTGTGTGCATTCTCTGTGTGTGTCCCATGATGCTCCTCTGCCTGCCTGTCTGTCAGTCTGTCTTGAATATTTCTGTTCCAGTTGATGCACAGAACTTGTCAGCATGAGAACGATTACTTCTGCCTTTTGCATTTTGGGGGAGCCGATCGTATCTATTTACTCAATAAGAGGACACTTACCATGATAGAAACATAATACATGGAGAGCCTGGTGCCAGGTCAGGAGCAGGCTCGTATTAACTGGGATATTAGGTACTGGCCTTGGTCCCCTCTGTGGGAACTGCTGATCAGTAAGTTCTCTCTCAAAGCCGAAGTGAATGACACTTGCATTTCCTAAACATCTTAAGTTAATGTCAGTGAAGACTTCTTTCTAAGAAGTTGATTTTGGTCATGATGTTTCATCACAGCAATAGTAACTAAGACACCCATGTTTTTCTCTGGCCTGGTACACACACGTGCACACACACACACACACACACACACACACACCAGAGACAGGGACAGAGATTTCTGGAACCTTCGTATATGGCCAGATATTCAATGCAACAGCTGCTTCGGAAGACAGCATGGGGCCCTCCAATGGCTAACATACAGGCACAATATAAGCCAATAATTACACCTGTAGGCATTTTCCCAAGAAGAGCTAAAGAATATGGCCAGAAACAAAAACTTGTATACAAACGCTTTTAGCATCATTCCTTGTAACAGATGGAAAGGGAAAGCAGCACAAACCTCATAAGTGGATAAATCCAGTGTGATTTATTGTCTGTACAATGGCTTATTTTTCAGCCATAGAAATGAATGAGGTAGTGATTCTGGCTACAGCATAGATGAGCCTTGGAAATATTTTGCTAAATCAAAGAGTCACTTAAGTGATTGTATATTTGGGGACTGGAGGATAGTTCCATCGCTAAAGTGCTGACTGTGCAAATTTGAACCCCCAAACCAGTGTAAAAAAAGCGGGGTATGATGGCGCATTTTGTGAAATGTCTAGAGGGTGGGTATAGGATGATCCCTGGCATCTGACAGCCAGCACACTGAGAGGAATGTGTTAGTTCCAGGTCATTGACAGGAACCCCCCTCCCCAAATAATGTGAAAAACATCCTGAGGAATTACTGAGCTTGACTTGTAGTCTACACACACACACACACACACACACACACACACTGCTCGCACAGAGGACTACATATCCAACAACTCCATTTACATGTGAGGTCCCTAAGAGACAACTCTGGAGAGACATAAAATAAATCAGTGTTGTCTGATGTTGGAATGTAGGAGACTGAGGGATGGGAGGAAGGGGCGGGAGGGCTGGGAGGAAGAAGAGGGAGAGGTGGGAGGAGGAAGCAAGAAGGGCCAGTGTCTTAGGGTTTCTGTTGCTGCATTGAAACACCATGACCACATAGCAAATTGTGGAGGAAAAGGTTTATTTGGCGTACACTTCCATATTCCTGTTAATCACCAAAGAAAGTCAGAACAGGAATCAAAACAGGGCAGAATCCTGGAGACAGGAGCTGATGGAGCGGCCATAGAGGAGTGCAGCTTATTGGCTTGCTCCCCGTGGCTTGTCAGCCTGCTTTCTTACAGAACCCAGGACCAGCAGCCCAGGGATGGCACCACCTACCATGGGCTGGGCCCTCCCCAATTGATCACTAATTGAGAAAATACCTTAAGACTGCATATCATGGAGGCATTTCCTCAACTGAGGCTTCTTCCTCTCTGATGACTGTAGCTTGTGTCTAGCTGACACACAATTCTAGCCAGTAGAGAAAGCATGAGGGTTTTTTTCTGGGGTAGAGATAATATTTTCAAGTTGCATGTGGGAAAGAATACAGAATTCTGAGTATGTTAAAGTTGGAAGGAGTGTGGAATGAGGTTGAATCTGCAAAGAGTTAAGGAGAGGAGTGGGGGATGAATATTATTAAAATACATCATATGAAATTCTCAAGTAATTAATACAAGTATATCTTAAAAATTAAAAATAATGGTGAAATGGAACCTAAAATAAGCCATTGGACATTTGAAATATGAGAACTGTTTGTAAAATATACCTCAGTAAAACTATTAAAAATTTAAAAGCCAAGATATCTCTACCTAGATTATTTTCATTCAGGGAGTTTCTCTCTCCAAGGTCTGCATATCCTGTGTCTTATGGCCTTATGAAAGCCAAATCAGGGCTTTATCAACAGACACTCACACAGATTTACACACACACACACACACACACACACACACTCCTACAGCTTCAACACACATGCACAGATACATACGCACACAACACATGTATACTTACACTCACATGGACTCATAGACACATGCATTGGTATGCATACACACTTATAAATATGTGTATCTATATAGACACTCAACTGCACATGCACATACATCTATACGCATATATACATTTTCACACCATATGTACATATACACATATTTAAATATATGCACTAAATATAAACACACACATATATGCATGCATATACATATACACAGAGGCTCATGCACACATACATTTATGTCCCTATGCATACACTCAGATGAATGCATATAGATGCAACTACACAGAGCACATTCACATGGACATACTACACCCTCTTCCACACACACAGGCCAGCTCTTCAGTCACAGACCCTGCTTGGGATTCAATCAGATCTGGGTTGAGTGGGAGATAGGAGATAACCAGGGACTCTTCCCAGTCCTGGGCTTGATGTTTCTGATTCTCCAAGTTTCAGATCTGTAATCAGACTGTCACAGAAACATCTGTCTTGGCTTCAAGAAGACCATGGTACGTGGATATATGGAAAGGTGTGGGTAGTACGCTCCTGCTTGGCCAATGCACTTCTGTGTGCATGAAGATGAGGACATGTGGGCTCACATAATCATCTACCACTACATGGAACACACTCATAGTGAACCCTTAGTGTGCTCAATGAATAGCAAAGTGGAAACTCACATGTATGAATATGCATGTGCTCTCAGAGCACACATACAAACACATGCATGCCTCTTTTTTTTTTTTTTTTTTTTTTTTTGCTGGAGGATAATTGGATTCGTCTGCAATCTGTTCTCTTGGCTGAAGCCTACATCTCCATACAGAGGAGTTCTCATCCCCACCTCCTCCCCATGTCTCATCATTAATTCTGTGTACTGAACAGAAAGGCAAAGTCGGGCAGAAGGGAAGGTCAGGGCCAAGTGAGGGCGAGTGACAGGTTCTGGCATTCATGAACTCGGACCTCTGAGGGGGTGGTGGCACAGAGCACATCCAAACAGGTTCATCTCCTATAATTGATTTCTTCTGGCAGGTCTGACCTCCTAATGGTGCCCGGGCTGGGCTGACACTATGATAATTAGTCTCCAATCCCTGAGACACTGACCGCATGCTGGCATATGGAGACTCCTCGCTGCCTGGGGTTAGAAAGTTGCTCTAGGTAATTCACTAAGCAAACCATTCTCTTCTAAACCAGTGTGTTCTAGCTGCAACCAAATGACTGATATGTGCCACCAATAAGCCAAGCAAGAAGGATTTGTAACTCCAGAATTGTTTGATCTCTGCCTACAAATACAAAGAAGCCTGTATTTAATTTCTCTTTCTTATGGGGAGCACAAATTAAACTTGATTTTTTTTTAAGAGGACAGGAAGTCAGGTGAATAGAGAAGGGGTTGGATCTGGAAGGAGTTGGGGAAGAAGTGAATATATTCCATACATTATATGAAATTATTGAAGAGCCAATAAAATGATAAGAGGTATTGGTAAATTATAACTGAGTAGAAAATCTACAAAATGGAAGGAAAAATGTTGCTCAAGCCACCCACCAATGTGTGCTTTGCTGATGGATCATTTCTGTTAAAACTTGGCGATCTCTGTGAAACCCCACTCTTTAACTTTGTCTGAAAGGCCTATCAGACACAACAACATAAGAATACAAATCTTTTAGTGCAGATGTACTGGAAACATAGAAAAAATTGACCATTGTCTCTCAGGATAATGGCAACTTTTCTTTATTGTGTATGTGTGACTGTGTATCTCAAAGATCAATGCTGGGCACTTTCTCAATTATTCTCCACTTTATTTGGGGGTGATAGTGTCTCTTGTCGCATCTTCAGCTCGCTGATTTGCCTAGACTAGTCCTCCCAGCCCCAGGGAACCCCTGTCTGCCTCCCCTCTGCTGGAGTTAACAGATGCATACCACTGCACTTGACTTTTACTCCGGGTGCTAAGGATCAAACTCAAGTCCTCATGCTTGCTCAGCAAACAACTGAGCCATCTCCCCAACTCTTGACACCTTCTCTTGTGACAGTGACTTCAGGAATTAAATGGAACAAAGTAGGCATGTAGCCCACTCATTTAGAAAGAGAAATGCTCTTCGCTGTGATACTATACAGTCCCATTACTCTGGAATGACTTCAGGAGACAAGTATTGCCCAACAGCAAAGGCTACTTGTTCTCAGACCTCAGCCATCATATTAAACAAATGTTTCCTAACGCTAAGTTGTTTATAAGAGGCGATTCAGTGTAATGGATGTGGGTATACATGTGCAGTTATTGTACTGTTTTATTTTAAAGGGTAATGTTTTAAACTGTCAGTATTTGAGAAACAGGGACTGTTTAGGGTTTTGTGGATCCTAAACATAGTGAAATATAGGGTGGAAATAACTCAAGAGCCAGAGAATAGGGAAGAATGATGTTCAATGCTGTTCTCAGGACATGATGTGGCTGTTGTACTCTTGAATTCCTAGCAACTGTGGTTACTTGCACAAGATCAAGCCAGTTAAAAATTTCCAGTGTGAATGGGGGAGGAGCTCATGAGGCCCCACCTTAGTGGAGAAGCTATGATTGCTAGAAGGGAGGGTCATCTTTCATTAGGGGTGGCCACTAGCAAGCAGGTTGTCAATGCCCCAGTGGATGGCCCCACACCCATGAGCACATGGGCAGTAGGAACTGGACTTAGTAAGCTAAAAGGAAGAAAGGATTCGAGGGAGGGTTGAATACAGGTAAGATATATCAATCTATGAAACTTTCAAAGAATAGAACAAAATATCCTGCTTTCTGGAGAGCTGTTTATTATTTCTTAGTTTTAGAATGCATACAAGATTGCTCATACTTAGACATATTATGGATGCATGTGGTTTTTATAAGCTAAGAAAGAAACAGAGCTTGTATGGGTCAGTTAGTTTTCTCTTCTACCAACATTTATCCTATTAAGACCCCAGGCATCAGATGGTACCAGTGACCTTCTGCAGTATGCAAATATAAAGGATTGTCAACAGTCAACAGGTACAGTCTTGAGGTTTTCTTGCAAGTAGTCACAGTGGCTGGGTAATGATGACTGTCAGGCTCTGAGGGCAGAGTTAAAACTACTTAAGACTAGCTTCCTGCTGTGTATTTGTTAACTCTCTGTCTCTCTCTCTCTCTCTCTCTGTCTCTCTCTCTCTCTCTCTCTCACACACACACACACACACACCAATCTCAAGTGAGAAGCAAATATACAATACCTGAGCCAGTTTTTATAACTAAAAGTTATCACAAATAGGAAGCTATTCTATGTCCAAAGAGACATTATGACCACAGAGATGCAGTACATTGGATGCAATCTTGAAATAGATAAGGTCAAATTTGGTCAAATATCAATATTCAATAATGTATAGATTTTGATTAATAATATCTCCCTAGTAGTTTTCTGCTCATAAAAATGGATTATAGTAATGCAAAATGTTACAGATTGAAGGATATGTGGGAACTCTTCATTACTGTTGCAACTTTTCTGTGTACCTAAAATAAAAAGTTTAATTATTAAAGGAGCTAAAGAGATGGCTCCGTGGGTAAGAGCACTTGCTATACTAGCCTGAGAACCTGAGTTTGAATGTTGGAACCCATATAAAAAGCTGGGGGGTATGATTGAACCTATACCAGTAACCCCAGCACTGAGGAGAACAGGGACAGGAAGATCATTCTGACTTAATAGCCACAAACCTAGCCAAAAAGTGATGAGATTCAGATTCAATGAGAGATCATGTCTTAAAGGCATAAGGTGGAGCGTGATGGAGAAGGACACTCGACACCTCTCCTGTGTCTTTGTGCATGTGCAAAGGTGGCTAATGAAGTAAAAAGCAAATCGACAATCAAAATCAACAAGGGAAATTGCTCGGTGAGTAACAGCATTGTCTGCTCAATCAGAGGATCTGAGATGGAATCCCTAGTGCTCACTTAGAAAGCCAGCTGTGGCTGCATGCACCCAGTATGTGAGGGAAAGGGAGAGGCAGGAGGACCTACGAGGCTTGCTGGCTGCTTAACCTAGATCCAGGTCCAGTGAAGGACCACATCTGGAGGAAATGAGGAGTAGAGTGGCAGAGAAAGACACCAAATACCCTCTTCTGTTCCAGTCCCAGGCATCTTCACATACACACACACACACGTATACACGCACACACACAACACACATATATACAGATGTGTGTATATAAAATATATGTATATATAGAAATATGTATATATATTTTTATATCACACGAATGCTCACACATGCTTACTCACATACAAAGACTAGCAATCAAGAGAGCTGGGATGTAGGTTATAGATGAAGTATTTGTCCATCACAAGAGAACCCATCGCTTTAGTAACCAGCACTGTAACGATGCCAATAAGAACAAGCACAGTTTACAAAGACTGATAAATCTCTGGTAAGACAACTCTTACACAAAAGGTTCACAAAAGGAGGACCAAGTATCAGAATAGACAAATGGAATTCCATTGCAGATATTAAACACTGTACAAAATTATTGTCAGTCTTACATCAATAAATTTGAAAATTTTGAAGTTAAACGGGCAGTTTATTTGATAACAAATTTGAGAAAAGAGTCAACATTATCTTTTAGATCTTCAAGAGACTGATTTTATAATGTAAACCTTGTCCTGAAAAACTCCAGATCTGGATATCCATACTGATGAAGTAGTCCAAACATTAAAGGAAGAAGCAATAATATGACATTTACATAAATGTGTCTATAGTGTAGCTTAAAAAAAAAACCAAACACTTCTATAATGATGATCATTAATATTGACTATCAACCTGACCAAATTTAGAATCACCTAGGAGATAAGGTTCTGGACACGGTTATGAAGGATTGTCTAGACTAGGTTCTATGGAAAGATCCAGTATAACTGTGGACATCACCATTCCCTGCATGGGGCCTAACTGAGCAAAAAGGAGAAAATGAGCTGAACACCAGCATCCATCCATCTCTGCTTCCTGACTGTGGATGCCATGTGAGCATCAGCATCCATCTCTGCTTCCTGACTGTGGATGCCATGTGAGCACCAGCATCCATCTCTGCTTCCTGACTGTGGATGCCATGTGAGCATCAGCATCCATCTCTGCTTCCTGACTGTGGATGCCATGTGAGCACCAGCATCCATCTCTGCTTCCTGACTGTGGATGCCATGTGAGCACCAGCATCCATCTCTGCTTCCTGACTGTGGATGCCATGTGAGCACCAGCATCCATCTCTGCTTCCTGACTGTGGATGCCATGTGAGCACCAGCATCCATCTCTGCTTCCTGACTGTGGATGCCATGTGAGCACCAGCATCCATCTCTGCTTCCTGACTGTGGATGCCATGTGAGCAGCCGCCTCTTGCTTGCTGCTACTCTTTCCTCACTGTACCCTCAATCTGAAAGCCAATGTAAGTCCTTTCTTCTTTCAGTTGCTTTTCTTAAATTTTTTTTCACAGCAACCAGACAGGCATCTAATACAACTACTAAACTCGTTTTATGAAGTCACTGCACCTTTAATACTAAAGCATGACACAAAAATTACAGGTCAGTATCCTTCCTACATGTGGATGCCACTTTACATACCAATCCCAGTTTCTCCTCCTTCCCCTTCTCCCACTCCCTATACCTTCCACCCCACCCCACCCCACCCATTCCTCAGAGAGGGTAAGGCTTCTCATAGGTGGTTCAAATCACCTACTTCTCTTCCAGAACGCTTGAGTTTGGTTCTCAGCACCCATATGCCAGCTCACAAACACCTGTAATTCCAGTCTTAGGAAGTATCCACAACCCTACTCTGGCCAGCAGCTAGCTGCACACATGTGTCACGTATATATGCGTACAAATAAATAAAAATAAACCTTTTAAAACATTAATTTAATTCATCACGTTGATAAAATTAAGGAGCAAAATCACAACTACCCGAATAAAGGTAAAATGTACTTGATAAGATACTAACATACATTTATTATTTATTTGTTTGTTTGTTTATGGCTTTTCAAGATGATGGGGCTTCTTTGTGCAGCTCTGGCTGTCCTGGATCTCACTCTGTAGAGCAGGCTGGCCTCAGATTTAATCTACCTGCCTCTGCCTAACAAGTGTTGGGCTTACAGGTGTGCACCACCATCACCTGACACACACATGATCTTAAACAAGAACTTCTGTTCGGGTAAATATAGATGAAAACTTTATTAACTGAGTAGCAAACTTTCAAAACCTTCAAATGTCTTATGTAATATTAAAATAATTTTCCCTCAAGAAGAGACGTCCCTCATGCCAGCTGTCATGCACCTATTCATCTTTGTCCTGGCAAATCTTCCTCGTGCAGTAAGTCAAGAGAAATAAATGGAAGTGAGTGGAGACTATAGAAGGAAACAGAAAGCCGGCCCATATTTGAAGTGGCTACAGTTTAGTGCATGGAAAACACAAAAACATTTGCAAATAAACTGTCAGTATTACTAAATGAATTCAGGAAGACTTTTGGATGTGGAGTCAATAAAAAGTAAATTACATTCCTCTGTAATAGCATAAATAATTAGAAATGAGTCTGAGTGCTGTATTTGTTTCATTAATTTCATTAAAATAAAGACATTTATCTCAAGGCATGAGAATAAAATGAACCAACAATGCACAAGAGGTCTCTACATCACTCTTTGTTCTGTCTTTACCTGGAGTTAGTGTTCTTCTAAGATCACCTTGGTCTAAGTCCCAAATGGACAAAAGAACTTGGGGGTGCTTCATACAGCAGGGGTTAATGAATGTTGGCCACTTTAACCCTCAAGCACACCCGCCTCCAGTGGGATATTGTAAAACTGAGTTTCAGAGACAGTCAGCCCAAACACCTACAACACATCAGAAAGCAGTCCTGAGAACAGGAAGCCACTCATCCCTAAGGCTGGAAAGACCAGACTCTAGACCTTAATTCTGACAGGCATTCTTTCCTCAGGTGATGGCTGGCTCCAAGGCCAGGAAAGGAGGCATCTCACGCTGGGGGAACAGGTTGCCAGACAGTCTCCTAAGGTACCTGGACAGAGTCCCACATGGGGGAAGGCTGGGGCCTTGACTCCCAGCCAGGAGTCCCGCGGTTTGGCAGGACCTGGGCGTCTATGATTAGCAGGAGGTAGCCTCCACTCACTTGCTCTCCACAGCACCATCTGCAGCTGCCTTCTGCATTTGGCTCAAGGTCAGCGTTGCCAGTCACTGGACCTTCTGGAAGTAGGACTCTGCAAAGGCCAGACTGGACTTGACTTCTTGCCTTGAAGTGGGAAGTCCCCAGCTCCCATCAAGGAATGACAAATAAATAAATAAGGTGTGGCAGGATGCCTCAGAAAGCTCCGTCCTGTCAGACAGCAGAGCAGAAAGTATATGTACAAGAAGTGGAGGAAAAGACACAGAAAGTTCTTGTGGCCTTGAGCTTGATAAACCATTCTCTAAAAGCTTAAGTGAGTGTGTGTGTGCATGGGGGAGTAAGGGAGGGTCAGAGGTCGATGTCAGGTATCTTCCTCAGTTGTTCTTCTTCACTTTATTATTATTATTTTTAATTTCTTTCTTTTTTATTTCAAAGTTTTTAGGCAATAGCTATCGATCATGTTACCTCCTCCCAGATCCTCTTTCTTGGAGGAGTCTGACATTGGAGATCACCAGTTCCTCTAGGCTAACTGACAGCAAGCTCCAGGGATCTCCACTCCCAGTACCGAGTATGCTCCACACCCCACTTTTTATGTGGGTGCTGGAAATCTGAACTCTGGTTTTCAAGCTAGTGTGACAAGAACTTTATAGACTGAGCTGTCTTCCCAGCATGAAGACTAGTTTCTCAAGTCTGTGAAACTCAGAAAAAAAGAGGCCATGAAGGAAAGAAAAAAAATCATTTTTATAAGTGTGACATCTCTGAGGGAGACAGTTTCTCCAGTGGAAGTGTTGCAGTTGAGAGCCAAGCAATACCACAAAGCTACACCATACAACAAACTTTACACAAGGGATTTATTGGGACAGACGCAAGCGGATGGCCTCCTTTCCTGGGTGAGATGGATCAGGGAGCTGAACAGGAGGCAGACTTTATATAGAGTTTCTTTGGGGAGGAGATTTCCAAGGTGGGAATTGGTGAGATTTCAAGTCAAGCCCAGTGATTGGTGGGATTTAGAGCTCAGGGATTGGTGGGTTTTTGGGCTCACAGATTGGTAGTATTTCATACTCAAGGGTTGATAGAATTTGGTAGGTTTTCAAACCTGGAAATGAGCTTGGACCTTCTACCCTTCAATTCTTTACTTTCTTTTTCCTAAATATTAAAGTCATGCTAGAAAATCAAGAGATCACTAGTTGATGCTGGCTGAGGTGGAAAGTGTTTGATCCTTCCCGATTGCCATGTGAATGTGGACCCAGGGGACAGGGAGTTGTGTGGGTCAACCTTAGAAGAAGCCAAGTCAAAAGCTTTGTCTTGGAGGATTACTGTACATCATCCTGAAGTAAGCAGAATGGACTAGACTGTCAAACTAAACTTTTAGAGCACCAGTCTGTGGCCCCTTTCCTGGGTCCTTATGTGTTCCCCAGCCTGTCTTGGCTCCTACAGCCTGACCATGGCCTTGCTTCTCTGCATAGGTTTCACAGACCTGTGCCCCACAGTAATGTATCTCTGCATCCTCCAATCAACGGTGGGGCTCTAGGTTGTAAATGTGCATCCTCTTAAGAATTCATAATTGGAATTTAATGAAGAAGTGAGGTTTTCTTGATGACTACGTCCTTAGGGTAGAGGTCTTATGCTGGGAATTGGTGATTCTGGCGGCATTACAGTGGAGTAGGAAGAACTATTTGGGTTTTTATTAGTATTTATTTATTTATTTATTTATCTATTTGCTTATTTATTGTGTGTATAGTTGTATATACAAGTGCATGTACAAGCCACACCAAACATGCAGAGGTCAGAGGACAACTCAGAGAATCAGCTCTCTCTTTAAACTGTGTGAGTTCCTGTTTTATATCAGTTTCAAAACAGGAAATCAAAATCTTCCATCCTGAGGGGATTCTTTAAGACATAGGGTGTGAAACGGGAGGCAGAAGAACAGGGTATCTTAGGGTAGGGTGTTTTCAGGAACATTCTCCTAGAGGGAAGGTCCTTTAGTTCAGGAAATAAACACCTCAAAATAGCTTAAGGAAGTCCCTAAAACTGATAAGAATCACTAGGTTGTTTTCTCTCCCAGGTGAGAATACAAGTAGTAAGGACTCTCAAACAAACAACACACCTGGAAGAGACATATCATCCCAGCTGCCTGGAAGAGGTGCAGACCAACTGAACTAAGTGCAAAGACACTTTTCTCTGCTGAGCACCAGCAGGCTGCACAGTATGCTCTGGCTTCCCAGTTTTATGAGCCATTACCCATGCAGAAATAAGCTTTGGTGATGCTGTTGTCATTGGGTCATTTCTGTTGCTGTGAGTAACCCCAGTAAAACTCATTGGTTCACTAAGTTGAATTTTGAGAGTATCTGTGTTTTGTTCTGGCATCAGGTTCCTATCTTGAGGGAGAAGGTGTTTGTCCACATTTCCCCAGAATTCGTTCTATCATGTTCCATTCATCTCACCTGGTTGACCTGTGCAGAAAACTGTTATGTGGATCTGACAAAGCGTCAACTTCTAAAGGCTCAAAGGGAGTCAGAGAAGCTAGATGGATGCCAATAACAATGAATGATCTAAAAGAAATTAAGCAAGCTATTGTTACCTTTGGCTTGCACTCTGCATATGTTAAGGAAATGATAAGGACTTGGGCTTCTAATGCTAGAGCTACCCCCCACGATTTCCATCAGTTAGTGTCTGCAGTTTTAGATAATGGACCTTCCTTGATGTTTGAAATCTATTTCAGAGAAGAATCCAAACATATGGAACAGCAAGGAAGAGCAAAAGGTGTGGAGGTTTCCCAAGATCAAATTCTTGGTGTAGGAGAATATGCTGATCCACAGGTCCAAGCTCTTTATGATGATGAAGTACTGTGTTTATGTCACCAAGCAGCTTTAAATGCTTGGAATAGGCTACAAGATCCAGCAAAAAGGGTTGAATCATATACCAGAATTAGGCAGGGACAGAGAGAACCCTTTATTGACTTTTTGCAAAGATTAATTAAGGCTCTGGACATAGGGGTAACAGACCCAGAAGCTAGACAACTACTTCTTGAATCTCTAGCTTTTGAGAATGCAAACATAGAATGCAAAAAGATAATTGGGCCTTTAAAGTTTAGGTCAGCACCTATGGATGAATGGATTCAGCATACAATGAATGTTGAGACGTTTGACTTGGGTAGGAGAAGCGATTTCCAAAGCAATGAGGAGACATCAAACTGCCAGGTGTTTTAATTGTGGTAAATTAGGACATCTGAAAAAGGATTGCAGGCAAAGGATTTCTAGGAATAATATCCCTTCTGGGAATGACAAAAATAGGAGACCTTGGCCCTCAGGTATATGTAGGAGATGTGGTAAAGGCCAACACTGGTCCAACAAATGCAGGTCAACAACAGACAGACAAGGCAACCCGATACCGTCGAGAAACTCCTTGAGGGGCCTCTCACAGGCCCCCAAGCCAACAGTGGCCCAGTCATTCCCAGTCACAGTAGAGAATGTGCCTCACCAAGAAAATTAAAAGCTCCAATTTCTGCTGTAAAAAATATTACTGGTCTAAATGATGAATTATGCATGGAGGATGAGTCAAAAAAACCCAGTAGGACAGAGTAAATGTATATTTTGGCAGACTTCTACTAATGATCAAAGACCAAAGCTAAGAGTCTGTATAAATGGCACTTTTATTGAAGGCTTATTAGACACAGGTACGGATGTAAGTATCATTACTCCAGAATCTTGGCATCCGAATTGGCCTCTTTAAGAGGTAGATGTTCAGTTCCTGGGAATTGGAACCCTATCTTGTGTAAAACAAAGCACAAGATGGGTTGAATGCATAGGGCCTGAAGGGCAAATAGGAAGACTAAGGCCATATATTGCCAATATTGCAATAAATTTATGGGGCCACGACCTGCTACAGCAATGGAATACCCAGATTAACATTCCTGTAGTTCCAGGAACTCATAATTCTGGGAAGGACATGATGAGATATTATGGGAAAAGGTCACCAGCCATTCAGGCTGTACAAGAACATACAGCAAATACCAAACCTTTAGAGGTACCAACAGCTCTACCTTTAAAATGGCTAACTGAGAAGCCAATATGGATCAAACAGTGGCCTCTAGCTGAAGATAAATTACAGGCATTGGAACAGCTGGTGCAAGAGCAACTAGATGCTCACCATATTGAAGAATCAACCAGCCTTTGGAATTCTCCTGTGTTTGTTGTAAAAAAGGAGTCCAGTAAATGGAGAATGGTGGCAGATTTAAGAGCTGTCAACAAGGTAATTCAACCTATGGGCCCACTACAATCTGGAATTCCTTTGCCTTCTCTATTACCAAAAGGGTAGCCTCTTATAGTTATTGATTTGAAAGATTGTTTTTTCACCATACCGTTACAAGAAAAGGATAGAGAAAAATTTGCCTTCACAGTGCCTACTTATAATAATTCTCAGCCTAATAGGAGATATCAATGGACTATCCTCCCACAGGGTATGCTCAATAGTCCTACATTGTGCCAATATTTTGTAAGTAAGCCATTGGAAATAATTCATAAACAATTCCCCAAGTCCATAATTTATCATTACATGGATGACATCTTGTTATCTGATTCAAATAAAGATACTTTAGAAAGGATGTTTGAAGAAGTAAAGAAAGTCTTGCCTAGGTGGGGATTACAAATTGCCCCTGAAAAGATTCAAAGAAGAAATTCTATTAATTAC
Organism: Chionomys nivalis; assembly: GCF_950005125.1. Lineage (NCBI taxonomy): Eukaryota > Metazoa > Chordata > Mammalia > Rodentia > Cricetidae > Chionomys > Chionomys nivalis. The sequence continues at coordinate 98,404,395 of NC_080090.1, forward strand.
CTAGGTTACAGAATAGGGTTAGAGAAAATTAAAACGCAAAAGGCACAAATTAGGTGAGACCGGTTAAAGACTCTTAATGACTTCCAAAGATTGTTAGGAGACATTTCCAGTCTATGACCAGCTGTTGGGATAACACCTGATCTAATAGTTCATTTAAACAAAACCTTAGATGGTGATAAAGATTTGAATAGTCCAAGAAAACTGACAGCTGAAACAGAAAAGGAACTGACAATGATTGAGGAAAAATTACAGGAGGCACATGTGGATATGGTGAACCCAAATCTTAGCTGCATCCTAGTCATATTGCCTTCCAGAATTTCTCCTACAGGGATTCTAATGCAGAGGGAAGATATTATTTTAGAGTGGATATTTATACCTAATAAACCAAGTAAAAAATTAAAAACTTATGTGGAAAAAGTCTCTGAATTAATTATAAAAGGTAAACTGAGACTTCGTCAACTAGCAGGTATAGACCCAGCAGAAATTATAGTGCCTTTTACTACTGAAGAAATAAAAAAGTTATGGGAAGACAATGAACCATGGCAAAGAGCTTGTACTAATTTTTTGGGAGAAATTAATAGCAACTATCCCAAAAGTGGTAGACTTAACCTCATAAAGAGAACTTCTTGGATTCTTCCTAGAATTGTACGTGATGCTCCAATAACTGGAGCCTGTACATTCTATACTGATGCAAATAAATCAGGGAAAGCAGGTTATAAGTCAGATGAATTGAGTAAGGTGGAACAAAGCCCTTATAATTCTGTCCAGAAGGCAGAATTATATGCCATTCTTATGGTGCTAAGGGATTTTAAAGAACCTCTTAATATAGTTACAGATTCACAATATGCAGAAAGAGTTATCTTGCATATTGAAACCGCTGAATTTATACCAGATGACACAGAGTTGACTTCATTGTTTATCCAGGTACAAGACATAATCAGGAACAGGCTTTGTCCGATGTACATAACACACATCCGGTCCCATACAGGTCTGCCTGGTCCTCTAGCACAAGGCAACGCTGAGATTGATCAATTATTGATTGGAAGCGTGTTGCAGGCCTCAGAATTTCATAAGAAGCATCATGTCAATAGTAAAGGCCTAAAGAAAGAATTTTCCATTACATGGCAACAAGCTAAGGACATTATAAGGAGATGTCCTACTTGTTCTTTCTATAATCAAACACCGTTGCCTGCAGGGAGTAACCCAAAGGGTACTAAGAGAAATGAAATCTGGCAGATGGATGTGTTCCACTTTATGGAATTTGGTAAATTAAAATATGTACACCACACCATAGACCTGTATTTAGGTTTTCAATGGGCTACTGCCCTGAGCTCAGAAAAGGCTGATTCAGTAATCACACATCTATTGGAAGTTATGGCTATCATGGGAATACCTGCACAAATAAAGACAGACAATGGTCCAGCATATGTATCTAAGAAAATGAAACGCTTTTTTGCTTATTATAATATAAAACACATTACAGGTATACCACATAATCCCACAGGTCAGGCAGTTATAGAAAGATCAAATCGTACTATAAAGGATATGCTGAACAAACAGAAAGGGACCGAAAATACCCCCAGAAATAGATTACATAATGCTTTATTGACCTTGAATTTTCTTAACGCTAATGAGAAAGGAATGACAGCAGCAGAAAGACATTGGATAATGGAAAAGTCTGCTGAACTAAATCAACCAATTTATTTCAAAGATGTGCTGACCTCTCAATGGAAGCCAGGAGATGTGCTACGTTGGGGAAGGGGTTTTGCTCTTGTTTCCACAGGAGAAGAAAAATTGTGGATACCATCAAAATTAATAAAGGTTCGATTTGAAGAGGAGAAACCTCTTGGAAAGGAGAAATGACAACTCATCCACAATGATGATATTCCTACAGGTGGTAAGAAAAACATATAGAATGGGAGCAGGGTTCTGTTCTTATCTCCACAGGAAAACACTCATCTTTGAAAAATTCAAGGGATCCTGGATGTTTGGATACTGACAGATGGAAAAATATCTGCCCAATAGGAACTATCAAGGAAACTGAATAAGTTGTGTAAGTAAAATGTACTAAACCATATTTCTAAATTTATAGAGCTGGTTTTGAAGTTGGACTCTGGCTCAGTCCCTCTCCAATTCCAAGCCTGTTGGTAAGAGAAAAACCCAGAGTTTCTGGAGTTTCTGTCTTGTGTCAAGAGCCATGATAGGGGACAGAAAGAAATATGAGTTTAGAAAACATCTTTGCTTTTCTTCATATCTATCATACTTTTCATTGAATATATCTATCATTCCTTTCATTGAATATATATATATGTGTGTGTATATATGTCTATATGATTAATGTTTAAGTTTTTCACAATGAACAATGAGTTTTTCCTGAAGTGACATTTAAAGTTTCCAGGAAGAAGATGGGGCCCCATAACAACGACTCCACCTGGTTGATATGACGTCATGATACTGATAGCACTACTACAAGACCTGTTTTGGGTACCAGCTGCACAAGACGATCCCAACTTGGTTAGCTGAAATGGTGCACATCTTATACAACATTCTGGCCAGACCTGCACAAAATACTCAGAGACTATTTGCAATTTTAAAAGACATTGATCTTGAAATTTAACCATCATTTTACTTTCACAGGATCTCCCAGAAAGAACGTCACCCCCATGACAGCTGGAAGTAACTCTAGAGGACGACGTCCCCTCTCCCAGTAAAGTTTGCCCTTGGGTTTAGGGACATCATTTAGGGGTTGATTATAATTGGTATATGGTTGAGGGTTGGGGAAGGAATTTTATAAGCTCAGGGATCATTTGAAAAAAAAAATCTAACTCAGAGTTTTGTGGTAGTGAGACACAATTGCTTCTGGCAACACCGCTCTATTCCCGAGAGAATGTTGAGTACCAAAGACACTCCACCTGGAGCCTTTCTTCTTGGCTGAACTGACCTTTGGGTAAAGAAATGCCCATACCTCAACCACTGACAGAAATACAGAGTATCTGTGAATGGAAAAAACAGGACTGTCATATCCTGCCAAGACAGGGTAAGATAGTTTTGACAAGTTTCTTGCCTTTGAAAATGGTGTGTCAGTTATGTTAGGCCTTAGCCAAAGTTGGTTGCTTCAATGCTGCAAACGTGACCTTGGGTGATTGCCCAGGTAGCTAGTTGTCTCTGTGATTTGTTGCATGTTTTAGAAGTTGTTTGATTGCACTTCCTAATTACTCAGGTAACATTATTTCCCTTCTCAGATCTTCGATGGGGTTGAAGACTATATAAATGTAGTTACTTTCGACTCATGACTTAGCCAAGCTATTTATTATATAAGACCTAAGCTAGTTAGAATAGGATATTTGTACTTATTGTATATAATTTCATAGTAGGTTTAGAACTCTCTTACTTAAACAAAAGGGGGAGGTGTTGTGGGAGGTCCTTCCACTCCTCCAGCCAATAGCCGCCGAGATACCAGCCCACTGGGGCGTGGTCTCTTTCCCTTTAAAAAAAGCGGCTACTTCCCTCTTCTCTCTCTTTACTTCCTGCTCCGGTTCCGGCGACTAGACTTCTTCCTAATTGCATGCGTAGAGGGCTGTTGTCTGGGATGGTGATCTGTAAGTTTATTCCCCTTTAAATAAATACCACCCTATTAATCACAATTCCAAACTGGTGTGGGATTGTTTATGACTTGTGCCTTCAGAAAACAGGTGACTCTTCGGGGGATAAGTAGATTATCATAAATTTCATCAGAAAGTGAGTTCTCTTTTGAATGAACTATTTGCAGATGCTATTTCAAATGTAATTTTGTTGCTTGGGAAAATCAACATACCTCCTGATGCCTGTTATTGACTTGTTGATCTGACAAATCCTTTTTCCTAATACCTGTAGTCCACCGAAACTCACTTGCTTGCATCTGACAAGGCCAGGAATACACTTTCACTGTCCCACCTCAGTGACACAGCAGCTTCCCATGTCACTTTTTATGTTTTCAAGACATTCTCCTGTGTTATCACACAGACAAAAATCAGTGTTGACATCACTGTTGAACAGCTCCATCAGGGATGTCCAAATTGCCACCCCTGACCCCAGGTGTTCTAGCACAGCTATGGATTTGGTCCAACGCTGTAGAGGAAAGCATCATAGTCCAATGTCAAAATGGTGGACACCCCTGTGAGGCATATGGTTCAGTCAGTTATAGAACAAATGATGAAAAACAATTCAGCAAAAATCTACCTCAGTAAAATATTAGCTATTTTTCTGTTGTTGTGATAAAAACATCATGATGCAATTTAGGGAAGGAAGAGTTGATTTTAGAAAGAGTTGGTTCCAAAGGGTTGGCCCATCATGGTGGGTGGGGGGGCATGGCAGTAGGACCAGGAGCTAGAAATCACCTTGAATTCCCACACAAGAAGCAAAGCAAGTGAGGAGGAAGTAGAGGGGCGACAATAGAAACCAGTGGTTTTTAACCTGAGCGTCATGACCCCCAGTGGTTGCATATCAGAAATTTGCATTGTGAATTATAAGAGTAGCAAAATTACAGTTATGAAGTAGCAATGAAATAATTTTATGGTTGGGGGACACCACAACATGAAGAACTATAGTAAAGGATCAGAGCATGAGGAAGACTGAGAACCATTGCTATAAACTCTCAAACCAGTGACATGCTTCATCAGCAAGTTTCCGTTTTAAAGGTTCCAAAATCTCCTAAAACACTATCACCAACTGGAGAGCAATTGTTTAAATATATGAGTCTATCAGAAGGGAAGTATTTCTCATTCAAACCACCATACCCAGTGGCTTGAAAGGTGTAGTGGTTTGAAAGAAAATGGTCCCTCAGAGAATGGCACTATTAGGAGGTGTGACTTTATTGGAATAGGTATGGCCTTGTTGGAAGAAGTATGTCACTGTGAGGCTAAACTTTAAGTCTCTTAAGCTCAAGCTATGCCCAATGTGGAACACAGTTTACTTCCTGTTGCCTTTAGAGCAAGACATGAAACCCTCAGCTCCTTCTTCAGCACTGTGTCTACCTGTACACCACCAAGTCCCGCCATGATGATAATGGACTGAACCTCTGAAATTGTAAGCTAACCCCAATTAAATGTATTTCTCTTCACAGCAATAGAAACCCTAACTAACATATGAGATTGGGCTCAAGTAGGTCTCAAAAACACAAGAAAACTGGACTGGAAAAATTCCTCAGTGGTTAAGAGTATTAGCTGTTCTTCCAGAAGACCCAAGTTCAATTCTCAGGACCCACATTGAAGCTCACAACCATCTGTAACTACAGTTCCAGGGGATCCAATACCCTCTCTAGCATCTCTGGGCATAAAACACTACTATGGTTATAGATTCATCACTCCTGCCTACAATAATTCTTTCCAATCTACCATTCATGCACTAGCCCAATGGCTTATCTATTGTATTAGTTACTGTTATGTTGCTGTGATAAAATATAGGATAAAATCTGCATAAGGAAGGAAAGGTTTCTTTTGACTCACAGTTCAGGGTGCAGTTCGTTTTCCAGGAGTGTGAAGCAACTGGTCACCTTAACTCTGCAATCAGGAAGCCCAGCACAATGAAGGATGGTGCTCAGCTTCCTTTCTATCTTTTATTTGCCAGTTCAGAGCCTTGGATCATAGGATGAAACCCCCCATATTTAAGATGGATCCCCTCACCATAATTAACCTAATGAAGGTAATTCTCTCACAAGCATGCCTAGGTAACTGAAGGTCTTGTCATGTTGACAACCAATGTATCACAGCCACCATCATCAATTGCTTCTGGTACAAAAACTCAATTCTCAGAAAATGAAGGAAAGCAAATGGTCATGTTCACAAAACTCACTACCTTTAAAATGTTCCTCAGCATTCTGAAACTTGTTTGGCAGAGTAGAAAAATAGTTATATGGATACTCAATGACCATGCTAGCTAGTTGATTTTAAAAAAAAAAGAGTTTTGGGGGCATTCTTCAGGAGGCTGTAGGAACTCTCAGCCAGCATCCAGTCGGTGGTCATGTTCCTTCCATATAGCAATAATTACTAGGTCCAAGAATCAAGATCAGAATCAAGTCAAAATTGGAGTGATTTCCCTTGGTAACACCAACATAAATTTGTATGTTAACATTATGACAATATTCTCCGCTTGTGTAAAGCTCTTAGTTTCATGCATCAATCAACTATCTATCTATCTATCTATCTATCTATCTATCTATCTATCTATCTATCTATCTATCTATCTATCATCTATCTATCTATCTATCTATCTATCTATCTATCTATCTATCTATGTCTATCCATCTATCATCTGTCTGTCTGTCTATCTATCTTCTCTCTCTCATTCTCTTCCCCTCATCTCTGTTCTATTTGGCTTCTGTCCCAGTAGTCTTTTGCACTGCTGGTATAAACATCTTATCTATCAGGGGACACAACATCAATTGCATACACAGAAAGTAAAGGTTATCACCTGAGAACCCTAGGTTCTTCAGATTTTATATATTAAGAAAAAAAATATATCAAGATCATTGTTAAAACCATCTACAAATCTGGTCATAGTGGCTCACACTCAGAATTCTAGCACTTGGAAAGCTGAGGTAGGAAAATCATGAGTTTAAGGTCAAGTTTGGCTACTTAGTGAGTTCCAGGCTAGCCTGTGCTGTGCAGTAAGAATCAGCCTTCTAGCCATAAATAAAGGACATTGAGCCTATAATTCGTGATCCTAGAGAAGCTAAATAAGAAGGTGAACCCAAAGAAAAACATATAGTTATCCTCCTGGATATTAACCTTCATCAGACGATGAAAGGAGACAGAGACAGAGACCCACACTGGAGCACCGGACTGAAATCTCATGATCCAAATCAGGAGCAGAAGGAGAGAGAGCACAAGCAAGGAACTCAGGACCGCGAGGGGTGCACCCACACACTGAGACAATGGGGATGTTCTATCTGGAACTCACCAAGGCCAGCTGGACTGGGTCTGAAAAAAGCATGGAATAAAACCGGACTCGCTGAACATAGTGACAATGAGGGCTGCTGAGAACTCAAGAACAATGGCACTGGGTTTTGATCCTACTGCACGTACTGGCTTTATGGGAGCCTAGGTAGTTTGGATGCTCACCTTACTAGACCTGCAAAGAGGTGGGAGGTTCTTGAACTTCCCACAGGGCAGGGAACCCTGACTGCTCTTCGGGCTGCTGAGGAAGGGGGAGTTGATTGGGGGAGGGGGAGGGAAATGGGAGGCGGTGGCGGGGAGGAGGCAGAAATCTTTAATAAACAAATAAATAAATTTAAAGAAAAGAATCTGCCTTCATAGATATTAGACAGATGACAATACTATGTGATAGATGCTTATTTCATATTACGTTGTGAATTTTTAAGCTAATCAATTTTTTTCTTCTATCACCCAATGTGAGACATATTTATAATAGGGCATTAAATGAGAAGTGTAAATATCATGCAAAGATTGTTTCATCCTCTTTTGGAGAAAGGGTAATTATGCTTTCAGTTACATTCATGATACACTGGGTAGAAATAAAAAAAAATACTTTGTTATTTCCTTAATTGAGGACTTACTATAGTTTAAAGAGATATGAATTGGTGTCAAGTTGATGAGGGGTAGACCACGACAGTTTTATTTGTAATCTTGGCTTAGCTATAGTTCCGGGTTATATAAAAACTGAAAACAAAGTTGGTCATGTGACTGTAATAAGTATAAATATCATAAAGTATAAATCACGTTTGCCTAGGAGCTGAGAGCACTACCTAGGTTTCCTGGAGTAGTTGAGAGTATCAAGTTGCACGGTTGTCCTGACCACGTGACGCAGGCCAATTCAGTTAATATCTCTGAGCTTCTCTCTGAAATGGAGCTGACAACAAACGTTGGCCTTGGGTGGTATTATCAAGGATAAACTGAATGACTAGCACAATGCCCAGCTCATTGCCACCGTTATCCCCATCATTTTAGCAATTGATGGGTCCACGGTCAAATGTGACTAGAAGATTATCCCGAGTCGTGCCACGGCCTTCTTTTGTCAGTCAGGGCCTGTTGATCCTCTCTTTGTCTTGTTTCTTGTCACTCGGACACTGTGTGGTCTGGGCTGAAATTGATTGCTTCCTCGAATAAAGAAACAATTAAACAGCTAAAATCTTTGTGTAACAGGATCCATCTCAGACGTCCTAACAACAACAACAACGAGACTAAATACTAAATATAGGGAGGTCTTTTGTATGTGCTTGGTCTTCCGATAAATTTTGGAGAAATGTAAGCTTCCACTCATTCATATAAAAGAAAATCCTCCATACCTACAGGGACTTTCAGGATGTTTTCTGCCTGGTGCTTTTTATAATATCAAAGTAATTTCTTCTCTTTTCTCTGTGTGTGTACATGTGTGTGTGTGCATTTTCATGTGTTTACAAGTATGTGTGTAGAGACCAAAAAACAGCCTTAGGTGTTATTTCTGAAGTGCTAGCCACTTTTATAAAAAGTAGTCTGAGAGAGGGGCTCCCACAGGGATCTGTCGGTCACCAGCTCCGTCAAGCCACTGAGCCCTGTCTCCTCCTTGGCACCGTGATTACAAGCAGTTGCCACCATGCTCAGCATTTTATTTATGCGTTTTATTTGTTTGTTTCTGTTCTGGGGGTTGAACTCAGTTTCTCATGCTTTGAGGTAGCACTTTATTGACTGAGCTGTCTTCTTTATTTCCCTGGCACCCTATAGATTAGATTATTAATTGTCAGTTCCTTCCTGTAACTCGATGTGATGTACACAGTTGTTCCCGTTTTATAGAGGAAGAACTAGGCACCAACAGTGTCTTTTCCATGGCCACGTGTTGATAGTCGCAGAGCCAAGCTTGGACCCCAGCAGCATGATTCCAGAACCGGAATCTTCGACCATCACAGCACACAGCCTCTAACTGAGCTTGCTCCATCTGGTAATCAGAGTAATTAAGTCTGGAAGAATAATGGTTTAGTGACTGTACAAAACCCTATGTGACTGTATGGGTTTGGTGACCAGATGGTGTTAAATAATAGCAGTTTTCTTGGGCAACCCCAGATGTGGTGACCAGAGAGGAACTCGTTTATTCCTGGATACTATGAAGCATCCTTTTGTTCAGGTAGGAGATGAATTCAAACAACAAAGATTCCTCACATTTTCATGAAATTAGCTAAAGGCTCTCTTGTCTATGTAAACAGGACAGGCCACTTACAGAAATTACCAAATCCTTCAAATAAAATTCAAGCTGTCCACTGTTCTGAGTAACCGGGAGCTCACCAAGGTGCCACCTCTACTCTGGTCTACACATGACAAGGTAAAGGGACCCCAAAAAAGTGGGGTGGGGCATACCTCTGACCATAATATCTTAGTGGCACCATGACATTAGGGATGAAAGAGAAAAGGAGGAGCCTGAACACTATGTCTGGCTTCCTGGGTTCCCCACTTTTGCCTCAGTTTGCTAAAATACTTGAGAGAACAATTTAAGGGAGGAAAGATTTCTGTGGGATCAGTGTCACGCTCAGGCCGTGGTGGACTGACTCCACTGCATTAAGGAGTGTGTTGAGGCAGAAACATCATGGAGGAAGCACATGACAGAAAAGTTGCTCTCTTCATGGGCCAGGAAGCAGAGAGAGAGCAGGAGGAAGCAGGGATAAATACAACCTTCAAAGCCAAGGTGTCAATGACCTACTCTCCCCAACTGTCTGCACAGTCTACTTCCACCCCTCCCAACCACGCCAAGTTATAAATCAACCAAGGGATGCATTGTTGATCAGTTCAGAGGCGTCACCATCTAACACTTACACAGAGCTCGTCTGTGGCAGGGCAATGAGAATGTCCCACATAGGATCAGATGTTTAAACACATTGCCCCCCTCCCCCCCGGTTGATAGTACCATTTGGGTAGATTTTGAAGGTGTGGTCTTTCTGGAGAGGTTTTGGGACTTAAAACCCACATCTCATTCCTGTACTTTGTCTCTGCTTCTTGATCACAGTTTAAGATTTGAGCTCTCAGCTTTCTGCCGTACCTGCCATACCGACTGCCTTTACTCCACGGGCGCTAACCCTCTGCAACCATGGACTGCAATAACTCTTTTTTGTGTGAGTCGCCTTGGTCATGGTGTTTTATTACAGCAATATAAAAGTAACCAAAATAGAAGTTGGTACCAGGGAGTGGGCTATTGTTGTGACAGATCTGACTATGGTATTTTGGGTTTTGTTTTTTTGTTTTGGAAGAATGCAGACTTTTGGGGGACATTAAACTACAAAAACATTGAGTGATATAAACAGTTTATGGGATATCCTAGTAGGAGCCTAGAGCAGTGCAGACTATGGAGGCCCAGGAAGCTTCAGAAGGGAGCAATATTAACAGCTGGCTAGACACCTTTTTTGTGACATTCTGGCAAAGACTGTGGCTGCTTTCTGCCCATTTCCTGTGCACTTGTCTGGTGCTAAAGTTAAAAGTAATCGTCTAATTTCTTGAGTGGAGGGGATTCCACCTAATATTGAGGCTAACGTGTGGTCATTAGTTAACAGTCTTGTGAAGGTCTGCAGCGAAAAAGAGCGAGTGGAGCAGAAATACAAACTACGCTCCAGAGAGAAGGAAGCGCCGGGAAACTGAAGCTGGCAGTGAAGACTCACGCTGAAAGGGGTGAGGAGATCAGGAGAGGCCTGGCAAGGATTCAGCTAAGGGAAGGCCCAGCCTGCAGCAGCCAAGCTTCTAACTTATGAAAGGAAAAGGTCTGGAAGGGAACAACAAACAGCACCTGCAATGTGGTTCCAGAAGGCCAGGTAACTTGGCAGTGCCATCCACACGGCACCGGCTGTAGACTTATGAAGAACCCACAAGTAAAGAATCTTCCTCCACAATCCTGGAGTCGCTGAGGCCAGGTAGTGTGTGTGTGTGCAGGGGGTCCCTGCATGGAGACTCTGAGAGCCCGGAAAGTGATGGAGACCCAAGATGTTAGAGATACCAGGGCCACGGGATACCTGCCAAGGGGAGCTGAATACAAGGAGCAGAAGAAGCCCAAGAGAGGAGGGGAGGGGGAGAGGGCTGAGTTTCAGTCTCGCTTTGGTCCAATATTTCCTCACAATCATAGTGTCACAATCATCATAGTGTCACAATTGTAATGTCACAATCATAGTGTTACAACGGTCATAGTGTCACAATCATCATAGTGTCACAACGGTCATAGTGTCACAATCGTAATGTCACAATCATAGTGTCATAACCATAGTGTCACCACCATCACAGTGTCACAATCATAATGTCACAATCATCATAGTGTCACAATCATCATAGTGTCACAATTGTAATGTCACAATCATCATAGTGTCACAACGGTCATAGTGTCACAATCGTAATGTCACAATCATAGTGTCACAATCATCGTAGTGTCACAATCATCGTAGTGTCACAATCATCGTAGTGTCACAATCATAGTGTCACAATCATCGTAGTGTCACAATCATAGTGTCACAATCATCATAATGTCACAATCATCGTAGTGTCACAATCACAGTGTCACAATCATTGTAGTGTCACAATCATCGTAGTGTCACAATCATCACAGTGTCACAATCTTAGTGTCACAATCATCGTAGTGTCACAATCATAGTGTCACAATCATCACAGTGTCACAATCGTAGTGTCACAATCATCGTTGTATCACGATCGTAGTGTCACCATCGCAGTATCACAGCCAAAAATTCTCTAACTAGCTACAATTCTTAGCATCCTTGTTTGTCCCCCTCTCTGGCTCCAGCATCTAGTCTTCCCTCCCCTGGACCACACCTGAGGCCTGTGGTGACCTTTGTTGTGTAACGACTGCTGGTGTTGACATCACTAACTCCATGTATTGAGCGTCATTTGTGTGTGAAGCACCTTACATCAGTTATCTCAGTCCACATGGCAGCTCTGGGGCACTGGAAATCGTCCACCCATTTCACAGATGGGGAAATAGCTCAGGAGTCAGGCCGCTTCTGGGACATTCCACAGGAAGGAAACGGGAAGCCAGGATTTACCCAAGGACTCCCCAAAGGAACCTAGGTGACCTCAGATCCATCCCAGAGCAATAAGGGACTTGGGAAGGACCAGAGGTCAGTCAGTCCATCCAATACAGGACATGGTCTTCCGCTGGCCACAGACAGATCACACGGTGAGTGATTTCTCAGTCCGGTTCTGCATGTCAAAATGGCTTCAGATCCCCAGATGGCTGTGGACAGGGCAGCAAGCACTCAAATGCCAAAGCTGACCTCATCAGTTACTTTGAAATGCGTCATGACGTCAGTGGCAGTCACTGGAGACTTTTGCTGTGCTCCCAATGGTACCTGCTTTGCTGCTCTGTGCAGCCTAGGAAGTCTTTTGTGGCTTTGATCAAGGACAGCCAAGTCCCAAATGGCATTCACAGAGGACAGACACACAGGCATCCTGGTTGCTAAGGTCTGCAGATGTATTATGAACATTTGTTATGTTCATTGTATTTTCATAAGTTTCTAAATGAAAAAAATATAATAAGTGAAGCCCTGTTCCTTTAAGGCTCCTCTCTGCACTCTCTGTAGCCCCTCCCTTCCTTATCCTTCCTATTTTGGCATTTTCATTTGAGAGAGGTCTCCCTCTCCCTTATTTACATGTGAAAAAACTTGAAGCATCATGTGGTGCAGGTTCGGGCAGACCCTGAATTCCATTCAATTCTCATTTCCTCTCTGACAGTGGCCATTGAATCAATCATGTTCTCCCTGCCCTCTCTCTGACCACCTCCAAGATCCCGAACCGCTTTTCATCTCAGGTGTCAATCACGCTCAGACCATGTCCAGTTTTCATTACCAGCATGCTGTCACATGACCTGCTAATCTGTCACTTTCTGACAGCGGTTAGTGTGCCAATTGATTTAATTAGCAATCAATTAGCTTGTTACTATTGGAAGTAATTACCTTTTATAGAGAGGAGAGTGCAGCTGGCGAGGGTAATAAAACTGCATGAAATGAAACTGTCTCCTTCCCTCTGCAGTGGGGTAGGTGCTACACTCGGGATGGCCACATTATGGGTGACATACACAAGTTTTGAATAGTCTCCAGGGATGCATTTCCCCTCTTTGGGTGCAAGACCTCTCTGCCATGGATATTACTAGACTGTGTGTGTAGTCAAGGGTGATGACTGGCTTGGGTTCAGTCTCACGATATAAACTTTTCAAAAGGCTGATGTTTTGAAGCAAATACACCCAGGCTCCCTAATCAGTAAGGTCCAGAGACAGTAAGTGACTCATTCAAGGTCACACAGCTAGCAAGTGTTGGGCCAGCTTCCTGACTTCTGGCGCATCCCCATATATCCAGAGGGGACCACTTTGTACCTATGACACCACAGGTTGTACAAACCTGCATCGAAAGCCCTGGAATGGGGGACAGAATGCTCGTATTCCAGGAGAAGATCCTCATGACACTGAGGGAGACCTACGGAGGCTATGGTTTGGCGGGCGAGAATTCTTGTTAGGCAAGTGCTAGGACCTGAGTTCAAGTCTTCCATAGCCAAATAAGCTGGGGTGCTGGCAAGTGACCGACCGTAACTCTAGCACTGAGCAAGTAGAGGCCAGGCAGATCTTGGGCACCTGCTCAGTGGCCAGCCAGCCTGCTTGAAACAGGGAGTTCAGGTTCCCTGAGAAGCCCTGTCTGAAAACAATACATTGGAGAATGACAAAGGAGAACACTGCATGTCCTTCTCTGGCCTCTGCAGACATGCATACCTGTACCCATATGCAGAGGGAGGGAGAGAACGTACAACATAGAACGACATACAACAGCGAGACTGGCACGCTGTAGTCTTGGTGGCAAGGGGCAGTAGAGACAGCAGCCACTTGGGATCTGATTGTCTCTTCTTCTTCTTGAATATACATGCTAAACCACCCTGACCGTGGTTCCTGACCCAGGGCTACAGTCCATTTCCTGCACTTTCACTGTTAAATTCAGCCCCCAAACTGGTCCCCAGGCACGCGATGACTCGCTACATTAGCTCTGTGGTGAGCAGCAGAAGCTGTAATGAGATGACGAAGGAGCCCCAGGTTCCATTCATCATCCTGCTTGCTCCAATGGAAGCATCCTTTTATCAGTGCTATTGCTACTGATGTCATTGCAGGAGGCATAAATCACCTCGCTGGTGACAGGGTCCTATTAAGGGTCATGGCCTAAGATCATTATTGACAAATTAAAGATCACGCTTGGCAATTTTTGTAGGCCGGCCCTCAATTGGGGGTACGGCCTGCTTCCTCTATCTACTTGGAAATTAAATAGTCATTTAGAGTCCCGAACAGTCGTGTGGAATTAATTCAGACCACCAGTCACCTCTTTCCCCGCTGAGTTGAGAATGGTACATGCTTCTCAGGCAAAGGAGGTGCTCCTAGTGAGGTTTTTTTCCCCCCTTATAGTCAGCTTTCCTTATTTCCAAAGCTGTGGGAACACACATATGACATTCTGAAGTGCAGAATGGTATATCAGGATTTGGTTCCCAGACAGACAGACAGAAGCTTGTCAGCAAGCCACTGGGAATTCTCATGTTTCTGAAGGAAGTCTCTGTGTAATGCGACGGCAAAAGGCCTTTCTGGGGGAGTGGATGAGTGAAAAAGGTAAGAGCTTATACAACCATCTTTTCTTCAAGTCAGTGCCCCACATTAAAAGATGGCATTCCCTACACTATGAAGCGAGACGAGCATGCCCTTATGCTTTTAAGAGTGAACACCACCATCATCTTCCTACCTATCTTTCCAAAGAGACTTTGAGAAGAGTTATCTAGGTATGGATCCATCTTCAGGATTTCATGATACGCAGACAGGTGTTGGCAGGGTTCCGACAGGCCAGGAGTCATTTGGGAGACAGTGGTCCTAAATGGCACTAAAAGGCGTTTTTAAAAGACTTGAATAAATATCACAGCAGGCGCCTGGTTGGAAAGAGTCAATATTGTTTGGAAGTCAGCTTGTTCTGACTTTGATGGAATTCTGAATCAGTTTTATAGATAGATGTCTGTCAGTGCATACGTGTATGTATGTGTGTGTGTGTGTGTGCAAGCATGTGAATGTTGGAGGGAGGCCATGCACACTAACATACAAAAAATGATTCTAGGAAAAGAGTAAGCCAGGAAAACTAGCAAGAAAGCTCCAGAGAGTGATTGATAGGAAAATGCTCCAACAGACTAGAAGTGTCCTACAAACCAGTGGTAATGGAGATGGTGTGGTGGCCATGCATGAATAGAAAAGTCAGAAAAGGTCAGAGGTACAGAAAGAAAGTCCGGAAACAAAAACAAGCCACATTTGAAGACTTGGCACATGAAAAATGGCAATTCAGAAAGGAGGTCGATCTCTCTTTCCACCTTCTGGGTTCTGGGGCTTGAGCTCAGAGTGCCAGGCTTGGTGACATGGTCCTTTACCTCCCGAGCCCATCAGTTCATATACTAGAGAAGATGTGAGTAGTCTGGTCACTGACATAAAAGCCATGTTTTCAAGTAATGTTAAAATTATGAATTTGTTCCTTGTCTTTTTTAAGAAGTCCTTATAAATACAACTCTAGGGCAGCTATATGGCTCAGCCAGTTAGGGCAGATGTTTATCACTGAGTCCAAAACCTTAGTTCCAGTCTTGAAAGCCGTGAGGTAGGAGAGAGTTGACTCTCACAAACTGTCCTCTGATCTCCACACGTACGCTGCTGAGTCATGCACGTAATGAATAAATCAATAAATAATCATAGGACACATGATACTTAAGCAATCGGCTGTGGTGCACATGCCTTTAATTCTAGCACTCAGAGGACAGAGGCAACGGGATCTTCATACATTTGAGGCCAGTTTGATCTACATAGCAAGTTCTAGGACAGCCAAGATGATATAGTGAGACCGTGTCTGTTCCTATAGCTGTGTCTTTGCTCCATCATCACCAACTCTAACCTTCTGAAACCATGAGCCCAGTTCAAAGCTTTCTTTATCAGTTGCCTGGGTCATGGTGGTTAGTCACAAAAATAACTCAGGGAGAAGCTGGTACCAGGAAGTGGACTATTGCTGTGATAGATGCGACCACAGATGTCTGTGCCTTGGAGTCTGGGTATATTGTTTGCTTGTTTAATGTGGAAAATTTTGAGAATTTGACATAGAAAAGCAGTTGAAAGCTGTAAATGAGGCTTAACAGGCCATCGTAGTAAGAACTTTGAAGAAAATAGTGCTGAAAGCAATGTGGGCTATGGAGGAGGGGAACAATATTGGCAACTGGGCTAGAGACCATCTTTGAGATGCTTGGGCAGAGAATGTGGCTGTTTTTTGCCCTTGTTGTAAAAGTTTATCTATGGATAAATGAAAAGTTATAGACCAATTTCATTGCTGTGGGAGATTATGTGAGACCCTAATATTGACTCTGGTGCATGGTTGTTAGTAACCACGTTTGTGCAAGTGGAACAAAAAAAAATATGTAGTTTGAAGCGAAAACAAAAACACACAGCCGAGGTTTGTGCTGAAAGAGATGAGGGGATCAAGGCAAGGTGTGATTTGCAATGGGATGGATGATGGGAAGGATACCCTTGGGCAAGGTCATACATAGGACCTTGCCAACTTGCACAAAGAAAAGGCCTAAGGAATTTTCTGCTCCTAAAAACCAACAACAAATAAAATTCGAGGCTGGCAGCTGTAGAGGGAGCTGCGGGCCTGCTTTTCGTCCTGCCCGGCTCCTGCATGGCTAGCTTTACACCAGAAATAATAACACACAAACTATATTCTTTTAAACACTGCTTGGCCCATTTCTATTCATTTGTGTAGCACCCCAAGGTGTGCTTACTGGGAAGATTCTAGCCTACGTCCTTCCTGGGTCGGAGCTTTATTGTGTCTGCTGGGGAGAGGGGAGCATGGCGTCTGCTCCAGAGAGCAGAGCTGTCGAGTCTGAGCTCACTTCCTCTTCCTCCCAGCATTCTGTTCTGTTTACTCCACCCACCTATGTTTTAACCTATGAGGGCCAAGCAGTTTCTTTATTACTTAACCAATGAAATCAACAGATTGATATGACACTCCCACATCAGGCAGCCACGCGTGGCAGTGCCATCACATGGCTCTGGTGTTCCCGTCCTAAAGGCTGCATGGATAAAGGGGCTGTAGAGTCCTCTTCTGTGGTCAAGGGAAGCCACTGAAGCCAAGCAATGCATGGGGTCAGTCCCTGCATGAAGGCCCTGAGAGTCATTACTTAAAGCCTAAAGTGAAGCCAGGATTGCACTGGAGACCCCAAGATACAAGAGACGGGGGACGTCTGCCAAGGAGAACTGCACACAGGAAGCGGAATCAGCCAAAGAGAGATACATGCAGGCAGCGAAACTGAGTAAATGGAACCAACTAAACCTTTTAATATCAAACATGGTTTTGGAGTATTCCCTGTGAGGTCTCAGTTTGCTTTGGCCTAGTGTTTCCTCACCATGCCGTCATTGCTCCCTTTTGAAATAGCAATATATATTCTGTGCCATTGTATGTTAGAAGTATGGAATGCTTTTTAAACAGAGGAATTAGAATTAATAGATTTTCATAAGTTTCAAAAGTAACTTTGAACTTTGGACTTTCAATTAGTGTTGAGACTGAAAGAATATAGGGACTTTCAGAGTTGGATTACATACATTTTACATTATGGGGGCCAGGGAGTGATCTATTGTAGCTTGAATAAGAATGATCCCCATAGGCTCACATGTTTGAATGCTTGGTCTCCAGTTGACGGAACGATTTGAGAAGGATTACAAAGTATGGCTTTGTTAGAAGGTGTGTCACTGGGGGATGGCTTTGAGGTTTCAAAAGACTCACTCTATTCTCAGCATGTTCTCTTTCTCCTATCAAGATGTGGGCTCTCACCTGTTCCTCTCCCCATGATCTTACTCTGCCATCAGTGACTCTAACCCTCTGAAACTGTAAGTTCAATTAAAAGCTTTCTTCTACACATTGCCTTGACCATGATGTTTTATCACAATGATAGAAAAGTGGATACAACACCTGCCATACATAAAGTCCTAGACTTCATTCTCATTGTGTGTCAGAGCCTGGAGCATATGAAACTTGGTTAAAGAAAACTATAAAGAAATAAAAGCAAGAGATTCAATTACATAAAGATTAGATATAGATACAGTAAGAAGGCTCAGAAAGCAAAGGTGCCTGCTGCCAAGCCTGACCCCCTGAGTTCACCTGGAACCCACAGGAGGAAGGAGAAGATCAAGTCCCCCATGTTGTCCTCTGATGTCTATATACTTGTGGTCTCTCTCTGTCTCTGTATTTTTCTTTTTCTCTCTCTCTCTCTCACACACAAACACACGCACATACAAAAAAATAAAAAATAAAAAGTAAAAGTTAAATCTCTTTAAAAAGGTTGGCTGCTCCCAGGAACCCACAGGCCACTGACTAGGGAAACAGGTAGGCTGACTGCTGATCTTCACTTATCCCCTCCACTTCTAATCCATATCACAGACTCATGCTGAGCTCTGCAGGAGATCTGCCTCTCTTCCCCAACCAGAGCCCCCATCTCTAGTAGATCATACAGATCTTCCCTTCCAACTTCCCTCCTGCGAGAGCATTGCTTTATCCCAACATCCAAATCCAGCAGGCAATCCTGGGAACTGCAGGCTACTCCAGTCAGGGAGCCAGGCAGGCTAACTACAGACCTTCACCTCTCCTTCAGCTCCTAGAAAACCAATCCCTTAGCCTTACCCCCAGCTCTGCAGCAGAACTTACTGTTCTCTCTCCTCACTCTCTGTCCCCATCCCCAGGGGACTGGGAACACCCTGCAGGAACAGTCGCTTTCCTCTCTCCCATGGATTTCCTCAGCACCCCTAGCTCAGCCCATTTATAAGCACCCCCAGTGGCCACACCTACCAGATCCCAGAAGAATTTCTCACTAGACAACACATAGAACTTTCCTAAGCATGAGAGGGGAACAGAAATCAAGTGGGAAGGAAACCATCCAACCAACAATGACAAGACCAGATATAAGCACCCAGAATTGCAATGTTCCAAACCCAGGTGCTTAGAAGCCAGACTCAAAACACAATGGATAACAGCCAGGACACTGTGCCTTCAATACAGCCCAGCAACCCTACAACAGCAGGTCCTGAGTATTGAAACATAACTGAAGCATAATAAAAAGCCTTTAAATTTTTTTATGAATATGATAGAGATCCTTAAAGAGGAAATGAATAAATCTCTTAAAGAAATCTACGATAACACAAACAATAGAAGAGAATAAGTAAAACTGTTCAAGACCTGAAAGTGGAAATAAAAACAATATAGAAAACCCAAACTAAGATAAACCTGAAGATGAAAAAATTAGAAGTGTTAACATGAATCTCAGAGACAAGTTTCACCAATAGAACACAAGAGGTGGAAGAGAGAATATCAGGCACTAAAGACACGACAGAAGAAATCGATAAAAGTAATGAATATGTCCATTAAAGAAAATGTTAAATCTTAAATAATCCTGATACAAAATATTCAGGAAATCTGGAACACAATAAAAAGACCAAATGTAAGAATAATATAAATAGAAGAAGGGGAAGAAACCCTGATCAAAGGCACAGAAAATATTTCCCAAAAAAAAAAATCATAGAAGAAAATTTTCCTAACCTAAAGAAGGAAATGCCTATCATGCACAAGAGGCGTATAAAAGACCTAATAAACTGGATCAGAAAAAAGATTCCTCATGACACATAATAATCAAAACACAAATATACAGAACAAGATGGAATAGCAAAAGCTGCAAGGAAGACCTAAAAATATATAAAGACAAAATTTTAGAATAATATTGACTTTTTAGTGGGGATTCTAAAAGCCAAAAGATCCAGACAGATGTTCTACAGACTCTAAGAGACTACATGTGCCATCCCAGAATGCTATATCCAGAATACTTTCAATCACAATAGATGGGGAAAATAAGACATCCCATGATAAAAAACAAATTTAAGCACTATCCATTTGCAAATCCAGTGCTAGAAGGAAAACAGGGAATAAATAATCCCAGACCAGCAAATCAAAAGAGGGGAAGCACACACACACTCACTCACACACACACACACACACACACACCACCACCACCACCACCATCACAAAAAACAATCACTACCACAACCATCACCATTATGACCACCACAACAAAATAACAGGAATCTACAAACACTGCTTATTTGTATCTCTCAACACCAATGGTCTCAATTCCTCAATAAAAAGACAGAGACTAACAGAATGGTTGTGAAAACAGATCCATCCTTCTGCTGCATCCAAGAAATATACCTTATCATCAACGATAGACATCACCTTAGGGTAAAGGGATAGAAAATGGATATTCCAAGCAAATGAACCCAAGAGGCTAGCTTGTGTAGCCAATCTGTATCTGAAAAAATAGATTTCAAAGCAAATTTAGTCCAAAGAGGTGGGAAAGGACCACTACATACTCATCAAAGGAAAATCCAGCAAGAGGACATTAAATTCTAAATATCTAATCACCAAACACAAGGGAACAAGTTCATAAAAGGAACATTGCTAAAGCTTAATTCATTATATTGGCCCTCATACTGCTAGTGGGAAGCTTCAGTACCAGACTCTCACCATAGACAGTGATCCAGAAAAAACTAAACAGAGCTTGGGCTAATTGATGTTACAAACCAAATGGACCTAACAGACATTTACAAAACATTTCACCCAAACACAAAAGAAGTACATTCATCTCTGCTCCTCATGGAACTTTCTCCAAAACTTACCACATACTCAGACACAAAGCAAATCTCAATAGATATAAGAAAATTGAAATAATCCCCTGTATCCTGTCTGACCACCATGAAATTAAAGCTGGGTATCAACAACAATAGAAAGCTTACAAATCCATGGAAACTGAACAACTCAATACCTAACAACAACAAAAACATGGGTCAAATCAGAAATTAAGAAAAAACTTAGAGACTTTCTAGAATTGAATGAAATTAAATACACAATATACCCAAACTTATGAAACAAAGAAGGCGGTTCTCAGAGCTCTAAGTGCCTACATAAGAAACTGAACAGCATACGTGAAAGCTCTAGAACGAAAACCAACAACAAAAGAGAGCAGGGGGAGGGAGGAACAAAGGAGGAAGGGAAGGAAGGAAGGGAGGGAGGGAGGGAGGGAGGGAGGGAGGGAAGGAGAGAGAGAGAGAGAGAGAGAGAGAGAGAAAGAAAAAGAAAGAAAGAAAGAAAGAAAGAAAGAAAGAAAGAAAGAAAGAAAGAAAGAAAGGAAAAGAGATCACACCTCAAAGGAATAGATGGCAAGAAATAGTCAAACTCAGGACTAAAATCAATAAAATAGAAACAAAAACAAAAATTACAAAGAATCAAAACAAAGAATTGGTTTTTTGAGAAAATCTATAAAATTCACAAAACCCTTATGCAAATTAACTAAAAGGTAGTGAAGAGTATATACAAATTATTAAAATTAAAAATGAAAAGGAGGATATAACAACAGATACCAAGGAAACACAGAAAATAAGATGAACATACTTTAAACCTGTACTCCACCAAATTGGGAAATATAAAATAAATGATAATTTTCTTGACACATACACCTCTTACTAAAGTTAAATCAAGATCAGATAAGCAAACTAAACAGATCTATAATCCCCAGTGAAATAGAAGAAATCATTAAAGTCTACCAACCAAAAAAAGCCCAAGACCAGATAGTTTTAGCACAGAATTTTAGCAGAAGAAAAGCTAATACCAAAACTCTTCAAATTATTCCACAAAATAGAAACAGAAGGAACATTGCCCAATTCATTTTATGAGGGCACAGTTACCTTGATATTCAAATCATATACAGACCCAACAAAGAAAGAAAATTACAGACCAATTTCCCTTATGAAAATAGATGCAACAATTTTCAATAAAATCTTGCAAACCAAATCAAGAACACATCAAAAACTTCATCCACCATGATCAAGTAGGCTTCCTTCCAGAGATTCATGGGTGGAACAATATATATAAATCAATAAATATAATCTACTACATAAATAAACGGAAAGACAAAATCCACACAATTATCTCATTCGATGCCAAAAAGGTCTTTAATAAAATCAAACAACACTTCATAATAAAAGTCCTGGAGAGATTAAGGATACAAAGGAAATACCTCAACACAATAAAGAAATTTTACAGTAAGTCAATAGCCAACATCAACTTAAATGGAAATAAACTCAAAGCAGTTCCATTAAAGTCAGGAATAAAAGAAGATGTCCACCCTTTCCATATATATTCAATATAGAACTTGAAGTCTTAGCTAGAGCAAATAAGACAACTGAAAGATATTGAAGAGATACAAATTGAAAAAGTAGAATCTAAAATATCTTTATTTGCAGATGATATGATAGTACACATAAGTGATCCTAAAAATTGCATCAGCAAACACCCATAGCTAATAAAATACTTGCAGCAAAGTAGCTGGATGCAAAATTAATTCACAAAAATCAGTAGCCCTCCTATATACAAGTGACAAATGGACTGAAAATGAAATCAGGCAAACACCTTTCACAACAGCCTCACATAATATAAAATATCATGGGGTAGCCCTAATCAAGCAAGTGTAAAACTTGTAACTGATAAAAACTTCAAGATATTGAAGAAGAAAACACCTCCCATGCTCATTGACTGGTAGAATTAATTTAACAAAAATGACTAACTTACCAAAAGCAATCAACATCAATGCAATCCCCATCGAAATTCCCACCCAATTCGTTATGTATCTTTAAAGTTTAATTTTTAACTGAAATGGAAACACAAAAAAAACCGCTGTATATCTGAAACAACCCTAAACAAACAAAAAGCTAATGGAGGCCTCCCCATCCCTGATTTCAAGTTGTACGGTAGAGCTACAGTAACAAGACCCACATGGCATTGGCACAAACACATGTTAATCAATGGAATCAAACTGAAGACACAGACATAAACCCACACACCTGTGGACACCTGATTTTTGACAAGGAAACCAGAAATACACACTGGAAAAAACACATCATCTTCAACAAGTAGTGCTGGTTAAACTGTATACCTGCATGTAGAGGAATCCAAATAGATTCATGTTTATCACTCTGCATAAAACTTAACTTCAAATGGATCAAATACCTCAACATAAAACCAGATATCCCAACATGATAGAAAAGAAAGTGAGAAATAGTATTGAACTCATTGGCACAAATAGAGACTTTTTGAACAGAAAACTATTAGCATAGGCACTAAGATCAATAATTAATAAATGGGACTTTATGGAACTGAGAAGCTCTTGCATGGCAAAGAACACTGCTATTCAGACAAAGCAGCAGTCTACAGAATGGGAAAAAAATTACTAACTAATAATCCAATAAAGAACTATATATCAAGAAAACAAATAACTCAATTAAAAATGGGTTACATATTTAAACAGAGAATTCTCAAAAGAGGAAACTCAAATAGCTGAGAAACACTTAAAGAAATGTGTAACAACATTAGTCATAAGGGAAATGCAAATCAAAACTGCTTTGAGATTTCATCTTACACCTGTCAAAATGGCTAAGATCAATAAAACAAGTGACAGCTCATGCTGGCAGGGATGTGTAGTAAGGCGAACACTCATCCATTGCCGCTACACCACTATGGAAATCAGTGTGGCATTTCCTCAGGAAGATGGGAATTGATCTATCTCAAGACCCAGCTACATCACTCTTGTGTATATACCCAAAGGATGCTTCATCCTACCACAAATACTCTTACTCATCCATGTTCATTACTGCTCTTTTAATGTACCCAGAAATTAGAAATGTAGGTATCCCTCAACAAAAGAATAGATAAGGAAATTGGGGTACTTTTACACAACAGAGTATTGCTCAGCTGCTCAAGAAAATAAAATCATTAAAATTGCATTTAGTGAATGCAACCAGAAAACTATCAGCCCGAGTAAGATATCCCAGACTGAGAAAGACAAATATGGTACATATTTACATATATGTGAATATCAGCTATTAAGTCAATGATAACCAATCTACAATTCCCGGAACCACAGTGTTTATAAGTTTATAAGAGGAATAAATAGATCTTGTTAGGAAAGGGAAACAGAATAAATAGTTATAGATAAGTGGACATAAATAGTTATAGATAAGTGGACATAAAATGGGAACATCAAGTGGGGAGGGGCAAAGGAGAGGAAGATGAGGGCAAAAATACAGGGAGAAACAGCTAAAATGAAGAACCATTTGAGAGGTAGTATGAAAACTTACTATAGTAGAAGCTTCCTAAAGTATATACATATATGAAGGTGATCTAAATGGAATTTCCAACCCAAATGAATCTTCCTGTACTAGGACTGGGTTACAGCTAATCAAGTTTTTGGCCAAATTCATCCTACAGGAATCTTTGAACAATCCAGACTATTGCCAAGATTGTAGGTTGTTCTCCACAAATTGATGGCAAATCCCCATAGATGCAGACAATACCTACACAACTCATTGAAGGTTGCGTTGAGGTGGTGCCTACACTGAGCCTTCATCCTTAGGTTCTAGCTTCTTTGGTACAGGAAGGGACTCTGCACTGCTACAGAAAGAGAGATATAAACACCAACCCAGCCACAAAGCCCTTCATCTACAATGGTGCTCTGCCTACAAGACGTGCTAGGGCAATGGTGTCACAAAGCTTGTGGGAGTAACCAACCAATACCTGATTGGACTTAATGTCTACAAGAGGTGGAATCCATACTTGGCACTGCTTTGGTGACCAAGAACCCAAGACTAGATAGCCCAGAGACCTAGGATAAAGCCAAATACTACTGGCCAAAACCCAAAATACAGTGATTCCTGTCTTAGCTGGGGTTACCATTGCTGTGGTGAAGCACCATGACCAAGGAAAAACTTGTTGAGGAAAGGATTTATTTGGCTTATACTTCCATATCACTGTTCATCATTGAAGGAAGTCAGGACAGAACTCAATAGAGCAGGAACCTGATGCATAGGCAATGGAGGGGTGTTGCTTATTGGCTTGGTCCCCATGACTTGCTCAGTTTTCTTTCTTATAGAACCCAGGACCACCTGCCCAGGAATGCAACCACCCACAAAAGACTTTGCCCTCCCACATCAAACACAAATTAAGAAAACGTCTTACAGCTGGATCTTATTGAAGCTTTTTCTAAATTGAGGTAACCCCCCTTTCAGAAAACTATAGTTTTTGTTGGGTTGATGTAAGACTAGCCAGTACACTCCTAATGCTAATAACCTGCTGTTCTCATAAATCAGTGCCTTGTTCAACCATCATCAGAGAAGCTTTCTCCTACAGCAGATGGGAAGAAACAGAGAGAACTCATGGTCAGACATCATGCAGAGAGTGAGAGACATTGGAACATTCAGTCCTAAATGGGACTTCATCAGATCATTCCCTCAGGGCTCAGAGAACCCCAGAGAAGAGGAGGCAGAAAGAGTGTAAGAGAGCGGCGGAGGCACCGGCAGGCAGGCCCTGGTGGCGGAGGCACCAGCAGGCACGCCTAGGCGGCGGAAGCACTGGCGCTCAGGCAGGCCCGGGCGGCAGAGGCATCGGCAGGCAGGCCTAGGCGGCGGAAGCACCGGCACGCAGGCAGGCCCGGGAGGCGGAGGCACCAGCAGGTAGGCCTGGGTGGCGGAGGCACCGGCAGGCAGGCCTAGGCGGCAGAAGCACCGGCGCGCAGGCAGGCCCGGGCGGCGGAGGCACCAGCACGCAGGCAAGTCCGGGCGGCAGAGGCACCGGCGTGCAGGCAGGCCCGGGTGGCGGAGGAACCGGCAGTCAGGCCCGGCAGGCAGGCCTAGGCGGCGGAAGCACTGGCACGCAGGCAGGCCCAGGTGGCGGAGGCACCGGCAGGCAGGCCTAGGCGGCGGAAGCATCGGCGCACAGACAGTTCCGGGCGGCGGAGGCACAGGCAGGCAGGCCCGGGCGGTGGAGGCACTGGATGCAGGATAGTGCGGGCAAGAAACAGTGAAGCCTGCACTGAGAGCAGATTGCCCCGCTACAATTAAATCAATCCCAATAGATAGCATCGGTAAGAGGAGATGGGCAGACGCCAAGGCAAGAATTCACCCAACAATCTGAAAAACAACATGAAAACACCAGAACCCAATGATCTTACAACACAAGGACTTGAACACCCTATCACAGGAGAAGAGGAAAAAACTGACTTTTTGAAAGCAATAGAGTCCCTTAAACAACATGTAAAAAACGCCCTCATAGAAATGGATGAGAAGTATAACAAAAAGTTTGAAGAAATGAGTAAATACGTAAATGATACCCTGGGAAGCCAAGAAAAAACGATCAAACAGGTAATGGAAACAGTCCAAGAATTGAAAACTGAAATGGAAGCAAGGAAGAAAACACAAACTGAGGACCAGCTGGATATGGCAAATATAGGTCAACGAGCAGAGACTACAGAAACAAGCATAATCAATAGAATACAAGAGATAGAAGAAAGAATCTCAGATTCTGAAGACAACATAGAGAAAATAAACGGACTGATCAAAGAAAACACCAAAACCAACAAATTCTCATCACAAAACATTCAGGAAATATGGGACACAATAAAAAGACCAAACCTAAGAATAATAGGGATAGAAGAAGGAGAAGAGGCACAGCTCAAAGGTCCAGAAAACATTTTTAACAAAATTATGGAAGAAAACTTCCCCAACATAAAGAAAGATATTCCTTTGAATATTCAAGAAGCATACAGAACACCAAACAGACTGGATCAAAAAAAAACCGTCCCCTCGCCATATAATAATCAAAACACAAAATATACAGATTAAAGAAAGAATATTAAGAGCTGCAAAGGAAAAAGGCCAAGTAACTTATAAAGGTAAACCGATCAGACTTACACCTGACTTCTCTATGGAAACCATGAAAGCCAGAAGGTCCTGGATAGAGGTACTACAGAAACTAAGAGACCATGGATGCAAACCAAAACTACTATACCCAGCCAAGCTATCGTTCACTATCAATGGAGAAAACAAGACATTCCAGGATAAGAACAAATTTAAACAATACGTTGCCACAAATCCAACCCTACAGAAAGTAATAGAAGGAAAATCACAACCCAAGGAATCCAACATTGCCAACACTGCCTACAATAACCCAGGCATCTAGCGACCCTTCAACAGCACAACTCAAAGAAGGGAGACACACAAACTCTTCTACCAAAAGCAGTAAGAATAACCGGAGTTAACAACCACTGGTCATTAATATCACTTAATATTAATGGTCTCAATTCACCAATAAAAAGGCACAGGCTAAGAGATTGGATAGGAAAACAGGATCCAACAGTCTGCTGTTTGCAAGAAACTCATCTCAACCACAAAGACAGGCATCTACTCAGAGTAAAGGGTTGGGAAAAGGTTTTTCAAGCAAATGGTCCTAAGAAAAAAGCAGGTGTGGCCATACTAATTTCTAACAAAACTGACTTCAAACTAAAATCAATCAGAAGAGATCGACAGGGACACTTTATACTCATAACAGGAACGATTCAGCAGGATGAAGTCTCAATCCTGAATATCTATGCCCCTAATATAAAAGCACCCACTTATGTAAAAGAAATATTGCTAAAACTCAAGGCAGACATCAAATCACACACACTAGTAGTAGGAGACTTCAACACACCTCTCTCACCAATGGACAGGTCAATCAGACAGAAAACTAATAGAGAATTAAGAGAATTGTTGGAGGTAATGAATCAAATGGACTTAACAGACATCTATAGAACACTCCACCCAAATAGGAAAGAATACACCTTCTTCTCTGCAGCTCATGGAACCTTCTCGAAAATTGACCACATACTTGGAAACAAAGGAAACCTCCACAGATACAAAAAAATATCAGTGTCCACCTGTGTCTTATCAGATCACCACGGATTAAAGTTAGAAGCCACCAACAAAGCTACCCCCAGAAAGCTGACAAACTCATGGAAACTGAACAGTCAACTACTGAACCACACCTGGGTCAAGGAAGAAATTAAGAAAGAAATTAAAGTCTTCCTTGAATTTAATGAAAACAAAGAGACAACATACTCAAACCTATGGGACACGATGAAAGCAGTGCTAAGAGGAAAATTCATAGCACTAAGTGCCCACTTAAAGAAAACGGAGAAAGCATACATTGGGGACTTAACAGCACACCTGAAAGCTCTAGAAAAAAAAGAAGCAGACGCGCCCAGGAGGACTAGAAGACTGGAAATAATCAAACTGAGGGCAGAAATCAACAAAATAGAAACACAGAAAACAGTCCAAAGAATCAATGAAACAAAAAGTTGGTTCTTGGAGAAAATCAACAAGATTGACAAACCCCTATCCAAACTAATTAAACGACAGAGAGAGAACACGCAAATAAATAAGATCAGAAATGAAAAGGGGGACATAACCACAGACACAGAGGAAATTCAGAGAATCATTAGATCTTACTACAAAAGCCTGTATGCCACAAAACTGGAAAATGCAAAAGAAATGGACACTTTTTTAGATAAGTACCATATACCAAACCTAAACCAAGACCAGGTGAACGATCTAAATAGACCTGTTAGTCGCGAAGAATTAGAAACAGTTATCAAAAATCTCCCTTCCAAAAAAAGCCCAGGGCCAGATGGTTTCAATGCAGAATTCTACCAGAACTTCCAAGAAGAGCTAATACCTATACTTCTTAATGTATTTCACAATATAGAAACAGAAGAGTCATTGCCAAATTCCTTTTATGAAGCTACAGTTACCCTGATACCAAAACCACACAAAGACCCAACCAAGAAAGAGAATTACAGGCCTATCTCACTCATGAACATCGACGCAAAAATTCTCAATAAAATACTGGCAAACCGAATCCAAGAACACATTAGAAAAGTTATCCATTATGATCAAGTAGGCTTCATTCCAGAGATGCAGGGCTGGTTCAACATACGCAAATCTATTAATGTAATCAACCATATAAATAAACTGAAAGAAAAAAACCATATGATCATTTCATTAGATGCTGAAAAAGCATTCGACAAAATTCAACACTCCTTTATGATAAAGGTCTTGGAGAGATTAGGGATACAAGGGTCATACCTAAATATAATAAAAGCTATTTACAGCAAGCCGACAGCTAACATTAAATTAAATGGAGAAAAACTCAAAGCCATCCCACTAAAATCAGGAACACGACAAGGATGTCCACTCTCTCCATACCTCTTCAATATAGTGCTTGAAGTTCTAGCAATAGCAATAAGACAACATAAGGGGATCAAGGGGATCCATATTGGAAAGGAAGAAGTTAAGCTTTCATTATTTGCAGATGATATGATAGTATACATAAGCGACCCCAAAAACTCTACCAAAGAACTCCTACAGCTGATAAACACCTTTGGTAATGTGGCAGGATACAAAATCAACTCCAAAAAATCAGTTGCCTTCCTATACACTAAGGATAAGGAAGCAGAGAGGGAAATCAGAGAAGCATCACCTTTCACGATAGCCACAAATAGCATAAAATACCTTGGGGTAACTCTGATCAAGGAAGTGAAAGATCTATTTGGCAAGAACTTTAAGTCTTTGAAGAAAGAAATTGAAGAGGACACCAGAAAATGGAAGGACCTCCCTTGCTCTTGGATTGGGAGGATCAACATAGTAAAAATGGCAATTCTACCAAAAGCAATCTATAGATTCAACGCAATCCCCATCAAAATCCCATCAAAATTCTTCACAGATCTGGAGAAGACAATAATCAACTTTATATGGAAAAACAAAAAACCCAGGATAGCCAAAACAATCTTATACAATAAAGGATCGTCTGGAGGCATTACCATCCCTGACTTCAAACTCTATTACAGAGCTACAGTACTGAAAACGGCTTGGTACTGGTATAAAAACAGAGAAGTCGACCAATGGAATAGAATAGAAGACCCTGACTTTAGCCCACAAACCTATGAACACCTGATTTTCGATAAAGGAGCTAAAAGTATACAATGGAAAAAAGAGAGCATCTTCAACAAATTGTGCTGGCAAAACTGGAAGTCAATCTGTAGAAGAATGAAAATAGATCCATATCTATCACCATGCACAAAACTCAAGTCCAAATGGATTAAAGACCTCAATATCAGTCCAAACACACTGAACCTGATAGAAGAGAAAGTAGGAAGTACTCTACAACACATGGGCACAGGAGAACACTTCCTACGTATAACCCCAGCAGCTACAAACACTAAGGACATCATTGAATAAATGGGACCTCCTGAGACTGAGAAGCTTCTGTAAAGCAAAGGACACTGTCACTAAGACAGAAAGGCAACCCACTGACTGGGAGAAGATCTTCACCAACCCCGCAACTGACAAAGGTCTGATATCCAAAATATACAAAGAACTCAAGAAATTAGACCGTAAAAGGTTAATCAATCCAATTATAAAATGGGGCACTGAGCTGAACAGAGACTTTTCAACAGAAGAAGTTCAAATGGCCAAAAGACACTTAAGATCGTGCTCAACTTCCTTAGCAATCAGGGAAATGCAAATCAAGACAACATTAAGATACCATCTTACACCGGTCAGAATGGCTAAAATCAAAAACACCAATGATAGCCTCTGCTGGAGAGGTTGTGGAGAAAGGGGCACTCTCATCCGTTGCTGGTGGGAATGCAAACTTGTGCAACCACTTTGGAAAGCAGTGTGGCGGTTTCTCAGGAAAGTCGGGTTCAACCTACCTCTCGACCCAGCAATACCACTATTGGGAATATACCCAAGAGATGCCCAAACATACAACAAAAGTATATGCTCAACTATGTTCATAGCAGCATTGTTTGTAATAGCCAGAACCTGGAAACAACCTAGATGTCCTTCAATGGAAGAATGGATGAAGAAAGTATGGAATATATACATATTAGAGTACTACTCAGCAGTAAAAAACAATGACTTCTTGAATTTTGCATACAAATGGACGGAAATTGAAAACACTATCCTGAGTGAGGTAAGCCAGACCCAAAAAGAGGAACATGGGATGTACTCACTCATATTTGGTTTCTAGCCATAAATAAAGGACATTGAGACTATAATTCGTGATTCTAGAGAAGCTAAATAAGAAGGTGAACCCAAAGAAAAACATATAAGCAACCCCCTGAATATTAACCTTCATCAGGCGATGAAAGAAGACAGAGACAGAGACCAACATTGGAGCACTGGACTGAAGTCTCACGATCCAAAGGAGGAACAGAAGGAGAGTGAGCACGAGCAAGGAACTCAGGACTGCGAGGGGTGCACCCACACACTGAGGCAATGGGGATGTTCTATCGGGAACTCACCAAGGCCAGCTGGCCGGGGACTGAAAAAGCATGGGACAAAACCGGTCTCGCTGAACATAATGGACAATGAGGACTACTGAGAACTGAAGAACAATGGCAATGGGTTCTTGATCCTATTGCACGTAATGGCTTTGTGGGAGCCCAGGTAGTTTGGATGCTCACCTTAAGAGACCTGGATGGAGGTGGGTGGTCCTTGGACCTCCCACAGGGCAGAGAAACCTGCTTGCTCTTTGGGCTGAGGAGGAAGGAAGACTTGATTGGGGGAGGGGGAGGGAATGGGAGGTGGTGGCGGGGAAGAGGCAGAAATCTTTAATAATTAAATAAATTAATTAATAATAAAAAAAAAAGAAAGAGTGTAAGAGTCAGGGGGAATGAAGGACACTGAGAAAATAAGACCCTTTTAGTCAACATGACCAAAGCTCATATGAACTCACAGAGACTGGGTCAGCACGCACAGGACATGGAGGGGTCTGCACCAGATGTGGTCCTAGAGCGGAAAGGAGAAGTGGACATAGCTTGAACACACCGGAAGGACATTCTGATAAGGTCATTAGGACAAACAACTAGTAAATGGGACCTCATGAAGTGATTCCAGATTTTAAAGACATATTGTGCGCATGATGTGTGTGGAGGTTTAGGCACTGTTTGTGTGTGGAGGTCAGAGTTGATTGTATCCTTTCTTCTTTACATGGGTTTTGGGGATTGAATTCTGGTCACCAGGATTACAGTCCAAGGACCAGTACCTACTGAGCCATCTTGCTAGACCCATTGTTATTTATTATAAAAGGAAATATGGAAGCAAATCAGAGATCAACAGGGATTTACTAGTTCAAAAAGTTTAGATTAATTTTGTGAAAAAAATTAACAATATTTTTGAACAAGAAATGTATTGCAAAATAAAAGAATATGTAGGTGTGGGGCTGGAGAGAAAGCTTAGCAGTTAAACAACGCCTTCTGCTTTTAGAGAAGACATGAGTTTTGTCTCCAGCAGATACATCAAGGGGTTCATAACCACTTGCAGTTCCACCTCCAGGAGTCCAGTGCCCTCTGTGGGCAACCCCCATGCCACATGAGCACATACACAGCCTTTGCTGGAGAGGTTGTGGAGAAAGGGTACACACATCCATTGCTGGTGGGAATGCAAACTTGTGCAACCACTTTGGAAAGCATGTGGTGGTTTCTCGGGAAATTCTGGATCAACCTACCCCTGGACCCAGCAATACCACTCTTGGGAATATACCCAAGAGATGCCCTATCATACAACAAAAGTATATGCTCAACTATGTTCATAGCAGCATTGTTTGTAATAGCCAGAACCTGGAAACAACCTAGATGCCCTTCAATGGAAGAATGGATGAAGAAAGTATGGAATATATACATATTAGAGTACTACTCACCAGTAAAAAAAACAATGACTTCTTGGATTTTGCATGCAAATGGACGGAAACAGAAAACACTATCCTGAGTGAGGTAAGCCAGACCCAAAAAGAGGAACATGGGATGTACTCACTCATATTTGGTTTCTAGCCATAAATAAAGGACATTGAGCCTATAATTCGTGATCCTAGAGAAGCTAAATAAGGTGAACCCAAAGAAAAACATATAAGCATCCTCCTGGATATTAACCTTCATCAGGCGATGAAAGGAGACAGAGACAGAGTCCCACATTGGAGCACCAGACTACAACCCCTAGGTCCAAACCAGGAGCTGAAGGAGAGAGAGCATGAGCAAGGAGCTCAGGGCCATGAGGGGTGCACCCACACACTGAGACAATGGGGATATTCTTTCGGGAACTCACCAAGGCCAGCTGGACTGGGTCTGAAAAAGCATGGGATAATACCGGACTCGCTGAGCATAGCAGACAATGAGGACTGCTGAGAAGTCAAGAACAATGGCACTGGGTTTCGATCCTTCTGTACATACTGGCTTTGTGGGAGCCTAGGCTGTTTGGATGTTTACCTTAATAGACCTGGAAGGAGGAGGGAGGTCCTTGGACTCCCCACAGGGCAGGGAACCCTGACTGCTCTTAGGGCTGATGAGAGGGGGGAGTTGATTAGGGGACGGGGAGGGATATGGGACGCGGTGGCGGGGAAGAGACAGAAATCTTTAATAAATAAATTAATTAATTAAAAAAAAACTCAAAAGAAATCTCTGTTGAAAATAGTGTACATACTTGCATGAGGCAAAACACATGTGTAAATCTATTAATATACATACTTGTGCATGAACACACACACACACATATATATATACATGCCAGCTCATACACATAAGCATAGGCACACACACCAATAATTAGAAATTTGGTAGACCTTCATCTGAATATACACTTTAATCTACTTCAATTTGAATATGGTTATGAGTTGGGGTGCCTTATATTAAAATTTTCTTTCTTGAAAAGCAGAGCAAATGATAATTTTGCTTATATAGTCAAACTGTATGTGGAAAGAAAATATTAACTAGCAATGTAATAAAGAAGTGATTTCTTTTGGGGCCTTAAGCTCAAATCTTCAAATTTGCACTGTTTCCTTGTGGAATTATTTGATCAAACTGAAATGAAAATCAAAATATCTAAGTGGGTCTGGTCAGTCATCCCAGTTGCTCCAGACAATGCCAGGGCTTTCCAGTCTTCTGGTTGGAACCTGGGGGCGGGGGGGGGGGGGGGCGATCCATTCAGTCATTCTCCTCAGAGTAACTGGGAACCTTTGCTTACTTGCAGCCTCCTGGTGAGACCAGTCGTTTATATCCAGATTTTTACTCCAATAGGAGCAACAAAGAAACAAAGACCAAGGCAGCCTGCTGGGAGAGGGCCATAGGACAAAAGACTGAGGCTTACCTCAAGAGGGGACTCTTGTGTCTCAGGTGAAGACACAAGAAATATAGCCATGAATGTTGCCTACTGCTGAAATTTCAGGTTGGATTGTGTGTATGTGCCTGTATGCTATGTGTATGTTTGAGCACACACATAAAGGCCAGAACTATCATTCCTCGAAGCAAGGCTTGGTTATAAACCTCAAGGCCTACTCCTTTTGGCCAATTTCCTCCTGCAGGGCTCTGCCTCCCCAAGCAGCACCATCAACTAGAGCGAACACGCAAGTCTGTGGGGAATATTACACATCTGAACTATAACGTGTGTCCATTGGAAGCAGCCCTTCACTTCATACTGGTATTCTAGCCCCACTGTCTTGTTGGAGGGACTAGAGAAATAAGAAAAGGGATTCTGTGGAGCTAAGTCTGATGACATGAGGTCACCTGCACCTCACTCTCCCGATGATTCTGGGCTCTAAGGAAGGCTCTCTGTTTGAAGGGGCTGAAGGAGAGATACAGAACTGATAACCCAGAGACACTCACCCTGGACAGGAAGGAGTCCTGGCACAAATAATGGTGGTCACAGAAGGAGTTCCCGGAAGCAATGAGTGTTGAAGCTGATGTGAGAGAGTGCAGACAATAATGGTACAGGCAGCCTTTTATGTAGGGAGCTGCAAACAGCCTAAAACTCACTCTGTCCAGCTCAGTGTGCAGCTCACACAACTTCTTTTCTGCTTTTCTTTCTCACCCCCTCCTCTGCTCTCCTTATCCCTCCTCCTCTTCTCTCTCTTCCTTCTCCATCATCTCCCTTCCTCCCCCCGTGATGTTCTCACTCTCTGCAGCTGCCTCTCCATCGCACCCCCTTCTTACTTCTCCCTCCCTCCTCCTCCTCTTCCTTCTGCTCCTCTCCAGTGAGGCCAAGGAGAAGAGCAGCTCCCTTTCCTTCTCTCCATCACTCCATTTCTGACCCGGTACTGCCTGGCATCCCCATGGAGTCTGAGCCCGTGATAACCAAACAGACTAACAAAGGAATGTGTGGATGGTAAAACAGACCCAGGAATGAGCTGTCCTGGAGCCTCAATAGCTTCGGAAGTAACAGTGGGCTGGTGGGTGCAGCTGGCCAGAAGAACCAGGATGAGGCCCAGGTGCCAGGGAGCACCATGTGCATTCACAGGAACTCAGTGGAAATTCACTGAGTTGGAAGCAGTCTGAAGAGTGGTAAATAACAGTAGGTACTCCCTACCTCCGACCAATGGCAGAGGGGCTCTCCTGGGGTCCCCACATCTCACCTGGTTTCAATTACGGGGGAGAAAAAATGAGCACCAGAATGGAATTCAAAGTGAATGTGGTTGAGAATATTAACTTGTAATATTAAAAATTAACTTTAATATTGTCTTAAAATGATATAAGATAGCATGTAAAAGGGAATAAACTCTCATAATTCCATGTCTTTTTGAAGTTATTCTTATTAATACCCCCCCATTTTTACCTTAGGTATAAGGACACAATTTCCTGTGCCATTTCTCAGTGACCTAATATGCTTTTAAGATGCGCTCATAGCAGTAAATATGACACGCTGAAAGTATGAAGATAGATTCATTTATATTTGTGTATAAAAGTCACATATTTTGTGAATTTCCAAATGCAAATTCTTATATATCAAATTGTTCTGTATATAGAATTCTTTGTTTTCGAGAATAGGATGACCCCTTACTTACCATTCTTCAACTGCTTGCAGTCTTGCCATATGTGAGTATTTCTACCAATACATGGAAGTTTTCTTTGTTCTTATTCATGGCTACACCATTTCACATTGATGGAATCAATACAATAAATCAATTTATTATTGTCTCTCCTTGTTAGCTTTAACTGTCAACTTGACACACAGCCTAGAAGGGAATCTCAGTTTAGGGGTTACCCAGATCAGACTGGGTGTGGACATTTCTATGGGGAATTGTTTTGATTGTCAATTGATATAGGAGAACTAGCCCACCATGGGTGGTATCATTCCCTGGGCAGGTAGGTAATCCAGGGTTTTATAAGAAAGTTACCTAAGAATGAGTCTATGAGGAGCCAGCAAGTAGTATTATACTTCAAGTTCCTGCTTGAGTTCCTGCCCTGACTTCCCTCAATGATGGTCTATAACCTAGAGGTGTAAGTTAAAATAAACCCTTTCCTATCCTAAATTGCTTTTGGCCAGCGTGTTTTATCCCAGCGAGATAAAGGAGTTTTTAATTCAATAGATGGATATCAGAATCTACTCTTACTTTCTCCCAGTGAGTAACTAGTTCTCTTACATTATTAATTTAACCAATTATCCTTTTCTGTATATGTGTTTGGTTTATTCCTAATGTACTTCCCCCTAAAAATTTGGAGAAAATTGAGGCTGGGACAGTGATTACCAAAATATGGTCCCTGCCATTCTAAGCCTCCCTCCCTAAGCCCATTTATATCAAAACCACCTACAAGAACATTGATGTACTCTAACACCTACACAGTTTCAGTTTAGATGGGTGCATGCTGGTGTCAGCCCCAGCACGTGCGGATGTCCTTGTTTTGATGACTAGTGTACTTTGTGCTGGTGTATTACTGTACTTCAACTTCCTAATAGAGGAAATATTGGATATGAGTCACAAAAGCTAACACCTTTTGGGGGGATTCTCAGTGATTTTGAAGAGTGTAGGGACTGGAGATGTGACTCCATGAGTAAAATGATTGCTGTGCAACCATGAGAACCAGAGGTCAGATCCTAACACCCATTTAAGCCCTGGGTGGGTTTTGTGGCCCAGCAGCTATGCCAGAGTTTGAAATGTGGAGAACAGGATCCCTGTACCTCAGCAGCCAGCCTGTCTAGCCTAATTAGTGAGTTCTGGATCAACAAAAGACTCTGCTTCCAAAATAAAAATAATAAAAAGGTGGACAGCATCTGAGGACCAACACCTGTGATTGTTCTATGGCCTCACACACACATGTGTGCACACACACACAAACACACACACACACACATACACAACACAAAGACTGATTTAATCAATCTGCAACTAGTCTACCCTAAATTGAAACATCATTGCTCCTGATTCCTGAGATTTGTAGTCAATCCTGTTCTGCTAGCTGGGGCTACTCTTGGTCCAGCTTTGTGATTCTAACTCATCCCATTGTTCTCTAGGCAAGGTCAGTCTGTGTGAGGAGGTGACTGGGGAAGAGATGCAGGCAAGCTGGGGGCATTCGGTCATTTATTTTCTGGCAGGTGCTGCACACTTTATCATGGGATAACAGTGGGGATCTGGCCTTTAAAACTCAGCCTGGTGTCACCAAACCATGGCAGTTTCCAGAACTGCCTGTTGGAGGCCAACCTAGCCAGCACAAGGAGATGTCACAAAATGAGATGGGACAGTTTCTCAAGCTTATTCAGTGACTAAATTATCTTCAGAGCCTCCCAGCAAACAGCTCATATGTTACAAAGACCTGAGTTGATGGAGAGCTCATACTTTGAACCCAGTGATTCATCTATTATCTAGTTAGAATAAACTTTATCTTCCCATTCCACCCCATGTGCACATGCACAAGGTCCTTCTGGCAATGAGTGAGCTTTCCCTCATTCTCCATCTCTGCTGGAGAACCCCTATGTTCCTGCTTATCTTCAGGATGAATGCATTAATGCAGATAACAGTTTGCCCACACTGCCCATCCATGACTTAACAGGCCCAAAACATGCCTATAATCCCTAACCCTAACCCTAACAGAGGGAGGCAGAGACAAGAAGGTCCTTAAGACATGCTGGCTGGCCATACAGTTGAATTGGTGAGCTCCAGATGCAATGAGAGACACTGATTCAAAAACATGTGGAGAACAATAGAGGAAGCTAACGAACCTCAGCCTCTGCTCTCCACACGCAAAGGATACCTGGACACAGAGCACTTAAAGAAAACACAATCAGGAAGACTATTTCTGCCTTAGCCCACTGTCCTACTATAACAGAACACCATAGGTATATATCTTATAAAGAATAGAAATTACTTTCTGATAGTTCTAGAGACTAAGAAGTTCAAGGTTAAAGTTTCAGAATCTGTTAAGAGTTTCTTTGCTTTTTTGCTCTGTCCCCATTCACAGAAGTCAGAAGAGCAAAAACAAAACAAAACAAAAGCAGCCATCACGCTCTTCTGAGCCCCACTTTATGTGTCCAGCTCAGTGGCTCTCCACTTGCTTTTTGAGGCAACTCTCACTAAAGCAGGAACTCACAAATTTAGCAAGACTGGCTAACCAGGGAGCCCTCCTGTCTGTCCCTGCCTGAAGGACTGTCCCAGGACTGAGGTTCTAACTGTGCCACCATGCTCATCTTTTTAACATGGCTCCTAGGGATCAAATAGATACCCTCAGGACAACCCTTCATAGATAAGCCCACTAGCAAATCTGATCCCAGCCATCCCCTGTTAAGCTAACAGTCTAAGCTGACTAAGACAGATAAAAACATTCTTCCTGCAATTAAGGTGCAACAAATTAGCAGAGACTCATTTAAAGGTTTGGATGAGGCCTTACTCTTCAAGAGGCACTGCTTGGTCCCCTGCACAGATGTCGGCAGAAAAGTCACCTTTAGGTCAGAGGCAGCCTGCTGGCATAGTGGGTTTTTGTTTGTTTTTGTTTTGTTTTGTTTTTGTTGTTGTTGTTAATAACATTTTATGTGTTTGAATGGTTACCTAATACGGATTTCTAACTTCAAAGGACATAGACACCCCAGACTAGACCTGCCTTCCCTGTGTCATTGTTCAGGGGACAACTGTGTTCTCAGACTCCACTGCTTCCCACACTACTTTATGCCCTTGTACCTGGCTGAACCTGACAGTCCCCATATGATGTGGGAGGATCTCCTATTTTGTGTTGATTTCATTGGTTAATAAAGAAACTGCTTGGCCTGATAGGTCAGAACATAGGTAGGCAGAGTAGACAGAACAGAATGCTGGGAAGAAGGGAAGTGATGCACACCACCATGGAGCCAGCCGTCAGGTCAGACATGCTGAATCTTTCCCGGTAAGCCACCACCTCGTTGTGCTACACAGATTATTAGAAATGGGTTAATAAAGATATGAGAGTTAGCCAAGAAGAGGCTGGCAGTGTTTAAAAGAATACAGTTTGTGTGTTGTTATTTCTGGGCTAAGCTAGCCGTGCGGGAGCCGAGTGGGATAAAAAGCAAGCCAGCCCGCTGCTCCTTCTACACCCATAGACTTTGATTTGGTAAACTTTAATTGAGACACTGTTAGCTTGACCTATGAGACTCTCCATTAGCATATTTGACTTTGTATTCCAAGTATCTAGGATGATATAGAGTTCTTGCTTAAAATATTTGTTAGGCCAAGTATGTATGATCTACACTGAACAGAAAGATGCTTCTATACACAGGTCTAGTCTTGTATTTAAAACAAGGTAGGATTTCTACCTTATAAAAATTATAAAGCACAGGAAATATTACTGAAGTCAGGAGTTAGACCCTGCATGGAGGTCAGGAAGGGGCCTAAACCCTGAAGACTTCTGCCTCTTCACAGTTTCTTGCTAACTTGTAACTGAAGGCAACCTGATTCAAAAAGCCAAAACAAAACACAAACCGACAACCAATAGTACACTAACTGGTATTCAGGGCTGCTCCCCACCTTTATCTTTCCTTCCACAGAGAACTTTTAAAAAGGATTTTATTTTTATTTTAAATTATGTCTTGTATCTGTGTATTATGCACACATGCATGCAGGTGCCTGCAGAGGGGTCCAATTGCATGGGATATCCTGGGGCTGGGGTCATGGTTGTGAGCATCCCACTATGAGAATCTGGACCCAAACTCTGGCCTTCTGCAAGAGCAGCACCTGTTCTTAACCACTGAGCTCTAGTCCCTACAAAGTCCTTTTCTAAATACCCAAACAGCAGCCAGACATCAGCAACTCACTCTCTGGACTTGTGTGCTGAGGGAGCTGTAGTGACTGGTGACCTGAGCCACAGCCCCACTGCGTGCTCTTGGGCTTGCTGTTTGCCCAGCTGCTCAGGGCCACTTCTTTACTTCTGCAGTCACCCCATCAGCTATAGCAGCAACCTGTGGGGCACGGCCCCTTTGGGGGTTGAATGACCCTTCCACAGGGGTCACCTAAGATCATCAGAAAACACAGACATTTACGTTGAGATTTATAACAATAGCAAAGTTACAGTTAAGAAGTAGCAATGAAAGTAATTTTAAGGTTGGGGATCACCACAACCACAACATGAGGAACTGTATGAAAGGGTCACAGCATTAGGAAGGTTGAGAACCACTGGACGTTTGGATTTGGCCTTCGGGACTCTGGTGACTGTTAGCGGTCTGGCACCTTAGCACTAACACCAAGCCTTCCTGAGTCTTTTGACCCTGGTCCACCCCGGGGGACCGCCTGAATCTCCCAACTGCAGTTGCTCTCACATTGGCTCTGAGAAGTCCCCAACAGTGAGAAGGAAGCCTCAGTTAAGCTTGGTTTATGAATAACATTGAGATCAGCAGCTAGGGATGGAAGACTGCTCAACGGTAAAGTGCTGGCCCCACATAAGCATAAGAGTCTGAACTTGAGTCCACAGGCATAACAGGAAAGCTTGACATGGTGGATCCAGCAGCTGGAAATCTCAGCACTGAAGACACAGAGGCAGCCAGTTCCCCATGGCTACAGCTAGCGAGCTCAACTGGGGAGCTCCAGGCAAACGCAAGAGACCATGTCTCAGAGAAAAAGGTGAATGGGTCCCAAGGAAGACACACAGGTTTGCTTGGGTTCTGGGGATTGTATTCATATCTCTATGCTTTCAAGGGATTCATTTAAGACGACAGGTATCAATCACACCATCCCCCCCAGATGCTTTAAATGAGTCAACTGGTAGATGGTAGCACACTTTGCATGGTTCATGTATGGCAGTGACTGGTCGAGCTGAGTGAGGTCATTCTCCCCCGAGAGGTACCTGCCTCCTGGTTTGCCAACTCTATGTCCTCTTAGACACTTGAGGTTGGATCTGGATTTAGCAACAGATACAACCAAGCCAGAATATTGGTCTGATCTCCCAAGGTGCTATTTCCTGGGGAGAGATAGAGAAATGTTTATTCTCCACAGAGGTAGCACCAATAAGAGACCAAAGAAACAATACTATACCATCTAACTTGGTGCGTTAGTGAGTATGTAGAAGTACGGGTGAAGGTAAGTTGCTCTGAGAACCACCTCTTCCCAGTGATTGTCACTGCCTATATAACCTTAGGCTGGATCTTGTGAATCCTGTAAGTTTCAGGAGCTCCCT
Organism: Chionomys nivalis; assembly: GCF_950005125.1. Classification (NCBI taxonomy): domain Eukaryota; kingdom Metazoa; phylum Chordata; class Mammalia; order Rodentia; family Cricetidae; genus Chionomys; species Chionomys nivalis. The sequence goes on from NC_080090.1 coordinate 98,445,749, forward strand.
AAAACCTGTGAGTTGTTGGACGTCCTGGGTCTTATAAGTTTCATTCACTTCTGGAGTCTTAGTGAATTTTTCTCCAGGAGGGAAAGTTTCAACTGAGAGAAAATAGCAATACAATAAGCATACAAAGAATACCTCCAGATCGTAGTCTTACCAGGGTTTCTTCCAGTACTTACTGGTCATATAGCTTAGTCCTGCTGAGTGTCATGTTCCTATCAGAAAAGCAAAACCCATCATTACCATAGTGAAAACCTCCAAATGTGGCAGGATTCCAATCAGAGGACAGTCCCTTCAACACTGGCATTCCGTTGCAGGTCAACAAGAGGATGTACCTGCCTGTCACACATTTCACGGGTGAGACAGTGTGGTATGTCACCACCACCAATGACACCTGCTTGGAAATGTATTCATCTTTCAGTGAAGTGGCAGTCACCTTTGAGGTGATGCCAGTCATCCAGAGCCGAGCACAAGCTTAAGGATGGCGAACCTGGTGGTCTGGGTCCTGATAAGACTTCTTTGTTTTCGCTTCCTGCTTATGACTAACTACTCTTGGCTAGTTCCCAAGTCTTCATATTAGATTGGATAATCCCACTTTTAATAATGCTCAGGATATTTGCCTCCCTTGGGGAACGGTGATCACAGCAGCGGACGGTATTAAAATGGAGCTGAATGCCATGCCACACATTCACCTTTTAAGCTGTGTGTATGTGGGCACAGCCTTGCGCCTGTTTGCCTGCAGGGAGCGGGGTCTGTGTGTGCATGCGTCTATGTGTGTTCATTCTCTTTGCCTTCTGGGCTCTGTGTGTTTGTGTGTGTAAAATCCTACCCACTTCACTTGCAGTGTCAAAACAAAGCACTGAAGGAACCACTGAAAACTCAGGTTTCCTAAATGGACAAGGCTATTAACTTCTAAATTTGTGTTTTGATTTCCCCTAAATGGCATTAGCTGGGCATTAAACTTAAGGGCGCAGTAATACCTCAGGAGAACCCAGAAATGCAGAGTTATACATAGCCAGATTTATTCAATGTGCTTAGTATTTCAAACTTAGCATACACTGAGCCATAACCAGGTCTCTGATTTTCCACCGCTGATAATAATGTGATTTGAGAGCCGTGTTTTTCCCCCCTTTAACTGGACCATTCCAGTCATCAGGAAAGCACTCCTCAGATAACTGGTAGAGAGCGGAGTATACAGAGTTACTAATATACACCGGGGTTTGAACTGACATGAAATTTTATCTTAATTATCGGACAAATTTGTACTCCCACTATCTAATTCAATTTGCATGCATCGGTAGACACTTATTAAAGGTAATATTACATCTGTCATTTTGAGACTGGTGAGAATTTTATCATATGAACTGCAAGAAACAGCCACTCTATTATGCGCCGGATTCTTTTGTATGCCTTAAAATAACCAGGATTGCATCCTAATTAAGTTTTTTTTTTCCTTGTAACTGTCTCAGGGCAGTCATCGTCTTGTCCGTTTTATGACCATCTTGTAAGTTATTTGAACACAGATTTGAAGTTTCAGGAGTGGATTTCTCCTCCCCCTGCTTCCTTGTTCTGAGTGAAAAATGAGAGCTTTGCTAATAAAACGTAAACCAGAATCAAATGTTCAAATAAGGGTTTATGAGAAGCACGCTGCGCATAAACCCGTCTTAGAATTCTCCACTGGATTTAGGATTCGGCCATCTACAAATGTATCAGGCTGTCTGAGGCATTAGCAGTTGAATGTGCTAGCGTTACTTATTTATTTATTTATTTTTTTGGAGATGAGTTTATTAGATTTGTACTTTGGGTGAAATGAATCCGCGAAGTGCGGACATCACGTTGCCAGTCAGTGGTAACAATGCGGGAGTGTGGTGTGTGAGCATGGGGCTCCGACACCCTTGCCATGTTGATGCAACACTCCCCACACATACCACAGAAGCCCACGGGCTCTGACTGTGAGCCTTAAGGCTCTGGGAGGTTGGAGACAAACAGCTAGGCTTACAAATCACACCTTTAAACCCACCCATGCTTCCCTTTTCCAGCCGTCTTGGTTTCAGAGCTATTTTCTTCCGCCCAGGAAAAGAAATGAAGAATCAAGGAAATGACTTCGGAGTTAAAATGTCAGTCAGCCCAATTGGGGAAAGCCGGATGTAGATCACACACACAGAGCTGCAGGGAGGGGACATGAAGTGAAGTGGGACCTAGGGGATGAGGACCCCTCTTCCTTCCTTGCTATTCCCCTTTTCTCTGGGAACTTGCATGCTCCTGGAAATGGAGAGACAAGATTTGGTGTTTTTGATTGGCCTGTGGTGTCCAGGGGTGCATCTGACCCCCTCCTCGACTCCTCTCGTGCCTGCTCACAAGGTCTGGATTTCCTTGACTTAGCTCTGAAAAGAAAATGACATTTACTTGTGACGAAGAAGTACAGGGTGATGCTACCTCTCACAAAACTGTCACAGTATGCATTGACCACAGTGCTGTTTCCTTAAGTGGGAAACCTTTTTATTTAATGTAACATTTAACAACATACAAACACACACACACACCCCACACACAGACACACACTCATTTTTTTTTCAGTTTTTTAAAACTGTTATTTATTGTGTTTAGTGACTGTGTTTGTGTGTGTGCACGCATGCATGTGCATGTTTGCACAGCAAGTGATATGTTTGGGAATGCAGGCATGCATGTGCCACAGTGTACAATGCATGTGAAGAAGCCAGAGAACAGCTTGAAGGAGCTGATTCTCTTTCCTGTGGGTTCCAAGGATCAAGCTTGGGTCCCAGGGCTTGCGCAACAGGGCAAGTGCTTTGATCCACTGCTTCATCTTGCTGACTTCTTGTTTTACATCTTTACTGAGACCAAAGCCCTGTCGATAGCCACTGATAAGGGTAGACAATATTACTTGAACAAAATTGTAAAGGTGCTTTTAAAAATATCATTGCTTTAGCCGGGTGGTGGTGGCGCATGCCTTTAATGCCAACACTTGGGAGGCAGAGGCAGGTGAATCTCTGTGAGTTCGAGACCAGCCTGGTCTACAAGAGCTAGTTCCAGGACAGGCTCCAAAGCCACAGAGAAACCCTGTCTCGAAAAACTAAAAAAAAAAAAAAAAAAAAAATCATTGCTTCATATTACTATATTGGAATTTTTAGCTCTCTCTCCCCACCCCTCTCGTGTGTGTGTGTGTGTGTACACGTCCTTATATGCCCATGTGAATGGAAGCTGGAAGCCAGAGTTTGATGTGAGGTGTGTTCTTCAGCCATATTCCACCTCCTCATTTTTGATGCGGCCCCTCACTCACTGAGCCTGTGTATAAGGTGCTGACTCAGAGAGACTGTCCTGCAAACTTAGGAATCCTCTTGTATCCATCTCCCCAGTGTGGAGACTACAGGTGCATCCTGCCACAGCAGGCTCTTCTGTGGGTGTTGAGGGAGCAAAGGCAGATCCTCACGGTACACGACGAGAACATTTCTCTCACCGACTCGTCTCCCCAGACCACCCCCCACCCTTCGAAAATGTTGCTCTGGCTTTAAATCATCTCAAAATCAAAATATTCATCAGCTTCTTTGGTGCTTCTTCTGTCTCGAAGCCATCCATCTGGCTGATTTTACCACCCCAAAAATGTGCGGCGTGTCTTCCAGGTTTTAAAGGGGAGGAGCTTCCATCCCCCACGCCACTCCCGAAGAAGCAGATGAGTGATTCATGGCGCCGCGTGGAGGTTTTGTCTGAGTTCTTCTCTGGAACACTTCGGAGTGGCCAGAGAGCTAGGGAACTTAGAGTCACGGTGTGCCGTGTCAAAGAACAGTCAATCAGTCTCCAAAGAAATGTGAAGGGAACAGGTTTTTCATGCCTGTGCGTTGGGCGGGAGCCAAATGTGTGTTGCCATTTGACGTGGAACCAGCGTACACCTGTTCCGACCAGCTGTCAGCATAACCTGTGTCACAGGCACGTGTCACACCCGCCGGATCTTCACAGCAGGCTGTGTCTGCGTGACAGTCGGGACAAACAGTGCTAGCAACTTGGGGACCGGGAAAGGAGGAGCTTGTGGGGCGGTTGCGGGGACACAGATGTGTGAGCGGTGAGATAAAAAAGGAAACATCTGAGGGAATACGCTCAAACAAAACAGCAAATGTCATTTGCATTATATAATTATGACCGACGATCGAGTCCTTTGTAATAACACTCGGTAGGCCAGTGTTAAAACCTACAGTGGGTGAGAAAAGGCCTCAGCTTGAAAAAAGGTCAGCATGAATTAGTATATATTTGCTGATTAATTCAGACTGTGCCTTCATCAATTTTATAGTTCAGGGCCCCAGCCTGGGTTGAGACAACAGCCTATGAAATTCAAATATGCTCCATTCAACACAGTCCTGTTCCAGCCCAGTGTGGTGTGCTTTGTGGGAAACTCTATCTAGTAACCACGAACGACTCACACACAGGTACCAGGAAGAAAGAGATGCGTGTGCTCAGGAGGCAAAAGGCCAGATGCGGGCCTGGGACAGCACACGTTCCCCCCTTTTAACCCAAAAATCTGCGTTTGGGGCTACTCAACAGTGGCAGGATCTTTGTCTCTCCCTGTTTGCGGCTCAAGGGGAAACACTATCTCAGGATAACTCTGGCTAAAATTCATACGAGGAAGATATGACATCTGGGAGGGCAGCAACCTAAAGCTGCTTTTCAGAATATGAACATGGATTCAGTGTTCAGTGGAAGGCAAGTGAATAGCATTTATTTGCATAGCTAATCGTGGAATGCATCTGTTAAAGTTGACCTGTCAATGTTGCTTCTCCTAATTGCCCTTTAAGACACCAAATTTACTTTTCTTTTCTTTATTTTATTTTATTTATTTTATTCTATTTTTTTGAGATCGAATTTCATGCCCCAAACTCATCGTGTAGAATGCCAGTGACCACCATGAACTCCTGATCCTCCTGGTTCTCCTCCCAAGTGCTGAGATTACACACATGCACTACCATGTATGTTTCACATAGTGCTGGGATTTGTGCATGTTAGGCAAGCCCTGGGCTGTTGTGGAATATTTGTTTTAAGTAGGCAAAGGTGTGTTATATTTGTTTGTTCTGCATTTGTTTAACTATGGAAAGATGTGTTGCATTTGTGCTAATTAAATAAAATTAACCTGGACTCAGGTTGAGTTAGCAAACAGTTGAGAGGAAGTAGCAGGGAGGAGCTTAGCATGGGGTTTTTAGTTGGGGCAGTGTGGTGGAACGTGGCTTCCAGGGTCACCAGCAAAGAGAGAAAGCTAGACAATTGCTATTCTAACTCTGAGCTCCAGGTTTTCACCCTAGCCTTTGAAACTCCAGTTTTAATAGAACAATAGAGATTTAGTTAAAGCTGCCTTTAGCAGCAGCATCAAAGCCTTTGTGTGTGTGGGGGGGGGGCGGGGAGAACAGAACTCCCCCCAGGCTACAGCCTTAGTAGCTGGGTACAAGTAGCTTAAAGCGCAGTCACTGTAATGAGGCAAAATAGCCAGCAAGGCCATCTCCCCATCTCCTCAGTCTGGAGGTACAAATTTTTCTTTTTCCCATTTTTTTTATATTTTCCATGTGTGTGTGTTTTGTGGTGGGGCATACATGAACATGTGTGTGCAGCCATGTGGAAGCTCGAGGTTGATCCTCAATCGCTCTTCTGCTTTATTCATGGAAGAGAATTCTCTCAAACTGAAAGCTAGGGGGTAAGGCTAGTCCTCTTAGCTAGCTTTGAGGGTCTGCCTCCACCTCCCAAGGCCAGAATTCCAGGCAGGCACTGACACCCACGTAGCATTGACAGCATTTATGGAGGTTTCTGGAGATCTGGACTACAATCCCCACACCTGAGTGGCAAACACTTTACCTGCCAAGCCATCTGTCTCCCCAGGCCCCATGAGACACAAATTCTTATCTCTAGTAAGCAACTCCCCTAGAGTTAGAGCTGTGGCTGGGTTTGAGCACAGTCTGATGACCTAGGAAGCCTGTGTCCCAGCTCACCTCCACTGACTCTCCTTGTACCTGTGCACAGTGTATTTTTGTATCTATCGAATCCTCTGCCAGATGCTGAGCTGGGACCCAGAGGTGGCACACAGATACTCCCAGATTTCAAACACTTATGAATTTGAAACTCCTTCTCATCAGCAGTATGAAGATCTTCTTTTGTGGAGCTAGGAATTGAACCCAGTGCCTTGTACCTGCTGAGCAAGCGCTCTACTACCAAGCTACATACTCGGCTACAGGGCAAGCAGTCAAGGTCCGCCTTTGCTCCTCTACAGTGACTTTTCTCTACAAGAATGATGGGGTTCCCCTGCAGGAGGACTCTAGCGAGGTTCCTCTGTGTGCTATGAACTAAGCAGCCAGTTCATAGAAACCAGTGAAGACTTTGAAACTGCTGCCAACTGGGTGCCTTTTCATGGCTAAAGGAGGGCCGGGAGATGACTCGGTCAGGAATAAAGCACCAACCACGCAAGCTGAGGACCTGAGTTCAGATCCCCAGCACCCATGTAAAGGCCAAGCAGGGCAACATGCATGCATCTGTAACCCCAATACTGGGAGAGGGTAGGAGACAGGTGGATGCTTGGAGCTTGGCAAGGCAGATGAGCTGAATGAGGGAGCTACACAAACAGCATTTTCTCAAAAACAAGGTGCAGCGTGACTAAAGCACCCAGTGTCAATCTCTGATGTCTATCCTTATACAGACACACGTGCATCTACACAGTTAACTGTGCACATAAGTATCTCTCTCACACACACTCTCTTTCTCATGCTTTGAAAAGCAATCTGGATTCACGTCTAATAAAGAAAGCCTGCATTGGTTAGTGTTTTGCCAACTTGATATGAACTAGTGTCAACCGAGAAAAGGGAACGTCAACCGAGAAAACTGTACTGACCAGATTGGCCTGTAGGCAGGCTTGTGGTAGCATTTTCTTGATTGGTGACTGATGTGGAAGGGCTCAGCTCACTGTGAATAGTGCTACCCCTGGGCAAGTGGTCCCAAGCGTATAAGGAGCAAGCTGAGCAACCATAGAGTGTATTTCAGAACAATACAGTTCAGCAAGCCTAAAACAGTGTCCCTCCCTGGACTCTGCTTCAGTTCATGCCTCCAGGTTCCTGATGGAGCTCCTGCCCTGAGTCACCTTGATCGTGACTGCTACCTGGAAGTGTAAACCCAAATGAACCTTTTGCTCCCCAAATTGCTTTTGGCCACAGTGTTTTTATCACAGAAACAGGAAGCAAAGAGAGACACAGCCAAAGAACCAATTATATCATAGCCCATGAGTTGAGACGTTTGTAAGTCAACCTAAGCATGGAATGTTCTCTTTGCTTCATATTTCATTCCGACAAACAGGAGGAAACCCTGGTAGACATATTGGGAAGTCTGTCCTGGCAAAGGGTAGATAAGCAAACTAACTCTAGGCCAACCAGTCACAGCCAATCCATAGCTTCCAGGCTGTCTTCAGCCAGGGACAGACATGAATCCACCTAACACAAAACCATAAACCCACTTAAAACGGCATGAGAAGAATTTCTGTGTGACTATTTTTGTAACTTGATCCTGTAACTTGAGGAGAAACTCCGTGGGTGACAATTTTTTAAGAACAGCAAAAGATCAGACACACCTGGAAGCCTTTCTTGACTTCCATTTTTCTTCAGTGAAACAAATGTTCTTTCTCGGAGGAGACTTCTGACTTAATCAAGCTGTCAATAACAATGTCTTATATTGTAGCGTCATTCACAGTTCACAATATGCTTGTTCAGACAATGCAGCTTAGTGCAGAGACTCATCCATGCATGGGGTGGAGAGTGAAAGGGTTGGAGAGAGGCCGGCTCCCTTTATTCTCAGGGGACAGATCCTCAGGCATAGTCTGTAAGGTCACTGAGTGTACCCACCTCTACCGTGTAAGCCAGGCGTACCTCTGCTGTGTGATTTTCTTGGGAAAGTATGATCACTCTGGTAGAAAACTAATGATCGACCAAAGTACAGAAAGCACCAAAGACCAACTCGGTGAAATGAGTTTATAGGATTGACTGCTAGAAATATGCGTGAGGTGGTACTTACAGGAACATGGACATCTTAGAGAATGCCACAGCATCCAAAAAAAACCCACTCCATTGCGGATGACAGCCAATGTAAGCGGAAATCCTGAGATTCTCTGCAGGAGGACCAATAGAGAGCCTCCTCTCCTCAGCTGTCCCTTCCAGGTTATAAAACCCTAGGGAGGGAGGGGTCTTCTGAATCTGCTAAGTTTTGGAGACTTTGTGAAACTCCTGGGTCATTTACTGCCTGGCATTTTAAAAATTTTATTATCAATTGTTTGATTTTGTGTTAGGAGTGTGTGTTCTGGGGTGGGGTATGTGCACATGAGTGTAGGTGCCTAACACCAGAACGGTTATATCCCCCTGAAGCTGGAGTTACAGGTGGTTCTAAGCTACTTGGCATGGCTCTGGGAGCTGAACTCAGGTCCTCTGCAAGAGCACTCCATGCTCTTGTCTGCTCAGCTGTCTCTCCAGTCTAGCATTTCTTGGGTCTTAAGAAGCCTCCCTTTAGACTTCCTAAAATGTAATAAACTTCCCTCTAGGGTGTAACACTTCAATATGGATGACATTGCTACTCAACAGCCACCTAGTCCGCTCCCACTCTTGAAGGACAGTGTAAATTTCCCACTCTTGAGAAGTCTCTCCGTCTTCCTCTGATCCTTTGCCACCTGTCATTTACAAAATGGCTAATGTTCTATGTCACCTCATCCTTCCCCATGGCTATTAGTATAGGGAAGGAACCCCTAAACCAACAAACGGTCCCGCCACTTTTGTTGCCACCCCTTTCACTCCTCTTTGCCCCCGCTAAGAAGCTGTAAACGTTTTCATTAACATCCCAATAAACACTTGACTCTCAGCGCCTGGACCATTCTCTGTCTTGCTCCATCTCTTCCTCTACTTAGAGGGGGCAGCACTAACATCACCTTCTTAGAACAGACTTCTGCTCCTTATGCTACAAATGGGCCCCATCTGCATCCCAGAGCCTCTGCACTTTTCCACAGTGATACCATGCATTTAATGAATTCCTTAAATGTGTTTCCATTTCCCCTTCTAAACTACTGAAGTCTCCCTTGCCCAGCTGAGATCTCCCGCATCTAGCAAAGCTGAGGCATTAAGTGAAAAGATACTTGATTGGGAGGCCAAGCCCAGGGTTCCTGGACAGAGCTGCCTCTGTGCTGCTGAGCAGAATCCCTGCCTTGTGCTGACTGGTTGCCATGCCCATGGGACTGGAGGGTCACTTGGTAGCCCTAAGGCCCATGAGTAGATGTTTTGGAAAGCTAGTGAATCAAGGGGGTAAGAGATGAATTTCAGTTGAGCCTCAGAGCTTGTAAAGTTGGTTGCAGCCTAGCCTGTCTCAGAAGGGACCTGCCACCTCTCTCTCTTTCCAGGGGGTGGAGAGTATAATTAAGGCAGATGTTTAATGTAGTCCACTTTAAAGCTAATTAAGACTATTTTAGTCTTTAAATTTAAGTCCCTGCTCTCTCAGGGATTTTTCTAGAGCCTCATTGGAGCAGTGGCTAGACAGTAGGTTTATATAAGATGAACCAAACGTAGTATATAACCTGTCCTGTGCCCATTGCCAGTCTGGGCTAGGGTGAGCAGCTGTTCTGTTTATCCAGACCCAACAGGCCAAGCAGGATCTAAGACGTTCCACATAGACACTGGGAGAGTCCCTAGCTGTTGTGTGACTTTTCACAACAGACCAATGAAATGGTTCTTCGCACGTCTAGCTGAGTGACCAGTGAGTTTATCGGGGTGATTTATAGGAGCATAAGTGACTCAGAGTCAGCTTCTTAACAGAAAAGTTCACCCAAGGATGAATGAATGCTCACGAAAGCTGTCTGCCCTGAGATTGCTGTAGGACGTGAACGGTCCCACTGAAGAGTCTTCTCCTCAGGCACTGTTACTGCTCAGATAACCTTGGGGTAGGTCTTGTGAATCTTGTCTGTTTCAGGAGCTTCCTGAACCTTTTCAGTGTTACTTACTTCCTGAACCTCAAATGTTCTCTTTAGCTACTGAGTCTTATCAGTCTACTTCCTCCTCCTAGAGAATCTTTCTATTTGGAAACACCCACAAGCCCAGAGCAGAGGCGGTTAGAAAAGTATGGACAAAACAGTTGTTCATTTATCATCTTGGCATAGATTCACTCTGAAGCAAACATCAAGCTTATGGAGAGCTCCATGAGACGCATCATAGAGTCCAGAAACTTTCTACAATAAGATGCTGCATGGGTTGGGTGATTCCTCCCACTGACATTAACAACTACTGGTGACGTTTTCCCCCTTGTGTTGCCAACTCCTTTACACTCAAGGATGCTTATACTGAGCCATCCCTACTAGGAAGTTTCCACTACAGGGGCTAGTGAGTTGAGTTAGCCAAGGCGAATGGGATGTGTTGTGTAAGTACATGTTATACCTTAGGAGAGTGGAAGGAGTTATTCCTAGGGTGGGTTAGCTATGCTCCAGTATGGTAGCAAGTATCAAAGAAGAGGCATCTCATATAGACTCAGAGGGTAACTGACTTCAAATGGCTCCTATGAGACAAGGATCTTGGCCAAGGTAGGTAATGGCTTAATCTGTTAGTATTTGGATTCAGGAAACACTGTGGGTCCTTTGAGAAGAAAATTAATACTGTGAATGAGTTGCTTGTAAATACTTGAAAGAGCTGGAGGAACCAGTAGGTACCAGGAACCACCATGAAATGAGCACACCCAGGGCCATGTCTACACCGGCTGTGGTCCAGCACTCAGGCCTCCTGCTGCTCAATGATGCCATCACCAATGACTTTCACTGCCTTGGCAGTGCTGCCAGGTGCTCTCCCACAGATGACACCACTAAAAGGTCTCACCTCTGCCCAGCCTTCTTTAACAGGACTCAATATCCCCACTGCTGGGTGTTTCAAATCTCCCCAAATGTACTAGATTAACAGCCTAATTTCTATCCAGATCCTAGCTGTCAGAGCTTCTGGACCATTCAGACTTTAGTTTCCCAACTCTTCCAAATAAAATGAGGATAAGATGGCAGCTGAGAGAGCCAACCCCAGCCTTTACTAAACCACATACAAATGTGGATGGCACCGCTGTCTGTTAGTTAGATTATACTTTAAGTGGAGTTGACAGAGATTCCCAACAGAAACAGTATAAGCCTGGGCTTTCTTTCCCCTCTATCTTCTCTTACACTAGTGAGTGTGTCCAAGCCACATGGGTCACATGAGCCCCAGGATAGCTATGGATACGACACAACACAAAGTTATAAACTGACTTAAAATGTAATGAAATATTTTGTGGGTTTTTTTTGTACCTCAATCACACAGTTTTTGAGCATAAACTTTGTAGTTGACAACAACCTGTCACAATATCAAAGGGTTGAACACTCGTGGAATTGATTCATCAAGATAAATGAACAGGGCCTGGGGAGATGAATCAGTGAATGAGTACATGTGTGAAGCCTGGCGCAGATCCCCGTGTCCACTCGAGTGCAGGGTGAATGTGGGAGCCCACCTGCAATCCAGGCAAGCTCTAGGTCCAAGTGAGATACCCTGTCTCAAGAGGTAGATGGAGAGTGATTGGGGACACCCACTGTCAGCTGCTAGCCTCCACATGCATGTGCATGAACACACACACACACACACAATGAATGAACACTTTACGGTTGCTGGGGACACAGTTCAGAAGGAATCCCACACCCATTGCCTCCAATCAAAGACTGGCATTTCTAGTGGCTTCCACAAAGACAGTAGAGACTTGCCCCCTCCCAATGCTCCAGTAAAGCTCTGAATTCCCCTGAGAGCCTGTCTGTTTCCCTTCTGACGTTTCTCTGAGGAAGATGGTTTCCAAAAACAAAAACCATTGGAACATTTAGTCCTGAGTTCCTGAAAGCTACCAAAAACTCAAGAGATGAATGAAAAATGAGTGCATTCCGTTTCCCGCCACTGGCAACAATAGATTGAAGTGCCACCTTTTCCCTGCCCATCCTACCACGGCATGACAGCATCTACAGAGGGCTCAGGATGCAAGGCTGGAGTGAGGCAAAGGAAGTTTTATAGGTATGAAACCGTGGCCACTTTAGTAGGCTCCAACTTTTTGAGCTCGGGTCCAAGATGCGTCTAGATTCAGGCTGGATTCCCAGTGAGCTGTTGGAAACTCACTCTTCCCAGAGCGTTGTGGTGCGGTTTTTCTTGGTAGCAATCCACTGCATTTGAGAGCCAGGGTTGTCTGTTACATCTGGGGAAATACCCACCAATCCCTTCCCAATCCACTGTGACATCTGCCCACAAAACCCACAGAAGGAGCCTTCCACCAGCCACATCCCTGTCTTTAGGAAGCTGCCATTATATGAAAAAGAGGGCCAGCCCATAAACTGACCAGCTATTTAATAATTTCTTTCCAAAGAACTAATCCAGTTTCATATTCATTCATATGATATTCAGGTATCATATCTCTGCTTTATTCAGTGAAAACAGAACCACTAATTTTAAAAATACAAAAAAAAAACCAAAATAAAAATTTCCATGATGTCCCATGCCACCAAAAGCACAGGCATAAATTCTTTCAAGGTGCTCTTCCTCCTTCCATCCCTTTTCCTCTTTCTCTTCCTTCCCTCTCCTCTTCTTCCTCTTCCCCTTCTTCATCCTCCCCTTTTATTTGATTTTTAGGGGAAAAACCAACAGGAAAAGTAGTAAGAGTGGTGGCTTTGCTCACACGGTGGAAAGCCAAGACGCTATGGAGACTGGAAGACACAGATCACACCATTTCATGGTGCAGGCTCTGGTTACTCATGTTAGCTTGGCTTGGTTCTGGCTGGTATATGGGGAGACCACCCGCTCCTTTCCTTCTCTGGAAATGCCAAGAGCAATCTGCATGATGCTCTAGACAGATCACTTCTGGCCTGTCTCCTGTGACTTTGTATCAGGATCCCTCCTTGGCTTAGCCTGCCTTCTGCCACTCTGGAAACGGTCATGGAGGCTTGTCCACATTCCTTTAAAACCAAGGGGTACTTTTCAAGAATCATGTATCAGAAGATTAACTAGTAATACTTCAGAAAGCTCCACTGGCTTCTTGGGTGACTGTAAAGGCAACATTCAAATCTCTTCCTTTGCGTCTGGAAGTCCTCTCCTTCTTCAGGAGTCACTGTTGAAAAGGCATCCAAGTCTTGACAAGTCAGCCGACCAGGAAAGGAATGGGCAGTAAAGCAAAGAAGGAGACCCCTAGAAATAGTGTCGTCCACTTTACATTATTATTAAAGGCCAGCTCTACTGGCTCAATACAGGGTCTGTTCGCCATGGTTGTTCAGGGTTCAGGGAGGTCTGATCAGGGGAAAAAGCTGAAATTCAGCCGTGCATGTTGCTTGCCCAGGATGGGCGTCGTTGGGAAACTACAACAGCACAGAGGGAGGAGACGATTGACCTCACCATATCCTAACAGCTCAGGATACGACGTGAGAAATGCGTCTGGGTCACTGTTCCAGCTGCACTGCTATTGCCTGGGTAAAATATCATGACCAAGTGCAACTTACTGGAGGAAACGATTTATTTGGCTTTTACTTCCAGGTCACAGCCCATCATGCAGGAGAAGTCAATGCAGGAATTCAAACAGCTGATCACATCTACAAGAGGAACGAGAATAAACATATGTGCTTCTGTTCTGCTGGCTTTCTTCACGCTTATACACCAGTCCAGGGCCCAGTCCATGAAACGGAGCCTCCCACAGCCAAGACGGCTGTTCCTCCAATAACAATCAAGACAACCTCCCACAGCCTTGACCAAGGCCAACCTGATCTAGTCGGCCTCAGTCCCAGCGGATTCTAGATTGTATCAGGCAACAGTTAAAACTGACCAGCAGAGGAGCTTAGGCTGGCCAAGTTCTCAACATTAGTCTTTGCACCTGTGACATAGGAAGACCGGGAACCAGTCATCACGACCAACTTTCAAACCATCTTGTTCTGTGTGTATAACGGAATAAGAGAAGGTTTACTCCGTTCAGTTCTGTGATTGGCAGTCTGTGGTCTGGAACAGGGAGCCAGAGGGAACAAAGGTGAGGATGGGAAATGAGGGGAAGGAGATAGCAATCCAGTATGCAGACAGAAAGCCCTGGCCAGTGTCACTTCTGCTGTGCTTCCCAGACCTGTGCTCTGCTGTCTCCATGTTCACATTTGTCCACTCCTGATACCAGGTGTGCATTGAATGTCTTCTAAACAGCAGCGGAAGACATGGTCAAAGATGCACACGCAAATGTGGAAGAAACCAAGTTAAAGGCCTGGACCTTGGTACCCCTACTGGAATGCATACCTAGCATGTACAAAGCTGTGGGTTTGATACCTGGCATCACACAAACTGGGTATGATGGCACATGACTGTAATCCCAGCTCTTGGGAGGGAGAGGCAGATCATCCTGGGTAACATGGTCTGAGATCAGCTTCAGCTGCACTGTGAGAATCCTGGGAAGGAAGAAGAGAGAGAAGGAAGGAGTGATGGAGGCAGAAAGGAGAGGATAGGGGGAGAGAGGGAGAGGGAAAGGAAGGGAAGATGGAAGAAACAGAGGGGGGGGGGGAAGTAAGGAAGTAAATTCAGGTATATGAATGGGTCTCCTTAGAAGCAAAGGGCTTTTGCTTTTATTTGCTAAGAAGAAAGATAAGGAGAACACAGACTGTGTTTTGTTTTTTTTTTTCTTTCTCATGAACTGGTTTCTTCAGCCTGAAGGAGGCAGAGATTCAGACAAGGAAATAATGATTTAATAGCCTTGAAGTCAATCAGCTGAATACAATAGCATTAATTAGCCTTTTATGCCCAACTCGAAACTAATTCTGTTGTCTACTTATTTTTGTTCCAAAAGGATTACTAATGAGATATTTAGTATTTCATCAGGTACTGGATTCATCTCCACATTGGCCACCAATTTTCTCTTCTGTAATTTGAAATCATACCCTTGATAATTTTGGCCCCGGACTGTATCTGAATCTCAGGATCACATGCTGCACTGGGTACGACGGGATAATAGCTTCACTCCAGCCAGCAGAGGAAGTCGAGAGCAAGGGAGTCTGGATAATACGAGTTGAATTCATTATTCAAACCTTCAAGGGATACGCTGAAAACAGAGAAGAGGGATAATGGTGTCATTATTTTTATTACTCTTGTTGGATAAACCTAGCGTGAAACATTAGAGGAGACCGGGCTAGCTTTCTGGCGGCCGACAAATTGTCATTCAAAGCAATGTTGATAGAGGAAGCGGAAGCAGACGGATCTTTGCTTTCTTATTCAGGTTCTGTTAAGCATTTGTTTGTCCCTGTTGGACTTCTCAAGATTCCCATTGTGTCTTATCCTTCAGAGGATGTGCTGGAGCTGGGACGGAAGTGCTCCTGGCTTTACGAATGGAATCCAAGACACTTCAGAACATCTTCAGGTGCCTGTGACTTTGAACCACAAGGAAAGGAGACAGTGTATTGGCATCATGTCATAGCAAAGACTGTGTGAGAACAGGACTCCTGGGAGACAACTGGGGCTACTAAAAAGCTGCGTCTGTTTATCTCACACCTAGGAGGTCCCTGTCACTTTAAGCATATCTCTGAATATTTTCCTTCCTTCGTTCCTTTCTTCCTTCTGAGGCAGGATTTCACATAACCCAGGCCGGCATCAAATTTTATGTGTAGCTGAAAATGATCTCAAACTCTTGATCCTCCTGCCTCTACCTCCCAAATGCTGGTATTATAGGCATACCTGGAGATTGAACTCTGGGTCTCATGTGTGCTAGGCAAGCACTCTAGCTGAGCTACATCTCTAGCACTGAACATTTGTATTGATAATTTCTCTTTGCTATACAGAAACATAACATTGCTACCCCAGTCAAGCCACCTATAAGCTTTTTGAGAATGCTGGAAACATAACACAGTGCATTGGTGGTCTGGTTATAGGGAAAGAAGGTGAGGGCAGGTGAAGTAGAAGGGAAAGGCTCTCCTCAGAGCTGCCAGCAGCAGAGGTGGCCTTCTGCTACAGGATATGACCTGGTTTGGTGGCCAGTGTTTTAAGGTCACTCAGAAAAGTCTCCATATAGTGCTGAGGAGCTGGTTCTATCAGTAATGTGTTTTATGTCTCAGCATGAGGACCAGATTTCTATCCCCAGAACCCACCTGTGCACAAAATCAGCTGTAGCTATGCCCTGTTATAATCTCATCACCAGCAGGATGGAGACAGGAGGATCCTTGGGGTTTGGGGTCAGCCTGTCTAGCAGAATCAAAAAGTTCCAGGCCAGTAAGAGACCCTCCCATGATAAACAAGGTGGTGACTACTTGGGGAAGATACCCAGCATCCCCAGCATCAACCTCTGGCCTCCACATGCACACACACATGGCACACACACACATGGCACACACACACACACACACAAACAAGCAAGCAAAGTCCCCACATGATCCTTCCCTTCCAAAATTCGATTTCAGGGGACATGGTACCTGAAATTCAGTCATCACAATTTATTCCTCTACTGTTTTTCTCTGCTGAAGATGCTCTGGAAAGGCCAACAACTCTGGGAACGGAGTATGGGAGGGGGCTGCTGGCAGGAGTGCTCCTGGCCACTCGACATAGCTTTGGTTTCATCTGAGGTAAGGAAAGGGAGCAGACAGAGGACAGCCATGTGGTGGAGGTATTGCAGAGACTCAGGAGGAACAAGAGCCCACAAAAGATGTGGTGCTTAATCTTCATGGTCATTTTGATGGGATTTAAATCACTGTGGAAACACTCCCCTGGGTGCATTTATAAGGGCATTTCCAGAAGTATAACCGAGAAGGAAAGACCTACCATTATAGAGGCTGGGCTCTCAGACTGAGCAGAACAGGGAAAGCCTGCTGGGCACTAGCATTTGCTGCTCGCTGCTTCCTGACTGGATGTGGGGGGGACAGTACTCTTGCCACCATGAATTCCTCATCGTGATAGATGGCACCCTTGAACTGTGAGCCAAAATAAACCCTCCCTTGCTTAAGGCGCCTTTTTTGGTTGTTTCCACAGCAACAAGAAAATTGGCTAACACAAAAGAAAAGGAGAGGTGGCATACAGAAGACAAGGGCATGAAGCCATGCTCTCACAACCTGGACCACCCTATTTCATTTGCTTCCCCAGGATGACTATGCTGTTAAGATAAGTGACTGAGAAGAGCAACCGATGCACAAATACACTGTCTCAACTTCTGATGAGAAGGCCACCAACTTTCACATGAGACGATCCACTTTCGGTAGAAAGCCAACCTCACTAAACCCTTGCACAAGACTCTTATTAGGGCACCGGAGCTCAAGCTGTGTTTGTGGCTGTAGAGTTTAGAAGACCACTGTACGGATCTGAACCTCGACTGCTGTGGCCTGCAAAATGAGCATATAATGCTGTAGTTTGAATGAGAAATGGCCCCTATGGGCTCGAGTAGGCGACCAGCTGATAGTCAGCTAGTGATGCTGTTGGGGGAAGTTATGGAACCTTTAGGAGGTGGAGCCTTGCTGGAGGGAGACATCTCGGGGATGCAGGATCTGAGGGCTTCCAGCCCTGCCCCATTTTCTGTTTGCTGTTTCCTGTGTGTAAATAAAATGGGACGAGCCCACTTCCTGCTCCTGCTGCTTGATGCATTGCTTTACCAGCATTGCAGACTCTCCCTCTGGATCCTTGAGCCAAGCAAACTCTTCTGTAAGTTGCCTTTGGTCGTGTATTTCATTACAGCCCAGAAAAGTAGCTGATACAAACGTCAACCCTCACAAGCCAGCTCCTTTATTCCTTTACCTAGCCAGACATGTAGTAAACACAGCATTCTGTGTGTCAGGCTCCATCACAGCAGCTACCAGCACTAAACAAACGGCAAACACCAGGCCAAACCTGTCACCATCGTGATTACTTTCTGGTGACAATGTGTTTGAAGAGGTTTTGTAAGCAGTTAGTTACTGCAAAAATGGGAAAACTCTGTCATGTTTGTGGAACCTGAATTCATTTGATCCAAGTTCTTTGATCTAAAACAATATAGAAGGAGTATCAAACTAGTGTATAGAACTGTTTTCTTTGGTGTGTGTGGTGTGTGTGTGTGTGTTTGTGTGTGCGTGTGTGTGCAGGTCACTTGTGTATGTGCATGCATGCATGCATCCACATGTGTACATATATGTTTGGAGGCAGTTGTTAACTCCAGGCACCAACTGCCTTGGTTTATTAAGCAGCTTCTCACTGGCCTGGAAGTCATCAGTCTAGCTGGGCTGTTGACCAACGAGTTCCAGGGATTCTCGTCTCTGTACCTCTCTAGGCTTGGTACGATAAGCACTCATCACTATTCCTGACTTTCTGACACGGGCTTTGGAGATGAACTCAGGTCATGTTTGCAGGGCAAGGACGAAACGGACTCAGCTATACCTTTGTCCCTCTCCTGGGGTGTTTGAAGACTATTCTCATGTATACTGCAGCCTTGGTTTCTTTTTATTAAACTCTCCCATTTCTTCATTCCGCTCTCGCTAGGGCAGACTCTGAAGACCTATCCTGTTTGATTTACTTACTATGTCTCTGTGATGGTGGCCCCAAAGCAAGTTCAGGACAGCAGAAGGCAGTACAGTGGATGGCATAGCTGTCCCTGCTTGTCAGTCAGGCCCAGGGGCAGGAGAACGATGTTTTCTAGTCAATCAGATTTTCTTCAGCCTTGAGGCTAGGCACACAGGAGACACTCAGGCAGGCTTGAAGACAAAACATTCGTGAAAGGAAACCAAGTGGACGTGCCAGCCTGGCATGCATAATCCAGTGGCCTCCATATTTAATTTAATAGAGAAATAACACTTCCCATTCCCGTCACCAGAAAACAATCACCATATGAATGCACGCTGGCTATTAATACTTACTCCTTCATGCATAAACAATCTCATTTCAAAAGTCTCTCTCCCAGAGATGCTTATCTTCCCTTCCATAGCATGTGGGTTTGGGGAAGGCAGGTGAGCATGCTCCATCTCACATGGCTGGAGTCACAGCCCAACTCCCAGGGTGAGGAATAACAGCAGTTAATGAGTATCACCTAGTCAGCGCCCCAAATAGTGAGATACCAGATTCCATTCACTCTATCATGGCCATGACTGACATTTAATTATTCTCTATTTCTTCTCTCCTTTTTTTTTTTTTTTTTTTTTTTTTGGGTCTTATAATTCCTTTCTTATCATTCATTGTAAGTCCTTTGGAAGCTGCTAGAAAAAAAAGCAAGATCGAGTGACAAAACAGAGATAATGAAGTCAGAGGCGAAAGAATAAAATTATGTCTTATAGGTAAAGTGATGATTCAGGGGAGCAAGTTATTTCCTAAGGTGCAGAGTCTGGAGGCAGAGCGAGTACAGCCCACTCTCGGGAGCTGAGCTGGATACCCTGGGGAGAGACACACACAGGCGAAGCACCGCAGGCTGGGACAAACACTGGGCATGGTCAATCCTTCTGCATGTGGTCTAGTTTAGCTGTGTGACTGTATCTCACCTCCTCCCCCAGGAAGTGCTCCAAACGTCCTAGGCATTACTACAAGACTACATCTAATGCATGCTTATTATCCAAATGTAAGTATTATGAACCGGCAAGAAGCTGACTGGGGAAAGGAGCTTGCTCCCAAATCTGATGACCTGGTTTAGTACCCGAGACTTACTTCATGGAAGGAAAGAATCAATTTCTGCAAATTGTCCTCTAATGTCCACCCACACGCACATGCACACACACACACATACACACACACATGCACACACACGAGCACTCACAATGTAAGGCCTCTCTGCCCCTGACTTATTGGTAACAGTGGGGAGCTGAAGTCAGTGAGCTGGCTTGGCTGATGCACCCCCCTGATGCTGCCTGCACTAAGTCTTCTGGGGAGACATACACACACATCTATTCCCCAGGTAACATTCTGATGACAAACTGAAGTATGATTCCACTGAAGGATGGCTTGGCCGAGCAGTGACATGGGCTTACTTACAGAGCACAG
The DNA here is from genome assembly GCF_950005125.1 of Chionomys nivalis. Taxonomy (NCBI): domain Eukaryota; kingdom Metazoa; phylum Chordata; class Mammalia; order Rodentia; family Cricetidae; genus Chionomys; species Chionomys nivalis. The sequence goes on from NC_080090.1 coordinate 98,465,716, forward strand.
GTTACTACTTACTCTGCACAGAGGTTGCCTCCAACATCATGGTGATCCTCACTCCGCTATGTCTCCACCAAGTCCAAGCCCATCACAGACCATGACAATGGAAGCTACATCATGGAGTCCCCCTTTCGGCTACCTTCTACTTCCTATATAATAATCCAGCATCTCCCAAGATCATTTACAACTGGAGAATGGCAGGAAGGCACAACTACTAAAATCTCAGATGGGGCTCTAGGACTCCTTGCTCCCTCCAATTATGGAGAGACTTACCCCTGTATTATTGTATTTAATCCGTTGCCATTGCTACCAGGCCATGCTACTCCAAATCGGCAACAAAATGATCACGTTTGGCCCAGAGAAAGAAGTTGCCCAACACCGGAGTGAAACTGAATCAGAAGGTGGTTCCCAATGGCAGAGCTTGGCACTTCAATTTGACAGGCTTCCAAGGGCTCTTGTAAGACTTTTTCAGTATCTCAAGGCACAGCCATGTTTGAAGGAGTCCAAGAACAGGCCTGCCTCTGTGCATCTGCTACACTCTGTCATTTGCTGGGGGAAAGCCGTGGGGAGGGGGAGAGGTGGAAAGACACAAATATGTGTTGGATTTCAGAGTGCGGCAGCTGGCCAGAGGTTGGTGTGGTTCTTGAATATCTCAGAGGACACATCTCTACGCCATCTTCGGAGAAGGACAGGGATATCCCTCTGAAGGATCTCCATCTCTTTCTTCCTCTCACTGCCTCCGTCTCTCTGTGTCTGTGTCTCTCACTGTCTCTGTCTGTCTGTCTGTCTGTCTTTCTCTGTGTGGGGCATGGGGGTGTTGTGTAGGCCAGAGGACAAAGGCTTACCAAAGCCCTGAAGCATGTCAAATTGGAAATTCACAAAGATAGAAGTGCCGAGGCCACTGGGCTGAAGGAGGAATGTGACTGCATTGCACTGATTAGGCAAGTGCAGAGAATTGAGGTACAAAGTGAAGAGACCAAAGAGCCAAGAGTCATGATTAATGCATAGTGGGCCAATGGGTGACTTACCTGGCCATAGTTATGTCCATATGACTTTGCCTTAGTTAGCCTTCCAACAGCTCTGATTTAAATCATTCATGCGTGGTGCATATCCACTTAAAAGTTCAAAAAACGTAATGCCAAATGCACTGAATACATGGTAAGAAAGCCTATTCTGTGTGTGTGTGTGTGTGTGTGTACGCGTGTATACGCCTGTGTGTACACTTGCAGAGGTCAGAGGTCAACCTTGTATGTCATTCGTCAAGTGAAGCACTCACCACCACTACCACACATGGCTTTTTCACATGTGTCCAGGGATCAGACTTAGGTCCTCATGGTAAGACAAGCCCATTGCCCACTGAATTGCTCCATAGCGCAGGAACTGCACCTTATCTCCCCCTTGTTAAACTTCCTCCTAGTTTCTCTGCTCAGACACACCATCACAGCTCTTCTGTTCAGACGCAGGCCAATAATCAGCCTACACATTCAGAAGGATTTCCTGCCCCTCTACTTAGGGTTGCCCAGGAGAAGTGTCCTCTGAGATCTCTGGCTTCAAAGCCGCACAGCTGGCCAGCAGCTGCCCTCTCCATCCAATACTCCATTTGTGCTTCTACCTCTGCCCTCATAGTAAATGCCTACATGGGACAGGGGTGGACCTGCTCCTGGACCACTGTGAAGGAGATCGTGGCTTGGGATGCCTTAAAAGCTTTACTGAACTTCCCATAAAAAAGAGGGGTCCCACAAGGGGAACATCCCTGTGGAGGAGCAGCCCTGCATGAACGTAAGGTCCAAAAGGCCTTGGTGATCTGAAAGGCCTTATGGAAGAGGGACAGCCTTGTCGTGATGACAGGAGAGCGATTCTCTGCAAGAGGAGTAAATATTTGATATTTACCTACTGCCGATCAGTAATTAGTTTAGATAATAGGATCTTAGCATTTGATTGCCAAGATGGAGAATAAAAATGATAAAAGGAAGGGCCGGCAAGACGACGTAATGGGCAGAGGTGTTAGCCATCAAGCCTAACGACCTGAGTTTGCGTGTGTGCATGCACACACACACACACACACACCACAAAGAAAGAAAGAAATGTAATTAAAATATTTTAATATGAAAAGGAGAAACCTAGCCTGAGCCTCAAAGCATAGCATTGGAATTGGAAGTTGTGTGGTGAACAGGTTTTCTCAATATATGTTGATAAATGTATGGAGAAATATACATCTAAGTGTGTCAGTATGTCCACGCGCAGGTATGTGTGTGTACTAATATTATTTTCCATCAATCTCAACCAGAAAGGCTGGAGAGATGGGTCAGGGGTTAGGAGCATCTGTTGCTCTTGCTGAAGATCCCAGTTCAGTAGTATATTAGTCAGGGTTCTCCAGAGGAACAGAAATTACAGAATGGATATATGTATATATATGTATATGTATGCAATTTATTAGAATGGCTTACTGGCTGTGTTCCAACTAGTCCAACAATGGCTGTTAACCAATGAAAGTTCCAAGAATCCAACAGTTGTTCAGTCCACAAGCCTGTTGGTGTTCAGCTTATGCCAGAATTGCAAAGAGGTAGGCTCTAATGCCAGTGAAGGTCAGACTTGATTCAGACTTGATGGTAAGAGCCATCCCACACCAGTGCAGACATTGCTAAAGGATCCCAGCTCTAAGTCTCACCACTTCTGGAACATAGAATCCCTCTAAGCATCGAACACCCTCCTTTCCACTCCCAGCTATTCCCTATTCGTTGGAGTATGGGAAAGAAAAAGAAAAGTTGTGAAATCTTGGCCATGGGGAGTCCTCAGAGAGTGCTGTGCTGTGATGCTGAAGGCTTCCCAGAGGCCCCAGACCACAGGAAGAATTCTACACTGAAGACGGGAGCTCTGGATATATGAAGGGGTTCTATGCTGGGAGAAGGGGTTCTAGACTTTGGGAAGCAAACCTCAGAGTGTCACCTCTTCCCTGGCCCTTACCCCTGCTTTCCTTACTTATTCTAGCTCCATGCTTCATCTGAGGTGATGTCAGCTCACGCCTTGAACTTGGGGGAGAACCTGGTTACACCTCAGCTCATGGATAGGAGATGAATTCTGCTGTGCCTTCAAGAGCCTGGTACGTCAACTTTGATGTGTCCCGGAACCTGTGGTAAGCATATTAAAATGCAAATTCAGCACTGGGGAGACAACTCAGCTGGTAATGGGACTCGAGGTTATTTCTGGCCTCCACACACATGCACATACATGCATGTGTACCAGCACCTGCACATTTATGCGCCCACACGACACATGCCTACACCACACACACACACACACTCACAGGACGCCAAGCACCATGCTAAGCTCCCCTTTTGAGTTGTATTCCCTGAAACCTGATAGCAGGCTGTCTTAAAGTATGACTACAGCCGTTTTGTAGAGAGTCATCCTGAGACTAAAGATGGTTAAGTGGTTTTTCCAGTGTGAGAGATAAGGGTTTCAGATCAGAAGTGCCAGTCACTTTGAAGCTCTCTGTGAGTTTCTTTCTGGGCTCATGGAGGGAGTCACCCCTTCCCTGCCACTGACTACTCTAGTTTAATTTTTGCTGCCATGACAAATATCCCAGTGAAAAGCAGCATTGGTTTGTTCAGTTCACAGTCCCTGGTATGGTTTATCACTGAAGGGATAAAGATCAGAACTCAAGCCGCTAATCACGTCACATCCGCAGTCAAGGGCAGAGAGAGGATAAATGCATTCTTGTTGCTTATGCTCAGCCAGCTCACTTCACTCTTCCGGCAATCCAGGCCCAGCCCAGAGAAGGGCGCCACCTATGCTCAGAGTGGGCATTCCCACCTCACTAACAGTTGAGACAATCTCCCACAGACATGCCTACAGGCCAGCTTGAGGTAGGCAACCCTTCAACTGGGAGTTTCTTCTGGGGGATTCCGGCTGTGCCAATAGGCTGTTGGAACAGACTGATGCTAAAGAACAGAGACAGCCCTGGATCCCCAGCACCTGGAGATATGAGAAAAAAGTCCTGGTCCCTAGTGCGGGCTCAGACACATCTGAGGCAAGTTTGGCCCTGTGGTATTTATTTGTTTGTCTGTTTGTTTGTTTTGATTTCAAAGACATGCATTGTCTATAATGTATATGATTTCAAATACAAGTATGAGTTTATTTACTTTATGGTAATTTTAGACAGGTGTGGTGCTTGTCTTAATGCCAGCACTCTGGAGGCAGAGGCTGGTGGAATCTAAGTTTAAGGCTAGACTGATATACAAATCAAGTTCCAGGACATTTAGGGATATACAGGAAAACCCTGTCTTGGGAAAAAGTAATTTCATACAAGTTTATATTGCTTTAAACTATGTATAATTTTATTTATGTACTAAAAATTTCCATAAAGTGTACATTTCCCCTTCTCCTCGTCATCCCCTTTGTTTCCCTAGACAGTACTGCTGCTACTTTTGGTTCATATATACACTCATGATTTTACATTTCTGTATAAAATGTACCAAGCACCTATTTTGAAATTGACTTTTAATTGGATTGAAGATTTATTTTTATTTTTGGGGGGGTGTGTGTGTGTGTGTGTTTGTGTGTGTGTGTGTGTAAGAGCACACATGAGCGTGGTACTCTGGATGCTAGAAAAGGGCATCTGATCCCCAAAAGCTGGAGTTACAGGCAGTTGCATGTTACCTGACACAGATAATGGGAACTGAACTCTGGTCTTATGAAAGAGCAGTACACACTTTAACTGCTGAACCATCTCTCCAGCCTCTTAATTCCCTTAATGTGGCTTTCCTTAGTAACACCCACTTTCCTGCTAACAACATAACTCCATTCTTCCCTATGAAGAAATTCCATTGTGTGTATGCGTACCACGTTCTCCTTATTCATTCTTTTGTTGTCAGACCCCTGGGTTGGCTCCATAACTTAGCTGCTGTGTGCAGTGCTGTAGTAGCAATAGCATGCATGTGGAAGGAGCATGTATGAGGAAGGAACATGCATGTGGTGTACTGTGGTGTGTTGACTTGGACTCCTTCAGCTAAGAACCCAGGAGTGGTGTGGCTGAGCCATCTGCTAAATCTATTTTTAGCTTTCAGAGGCAGCTCTATACAGATTTGCGCGATGGGGTCGGACTAGTTTATATCCCTTCCAGTACTGGATGAGAGGTCCCTTTTGTCCATTTCCTTGCCAGTATTTGTTATTTATTTTCTTGATGACTGCCATTCCGGCTGGGGTGAGAAAAACTCTCAGCGTAGTACTAGGTGTTTTCCTGGTGGTGGCTGGTGAGGTTGAACATTTCTTTTTCATATATATATTTGCTGTCATACTTTAATTCACTTTCCAGGTGAGTCTCATAGTCGCTTATACTTTAGACTACTGAAGACACTGCTTCTCAAAGTGCTGACCCAAAGCCAACGGCAAGCCCTTCCCAGGGAGTGATATCCTGGATACTGAATTTGTGTGTGTGTGTGTTCATGTATCTACACGTGTGTTGTTATGCCTGTGAGAGCCAAAGATCAGTCTTCTTTCTCCTTTTTCAGGCTCAATCACTTGATTTTCTGAGAAAAGATCTCCTCCTGGACCCGGTGCTTGCCAATTCAGCTTGGCTGGTTTGCCAGCAAGCCTGAGCCATCCACCTTTCTCTGTCTCCCCAGCACTAAAATTACAATCATATGTCATCACATCTGGGTTTTTAATGTGGGCTTTAAAGATCACAGTCAGGTCTTCCTCCTTACACAGCAAACGTTTGACCGTCTGGACTATCTGCCTAGGCCCAGTGTGATTCATTTTTGTAAGGACCCAAGGTCATGGGTCAAACGTCAGTCACTGTGTCCGGCTGACTCTCGTGGACAGTCTCCAGAAGACTTCACCCTTTGGCTGGACATGTGCTTTTTGCTTTGTGCTTTTCCCAAGTCAGTTTTCCCCTCATATCTTGGGTTTGACAACTTGGCTTTGGAAGCAAAGCTTAGCTCTGTCCCTCACACCACATCCAGCTAGCCCAACTCTTCTTACGTGGAAGCCAGCATTTTAACTGTCTTGGATTCCTCTGGCTGCGACATCGAGCTGGATACAACCAGACTGTGTAAAAATATTTGCCCCCATGGTCAATGGTCCCTATCTTAAAGTCTGTTAAAAATCCATGTGCCAGCTCCCTAATGTTTAATGGTTTTCATCTTTTTCCATTTCTCCTGCTTGGGTCAGTCTGCTGGCTCTCAAGACCCCAGCCGCCAGCTGTCTTCCCCTTCTACGGTTTTTCCTACTGAGGGCTGTCCCCCCAAACAACCCGTCATGCTAAGACTGTTTAGAAATAGAGAGGTGGTGAGCTCTGAGTGAGGCCTGGACACCATTTACCTAATGGTAAAACACTTGCATTTGAGGGGCCATGATTGTTTGACCCTGAGGATGGCATGGACATCATTCCTAACAGTAAAACACATGCATTTGGGGCCATGCCTGTTTGACCCTGAGGATGGAGCCTCTAACCTGATGATTAATATTGCTTGTCAGCCTTCAGGATCTGAAATCACCTAGGAACTAAACCTCTGCATCAATCCACAAGAAAGTTTCCAGATTGTCCCAGCTTGGGTGTAAAGACCCATCTTAGATGTGGGCAACACCATGGGCTTGGGCCCCAAGCTAAATAAAAGAGAGAGAGTGAGCTGAACCCCAGCATTCATTTATCTACGCTTCCTGACTAGGGGTAAAATATAACTATCTGCTTCCAATTCCTGCTGCCGTGCCTTCCTTACCATCTTGGACTGTATCCTCAACTGTGAGCCAAAATAGACTCCTTCTCCAATAATCCGCTCTTGTCAGTATAGTTCATCACAGCAGCAAGAAGGGTAATTCATACATGCATACATATATAATGCATATACATACATACATTCACATATGCATATACATACACACATACATGCATGGTCATGGTATATGTAGCTGATGCGATACAGGCTCATTATTTTTCTTTTCATAAGTGTCTGTGGTGCATGTGTGTGTGGTGTATGTACACATGTGAGTACAGGTGTAAACACCTGTGCATACAAGTGCCGAGGCCAGAGGAGGCCCTGCTCTCTTCTGCTCTCTCATTCTTTGTCTTTCTCCGTTGAGACAAGTTCTCTCATTGACCTGGCAGCTAGCAAAACTCAGTAACCCTGCCGTCCCTGCCCTTTGAAGTTCAGGGGATAGATACATCCTTTTTTGCCACCCCACCCAGATGGTCATGTAGGTGCTGCAGGCTTAGACTCGGGTCCTTGTGTTTGTGCAGAGAGAATTCTTATCATTCTGTCTTGTTTTTGTGAGTACTAGTTATAGCATCACCACACATGCTTTATGTACAGTTTGCTAATTCCCTTGCAATGGAGAAACAAACCTTCATTCTTAGAAGGGTTATAGCTTACCAATCAAAACCAAGCAAGGGAATAGGAAGAAGTTCAGTTTGAGAAGAAATGACTCGCTAATTGATCACAAGCCAAAATAGACCCGAGACTCTGCGTTATATTTTCTGATTCCCAGTTAACTCTCCACACACATTAGCAACAGTTTACATAGACATACAGGTATTCCCTGCTTGTTGCAGGCCAGTAAGTATAGATGCTGTGGATTGAAGTGATCTGCTGAGACTTTCCTTACATGAATTTCCTTAAGCATCTCCAGAGAGGCAGAGCTTTTAGAACCAGTGCACAGGGATGACCCTCAGAGGCGTCCAACCTGCAGCCAAATAATGCACACACAAGATAGCTCTGACTGCAGCCCAGAACAAAATACAATGGCACTTTTAGTAACTTGATTCTGAGGTAAATGGAAGCTTCATGTTGTGACGTAAGAAAGCTGGGTACAAGTTTGGGGAGGTGGTCTAATAGGTAAGGGTACTTGGTGTGCAAACATGAGAATTCAGACCCAGCATTTAGGTTAAAATCCAGGTGTAGCAGTATATATGGCGGCAACCCCAGCATTGTGGTGGGAAGAGACAGAGAATATTCCTAAGGTTTGCTGGCTGTCAACTGGGTTCCAGGTTCAGGGAGAGACCCTGCTGAGGGATTAAGATGGAGAGTGAGAGAGAGGGACAACTGATGTCCTCCAAAGGCCGCTGCACAGGTATGGGTGCACACAACCACAAATACATGAACAGAAACACACATCAAACAGGAAGGAAGAAAGGGAAGGAGAGAGAGAGACAGAGAGACAGGGAGAGAGAGAGAGTTCAACATTCCTGCATAGTCTACACCATACATTCGTCTGCACCCAAATTTGAACAATCTGAGAATTTCATCCTTTCTGATCTGGGAGACAGTGGTGCTGAGTCCCCAGATGTGTAAGATGGCTTGTGTGACTGCAGCCGAAATCCAGAGTCAGCACAGAGCCTACACCTTGCGCCACTTCCTGCCCCTCTGCCTTTTCTCCACAGCATCAGCCAGGTCCTCCGTGCCCTCAAGAAAAGAAGTTGCCCAGCACTTGGGAGGCAGAGGCAGGCGGATCTCTGTGAGTTCGAGACCAGCCTGGTCTACAGAGCTAGTTCCAGGACAGGCTCCAAAACCACAGAGAAACCCTGTCTCGAAAAAAACCAAAAAAAAAAAAAAAAAAGAAAAGAAAAGAAGTTGCCGAAGTGACTGATAGGATGAGCATATACTGAACGGGATTTTGGATTGTCTAGCGTAACACAGGCCGTGACAGTCAGACAATGGCTGTCTTACCATCGGGGAGCCTGTTTGGTGCACAGAACTACGTGTCTTGGCAGTCCCAATCTAGTGCTTGGCGGGGGGGGGGGGGGGGTGAGGGGGGGGAGGTGTTCCAAGACAGTTTTCAGTTCACATTTGAAGGCCCAAGAGGATGGGTTCTGATGTCAGCGGTAACAGCGGATGGTGGCAGCAGCAGAGGAAGCTCTTTTACCAAGAAGCAAAGGCAAAGCAACAGCTTTTCCCTGGGATGTTCTTACATCCGGGCCATGGCTGGAAGGTGACACTTGCCCTGTAGAAGAGGGCAAAGAGACCAGCACCTGAGGAATGAGACCAGAAGGGGTTCCCTGGCCTCCACGTGCACTTGCACACATGTGCACAAACACCTGCATACATATAAACATGCAAATACTGTTTAAAAAGATGTGTGAACGTCTAACACGATCTACTTGTGGCATCCTCTGAAATGGGCAGCCTCCTGGCTCCTCTTTCTGCCTCTTCCAATTTATCCTCCACACTATCACAAAAGCAAGTGTCCTAAATCATGCGCTCAGAAGTCTCCAGTAACTCTCCTTGCTTGCAGAATGAGAAAAACAAGCCAAACTTTCCAGCAGGCAGTTGAAGGCACATCCTGTCTTCAACATGATCTTCCCTGCACCTTTGTGACATTGGCTCCTTCCACAGAGGGCTTCCGAAGCTCCCAAAGGCAGGCCATGTCCTATTGCTGGGCTTCAACAAGCCGTTTCTCTGCCTTGACATTCTCTCCTCTTGGAACCAGAACTCCAAATCCCAACGAGGCTCCAAGACCCTGGCACCAGTGCCCGCAGGCACCGGAAGTGCTCGCCTCCCCAGGCCCCTTCATCTCTCACCAGCACCTTGTGAGGCATTCATCACGCTCCACTTTGCCCCGCTATTATTTATAGGCACGTCAAACCACAACTTCCAGACCATCTTTTTTTTTTTCTTCAAAACTAGGATTCTCTCCTGGCTTATTTTTCTATCCACTGAAAGATTTAATGGTGGTCTGATCACATCTGATCACAGTAGACCCACTGTGGCTGAGCGGTGACCACAGGGAACATTTTAGTCTCTCTGAGGCTTGGATTTGAATTCTGACTCTACTCCCCACTGCCTATCCGGCCTTAACTGAGTTCATCATCCTGAGCCTGGATTTTTTCATGGAAGGAAGAAGGTGACAATTGTCCTCTGCAGATCCACAGGGGTGGGTAGTTAGTGACAAACTGGACAAAATGTCCGACCTAGAACTCAGCATAGACACATATCAAATTTTGACCACAGGCGTAAGTACTAGGGAAGGAACTCAATGGTCAGGAGGAGGTGCAAGTTGAAGAGCCAACTAAATTATAATTGACAATTCATCAATTTCTTCACATTCCAAGGAAATGATGTTCTTCTCTTCCAACTGCAACTACGCAGGATATCCTGACTTGCAGACATGCCCAACCTTAGGATGGGACTCTACACCTGCAAAGAAAATTCACAGTTGAAAACTCTCTGTCAGTAGAGAGCGTGCTGGACATGGCCAAAGCCCTGGGTTCCATCCCTAGCACCGAATAAACCTGCCAGGGTGGCTCACATCCATAAACTCAGTGCTCAAAAGGTAGAGGCAGGAAGCTCAGAAGTTCAAGGTCATCTTTGGCTCCACCTTGAGATCCAGGCCAGCCTGGGCTTCCTGAGAGCTTATCTAAAGGTGTGGAGGGAAAGACAGATACTCAGAAAGAAATAAGAAAAGTAGGTTTCTGACTCTGTGTTGAACTGTATGGATTTATAGTTATGCTGAGGCATATGTGGCCAGCTGATCTCAGGCTAGAAACACCTACAAAGACTAAGGTGTAAACCGCAGGGTGGCTCAGTGTTAGAACCCTTGCCTAGCATGCCAAGAGGACTCCCATACCACAAGACAAAAGAAAACACAAATCAAAAATCCTCAGCCCCTCCCAGACAGATTCTTATCTGCTTTTCCGCTGCCCTTCCCAAGGCTGAGTCTTCTCTCAGCCAAGCCTTGGGGCATGCCATCTGACTCCCCCCTGAGTTGTCTTCCTAAACCTCAGGCTATGAGTGTTTAAATATGGCCCCCAGATGGTGCTGGGAAAGAGAGAGCCAAGCATCCTCACCACCGCCACCCCCACTCTGCCTGCTTCACCCAACTGGCCCAATGAGAAACAGGAGAGCGCAGAGGGGACCTGAGGGAGGCTTTTGAAGTGCCGGCTGCACAGAAGCCAGCAGAGCCAAGAGGCATCAGTGTCAGATTTACTGCGGCCCTGAGAACTACAGATATTAGGTTGGCTGTAGCTCACTGACCTCTTTGGGCTTTCAATTTGGGCCCGAGATTTATGATCTCCTTGCCTTGGCTTTTGAAATTCTCAGGGATCTGTCTGTGCCTTTAACATTTCTGCCCCTACCCTGCACCCCCACACACACACCCTCCCCAATCCACAAGGACTTCCTGTTTTCCAGGATCACAGATAAAGAAGACACAAGCCACAGAACACCAACACTATGTAATTTTTTTTTCTTTTTGGTCATGACTCCTTAATTTCTCAGCCATCCTAGGTGTTCTGTCAAGCTGCAGTCTGGAAGTCTAGACCGAGAGATATCTATGATAGAAAAGGTGCGTCTGTATTTCAAGCCCTCAGAATTTATTCTAGCCATCTGACAGTTACTTGGAGATACAATCTCAATTTTTGCAATAGCCCCTTCAGTGAGATATTTATGGCACATACAACTATAATTATTTACCTGTAACAAAGTCCAGGTCTGTCTGCTTCAGGTGACGCAGGCAGCTGAGGCCCAAGGAAGACAAATCCATCTTCCCCTTGTCCAGAAGTCGACCTTTTGCCCTCAGGACCTTGCCCACCTCATTATGAAAATGTAGACAGGCTGGGGCATGGCTGCTTCCTGTGTAGGCTCTGGTTAGGCTAATACTAGTAACAAGGAAGACTGTTATCTATGTCTTCCTTTGTCATTCAATGACCTCTATGGGTAAATGTCATATGTATTTGGTGTGTGTGTGTGTGTGTGTGTGTGTGTATGTGTATATAGATGCCTTGCCCTACTCACTCTCTCTCCCTTACGTCCTGAAGACAGGCACTGTCACTGAACCTGGAGCTAGACGGGCAGTCAGAAAGCCCCACTGATCCTCTGCACCAACCTTCCACGGTGCCAAGATGGTAAGCATTACACAACCACATTCAGCTTTTCGCGTGGTGCTGGGCTTCCTGCTCAGGTCCTCATGATGCACAAGTGTTCATATTCACTGAGCTGTCTCTTCTGGCCCCCTTTGTTAGTGTTTAAAGGTTTAATGTTTTCTGCAAACATAGATAGATGAGTATAGACATGTGCCCAGCCACAACCAGCAAGAGATCCTGGTGTGGGATCTCCAAGGCCCTTTCTCTCTTCACTCCGGGGGACTAACAGCCTCTGGCCTTTCTGTCCAAATTTTATTCTCTCTCAAAAAGCTTTGCCCAGTTTCAGGATAGAGTTTTCAAATGGCTCTTGGAAAACTTCAAAATCTATCCTTAAAGGTCCAGACTTGATACAGCTGACCAAATCCACAAGCCAGTGTGGCTGCACCCAAGGGACGGGCCCAAGAGAGGGAAGTGAGAATTTGAGTCACAAAGGTCACAGGGGATAAATGCTCACAAGGCCTCTGGAAAGGAGGGTTTTTGTTTTGAGGTGGTTTTCAGAGAGAGTCTCGTGTAGCCAAGATTGACCTCAAACTGTGTGTGTGTGTGTGTGTGTGTGTGTGTGTGTGTGTGTGTGTGTGTGTAACCAAGGATGACCTTGAACTTCTGATCCTCCTGCCTTCATCGCCAAAGTGCTGGGATCTCAGGCATGCAATGACAAACCAGGCTTACCAAGCGAGGGAATTGGAACCCAGGGCTTAGTCTATGCTAGCCCAGCGCTCTGCTGACTGAACTGCACCCTTTACTCCTAAATGATTTTGCTTTGAAGAGTCACGATTTATTTGATAGAATGCCATTTTTTTTCTGAGTGTTTGTTTTTAATAAGTCATGTTCTGACTGAACATGTAACTCAGCAGTAGGAAGCACTTGTCTTGGTTGTTCTAGGTCCTGGGTTCAATCCCCAACAACACAGAAAGAAAAAAAAAAGTAACGGCAATAAGATGTGTTTACTTACATTCTTAATTGTGTGTGTTTGTCTCTGCTGCTGTTGTTTGGGTTCACACTGGAAGCCACGAAACCTGGAGGCATTCAGGTGATGTCAGTGCGTGAGATGGCATGGAGAAGCCATGACACTCAGAGGCATTTGGGAGGCACTGAGTGTGTGAGATGGCACGAAGATTTTTCGCCTTTTGGCTCATCTCCTGGCATTTACATGGTCTAGAATCACCTGCCATCCTGTTGAAACGAACAAGCTGCTGTGTAGTTTAAATTCTAAGATGGAGCCCTCCAGCTTGCCTGTCTCAATGTGATGGCAAGAAAACTCTACGTTTTAGGGAAAAAAAATAATACTTTTAGTTCCGCTTTAAAATAACATATACTTCCTGGGGAATCCATCCAAGTGGATGTCATCCAGGGCCACCTAGCATCGGGTGCCGGAGCTGCTTCCAGGACTGACACTGTGAAGCCTACAGCGGACTTGCCATCAAGCAATCGTGACAGTTTTTATTTGACATTGGACAGCACACTTTTTTTTAGATCAGATAAAGAAGTCTTCACTAGCACTGTGATCAACAGCTGCACCATGTCTCGGTAAGAGTGCATCTACACTGACTTGCTGTTGTCGGAATTTCTGTTGGTAGATCAGCAGTTAGAGAACCCGGGCCATTTCCCAGCACCCATGTCAGGTGGCTTGGAGCCACCTGCAGCTCCAGCTTGAGAGCATCTGATGCTTCCTATTGACTGCCAGAGGCTGCAGCAAGCAAGTGATACACACAAAGTCACCCAGATACACACACGCATATAATAAGCATAATAAGTAAATAAAATAAATAAAAATTTTTTAAAGATTATATTGTTGGGGCCTAGAAAATGGCTTAATGAGTGTCTGGCTTGCAACATGAGGACCTGAACTCAAATCCCAGAACCCAAGTAAAAGAGCCAAGCCTGCTGGCATAAGATTCATGCCAGTGCTGAGAGATGGAGGCAGGAGGATCCCTGGGCACCCTAGCTGAACTAATTTCCAGATAAAAGCATGAGATTCCATGTCAAAAAAATAAAAACAAAAAGTTTCAGATGAGATGGGTAGGAACATTAAGATACTTATCCTGGAGACCCGAATTAAATCCCAGAACCCATCCACATAAGGGTAGAAGGAAGGACCTGACGTCACAAAGCTGACCTCTGACCTCCACAGGGTCATTATGGCAAGTGCATACCCCCCCACACACACACTAAAGAGAGAGATTGTAAAAAAAACATTTAAATTACCCCAGTCCTGTACAAACTTGTAAAACAACCAAACAAACAAAAAACAAAGAAAAAACCCAAGGAGGGTGGTGTCCTGAGCAATGACACCAAAGGGTGATCTCTGGACTCCTCATGAATACACACATGTGCACATGCACCCACCCACATGCACTCACTCCCACGTGAGCACACATTTTATGTGATTGTCTCTGAAATCACATGTCTCCTGCAAGATGTTCTAACACAGAGGTCTCAGAGAACATAGGAGCGTGTACATCTGAACCTGTTCCCCTTACGAGTTCCACAGCCATCTGAGGTTTAGGCTCATGGACAGGATGTGTCTGTTCCAGAAGCTGCTCCTCGCACCCCACGATTTTGGGCAATATGTATACTGGGCATCTCCACAGCTGGTCCAGGGCTTTGCCCTGAGACCAGCCTGGGTAGCAGGCCTGGCTATGTCTCCTGCTGTGTGCTCCTTCTCAATCTTTCCTCCAAACAGGCTCTCAGAAGTCTGTGTCCTGAGGTCTATGGGCAGATTTCTGCTGACTAGCCCATGCACCAGAAGTCAGCAGGAACCTTCTGCTCTTCCTTAACTGGGGGAAACATAGCAGAGTTCAGTGCTTATGATGGAGTCCTGCTAGGCTTAGAGTCTGGGAATCGCTAGTCCCTTCTGAGAGGCAGTGGTCCACAGCCTGTAGCCACCAACAGGAGGTCAGCATGACTTATAGGGCACTCGCTTGAATTTCCATGTACTTTGAACCCATTAATATTACTTGTTTTCAGACATAAGCAAAAGGCACTCGTGCTTGCTGTAGCTATAGAGAAGCCACTCGAGGTCTGGCACATGCTAGATGAGGCAACAAGTGTTGGAAAAGGGTAAGCTGGGGCTGCGGAGATGGCTTGGCTCCTAAAGTGCTAGTCATGCAAGAACGAGGACCTACATTCAATCTACACAGACACACACACATACACACACCATTTTTTTTTTTTTTTGCTTTCCGCTGTTCTCCCTCCCACCCCTCCTCACCTCCCCCAACTCCTCCCATCCCCTCCTCCCAATGGGTAAGGGCTCCAATGGAAGTCAATAATATCTGGCATATTAAGTTGGGGCAGGACCCAGCTCCTTGCCCCTGCATTAAGGCTGAGCACCACCACCCCAACACTGTTTTTTTTTCTTTGGTTGTTTGGTTGTTTGTTTGTTTGGTTGGTTTTTTAAGCAGACAACAGTAGCAAGTGTTTATATCCCCAGCACTGAGGTGGGGAGGCAGTCAGGTGGATCCCTTTAGCTCGCCAGTCAGCTAGCATAGCTGAGTTTGTGAGCTCCAGCCTGGTGAGAGACACTTTCTCCAAAGCAAGGTAGAGAGCTCATGTGGATCATCGGCTGAGGATGGTGTCTGGCAAGTGTGTGCACATATGGACACTCATACACAGAGAGACGGGCCGGGGGGAGGAAAAGAGGAGAGAGAAGCAGTCCACATAGTAACGGACTTGTGGGGCCAGGCTTAGATTGCTCTACCCACTGACTTTAAAGTGGCCTCATCTTCCACCACCGTAGCAGAAATCTGCAAAATTAGCTATTCCTGTTATATAGGTGAAGACGCTGGGGACTTGAGAAGAAAGGTGAATTGGCCAGGAGTCACTCACACAGATTTCTGGTGGTAGAATTAAGTCTCCAAAGCTGCCCACTTGGTAGCAGATGGGCATGGCGACAGGACACAGCTTGCATACTAGCACACACAGTACCCCCAGAACTCAGCCCTCTGTTCTTCAGATGCTGCAGGCAGTGCAGCGTGTCTCGGGTGGTCTCAGCCTCCCTAACCCTGGGTCTGCACGCATGCCAGGCACTTTATACAAGAGGTTCCCATGAACTTTAGAGAAGGGGAAGGACTGCCAATTAGTCCCGAGCCAGTGTGGCAAGCTGTCCCAGAGAACTGTCTGTCAGTGATCAATGTGCCAGTCAGTAGAGGCCCTCGGGGATTAGGCTGCCCCGACAGGTGGATCTGGTTTCTTAGCTGGGCTCAGCATCTTGCGGGAGGCTGGCTGGTAGGAGCGGGAAGATCTCGAACAAGTCCCACCCCCAGCTGGGGAGGGCACCAGGCAGTCTACCCTAGCCCAACCAATTCGGCACACCAGAAGTGGTTGATAACAACTGATTTTTCACGCACCATGTCCCGAGACGCTGTGACTACCGCCTCTCTGGGTGACAGGGTGGGCACTTTGGAGTATATTTGCCACCTTTTGTGTAAACCCAGAGAGAAAATAAGAGAACTGCTAAAGCTTACACTTACGTTCCCCTTCTTTCCTGTGTCTTCAGATCTTTTATCCCTGAACAATTGCCTTACAAAAGTTCTGTGAGTGTATTTGGGAAGGGATTAGGTCCTGCACAGGAGAGCCCCAGCAAAGAAACCAGAACCTGGGGGTCATGCTTCTTCCTGCTTTCATAGAGTTCCTCTTTGAAAAAGCATCCTCGTTTCAACCGTGATTATTTGTGTCACTGTGTGAGCATCATGATCGGAACCAAGAGTACAGGCCCAGGAAAAAGCTCAGTCAGTCAGGCCCTTGCTGTGCACATGAGGACCTCAGTTAGGATCCCCAGCACCCACATAAACAAACAAGCCTGGTGTAGGGTTTCCCCCACAATCCTACACTAGGAGAGGTGCAGACAGGGAGACCCTTGGAGCTTCCTGGCCAGCTAGTCCTGCTGAGCCACTGAACACCAGACTCAGTGTGAGACCTCGTTTCAAAGGCTCCTGGTAGGTGCCTGTGCTATGGTGGATGACCCCACATGGGCAGTTTTAAGTGGATTTAGTAGAGGATGGGGAGGAGCAGAAGATGAAGTTGGGAAGGGAACGTGTTGGAAGATGGAAGGGAGTTGGAGGAAGGAAATGGGAGGTGGATATGAGACAGATATGGAATTCTCAAAGAAAAAATTTAAAACAAGAAAAAAATTCACTCAACACCACATACAGATAAACATATTTAAAACAAGAAGGTGAAAAAATCAGGTGCAGAAGCTCCAGGACAGGCTCCAAAACCACAGAGAAACCCTGTCTCGAAAAAAAAACCAAAAAAATAAATAAATAATAAAAAATAAAAAAAATAAAAATCAGGTGCAGAGCAGTGATGTCAGCCTTTGGACATGAGCACACAGGCACACACAACACACAAACGTATTCATACACTATGAATCTACCCACTGTATAAAGTGACGACATTATTGCTCTAAAGAATTGTGGAGGGGACAGTCTTTATTGTAGATAGGAGGGAGAATAAAGAGAGAGGCATCCAGAAGACCCCAGAGCAGAGCTCAAAAGCAGTAGATTGAACGTGACCATGCAGAGAGGGGAAAGAGAAAGTGAGGAAGACAAAAGAAAGGGGAGAGAAAGAGAGAGAGAGAGAGAGAGAGGGAGGGAGGGAGGGAGGGAGGGAGGGAGGGAGGGAGAGACAGAGAGACAGAGAGACAGAGAGACAGAGAGAGCTGAAATAGCAGGGTTATATAGGAATGAGAAGCTGGGGCAGTGAGATAAGCCTATATGAGCTGGAGAAGTTTAGGGTGGAATGGAGTGAGGAGAGTCAGGGTGCCAGCGTGAACTCTGTAATGGGTACGTGCCACGCTGAGAGAATCTAGAGGCCAGCATGTGCTTTGGTGTGTGCATAGACATCAAAGTCAACCCTTTGTCTTGAGTTTTTTTGGAACTGACACCCACTCCACAACCACACACAGAAACCTTCTGTGACTCTCACCACTGACAGGATCAAGTTCAAAATCTTGAGCAGTACTGATGAGGACTTTGGGATCTGATTGGCCATTCATGCCTCTGCACTGCCCGTGTTTCTTTGGTCAGGTTTTTGCTTTCCCCAGTCATCCTGGAGAACTCCTGCTCCTGGTTAAGGTCCCACTGAGACACTTGTTCCTCTATGCATCTCTGAATCACCCTCCGGAGCCCTTCAGAACTGCGCATATAATGAGTATAAGGTTCAAACAAAACGATAGCTCAGGCCGTGGATCTACTCTTACATAGCACAGGGCATAACGTAGAACATTCTGAATGACTAGTTGGCCTGCAATGAATTGCCCTGGCTGAGAGTTCTTAGGGTTGGCTGCCCAAGATAGGGGATGAGAACTTTCTATCACACAGCTAGACTTAAGTTGTGGCGTCTGACAAGGCTGTGGGATTGCTTGGCGATGGGTCCCTAGACATGCCTATGGGATCACATGGTGTGAGAAGATCCATCTTAACTGCATGGAGACATTGCATAGCACAGGAATCCTGGACTATGGAAATGGAGCAAGAGAGCTGAGCAGCGGCGTGCAGTCCTCACTTTCCGCTTCCTGGCTGTGCATGTGTTGTGAGCAGCTGCCCAAGTCCCTGGTGCCGTGACCTCTTTACTAACATGGACTGTGCCCTTGAGCTATAGGCCGGAATAAACCTCAGACCACTCAGTTGCTTCCATCAGGATGTTTTATCTCAGCAGCGGGGAAAAAAAAATCAAGGCGGTATCCTAGTGAGGTGGCAGGCTAGGCCAGCGGCTGCCACTTAACGACTCTCTCAGACACTCAGTTCCGGGTCCTGAGGTGACAAATGTCAGCCACATTTCTTACGTGTGCATCCTGAACATGGGGGCCAGTCGGCTTCCTGACTGCAAGTTGAGTGGCGGGCTGTGTTCCCCAACCGGGGCTGTCCGAGTTCACATTTAAGACAAAAACATGACGATGGCCATGGAGCATGAGGAGCCTTCGCGTCATTGACGTCAGTTTCCCCAGGTTCTTCATTACTTTGGAATCAGAAGAGGAATTTTCTAGATTCCTTTGATACTGCTTCATCATTTTAGGCATCTATTATGACTTCCATTCCTGTGTTTTTTTCCAAATCTCTCTCTCTCTGTCTGTGTGTCTCTGTCTCTGTGTGCGCGTGCGCGTGTGTGTGTCCCCACCCCCTAACTAATTGCAGTAATAATGACTTCTCTAAGTGCCAGTATCTAGGAGAGACCGTTCCCCTTAGCATAGCTCAGGTTCTGTACTCTTCCTCCGCCCAGGAAAGCCAACCTGGGTACTATAAGGAAACCAGCCCCCAGTTCTCCAAGTTGAGGGACTCCATTGCTGTTTCTTGTGCCCTTTGGGACTGACCCCAAACTTGGCTTTCGTCAGACTCTGGTCTTGGCTATGGTCCACCAGGACATGGAAATTAACAAAGCAGAACACCCCATTTGGGGTCTGGGTGTCTCAGATGTTTCCTGCTGCCTGGGGAAGATTTTCCAGCCTGGGCAAAAGTCCATCCAGCCTGAGAAATTTGTCTGAATCCATCAAAGTCATATTGGAACATAAAACACAAAACCCTTCTCCCCAGCAGGAAGGCTCCCATCTGCCAAGACGCCAGCACGCCCTGCCACCAGCAATAACTGCCAACAAGAATAGCAGACCGTGTAAGATAAGCAAGATTGTAAGCTGTCCAGCCAACTAGAATTGTCTGGGCTGATGACAGCCAGGCATCACAGGTGGGGAAAGGGACCTGTCCTTCTGAAATTCACCTGCTACCCTTCCCCACACTACTGCCGCAGATCTGCAGATCCGTGTGTGTGTGTGTGTGTGTGTGTGTGTGTGTGTGTGTGTAGAGCACAGGTTAACCTCAGGTATTATTCCCCAGAAGCTGTCCATCTATGGTTTATTTGGTTTTTGATTCTTTGTAGATAGGGTCTCTCACTAACATGTAGCTGTCTGATTCTGTTAGGCTGGCTGCCCAGTGAGCCCAGGGACCTACCTGCCTCCACCCACTCAGTGCTGGGGCTTTAAGCACAGGTTGACACATCTACTTTGGGGATGGGGTATGGGAATCAATCTCAGGTCTCTCTGGTCTTCTTGTTTTCAAGGCAAACACTTCACTTATTCAGCCTATATCTAGGAGTCTTGCTGCCTCTGACTTAGACCATGTGCTCCGCCTCAATTCTTCGTTTCTCAGTCTACTCAAAATGAAACCTTGTGTCCTTGGCCAGCCTGAAAAGGGAGCTATGAAAGCGTCGAAGCGCACAGGGCAAGCAAAGAAAGAGAATTGTTTGTATTCACCACTTTAATGCTTCCTGAACATTCTCTAGTGCTATGTAAGGGAGTCCAACCTTGCGACACTATGACGTGGCATTGTCATCTATACACGCGTTGGGCCAAATTCACAGCTATCCTGGCACACATGTGACTAGAATGAACTTGACTTGTTTGATACAGCTTAAAAGACCATTGTCTAAGGAACCCTATTCTTTGGCAAAATATCTATATGGAGGGAGTTTGTATTAAATTATCAACCCTGAACAAAACGAGCCATGAGGCAGATAAACAAACCTGTGCAGATGGGACTGACTGGGTGTGGAGTGGTCAGGTGTGAGGTGAAGTGAAGTGAGGTGAAGGTGGGGTAGAAAGGGGGAGGGAAGAGATGAAAGTCCTTTTGAGCAACTTAGAGTGTCTGCTCTGTGTTTGGTTTTCAAGACAGTGTTTCATGTAGCTCACTGTGTAGCGGAGAATGGCCTTGAACTCTTGGTTCTCCTGTCTACCTCCCTAGACCTGGGATTACAGGCACATGCTACCAGGTCTGGTTTTGGTTTGGTCCTGGGATGGAATCCAGGGTTTGGTGCATGCTGGACAAGCACTCTGCCAACAGAGCTGCACCCTCAGCCCCTAGGACTTAGGGAAGCTACGAGAGAAAGTCAAGCATGTAAACAGGGGCTTGGGGTTTGCAAGTCCCTTCCACAGCGAGCATGCAGGCAGGAAGGCAGCGGGGCCTAGCGCATGCTGTGGAGTCACCGTCTTCCAGAGAGTTAAGGTGATGCAGCGTAACCACATCTCACATCCTCACAGGCCAGCTGCCTGAAAGCTGGTACCTATGGTTGGTTTCCAGGTCTTTAGCCCTTTATCCAAAAAAGTGAAAATGATGCACAGCATTGAAAAAATAACAAAGCGACTTTATCCAAATGCAAAGCAAATAGGAGAAACAGACAGAAACACAATACAGGGGAGCCAAGGGCTACAGCGGAGAGGATTTGGGCTTCCCTTTATGGGATTCAAGAGAAAGAAAAGAACAGTTCTGTATTTTGATTGGTGGATTGGGTCATACACTTATTTTTTCCGACTGTGCCTGTCCCTTCTCATATGGCATCAGACTTAATTCCATGCACATCCAGTTATACACAGCATAAGGTAGGAAATAGGGAGTTCTCTCTAAAAGCTGATTTGAAGGATAAGGTTTGTCTTACCACCCAGAACCAGTTTACACGGACTTGGCCTTTC
This sequence comes from Chionomys nivalis, assembly GCF_950005125.1. Lineage (NCBI taxonomy): Eukaryota > Metazoa > Chordata > Mammalia > Rodentia > Cricetidae > Chionomys > Chionomys nivalis. Next base: position 98,487,021 of record NC_080090.1, read on the forward strand.
TATTCTTCGTGCACAGATACGTTAAGAACACGTGTGAATAAAAGCAGTCTAATTTTTAATATTGTTGGGGCAGAGAAACCTGTGCTTCAGAGAGGGATGGATGTGTAGATGTGTAGCCAGATGTGGATGAGAGCCAAGGGTGTTCTGAGGTTGCTGGGTGCGTTGTTCAGAGGTGTGTGTGTGTGTGTGAGTGTGTGTACATTACATTCAGGTAAAGGGGCCGGGCTGCCAAGTACACGGTTATTAGAAGAGTGGAGTGTGTGTTATCCAAATTTAGTAGAGTCCCAGACTGCTTAAGATATTGTCCTCAATGTTGTCTGTCCAGACGCAGGTGCCTACAGTCTGTACTACTTGCCTGTTTCAAGGCTTCCCACCCCCATGCTTTAGTTCATTGATTTATTTGCAACTGTACGTTGTATTAATCAATGAGCAGGTAAGATAACAGAGTTTGGATGGCGTGCATAGGACCAAGTGGGAAGAGAGGAGAAGTTGTCCCTGGCAGGAGACATGCAGAGGACAGAAGCCCATAGGCCAAGTTCTCTCTTCACTGCTACATGGCTGGGGGCGGATGGTGAATGCAAGTCGAAAGTTAGGAGGGCAGAGCCCCGGGACCGCCTTGTCCCACAATGGGGAGTCTCACAAGCTTTGGATTGCATTTTACCCATTTGCAGAAAACACAGAAATGCTGGCCTTGCTTTCATTTATTTTCACTGTTTCCCAATCCCAATAAAAAGGTAGGGTTTCCAACTGGGCTTTAGTGGGTAAGCACTGCTTGAAGTCAGGTAAGCCCAAAGTCCTGGAACTGCTTATTGAATGCATCAGTCTTTGCGTAATTGAAAAGTCCTAGGACATAGAGCTGTTGAGACAGTTACAGACTTTCCCTCCCCTGCCTCCTCAATGTGACTCAGACCAGGAGATAGCCTCTGGCTCCTTCCTTGCAATCTCTCTCTATGGGAGACAGGACCATAGAGTTCAAGCATCCTTTCAAACTGTGTGGCTCTTGGCTAAAATTAGCCCCAGAATTCCCTCTGCAGTTCTCAGGCAGAGGTCTGATACAGCTCTAGCCTGGGCTTATAAGTTCGCTGCTGGGTTTGGAACTGATTTGCAGGCGGCAGGCTGATGGATACGTAGGCGCTGGCAGTCGAGTGAGTGAGAAGAGACTCTGAGATAAGAGAAGAATGACTCCTCGGTATATACAGTGAGCTCCAAGAGTCCAGATGTCTCCCGAGAACGCTGCCACATTCGAGCAGGAGAACTAGCAGCGCTGGTGGCCCAGAGTCCTGGATAAGTGCGATGTCCCCAGCAAAGGGAAGCTTCCGGCTTCCAGAGGTCTGGTCTCTCCACTGACTCTCACATGGACAAGCTCTGTGACTCAATGACACAGGCAAATGACTCAGAAAGGCTGTCTCAGCTGGGTGTGCCACGAGGATCAAATGAGACACCATGAGAAGAGGACATAAAACTCCCCAGCTCCTGAAGGTACTGCGTAGTCCCTCCAGGGACAGGGAAGACACTAGGTAGCAGATGGTGTGAGAGGCTCTGCGTAGGGAGGTTACTTAAGAGGACTTGGAGAGTTGATTTTTGACATCTGTGGGTGCAGGGGATATCTGTGGGTGCAGAGCTATGTTCATGAGCATGTGTGTCTGTGACGGCAGGTGTGTTTATGCTACAGGGTGCGCATGGCAGTCCAAGGACAACCTCAGAGCCAGTCCTCCCCTCTTACCGTGGTTGAGACAGGGTGTCCATTGCTTGTCACCTCAGGCTCCAGGCTAACTAATCTCCTCACTCCCCTCCATAGAAGCCCTGGAATTGTATGTGTACTATCATGTGGGATTCACATGTGCTCTTGGGACCCAATCTCATGTCCTCATGTTTGCATGGCAACTTACATGCTTCCTATCTCCTCAGTCAGTGAACCATATAATTTAATTATCACCTACTTATTTTAATGCACATTAAGATATTTGTGAAATAAAACCCGTGATGTGGTGGCTTTTTGCCATCTGGCTAAATTGCACATGCCAAAGTAGGTATGGTAAGGCTAAGATGCAGACACTAATCAACGCCTAGGGTTTAGGATGCACGGGCGTAACATAGATCCTGCCACTGATGTTACAGCTCCTTAGAGCTCAGTCTCGGGATGTGGCATTGCTCTTGTCACTCCCCAGTGCCATACTCAGTGCTGTGTGAGCAGTCGGACTTGGGAAAGCACAAACATAGCTTGCATAGCTTACACTAACATCACATTGCTAGTGAGTATATTAGTTGTGGTTTTTGCTGCTGTGAGAAAATCAGCTTAAGAGAAGACAGGCTTGTTTGGCTCACAGTTCAAGCATCATCACTAGGTATAGCAGGGGGCACGTAGCCTGGAATTCAAGGGCACTGTGGGAACCTTGGAGCACACTTACTATAGTAGTTAACATTGATTTTCAACTAGACGGGTTCTATAACCACCTAGGTTACAGACCTCTGGGCAAGACTGGGAAGGATTGTCTGGATTAGAGGATAGAAGAGAGACAATCCACCCTGAACATGGTGGCAGCATCCCATGGTCGGGGACTCGGACTGAATAAAAAGGAGAAGAGTGATGAGCATCGGCATCCATCTCTCTCCGTTTCCTGACCTTTGATGCAGTGAGATCAGACACTTGGCTCCTGCTGCCCTGCCTTCCCCATTGTGATAGGCTGTCCCTCGAAACTGTGGGCAAACAAACCTTGCCATCCTTAAGATGCATTTGGGGGGATTTTTATAACAGTGAGATTAAGCTGGCACACATAGATGGAGAAGGTGAAGGGTGACACCATAGCACAGAACTTCCGGTCAGAAACCAAAGGTGGGTTGGATTAGCCTCCGGTGAGGACCAGTGGGTGGCCTGGGCACAGATTGATGCAGGACATTACTGTGCATGCCCTTATGATGAATTTACTTCTGGCCACAGAAGGAGACAAGAAGTGTGAGCATTTCATTAGAACCTCTTTGTCCTAGAGAGATCGCTCCCTCCGTAATGTGTTTACTGCACAATCAGAGGGACTTGAACTCAAGACCCAGAACCTACATTTAAAACCAAAATTGGAAGACAGAGACTATCAAATTGAAGAGTGATGAAACTCAGTTCCAATGGATACATCTACAAAATATACCACTCCAAAGACTCAGGGAACATTGCAGAAGTGTGGGTGGAAAGATTATAAGAGCTAAATGATCAGGGCATTTGCTGTGAGATTGTATCTCTTAGGAATGTCAGAAGCTAGTCCAGAAGGTCTCACCAACATGACTGGCCTGAATAAGAAAGACAGCAATAAACACGCTTTAGTGGGTGGGGGAAAGCCCTACACAAACTAACTCCAGACAACTGAAGAGTGCCCAGGGTGGGAGAAATATTCTTCTCCAGAGAAGAGCAGACCAACTAACTGGTCAACCCTGAAAAACATACATAGGAGTGACATACAAACTGAGCGGGTTTATATAACAAGTGTATATATAAATATAAATGTGTATATGTGTGTGTTGTTATATGCATATATATGCATATAATAGCAATTACTAGAAAAGAAGACCATAAATTGGAAAAGGAGCAAGGAAGGGCATATGGGAGTGTTTGGAAAGAGGAAAGGAAAGGGAGAGATGATGTAAGTATAATATAATATCAAAAAGGAAAGAAAAACACAAAAGTTGAGTTTGGGATGCATTATTTGTAACCCCAGTTCTGGGGAGGCAGAGCCCAGCAGAGCCCAGGTTCCCTAGCCAGGCAGTCTCATAGAATTAGTGAACTCCAGGCCAGTGAGAGACCCTGTGCCAAGGAAGAAGTGCTGATTGCTCCTTCTGAGCGACATCTAAGGTTACCCTCTCCACGTGTGCATACTCATGTGCTTGTGCACGCCTGTGCCCCCATCTGTAGCCTTGTGCCCATCATCGGATACACAGCATCTCTCTGCAAAAGGCATCGATCCGGGCACATGGACTCTTCCCTACTGCAGACCTGGCTCAGAGGCGAGCATACGCACTCGCTGGAACCAGTCTATTCCTTGTGGAATCAAACGGTCAATGAGTGGATGAAGCAGAAGCTTCCCGGGAAGGGCTCCTGTCACTGCGCATGTACGTGTCCCCAACTCCTAGCACAGAGCTCTCAATAAGAAGTTCCTGGAGCAGTCATCAAACAAATAAATGCAAGAAAGTGAAATGCCCTTAGAACTAGGAGGTTCACAGAGGCTCAAGTGTCAGACACCCACATACTCAGAAGTATAAAAGCAGTGACAAAGCCTACCATTGTGGAAAGGGAACCTGAGGATATAGATGCGCTCAATCTGCTTCACCACGCTGCTGTAATTGCTGCTGCTGTTGTTGTTTAGCTTTTTAAAGCATGCATATGTGGTCCTGTGTGCATGCATGTGCATGAGTATGCATGTGGGAACCAGATGTCAACATCAGGTGTCTTCCTCAGCCTCTCTTCACCTTACTTTTTGAGGCAGGATCCCTCATCAAACCAGGAGCTCACCAATTCAGCTAGACTGGCTGGGCATGAAGACCTGGGCTCCTCCTGTCACTGCAGTTCTGGGGTTACACGTGTGGATCACCATGGCTGGCCTTTATGTGAGTACCAGGGTACCAGCTCAGGTTTCGTTCTTGGAAGGCTTGTGGGTTATGACTGAGCCATCTTCACATCCACTATTGTTTTGTTTTATTCTGTATTTTGGAGACAAGATGTGGCTCCATAGCTTAAGCTGGCCTAGTATTTCCTACATAGTCCAGGCTCGCCTAGAAGTCAGCACTGTCCTTCTGCTTCAACCTCCTGAGCGCTAGGGTTATAAGCATTACCTAAGCATGGTTATAAGATTACCATGCCACCATACCCAGTGGTAATTTCTGACCAGTCAACCATCAAGTTGTCTTCACCAGCAAAAAGGGCTGTTTCTAGGGTAAATGTGGTTGATGTATCCAAATCCACATGCCTGTAGAGACACAGACAGACTCCAAGGCAGAGGTGAATGACAAAGGAGAGCCAGTGCCCAGGCCTGCAGGAAGAATAACCAAGGAGAGCCTGTTTAAGGCCTGGGGATGATTTTTCACTAATAATAATCTAAGCTACCATTAGTGACTTAAAGCAGAAATTTTTAAAATGCAAGAATGTGTATGATTTTTATCTTGCCATTATCCCTGTAATCACTGGTCCTGATTAAAGACTCCTGCCCCAAAAGATGGATGGTCTGGAACACTTAAATGCATGGTAATCTTTCACCTCTTAAATGCTGCTTCTCTCAAGACATTCTTCTCTGTGCTTCAATTTTAAGGCCAGCAATTGTCTTCAAATGTTTGAAAAACCCTACAGAGTTGGGCTAGAAGTGGTAAAAATAATAATTCTAAAAACCCCTGTTTTCCAAACTAAGGAAGTTAACTAAGCAGTTAAGAAGGTTCCTTACCTTTTCCCCCTTTTTGCTATCAAGCGTCAAATCCTTGAGAAACTGCCAAAACACGTTAGTGCTTGCTTCTGCATAAATACACAGGGCAAGATAGTCATCAAGAAGGAAATGCTAGGGTAGCGTTCATTTTCTTCCTCGCACATGTAGCTCACACTAAATGTGGGGTTTCCAGTGCATTCCTGAAGCACCTGATTGCCCACGTTCTTCCCTGGTCCCATCCTGACCCTGTTGTCACCCCACTCCCTGTGCTGGCAATCCTCCATGCTTGTAGATACTTCCAAATCACTTTGGAATGGCTTCTCAGAAGTGGGTTTAAAAGCATGGTAATTGGAGCCCTGCATATTCAAAGAGCAAGGAGTGCTCTTTGTGATGGAGGGGGTTGGGCTGTTTGGTCTTTGTGTTCAACTGCTTAGTAGCGAAGCCTACATTACAAGGATGGCTTTATCTCCATCCTGAACATCTTAAAGAGCTGCAGTCAGCTGTGTCTCTGTGTAAATCTGCGGTCCTTCTTTGCTTTGCCCAAAGCATACACCTCATACTTCAAGAAGCTTCCTGGGTGCTGAGGGGTGAGGCTTCCCACAGTCTAACTTCACATAGGTTCTCAGAAGCAGGGGGACATTTCTTTAAGAACCCTCCTGCAGGCTGGAGAGGTGGCGACGTGCTTGTTGCCCAAGTGTAGCCTCCAAGTTAAGCTCTCAGAACCCACCTAAAGCTGGAGATGTAACAAATGTGTCTACAATTTTATCCATTGCTCCCACTGAGATGGGAGGTGGAGGCAGGAAAACCCCTGGAAACTTGTGGGCCAGCTGGCCTGGGATGTGCAGGAGTGAACAAGAGGCCTTGTCTCAAAGGAGAAGGTGGGGATGACAGCTAAGGGCGCTGGCTGCCATTTCTGCACTATGGTATATGTGTACCCACATTCAGACATACAAACATGTGTATACCCACCTCCTCCCTCCCTCCCTCCCTCCCCCCCCCCGTTACACACACACACACACTCACACACACACGCAATTAAAAAACAAAGAAATGTAAAGGCCTGCCTGGAAGCCAGCAAAGCTCACCTTACTTAGACACCCCATTCAGATCTCACGGGTCAGTCGCTGTTCCTTCCCTGATGCTCCCTAGAAAACCTTCCCACGCCTGTTTTCACACATAGCATGTTCACAGATGGAAGCTCTATACTGAGTGTCTGCATGCATGTGTACTGAACAGTGGTCAGAATTCAGTGTCTTCATGGTAGCAATATGTTTATTTAGAGACAGGGCGAGACTAAACCTGGAGCGCATTGCTTTGTCTAGACCAACTGGGCTGCACACCCTATAAATCCTCCTGCCTCTGCTTCCCCAGCGCTGGGATTACAGGTCCATGCCACCCCTTCCAGCTTTTTCAGAGGACTTCCTCATGCTTGCACGGCAAGTGCTTTGTCAACTGAGTCATCTTCCGATCTCCAGTGTCCTACGTAAGGGACACCTTCTTTCTCAAGTGACCTCTCTCTTGCTTTTTCTTGACCACCACTGCAATAGCACTCAGACTTGCAAGAGAAGCGCTTGCACCTGCCCATCGGTCCTGAGTGGCAAGATACCAAGTGTACTGTTTGTGCCTGCCTTCCCATGCTGAGCACACAGCGACATTAGTGTTTGCTGACTGAAACAGAATCCTACCCTCTAATTCATTGTTGAGACAGGTTGGGAGGTCCAGACAGGGGGTCTCACCATCTCTCTTGCCTCGTCTCCAAAGCTGTGTTGAAATTAGAGCTGTCTACCTAGTTATTGACTTCCTAGCTTTACCAAGATCTTGACTGGCCCGTCCTAGAATTGGCCTTTGGTGTGAGGCAGTATGGCGGAGAAACCTCAGAGGGTGCCTAGACGGGGCAGACAGGAAGCCCAGAGTTCCATCTGGAAGACTTACTGAGCATAAGCCACTATCCTCTCCCCCATTCCACTGAAGCTGCGCAGGACTTCTGCTTGGCCAAAGCTGTCGGGAAGAGTGTGCACTCCTCGTTGGCCTGGGGATTGGTAGGGTGACCATGCCTTCATTTCCCCTGTAACACTGTTAGCAAGTCTTCTTAGCTCAGGGAGAAATTAGAGTTCTGATCTGTTCTAATTTGCTTTCTCTTGCTGTGATAAACACTCTGACCAAAGCAACTTGGGGGAAGGGTATTGCATCTTACACTTCTAGATCATAGTTTGCCAAGGAGGGAAGTCGGGGAGAATTCACTTGAGGAGCAGAGACAGAAACCATATGGCCCAAGCCCACCTAGGGAAGGTACGGCCCACAGTGGGCTGGGTCCTCCCACATTGATCATCAAAAAGGACAATATTTTAAAAACATGGTCACGTGCCAATCTGGGGCAATTCTTCAACTGAGGTTTTTGCTTCCCAGGTGTCAAGTTGACAAAAAAACTGGCTATGACAGTACCATTAAAGGGCTGACAAAGGTATCTCAACATTGCTCCATGCTATTAAAACTGAACACTTAAGGGCTCTTTATGATTCGCTGTACTGAAACGTCTAACAAAATGCAAACAGAAGAGGCATTTCTAATCTGCAACTCACTCTGGTCATGTAGAAAACCTAAGACTAAGTAATGAGCAGTGTGTTCCAAAGTCAAATTACTTAGCCTCTCTGACCATTGGTATGGTAAGAGCTTGCCTTGTCTAGTTCTATAAGGATTTATAAATGCATGGCTCATGGTATGGGATCTGACAGATGAGGCCATTTAACAGATAGGGTATAACAAGGTAGACGGATGAAATCTCAGCAAATCTGAGAAACACATGCTTGGCGGATAGGACAATCTCACTTTCTGTTTTCTCTGTTCTAGGGACTCATGATAACATCATTTCCTCAGTGTGCCCAAGCTGGACAGCTGAACCATTTCAGACGTGTTTCTTTGCCTCCATCTTATCTCCCATGTCCTGTGCTCTCCTATTTTCCACCCTGTTGTGACTAAGGTGCTTGCCACAAAAACTGCCTCACCCAGTGAAGTTCAAGGTTGCACCACCATGCTTGACATCTTTACGGGGTTCTGGGATTTGAACTCAGGCCCCTGGACTTTGCTGACTGACCCCTCCCCCAGCCTACAATAATCATTTTTCTTGTAATGTTAACGCCGAGTCATCATACAGATGAAGCACACACGTTCTCATTTCTAAGTAAGCCACAGTGGATTTCCTCTACTTCCTTCATGAATGCCCACATTCACCGGGTTCCACCCTCTGGCTATCTATTTGCAGACGCGCCGGCGTTGGGAAAGTGGAAGAGCTGCTTTCCACAAGTCCCCTGATTGATGGAGACAAAAAATAAAAATAAATAAATAAAAAAAATCCAGTATCTCGTGGCAAATACTGCGCTGTGCTGGAAGTGACAGACACAGCTGAACTTGGAAGCAGAGACCTCACTGCCCCTCCGTCTTTTGTTCTGCTGGTTAAATAGCCCAATTTCCTCCAACTTTCTTCAACATCACATCAGCATGGCTACCTTGAGCAGACTCTGTGGTCAGCTTCAGCCCTGATGATATTTAACCACACCACTGGGCATGCCCAACCTCAGAGACAAGGAGCCAACCGCAGCCCCACGAGTCCTGACCAAACTTAAGTGTCTTTACCAAAAAGAAATTCTTGAGACTGATTGAATTCTCAAATCTCAAGGTAGTTCTTCACGAGTTTTGTTTTGTTTTGTTTTTTTCCCAAACTGATGATTTTGCTTGAAGACCAATCAGCAAGATGCAGAATGAAGTTCTCCAGTTGGTGGCTTGAATAAAGAAAGCTTCATTCTTCACTATCCAGATGAAAGCTGAGAAAACAGTTGAGCAGGGTGTTCCCATCTGGAACTCTCTAGACGCTGTAATTAAGGATACCTGGGAGCTTTAGAATGCTACATACCAGCCTGCAGAGCGGTGGGAAACGTGAGATGTCCCACGTTTTTTTAATTATTTACTAAAGCATGACGCGCGGCTCTTTTTTTTTTTTTTTTTTTGACAAGGGAGATGATCAAGGCAGCCACTCTCCAGCCTTTTGTGATGTCAGGGTAGTCAGTGATAGGGATGTGCTGTTTATTGACAAGCCAGCTTTCTGTCCTCAGGGATCAGGGTGGCCTCATGATCCCAACAACCAATACTATCCGTTCCCAAACCCGCGGAGCCTTTCGTGAAGGTGAAGCCTAGAAGTGATTCTCTGTCCTTGAACTTGAGTCAACGAATATAAACTTTCTACTCTTGAGGTTGCTAATTTTTCATAATCTTTTTTTTTAAAAAAATCAGGACTGGGATGTAACTCAGGTGCCAGTCACATGCCCGAAAATCTCAGAACTGGGGGGTAGAAGCAAAATGAGAAGTTTAGTGCTATTAAGACGACTCTATGGGTAAAGGCGCTTGCTGCCAAGACTGACGGCCTGAATTCAACCCTTAGCCCTGAAGATTGGGTTTGTTTTGGTTTGGCTTAGTTTTTTTTTTTTGAGACAGAGTTTCTTTGTGTAACAGTAACAGCTTTGACTGTTCTGAAACTCCTTTTGTAGAACAGGTTGGCCTTGAACTCATAGAGCTCTGTCTGCCTCTACCTCCTAAGTGCTGGTATTAATGATGTGAACCGCCAACACATAGCCCTGGATATTGGGATTTTAAAGAGATGCTAAAACATATATTTGAGGTAATCCGAATATGTGTCCCCAGGCCATGGTCTCACAAATATGGCTCCAGAATTAACTATCTCTTAATCACTTTTTCAGCAGAGAGAGAATCTATGAAAAGGAGAAATCACTGGGACAAGCTCTAAACTAATTTTTCACATTGATTTGTTTGTTTTAGTGTTTTAGTATATGGGCATACATGTGTATATATGTATAAGGGTGCACACATGACCCATCATTTGTGAGGAGGTCAGAGGACAATTTGCCAAGAGTCAGTTTTCTCTTCCTACCATGTGGGCCCCAGGGATTAAACTCAGGTCATCAGGTTTAGCGGCAGCATCTTTACTCACTGGGCTATCTCTCTGGCTTCTTGAGCCCTAATCTAGTATGACTACAGTTCTTATTAGAGGAGAAAATGTGCATATAGACATGACCAAAAGGAAGATCATCTGAAGATATGGAGAGAAAGCCACATTCTGTAAGCTCGTATGTTAAGGGCTTGGTGGCTGATTGGGTTATGAGTGCTATTCTGGGACTCTAACTTTGTCAATGGCTAGAATGTCAATGAATGAGCCCATGGGTGAGAGGGCTGTTATCATACGAAGTAGTTATGACGACGACACACAGCTGACTGTGAATGACAGATCTTGTCCTCCCACCAATTCCTTTGTCTATCGCTCTGCTTCCTGGCAGCCATAAGGTAAGCCGCTTTCCCTCTCCACACTCTCTTGGCTATGATGCTCCTGCCTCACCAAAAACCCAGAAAGAAGGAGCCAAGCCAGCCTGGGCTGGAATCCGTGAGCCCAGACAAACATTTCTTCTCTTTAAGCGTCCCCTGTCAGGCATTTTGTCACCACAGTGCAGAGTGACTGCACACACATCTTTCACGTGCGATATTACTTCCTGACCACTCATGTCTGGGAGTTAACACATGAAATGTGATATCTGCCATCAGGCTCACTCTTCCAGATGTAGCAGGACCACCATTCAACACATGGTTCGCAAAACTGCAGGAATGAGGACAATGGCCCCATCTCTTGCCTCCACACCCAGCATCCCACCAGTTGGTACTTTACATCTGTCTCTGCCTTACAAGGATGACCAAGATGCTCTATACAAAAGCTGCAAAACCAGAGCCTCGAACTCTGTGGCCGATGTCCATCCACAGTCTTCATTTCCAGATGGGGAAACGCAGTCAGGTTGACGTCACATGACTCTACTGAGCCTCCACTAGAACCTCATGTGCCTATCTCAAAACACAGCCACGTATACATAAATAATTAAAAATAATAAATCTTTTTTGTAAGCTGAGAAACAGCTCTGGTGTGTGGTTATCCCTAGACCTCCTTTGGGCTGCCAAGCCAGTGGCTCTGTTGGCTTCTGACATCCCGTGGCCTGTCCTGTGGCTGACTTTCAGTTGTTTCTCCAATGTGACACACACACACTTCAGCATCTGTTTGGGAAGCCTTCCTAGCTCCTCAGTCTGGATTGGAGTCTCCTCTCTGGAATCACAAAGCAAGCATCTTCACTATAGCCTAGCACTAACAAATTGTATTCTGATCATCCTTCCCGTGTTCATATGCTCAGCTCAACTGCATACAATGTGAGAGCAGGGACCAGTTCTCCTGCGCTCTCTGACACATCCGTGTCTAACGGAATGACTAGCATGTGTGGCAATTAGGAAATGACTTGAAATTAAATGTGTGACTTAAAGTGTTCAGTGCTGGGTAATGGCTGAATTTAAGCAAGGAAATGAAACAGCTATGGGTGCAAAGAGATAGGTTTTGCAACTTCAAGTAGAGAGCAGAAATGCCTGAAATTCATTTTGCTAAATACAGGGCCCAGGATCAGTAAGAAGGGTTAGTCAAAAGTGCTGCCGCTAAGCCTGATAACCTGAGTTTGACCCCTGGGACTTACACGGTGGAAAAAAAACTAATTCTTACTAGTTGTTCTCCACACACATCATGGCATGACCTACACACACATTCACACACACACACACACACACACACACACACACACACACAAAATACACACTAAATGAACACAATGCACTAAATAAATAAGTATTTTTAAAGGTTTATTTATTGTATGCATTTGAGGCTTTTTGGCACATATATGTGTGTTTACCGCATTCATGCCTGGTGCCCTGGAGCTCAGAAGAGGGAGATGGATCCTCTGAAACTGGAGTTACAGATGATATGAGCCACCATGTGGGTGCCGGGAACTGAGCCTGGGTCCTTTGCAGGAGTAACTAGTGCTCTCAACCACTGATTCTGCTCTCCAACCCTTAATGAATGTGATTTTTCAAAGTAAAGAAATGGATATGAGTTTTGATAAACCTGTATCCACTGGACAGGATCAACCTAATTTTGAAAGATCAGTAAAAAAGAATGAACGTGCCCGATGATTTCATCATAAGGATAATAATCTCATCACTGTTTTGACAATTAATAAACCACTTAATGTAATAACATTTATATATACATAACATATATAAGATTATTATATGCTAAAATATGATGTGACCAACTTAAAAAATCAATATATAAGATAATTTAATAGTGAGTTTCTGATTTATGCAGAAAGTGACTTAAATATTCAACACGGGGATTAAATTTTAAAAGGACATCAAGATATACTATTTTATTGAACAGTGTATCTCTGTGTCATTAAAAATGACTTTGTAATTGTTAATTTGTTGGTGTACGTATAACTTCCCAATTAAGTATTTCAATTTAAAGGCATTATGTTGCAAGTTATGAAACAAACAAGCACAAAAGGGCCGTTCCTGGAGACGCGGCTCATAGGTAAGAGGGCTGCCACCACCAAGGACCCCAGCTCAGTTGCGAGCACCTGTGTCCTGTCAAGTGACTTAGAACAGCCTGGAATTCCAACTCCGGGGACCCAACTCCCACTGCTGGCCTCAGAGGATGCCCACAAATACACGCACGCACCCCAAACACACGCAATGCGACCAGCAGTCTTTGAGGTGGATAGACAGAAGAAGACAGTTTTCAAGCAGGAGCACAGATGATTTTATCTTTTCTGAAGTCTGCCCAATGAGCACGTAAGGGCCAGAAAAGAGGTCCAGTTTTCTAAAGCTTTAGAACTGGTACTGATCACGTTACTTTACTGAACTAGTGTGAGACTCCCATGAAACAAGCATAAATAACTTCACAACCATTCAGAAAGGTTTTCAAGTGTTGTTACACAATGGTCAGCAGGGGATGGGGAACAGCTCAGTCGGTGGAGAATTTTCGTCTCCTGAGGACGTGAGTTTGGTCTTCAGAACTAAAATCTTTTTTTTAATTCTTTTTATTTATTAAAAATTTCCACCTCCTCCCATTTCCCTCCCACTCCCCCCCTCCAGTCCTAAGAGAAGTCAGGGTTCCCTGCCATGTGGGAAGTCTAAGGCCTTCCTCCTCCATCCAAGTCTAGGAAAGTGAGCATCCAAACAGACTAGGCTCCCAAAAAGTCAAGACATGCAGTAGAATCAAAACCCAGCGCCATTATCATTGGCTTCTCAGTCAGCCCTCATTGTCAGCCACATTCAGAGATTCCATCTGATCACATGCTTGTTCAGTTCCAGTCCAGCTGGCCTTGGTGAGCTCCCATTAGATCAGGCACACTGTCTCAGTGGGTGGACCAACCCCTCGCGGTCCTGACTTCCTTGCTCATCTTTTCCCTCCTTCTGCTCTTCAACTGGACCTTGGGAGCTCAGTCCAGTGCTCCGATGTGGGTCTTTGTCTCTATTTCCAGAACTAAAGTTCTAAAAGAAAAAAAAAATCTTGGCATGGTGGTACAACCCCAGTGCCGGGTAAGCAGACACAAGTCAACCCTGAATCTTGCTGGCCCACATGGCCTACTTGGTGAGTTCCAGGTCCACGAGAGACCCCCATCTCAAAAACTAAGGTGCGTAGCATTGGAAGAACAAGTGAGGCTGTCCTCTGGCCTCCACACACATATATATTTATGTATATGTATACACTGTACTAATTAATTCACTAAAACAAGATGGCCAATTTACTTCTGGTGATCCACTTCCATGAGAAACAAACTTTACAGCATAAATGATAGTGTTGAACGTGTCGAGGCTCTTGGACTCCTTGAGTTCTAAGAAAGCAAAGACACAGCCAGTAACTCAACCCAAGCTGAGTGTTCCCAGTGGTTTGGGCAACTGTCTGCGCATGCTCTCAGCCTAGCTGCAGATACGGACTTTGTGATCCTATCGACTTCCCCTCTTCCCCATCAACACCGACTTCATCTTCAAAGCCACTCGCTTTGATTTGTGCAGAAAGGCAACCCTTTTAAAACCAGGCCGGCTTAAAAGCCTGGAGCCAGTCTCAGGGAGTGGCACCTCCCTTCCCCGCACAGGCAGACCCATGGAGTCCCTTATGCCAAGGGAAATTTACGCATCTCTTCTCATCAGCTCTGCTTGGTCTTGGCTAATTCTCTAATCAGACAGAATGATACGGAGTTTACAGTTTCCTCCCTGGTTCCACGCAACTTCCCTCACTTCATTACTCCTTGGACAAGCTGTCTTGGGAGGATCCTTCCGACGGATTTATGTTCTGAGCCACAGACAGGAATGCTTTTCTCTGTTTTTCCTTCCCCTGTACCACATAAACATGTCCTAGGACACCCCCTGGCCAGGAGCTGGGGCTCAAATATCTTGCCTGTAGAGATGCTCTCGTGGAGGAGTCATCTGGGAGGGGCAGTCATAGACACTACTCCTGGGTGAGTCTTCCACGGCAGTAGGAATTTCTCAACTAACGCCTTATTCTGAAGCACACGTCTAGTCCAAAGAATCCATTTTTCTGTGTAAGCATCTACTATTGAAGTTGTTCTCTTGCAAGTACAAGTGTCTAAAGGAAGCTCTTTCAACTTTGGGACTCTAAACAGTACCTTCAGAGCAGGTGTCTGCCTTTAGTCTATCACAAGAAGACTATCTGGCACTGATTGGTGGTTTAGTAGCAATACACCGAATCCCAGAGTTTTCTACTGTAGCTTCACGAAATTATTAAACTGACCCTTAGTCATGTACTGGAACTCTTGTATAATTTTGGTCCCGTGCATAGCACCTTCTCTTTACATCGTGATGGGTATCGATGATGCAAACATCCATGCTACTGTTTTACTGAATGAAAATTAGAATGTGGGAAGATCCCCATTGTAATGGATTATATTCTCTTAAATAATCATTTATCTATTATAAAAATGGAGTTATATAACAAATACATTGTAGAGTCTGGGGAGATGGTTCAATCAGTAAAGCTTACCGTAAAGGCTCAGAACCTGAGTTTGAATTCACAGAACCTACAAAAAATAAATAAATAAATAAACAAAAAAGACTACTATATTAGTGCATAACAGTGTATGTCTGCAAGCTCACCGCTGAGCAGTCAGAGGTGGACAGATCGCTGGAGCTCACTGGTAGCCAATCTAGCCAAATTGTTGAGCTCCAGGTTCAGAGAGGCCACTGCCTGAAAAAATAAGACAGAGAGCAACTTAGACACATTATACTCTGCACGCTGCATGCACAGGAACACATACACAAGGAAAATAAGTAAATTGATAATTCTATAGTACATTTGCCAAGGCTCTTTTTTTCTTAAAGATTTATTGCTATTGTTTTTACTTATGTGTGTGTCTCTGTGGCGGGTGCCCACCAAGGCCAGAGGCATGGGATCCTCCTGGAGTTGGAGTTCTAGGCAGTGTGTGAGCTGCCTGTTGTAACTGCTTAGAATCAGACTGGAACCCTCTGGAAGAGCTGCTCTCTCTAGCCCCCACGTGCATCAGAGCTCTCATTACAGAGTCACCGAAAAGGCAGGGCTAAAGCTAGGGACACTGGGAAAGCTTTCACTTACGATGAACCTTACAGGGAAAGTGGAATTAGCCCAGAAAAGAGGGAGGAGCTGGGCCAGAAGGAGGAATCATCATAAGGAAAGACATCGAAGTCCAGGGAGGCGGGTGATCTCTGCAAAGTGCTGGGAAGTCCAGCTTCTCACACGCAACAGGCTGTTAATACTTGCTTTTGAAAAGTAGGGTGCTATAGCCAGATTCCACTCCCAGATCGATGGCTCTAGTATTTTCATGAACCACACATTAACTAAAATGGAAATCGGTGAATGAAAACCAGCTAAAAAGTGAGTGCTGGAGAGTGGCAATGGGGGGAAAGGTCAAGTTCAGTACACCGGGCAGGATGTGGGGCTAATTAATAGCAAAGATGGTAATGACAAGACAAGCAGTAGCCTCCATGATGGTTTAGACCTAAGACAGAAGGATGGGGTTCTTGGCCACCCTAGAATCTTACTCATTTTCACTAGAAACAAAAACACAGGAAGGAAGAGGTGGTCAGGGTTAGGTAATGTGCCAACTTAACTATCACTGTGTTAGCCTGGACTAACAGTCCAGACAGTCTTTATCTTTTATTTTAGATGACAAGGCAGAAATCACATGGGACAATATTAATAACCAATGAGAAAAAGACAAGTGTCAGTGATCATTAAACATCTTTGTAAAAACAACGAAAATTCTTTACTAT
This sequence comes from Chionomys nivalis, assembly GCF_950005125.1. Lineage (NCBI taxonomy): Eukaryota > Metazoa > Chordata > Mammalia > Rodentia > Cricetidae > Chionomys > Chionomys nivalis. Next base: position 98,503,613 of record NC_080090.1, read on the forward strand.
CTCTGGCAAGAGTATAGCAAAAGCAAAGTAGTAACACTGGAGCAAGGGTATCAAAGCCTTTGCTGTGAAAGTATGCAGATCTGAGTTCAAATCTCCAGCACCCGCATAAAAAGAAAAAGAAAAAAAGTTGGGTGTGGTCACGAGTACTCCTATAACCCTAGGATTGTGGAGGATTGCTGGGGGTGCAGTGATAAACTTTGTCTCAAGGGAATAAGGACAGGGTGACAGAGCCGAACACCCCAGTGCCCTCCTCTGCCATGTGCAATTGCACACGCACACATACATTTACTACATGCATACATTACACCCATGTCTACTTGAGCAGAGGAACTAATGTTTGCTTGGTACACTGTGATTTAAAAGACATGAAGCAAACGAAAGTGATTTTTTTCTTTGTCAAGTACACTTAACCGTCTTCATTCTGCAATCTGATAGAGCAGAAGCCAGTTTTTTAGGCCTTGTCAAGTTTTCAGCTCTTTTTGAAGTTTGTATCACTTTCCGCACTTCCAAAGGTTTAGCCTATGCTTCCTTTCTGTTGGGACATCTCAGCGAGTCCCCCGGGTTTTGACATCTTCATCCTTGCTGTGACAAGTATTTTCGTCATTGGTGTCAATAAGCTCATTTTCACTAACTTCCTCCAGCCGTGACTCTCGATCCATCCTGAAGCCACAGTGTCAGCCTCCCTGGGCTTAGCTCTTTCTCCTGCTACTGACATGGAATATGACGTCACCCCACTACTCTCTTTTTGTTCAGTTTCTTACCACACTTTCATCTTTGTTGCCCGATTCCCCCTTTTGTTCATTGTCTTAACTCCTTTTTCTGTGATAAAATACTCTGATAAATAAACTTCAGAGAGAAAGATTCTATTGTAGCTCACAGTTCAAGGAATACTCCATCATGGCAGAGAAATCAAGGCAGTAGGAGCTTGAGGCAGCATTAACATCGCATCTTTAATCAAGAAGCAGAGAGTGGTGGATGCTGGTGCTCAGCTCTCTTCACTTATACAACCAGGGCTTCCACCCAGGAGATGGTGCTACCCACAGAGGTCAGGTCTTCACACATTAATTAACACACTCAAGACAATCTTTTATAGACCTGCCCAGAGACCCATCTCCCAAGTGACCCTAGATTTGGTCAAGTTGACAATGAGCACTAACCATCACACCCATCTACTTATGAACCAGGATTTGCTACTAGGTGACAAAGAAAGAACACAGTCACACACTTAGCTGTGTGTGAGTGGAAAAATGGATTCTATATGACCACTACCCAGCCTTAGAATGAACTGGCACATTTCTCTTTAAGATATCTATCTGTAGTTTGGCAATAATTCATGGGAAGATTGCCAGATGACAGAGGAGTAATAGATCTTCAGGAGCAAAGTGCTAGCAAGTGCTGACACACCCAGCACTTGAGTACAGAAGTAGTAGAGCAGAAAAAGAGTTTGTTCTGCAGCCTGAGGACCTGAACTTGAACCTCAGAATCCATATAAAGAGAGCCAGGCATGGTGACATGTTCATCATTCCAGTGCTGGGGTGGAGGGAGAACAGAGACTTGAGGATTTCTGAGGCTCACTGATCATTCAATTAGCCTACATATCTACTTACAAAGAGGGAAGGGGAGTGAAAGAGAGGAAGGAGGAGGAAAAAAGGATAGAAGAGGGAAGAATGAGGATGGTAGGTGGCAGACACCACAGTGGCTCCCTGGTGGTCGTGACACCATTCGTGTTTAAACACTGCACTGCTGAAGCATTGCCGCGACAGGTCCCCCAGATGTCCCCCACAATTGTCTGTACATATTCTTTCTTGCCTCTAGAGGGGCTGTCCATCAGGGTCCCTTCTGTCCAGCAGGATTCTTATGAATTTCCTCATCCAGCTGTTCTCCAGGGACAACATGGATGTTCTTGGCCCTGGATGTGGTGGCCAAAATCTGCTCACACCTGCTTCAGATCTACCATCTTATCCTGTCCTCAATACAGTCATTCAATGTATTGGTCCACTCATCATGACTGCCTTCCATGAGCTCAGGCAAGCAGAGAGGGCCTTCATGACCTAACCTTTGTCCACTGCAAGGTACATGAGCAGAATGAAGAAAGGGATAACAACTTTGAAAGGAACTTTGTAGAACCATCACAGAATTCACTCTATTTAAGAGGTCAGGAACAAACAAAACAGAAGGTTCGTTGTTCTCAAAGCCTGGATTCACTTTCCCTGAGTTCCAGTCTAGCCTTTCCAGGACCTTAGGCTCTCCGGCTGGACCTTGAGCAGTGCCCATGCACCAATGCATTCTGCTTTTGTTTGTTTTGTTTTCAGTACACATCAAACTTGGTTTACCCTCCCTCCATCCCTCCCATTCCCCTCCACTCCACAGATTCTTCCTCCCTTTGGAAATGAGCAATCCTCCCAGGAATATCCACAGAACAGGGCATGACAAGATTCAATAAGACTAGACGTGCCAATGCGTTTTTATGGGAGCACCAGCTGGGGCGGACATGAACATTGGCTACTCTGTGGATGCTTGCCTGCAGACTGAGAGCACTGGTGGGCACTTTCTCCAAGAATGTTCTGGAACCTGGGGGTTGTTTTTTAAGCCAAATAATAGCAGGCCAAAAGCCCGAGTTGAAGCATGGAGAAAGAATTTCCCAAGGGCAAACAGTGGCTTTCTCTTCCACAAACACCTCAACTTTGAGCTATTGCAACTGGCTCTATCTGCTTGGTATTTAAATGGAATCCATCAGACAATAGAACAGAATAATCTCGAATGTGCAGTATCTTTTCCTACTATTGTGTCTATCATGTGGGTTTCTTCCCTGTTACAATATATTTCTCTTTGTCCAAGCTATATTGATTCCTTTTTTTCTTATTATTGTAGGGAGTTGGAGTTGGAACATTTGGGGTACACTAAAGTCTGAATCTCAACCAAAGCATTTTCCCTTCCGACTTCTTGCCAGATTGGAAACACATCTGCTTTTATTATTTGACAGAATATGAGGCTGGGGTGATGGTATTTGATTGACCTCATAGGACTTTATTTTATTTGATCCATTGTGTGTGAGGCTGGGGACCCCTCCCTTCACTTATCCCCAAGCTCAGTATTCAGTCATGTGACTGGTCTATTGTTGGTTGTTTTGTTCTTAGGCCAAGTTCTAGTTAGACTACACGTCGTTTTGGGGGCAACCTTCAGGTCTCACCCCTTGGTCACATACTAAACATGAGAAGCTACTGAATTTTTGCTTTTGCTCATTTTCTGGGCTTGAGGGGAAGAGACCCCTGATTCACACACCATCTCCTGTCTCGTGCTCGACTGGGGCCAACATTCCTCAGAGCTGTGTCCACATGTGTGCTTAACTAGACAAATGTTCAGCCAAGCATGCCGTGGAAGAGGCTCTGAGATCCAGAGGAACCATCTGTGCAGTGGCCTGGAATGTTGCTCCCTCTCCCCTCTGCCCAGCTGTGTCTTTCCCAACCCCTTGCTCATCATCCGGGAGGTCTCCCTGACCCTTGTTACATCGCTCTTGAATGACCAACATCCTCTCTCTGCTGAACTCCGCGAACCCTTGCCTGGCTGCCTTCCACCCCTCTTCTGAGATTCCCCTAACACAGAGACACGCCCAGGCAGGGCTTGAATGCCCATCACACACTGCCTCAGTTGAACAGGGCTGCCATAACCCTTATCACAGGCAACAGAAAGCCATTTTCTCATAATCCAGGAAACCCTAGATCGAGGTGTCATTGACCATCTCCCTGGTTTTTCTTGGCCACCCTCCGCCACATACAGTTTTCAAGGGTGTCCTTCCATGTGCCCGTGTCCAGCACTCTTCTTCCTGTAAGAATGCTCGCCTTAGTGGATTAGGACTGTAATGTGTGACTTTGTGGTACAATAATCCCGACACAGGCAGGGGACACCTTCCTTTCTTGTACCTGTCTCCATGTTCAGTGAACAATAGCTGGTCCATTGTCAGCTTTCTTTTGCTTAGTCACTTCGTCTCAAATACAGATGCCTTTGGAGGAGCAGAGGGTAAGGATTTTGCTTTTTACTAAACTGTGGTATGTGTCGGCATTTGTGCATGTGCCTGGGTGTGTACTGGCATGGGGGAGCCCAAGATAACCTCAGCTGCTGTTTCTAAAGCACTGTCTGCCTTGATTTCTTTTGAGACAGGACCTCTCACTGGCTTGGAGCTTACAAAGTCGGCTAGGCTGACTGGCCAGTGAACTTCAGGATTCTGCACATCTCTGCCTCCCCAGAGCTGGAATGCAAGTGTGCTCCCCCACGCCTGGTTTACTGTTGTGGCTTCTGAGGGTTAAGTTCAGGCCATCATATTTGCAAGGAAAGCACTGTGTAGCCTGGGCCATCTCCCCAGCCCAGGAGGGTAGGTAAGGACTTCAGTCCATGAACTTGAAAGCATGTGCGCTCTGGTTTGGAACTTGCCTTTAGCTACGTGCAGAGGTTTGCAGCATGAATTAACTTCACTTAATCTGTAAAACAGAGCTAATAATCCTTCCTAGGATTATAAGGATTAAACCAAATCCTCAAGGTCAAGAGCCCAGTATTGAATGAAATCAAAAAGATTTGACTCCCTACCCTTAAGCACAGGGCCCTGTTCCTCGAGTCAGTCAGTCAATGTGCGTGTCCCAATTCTACTGCAGACAGATTGAGCAAAGCTTGATACCCACGTGCCTCTCTGTCTCCTTCTGCTCCAGTCACCTGACACTGCTCAGACTGAACCTCAAGAGAGACACGACTCTGGTGTTGACCCCTGTGTCATTACTAATGCCCCGTCTCTTCCAGTTCTCTGCTGTGAGGGGAGAGTAATGCCCCTCAGCCAGGGTGTTGTGCTGATGAACTGCAGAGACCCTGGTGGTGGGCACACATGATGAGCACTCTGGGAATGTCCTTGTTGCCACTCCAGCCATCAGGAAAGGTTTGGTGCCACCCAGGAGCATCTGAGCTGGCAATTTTACATGTTTAACAAGCAAAAAAAAATGTTTTAGAAGTTAAACAAGGAGCCAAGGAGACAGTGCAGTGGGAAACCAGGGACCTGTGTTCAATCCCCAGACCGGTGAAAAGGTAAAAACAGAGAATGGACTCCACAAAGCTGTCCTCTGGTCTCCACAAAGGTGCTGGGACATGTATGTCCTCCCAACAGATACACAACAAACAATAATAATAAATACATTTTTAAAGAAAGAAAAGTGATTTGCTTTCCAAGGCTACCCTCCGGCATGTACCCATATGTGCATGAACACAAACACACACACACATGTACATATACACAGACAGGTAAGCTTTACTTAAATAATTCATTATATAAAATTGTTTCTACATATATTTCTTGTTTTATCCTAATTACTTGTTCCTTTTTCATTTAAACCCTCCAACAAGTTTATACAGAATTATTTGGCATAGGAATGCATTGGTGACTAACTAGTTCTAGTTCTTTTTCAAGTCAGTCATTTTCCAATAAAATTGCATCTTTTTAAAAAAAATATTTATTTATTTATTTATTTATTTATTTATTTATTTATTTATTTATTATGTATACAATATTCTTTCTGCATGTATGCCTGAAGGCCAGAAGAGGGCACCAGACCTCATTACAGATGGTTGTGAGCCACCATGTGGTTGCTGGGAATTGAACTCAGGACCTTTGGAAGAGCAGGCGATGCTCTTAACCTCTGAGCCCCCTCTCCAGCCCGTAAAATTGCATCTTAAGAGGGTTTTTTCTACGTCTCCCAGTAACTGGATAATTAACTTTGGGGTGGTCCTGAGACCTCCTCGTTAGGCAGTGGGCTCTTCCTACCAATGCTGGCGCTGCAGCTCTCAGATGCTGATAGTAGAAGTAATATGTAAATTAAGAGTCACTCATGAATCATTTGGTTTAGCTCATCCTTTGGTCACATGACCTAATGTCCTCTATGGCATTTATATGTGTGTGGGGTGTTCATACATGAATGTTTTCAAGTATGTAGATACATACGTTTGCAGGTGCACGTGTATGCCGATGTGTATGGAGGCTAGAGATTGGCATCTGCTATCTTCCTTCATCATTCCCCAATTTTCTTACTGAAGCAGGCTCTTGCTTAGTCCAGAGCTTACTGATTTAGATAGTCCAGCTCGCCAGTTTGGCCTGGAGATGGAGTGTCTGTCTTCTGAGAGCCAGGATTACTAACCAACCACTACACCCACCCGATGCTGTGGGGCCTGGGTATCCGGACTCTTATCTTCACACTTGCTCAGCAAGCATTTTATGCTGCACCGAGCCATCTCTCTGGCCCCTGCTTCTCAGTTTTTGAAACACTGTTCAAGATTGTTAAGTTCTAGAAAGCAGGAGTGACCTTCAAATGTGGCTTTTACTTTTCGTGCGTCTACACTGAGCTACACACAGGGTCATTTCCATCCAGTCACCTGTCAGCACTGGATTTCCTTGACCACACACCCCAGCCACTCCTTCATTCACCCTCAGCTACTATTCCTTCTGCTCTGTTTATCATTTTTGAACCTCTACAAATGTGCATTAATCAATGTATTAAAAATAACCTCAAAGGCACCAAAATGTGTTGATGTCACATCAAAAGTGAGAACAAAGACTTCTTTTTAGATTAACTTGACCAAAAGGAAGCCTAAACATGTTCTCTGCATCTCTCCTTGTGCCTTTCATCTGTCTTTTGTTTAGTGGTAACTGGACTGCCTATGTCTTTTGTCCCTATTGCTGTGTGTCCCTTGCAGAGAGCTTTGCTCTGTGTTTATTGAGCAGCACAGAAACGATGCCATGGGAAAGGGATGAGGGATTCTCCACAGAAATCTTTAACAAAGTTTCACAAGGGGAAAAGCCATTTTATTGACCCCAACTGACTTGGAATAGCAAAGATAACCACAAACAGACATCAAGCTCTTTCCACATGTTGTTGCCACTATTTATGATGGATATTTATTTTATGAGATTGTTTCCAACCTGTTGGCTGCTTTCAGTAAATGATTACTACAGCACATACATTTATTATTCTGGGTAAAGGAATTGAAAAGTATAGAATACAAGAGAAAAGTTATGCATGGGCTTGGGCTGTAAAAGCTGATGGCAGGGGAAATCCAAGGTATGTAATGGAAGTGGCTATGTTATTCTTTCAAAGTCAGGTTAAACTTAAACAGGCTGAGCACACAGTAGGACAGCAGGCCAAGAAAACTCCTTTAAATGATTTTAAGGTATGTTATTAAATTGGCTGTAGGGTCTAGAAAAAGCTCAGTCTGTCTAAATGTAAGAGTTTCTTTTCTTTTTTTTCAAGTGATATTCCTACATGGAAGGTATGTTGATCTCTTATTCTTTATCACACAGAGTATAGAGATACTGCCTTAGTGGATATCTCCCATTTACCTACTCCCATTCAATAGAGTGAGTTTGAACAAGTACAAAACCAATGGGTAATTTCAACTATGAGTCAGTAGATCTGCATGGTCAAATCACTGTCAAAGTCAAATTTTCAGATGGGGCGAAGGCACAATCCACCCATCAGCTGTTCTAACACAATAGTGTTAGGTACTTGCCTCGCTGATATGGCACAATGCCTGACAAAAGCAATCAATGGGGGAACGTTTTATTTTAGCTCACAGTCGGAGAGCAGAGTCTGTCATGACAGGCAAGTCATGGCAGAAGGAAGTAGTCTGGAAGCAGAGGGAGACCAGCACTGGCTTCCACTGTTTATTTGTATCAGGACCCCAGATCATGGATTGATGCCACGGACATGTGGGATGGGTCTTTCCACTTCATTTAACATAATCTAGAAAGTTCCTCACAGATATATTCAAAGGTTTGTTTTCATGGTGATTTTAGATCCTGTGAATTGATAAGATTGACCACCAAAGTTTTTTTTTTTCTTCAGTTTCTTGCTTAGGTGCTATTAAGTCCCTACAGTCACCTTATACTGGAAACCCCTGTACCAAAGAGAAAATAGAAAGTCAAAAGTGGTGCAGAGAAAATAAAATTTATATGGATGTGAAGAACAGATGCATAGCGACACCAGTATAGTTTCCAAACTGTCTTCCAGAGGAGTTTTGAAACTGGGTCTCTGTCAAATGAGCAGGTCAATACATGGTACTGCCAGAATGGCCAATATAATTTCTGTCCCCATCACTGGTGAAAGGAAATATACTATTAGCTATCTATGACTTCTTCTTACTGAAGATCTCATCACTTGAGACTATGCACAGGAGAGAACCTTTACCTCTGGAGAATGGGAGTCTCCAAATAGGGCTTTTCTTCAGTCATGATGTCCTAAAGCTAAGCCTGTTCTTATCCAGGAAATAGGGCCTAAGAAATGTAAGCAGAGTAACTGGAAGTAAATGTTGAAAAGTGTCTAAATGAAATTATCCTCACAGCAAAAGGTGATGGAGGTGTGGCTAAGGATACTCAGATCTGACTACGCAATCATGTGTATTTTAAGAGTATTAGTGAAGCCAAAGAGTCAGGGTCTCAGAAGCAGCTATGACAAAAGATGATACAAGGAACAACAGGAGAAAGGGATGGAGGGAGAAAGAAGGAGAGAGGAATGCATGGAGAGATGGGTGAAAGGAGGTGAAGACAAGATGGAGGGAGGAAAGGCAGGGTAGAGAAGAATGGGATGAGAGTATGAAAGGAAAGAACAGGGTGGGAAGGAGGTAGAGATAAGAATGAAAAGGAAAGAAGATAGTGGGAAAGAGACAGAAGGGGGAGAAGGAGAATGAAAGAGATGGGAAGGAAGAGGAGGGAGAGAGAGATGGGAAGGAAGAGGAGAGGAAGAGAGATGGGAAGGAAGAGGAGAGGGAGAGAGATGGGAAGGAAGAGGAGAGGGAGAGAGATGGGAAGGAAGAGGAGAGGGAGAGAGATGGGAAGGAAGAGGAGAGGGAGAGAGATGGGAAGGAAGAGGAGAGGGAGAGAGATGGGAAGGAAGAGGAGAGGGAGAGAGATGGGAAGGAAGAGGAGAGGGAGAGAGATGGGAAGGAAGGAAAGAGTAAGGGAAAGAGGGGAGAAGGGAAAGAGAGAAAGGGAGGAGGCAAAGATATAAGAGAGATTTGAGGATGCTATGTTACTGCTTTTGAAGATGAAAGAAAGGACGGCAAGTTAAAGAAGTTGGGTGACTTTCTATGCCTTAGAAAAAGCAAGGCATAACTCTCCTACAGGAACACCCACCTTGATTTTAGGGCTTACCACCCTAAAACCCAAGAGGATGTCTTGTTAGAGCCCTGACACATAGTGATTTGTGGGCAGCACTAGGGATCCAACAGTTCAGGATGACTGATGGTTTCTTACCAAGGTCTAGCAGGGTCTCAGAAGAAGGGAACAGGCTAATTAGTTGTAGGGACACTTGATCTGACGTCCAGGGTGCACACGTGAGGTTTGAGGAATCCTCACTCCCACAAACCCATAAATTACTTGTGAGAAATCCTGGTGGATGATTCCAGGACCCCTGTGTCCTGGGCAATTAGGGATTGCTCCATAAAAGAATTAAGGATCGTTACACGAGAGAAGAGGAGAGCCAAGCCAAGATACTTCAAAACCAGCATGCGGGCACGCTGGAGAGGTGAAAGGGAATGCTGAGTTGCTATACTTCAGGAAGGGGCATCAGATGTGCTGGTGACCTGTGGAGCTAATATGGTCAAAAATGGAGCTTGATGGGTCAGTGGTCACTGTGAATATTGTTCCAGTATGATGGTCAGGTTTAACTGTCAGCCTGACACGATCTAGACTCCCCTGGGAAGAGGGTCTCAGGGAGAGATTGTCTAGATCAGGTCGGCCTGTGCACATATCTGGGGTGGGGTGGAGGTGTCGATTGTACCAATAGACTGAGAAGAGATAGCAGCAGGATTTGGGTCTTGGACTTTACAAGAGTGGGGGGAAGTAGATCATCAGAACGGGTGCATAAGTTTATTCTCTCTGCTCTTCACTGCGGGTGTGATCAGCTGCCTGCAGCTCCTGCCTTGGTGTCCCTGTAGTGATGGGTGGGAACCTGGAATTCATAAGTGGAAATGAATAAACTCTTTCTCCCCTAAGTTTCTTTCTGTGAGTCAGGGCATTTTATCCCAAGAGAAACGAAGCGAGGACACCTAGCTTAACCCAGACACACAGAGAAAAATGCAAGTGTAGTTTAGGCTGCCGTGAGGAGGGGACTGGCTAGGTCCTACGCTTCTCTCACTCACATATGCATGTGTCTGGAGTCTCTAGCTTGGCTTTCACTCTTGATCTAGAGCCAGGCTCAGCTGCTTACATCAAAGCAGGATCTTTCTACCAGAGTGGCATCCCGAGGAACTCTGTCAGCCATGGATTCTCCAGCCCCCATTGAGATGTGCCCAAGTGGGATGTGGGCAGCTCCCTGAGGGCAGGACAAGTTCCTGTTGTAGGAAATGGGCTTCCAAGGCTTCTTGGCTTGAAATGGAGAATACCTGTCGTAGCCATTAGCTGCTGTATTTGCATCACATGACCCGAGAGTCATGAAACCGGAACTACACCTTCTATTTTATTTTAAGTGGCCAGAATGTTTTGATTAAAGAAGCCCAAGCCTAGAGATCATCTGGCCCACATCCCAACAAAGGGCTGAGGAGATGGCTCAGATGACAAACTGTTTGCCAGCACTGACCCAATTCGTCAATCCACTGTCCAAGAGACACTGTATCAAGCAACAAGTTGAGTTATACCTGAGAAACGACACCTGAGGTTGACCTCTGTCCTCTACAAAAGCATGCGTACACATGTGCACACATGCATGACACACACACACACACACACAAAATGGTGAACAGTTCTTTGTGGTTAGTATATGTCCATCTGGTCTCTGTCGAATGAGCAGACAAGGCTGTGGTCAGTTGTTGGAGAACCTGCTCAACATGAACAAAGCCCTGACCTCCACCCCAGCACCACATAAACTGGGCATGGTGGTGCACACCTGTAATAGAGAGGGAAAGCCAAGAGGATCAGAAGTTATAGGTTTACTTCCTAGCGAATTTGAGGCCAGCCTAGGCTACCTGATAACCTGTCTCAAAACAAGCAAGTTTTTGAATGACCAGCTCATGACAATTCCCTAGGGCACTCTCCCTGGGTAGCAACGGCTTGATATTAAGAATTCTACTATATTGTGAATTTGATGTTACAATGTTATGATGTTTATATTAAATGATGCCCTACAATGTGAAGACTCATGGAGACTCAGGAGCTCATTATTTAGTTCATGGTGTAAGCATCAACTTCACATGATGAAACCAATTACGTTTAGTTCCCTTGACTACTAAACAACCAAGATCCTGTAGAGGACATGGGAGACTCTGCAATTATGGAAGAGTCAGTGTGGATGGCAAATGAACTTAGAAAGGGGGTGGGACAGTTAAACCAGTAAAATCCTTCCTATGAGAACTTAGATCTGGTAGAAAAAAAACCTATATAAATGCAGGCTACTCACATGGGTATCATAGCCAGGTTAAACCATGCACCTACTTCGGGCATATCCACTTATAAAGTACTCTTAACTCTTGATAGAAAACAGTAATATTTTAAGTCCAGCCAATGTGTGATGCTGGATTTTTGGTTTGTTGTTGTTGCTGGGTGTTTGTTTGTTTGTTTGTTTGTGGAAAGACTTCACTTGGTCTTGACTCTTCTTCTGTGACAAATAACCTTCCCCTCTTTCACCTGAATATTTAACAGAAATGAAATTTCTTACGGTCCCTGTGTACTTTCTAAGGCAATAGGAGAGACATCTCATCCATCAGTTAGTAAGTGCTAAGAGCATCTCCACAGTGGCCTTTGTCCTTGATCCCAGAAGTCTCTGAGCAGGAAAACCAGTTCCTTGCTGGAACTAGTGTATATTCCTTAGAAGGCAGAAAGATCACTGCGGAATGGCATCCTGGGATATCACCTTCATGTTGGCAGACAAGAGATTTTGTCTGTTAGCTGAATCTAGGGCCATCACTGTATCTTAAGATAACTTGGACACTTCTCCAAAGTCCCTTCTGCCATATTTGGTAATATTTGTATATTATATAAATAAATAGTTATGTAAGAAAATAGAATCCAGGAAAACGTTGATGCTCTATGGTGTGTGTTGTGTGTACTCGTTTAAGTATGTGTGCACAAGAGCATGAAGGTGCACATGATGCAAATTCAAATCCATGCCAGCACTTCCTATACGGCTCCCCCAATTTATTTTAAAGAAATATTTTATTTTTAATTATGTTGGGGTTGGGTGTGTTCACATGAGTACAGGTGCCTATGGGAGGTCAGAAAATGTCAGGAACTCTGGAGCTGGAGTGACAGGTGGCTGTGAGCCTCTGAACATAGGCACCAAGCAAACTCAGGTCTTCAAGATCAGTTCATACTCAAGTGCTGAGCCAGCTCTCCAGTCTCTATACCTTGTTTTTTGAAATATGGTCTCATTGACCCTAGAGCCAGAAAGTTCCAGGGAATCTGCCTGTCTCCACCCTCTCTCCTAAGTACCAGAATTACAGGTGTGCAAGCATGTGTGTGGTGTTTTGCATGGATACAGGAGATGCAAACTCAAGTCACTGTGCTTCCACGGCAGATACTGTACGCTCTGAGCTATCTCTTCCACCCCTTTAACGGTCTTTAATAGTTTCCAGGGAGGTATTGAGTGCAGACATCCCAAGATGCTCAGAGTAATAAGAGTATATATATATATATATATATATATATATATATATATATATATATGACTTTCAGTACATGTTACTGGGAGGGGTTGGGGGGAAGGGAAGAATATGATCAAAATAGAATTTTTACAAAGTACTTTAAAAACTTTAAAGGACATTTAAGTAAATACAAGAGAACATTAATTACCTTACCTGTTTAAAAATCTTGTCTTTCAAGCTTTGTGTAAGCCTTTATTCACTTAGTAACAAGTAAAGGTTTATTTTTATGTTTATTTATTTGTGTCTGTATATGTGCTTACACATTAGTTCAGGTGCCCACGGAGGCCAGAAAGGGGCGCTGGATCCTGTGCTCTGAAGAGGCAGTGGCCCGTGAGTCACTGGATGTGGGTGTTCTATATAGAGCTCAAGCCCTCTGCAATAGCACCCAGCATCCTTAAGCACTGAGCTCCCTCTCCTGCCTCACTCATTAATATTTAAACAACTAATAAACATTTCATCCAAGTGAAACCACAGTATTAGGATGAGAGAAAAGTATTTGAGCTATTCATATTAATTTCATATTTAGCATTTATTTCTTTTTCATTCATTCATTTCACAATACACAGAGCATCTTAGGACCATAGTTTATGTAAACAATTTATGTCAACAAGTATACACTTATTGGAGGACTTCATGCACTGTGTACTTTTCTGATGTTTGCATAATCAATATAATTTGGAGACTAGTAATAATAACAGTGTATACTATACCACCATAGGGTGATGATTAGCTTTAAATGTCAACTTGAATAAGCCAGAAAGAGAGTTTCAATGAGGACTTGTTCAAATCAGGTTGGCCTATGGACATGTCTTTGGGATAGTGTCTTAACTAAGTTAAATGATGTAGGAAGACTCAATCTATTGTGGGCGGCACCATTCCCTAGGCAGGGGATCCTAGGCTGTACAGGTGGAAAAACTGAGCTGAGCACAAGCAAACAAGCAAGCAGGCAGACATGCATGCATTCATTTCCCTCTTCTCCTTTCCTTTCCCCCTTCTCCCCTTCTTCTCCTCTCCCCTCCCTTCCCCTTTTCCTCACCTCTCCTTTCCCCTTCCTTCCCCTTCTCCTCTCCTCTCCTTTCTCTCTTCTATACTGTGAGTGTGATGTGAATAGCTGTTTGAAGTTCCTGCCTTGTCTCTCCCCTTGTGAACATGTAAGCTGAAATAAACTCCTTTTCCTCCTAGGTTACTTTTTGTCAGAGTATTTTATCCCAGCAACAGAAATGAAAACCAGGACACAGTATCCTCGGAATTGTCTGCCATGCATCTTCTGTTTGGTCCTTTGGGGAAAGAATCCCAGCTTTACCCAGAACCATGAGTGTGGTACAAGTTTGACAGCATGTAAGGAATACCCATCCCCTGCACTCTTCTAGCTTTCTTTGCCGTTAGAAAGCAAACGAAGCTCAGCTAACCTGGGGGCAGGCCCAGGAAGGAATGTATGGATGTGCCCTAGGTTTTCTGGAAGCCTATCTCCCCTTCTATAATTGCTTTCTGTTGTCTTTTTAATTTTCTCTTTTTCAAATTTTAATTGTCATGGTTTGTGTGTGTTTTCTGCTTTCAGCCGCCTCCAATCCTTTTATGGAGGCGGCAGAGCATAAATCATAAATAGTTATAATAACACTCTATGAAAAAGAGCACTAACCCTTTTTTTCTAAACAACCTAAAAGATGAATGCAATTTCAAGAGGGTTGCGCAACCTATTTAGCAGAAGTGGTCCTTTTAAGCACTTTATAAGCAATCATTTACATTTAAACAATTAGTGTTCTAATTGCTAACGCGCTATTCACATCAAGCCAATTCCTTTTGGCACAGATCTGTTATCCTAATAGAGGGCTGGTTCTGCTTGAGCTGAGTGCAGCGGTGGATCTTCACAACAGAACTGCTGATGTGGACGACTCTGGTACGCTCCTTTGTGTCCCCGCAGGACCCAGAACACTGCTCTGCCCCAGGTTTCTGCTAACGGATATTTCAAAGACAGACTCTAAAATCATAGGCTGGAAATGGCCTAACAGATCACTTCTTCAAAACCACATTTTTTTTTTTATTTTTAAGAGAGAAAACGTATCCAGAAAGAGTCCCACCTGAAGTCGTCTAGTAAGAAATGGGACCATCTGTAATTGTAATGCTGCTTCAGTAAGATAGGAGGCAGAGGTCAGCTCACCTGGTATACACCACAGAGAACAAGAGACTTCCTCAGACAAGGTGGAAGACTGAAGTCAACACTGCAAGGTTTGCACCCTGACCTCCACATGAGGACCATAGCACTTCTGTGTCCACACTCGACACACACAACACACACACACACACACACACTCAAGCATACACAGACATGCAGAGACAGAAAGGAGGGAGGGAAAGAGGGAGGGAGAGAAAGAGATTTTTTAAAAACTGGCTTTTTAACTCTTTGTCCAGTTCTCTGGTAACCCCAAATGTTTTTCCAGTTCTGAAGGGGGTGTAATGTAATTGAGCCTCCGCTATAATTCTTGCTGTCCTTTGAGGTAATTAACACAAATTTCCAAGCCTTTTTAGATGACTTGTGACGATTTCATCTTTGCTCATTGTTCTGGGACAAGGACTTCCTGCTGTGTGGAGAAAGTAACCATTTTCCATTTTTGCTGAGTTTCTGACAGCTCCCTGACATTGGAGCTGAGAAGTGACGAAAATCTTAGCCCCATTGTGGGAACCCTGAAACCAAATGGTACAAGCCATCAAACCAGGCTTTGTCCTGGGAACTGACTTCTTCATTCAATTGTCTATGAAGAAATCAACAACTATTGTGTTTCTGAGAACCCCCTCACACCATTGCCCCCCCCCAAGACACACTCTATGTTGAGAAAACCCAGGCGACAACTGGTAATGATACAACAATGGGCTCTTGCCTCATCAAGGGTGACTCCAGGAAAAATAATTACAAACAGGGATGCTCTCCAAAACCCACAGATGGCTCCACCAGCTTTTCCCCCAGAGTTAAAGACAGACCTGACAAACACTATCAGCCTCAAGGACGTCAAAAGTAGAGAGAACAGGGAAAAGGGGAGAAGATGATGAAGACATCGCTAGCTGGACCAGAAGAGAGGCTGAGGTGCTGAGCAGCCAGAGGGGCGGGGGAGAGATTCCTGAGTGAAGAGACATCACGGCTGACATCACTGGGCAGGGCAAGCTAAGAAACAGCTGAGCTAGCAAAATGAGCTCCCAGCAGTCTCAAGAGACAGCCCCACTGCAGGGAATAATCCAGCCCTAGGCATTCTTCCCCAGCAGCACAGACAACACAGGAGGCCGAAGAGGAATGGGGAAGCTCCACAATTTCCTGAGACCAGACAGAGAGGAGCAGAGGAGTCCGCCATCACTCCTCAGCCTGGCTGGAGCTTGTCCTTCATCAAGGAATCTAGAAATGACATCCACCAGCCATGATGCAGACATTCTGCTTGTGTGACTTTAATTGGCTATTCTTCAAACTACTGGGCCCCTCATCTCAGCTCTCTAGGTTAGTTGGTCTTATGTATAAAAGGAAGGATCTGAGTCAGATGGGTGGTTTGCATTAAGTGTGAAATCTTTTCTTCTCTAACAACTTCATAGCATCTTGTCTGAAGAATTAAGACTAAGAAGACTGAAGCAGAAATGGCACGATCAGCATCCCCATGTAGCTGAGGGCCTTCTTTGGACCTCTGGGGGTGCTAGAGGAGAGTAAGGCTATGGGGTGAAGTTGGGCTAGCAATTCTAGAGGAGGAACATTGTAGAGAAGCAGAAATACCAGGAAACAACAAAAGTGTGTCTCAAGGAGTCACTATACCATGGAGCTACACATTTGAGCAGCTGGCCTGTGGAGCCATGCATTTGAGCCATGGTTTTCCAGGGAATAAATGCATTTGAGTGGCTGCCCAATGAAGCCATGCATTTGAGTGGCTGCCCAACAAAGCCATGCATTTGAGTGGCTGTTCCATGGAGCTACACGCTTGGCTGGCTTCCTTGTTGTCGTTCTCATGCTTTGCCTGGTTTAACACATTCAATCCTCCTTCTTCAAGCATGGCACACAGTTTTTTTTTTTTTTTCAAAGAAACCAAACTAGAACATACAAAACAGATCACAACAAAGCAAAGGCCCAGCTCTCTTGCAGGGCTTCCTTGCTAGCGTCTCTCATGGAGACCCCAACACACCACTCCCCATGGCACCACTTTCCCCGGTACCTGTGACTTTTCCAGAATGTTATATATGTATATTCATACTGCAAACACCCGTCTTTCAGAGAGCATGATTCTGAAATTTGTCTATGCTGTGTTCCATCTTCTTTATCTATTACCTACTAATGGCTATTGGGTTTTTTTTTCTTCATAAGCTATTGTGTGTGTGTTAATGCTTGTGCAAGTGTGGGAGGTGCATGCATACCTGTCCATATATGTGCACGGGTCAGAGGAAAAGTGCTATCATTCTGTAACTGCCATCCATCTTGTTTTGTGTTTGTTTGCTTGTTATGTTATGTTTTGTTTTTTGAGACAGGGTCTCTTAAGGCCTAGAACTTGCCAAGTAGATAGGGTTGGCTGCCCCTTCAGGACCAACCCACCTCTGCCTCCTAAGTGCTAGGATTGCCAAGACACACCACCCTGCCTGGCCTTTTAAAACACGGGTTCTGGGGAATTAAACTAAGTCCTCACACTTACAAGGCCTGCCATGTCTCCCAGGCCTGTTTTCCTTGCTCTAAACAGTTGAAAGGAGTTGTTATGGAAATCGGAGAATTTCCTCTTCTATCCTCGACTTCATACTTGGCTACAATTTCTGTGGAGGTCGCAAGAATAGAGAAAGACCTCAGTGACCTGGATTTTTAGAGATCTAGGGCTAAGTGCTTTAAAATCAACAGGCTCACTTTTTCCTGGTCGTTCCTGCCAGTCTGTCTGTCATTTAGTCAGTGTGAGAGTTCCCTGCAGCCAAAGAGAGGAACATAAGCCGGCACAGCCCTCCTGGTGTCGTGCCCACCCACTATGGAGTAAGCTGGCATCCTTACACACACAGGGTCGCACACAAATTCCCAGACAGTTGCATCACGACATCCATATAGCACATAGGCAGGTGTCACAAAGCATGGACACCCGAACCAAAGCGGCTTTATCACATTTCACAGTATATCAGGGCCTTCCCTTCCCAGCCCATGCACTTGGGCAAACTGAAACTGATATCAGCAGGAGAATCCAGGACAGACCTCAGAAGCTGCCTCTGACGGCCAACCTTCATCTTGCTGCTTGAAAGTAGCTGTCTGGCTGCAAAGGTTTTTGGGAAACAGTTATAGTCCTGGGGCTTCCTCTTCTTTCCTGGCGTGTGTGAGATTCACAAATGCATTTTCCTGCTTGATGACCCCCCAGAACAAGTGATATGGTTTATGACCCTACCCTTGGAATTGTAAAATACGTGCATTCATTAGGAATGCTTTAGCCCAGAAATGCCATCTCCTGTGTTGGTCATGGGATCTCCCAGTGGAGAGACTGACTCTAGAGATGGAGAGTCACCTGTCCCTGCAAGTCCTGCTGTCCCACCCCTATTGCTACTATTGCAGTAACTTCTTTCTGGGGAAGTCTGGTCCCACAAGGGCAGAACACATTCCTAATGCTTATAGAGAACCGGCTGAGGACCCGCAGAACAGCATGGAGCTTCAGTCTGCATTGCAGCAGATGGCTCGGTCCTCAGCCGCATGACCTTTCTAGAAGCTACTATATGTGCATGTGTGTGTGCATGCTTCTGTGCATGTAGGTGCATGTGTAAGTATGCACCTGTGTATGCAGAGGCCAGAGGCCAACCTTGGCTGCTGTTCCTCAGAAACACTACCCACCTTGTTTGTTGGTTTATTTGTTTTTGAGACAGGGTTTCTCACTTTTGCTACGAACCCACCAATTCAGCTAGGCTGTCTGATGAGCAGGAATCTTCTTGTCTCCACCTCCCCAGAGCTGGAATGACAAACGTGTGCTAGCAGATCTGGCTTTTCAGAACATGAGTGCTGGGGACTAAATCCAGTAAACACTTTATGAACTAAAGGATCTATCTCTTGCTTTCAGAAGCTGTCCTAAGTGCACCACCCAAGAGGAGGTGTACAGTTCTCTATGCACAATATTGGCTTTTCATCTTTAGATATGTGTGTTTCATCTACAGGAGCACCTGCAGATGTCAGTAAATTGGTAAGGGACCAGGGAAGGAGGCTTATAGTGGAGGGGGGCGTGGAGCATGATGCTATAAAGTGCTAAGGAGGAGAACTGGGAAGGGATGGGAGAGCGTGGCAGAAAAGGGGATTTGGAGTGGGTGGGGCAGCTAACACTAAAGCCGTTTTTTAAAAGCCACATGTAAACTTACTACTGTGGAAACTTCCAAAACTGCATAATCATAAAAAAGATTTTCGATGAAGTTACCCTATCGCAGAGTGACACATGCCCACATAGACACCACAGGCTAACAAATAAAAAGCCCAGGGCCACAAATGGGTTATCTCTTTGGGGACTGCTGTCCAGTGAGACCCCATAGTGTCCCAAATATTCGGGCTATGGCCATTGCCCTTGGTTATCCTCCAGAACTTCACAGTATGACCCCATCACTGAAGACACCATGCATGTGAACCAGAGAATGTGAAGGCATCGGGCTGGCACTCCCCTGTGGTCCATTCCTACTGACTGTCTTCACAGTGCTGTAAGGTGCCAAGCTTGTGTAACCGTCAGTCTTACCTAGCTGTGAGCTCTGTGAGCTACAGTATCTGGCAACCGCCTTCTGAGAAGCTGCTGGTTTCTTTAGTTCACTAAGCAAGTTTGCACTCCCTGTGGGAGGCCTGTCTTCTGATTGGGGTCTTCTGATTGAAGCATTCCTTGAAGAAAACCAAACTGTAAATCAAAGGACACACCCACCGGGTAGTAGCTTGGGAGGGGTTTGAAAGGTGAGAACTGCAGAGGCAGAGGCGCTGATGGGTAAGTATCTGTGACTAGACGGCCGGGCCACTCTCCTCTCCACTGTGGAAGACAGACACACACTCAACCTTGGTTTCTATACCTGACAAATGGGTAATAATGACGCCCCTCCTTTGGACTGCAATTTCAAATAAGCTATAAATGAAAAATGTAACTTGGTGCCTGGGAAATAGAAAATGCTCAATAAACAAAACCTATTTTTATCATTAATTATTCTTTTTCTAAATACTTTATAAGTTAGGCGTGTGTGTGTGTGTGTGTGTGTGTGTGTGTGTGTGTGGTGTCCTTGTGTGGGTATGTGCATGTGAATATAAGAGACCCACAGAGGCCAAACAAGCATTGGATCCCCGAAATTGGAGTTCCTGGCAACTGTGGCTGCCTGGTGGGAAGAGACCAGCTGTCTGCCTTCCCTGCCGTGATGGACTGTGCTTCAGACTGTGAGTCAAAATAAACTGTTCGGCCTTTGATTGCTTTGGTCAGAATGCTTTATCACAGTGATCAAAATAATCACCAGTACACATTACACATACAAAGCCCCCCCCCACATATATCTGCTTTATATTTTACATAGCGTCCCATCCATCGCTCAGCCCAGCTTTGAACTTGCCATCCTCTCGACTCATCCTCCTGAGTGGTGTGATTTTAAGTATGGACCGCTACAACAACACCCTCCACCACACCTGTGATAAGTAAAAAGGACAACAGCAAATTAGCCTGAGGTTGTGACGAAGTGTTATGAAGAGGGCAGAATGGAGAGAAACACACATTGTTAAATTTAAAACAACATAGCTAATAAAGTGTTTTTAACTAATGGCAAGTGGGGTTTCTATTGATTTAATTCTTTACACCCACCATTAACTCAATAAAATTGCTTTTTAAATGAATTCGAGTGCTTTTAACTTACAATTTTTGAGGTCAATAAGAGTTACTTTAAAATTTGTTACATTGCTTTGCACATTCTTAACTGAGCATTCTCTGAAATTTAAGCAAGACCCCTTTGCAAACAGAATCATTTCTAGAAGTAAATATTTTTCTTCTCTACAAGGCTATCTGTTGTAATCAAATCTGAGCAAAGGGCAGGGTAGTGGGATTTTAATTGTATTATAATAAATAAAGACTGCCTGAAGATCTGAAAGTGAAACAGTCCCATTCGTCAGCCTTACAAACCAGGTAATGGTAACACACACCTTTAATCCCAGTAGCCACACTAGTTGCTATAGAAATTGGGCAGTGCATGCCTTTGATCACAGTGGTGCATGCCTTTAATCCCAGCACTAGAGAGGGTTATAAAATGGGAGGGAACAGCTCTCAACACACAGCCTCATTCTGAGATTCCTGGGGGCAGGATCGCCATTTCAGACTGAGATTGAGGTAAGAGCCAGTGGCTAGCTGTTCTGCTTTTCAGATCTTCAGGTTGAACCCCAATTTCTGACCCTGAGTTTTTAATTAGTTGTGCTTCAGGGCAGTGTGCATAACCAACAGTCATTGTTCAGAACACCGTGGCTGATATCTAAGCCTGAGATGAGAAGTTATGTTGATGTGGGGTTCCCCTCTGTATGCTGTGAATACCACTGATTAATAAAGAAACTGCTTTGGACCTGTAGCAAGGCAGATCTTAGCTAAGTGGGGAAAACTAAACTGAACGCAGGGAGAAAGAAGGCAGAGTCAGGAAGAAGCTATGAAGCCACTGCCAGACACAGACTTGCTGAAGCTTTGACGGTAAGCCACAGCCATGTGGTAATACACAGATCAGTGCAGATGGGTTAGTTTAAGACATAGGAGTTAGCCAGAAATATGCTTAAGCTATTGGCCAAACAGTACTGCAAATAATATGGTTTCTGTGTGATTATTTTGGGAGTCCGGTTGGCCAGGAAAAGAACAAGCGGTCTTCCTACAAGATTACATGATTACTGAATGGTGATGAGTGTCCTGCTAATGTTCACTGTGATAGTAAAGGCTATAAACCATGTGATTTTAGGCAATGTGTTGAGATTTTCAATAGACACATAGACTGTCAGCAGATGCAAGGATTAGTCCGTCAAGGAGCTGAAGAGGTGGCCTTTGCAGAGGACCTCAGTTTGGGTTCCCAGCATTCACAACTGGCAGCTTACTCTAGCTCCAAGGGATCCTTGGGTACCTGCATTCACATACATCCCATACTAAAACAGAGATGTACACGTTTAAATTCAAAATAATATGTAATTTAAAAATAATAAAAATGGATCTTAAAAAAAGAGTTGTCTGGTTTACTATTCAGCCTTTGTGTCCTTTGGGACCCTCTTCTCCTTTCTCACACTTCTGAGCTAGCAACAAGCCCCTAACCAATGTGGATTAAAGCTACATATGTTTGCTTCTGGAATCTTCTATAGGATCTCTGCTACATCTATTTTCCCTGGAAAGCTTAAATTTGAGGTTACAGTACAAGTTCCACAAGTGGCATTGTGAGCACATAAAAACTTTATTAGCAAATTTACAACCTGAAGCCCATGTAATGTTAAAATGTCCTTAATATTGACATTCCTATAAACAATGGCAAAGGAAAAAAGGCCATCGCTCCTATAGCCCATAAGTGCAAACATATTTACCATGTGTTCCTCATAGTCCATTTGTTTGAATGCCTGTATGAATCGGGAGACTCACTTATACCAGGAAGGAAGAAGTCAAAGTTTAAAAAGGAAAGCGGGCACCGGGAGACGAAAAGCCCTTGCCATGCAAACCTGCCGAGCTGAACTCAGGCACCCTGTATTCACGTAAGAGTTGGCAGGTCCGCTCTAGCATCCTCAGCTCCAGTGCCGGAGACAGAGGTAATGTGGAGGCTACCTGGCACTCACTGGCCAGCCAACCTAGCCAAAGGACACGTTCCAGATTCACTGGGAGACCCGCCGAGAAGCTAGCTGAAGCTGACCTCTGGCTTCCACATGCACCAGGTAAGCACATTCACACACATATGCAACTGTTCCTGTTTTCTCCTACTCTGGTATAAACACCAGGAGAAGTGATGTCCTAAAATCACTAATACATCTGCCTTTTCTCCCCAAAGTGAAAAGTGACACATTTGAGTGATTTTTCTCACTGCTTTGTTCGAGGAGAGCAGTTTTGCAGTGGTGATCAGCATCAAGTCAGGAGCGTGGGCCCTAGCCCCTCCTATCTATCCCAGCCCCCAGGCCTGGTCTGGACTCCAAATCCCAGCAGGCCAGGTCCTGAGCCTTCCCTGGGGATGGGGTCAGGACCACTCCCCAGGATATTTAAGTGATCCCCCAAAAGAGGAACACGTGGTCTCCCTTTCTTCCTCACGGGGGGGGGGGGGGGGGGCGGAGGGGTTGCATTTCTGCGGCTTCCCGGTTTCCCCCACGTGAGGAAGAAAGGGAGACCACGCAAATCTCCCATTAATTCGGCTTGTTTAGATTTGGCTTGATTGGAAATTTTGCGTCAGCAGGGAGCTCGCGTTAGGAAATATTCCTAACACTCAGGGTAGGATCGGAGTGGGAAGGGGAGATGCTTACACTTCTGAAGGACTAACCCACATTCTGAATTCCAGCTTCCTCCATAGCCTATCGTAGTTTGTCCCAGGCTCACAGCTGCCCCCGTGCTGAGTAAGAAGCGTCCCCCAGTACCAGAGAGATGGCTCGCCTCACAAATGTGGGGGCCCGAGTTCAAGCTCCAGAAACCACATTTTAAAAGAAGGCTAGGGCTAGAGAGATACTCTCGGAGAGGACCCAAGTTTGGTTCCCAGCACCCAGATCAGGTGACTCACATCACAACCACCTGTAACTCCAGTTCCAGGGGATCTAACACCCTCTTTCAAAATCCTCAGGTACCTGTACTCACATGTAAACACCCATACACATAAAAATAATCAATAAATCATAAATCATAATAATAAATGCCAGTTTACTGTTAAACTTCAGCATCATTTTGAACTTTATTCAGAGCAGTGGGCACCCTGTCCTCCACTGGTACCCACAAATGTGTGCACATGCACATGAACAACACAATATTTTTAAAAGTCATGAACATGGGGCACATTTCTAGTTCCCCAAAATGATAAGATGGGTAGTGGTCAAACGTGCATCCTTGGGGCTCACTGACCAACCAGTAGTCTACTTGGTGAAGTCCTAAGCCATGAGACACTATCGCAAACAAAGTCAGAAAAAGGACAGCTTCTAAGGAATGATACACAAGATTCTCTTCTTACACATGCACACATACACACAGAGAGAGACAGAGAGAGACCCTCATACTCTGGGTCTTTGTCTCTCTGTATCCCTCTTTCTGGGTCTCTCTCTCTCTCTCTCTCTCTCTCTCTCTCTCTCTCTCTCTCTCTCTCTCCAGAAATCCTAAAAGGACCTTGATGATGGTGTTAGGTAAGTAGCTCCTCTCCTCTGAAACAGTAGAAAACAAAAACATGAAGTTGTGTTAATGAAAGCAACAGGCCAAATGTTCCAAGAAGTCAGAAATGAAGAATGAAAATAAAATAGCAATGGGCCCATGTGTAGTGATGTTCAGGCAAGGGAGAGAGTTAATCATGAAGACATGTATGACAGTGTGGCCATCACACTACTGGCTAAGGTAGGGAGAGGAAGCCTTCATAGCAGCAGAAAAGCAGAACCATGAAACAGTACACAGACACCCAGAGACAAGCCAGTAATATGAGTGGCCATAAACATCACCATCAACATCGAAACCCCTCCCGCAATCTGTGAAAATGAAAAATCAGCTTGCACAGGGTTTGAGGTTGTTTTGTTTTTGTTTTCTGAGACAGTCTCATGTAGCCCAGTCTGGTCTCAAACTTACTATGTAGCTGAGGATAACCTTGAACTTCTGATTCTCTTGTGTTCTGAAATTATATATGTGCCACCATGCCTGGTTTATGTGGTGCCAGGGATGTGATGCAGGACCCTGTGCATGCTAGACAAACTCTGCCCACTGTATACTTTTCCTTCCAACTCTAGTCCTTCATTCTACCTTTCTCCTTTACCTTTTCCTGGGACACACATTTCTGATCCTTGTTCTTCTTTTCCTGTACCTTCCTCACCCATTAGTCACTGTCACTTCTATCACCACTGTCTCTGCCAACAGCTCCACTTCCCCTCAGCTGCCACTGGAGACACTCCTACCCATCCTGCCCCACAATCCGGCCACGGCCACCCTGCCACCAACCCTCCAGCACTGTCATCTCCACAACCACTTGTCCCCGTAAGCATTCCATTAAATCTCTTAAAATTACCTTTCTATGCATTTATGTTGTGATTTGTGGGTAAGGGAGTGCCACAGTGTACATGTGGAGGTCAGGGGACAACTGGTAAGGACAGGCTCCTCTACTGTGAGAGCTTCTCTATCCTGGAATCGAACTTGGGTCTTCAGACTTCTGCAGCAGGTGATTTTACCCACTGAGCCATCTCACCGGTCCAAACTAAACATTTTATATTACTAAGGATTGCCTTCTGTTTCTTATGTTATTTAGTATTCTTTTGAATTTTTATATTGTAAGGACATTTTAAATACTTTTTGATATGAGGCAATATACTAACATGGATACATAACTGCCCATGATTTAATAAAAAAGCATTTAAAAAGCATCTAAATTGGTTTATAAATCTAAATGATTTCATTAATATTGCATGAGTAAATAATATGTTACCAGAAATAACAATGAGTGAGGCTTATCTTTCTTCTGTTTTGGTAAGCTATGTGCGCAATCACCTCCTTTCAGTTTACTGTGTATGTGTGCGTGTGCACTCTTGCCTGTGCATGAGTTTGTGGGTGTAAGCTCATGTTCATACCTGAATGTAATGAGAGCAACCTTGGGTGTACTCCCTCCTCACTTGTGATCCACCTTAGCTTTTTTTTTTTTTAATTTGTGATTATTGGGGGAGGGGCAAGTGCAGGGCATAGGGAAAACTTATGGAGTTGGTCCCTTTCTCTGTGTGGGGCTGACTTGCATGGTGTTGGGACAAGCCCAAGGATGGTGTCATGTAAGCATTCTGAGTGCTAGTGAGAAAACTCCAAGAAAACAAGATAAATCTTGTGACCTCAATTTCTGTGAAACATAACTTAGGTTTTTGATTGTTTTTTGTTTGTTTGCTTGCTTGTTTTTCTGAGACAAGGTTTCTCTGTAGCTTTGGAGCATGTCCTGGAACTAGCTCTGTAGGGCAGGCTGACGTCAAACTCACTGTCTCTGCCTCCCTAGTGCTGAGATTAAAGGCATGTGCCACCACAGCTTGTCTCTAGAATTGTTTCTAGAATGTGTCTCCGTGTTCCTCCCAGGGGTAGCAGATAGGAGTAAGTTAACCTCAGCTGTTGCTCATGTGCCTCTGTGGGAAACATGTTTGTGCCATGTATGCCCTGTCCTGGTGACTATGTACTACACTCAGGCGACTCTTCCTAACCCTCAGAGCATAAATGGTCTGAAGCTCTGAATAAAGTTAGCTATTACAGGAGACTTTAATTGGCCTTGTTTTTAGGCCCCACTCTCCCAGTTTAACACAGCCAACTAGAACGGTAAACAGCTTGGTGTGGTGGTGTGAATGAGAATGGCTCCATGGACTTGGTCCCTAGGAGGTGGAACTGTTAGAGATGGTGTGGTAAAATCTAGACTGTGTTGACTGAGGTTTCTGTCCTGCCCAGTCTCACAGCCATTCAATCCCAAAGAAACACACAGAGGTCTATATCAATTATAAACTGGTTAGCCTATTAGCTCAGGCTTCTTATAAACTCTAATATCTTACATTAACCCATAATTCTTGTCTGTGTTAGCCATGTAACTTGGTACCTTTTATCAGTGAGGCATTCTCATCAGTGAGGTATTCTCTGCATCTGGGTGATGACTGCAGACTGAGCCTTTCCTCTTCCCAGAATGCTCCTGTTCTGGTCACCCAACTTCTACTTCCTGCTGGGTCACCACACCTATACTTCCTGCCTGGCTACTGGCCAATCAGCATTTTATTAAACCAATACAAGTGACAAACCTTTACAGGGTACAAGACAGTTGTCCCACAGCAAGACTGTGGTGCAAATGTCAAACTAGGCTCATTTAAGCAAATGTCCTACAGAGCCTTCACTCTGAGCCACTTCTACCCAGATGAGCCTCACTGCTGACTTTTTATCACAAGGACCTGGCTCACATGTCCACTTCTTGAGGAGTGCAAAGCCCACACTGACTTCCTAGGAAGAGCTGGAAAAATCCCAGTCAAGAGGCAGGAAGTTTACAGTGCTGTGTACACATGCATGTATACACACATATAGCATACAACATACACACAGATGTACATGTATACATACATACATGTACACACACAGGCACACACATATATACACACACAGAGAAAGCCCGACATAGTCGCCCCTGTCTTTAATCCTTGTGCTCCTATGGGGAGATGGGAGGTGGAGACAGCATCCCCACACTCTCTTGGAGCCAGCTGGCCTGCAGTCTCCAGAGGCAGACAAGAGAACCCGCCTCTAACAGGGAAGGAAATACCTCACACCTGAGGTTCTCCTCTGACCTCCACTTATGCACATGGCAACCCTTTACCCACACTAGAGAAAGAGAGGGAGGGAAGTAGAGGGAGGGGAGAGGGAGAGGGAGGGAAGGGAAGAAGGAGTACTTCAGAGCTGAGTCCTCCACAGTGCACATGGCAAAATGCATGTCCACACTAGAGAAAAGGAGAGGGGAGGGAATACTAGAGAGAGGGGAAGAGGGGAGGGAAGGGGAGGAAGGAAGGGGTGGAGAAAGGGAAGGAGGGATTATGGGGGGGAGGGGCCAGTGCAGGAGGCAGGCTTTTGCTTTCTGATACACATTATACACATTATATGGGCGTGGGTTAGAAACTCAGCCACAGCTATTAGGAAGTAGTGTCATTTTGGGATGATCCCTCTACCTCTAAGAGGCTGAGATGAACCTAGTGATTACAGAATGTTGATTGACTTGTCTGCGGCATGGACGAAGCCCCCACCTGACAGCAGCCACAGAGGCCGCACTCACCCTCATCTCGGAGCAGAGCGCTGATTAGCGAAACTGATTATTTCTCGGCATCTTCCTGCACAAATGCTGACTCGCAACAAGATCAATATTTACTCGATAGCAAACGCATACGATATTAGGAGGCTGAGGAGAAAAAAAAAAATAACCCAGAACAAACATGCAACTCAATTCAAAGAGCTGTGAAATCCCCGTCTTGAGGTGATTATCTTTCTCTGCGAGCAAAGGCAGAAATATCCCGCTCCCACCTGTGTCGGAGAGACCAGAACACAATCCCACGATCCACGCTGCAGCAGCTGGCTACAGACAGGTGTGAAACCCGCCATGTGACCCTGCGTATTAGCGCCTCCTCAGCAGCCCAGGACAATAGACACAAAGAGAAGCCCTATGCTGCTGAATTGTCACCCACTCAGGGCCACCTCAGCTTGCTCCAGCAGGGCTCTAATTCTTCATTTTATGGCCCCGTTAAACTCCATGGGCCAAGATGGTGGCCTCCCCATGGTTGGCCAGGCTGGGTGCAAGGAGTCCTCTAGAGGAGCTAGCTCTTGCTAGGAACAGCCCCCCACCCCACCCCCCAAAAAGAAGCAAGTTAGGGGACTGGGAAACAGCTCAGTTGGTGACATTCTTTTGTAGGAGCATGAAGACATGCAGCTGATCCCTAGTACCCATGTAAAAAGCCAACATAGTAGTGCATTGTAACCCGGTGCTGTGGAGGTGCGGAAAAGGGGATTCCTGGTGCTCACTGGCGGAAAAGGGGATTCCTGGGGCTCACTGGAGGAAAGGGGGATTCATGGAGCTCTAGGCTAATTAGTGAGCTCCAGCATCAGTGAGAGACCCTGTTTTAAAAATCAAGGTGAGAGCATTTGAGGAAAACACTCAACATGGATCACAAGTTTTCACAGGCATTCACACACATGTATAACACACACACACACACAGAGAGAGAGAGAGAGAGAGAGAGAGAGAGAGAGAGAGATTTGGGGAGCTTGGAGCTAGCCTCACAGTAGGCCTTTTTTCTTGCCTCCCCACTGAGAGTTCTCTGGGCTCGGGTGTGCCCCCCTTTTGCCCACATTCCTCCTTTTCTTTGCACAAGGCCTAGGCTTCACACTCCCCCATTAGTTCGCTCCCAGCCCTTCTCAGATGCCAAGGAAGCCTACACAGCACCCCAGCCCCAGCTCTCCCGGGCACCATCCTAGCTGACTTCCTGGTGCTAGAGTTCAGACCCTCCAGAGCATTGGCCCTGCTCTATGCCTCTCCCCACTCAACCAAGCTACTCGGGAGCAATCTCGATGCCCTGTCATCACTGGCACGTGACTAGGTGTGATAGCTTCTCATCAAGAATGTGCCAAAAGAACAAACGTGAAGCTTGGGATTGATCAAGAGTGGGCTCTGTAGATGAAAGTGCTACTTCTGGTGTGGGGGCATCCTTGGTGTTTGACTTAGAAACCACCCATCTTCCACAAAAGAGTCCAGCGAGCAATCTGTTCCCGGAGTCTTTTCAGAAAGACGCCATTGTTTCTAAGACACCATAAAACTTTAATGTACATGAGCAATGTAGCCACGAAGCCCTCCATGGGGGCTCCTCTGTCTTCCTATAGGCATTGATCCTCACTGGACTAAGTTCAGGCACCATCTCTTGGGTTGCCTCCTTCCTGGTGACCTAAAAATCCGGATGACCCTCCAAGGCTCAGCAGCCATCTTGAAAGAGGGGCAGAAAGCACATGAGAGCAGGAAGAGGAGGTGGAATCTTGGGGAACACTGCCATCCAGGCAGGACCTGGCCATTCCTCCTGAACCCTCCACAGTCATGGCTGTCTGCATAAGACCTGCACGCGATTGGGCCCATAGCACTCCATCTCAGAACAACAATGGGGATTTGTTGACAAATGAAGGTTGCTGAGAGAGACATTTTCTTTAGTAGTGTAGTTATTTCTAAGTTGTCCACACTCTTGCAAATATCCCCTTACCTATTCCCCTGTAAGCAATGTGATTAAAAACAATTGCATCACAGGAAAAAGGACCTGACAGTAAGAAGACTATCAGTGGTGGAGAAGGCAGGGAGCAGAGAAAGTGGGAGGGGGCTAGAGAGGCACTGGGGGTTGATAAGATAAAAATACATTGTACATGTACAAAAATGTCATCATGTACCCCACTATTATGTATAATTAGCATATGCTAATAATTCAACAAAATAACTTTTCGTGGGGGTCAAGCCATGTATAGTCAAATGCTCCCCAGTCGTGCCATGGCCTTTCATTTCAATAGCCAAATAAAGAATTTCAGCTCCCACGTGGCGAGCATGGTCCTCACAGCTCCCCAAAGGCTCAGTAAACACCACCTGAACGCATATCTGTTAGAGCGGCTACCTGTTTCCGTACTTCCTTCTTAGCCTCTCCACAGAAATTTTTTAAATATTATTTTTTTTACATTTTAAATGATTTGTTTATTTTTATTTTGTGTGCATTGCTGTTTTGCCGGCACATATGTCTGAGGGATGGTGTCCAATCCCCTGCAACCGGCATTGCAAACAACTGTGAGCTGCTGGGAATTGAACCCGGGTCCTCTGGAAGAGCAGTTAGTGCTCTTAACTGCTGAGCCATCTCTCCAGCCCCCACAAGGAATTTCTTAATGCCATCTTCTTTTTTGGGTTGACTATTCAGCATCCTCCACAAGATTACATATGTGCATGTCTATCTTTTTCCTCCCCATCTCCTGGGTCCTCCATGGTATGAGGTGACTCTGACACGTGCTCTGATCTCTGTGATGAGCCTGGCTGCGCCTCCTCTGTGGTGAACTGAAGGCCCTCTGAGGCCGTGTACTTAACTCTATTTTTCCCTCAAGTGGCTCTGTCAGGGATTTGGGGCAGAGAAGCAAGCATAAACAAGATGATAAAGCTCTCTCCACACCTTGGGATTTGTTCCCAATTGCATATCTTTTGAAAATTTTTTCTCGTGTTCTGCCATCAGAAAGGTTAGGCTTCTGACTTGAAGCAGGGATTTTAACAGCTCTTTAGTTTCTGAAAGCGACCCATCCATTCAGGCTGCTCTTTGAGGTTAGCATGCTGAAAGCAGCCCAGGCCCTCACTTTGATGATCCCCAATGTCGCAAGCACACGTTAGGGGGTCTTACACCTTCTAAGCCATCTCTCTGGAGCGTCCCATCGCTCAGACCATTCTCAGTTCCTTGGACGGCAAATCTTGTTTTCTGCTTCCTGTTGCCGCGCCTCTGAGCGCTTCTATCACAGCTCGGTTCATAGATTCTAAAGCCTTTACTACTAAGTTTCCATCACACCGCGGCCATAGGATGGAGAAACCAGAAAGAGAAGGCTTGAGAAACAGACCCTGACGTGTCATCTTCTCATCCTGCCCTGCTTCATGAACTCACTCGCCATGCCTCACCAATCAACGAAAGAGTTCTCCCCATCCTGGAATCCATGAGGCCCTGCCTCAAACAAGGTGGAGGGTGAGGAGTGACACCCGAGGTTGTAGTCTGACCTCTACACTCACACATTTGCACACTCACATTCACGCGTACACATTGAATACACACCAAGGTTTACAGAGAAACAGACTATGTCATTTCCTCAAATCTTACATTATCAGAAGATGTTGAAGGAATTTCATGTGTGTGTGTGTGTATGTATATACATTTATATGAGCCCCACAGATCCTCATGTTTACTTCCTTGGTGCTCAAATTACAAGCAGGAACTAAAACATCCAGTTTCTATGTGGGTGTGGGGATCAAATTCAAGTCTTTGTGCTTGTACAGACAGCAGATCCCCAACTGAGCCCTCTGTCCAGTGCTCCCAGTTACCCTGATAACAGATCTAAACTTGTCCCCTAAGACCCTAAAAGTGAACAAATAAACCAAATCACCTCACAGTTGATGGGATACAGTTATTCAGTTCATCTGGTTTATCTTTCAGTCCCGACGAACCTTCAGTTCAAAGCAAGGACTAAAGCTGTATGTGTCTTTGACTCCTAATGCATGCAGTAATCACTTGCTGAGTTTTTTGGGTGAGTAAACAAACTGTAAATGAGAGAAGGAATCCATGA
Source organism: Chionomys nivalis (assembly GCF_950005125.1). Taxonomy (NCBI): domain Eukaryota; kingdom Metazoa; phylum Chordata; class Mammalia; order Rodentia; family Cricetidae; genus Chionomys; species Chionomys nivalis. Next base: position 98,535,238 of record NC_080090.1, read on the forward strand.
ATGAATGAATGTGAGCAAAGCTTCGAAGCCCAGATGTAAAGGACTCTGCCAATGACACCCAAAACAAACCTCAAAACGGGCTATGCAGATGCTAATGAGCAGTTTGCCTTTGGTTTTAAGATTCTCTGAGTTTCTTTTTCTGCCAGGAAGAGGGCTTTGGAGATAGGCCCCAGCCTGCACGGTGATGGATCACCTGCAGGACCAATAGGAGCTCCCATTTGCTCCAGAATTGATGGCTCCCAACCCCACTGCGGTTGTGCAGTTTTTCATTATATGGAATGGAAAAGTGATTTAATAATTCTTTCTGTCTTATATTGCTTTAAAGAATTTCAGACAGTTAAAAATTGCATGGATTTTTTTCACCATCTGTGTGAGAGCGGGGAGGGACTGCTGCTGGTGTTTTTCCTGTTGTTAATAGGAGCCAGATGAAATGAAAAGGTTGTTTCTCTGCAAACTATGGGTCAAGTACCTATAGAGGCTCAGGGACTTTGTGAAAGTGATTGTATTATCTTTCCTCCCTGACAGGATACCATTAGGCAGTGGATCATTTCAACATTTATTATCTTTCATGTCCTTTTATCTTCATGCTAGGATTTCTTTCAAAGTTCCAATCGGTGCATATGCTTTCATTATATGGCGCTGTCTTCTACCAAACTAACTTTCAAACGGTTTTCAATATTCTTCATGCTTGCGTTTGTCATTTCAACCTGAACCAGTGCCCTAGTTACGTCTGTTTTAGCTTGTTAAAAGGAAACCCATCCCCGGGAATGGAGTGAGGGAGACCACACCCTTAGAGGAGAGCTTTTCTTGCTCTGGAGGAGTGCAAAATTTTCAGCAAGCAGAGTCAGCCATTACAGAAGCCAAGGCGGAGATGTCGAAGGTAAACGGAACAACCAGTGTTCCTGTTTAGAGCTGCATCTGCCCCGTTACTCTGGCATCTGGAAGCATTCTGCACACTGTGGCCGTTCTCCTACAGCCCTGTGGGGGGCGATCTGCTGGTTCATAGCGGCTTGCTCTACTCAAGGGCAGGGTGGCGGTGCAGTCTGCTTTTGCTTTGAGGGTCAGCAATATTCTTCCAATTGAACAGCAAAAGAGAGGGGGTGAGAAGAGAAGGAAGAGAAGGAGAGGGAGGGAGGAAAAGAAGACAAGGAGGGGAAAGAGAAGGAAAAGGAATAGAAAGAGAAGGAGGAGGCAGAGAGGAGAGAAAGGAAAAAGGAGATAAGGAGGAGAAGGAAAAGAAGTAGCCACCTTCACCTTAAGCTTTTTCTCCTTAGCTGCTAAGAGGACAGCTTGCCTATGGCCTGCCAATGCATCATGACACCATGACACCCTCCTGAGAGGTTCCGAGGATCCGTTTGAATGGCTTCATTTATACCATTGCTTTACAAAGCTAAAAATGTTTGCGTCTCATAGACATTTGAAGGAGTTTGAAGGATGCATGAAAGTCTGTCCTGCAATGTTGTCACTCAGAGTCACATTCTGATAGACTCAGTCAGCAGCCAAAGCAGTCTAGGCCTGATGTCATCTTAACTGTGAGTTCTACAAGATGGCTTTCCCCCAGAGAGGACAGTCTCAATCCTTGTTCATTTCCCAGGTAGCAGGACTAAGTTAGGTGTTTTGGTAAGACAGGAAAATTCAGAGTATGCTTTCATTTAGCAGAGGATAAAGTCATACAATACTCTGTGTGTGTGTGTGTGTGTGTGTGTATCTACAGATGTGTCTGTGTGTATATAGATGTGTTTGTGTGTTGGTGTGGCGTGGTATGGAACCAGGTAGGGTAGGCAGAGTGCAAACTCAAGTGTTTTTCCTCGGGTGCTGTGTTCTGTTTTTGTTCTGAAACAGGTTCTCTGGCTGACCTGGAATTCACCAAGCATAAGAGGATCCCCCAAGGATCCCCAACACCTTCACCTCCCCAGCACAAGTATGTGCCACCATGCCTGGCTTTTTATGTGACTGCTGGGTATTGAACTCAGACCTTCATGTTTTTCCAGCAAGCACTTCAATCAACTAGACAGTCTCTCCAACCTCACACAGTAATCTTCATGTATTTGGGTTAAATCAAAATTTAAGAAAAAATAGAATTTAGAATAATATCTGATTTATGGAATTAACTGGGTGTGAACAAACCAGTATTCAAGGGGAGGCAAGATTTGGTAAAGAAGGACCCAGAAATAAAGAAAGGGTAACTTGAAAGACTGGGGAGTATATTAATTTCCTAGGATTGTCATAACAAAGTTTTATAAACGAGGTGGCTTTATTCTCCTGCAGTTATGGAGGCCAGAAGTCAGACAGCAGACATTCTACAGGGTATTATCCCATAAAGATTCTAGAAAAGAATCTTTCTTCACTCCTCCCAGTTTCTGGTGGTTGCAGTTGCTCCTTGGCCCGTAGCTACATCACTCTGTATATATCTGGGTGTCTCCACCTGTATGTCTCTCCATCAGTCCTTGAATTTAGGGCCTGCCCAACCCAATCCAACCTCATTTTAACTAATAGCACCTGCAAACCTTATTGTCTAGCAAAACCATTTTCTGAGGTTCCTGAGGAATGTGGGTTTGAACGCAGACACCATTCAACCCACTTGTCTTGTTAGGGATTTTATTGCTGTGAAGAAACACCGTGACCGTGGCAACTCTTATGAAGGAAAAGTATTGTGTTGGGGTGGATTACATTTTCAGAGGTTTAGTACATCATCATCATCATGGCGTGACAGGTGGCTTACAAGCAGACATGGTGCTGGAGAAGTAGCTAAAAGTCCTTCATCTTGACCTGCAGGCAACAGGGAGTAATTCAAGATACTGGGCCTATTTTGAGCATAGAGGACCTCAAAGCCAATCCCACAGTGACACATTTCCTCCAACAAGGCCACACCTACTTCAACAAAGCCACGCCTCCTAATGGTGCCACTCCCCATGAGCTTATGAGAACCAAATACATTCAAACTCCACAACACTATAGAGATGCATCGTGAGTCTGGTGGATTTTCTAGGTTTTCTTGACACTAACTGAGATTTTAGCACACCTACTTCTCTGCCATGTCTGGTGTATTTCTTCCAAGTTCTTCAAGCTCCCACTAGCTATGATGACGGATTTCTAAATTTGAAACAAACATTCCCACAGAGTCCTGAGTTCTCTTTGCCTCAAGAATGTTGTGGAGATGTGTGTGTGTGTGTGTGTGTGTGTGTGTGTGTGTGTGTGGTGTGTTTGTAGACCAGGAGTGAATTTCAAGTGTTCAAGTGCCTTTTTCAGTGGCTCTCCTCTTTATATTTTCAGGCAGGGTCTCTCATTTTCTGGCTAGAGCTCACTGACTTGGTTAGACTAACTGGCCGGTGAGCTTTGCTATATTGCTACAACCCTGGTATTATCAGCATGAACTAGCATGCCTGGCTATCTTGTTTGATGTGGGTTCTAAGGATCAAACTCAAGTTTGTAAGGCAAACATTTTGTCAGCTGAGCCATCTCTCCAGACCCCCAGACTGAGGTTTCCATTTGAAAATCTAACCTCTAGAAGACTTCAGTTAGTGCTGTGGTTTGACCATGAAATGTCATCTACCATAGGCTCCAGGGCATGAACGCCACACACTTTCAAATTTCTGGTCCCTCTCCTTGTACCATTAGCTTCTTCAGAGTCAAGGCTGTGTTAGAAATCAGTTTCTATCGAGAATGGTGTCGGATGACATCCTAGTAACTACACAGGCAGTGCCATTCAGAGAAGGCTAGAAGAATCCAATTCCCAGTTTTGGAAAGAGCATTTGATGCATTCAGGTGATGGAGCTATTTTGATACACTGAGAACCTTTATGTGATGCAGGCTTATTGGAGGAAGTGGGCTTCAAGGGGAAGGCCCTGAGGTTTTTCAGCCTGGATTTACTCCCAGTCCACTCTCTGCCTCCTGCCTGCGGCTGCAGTGTGACCAGTTGCCCCATATTCCTGACACTACGCCTTCCCTGTCATAATGGACTGTGCCCTACGACTATGAGCCACACTCTATACTCTCCCCCTCTCCCTACGACTATGAGCCACACTCTATACTCTCCCCCTCTCCCTACGACTGTGAGCCACACTCTATACTCTCCCCCTCTCCCTACGACTGTGAGCCACACTCTATACTCTCCCCCTCTCCCTACAACTATGAGCCACACTCTATACTCTCCCCCTCTCCCTACGACTATGAGCCACACTCTATACTCTCCCCCTCTCCCTACGACTGTGAGCCACACTCTATACTCTCCCCCTCTCCCTACAACTATGAGCCACACTCTATACTCTCCCCTTCTCCCTACAACTATGAGCCACACTCTATACTCTCCCCCTCTCCCTACAACTATGAGCCACACTCTATACTCTCCCCCTCTCCCTACGACTGTGAGCCACACTCTATACTCACCCCCCCATGACTGTGAGCCACACTCTATACTCTCCCCCTCTCCCTACGACTATGAGCCACACTCTATACTCTCCCCCTCTCCCTACGACTATGAGCCACACTCTATACTCTCCCCCTCTCCCTACGACTATGAGCCACACTCTATACTCTCCCCCTCTCCCTACGACTGTGAGCCACACTCTATACTCTCCCCCTCTCCCTACAACTATGAGCCACACTCTATACTCTCCCCTTCTCCCTACAACTATGAGCCACACTCTATACTCTCCCCCTCTCCCTACAACTATGAGCCACACTCTATACTCTCCCCCTCTCCCTACGACTGTGAGCCACACTCTATACTCACCCCCCCATGACTGTGAGCCACACTCTATACTCTCCCCCACTCCCTACGACTGTGAGCCATACTCTCTATACTCCCCGCCCCTCCAAGTGGCTTTTTGTTAGATGTGTGACCACTGCCATGACAGCAATAAAAATAACCAGCCCAGCTGCCCATGAGCTCATCTCAGACTTTGAGGTCCATGGACAGAGGTCAGAAGAGACAGGGTTGTTATATCAGTTGTATTTATTTACAGCCATCCATGTTCACCCCATGTAAAGACTATATCTCCATTTCGTTTGGATGCAATGTATGCAGTGTCCCAGCACCATATACTTCCCTGCCTGGGTCTAAGCAGAAAATTTACCCTAATGAACCAACCACAGTGTTCTGCTCTATCGGGAATGAGAAGCTGCATGGAGCCAATCTTCATCTAGATACAACTTTCATCAGATTCTTTGTCAGCTTGTAACTGTCATTTGTGTGAGTAAGGAGTGAACGTGCAACATTATAAAGTACTGGGATTATTTCTTACTGCAGCAAAAGATGACTAATACACTTTCCAAATGCTCATCCCAAAGCTGGGAAAGTTGATTCTTCCAGCCTTCTCTGAATGGCACTGCCTGTGTACTGACTAATTCTGGTTCACCGGATGTCATTCAGACACCATTCTCTGTTGAAACGGATTTCCACCACAGACTCGACTCTGAAGAAGCTAATGATCTAACGAGGAAGAGCAACCAGAAATTTGAAAGTGTGTGGCACTTGTCTAAGTATGATGACAATTCAGACACAGGAATTTCAGGAGACATTTCTACAGCTTTTCTTCAAACATAACGTGATCATGTGTTATTTCCTTACTTCTTAATACGTGAATAAATGAAACCTTATTTTCATTAAGGGTGTTAGTGAACTATGACTTTTCTTAAAAGCCGAGTCTAAGTACAAGGGAACCACAAATCACCCAGAAGATTCTAGAGAAATGATGGGGCAAAAAGAAGATCACTTTCTAGAGAATGATCCCTCCCTCCACTATCGAGTTTCTATTCTTTTGGCAAGTTTGGTGATTGCTCACCTTAAGAGCAAACTGTCCTTTCTCACTCTAGGATTGCGTCCATCACGTATGTGAATGCACCAACTGTGCGGTTCATGTATTCTCTACTTGTGAAAATTGTTTAGATAAAATGTCCCATAAATTTTCCTTGTAAGTTTGTGTTTGCTAAGCAGAACAATAAGGAGGACGTTAGGCCGTGAGCGATTATTAGTGCTGTGGCATATTCAGCCACAATCTTGAAATAATTCAAGAATCTCCTTCATTCAGCAACCTGTCTCTCAGGAAGCAGGTTTGAGGAACCAAGTTAACAAAGTCAGGTAAAAGAAGTGCATGCAGTGTGGTCTAATTCAAATCAGGGAAACACTGAGAGGCAGTCACAGTCCAAAGCAGAGGTCCTGGAGGATCTCGACTTTTTAAGTCTCAGCATAGAGCTCCCAACTTCAGGACCTCTGCATCCCCGTAGAAGGAGTTTTGCTCAGGGATGCCCTTGGCTCCATCGTGACTGCATTGGCTGTGTCACCACCTTGAGCAAGGAGCTATGGCTCCTGTTTGAACCTGTTCTCTCCCTAGCAGCCAAAGAGTGCCCAAGGCTCTGCTGTGGAAACTGGAAGAAGCTGTGAACTCTCTCCAAGGTCATTGTTTTGCTGCTCTGTGGGCTCCGGGAAATGATAATCATCTCTTACGTCATGCATGTGTGTATGTGTGTGGGGGGTGATGTGTGTGGTGTATATGCATGCATGTGTGTCTGTTCACACAAGCGGCAGTCAGAAGACAGCACCGGGTGTCCTGTTATGTTCCTTTCTGCTTTGCTTCTTGAGATAGGAACTCTCACTGAGCCGTGAGTGAGGCTGGCAGTCAGTGAGCCCCAGAAATCTCTCCCTTTGCCCTTTACAACATTGGGTTTACAGGCACATGGGAAGCCATGTGTGTCTTTTAGTGTGAGTATCAGAGATTCAGATTCAGTTCCTCATGTATGTGCCATGATGCTCTTACCCCTGAGCCATCCCTCCAGACCCTGTCATTCATTTTCATTCCACTTCCTGCTCTGCCAGCCACATCAAATCTTCCTCTAAGCAAATTCTCACTTACGATCCATCTAACTGCCTCCCAACACATCTTACCTGGCTCAACAAAATATTCCCAGTCATTTATCAGCCACATTGTGATTTACGTCTTTTGCTGACCCTCTTTAGCTGTTGGAAGTCGAAGGCCCATAATACTCTTGTCTTCCTGAAAAAAACTTTTTTGCTTAGGCCTGATGCATACAAACTTGGCTCTTCCTTGTTCTTCTAGGATTCTGTTTGTGGTCTCAAGTTAGATTCAGTGGAGGTCCAGTTCATCTGCATCTTTTTATTATCACCATAGTGACCACTGAAATGATAGAAGACCCTGAGATCCCTGAGCATGTATATTATACCATTAGTGGTACTACCAATTAACTTTGTGGAAACCAATTTACTCCACCACACAGTACAAGTTGCAGACAGGAAAACTTTTAAGTGGTGGGGGGCTCACAAGATAGCTTTATGTCACTGGGAGTGTGTCCTCAAGGGGGACCTTGGAGGTTTACTGTGTCCTAAATACAGGTGGACAGATTGCTACCAGACTAGAAATGGAGCAACACCAAAACCTAATTTTTTAAGCATGAAATCCTTCCTATTTTCTCCTTTTATTGCAGAGTTTTCAATAAACGGTCAAAACTAAAAACTTATCTCAAAAGTCTACCAGCCTTATAGAACCGGAGAGCAGAGGGACTCACCTGGAATGCATGAAACTCTGGGTTTGATGTCCAAGCCCTGCAGGCAGCTTAGAAGTGCTGAGCTGCAACCCCAGCAGGTGAAGACAGGAGGGTCAGAAGTTCAAAATCATCCTCAGCTGCACAGTAAGTTACAGGCCAACATTGGCTCCATGGAACACTGGAGAGATACAGGGAAGGAAGAAACAATGGGATGGAGAGAGCATGGCTGACAGGCACAAGGTATGTTTGGACAGAAAGAATGTCATAGCGTATAATGGGACAATTATGGTTGAAAATTAATTGTATATTTCACAATAGCTTAGCAGAGAAGGTTTTCTCTGCACAACAAAGTGATCAGTGTCTGAAGCAATGTGTATGGTAGTCCCCATACTCTAATTATTGGACATATTCATGCACCCAAACACTACCTTCTGCTCTGTAAGTAGAAGTGACTGCAATGAGTATGCACCAATTGAAAATGAAAATAAAATCCCATCATTTCCTATCAAATTGTATTCTGCAGTTTGATCCTGGTGTCCTACCATGCCATATAGCAATTTCCTCCAAATTCCAACATTCCACTAAGGAAGTTCCTAAAACTTGCAAGATCCACAAGGCTCTCCTCCATGTTCAGTGGCTAAGAGCACCAACTACTCTTCTAGAGGACCCAGATTCGGTTTCCAGACCCATATGGCAGCCCCCAACTGCCTGTGACTACAGATCCAGAGCCTCTGATGCCCTCCTCTGGCCTCCAAGGGCATTACACTCACACACGTAGACACAGGCATGCAGATCCATGGGGGCAAAATAAAAATAAAATTTACAAAACATAAAAAGATGTGTGACCAGCACTGTACTGACTTGCTGAGTGATCCTTGGTAAGTCAACCCCCGTGTCTTAGGGTTCACTTGCTTCACATGCGAAGGTGTTGAGCAACATCATCATTTCTTAATGGGTTCCCAGACAGAAATAAAAATAGGCATGGTACAAGGAAGAAAGTCTGTGTTTGTCCAACTCCATTTTTTAAGATTTTAGTTCTTATTTTAATTATGTGAGTCTGTGTGGGGATATGTATAAGTGAGTGCAGGCCAGAGGAGATGGATCCTTCTGGGGTTGGAGTTACAGATGGTTATGAGCTGCTCACTATGGGAACAGAGCTCTGGTCCTCTGCAAGAGCAGTATGCACTCTTAGCTGCTGAACCATCTCTCCACCCTACTGTATAGGTCACTGCAGCAAAACACCCCAAAGCTAGGTCTTAAAATACCAAGTAACAGAAGATTGTCATTTCTCACCTTCTGTGGGTTGTCTGGGTTCAACAGGGTAATTTTCCTGCTTCATGGGCGACTTGGGTTGGGCTTTGTGATGGTCCAAAATGTCTTCCACGGGCTCATGTGAACAAATGACCTCCCTGTAGCTCTGTTTCAGGTGGTTGTGGGAGCTTTGTCGGGCCGAGCTGATGGATGTAGGCACAGGAGTGGGCCTTGGGGATTGAGTTGTGGATCTGCTCCAAGTCTCCTCAGTTTCTAATCCACAGATATGTGAAGACGCAACTGCTCCCCATTCCCCAGGAATCGGTACTGCTCAGTGCCTTCCCCGCCACAATGTGGGCCAAACAAGCCCTTCCTCTATTAAGTTGCTGCCACTAGGTATTCCATCATAGCAAAAAGAAATGCTAATACAAGGTTCGAGGCTCTAACGGGTCTACAGAATGTCAGCATTGCATACAAAGCTTCCTGGCTTTATCAAACTACATACCTCTTCTTTGTTTCTTCTTTTGTCTTGGGGAATTAACAGGTCTTTGATGGCTTTTCCAGCTTGAAACATTGATTTCCAGATGAAATGGATTGTTCCAATTTGGATGAGAGAGGAAATAAAAATGGCCAGGGCAGAAAGCCCCTGACTGGGATCTTTTTTTTTTTAGTATTATAAACTATAGAACAACGTAACAGTTTGTCCTTCCTTCTGGCACCTTAATTGGCTGGGTTTTTCTTTCTTTTTGGCTAGCTGGTCTCTTTTTGTCTTGCATTCCTTCCTGCTGGGAGTCATTCTGCTTTTGTTAGAGGTTGGAGCCCACTATTCAAAGAGAAGTGGTCCTGCCATTTCCCTGATGGGGTGGGATGAACTGAACTCCCAACCTGCTGAGCATCCCTGCCCTGGACAATGGAGTTCCCAGCAACCGAAGTGTGATAGTCAATCTTGACTGTCAACTCGATGGGCTCTGGAATCAACCTAGAGACACAGCTCTGGGTGGGTCGATGAGGACATTTCCAGGAAAGACTAACTGAGGAAGGAGACCCTCTCTCAGGGTGGCTGGGGTCTTCCGATTGCAGCCCAGACATAAGGCCTAAGGGAGAGCGCTGCTTGCCTGCCTTTGTAGCTGTCGCTGCTCCTGCAGCCCCTCCAGTCCCCCACTAACATCAGAAACCAGCTTCTTCAGCCTCCCAGCGGAGTCTGAAGACCAGCAGCTCTGAGGGACCTCCGGGCCTTCAGCACTAGGTAGGGACTGCCTAGGCACCCACCTTGGTTGCTGAGCAACCACTGTTCTCAGCCTCTTCAGCTCACAGGCAGCCATGGGCAGACCACCCCATCCATCTCACGGAACCGACCTAGCGAGCTCCTCTTTTATAAAGTACACTGTTCTATTAGTTCCGTTCCCCTAGAGAATCCTGCCTAAGGCACCAAGGAATCCCGAAGGCCAGGCTTCTCCTTAGAGTTAGCCCTCCACGGTGGCAGGGATGCCTGCAACGCCTCCTAATTTGTGAAAAAGCAAGTGTTTCTCCAGGCCTGGCTCATAGTCAGCACCACGTGACTGTTCAGTACAGAGGCTGAGCCCAGGAAGCCCCCTGAGCCACTGACTCACACGAATGTGGAAACCATCCAGTAAAGGTCTTCCCAGAATGAGACAAAGTCTAGAAAGTTTAAGAACATCGAAAACTAAATGGGAAGGCTGAAACCAGCTATGTTGGAAGTTTTAATCATGAGAAATTATGTCATTTGATAGCATAGAAAGTATGAATATTTCTTCTTTTCAACAAGTCAGTCTCTCTGCCTCTCAGGTTATTTTAGCTCCGATGGCCAGAGATCTTGCAGAAGACCTAGTTTTGTATTTCAGGAGGCTTTGTTGCTTATTTATTTTCCAGTGCTAGGGGTTGAGACCATGGCCTCAGGCATGTTAGGCAAGCACTCTACAGCCATGGACAGCTGGTAGGTGTGTTTGAACTCTGACCTTAGAATGTATTATATATTAATGCTTGCTACACTAAGGCCCTTCTTATGATTACCTGTTTGCCACACTCCGCTGTCACATTTAAAGGGGTCAGTTTTAAGCTGGGATGGACTTCGAAGGCGATACAGTTCACAGCGTACAGTTTTCCCATGCGAAACCACAGAGTAGCTCAGAATTCTCACATGTCTGGGTGAAACTGGGGTGCTCTCTTCCTACAGGCGCCAAGCACTTCTTGGGCTTAATCACCACATTGTCTGCTATTGCTGGGATTCTTTTAAACCCCGTTTGCTCTTTTAACTGGATATCATCTGTGCACGCGGAAGGCACATTTGGGAAATGTACTTATTGTCACATATTTATCTTCTACCAGGCAGTTCTGGTGAATTTTATATTAATCCCTGAGGATGATGCATCAACTAACCAGAGTTTCCTATTCGCCTAAGCCCATGATGGTGGTGGTAATTTTTATCCTATCCAAGGGTTAAGATACTGTTTGCTGTTGTGTGCGGTCACTCACAGTGGGAGTAGAATTTTTGTTTTATTCACAATGTTTAATTAATATACTTCTCATTTTTACTACTGTGATATAAGATGTTGTGATAGATTAGGTAGCCACTGTTTAAAATATCCTTCTTTTTTTTTTTTTTTTGGCTTCCTAAATATTTTAAAAGTAGAATTACAGACTAGCGTGGGGCGACAGTGCTTGCTCAGCAAACACAGGGCACAGAGTCCTGAGTTTAATGCCCTTCTGTGAAAAGAAAGCTGAGCATGGAGGTGCACACTCAGAACCCCAGTGCTGAGGAGACAGAGACAGGCAGGTCCCTGGAGCTTGCTGGCCAGCCTAGACCACTTCTCAAGTTCCAAACCACTGAAATGCCCTGTCTCAAACAACAAGGCTCCTCTGATTTCCACATATGCTCATGCACACATGTGTACACACATCCACATACACACATGCACCCTCCCGCACACATGCGTGTGTATAAAAACACACTTTACACATCCATGAAAAGAATTGCTTAATTATGTCTAATACTCTTCAGCATCCAATGCAATTACCATGTAGTATTTTATCAATCATAAAATACATCACAATTTCAATATCGTTATAATATAGAAGAGAAAAGGCCCATTTCATAAATGAGATTAATGTCCCAATAGTAGGCCACGGATGACAGGCCCTGTTATTTTGTGGAGAAATGTACTTTTTATTATTTGAATTTGTTTGGTTCCACTTTTTAAGGATTAAATTTCTATCTATGAAGGAGGATTTCAGTTTTTCATTCATTTGTTTGTGTTATGTGCGTGTGTTTGGGTGAAGTTTCTGACACACCCCAGTGTGCTTGTGGAGGTCAGAGGTCAGCCTGTAGGCTGTTCTTCCCTCCAGCAGGAGGGTCTTAGGGGATGAACTCAGCTGGGCAGGCCTGGAGTCACGTGTCTTTCCGTGAGGTTCCATCTCACCAGCACCACAGATGAATTCATCTTACGGTCCCTTCATATGTTTGATGTTTATTAGTGCCTCTAGTTTCATACAATGAACTGGTTAAGTTCCCCCCTTTTTATTTCTTTCCTAGGCAAGTTTACAGAGCATAGAAACTGTGGTCCCTGGAAAGCTGAAGCAGCACCTTAATGTCTCTGCAACAGAATTTTTTTATTTCCATGGGCATTTTTATTTTAAGGATTCATTTATCTTCATTTGGGGGGAGTGGTTTGCTTGCATGTATGTCTCTGAGACACACGTGTTCAGGGCCCATGGAAGCCATCAAATACTTTGGAACAGGAGTTACAGAGAGTTGTGAACCACCCTGTGTTTGCTGGGAATTGAATCTGGATCCTCTGGAAGAGCAGCCAGTGTGCTCAGCTGCTGAGTCATCTCTTCAGCCCTTCACAGGCATTTTTATTGAACTCTTCTGATTTTCTAATTCTTGAATCAAAGTTGATCCGCTGCGTTTTCCTAAATACTATCTTTTCCTTTGAGAGATTTATTTGTCAATAAGGAAATGCAAATATCTGCTTAATCTTTTTAGCAAATGCTTGTATCCTTCGGTTTATTTACTTTCTTTTTCTTAATTTTATTCGTGTTCTTATATTTATGAGAGATTTGCCCTTTTTTCAAAGATTGTTACTATATCTACTTTAAGTATTTTCATACTCTTTATTAATCTTTTAATCTTGATATTCCGTATCCATATTCCACTACTACAGGCCAACAAATACGCTAATGAAAGAAACTGGTAAGCCGTTCCCATTTTGATGTGTGACATTCTTGCAGTCACTGTTTTCAAAAGAAACTTCATTATTTTCTAAATAACAAGTTTAGATTTTTAATCAGTATTTACATTTTTAAAATTGGGGCGCTGAATACATGGCTCTGCAGTCAAGAGCTGGGTTCCCAACACTGATATCAAGAGGCTCACAACTCCCTTTGACTCCAGATCTGGGTGATCCAAGCTCTGACTATGGCAGGCATTTAGTGTGCACGTACCCACACACAGACATGCCCATAAACACATAATTAAAAACAAATCTTTAACAATTACTGCCAATGGGAACTTGGATTTGTGGGGTTTGTTATTTTGTTTTGTTTCTTCCCCCCTCTTTGTTTCCTGTTCCCATTTTTCTGTGCTTAGTTTTGTAGTACACAATAGCAGGAAAACTTTGGTATATGTCATTTTTCACTTATTTTTGTTTTTCAAAGACCTTTTATATGATCAATTTTTCTTATATTTAATGCCTATAAGGCAGATGAAGTCTTTACTAGTAAGGAACAAAACACTTACTGTCCTGGTAAAAGTTTATTCTCAATTCGACACAATCTAAAGTCACCTGGCAAGAGAAAGTGTGCCTTGAAGACCTGCTTCCATCAGACCGGTCTGCCTCCATCAGACTGGCCTGCCTCCATCAGACTGACGTGCCTCCATCAGACTGGCCTGCCTCCCTCAGACTGGCCTGCCTCCCTCAGACTGGCCTGCCTCCCTCAGACTGGCCTGCCTCCCTCAGACTGGCCTGCCTCCCTCAGACTGGCCTGCCTCCATCAGACTGATGTGCCTCCATCAGACTGGCCTGCCTCCCTCAGACTGGCCTGCCTCCATCAGACTGGCCTGCCTCCCTCAGACTGGCCTGCCTCCCTCAGACTGGCCTGCCTCCATCAGACTGGCCTGCCTCCATCAGACTGGCCTGCCTCCCTCAGACTGGCCTGCCTCCATCAGACTGATGTGCCTCCATCAGACTGGCCTGCCTCCCTCAGACTGGCCTGCCTCCCTCAGACTGGCCTGCCTCCCTCAGACTGGCCTGCCTCCATCAGACTGGCCTGCCTCCCTCAGACTGGCCTGCCTCCATCAGACTGGCCTGCCTCCCTCAGACTGGCCTGCCTCCCTCAGACTGGCCTGCCTCCATCAGACTGGCCTGCCTCCATCAGACTGGCCTGCCTCCCTCAGACTGGCCTGCCTCCATCAGACTGGCCTGCCTCCCTCAGACTGGCCTGCCTCCATCAGACTGATGTGCCTCCATCAGACTGGCCTGCCTCCCTCAGACTGGCCTGCCTCCATCAGACTGGCCTGCATCTATATCTGTGAAAGACTGTCCTAACTCATGATTAATGGGGGAGGTCCAGACTACTCTGAGCAGCACCTGTCTTGACACAGGTAGTCCTGGGCTGTTTGAGAAAGGGTTGTGAAGCCAATAAGCGGTCCAGGGAGCTAGCCAATCAGAATTCCGCCACGGTTCCTGTTTGAGTTCCTGCTCTGACCTTGCTCAGTGATGGATTGTGACCTGGCAGTGGACCCTTTTCCTGCTCAAGCTGCTCTCGGTTGGGGTGTTTTATCAAAGTACAGACGTCAAACTAGAACGCTACCCAAATTAATTCTATCCTTTAACTGCAGGGAACGGTGCTCAGTGTATTAAACTGCAGCCACCTGAGAACTAAATGCTCCGCATCTCACAGCCAAGAGCATGCTCCTCTAATGTGTCCCCCATGCATTTACATCTTGACTGCTCTTGTTCTGTGCTGCAGATTGAATCCAGGACATCATGCCCTCAAGACAGGCACCTCCCAGCAGCCCTCCGTCCCCAGCCTTCTCACCTACTTCTACTTCTTCGAGTTCATAATGGTCATTTGGAATGCTTTATTTTCATACTTTCTCCTTTTATTATCATAAACTATCTCTTATGCCAAATATAGCATGGTACATAGGTAGATATTTATAATTATTTGAGAGTATTTTATCTTTAATATAAGATAAAATCATTAATGTTAAAAGACAAAAGTTATATGCCTATTTTTTTGTCTTCAAATATTTTTTACTTCTGTTTTTAAATTCCCTTTGCTTTTTTCTCTTCTTTGTTGTCAGTACTTCATTTTCTTTCATTGCTGAACTTAAATGATACACACGCTGTTTTCATTTTATCACTGACTATTTTTAACTTTTCTCTAGAATATTCTTAATACATATTTTTCCAATTATTGGTATTTGGAAGCTCTGCATCATAAAAATAATTTATTAGACATTTAATGCTTCAAATTGTCCCCACTTTCCAGTTTTACATGTACTACTGTGGTTAGACACAACTATTCTTGGTATTTCCTTCCAGTTTTTCAAATGGGTTGAAAAGTTATTTAAACTTAATTGCATTAAGTCTTCTCTACATTTAAGACATTCTCATTGTTGCAGATATATTTATCATGTGTGTACATGCACATGCTTGTGTACCATAGCACACATGTGAAGGTCAAAGACAACTCTCAGGAGACAATTCTGTCCTTCTACCCTATGGGCTCCAAAACTCGAACTCCAGTTACTAGATTTTGTGACCAGTGATTTTTTTTTAACTCGGGTGATCAAATGGAGCCAGTTACCTATAGATGTGGGGAGGACTTTCTAGGCAGTGACAATAAGTAACAGCTTGGCACAAGCAAAGAAAAGGAAGGACAATAAGGCAGACCATTATGAGATGTGGGGATGATAGTCTATTTCCATACAGCTTGCTAGTGATGGTTTAAACAATAAGAAGCCCAATCTCTAAGGATCAGTGATTTGTGGTTTGTGTGTTTACTAGGGGCTGGCATGGTGACTTGTCATTGTTTCAAGTCCTAGAGACTTGAGCTACTTCCTAAGCAGTGTTTGTTGGAATCCTTTGGAAACTAGAACACCCTTAAAATTTCTCTTCCTGAGTTTTATTAGAGAAAGTTGGCTGACTTCAAGAGTCCACGGAAGATGAGCCTCAGTGAGCACATAAGTCTGGAAAGAGTTTGCTCGCAAAATTAGTTTGAGAAACTCACTAAATCCACAAATGTCACTACCCAGCTAGCAGAAATGAAGACACCAGAGTAGATTAACTCAGAGATGTTCTCTGATAAAGGCAAAAGCATCAGTAAATATAAACATAGTGTGATGGCTGATCCTGTCAGCTTGACAGGATCAAAGCTGAGCTTGAAGACAAGGCTCTACGAGAGAGAGAGAGAGAGAGAGAGAGAGAGAGAGAGAGAGAGAGAGAATGTGTGTGTGTGTGTGTGTGTATGCGTGTGTGTGCTTGCATGCGTGTGTACGTACGTGTGTGTGTGTGTGTGTAAGAGAGGAGGGCAGGCAAGGAGAGAGAGAGAGAACTCCTTTTACATCAGTTTCATTGAAAAAGAAAGGTACACCCTCAACATGAGTGGTACCATTCCACAGACTTGGGTCCTGTGATGAGAAGAGAAAGTGGATTGAGCACCAGTGTCCATCTCCCTCTGCTTCCTGATTGTGGATGTCATGTGACGAGCTGCCCCACACTCTTGCTGCCATACCTTCCCGCCATGATGGACTGCACCCTCAAACTGTGAGCCAGAGGAACCCTTCCTTCCTTAAGCTATGCTTTGTCTGTGACCAAAAACATAACCAGTATAGCCAGTATTATAGCCTGTAGTGCTCTGTCAAAAACCCTACTTCACAGGTGCTGAGAGTCCCAGGACAGCAGGCAGAGAAAGGCAAGGCTGCACTGTGAATGCCTGCACTTAAGAAAGGGACGTCTAGACGGGACCAAAAAAATGTCCACTCACCACATAATAACCAAACACTAACCACACAGTACAAAGAAAGAATATTAAGAGCTGCAAAGGAAAAAAAGCCAAGTAACATATAAAGGCAGATCTATCAGAATTACACCTGACTTCTCAATGGAGACAATGAAACCCAGAAGGTCCTGAGAGAGAGAGAGAGAGAGAGAGAGAGAGAGAGAGAGAGAGAGAGCGCACTTAGGTTAGATCTAACTTTATACCTTAGAGTTTGTTTTTGATTTTGTTTTTTAGGAACAGACTAAACCTCATACCAGCAAAAGGATGTAAATAACAAAAGCTAGAAGAAAGGTAAATAGAAAGGAAGTGAAAATAGCAAAAAAATCAGCAAACAAAACACTGTTCCTATTAAAAATATCCCCAGTCAGAGAATAGGTTTTCTCCCACAATCACAGTGCCACTGTTAAATGGGCATACCACAACCACGGTGCCACCATTGCATGGGCATACCACAACCACGGTGCCACCATTGCATGGGCATACCACAACCACGGTGCCACCATTGCATGGGCATACCACAACCACGGTGCCACCATTGCATGGGCATACCACAACCACGGTGCCACCATTGCATGGGCATATCACAACCATGGTGCCACCATTGCACGGGCATACCACAACCACAGTGCCACCATTGCATGGGCATACCACAACCACGGTGCCACCATTGCATGGGCATATCACAACCACGGTGCCACTGTTGCACGGGCATACATATCTTGTCAGCAGGACTGACAGCCGGGCAAGATCACTGGTGCCTTGTCCCCTCAAGTAGCCTGGACAGTAGTAGCCTCAGGACAGTGTCAAGATGCATTCTAAATGTTTATGTTTATACCCATAGACAAACTCTATTTTAAAAACTGAAAATGAAAGGTATAGGATCAGAAGACTTCACAAGTGAACTCAAATAAACATAAAAACAAATTAGCCCTAATCTGATCTAAACCCTCCCAACACACAGAAGAAGATAGCTCTTGTCTAAGAAAAGGTTGTTCGTGATAACCAGACCACACGTAGAACTCTTAGAGTGTAATGGTGAATACATAACAATTTGCATGTGTATGATTATGTTGCTTGTCTATGGAGCCTGAAGGCTGGTGTCAGGCATCGTCAGTCACACTTCGCCGTGTGCACTGAGGCAAGGTCTCTCATTTGACTTGGAGCTCAGTGCTAGTTTAGCTCGGTGACTTGCTCCAAGGATCCCATCTTGGTTCTTACATGCTAGGATAACAGGCAGGCTGTTACTTACATGGGCTCTGGGATCTAAATTCCGGTACTCATTCCCGGACAGGAAATGTTTTGGCTAATAACCTATTCTGAGCCCCTAAACAACACAATTTAAAAGTGAGCAAAGGACTTAGGCAGATGTCTTTCCAAATGGCCACCAAAATATGTGGTGTAATATGAGGGGGCCATTTGTTGGGGTTTCTGTCCCTCCCAGTACCCCACAGCCTGCAAGCCCCATAGAAAATCTCACAGAGATCTCTATAAGTTATAAAGCTGATTGGCCCATTAGGTCAGGCTACTTATTAGCTCTTGTAGCTTATATTAACCCATTATTCTGATCTATGTTAGCCATGTGGCTCAGTACCTTTTTCAGTGGGGCACATTACATCCTGCTGCTTGGGTGGTCTGGGCAGGAGTGGGAGGAATCAGCTTCCTCCTTCCCAGAATTCTCCTGTTCCCTTTGCATTATTTCTACTTCCTGTCTGGTTTTCCCACCTATACTTCCTGCCTGGCCAATCAGTGTTTATTTAAAACATGATTGACAGACTACAGACAATTTTCCCACGCCAATGCAGAAAAGATTTTCAGTGTTTTCAATAGTATTGGTCATTACGGAATTGCAGATCAGAGCCCCAGTGATATATATTGCACTGCTCGCTGATGTGGGAGTGTCATATCAATCTGTTGATTTCATTGGTTAAGTAATAAAGAAACTGCTTGGCCCTCATAGGTTAAAACATAGGTGGGTGGAGTAAACAGAACAGAATGCTGGGAGGAAGAGGAAGTGAGCTCAGACTCGACAGCTCTGCTCTCTGGAGCAGACGCCATGCTCCCCTCTCCCCGGAAGACACGATGAAGCTCCGACCCAGGATGGACATAGGCTAGAATCTTCCCGGTAAGCACACCTTGGGGTGCTACACACATGAATAGAAATGGGCCATGCAGTGTTTAAAAGAATACAATGCATGTGTGCGTGTGTTGTTATTTCGGGTATAAAGCTAACCATGCGGGAGCCGGGCTGTGGGAAGAGGCCCACAGCTCCCTACTACAGCTCGCTGTGATGGTACAACCAACGAGTGGAAACCAAAACAGCATGCATTGGCAAAACATGGAGAAGTTTGAACTTTTATACATTATTGGCGGAGTGTAAAATAGTGCCGCCACTGTGAGCAGAGCTTGGCGGTTCCTCAAAGAGTTCAGTGTAAATAGTTAAGCACTAGCATATGGATTACAGTGGCCATACAGCTATTCCACTCCTAAGGAATACATGAAATACAAATGAAATAGTCAGACCTCTAGATCTGTGAGCTGTACATGTGTGGATTCAACCAATTGTCAATCAAAAGCAACCAGGAAAAAAATGTGTGTGTAATCAACATGGGCAGAGGCTTTTTTCTTGCCATTGTTCCCCAGACATACAATATAGCAATTATATAGACAACATTGACAATGTCCTGGGTGTTATAGGTAATCCAGAGATGATGTTGAGAATAAGGGAGGGTGTGGGTAGGTTATATGCAAATATTATGTCTTTTATGAAAAGGGTCTGAGCATACTTGAATTGTGATACCCATGAAAATCTTAGGATTAATTCTCTAACAATACCAAGGGGTGATTATGCTTGTCCCTATGTTACTATAGTTTTGTTTATAGCAGTCAGTGGATGATCAGTTCCAATGCTAACAACAGTAAACCAATTAAAGTGTGTACATATAATGGACTATTATTCGGCTATAAAAGGGAAAGTAGTGCTGATAAATTCTACAACTCAGATGAATATCAAACATTTTTTGCATGGGCTATGGGATGGCTGTTGGTAAAGTTTGACGTACAAACATGAGGATATGAGTTCATATCCTCAGAACTCATGTAATGCCAGACACAGTGTCATGGATTGGTAATCCCAGCTTTCCTATGGGAAGCTGGAAGGCAGAGAGGAGAGAATCCCTGGAAGTACTGAAGCATATAGCATGGCGAGCAAAGCAGTGAACAACAAAGAAACTGTCTCGAACAAGTGAGGACTGATGCCTGAGCGTTTTCTCATCTCTGTATGCATGGCCATGGCGTGTGCATGACTGCACACACACACACACACACACACACACACACACAGATTAATAGAATTATGGAACATTCTAGAAGCCAGACCAAAAAAAAGCCACACAATTCACAATTTGTGAGTCTTATTTGAAAATCCAGTAATAGACAAATCCATTGGTTTAGAGAAGCAGACTAGCAATCTGATTGTTGGGGTGGCGCACGGATGCGGATATTAGAATAGAACAAGGTTGTTTAATGGGTGGAAGGTTTCCTTTAGGTGTGCGGAAACGAGCTTTTATGACCTCAAATTCAGCAGTGGATTTTGAGATTCTGCATCAGAAGCCAAATGACATAGAAAATAAAAATAAATTTGATTGGATAAAAATGAAAAAAAAAATGTTTGTCCAAGGATAGAGAATGTTTTAAAGGCAGCCAAAGGAGAGACAGTCTGGGCACAACAGTGAAGGCAGCAAGTGCCACCAAATTGTGTGTTACTGTCAGTGAATTTCACCTGGTTTCTCAAAAACATACATAGGGTGGGGGATGGATGGTTCAGTCAGTAAAGCCTTGTTTTGCCAGCACAAAGACCCGAGTTCAATCCCAAGAACCCCTGTTATAAAGAAGCATCTTTGAATCCCAGCACTGGGAAGGAGACAGGAGGATCCCTGGGGCTCACTTCCCAGGCAAGCTGCAGGCATTTGAAAGATACTGGCTCAAAAAGCAGCATTGAGGAACAACACTAAAGCTTGTCCCATGTACTTCACATGCATGTCACGCATGTACTCATGTACATCCCCATTCACAAACATATTTACATATACACTCTTTAAAAATAGTTTTGTGGGCTGAAGAGATGGTTCTGTGGTTAAGTGCAATGACTGCTCATCTAGGGGACCCAGGTTCGATTCCCAACACCTGCATGGTGGCTTACAACTACCTATAACTCCAGGTCCATTGATCTATAGCCCTCTTCGGGTCTCTCTGGCCCTGAATCTCTTCTGGTCTCTCTGGCCCTGCATCTCTTCAGGTCTCTCTGGCATTGTATGAATGTGATTTATAGACATAAATGTGGGCAAAACACCATATAGACAATCAAATACAATTTTCAAGTAGTTCAAAGGTCAAAGTCCTAATTGTTGACATTTAAAAAACCAACAAAAAACAACAGTTCTTACCTCAAAGGGTAAGATAGTTATTCCAGAGACAAATATAGGTGACCATGGCCAAGGAACACAGATATAGGTCACCCCAAATTCCAGGTCCTGGTTAGGTAGTTTCATGACGAATTTATGGTAACAATAAAGAAAATATATAGAAACATTGTTGGGAGCTTCAGGTAGATGGGCTACAGTGAAGCAAGGAAATCCCTGGTATAGACCTCAGATGTTCTCCAATGGCCATTCTCAGCTTTGAGGTTGGTAGAAGCTAGTGGTCTTGTTAGTTGGGCCATGACATTTGTGAAACTCCTCCATTTTGGTTGAAGGTTGGTAAATCCCACAACTACAGTGATTTGGTTTCCAGAACTACAGTGACCTGTTTTTCTAGACTCTGCCTGGCTCATTAGTTCCAGCCTCTTATTGGCTAATTCTCACATCTTGACTAACCCATTTCTAATAAGCTGTGTAGCCCCACGAGGTGGTGGCTTACTGGGAAAGATTCAGCATGTCTGACCTGGCGGCTGGCTTCATGGTGTCTGCCTCACTGCCTTCTTCCTCACAGAATTCAGTTCTGTCTACTTCACCCACCTAAGGGCTGGCCTATCAAAGGCCAAGGCAGTTTCTTTATTAACCAATGAAAGTAATACATAGACAGATGACCCTCCTACATCAGGATCTGAACTCTCCTCAGAGCTCACACCTACTGGTGTGGGAGGTCCTTCTGTATATGTGTTGCTTTTATTGGTTATTGAATAAAGCATTTTTGGCCTGTGGCTTAGCAGAATTGAGTAAGGTGGGAATTCTAAGCATATAGAGGAGGAAAGAATGTGGAGTCATGGAGACACCATAGAGCTGCCAGAGGAGGAAGATGCCCGCATGCTGGTACCGGTAAGCCATGAGCCTCATGGTAAAATATAAAATAATAAAAATGGGTTAATTTAAGATGTAAGAGCTAGCTAAAACTATGCTTAAGCTATTGGACAAAACATATTGCAATTATTATAGTTTCTGTGTGATTGTTTTGGGTCTGGGCACCCCAGAACAAACAAGCAGTCTCTGTCAACACCCTACTGCTGTCTTTCTGTCTGTCTATGGTCATAACTCCTCTGATGGCTCTCTTACCTCAAAGCAACAATCCCCCCACCATGTGCCGTGCCCTCCTTGTGGTAGTTAGAATGACAGATCCCTCTGAAGTCTCAGGCATCTGCATACTTGGTATCCAGCTGGTGATATCTGGGGAGGCATAGGCAGTGTGGCATTGCTGGGGGAAATATTTCACTACTGGTGGGCTTTGAAGTTTCAAAAGACTCCATCATTTTGAATTAGTTCTGTTGGCTTTCTATTTGCGGTTCAATAGGTAAGCTCTCACCTGATGCTCCAGCTGCCTGCCACCTGCCACCTCCACTCTATACCTTCTGGAACTATAAGCCCCAAACAAAATCCTTCCTTTATGAACTTGTGAGTCACAATGCCTTTGAGGGTTGCATATCAGATATTTACATTACTCTTCATAACAACAGCAAAATTTCAGTTATGGTGTAGCAACGAAATATCTTTCTGATTGAAAGTACCACCAGAGAGGAACTGTATGAAGTGGTCACAGCATTACAGAATTAGGAAGGTGGAAGAACCACTGCCCTATAATCTGTCTTGACATTTTCTCTTAAGAACAGAAAACTAACTAACACACCCCTTGAACTTCAAACCCCAAACCTTCCAAGTCTGTTAAGCTGATATACCGTACCACAAAAGATTTCATGTGGTAGTCCCAAGGAGATGCTAGTGCCACTGCATGGCAGGAACCTCGAGCACATATTCACATCGCATCCCGTCAGGCACAGAGAGAAGTGAACGCATGTGCTCACTCACTTGTCTGCTTGCGCTCAGCTCAGTTTCTCCACTCTCATATAGGTCAGGTTCACCTACCTGGGGAATAGCACCACCTATGGTGGGCTGGGTCTTCTCACATGAGTTAACTTAATTAATAATTTAATCCCCACAGACATGACCATACACCAACCCAATGTAAACAGTCCTTCATTGAGACTTTCCCCCTGATTCTAGGTTGTGTCAAATTGGCAAGTAAAGGTAATTGTTTCACTAAAGGTGAACCATGGGATTACACTGGATCACCTAGTCAATGGAGAACAATCTCCCATCTTCTAAAGTCTTCACTCTCATCCACAAAGGCCCTTTACCTTATAAGGAAATGTTCACAAACTGCATGTGTAAAAGATGAACACTCCCAAGTGAACTACTATTCTAGGTATCAGAGAGTTAAAGATGCAAACGTGGACTTGGGCACAAATGGATGGGCTTTAAAGCACAAAGCAGAACACAAACCCCCAGCACCACTTCCTTTTAAAACAATACATCGTCTTCATATTGTTTTATGCCACACAGGTATGTTCAACCTTTTGATACTGCAACACCACGCAGGACGTTGTTAATCTACAGAGTTCATTCTGGCAAACAGCATGCAGTCAAAATACAAACAAGAAAATGCAAAACCAATTTCCCATCTTAAATATGTTTATGATTTTATGTTGGGCTGTGTTAATGACTACCCTGAGTGCAAACAGCTCAGATCCACAGGCTATATGCACCTGTGTGGGCATCAGAACAGCAAGCATTCCTGAGCTGTAGCTCATTGATGCAGGATTTAGGTTCATCCAGTTGACTACTTTCTGTCTTCAGTGAGGTTTAAATTCTTTATTTTTATGATTTATTTGCATTTTATGTGTAAGAATGTTTGCCTGCATGCTAAAATGTTCACTGTATACATCAGATCCCCTGAAACTGGAATTACAGATAGTTGTGAGCTGCCATGTGGGTACTGGGAACTGAACCTAGTCCTATGCAAGAACAGCAAGGATTCTTAATTGCTGAGCCATCTCTCCAGCTTTGTAAATTTATTTCATAAAATTACATTTATTTATTGTGTGTGTGTCCATGAGTACGTGTGCACATGCCACAGTGTGCAGGTGAAGGTCAGAGAACCACTTGTGAGAGTCAGTTCTTCCACAGCATTGGACCCAGGGATTGGACTCAGGTCTTGAGCTCAGTGGCAAGCTCTTCTACCTGGTATGCCATCTTACTGGTCCAGTAGTAAATCCCTCAATGGTGTGCTTGCTTTCTCTATTAGCATCTTTTATCAACACTTCAGGCTATTTTTATAGTGTTTTGTTGCTATTTTATGGATACCGAGTCTTTGCATACTGCTCAGGAGAGTTCCAAGAAGTTTCTTGAGGTTTGATTCTACATAACTAGGTACCTATCCTCTTAATGTGCCCAGTGCTGACTTTTCCCTGGTTTCTAATGTTAAAATTTTAAAAGTCATATCCAGATATAATGACTGGCTAGGAGGTGGGGTGCCATCCTGTGGTGAGAGCTGCGAGCTGCGTTCCTGCCGCCCGGCTCCTGGCCGCCTGGCTAGCTTATGCCCCGAAATAACAACACACAAACTGTATTCATATAAACACTGCCTGGCCCATTATATCTAGCCTCTTTTTGGCTAACTCTCACATCTTGACTAACCCATTTCTAATAATCTGTGTAGCACCATGAGGCAGTAGCTTACCGAGAAGGATTCTAGCCTACGTCCCTCTTGGGCCGGAGCTTCATAGCATCTGCCCTGGAGAGGAGAGGCATGGCGTCTGCCTAACTTTCCTTCTTCCCAGCATTCTGTTCTGTCTATTCCACCCACCTAAGGACTGGCCTATCAAATGGGTCAAGGCAGTTTCTTTATTAATCAGTGAAATCAACACAAACAGATTGACAGATGACAATACTACATTACTATCCTTTTTAACCCCCCTTGATGGCTGCTTTGGTCTTGGTGAAACGCCTTCCATGTTGTACAAGTGGATAGGAGACTATGCTCAGAGATTCCTGAGCTCCAGAGACTAGTAGATACCATCATCAGTACCTTGACTCATGGGGACTCTGAAATGACGAAGTACCACGAAATTAACTTCAGCATGTAATGCTCCTGGGCTACCAGTCCCTGTTACCTGCAGAATCCTCCCCATCTTATTGGCATCTCCCATGCCCTAATAGGCACATCCAGCATCCTTATTTTCTTCCCCTGCTCTGCTGTTTTATTGGCATCTCATTGTCTCTGGGGACACCAAAGGGGAAGTGACTGGGTGGGAGGGGCAGGCAAGCACAGAGTATCTCAGGAGAGACAAGAGCAGGGTGTAACTGGTGGACTTGGTTCGCTCGTGATTGCTCACAGCAGCTGAGAGGGCCAGTGCCTGTGTGGTCAAAGCTGTTAAATGCTTTGAATCTCACCTCTGGGTAGAGACACTTCCTCCAGGAGCCCCAGCTTACTGTGTTTTCATTGGCAAAGCCTATGCTGGCCCCCAACTGCAGTTCCCATTCAGTTTTATAGAGCTTGTAATCATATGGCCACTCCCACCAACTCTGGTAGTTCAGCTGACCGCCATCCTGGCTGTTGCTGTGGCCCCTTAATTCCCCCAAATACTAATTAAGAAACTTTTACATGCCAGGCACTGTGCTGTTTCTATAGATTTCCATCTTTTCCCTGTCCTCATAGTTGGAGCTGGGGAATCTTCTAGAACTGCTATTCAGAAATTCTTTTAAACTGGAAAATAATAATGCTTTTTCAATGAAAATTAGAAGCAGACTGGTTTGGAAAAATAAGGATTTAAAAAGAAAAGAAGAAAAGAAAAGCTCATGGGTCTAATGAGATGGCTCAATAGGTAAAGGAACTTGTCACCAAGTCTGATGATCTAAGTTCAATTCCCAGAGCCCACATGCAGAAAGAGAGGACCAGCTCCTGTAAGTTGTCCTCTGACCTCAACGCACAGCATGCATGGCACACACACATGTGCACACACACAAAGAAACAAGTATAATTTTAACAGCCCGTTAGACTGAAAGGGAGCCAGCTTAGGTCTGCAGTATTGTTTCAAGGCTGATATTCGAAGATCCAGTGGGCTTCATTTAGCCCCTAAAGAGAGGTCTCAGTTTCTATGTGCACAGTGACTAGAATGTACCAGATCCTTTCATGGCTACTTTTAGTCATGAAGTTGTACACTCAGATAAATGTTCTTCACATTAAAGCGAGTGTCTCGGAAGCCATTTTTTATCAGTGTTTATCAATTCAGTAGTCAGATTCCCCTGACCCTCTTTATACCATTCCTAATAAGAAAAGTACCAGCCATGTGTGCAGCACATGGGGTCTGTCCAGGGGCCGTGAAAGATACATAAATTACATGAGTGAAAGACGCAAAACACATGTTGACACGTCTCCAGTCCACATGTACTTTTCGGTTACGGTTTAATGGTACTTAATTTTAAGGATTATTCAGAAATCCGCTTAAGGTACTTCTGTAGAAATGTCTTTGAGATGGGGCCCCAAAGGTCCTTGAATGTAAACAAGTGGAATTGCGCGCATTTCCATGAGAGAGGTAGCCCAGTATGAGGAGGAGGAAGAACTCTCAAGTCTGTAGTAGAACTAGGCATCTCACACCTTATAGCTTCTAGAAGCAGTCACAGCAAAGCAAAAGGAGAAAAGAATGTGCACAAAGGGGTGCAACTTCACCTATGAACCCATTATGGGAAGACACAGCAGGTCCATCTGCTTCAACCATCAGCCCCCATTTGGGGCTCCCTCGTGAGTCCTGCACATGCTGGCCACGCAAGGGTAAGTTCATGCCCTTCCTGCTTGCTGCCTTCGGAGTGTCTGTTCAGTCAGAGCCTTACTTCCTCTAGGAAACCCTCCCGCTCATCTCCATATGGATGGACCACTCCTCCATCCATGCCCTTCCTCTCTCTTCCTGGCGCTACATCCACTGTCCCATCTGCAAGTGAAACAGCATTTGTTTCTCATAAGGAGTAACAATTATTGAGGAGGGATGGATTCATAAAAGTGCTTTTGTAATCTGTGGAATTCCTGGTGGCTGACATGTTTGCTAATGAATCTTTGAGTCCATGAATGCCTGTTGACACCCAGTGTCAGATTCAATTGGATCTTTGACCTCGAAGGTTCAACAGGAGCAGCCAAAATCAGTGCTCTGTTTTGGAACAGGCACCTTAGCTTTGTGACTTTTCCATCATGAGAAAACGCATTGTTTTTGTTTAAATGAAAAACCTATACTTGGTCAAGGAAAACAATGTGACTGCTATAGCATCCCACACCATCAGCACTTGGGGAGTTGGCGTGTATATGTGTGCATATGCATATAGGACCAGGATGACCTTAGCTGTGTCTTGGGAAGCACTCTCCTTGTGCTTTTGAGGCAGAGTCTCTCCTTGGCCTGGGGCTCTCTAACTAGGTAAGGTGAGCAGGCCACCCAGCCTATCAGATCCACTTGTCTCCGCCTCTTCAGCAACAGGATTATAAACTCCACACCAATTTATCTTTACATGGATTCTGGGGGTGAAGCTCAGGTGCCCCACTTTACTGACTAAGACATCTATCTCCCAAGCTCCTGTTTCTCTCTAGGCAAGTTTACAAAGAAGAAATACATGATGTTGCCTTCAAACTGTTTGCTTACTACTTAAGTGGAAAGAAAGCTCATGACTTGTGTGTCCATGCATACACATGAAGATGCAACACATACATGTTTGCACACACACACACACATACACCAAAAATATGATAAAAGACCTCACTTTCTTTTAGATATTTAAGTGGCCCTTGACTGATTTTTCAGCTTCAGTATGGTGTGAAAGCAATCTATATCCAGTGAAAGCGAAACAAATTTTGAGATTTTAAATCTGGGTCAAACAAGCCCCTTCTCCCCTATACAGCTTTGTCTTGAAGTGTTTGTTCCAACAATAGAGATAAACGAGGATAAGCTACAAGGACAGAGTGAAGAGGTGACTCTACCCGAGGCTAATCTGGTGAACAATGAGTTTAACTGAGGTTACTGACAGGAGTTAGGTGGCTGGTGTGTGGCTACATCAGTAAGGAAAATAGCTCCTCTAACCCTGTCTCTCTACAGCAACCAGTAACTACCGTAAGATTCCCCCAAAGTGTGGCAGGTCCCCGTGAACCCTCTCCCCACACTTCTCCAGCCCTGAGCTGGGTGTGTATTCAGTGATTGACACTTGGATATGCTTAATGTGTGATGAGTTTGTTGGGATATAACTCCATGGCCCACCAAGGAGCAGCCATGCTGGTAGCATAAAATACTGTGTTTAAATTCAATTCATTAGTTTCTTTTAACTAAGTGAAGTAGTAAGTTTGCATTATATTTCTATAGGAAGATGTCATTTAAAAGCATTTTTCCTTCTACTAGGCCCCTTTGATCTGAGTCATAATCAGGAAACTCTTAAAGAATCAAATATCAAAATTCCCAAAAGCACATCCTCCCAAAGAAAATGGACAGACATCCACAGAAGTTATTAACCTTGTCCAGTACTCCGGTTGATGGACTTTATGTCAACTACCGGAAGTGCCTGAAGCTTTTTTCGTGTGTGTGTGTGTGTGTGTTGGGGAAGGGTGAATATACCTATGTGTACGTGCAGAGGAAGACATCAAATGTCCTACACCCTCACATTCCCGGAGACAGGGCCTCTCACTCAGTCTGGTGGTACGTGGGTAGCCAGGCAGCTCCAGTGACCCTCCTCTCTCCACCCCACAGAGCTGAGCTTACAGGGCAGTGCTCATCCACACCCAGCTCTTCACTTGGATGCTGAGAATCTGAACTCAGGCTCTCGTGCCTGCACAGCAAGCTCTCTTCGCCACTGAGCCATCCCCAGCCCCCTTTCCTCCACCACTGAGCCATCCCCAGACCCCTTTCCTTCAGCTTTGGCAAACTCTTTCAAAAGGTGTTGATAATCTCCACAATAGACAGAGCTTCTTAGGACTGGCAGGGCAGGGGCTGGGCACCCAAAGCCTGTAAAAACCAGGCAGGTTGCAGAAGTGAGCAAGACAGCTAGGTCCTTGGGTAGCAGAGGAGAGGATGCCTGAACTGACCTTGCCCCACTATCACACTGATGATTATCTCGAATCATAGAATCTTCTTCCAG
Source organism: Chionomys nivalis (assembly GCF_950005125.1). Classification (NCBI taxonomy): domain Eukaryota; kingdom Metazoa; phylum Chordata; class Mammalia; order Rodentia; family Cricetidae; genus Chionomys; species Chionomys nivalis. The sequence goes on from NC_080090.1 coordinate 98,564,442, forward strand.
CAATGGATAGAGATAGAGACAGAGACCCCCATCAGAGCAACGGACTGAGCTCCCAAGGTCCAGTTGAAGAGCAGAAGGAGGGAGAAGATGAGCAAGGAAGTCAGGACCTCGAGGGGTTGGTCCACCCACTGAGACAGTGTGACTGATCTAATGGGAGCTCACCAAATCCAACCGGACCAGGACTGAAAGAGCATGTGATCAAACCAGACTATCTGAATGTGGCTGACAATGGGGGATGACTGAGAAGCCATTGATAAAGGCACTGGGACTTGTTTCTACTGCATGTACTGGCTTTTTGGGACCCTAGTCTATTCGGATGGACAGCTTCCTAGGCCTGGAGGTGAGGGGGAGGGCCTTGGACTTCCCACAGGGCAGTGTTCCCTGCCCTCTCTTAAGGAAGGAGGGGGAGGGAGAAAAGGGAGTGGGGAATTGGGAGGAGGGGAGGAAGTGTAAATTTTTGAATGGAAAAAAATTTTAAAAAGAGAAAAAAAAGAAAAAAAGACAGGCCACGCTACTCTCTGAATACAGGTATGTTCTCTTCAGATATGAAATGGGAATTTTCTTTCTTCCTCAAAGAAATACATCCTCTCTTCTCCTTTTTGGAACCAATAATATTCTTGGCTCTCAGTTTTTTGCTTTTCCTATAAAAATAATTTTTACCCTGCTTTTAACTCAATTTAAGAATTAAAAAAAATAATAGTAGAGACACAATGATAAATTGCAGCTGACATTTACTTCAGTGTTGGGGTTCAGCAGGAAGCTTTGGGACTGCGCAGATCTGGGGAGCACAGGACTGCCTCACGGAAGCAACCCCACTCAGTCCTAGGCTGCCACTGCCAAGTGGTAATACAGGAGGCTTGCCGAGGCCAGATCTGATTTTTCGAGAGAAGCCAGAAATTTCAATATTTATATGAAATCTTCTAATTTTCAAATGTTGCCAACTAATTCAAAGTATTTTTAAGACCTAATAGGAGCCAGGATTCTGTGTTCCAAACAAAGTGTGTCTACAGGCGAGGTCTGGCTCGTGAGCCTCCAATTTGCAATCATTGGTCCTGAACTAGACATTATGTGCCTCAAAGGAAAAGGGAAAAAGCAAAAGAAAAGAATATTAATGTTTTTGAACACTTACTCCATGGCTGGAACTTGGACTTTCCCCTCATTTAATCATCCCAGCCACTTAGGAAATACTGTTGGCCTCATTTTTACTGAAGAAACAATTGGATTTGAGTTCAATGACTTGCTCAAAACAACTCAACTAGAGACTTTGAGACTGGAGGAAGCTGTCTTCTTCCTGTCCCTAAATACATCTTCATCTGTGGGTTTCCTGTTCTCTCTGCTTTGAACGTTTTACCCAACTGTCTTGCGACCAACCCCTTTTCTATTCACCCATTCTCCCTGTTCTTCCAACTTCCCTGGTGCTCCTTCCCCGCATATGTTCTTGGTGATCATATCTTGGCCATGTCTTTGCTGTGTGTCTCAAAGTTGGCAGGGACTGGAAACGGTGCTTTATAATGGCAGCATGAAACAGAACTTTCACTTACTATAGAAATGATACGTGTTAATTTGTATACCGCTACCTGGTTGTGTATGCAACCTTTGGTTTGTCCCTCACCCTCCCTCCGGCTTCTTTCTGTGTGGATTCTTTTCCTGTTTGGCTTGCTTCACTTGAATGGTATATACCAACTCTTTGTTAATGAAGCTGATAAAAGGACCCATGGGGCAGAAGAGATGGGTCAGACAGTAAAGTTCTTGGCATACAAGTATAGAGTCCTAAGTTCCGTTCCCAGAACCCGCATAAAAAGTTATGTGTGATGGTATGTGTTTGTTTTCTCTATGCTAGGGAGGTGAAAATGGGAGGAGCATTGGGCTTCCCTGGACAGCCACCCTAGCCTAGTTGGCAAGACTCGGGTCCCAGTAAGAGACTCTGTCTAAACAGCAAGATGGATTGTTCCTGAAGAATAACATCCAAGATTAACCTCTGGCCTCCATATGCACATGTGTATGCACTTATGCATTCCTACACACACAGACACCACACACACACATACACAGAGAGCATGTGTGTGAGTGTGTGTGCCTGTGTGCACTGGTGTGTGTGTGTGTATGTGTACTAGTCAGAGACCTACCCCTCATTGCCAGTTTCTTCCTCAGCATCTAATACCCCAAGAGCCCCTATCCTTTCTCTCTTAAGCACAATGAAATTATGTTTGTCTAGACCTGATTGTTCCCATTTAAACCACGATAAACAGCTTGCTGTGATTTCAACCTAAGTACCTCCCACAAGGCCCACGCATTAAAAGAATAGTTGCTGGCCTATGGAGCTACTAGGAGATGGTCATGCCTTTCAGAGCTGAGGACTAGAGAGAAGAAGTGAGGTCACTGGGCTGGGTGACACTGAAGGGACCATGGGGATCATCCTTTCTCTTTCTCCTATGTGTATGCATATGTGTATATACACAGGAATATATATATATACATATATATATATATTTGTGTGTAGTGCACAGTCATATATGTGCCTGTTCATAGAAAAGTCAGAGGACAACCTCAGCTGTTTTTTTTTTCAAAAGCCACCCCCTTGTGTTTTGAGATGGAGTCTCTCACTGGTTTGGAACTCACCAAGTAGAGTTGGTTGGCAGGCTACAGAGCACCAGAATTCCCCAGTCTCCATCTCCGCAGCACTGGGTTACAAGAGAATTCGACCACATGCAACTTTTTCTTGTGGGTTCAGGGGCTTGAACTCAGATCTTCATGTCTATACCCTAGGTTTATTGACTGAGCTGGCTCCTTAACTCCAGTACTTCCTCTTTCTTTACTTCCTGTATATCATGAAATGAAAATCACTCCTCGCTAGAGACCCAAAATTAACAGTCAGCCTTCCATGGGCTGAAATTAAGGAGCTAAAGACTTCTTTCCTTTCCCTCTGTTAATTTTCCTGGGAATTTTATCACAGGGATCAGAAGTTGATGAACATCCTCCTTCTTCTCCAAACTAGGCTTCCATCTGCTGAGGTCTCTCCAAGAGACTACAGCAGTCACTAGCAAGTACAGCGTGGGGAAGGGATGCAGCCATAGCAGACTGTCATGTGCTCCTGGAGCTACAGAGCCCCTCGTGTCACTTACTGTGCCTGCCATTCACGACAGGACATCACTAGCCACGAGACACGGGACTGCACCCATTTCACTGATGAAGCTGTGATTACAGAGCCCATGAGGCTTCCCACACTCAGGTGGCAGCACTGAGCTCTTTAAAGTGGGATCTTGGGATGCCTGTGTCCTTTTCCATGGTAATTTTTTAATATTCTGATCTGAAAACATCTACCCTCCCACAGTATAAAACTGGGGAAAATCTTGTGGAAGGAAAGGAATGGCAATGTTCTTAAATCTGTCCATCTAAGGCACCCATGGCCAGCCTCTGAGCAGTCTCCTCTTCCTTTGCCTGGGTGTGTTTCTGTGCCTAAGTGTGCTTAACAGAAGCCTAACTGTGCACGTTGGTGTGTGTGCAAGCTTGTGCACTCATTATGGTAATAGAATTTACTCTGTCGTCAAACAGTCACTTAAGCATGATTTTCCAGATTCCAAACATTCCACCCAAACCAAGAGACTGCCCCTGTTTTGACATAGAAATGTTTTCCATAATTTTGCAAATAAAACTCACGGTATGATAAACATCTTTCAGGCTGAAATTTGAGTTAGGGCTGTGACGAGATTGAGTGCATTAAGTCAGTACAGCTGTAGACTCGTCTATGTCTTTGAATAGGATATAGATGCACTGAGTCTGCACTGTGTACATGTGATGGCTGGAGGAGCATCTTCCAGGAGGAATGCAGATATTTCATGAATGCTGGATGCCGGGGATACAGGGAGCAGCACTGTGTACGTGTGATGGCTGGAGGAGCATCTTTTAGGAGGAATGCAGGCATCTCATGAGCGTGGGATGCTGGCATACAGGGAGCAGCACTGTGTGTGTGTGATGGCTGGAGGAGCATCTTCCAGGAGGAATGCGGGCATCTCATGAGCGCGGGATGCTGGGAATACAGGGAGCAACAGTTAAGAGAGCCGTTCTCTGGAAAGCTGGTTCTTTTCCACTGCGTCTGCCAAACTTGGGAGACTTCCACTGTTATCCACAATTATCCCACTGTCCTTTACCTCCTCGGGTTCAATTCCATCTTCTGTGTGGCAGCCAGGATGAGCTACCTAAAGTTATGCCTCTGCTTTTACTGGATTCTTATAGCCTCCCAGAAAAAAGTCCTAAGGGCCAGAAAGGACAGAATCAACAGAAATGTCTGGACACTTGCAAGAACTCAGTAAATCTCTTTTCTATCCACATATCTGTAACCCTTCCTCTGTAGACCAGCTGCTCGCCACTATGACAGGCAGTACATGCCCTCGTGTGTGACAGAGACAGGGTGACTGTGAAGGTCACCCACAGCTCTCTGGCTGGAAAGAACCAAGAAATGCCTGATACTATAAGGCCAATCAGCATCCCATGGCAGAGAGATCATAGGTCCAATGGGAGAACTGAATACCTTTATTTAAAAAAAAAAATATGTTCTGAATTATTTTCTGTCCCCAAAAGCCTGGAGTTTCCCTAAGTACAGCACCCCATCCTCTTGCTCCAAACTCTAACAGCTTCCAGCACAAAGCCCTCCTTTGGAAAGGGGGGTTTTATTGAGAACGAGATGAGCTGATTTCTTATGTTTAGAAATCACTCAGGACCTAAACCCATAATCAAGCCAATCTCCAAAGGAAAGGCTGATCAGAGAATGTCACAAACTTCCATGGCTTAGGCCAGAGTTGTCATCAAAATTTAGAAAACGTATCAAAAATCGAGTTTGAAAACCATCACCCGTTTATTCGAGGATTTGCATGAAATCCCCCACCCCTCCCTCTGGGTTGATTTTTTTTTCAGCTTCGAATGGGGCCACCCAAGCTCTAAAGATGCTGCCAGCAGAGCTGGATCAGTTCTGGTTTAGTGCGGCTCGTGGTAATCAGTTCAGCAGGACCCTCCTCAAGCTGGTTGCGCTTCTACCCCTTAAACGGAAGACAAAACAAAGAGTGCACAGACAACCCAAAGGAGGCTCCAAACGGCAAGCCAGAAGCAGGTGACAACTGAGAAGAACATGTGTCCTCCCGCTACGTACTGTTCACACCACGCTCTCCGTGAACCCTCACACAAGCTGGGAAGACCTTCCTGGATCTATAAAATGCAGTCAAGAATGTCACAACTTAAAACATCCACGTGAGCCCTGGAATTGGTGAGGCCAGGTTAGAGCCAGGCTTCAGGCTCTTGGCACTCTCTTGATGGGTCCTGGTCTTGGGAGTGGCTGTCTCTCTTTCCTTACCTCTGAATTTTCTCTCTAAGCAGGGGCCCTAGCTCTCCTTGACTCTCCTGCTGCAGCGAACAATCAGAGCAAACCTCTTGTGTGCGAAGATAGAAAGCAAAGATAACAGGCATTCTCAAAGCTTGTGTCGCAGACCTCACAACAACAGAGCCCTCACGGAGTGAAATGGTCCCCCGGGATCTTCTTTGTCACCTATTCCGAGAGTCTTTCCTGAAAGGTCGGAACTGATGCTGTGTCTCCGATGATACCTTTGTCCCGACCCAGTTATCTTCATTGTCTTCTCTTCCTTGCCTAATTCCAAACCTTCAGTACATCTCAACCCCCTGATCAATGAAGCAGTGACCTTCAGCTGGCGCAGGAGCATTGTGCTCCTGCCTGGTAAGGCCAGTTCATCCCCATACCTCCCATCCTGGGCTGAGAAGCTGCTCTCCCCTCGTTTGTGCTCTGATGCTTGAAGCCCCGAATCTTCAGATGAGCACACACTTCCTTCAGATCCCCTAGAGCCCACTTCTGCAGCTTCCTTCTGCTGTCCTTTGAGCAGACTGGCCTTCTTAAAGCTTTGCATACTCTCACGCCCTATAGCACTGCTCTCTCTCTCTCTCTCTCTCTCTCTCTCTCTCTCTCTCTCTCCTCTCTCTCTCCACAGCATGGTAAGCTAGCAGTGACTACACAAGTATTTGCCCACGTGAGTCTCAACTCTTCAGTTTACAACAAATTCTTTAAAGGTCACCGCTATAGCTTAAAGACCAGATGGTGTTCCACAAAACACAGACCCAGTGCTCAGAGGACTTGGAGGCCTGTGTCTGTGTGAGTCAACCCGTGACAGTGGGCGTGAACTGTAGCACCCTGGCCAGTTCTGCGACCTGGGAAAGCTCTCCAAGTACCAAGAGTGACTAGCGATGGTTAACGCCGACTGTCAGCGAGGCAGGGTCCAGAATCATAGAGAAGACAGGGTGTAGACATGTTTGTGAGGGAATTTCCAGGTTAACTGAGGTGACAAACCAACTCGAATGTTAGCAGCACCGTCCAGTGGACTGGGGTCCTGGGTTGGATAAAAAGGAGAGAATTGAAGCGATCCCAGCATCCATCTCTGCTTCCTGACTTCGGCTGCTTTGTTTCTGTCTCCACGGCTTCCTCAACATGACGGACTGGACGTGCAAACTATGAACCAAGATAAACCCTTCCTTCTCTAAGGTGCTTTTGTCATCTGCTTCCCACAGCAGTGAGAAAAGTGATTATCAGCTCCCTGGTATAAAATAAAGAGACGGAGCAAGGTAAGCTCAAATAGCCGCCAGCTATGTGAGGTGCGTGGAGGTTCTCTGCTGAGACAGAAGTAGTTGGAGTGGCTTATTGGCCGTGCCGAAGGCCTGCTTTCACACCAAATGTCGACCAGGCATCCAGCAAGCCCAATAGCCTTTTCAGCCACCATTCCCTCCCCAGCCCCTGCAGCTATAATGAGATCCACACCCTTGTCAGGTGCTGAAGTCATTTGGCCTTTGGCCTGTCTCACCAGCCTGCCGCACATGGGAGCCGGCCAGGACTTCACACACGTGTTCCCTCTTACCTAATCTTTCCAGAGGAAACACAGCATTATAAAACTTAGAGAGAGGCAGGAAGGGAGAAGAAAGGGGTTGGAGGGAACAGAACTTGAAAAATAGTTTCCCAACCAAGAAAAGAATATCACATGCTATGGGTCATTAAACCAAATGCTCAATGTGAGTTCAGAGCGCTGTTTTCACGAATGTCTGGGGTGTCACGGTTACAACACACACAGCCTCGGGTCCTACCCAAACATAAATATAAGGTTTATAAGTGAGGCATATCTGTCAGGCACCAAAACGGTGGTGATTAAATTCATGGGGTATGTAGGCATTACAGAAATATAAACCCCAGCAGCAGACCTTCTCAAGGACGCAGTCATCATGGGCACAGCAATTACTCACAGGCCCACGGAATGCACAGGAATGTCCGAGAGGCCTCCTCAAACTTGTCTAGCACCAAGCACAAAAGCACCATAATTACACTTTATAACTGGGGCCAGCGTTAAAAACATGAACACAGGGAGATGTTGTCACAACTCTTTGTGCCCTCTAAGGGGAGTCTTTACACGAAGTCTTGCCTCCTTAGAGAAAAAAAGTAATAATTCTTCACCACAGAGCTAAAGTTAAATAGAAGTGCAGAAGCAAGAAAATATCCATAATGACAAAGGTAACGTTCTGTCGAATTTAAAGGAAAATTTGACCAAAGTTCTAAGCGAGATGGGCTGGGTGTAGCTCAGTTGGGGAACACTTTCCTGGCAAGCAGGAAGCCCTGGTTGCAGCCACAGCACCAGCACCATGTAAAGTAGGGTATGGGGGTGCACACTGTCATCTCATCATTCGGGAAGTGGAGCAGGAGGAAAAGGGGTTCAAGGCCATCTTCAGCTATAGACTGAGTTCAAGGCCACATGTGAGCCTGTCTCAAGGGAGAAAGAATTCCAGAGGAGAGAAAAGCAGATTCCCCCCTAGAGAAACCAATTAAATTAATTAGTAATTAGTAAGAGGAGGAGGTCAGATTCCATAATCACAGAATACAGAGCCATCTATCACCAACATTAAGGCTTTCTTGATTAAATGCTACAAATTTTGCAGTCTTCTCCTGTTCTGATGCTGTCAGAGAAGAAAGCAAAGCATAGCAGAGGTTGTTAAGATCTCATGGAGGGGCTAGAGAGATAGCTCAGCAGTTAGGAGCGCTTGCTGCTCTTGCAGAGGACGGGAGTTCAGTTCCTAGTACCCACATACTGTGACTCACCCTGTAATTCCTGTAATCCCAGCTCCACAGGGTCTAACTCCCCTTCTGGCCTCCACACACGTGTGCATATACACAAACAAGTAAGGACAAAATAAGTCCTGTCTTAAGGACATCTTAGTCAGAACATCAGGGAAGCGGCCTCAGGAGAGATGACACAACTTACCCAAGGGCACAGCTGTGCTCCGTGGCGTTGGAGGGAAAGCACAAACCCTCTGAGACACCATCAGACACCAAACTCACTCTCCCTGGTCACCTCCTGGTTGAGAGGCATGGTGATTTAGTCCTTGCTTCTGTGAGCTCTTGGCTAGAAAAAGTTAATACATTTTATATGGGATTTGGATTCGGGTCAATTTTTATTTTTTTAGCACCAAGCCAAGCAGCCTGAAAAAGCACTTTCACCCACTTAATCTGATTTGAATCTCAAAATTCGAAAATCTTCCCATAAAAAGAAATCATTCTAAAGTCTTTTCCAGCATCATGTGTAAGTTGTCCAAAATCCCCAAATGCTGAAGCGTGAGTCTGCCGTAATGAAGTGGCCAGCAACTCCATCTTTAAGACAATTCCAGTATTGGAGCCCCATGAGAAGCACACAGCTCTACTTCTCTCTGGCCCCTTAGGTGAGTGACTTTCCTCTCCCAGGAACCGGAACAATGCTTGCTTCTCATTGCAAAGGAGGTAGGTAAGTAACAATAGTTTGCTGGTCTTTTCCTTGCTCCTATTCTCCCAAATTCCATTTGTTGAAACCATGCGTTCAGGCAGGTGTGTTCACGCATGCCTGTAATCCTAGCACTCTGGAGACTGGGGCTGGGGAATTATTTGAGGCCAGCCTGGGCTACATCATAAAGCCTTGATGAAAAGAGAAGGGAGGTGTGGGGGGGAAGAAAGGGAGAGGGAAGAGAAAGGAAGGAGAGAGGGGAGAAGAGGATCAATGAGTTAAAATATGACTGTATAATATATGTGTTAAAATATTGAGTGTATCTGTCATCTCATGTGCTCAAAACCCATTTCACTATTGCATTATGGATTCTGATTTGCAATCTTTTATATTATTCATTTATTCATCCATTCATTCTCAAATATGTATGTGCAGTTACTGTTCTGGGCACTGGTCATACAGCTTTGAAGAAAGCAGACAAAACCTGACCGTTCTAGTTCTTTCCCTTAACTAACCACACAGAGTTCCGACTTGGTTGATGTTTCTGTACATGGATGAGAGACTAATACCAAGTTCACTGTAAACCCATGAAGACTCACCTATGACTGGGCCTCATGGGAAGTTATCTGATCCATTCATTTCCAGGAGTGGCAGACCAGATTCCAAGGAGACCGGCTTCCCAGGGGCATACAATGCTCAGAGGTGTCAGGCAGATGAGATAACCTAGTTTGTAAAACGCTTGCCACGCAAGCATGAGGACCTGTACTCAGATCCCCTCGTCCATATAAAAAGTTGGGCTTGGAGGTACATGCTCGTGCTCCCAACATTTGGTACGCAGAGACAATCAGGTCCCTGTCAGCCAGTCTAGACAAATTTCTGAGTTCCAAGTTCAAGGAGAGACCCTGTCTCAACCAATAAGGTAGAGAGAAATTGAGGAGGATGCCAGGCACTGACCTATACACACACACACACACACACACACACACACACACTACAAAACACTGCCTGCCTATGGACTTCTTTGAAACTATTACTGCAACCTGATGTTTTGTTCCAGAGGATTCGATCCAGTTACTGGAGTCAGTGGGAGCAGAGTCTCATCCAGTCCCATGTGGTAGCCTTTCCGGCCATACTAGCGGGTGCACAGAGAGGAGCTGACTCCTCGACAGCTTGCCCAAAAGTTGAGTCTATCCCAAAGAGCTTGGCTCCAACTCCACCTCATGAGTTTTTCTAGCTGACGGATATGTTTCCAGTACAAGAGAGGTGTTGACAGCTTTTGTCATCTCTGGGGACCTAGACCTTCGCCAGTATCCTGCCCCTCCCCTCTCTGAAACAGACTTCATTTCTCAGTGCTCATTAATAAAAAACAAAACAAAAGGCCAGCTGGGCCTTCCAGGGCTGCGGAGCTTCCCACTTTCTTCTTGGCCTTCTGCAAACATCAGAACCTCGAGTGGGATCCCTGGGGACCAACGCCAAGCAGGTTGTGGGAACCATAAAAGCTTCTGTATGGAGGCTGGGAGATGGCTCTTTCGGTGATGTGCTTGCCGGGCAAACATGAGGGCCTCTGGTTAGATCTCCAGCACCCTTGTAAAAAGCCAGGCATGGTAGCATCTTCTTATAAATCCGAGTGCTGGGAAGGCAGAGGCAGGCAGGTCCCTGGAGCCACTAGGCAGCCAGTCTAGCCAAATCACAGAGCTGCAGGCCAGTGAGAAACCCAGGCTCAAAGAAACAAAGTAGACAGCACCTGAGAGGGAAGGGCAGCTGAGATTGTCCCCTGGCTGTTACATGACCATGGGCACACATGTACGTACACACACGCATGCACACACACACACACACACACACACACATTTTCACGGCTGTGAGAGGGGGCCCATTTGGATTCCCCTCTGAGCCCCTCCTCAGAATCAGTCTCCAGTCTTGAAAAGAATGCAGAGGACAGAAGGGTGACTCAGAAGATGGTGGCCCCGTCATCTGCTTCCCATTGTGGAGTGCATTTTTCACATGTTGCTGGGTGAAGTTAGCAACTGCTAGAAATAGAACAGAGAGATAAAGGGGAGAGAAGGGGGAGGATCTCATGTTCTCTAGAGAAATCTGCCTTGATTCGGGACTTTGGTGTTACCGGGAAAGTCGTTTGGCTTTGAACAGCTCCTTCTGACGCACATGTGGCCCAGAATGTGCCGAGCAGAGAGCCCCACCCCTCCCCCAGCCCGAAGCTGCCCCGCTGAAATCCGAACTGCTTGCTCCGGCGTCCTTGCTGACTTGTGAAAGAGATCTCTCTATACTCATTTGGGCTCACACGTGTCACATGATCCCAATACATTCCAAATGCTGGGCTACAAGATTACTACTTAACCAAGGACAAACCAACAGGAATTTTAATCAAGACAATATCCAATAATGAATAAAGATGGAATGTTTTTGGAGGGGATCCAGGATACACATTTGGGAATTTTTAATCTTGCTCGTCTTTGAATCTGGCAGAAATATTTTAAACTTTCTGACCGTGCCATTGCAGGCTGGATCCAGAAACCGACTCTATCTAAGGTATTGAAGCATTTCATCTGCTCAGACTTTGAGTTTTCCAAATCCAGGCCAGTAATTGATACCAGATTAACGCAAATATGAATCAGCAGTCAGTTTCTTTAAGTGCAATGTTTAAGATGAATTATTTTATGATATGAAAGATAAAAAGCCATCAGAACCTGATAGAAAAGGCTGTGTCTTAGGATCTCTTTCCCTCGCTGCTTGTGTTCAGACCCGGCTTATCTGTGATGCTTCATCTGATTACTTAATTAAGACAAATGCAGGTATCGGAGGCCAAGTCCTGAAAGGTGTTTGCGAGTTTCCTGGGCCAGGAGTGGCAGCACATGCCTGTAAGCCCAGGAGTTAGGAGGCTCAAGGAAGAGAATTAAAGCTCGGGACACAGTGAGATTCCGTCTCAGAAGCAAGAACTTCTGCATAGACGCTATATACACAGCATGCTTCTTAATAATAATAGTTATAACCAGGCAGGAAAGATGGCTCAGTGGGTGAGTTGCTGAGGACCTATTGGGATCCCTGGCATTGATTAAAAACTCAGGGGTAGCAGTAGGTAGCTGAAAGCCCAGTCCTGGGAAGGTGGGGCCAAAGGCTCTCTGGGGCTTGTTAGCCAGCCAGTCCAGCCAGTGGGTGAGCCCCAGGTTCAGTGAGAGACTATCTATAAATGATAGATAGATAGATAGATAGATAGATAGATAGATAGATAGATAGATAAAATGGCAGAGAGTTTGAAGAAGATACCCAACATTGACCTCTTGTCTCTGTAACACACACGCACACACACACAAATGCATATGCATACATACACTTTTTTAAATAGTTCCTATAATTATCTGTGGCCTATCTCAGCAGTGATTTCACCACTCTTTTCATTGTTTTGCAGAGAATTGTGAAGGTAAGAGGCCATAGTGAATTTTGAAGATTTTCAGCCTCCCACTTGAGTGGAGCTTTCCCACACCCACAACCGTTTCCATTTCCATCACGCAGTGGAGGCACGTGTTTCCTTCCACACAGCCACTCTGAGTCCTAACACCTCTGGAGAAGACCAAGTGGCCAAGCAGTTCTGGCTACACTGACTGAGGAAGGTAAATTCGTACCTGAGTCCAACAGTTCAAGGCTAGCCAGAGCAGCATAGCGTGACTGGAGCCCAAAAATAAACAAACAAATAAGAGAAAAAGAAGGAGCCGGGTGGGCGGTGGTGGCGCACGCCTTTAATCCCAGCACTTGGGAGGCAGAGGCAGGCGGATCTCTGGGAGTTCGAGACCAGCCTGGTCTACAAGAGCTAGTTCCAGGACAGGCTCCAAAGCTACAGAGAAACCCTGTCTCGAAAAACCAAAAAAAAAAAAAAAAAAAAAAAGAAGAAGAAGAAGAAGAAGAAGAAGAAGAAGAAGAAGAAGAAGAAGAAGAAGAAGAAGAAGAAGAAGAAGGAGAAGGAAGAAGAGAGGGGATGGGAAAGAAATAAATGAGAGGGGAGGATAAAAGATGGAGGAAGGGAAAGACAGGGTAAAGAAGGGAGAGAGAGGGGAAGGACAAAGGAAGGGGAGAGGAGGGGAGGGAAGGGGAAAGAGAGCTTGTGTTTGTAGGGAAGATGCTGAAGGCAGACCCAGTTAAATGGCCTTCAGGAAAAGGCAGTCTTAGAGACTGCACTGGATCAAAGGCTTAGTGCCCTCATCTTCACACACCTACTAAAGCTGCATGTCTGCTGGAGAGTGAAATTCTAGCTCTCTGGCCATGCCAGGACTCTAAATTGATACATCATCTTGTGGCACTGAAATGGTGACCAAGTGCGGGTGCACAGACAGCTTCAGTGGGGGCAACGACAGTGGTCACCGTGTAAAGTCAATCAAGACTCAAGGATGAGGGCGAGCTCCAAAACCACAGAGAAACCCTGTCTCGAAAAACCAAAAAAAAAAAAAAAAAAAAAAAGGATGAGGGCGAGTTCCAGGACAGGCTCCAAAGCTACAGAGAAGCCCTGTTCGAAAAAAACTAGAAGAAAAAGAAAAAAAAAAGAATGAAGGTTAGGGAAAAAATGGCCCTATTGGCAATCCCCACTTCCCCCCTAAAGGGAAGAGCACACTGAGCCTTGAGCCTGGGACCTTCTGCCTCTCCTAAACCCCAACTTCCAGGGACTGGGTACCAATCTTAAGGTGGGTTCTTTGCACCCACCCTCAGCAAACCTCAGGCTTGGATAGGAAGCAGAGCTGAGAAAGCATTTGGGGGACTTGTTAGTTTTAGACAAGGTCTCACTATGTAGACCAGGCTGGCCTCAAACTCTGAGGGATCCACCTGCCTCTGCCTCCCAAGTGCTGGCATTGAACGTGTGTGCCACCACGTCGGGTTTGAGAAAGTCTTTTGGAAACTGTCCTGGCAAGTGAGTGTCCAGGCTCTGTGTGATGTCCTGTCCACTATATCTGTTTTCAGAAGACAGACTTTGCTGCTGTTATTCAACATCTCTTACGTATTGCAGATTTTCTCTGTGTGCCGACCACGCAGTCCAGACAGAGCCCGGTGTCTGCAGTGGATGTCAAGAAGCTGAGGAACTGTGAGCCGTGGAAGCAGCTAGTCGCAGGAAGGGATTTTACAGGGTTCCCCAAGAACAGAGGCAGATAATAGAGTTATATATGTTTTAAGAGGTAAATGCATCACGTGTGCACAATATAAAGCAGAGGGCTCCTAACGACTGAGAAAAGGAGAAAGAAAAGCTATTTGGTAGTAGCCCGGTGAACTCTGGCTGAACTTCGAGGTTTGGCAGGCCCTGGTGTGGACAGTCTAGGATGAGACATTAAGGCTTGCATCTGAGAAGCTGACATCAAGCAGACAGCAAGACATGATATCTTATTTTCCTGAGCCATGCTGACACAAATTGAACTCCCCTTATTATTTTCTTATGCCAGTAAAGTTGCGCTTGGAATTTAAGCATTTTGCGTGCAGATGTGGAAGGGGCCGGGTTTGGGTTTAATTTAAATAATTGGCAGATTGTTTAGCAGCGCTCCAAGGACGGGGAGCGGTCTTCAGCGGAGTTCAATTGGATGAGCTGGGCCTTCTGATCTTCTCAAGGTAACACTGAAGCGTTTGAGAAGCCAAGTCCTCCCAGGTCCAGCTGTGGCTGCTGCAGCTGGCTTTGTTAATTGAAGAGAGGGCAGAGAGGTTCCACGGCCCTCTCTGATTCGCTCGACTTTTCACCTATCATTGGCCCTCCCCTGTGTGTGTGTGTGCACATGCGTGCGTGTTCATATGTGCATGTGATTATGCGTGTATATGAAGACCACAAGCTAGCTCTGAGCATCATTTCTCAGATCTTCTTTACCTTATTTTAAGAATTATTTTCTTTACAATTCTTTGTGCATCTCTGTCGCCCCTTCACCTTGTATTTTGAGGTGGGGTCTCTCCCTGGGACCTGGGGTTTGCCAACTCAGCTAGGCTGGCTGGCCAGCAAAACTACCCATCTCTGCCTCCCCAGCACTGGGATCCTAAATGCATGCCCTAAGTCCCCCACTGTTCACTTGGGTCCTGGAGATCCAACTCAGAAATTCATGCTTACAAAGGAAGCCCTTTACTGCCGACTCAGCCTTCTCCTCAGCCCCTGCTTCTTCACTTTAAGGAAAACGAATTACCGTAGGAAGCATTGTCTGGTGCCAGGGAGTGATGGACGAACCCAGGAAAGCATGGAAAGTTAAACATCAGAACATAATGAGGCCCGACTTGCTAGAAAATACACATTCTCTCTCTGTCTGAAGTATCATTTGCCTTCCGAGTTTTTTCAAGCCTTAGCAATTATGCGTTTATGCTGTTTACAAAGCCCCCTTGCCCATCTATGTTTACTTCCCTGCTTTTTCTAAAGACTTCATGTGAGCTCCCTGGAGCCCAGGCGTAGATGTAGGACTGTAGGTCCGTTAAATCCCAGCCAACTGCCTTCATCTTCCAGAGGAGGATCTGTTTGCCCCACAAGGCCCCATACTAAACAATACGGGGGAATGTTTCTTGGAAGAAAGTAAGATGTCAGTATACATTACAAGCCCCAGGGGGGAATGCAGAACGTTCATAGAGGACGAGAGAATCATACTTTATAATGAAATGTACCTCATATAATTTATGGTCCAATACTCAGAGATGAGTTTTTCTCTGGGACTTTAGGTCGGTATGTGAGGCAGAAGACTGTCTTGTATGATGGTATAAAATTCTTAATAATGATCTGGAAGAGGCAGGAATGTTCTGCAGTTTGGACAGTGACCAGAAGTGGTTTGTAGTGACCTCTGAGAGCTTCCAAAGGGGATGAGAAGTCCCCTCCCTCCACTGTGGTGAGCCTGCTGGGTGTGGCGCTGGCCTTAGCCTTCAGACACAGAGAACTTTTCCTTCGTCCACTGGAGGAGAGGAGGGCGGGGTATGCGCAGAGGTGAATGAGCAAGGAGAGACTTCCTCTGCCAAAACGCTGACCATGGAAGCACAGAGCCTGAGTACAGTCCCCAGAATCCCCTGAGTACAGTTCCCTTTCCCACTGCAGGGATGTCAAGGTGAACACACACAAAAGACCGTCCATCGAACACCCTTGCAGAAGCAATGCAAAGGAAAAGGCTTCATTTTAGCTCTCAGTTCAAAGGGACAGTCCACAGCAGGGAAGTCAGGGCAGCACGAGCAGCCGGAAGCTGGTCACGTGGCATCTGCTCAGTCAAGAAGCAGAGAGAGATGAAAGTTGTGCTCAGCTCGCGGTCTCCTCTTTTCTGTGGTCTAGGACCTCAGCCCAGGAAATGGTTCCACTACTTTCAGTGTAGGCCTTCTCAAGGCTGTAAACCTAATTAACACAATCCCTCACAGGCCTGCCGTGAGGCTAACAATAGGGCAGGTGTACCTGGAGGCTGGGCTCAAATCCATAACATCAGGGATCACATACATGTTTAAAAATCAACAAATAAACAAAAATGAAGCCAGTCCTGTTGACACCCAGTTGTGTTGAGAAGGTGAACCCTGGCAGATTCCCGGTGCTCGGTGGCCAGGTAGACCAACCTGTCTCAGAAAGGAAAGTGGACCTTGCCTTGGCCTGAGGTTATGCTCTGGCCTTACACATGTGGACACAAGGATGTGTACCCATCTACCCACTCAGAGGAGCATGTCCACACATGCATACACACATACATGCACACACACACACACACACACACACGAATGCCTACTTACTTGTGCTCAGCTCAGTTTCTCTTCTCATACAGTTCAGGTCCACCTTCATGAGGAATAGCACCACCCACAGTGGATTGGATCTTCTCTCATAAATTAACTTAATTAATTCAAAGACATGCCCACAGGTCAATCCAACTTAAATAATGCTGTTGCTAAGTGATTCTAGGTTGTGTGATGTTGCCAATTAACTAGCACGTTTAGCCCATAGGAGCTCCGGAGTCCCAAAATACCCTCTTCAGCCCTGTCAGCACAACCCAAATTGATATGTCCACCTGGGGTACAAAAGGAAGAAAAGCACAGTCACCTTGTTGATGTAGCTACCCTCTGGTGGGGAGCTTCACCCCCATTCCCGGGAGACTCTATGTCCTAGGAAGTAGGAAGCCTGTCTCTAGGGTAATCAGAGCCTAGGGTGAATCCTGGGCCCAGCATTGAAAAGGTTGGATGGGGGCCTCAGAGATGGTTCCATTGATAAAATGCTTGCCTTGGAGGCACAAGGATCTGAGTTTGATGCCCAGAACCCATGTAAAATAAATAAATAAAAAGCCAGGTGTGGTGGCCTCTAATCCTAGCACTGAGAAAGCAGAAAAGGGTGGTTCCGTGGGGCTCAATAAGCAGCCAGCATAGCTTACGTTGTAAGTTCCAGGTCCCAGAAAGAGATCCTGTCTCAAAGTAAAAGATGGGTGGTACCCATGGAATCACATTCAAGGTTATCCTCTGTCCTCCGTATGCAGATGCCTGCACATACGCATACGCACAAATGCATCCATGGACACTAAACTAAAATAAAATGTCACCTGGACCCCATCTGTGTATGGCAGATTAAGACTGGCACTGCCCAGACTCCATGTGTCTGGGGACACCCTTTCTGGAGCAAAGACATTGGAATGAGAAGTGGAAATAAAGCTTGGTCATTGCAATCCAGCACGAGATTTCCTTGTGAGAAGACCCTCTCAGTTTGGCCAAGACTTCATTGGACCTTCATGGCAATTGTACGATCCCCTTGCCTGGTCTCATCTCTGCTCCCTTCTTCCTAGAAATGCTAATCCCTCATGGAAGTCAGCACCACACAGGCCCAGAGTCCTTCAACACATACAAGCCACCTCCACAGAGCTTCTGCAGGTATCTAAAAGGTCTGAACAGCAGTGTTTTTTGTTTTTTAACTTTTAAAAAATTTTGCTTTTTCAAGACAGGGTTTCTCTGTAACTTTGGAGCCTATTCTGGAACTCTCTCTGTAGACTAGGCTGGCCTTGAACTCACAGAGATCCGCCTGTCTCTCCCTCCTGCATATTGGGATTAAAAGCATGTGCCATCACTGCCTGGCTACTTTCTTTAAATTTATGAGTGTGTGCTCATGTGTGCAGGTTCCCTTGGAGGCTAGAAGATGTCAGATCACATGGAGCTGGAGTTCTAAGTGGTGTGAATCACCCAAAGTGGATGCTGGGAACCAAACTCAGGTCCTTAGCAAGAGCAACCTGTACTCTTAACTCCTGTGCCATCTCTCCAGGCCTGATAGCAGTTTTTTTTTTCGACAGAGTCATAAGTAAAGAGAAAATGAGGCTCAGAACTTCTACCATTGAGGCTGGTCCTCATGGCATACTTGAGATTTGGTATGCTCAAATGGAGTGTATACTTGACAGGATCTAGACTCACCATGGAAACAAATCTC
This sequence comes from Chionomys nivalis, assembly GCF_950005125.1. Classification (NCBI taxonomy): domain Eukaryota; kingdom Metazoa; phylum Chordata; class Mammalia; order Rodentia; family Cricetidae; genus Chionomys; species Chionomys nivalis. The sequence continues at coordinate 98,582,610 of NC_080090.1, forward strand.
TAGGCATATATGTGAAGGATTTTCCAGACTAGATTAATTAAAATGGGAAGGTCAACCCTGAATGTGAGTGGCACCATTCCATAGGCTGAGGTCCAGAGCTGACTAAAAACAATAAAGCGAGCTTAGCACCAGCATTTATTTTTCTCTGCTCCCTGACTGTGGATGCCATGTGACCAGCTGTCCCGCACTCCTGCCACCATGCCTTCCCTGCCACGGAGAACTGTATCCCTTCTAACCGTGAGCCAAAATAAAGTCATTCCTACTTAACTTGCTTCTTGTCAGGTATTTGGTCAAAGCAATGAGAAAAGTAACTAACACATTTGATTGCCTCCAAATGGCCCTGATGTTTTTAGGGAGAAATATCTTCACCCCTGAACCATTGCCAGTCCACTGATGCTCTCTGGAGATCAACAAAGGGCCAAGTATCATAGAGTGGTAGCCATGGCTCTGCCATTTCCTCAGCCAAGAGGTGAGATTTAAATTATCCCAAGAGAAGAAAGATAAGACGGGTGGGCTAGCATTTTCAAGACATGGGAATGAGAGCCCATTGATACATATCTACAATCTCGGTAGGCTGAATTCAACACCGTACCTACTTAATTTTCAAAATAATTGATGAAATTCAGTCTCCCAAAAGCTTGGGCTGAGCCACTCTCCAAATTTCAAATTAAGCCTCAAGATGCTTTCTATATCAAATTAGTTGCTGGTGGATTTGAGGGGGGCTTGGAGGGCTACCTTCCTGAGAACGCCCCATTCAAACTGGATCTGAGACAGAGAAGCAGTTAAGTGACAGGAGCAGAAGCTGACTCCAGGCCAGAAGTTTCCACCATGTGGCACAGTAGTTATCAGGGTGACATCCAGCTTCATTTAATAAAGGAACCGAAGTTCCCATCTGATAGCTATTAAAGCAACAGAGTGAAGAGAATGAGTGGCCAGATTCCCATCCCACGTGTCCTCAGAATGGAGGCCAGAGTGAGAAGAGGGATGGAGACAACACACTTGCCTTGGACTCTTGATGCAGCCAAAGTCCCAGGGCCTAGAGGACCCCGGAGCTGCTCTGTGGGAGACCTCTGTCCAGCCTTGGCTGGGATCCCAGATCTGTGCTATCACTAACTCAGGGGTTATCAATTTGGAGACAGGGTGTTCATCTTCTTGCTTGGGGGGTGGGAATTGTGTCTTGAACTTGAACCCATCTTGGGAGGACAGGGTGCCTGTGTAGGTGTGCAGACATGTGTGTGAAGGTCAGAGGACAGCCTTGGGTGTGATTCTTTGGGTGCTTCATAACTTTTGTTTGATATGGGGTCTTTCAATGACCTGGAACTTCACCAAGCAGGCTAGGACAGCTGGCCAGGGAGCTCTGGGAATCTGCTTGTCTCTCTGCCTCCCATCTTGTAGTAGCTGGGAATTCAGGCATGCACCACCAAGCCTGGGTTGTTTGTTTTTTTTTTTTAAACATGGCTTCTGGGAATCAAACTCAGGTTCCTGTGCTTGCAAAGCAGGCACTTTATTGACTGAGCTTTCTCCAAAACATTTAAACCTAACTTTAATGGTGATTCCACCAATGGAAAGCAAGGCTTATAGAGGGAGGTTAAGGAATCACCTCAAGAGTTATCAAGGAAGGATTGTCAGGGTATCCAGGTAAAGCATGATTGGTCAGGTTAGGAGTAGGAAGCTGCAAAAGTGGGAAAGTGGGTAACTTTAGTAACAACAGCAACAACAGCAAAATGCTCCCCTCCCTCCGCTGCCAGAAACCTTTAGAAGTCCTCATGGAAAACCTGTCAATGATCAGTCACTGATGTGGGACTCCCCTCTCTATGCTGTGAAAATGTTTTATTACCACCAGTTAATAAAGAAGTTGCTTTGGCCAATGGCAGGGTAGAATATACCTAAACAGAAAAACTAAACTGAATTCAGGGGAAAAGAAGGCAGAGTCAGGGAGGTTCCAAGTAGCTGCCAAAGGAGACAGACGCCAGAACCTTACTGGTAAGCCACAGCCTTGTGGCAATATACAGATTAATAAAAATGGGTTAATTCAAGATGTAAGAACTAGCTAGAAAGATCCTTGAACCATCAGTCAAACAGTGTTGGAACTAATACAGTTTTTGTGTGATTATTCAGGTCTGGATGGCTGTAAAATGAAAAAGCGCCATCTCTACTTAGAAGTCACCTGACTGGGCCTTTTCTGGTTGAGGCCAGAGGAGAGTGAGGGTCCAAACATGCACAGTTATGAATCATAAGAAAGTTAATTCTGGGACCCAGAACTCCCCCATCCCTGACACACAGACTTCTCCAAACACCCAAAGCATTGCACAGATCCCTCCCCCAACAACGATGCTCAGTCCCCCACAACAACCAAAGAGAAGTCTATACCTTCGGGACCTCCTCCCTCCCCTTCAGAACTAGTCTTCTTGTTGCTGTGACAAAATGCCTGGTAGCAGCAACTTCAGGAAGGAAGGTTTGTTGGGGCTCACTGTTTGGGGGTTAGCCCAGCGTGACAGAGAAGGCATGACAGCAAGAGCTGGGACTGCTGCACACGCAGCGTCCACAGTCAGGAAGCTGAGAGATCAATGCTGGGCTCGGTTCACTTTGTTCCATGAAAGAGCCCAGTGTCCTACTCAAAGACACACCTGTGTGAGTCTTAGCCTTTAATGAGTCCAGATCCTGAAGTTTATAATATTAGCCATGAGACTTTTTAATAAAAGCCTCTGCTTTAGGAAAACGTGTGTGCCCGAGACTGCTCTTGCCCTGTGGAGATTATCTATGTTTTTATTCTCACTTTCAATAAATTTGTACTTTGGGGCTGTAGAAATAGCTGTTCAGTTAAGAGCATTTATTGCTCTTATAGAAGACCCAAGTTAAGTCCTTCCACACACACATACACACACAGACACAGTAGGCAGCTCACAATCACCTGTTGTCTAATGCCTCTGTAAGCATGTGCACACACATAGCACACAGTTACCCAGACACATGTATACACAGAAATAAATGCACACTCTCTCTAATTATCTTTGTTGCATCTAGTTCCTTGTTTGAAGCACAAAGAACCTAGACAGTGTGTCGCAGGAGACCCTGGCAGCAACAACACCCAAGTCAAAGAGCCATCTTGGAGAGAGGCTGGGAAGAAGAGGTACGGATGAGGTGACTGCAAAGACAGCTGTCCTTTCCCCCAGCTGAAGGGGATGTTTAGGCACAGAAGAGGCCAAACGGGGAGTCACCCAGCTCTGTCAGCATAAAGGGACTTCCAGAAAACCCACAGGTCCTGGAATGGGGTATAGAACATCCTCTGAGGGTGGTGGTCTGGAACCAGAAAAGGTACAGGTGAAGAACTGGATTGGGAATGACATGAAGAGGAAGGAGGTGGGGAGGAGGACGTCGGGGTTTGAGAAATGACAGGGGAAACCACAAAATGAGTTTCCAAACAGAGGTGTGTGGTGGTTTCCTCACATATCCTATGAAGCGTGAGTGTTGGGGTGACCCAGGGTGCTCCTGGAGTGCACAAAGCATATAAAACAGGGGCTCAAGAAGGAAGCTGGGGGTGGGGAGAGTCAGCCACTGCTGTGCTGGTTCTGGGGGCAGATGGGAAGCTCGGCATGCCTGCTCGCACATCCATCCCCCCGTAATTCAGAGGGAGGATTACAATCCCAAATTGCCAGTGAGTTGCTGAAGATCAACCTGCTGGTGTGACTTGTCCTAACTTAGCAAAGCTAAAAAGAACCAGAGCAGGAGCTGCACCCAGCTCCGTCAGCAGGACCACAAGGCAAGATGGCCCAGCAGGGAAAACCACTTGCAACTCAAGACCGATGATCTGAGTTCAGTCCCCTGGGCAGGACATGCGTGGTAAGAAGAGAAAACCGACTCCCACAAGCATACTCAGGCATTACACACAGACAGATGCTCCCACACACAGACACAGACAGACAGACATGCACACAACTACAATAATACCAAATAAAAATTTGAAAGGAAACAAATGGAAAGAATCAGAGGCTGATGGTCCCTATCTCAAATCTGATTCTCCCCTGGGCTTTCCAGAACAAAAGAGAGGGTGGCAGACAGAAGGGAGCCCCACAACGAAGTAAGCAATCCCATGGCAACCCACCATCATGCTGGAAAAGACTCCTTTTCTATGTCTATCCTTCATTCAGGAAGGTGAAGGGGAGAGAGTCAGGAAGGGGGCTTGCTGAAGAACATGGCTTCTGGAAACAGTTCTGAAGGAAAGGCCAGCTTTAAGAGTTAGAACAAAGGACAAATGCCAGTCTGCCACCCATTTGCCCAAGGCTGCCCAGTGAATGACCTTAAAGCATCTGAGGTAGTCCCGTAAATACCCAATGGGGGAAGCAATTAGGTAGGGCATAGCTCCAGTTCCAAAGGAAGAGACAGGCTGAGAGCAAGACACTCTCTGGGGAGGGAGAGCAGTGAGCATTGAGGAGACAGTACTGGGGAGACTCTCAGCACCCCTCCTGGAGGCCGGGGACCATCATCACTCACTGTCGGGGCATTTCCAGGGGGCAGAAGCTCAGACCAGCAAGGCCTTGCCAGCCCATAATTACCTCCTCCCTTTCCTGCACTTTTAAACTCCGGTGGTAGTTCATCGTCAGCAACTCATTTCCAGGGAGAGATCCTGACTTTTCAGAATTAATATGTGCTTGTTAGCTGTGCCCTAAGTCAATGCCTCACATTAATTACACTTGGCAATGAGAAACGGCGCGTTGGGGAGGGCAAGTCGGTGCAGAGAGCTTGTTAGGACTGACGAGTGTCGGAAATGTTTCGGGGAGGCAGCTGTGGAGCAATTTGGGACATCCTTTAGGCCTGGCGCCAGAGGGCCTGGTGGGGAGCACCTCGCCCCATTTACCTGCGTAGTCTTGGAGCACAGCTGCCTGCTATGAGGTCAAGGAGCCTGTCGGAACACAGGAACCCCTGACTTCACCTCTCAGAGCTGTATTGCATGGGTATACAGTACAAATATGTAGGGTGTGTGGTGTGTGTGTGTGTGTGTGTTTGCATGTGTCCAAATGTGCTTGTGGGTGCACAAGTATACAGGGCACCTGTGGAGATCAGAAGACAGCTATGGGTCTCTGTCCTCAGGTGCCTGCCATCTTTTATTTGAAATAGGGTCTACCCTGGAACTTGGTCAAATATGCCAAGGTTGATTGGTCCTCTAGCTTCCAGCCTGTCTCACCATCGCGGAAACACACAGGTGTACACACTGCATCTGGCTTTACATGTGGGCTCTGACCCGAGGATCCAAACTCAGGTCCCTGCACTGAAAAGGCAAGCACTTTACCACCTGAGCCGCCATCTCAGGCTGACATCTTCCACTCTGTCCACCATGTTGTCTACGTTCCCAAGCTGTGCTCCAGAAGGCTGAACCCCCACAGCTCGCACCCTGTTCGGGTGGCCGAGGGGGGAGTGTGAGACTAAGATCAGGCATAGCATCTGACCAGCAGTCTCACAAGACCCCCTCCCACATCCATCACGCCCCGCCCCATCGCATACCAGCGTGAGACCTAAGATGCGATCCAGAAGGTGATTCCTTTAAAGGCTCAGCAGCCCCAGCCCTAGTCATCGTGGGCCAGAGCTGCTCTGTCCCGGCTGTGCTCTTTTCTGAACTCTGACCTGCATTGTTGATCCATGTAATTGACAGGCAGGGTGTCTTTCCCCACTGACTTTTACTTTCGTTCCATTACTATAACAAAACACCTGAGGCAGTCCATTTATAGAAGGAAAAGATTTGGGGTTGGAAAGATGGCCCAGTGAATAGGAGCGCATACAGCTCTTGTGCCTAAACTAAGTGGCTCGTGCCTGCCTGTAACATCTGATCCAGAGGAGTTCAATGGTTCTGGCCTTCACAGGTACTGGTATTCATGTGTGCATAGCTCATACATAACTACACATGCATACACACACACACAATTTTATTTTTTTTGCATTAATTCTTTATTTATTTATTTAAGATTTCTGCCTCCTCCCCACCACCACCTCCCATTTCCCTCCCCCTTCCCCAATCAAGTCCCCCTCCCTCGTCAGCCCGAAGAGCAATCAGGCTTCCCTGCCCTGTGGGAAGTCCAAGGACCACCCACCTCCATCCAGGTCTAGTAAGGTGAGCATCCAAACTGCCTAGGCTCCCACCAAGCCAGTACGTGCAGTAGGATCAAAAACCCATTGCCATAGTTCTTGAGTTCACAGTAGTCCTCATTGTCGCTATGTTCAGCGAGTCCGGTTTTATCCCATGCTTTTTCAGACCCAGGCCAGCTGGCCTTGGTGAGTTCCTGATAGAACATCCCCATTGTCTCAGTGTGTGGGTGCACCCCTCACGGTCCTGAGTTTCTTGCTCGTGTTCTCTCTCCTTCTGCTCCTGATTTGGACCTTGAGATTTCAGTCTGATGCTCCAATGTGGGTCTCTGTCTCCTTTCATTGCCTGATGAAGTTTAATATTCAGGAGGATGCCTATATGTTTTTCTTTGGGTTCACCTTCTTATTTAGCTTCTCTAGGATCACGAATTATAGGCTCACTGTCCTTTATTTATGGCTAGAAGCCAAATATGAGTGAGTATATCCCCTGTTCCTCTTTTTGGGTCTGGCTCACCTCACTCAGGATAGTGTTTTTTATTTCCGTCCATTTGCATGCAAAATTCAAGAAGTCATTGTTTTTTACTGCTGAGTAGTATTCTAATATGTATATATTCCATACTTTCTTCATCCATTCTTCCATTGAAGGGCATCTAGGTTAATAAAAACAAATCATTTTTTAAAGAAAAGATTTATTTGGGCACGGGCTTTTAGGAGTTTCTGTCCATGTTCAGCTGGATCCATTGCTTTGGAGTCTGTTACCAAGCAACAGATCAGGGCTGGAATACATGATGGAGAAAAACACTTTATCTCTTGTCTAGAATGCAAAATAGAAAAAGAAAAAGAGTCGATGATTCTACTAACCTTCAAGGACACAGTCCCCAGGATCTGAAAACCTCCCTTATGCCTACCTAGCAGGTGTGTCCAACTCAATGCCTTTGGACCACATGTGACCAAGGACAGCTATGAATTCATCCCAACTCCAAATAAGAACTTACTTAAAGCATCAGGAATTTTTTATTGCTTTTATTATGTAACTCCATTGCTTGGTTCTTAGTCATGAACTTTGTAGATGACAGCACCTGTCCCAACCTCAAAAAAGTAGACACCGCTATAGGTTTCCAGCCCTCCCAGAAGTGTCAAGCTGGGGCCAAGCTTTAAACATGTAGATCCATGGTGCTACAGGGTGGGGAACAGGGAGGTCTAGGAGGAATGTTCCAGGTAGTTGTGGGTAATCCATCTAGAGACTATCTACTAATATGTATCTATGTGTCTGTCTCCTAGTCCTACTTTCTCCTAATCTCCTTTTCCCTCTCTTCCCCCTCTCCTTTTTTTCTCTCTCCTCCTTTATCTCCTCTCTTCCCTCCCCACTCCTTTTCTCCACTTAGAACTCCACAGTTTCACTCTGCCCCTTGCTGAGACTGTTGATTTGCTACCTCAGCACATGCAGGGGAGCAATGAAGTCTTCCATTCTAGACTGTACCCACGCAAACAGTGAGACAAAGTAACTTTTTGCCCATTATAAGTTGCTTTGATCAAGTATTTGTTTCAGTCATAGAAAGCTGAAGAATGGGAGGGGAAAGCTGAGGAAGAAAGAAGGCAAGGGAAGGAGCAGACCAGCATACAGCAAGTACCCACTGCCTGACACACTTTAAATCGTGTGACTTTCACACACACTTTGAAAATGCCCCAGTTTTCAAATGAAAATATGGGACTAAGTCCCCAAATAAATTTTAGCTAAATTATCAAACCAGGGCAGAATCAAGACTCAGACCCACCAAATCTTTCTTTAAATTCTTATTTATTAGTACATTTGTGTATGAGTGCATGATATTGGGTAGGGACACACACACATACACACACACACATACACACACACACACGCCATAACATGCTTGTGGAGGCTAAAGGAGAGCTAGATAGATTCTCTCCACCTTTGCTTGGATTCTGGGGCTCGAACTCAGGTTACCAGAATCGCTCAAGTGCTTTTATCTGCTGAGCCATTTGTCTGGCCCCAGAGCCAGGATACCTTCACAGCATATGCTGTGTGGTACCATCCTGTGTCCCCAGATAAGACTCCAGTCTAAATTCTGCCACTCAGTACTACAGTGCAAGCAGGGCAGAATTCAAAACGTTCACTAAGAGGAGACAAGGATGCAGCTTAGCAGAGAAATCCTAGTCACCAGCCAGGCAGGAGCCTAGATACAGCCCCCCACTGCTCCATTGCCCTTAGCTCTCGGCAGACACAGATGCCCCTCTGACAAAACCAGAGGAAGACTAGTTACTGGCAGAGATGCTGGGGGAGGCTTACTGCAGTGCTTTCTTGGGGACTATGTATTTTCACTTATTTTGTTTTTTTTTTTTCCTAAACAGAATCTAATGTCGCCCATACTAACTTCAGACTCGCTATATAGTCTATATATTAGACAATGACCTTGAACTTCTGGTCCTGTTTCTACTTCCTGAGTGCCAGGTTTATTCACTACTAAAAACAGAACCCAGGGCTTCACCCATACTGAACTGAACTACATCCTCCGATGACTCTGTCTTCTTTAACCAAGAGTTGCATTGCTTTCTTCCAGAGAAAATGCCAACAGACCCATGTGGAGATGCCTGGGTATTTGGAGCTCCATAACTATTTATCCTCCAGGATGTTCCTTAATCTCTCTTCCACATCTGTAAAAGGGAGCTCTCTGAGACGGTATCTATTCAACAGAGTGTTACAAAAATGAATCTAGTTGGTCCATGCAAAATATGTGGACTGGAGCTTGAGAGATGACTCAGCAAAAACGTGAGTTTAAATCCCCAACACCCACATAAAAAAGATGGACACGGATGTACTCTTGTAACCACAGTACTAGGGAGCGGGGTGGGGGGGAGAGCTTACTGGCCACCAGCCTAGCTGAAAACAGAAGTTCCAGGTTCAATGTGAGATCCTGCCTCCAAAGAGTAAGGCAAAGAGGGAGAGAACAGCCTCTTCAATGACCTCATCTGGCCTCTGAGTGCATCAGCATGGTACATCCACCCATACATACATCCAAGTGAAGATACACATACAACATACACCACACACACCACACTCACATATTACACTCGTACACTGCATACATATACACAACACTACTACACACACACTCACACACCACACACATGTACACACCACACACACATACACACACACTGCTTAGATTAATGCCCACTACATTGAGAGAGCTGTCTACATGTGCTATTATTACTATATTTTGTTACTAACTCTTCTATATTTATGGATTTTATGAGTAATTGCTGCCTTAGGGATTTCAGTCTTCTCAAAAAAAAAAAAAAAGAAAAGAAAAAACAGGCTAATTTTGATGGATGTGCTTGTGACCTATTTTTCAAATAATTGCTACTTTCAATTGAACAGTCTCTCCTTATGGCTTGACAGGTGGCATATTTATTGACATTCTAAAGTGTGTGTGTGCACGCGCGTGCACACACATGTGTGTGCTCTCAGTCTTGTCTAACTTATCATTTTAATTCAGAGGCTGAAAAACACTGTTTCTGACAGACTACTAACTACATAATTGCTGGAAAGTAAATCTTAGGTGAGGCTTTGCCCCGGAACCCATCAGGGTAACATGTGTTCTTCGCTGTGTGTGAAGAACACAAGCCAGCCCTCCCAGCAGCCATGGCACCCTCCCTGAGCTGGGATTACAAATGTGCTCAGCTGCTTTTGAGACAGTGTGAACGAAGGATCAGCGCTGCCTCCAGACTCACCTCCATCCCTTCCAGCCAATCAGAGAAGAGCTATAAGTGCCTCCTGTTCTCCCTAAAACACTTCAAAGAAAGGGAGTCACAAACGTCTAGTGTAAATGTCACGCTGTGTGGACAGTGCAATTGGAGGTGGTTCCATGCAGAGGATTTGGTCCTTCTGCTTCTGTTCATCCTCAACCCTGCAAGATATTTACAACACAAGGACTACAGATGTAAAAATAAACACCGGTACTACAATCTAATTATTGTCGCTTTCTGCCTACCATGCATATCTTTAACAGCCCAGGATTCGCATCCTCCTCTTCAACCTTGGAGGACTAGAGGCAGGGCCAAGAGACCGTGCTTCTGAATCATCCTCCTCAGTCAGGGGACCCAGAGAGGGCTCGACAGACTTTGGAATTAAATAGCACAGTGTTTGTGTCCTAATTCTACCTTTAAGCAAGACATTTAGTGTTCTTGGGACCATAGAGATGGTGCTGTGTGGGTATAAGGACCTGAGTTTGATCTCCAGAATTCACATTAAAAAAAAAAAAAAAAGTCAGGTGTGATGGTGCACGCTTATAACTCCAGTGTTGGGAAGGCAAAGACTGGTGGACTCCTCCATCTGGATGGGGGCAGTCTTCCCTACTTGATGAGCTCCAGGCCAGTGATAAACAAGATGGACAACACCTGAGGAATGACAGTTGCCATTCACCTGCATCCCTCATACTTGTACATGTAGTGATACACACGTGTACACGTGTGCGCATGTATACTTCATACGCACACATGAATAAATAACTTTGTAAAATGTTAAAGATGCACCGCCCACCCAGGGGGGCCATCAGCTCTGCCTCTCCACACACCCTCTGAGGTGCGACTCCCTCGCTAACAGCGTTTCTGACCCGAAATTAGAAGAACCATGTTAGGAGTAAGCTTCCACATGCCTGCTTTCTCTACCCAAAGTGGAGCAGTGGCCTGGTGATGATTTCCCAGGCTGGCCTCAGAAAAGCCGAGTAAGGGATGGGGTCAGAAAACAGGGGCTAATAAAAGAAGGCACGTGAAGGCCTTTGGACCCGCCGTCAGCCAGCCCTTCTGTGTCTTCTCGGGGCACACTGTAAACTGCAACAGGCCGCCAACCAGGCTGATGTGTAGAAACCTGAACATTCCCAGCAGAGACTTGGGTCCAGTCATGAGACACACCTATTTCTTCACAGGGTAGGAAGCAGGCCAACCAGAACGGCTGCTCTCAGGCTTCTCAACCAAGGTGTGACCTATGTTGAAAAGAAATTGAGAACTCATTCTATAGGCGTTGACACAGTTTGGGTGAGTCCATTCCTGAACCGCTGCCCTCTCTGGTGAATGATCCTTGGCAGGGTGTTTCTTCTATATTGAAGACATCATTAAATCAGTGTCTACATCATAAGAGCCTTCTTTCCCTGGGGCAGAATCTCCACCTGGACACCTGGTTCACTTTCTGGAACGCTCTTTGTCTGAAGTAGAAGCATTATGGTTTGGGCTGAATTGTGGTAGAGTATTATTTATCTAACATGTGTTAAGTCCTGGCTTCAACACCCAGCAGCACAATAATCAGGTGTGATGGCACATACCTGTAATTCCAGCACTTGGGATGTAGAGAGGAAGATCACAAGGCCAAGGTCATCCATGACTGGTTATGGAGCTTAAGGTTAGCCTTGGCTCCATGATACTCCATCTCAAAAAAAAAAAAAAATACAAATGAAGAAAAGAGGCAGGCAAGATGACTCGGTGGGTAGAAGCATTTGCTGCAGAAGTCTGAAGACCTGAGTCACGTGATGGAAGAAAAAGGCAGTCCCTGAAAGCTGTGCTCAGAGCTCTAGTATGCTGTGGCATGTGTGACCACGCTCATATATCAGCCACATGCATATACATTAACAATAAGCAAATTTTAATTTAAAGAGAAAAAAAGAAAACAAAATACATCTTTAAAAATAAAAAGAACAGAACTGATATGGGATGCCCTTATGTATGCTGTGAATATGCTTTATTACCATTGGTTAATGAAGAAACTGATTTGGCTAATAACCAGGCAGAATAGAGCCGGATGGGAAATCCAAGCAAAGATAAAGGGAAGAGGAAGGCAGAGTCTGGGGGCTGCCAGCAGTCGCCAGAGGAGTAAGACGCCAGAGCATGACCAGTAAGCCACAGGGCATGTGGCGATACACAGATAGTTAGAAATGGGTTAATTTATATGTAAAAGCTAGCCAGTAAGAAGCCTGAGTCATCAGCTAAGCAATTATAATTGATATTAAGCTTCAGAGTGATTATTTGAGAACTGGCAGGCGGGAAAGAAACCTCCAGTCACACAGAATGGCGATAAAGGCATGGTTCAGTGGTTAAGAGCATTTAACTGCTCTTCCAGAGGTCCTGAGTTCAACTCCCAGCAACCACACGGTGGCTCAAAACTATGTCATGAGATCTGACTCCCTCTTCTGATATCCATGAATACAGAGCACTCATGTAGATAAAATACATGAATAAAGGAATCCTTAAATTTTGGGAAAGAAAAAGAAAAACGCAGATCATAGAAGAAAGAGAGCAGCGTGCTCTGGGCCAGAGAAGATCTCATCAAGGACTACGGGGGCTTGGTCTCTGTTTCAGTTCATACTCTCTGTGTGTCGCCAGGCTCATCCAGGAGGCTGGAACGTTCCACTGGCTGCTCCTGCATCTGAAGTGTCTTTCGCTCTGACCCTCTTGCCTGGGACCCTGTCCAGCCCCACATCTACAGACTCTTTATAAGAGAAATGGTTTTCAAAATGTGCTTGATTCTCTGTAGGATGTAAGAGACTTTAAAGATTTTTTTTTAATTTTTCATTTTCATGTATGTGCGCTGTGGTGTATAAGTGTACGAGTGTGTGAGTGTGTGTGTGTGTCCAGAAGAAGGTTTCAGAATCTCTGGAACTGGAGTTAACAAATGGTTTTGAGCTGTCCAGTGTGGGTTCTGGAAACTGCAAGAGCACCAAGCATCTCTCCAGCCCAATTTTAAAGCAATTATCATGATATAATGCCAGGCACATAACAGATCTGTGGTTAAACCGCTTGGATGAATTAAACTAAATGGAACTCAATCTTGGCCAAGAGGAAAGGTCGGCAATATAAAGCAGTATAAGTAGCTTAGGCACATGTCAGTACAGGGTGATGGCGGGGAGAATTCTGCCCACTGAAGGGTGCTGACCCCAGGAAGAGAGTGGCTACTGCACAAACTCAGGAAGTAGGAGTGTGGCCCAGGACTGCTAGGTAACCGACTTCTCAAGACAATCAGTGTCAACATTTTTTAAAAGACTTGTTTCCTGTTTTATTATGCATGTGTCCTGTGTATGAATATGTGCGCATGAGTGCAGGGCCCACAGAAACCAGAAGAGGGCACCAGACCCCTGGAGCTGGAGTTACAGGCAGTTGGTAAAAGATGGATGTGGGCGCTGAGAACCAAGCGCAGATCCTCTGCAACAGCAGCAGACAGTCTAAGCTGCTAAGCCATTTTTCCACCCCACCCCCCAACACCCACTGTGTGATGTTTATGTGAACAGAGCTGACACTTATGGCCAAGAGGATGGCTCAGTGGGTGAAAGGACCTGAGTTCCGATCTCCAGTGCCCACTGAAAAGCCAAGTGGATTAGTCCTCTCCTGTGATCCCAGCACCAGGGTGGCAGAAATAGGCAGACCCCTTGAGCTCATAGGGATCAACCTAATGAAACAAAAGTTTTAGCTTCCACACAGATCCTGTCTGAAAAAGAAAAAAAAAAAAAAAACAAAAAAAACCCAGCAGAGTTGGATTGATTAAGATTGAATAAGACACCCAGTACTGACTTCTGGTCCCACACATTTACACATTCGTGTGCACAGGCAACTGCATACAAACAAGCGCACAGGCTAACATGTCCATATGTCCCTCTACATGTGAATTAGTACCTCATTCACAATCCTGAAAACACTGTGAAAACCAACATATTTAGAAAAAAAATCAAAATGGCCCAAGTGCTACCAGTGGCCCGAGAGCCTTCAGTTTATAAAACAATTATAAACTTCCGTTTATAAGCCAATTCCCTCAGCATGCTCTCTCATCGCCAGATGCAGCCTGGCATTGTACAATCCTGCACACCCAGGCCCCTCGGTCACCTGCAGTGGAGGAGAGAGTCTAGACATTTCTCTTAAACCTGACAAGTGCATGAGTCACTCTGTAAGTAACGCGGATTCAATGCAGATTCTGAAGTGCCTACACTGGTGATCTTGTAAGGTAATCCCAGAATCCCCATGGTGGAATTGCTCCGTTTCCAAGGGCTTGTTCTCGCTGGCAATAAAGAGCCCCTGGCATCGCAGCCCAAGCTGCAAACAAATCATAATGAGTTGGTCTGGACCATGGAGCTTGCCTTGGGGTACAGCCTGCTCACTGGGTTCCTCTGCAGCATGCCCACTAAGGGGGGATGGGGCTGAAGATGGCTCAGGGTACTGGGGTCATGGATGAATCTCTAACAACAAAATGAGCCCCGGTTCCCCAGAAGACCACCGCCCTAGTTTCCTTCGTGTGGCTGTGGTAAACACACCCTCGCGAGATGGAAGCAGAGAACCGACCTGCCTCAAGTTCTCCTCTGACCTCCGCACGCGCATTGTGGGATCTACATGCACACTGTAATTTTTAAAAATAAATAAAAGGCAATTTTAACAAAATTGGACTTCATTGCTGACTGCCAAACTAGAGCCTACATAGTCCTGTGCTTTGGAATCAACGTTAACAGCTCCGCAGGCACTGCTGGTATGGGGAGTCTGTGAGCCCCAGGCCTACACACCCTGTGAAAGTGACCGAGGAACAAGGTTGCTGCTCCCAAAACGAAGCCTGAAGAGAGCCGAGCTAATGTCAAACAGGGCCTCGGAGAATTCCCAGAATCTTAGTCTTTACACAGCTACTCAGCTCAGATTTTATATGATGGTCAAAACAAGTGGTACGGAGGCTGGGGGTGGCCAGATAGCCTAGTTGGTAAAGACATCTACCACCAAGCCTGGCAACCCACGTTTAATCCCCAGGACCCACATGGTTGAAAAGAAAAAGTGACCCCCACTTGCAACTGCCCTCTGACTTCCAGAGGAATTCCACAGTGTGTGTGCGCGTGACTCCCACACATGCACACACAAAATTGTAGTAAACTTTAAGTGTAATTTAAAGTCTTTTTAAACAAGGAGAGATAGGTAGGCGTGTGTGTGTGGAGTCTGAATGGGAACTATCTGATTGAAAGGGACTGGGCAGATGGAGTCGGAGCTTTGCTCTCCTGAGATACTCTATGACTTGGAGATTCCTGTTTCCAGAGCTAGTCAGCCCCTTCCAGATCCAAAGCTGGACACTGCCAGCCTAGGATAATAGACAGCAAACCCTAATTTGCAGGCTTTGGAGCCAGGCCCCACCTTGTTGCTGGGGAACCTTGGGAATTTCAGAACTTCAGTTTGCTGAGCTGGTAAACGAGCATTCATTAAGTAATGCACATAGGCTACAGGTGTGGCTCAGTCAATACAATGCCTGCCTAGCATCCACAAAGCCCTGAGTTCGATCCCCTGCACCACATAAAGCAGGCATGATTGTTTCCCCAGCACTTAGGAAACAAAGGCAGGAGGTAAGAGAATCTTAAGTTCAAGGTCACCCTCAGTGGCATCATGAGTTTAGGACAAGCCTGGGATACCTGAGACTCTGTCTCATAAGCAAAGAGAGTAATAAAAGGTGTTCACAAGGTCCTCGGGTTTCTAGAAGCAAAAGCCCAGGGCCTTCGGCCCCCAACACCAAGGACCTGCTTTCTGACTGTCCTCAACTTCCCTCCCTCTTGGCTGCCGCTCCTGGCCCTATGCAGAATGCCCAGAAACCCTCCTCACCCGGATTCCCAATTTCTAGGCCCACACTCGGCCAGCAAGTTCAGGGCAGACTTTGCCCTGCACCTTCCTTGCCCGAGCAAAGCCCTGGGCAGGAAACCATGACCATACCGTATGATGTGTGAGTGGGAGGGGGGGGGCTTCCTCTTGAGCCTACAGGGCAAAGTCAGGTGGCGGGGGAGGGGAGGAGAAAGCATGGGCTGCAACTCACACCTCACTTATTTGTAAGTAGCCCATGTGGTTTCACTTCTCACCCACTTTTCCAGTGGGAGCATGCGTGTTAGCACCTGGGGACACCTGGGTCCAATTAGCCTGACCATTTCCCTATGAAATGGTCGTCTCCGAGCAGCGGGACTCTTCTGCTCTCCCCTAGTCCACAAAGAGGTGGGGCTCTGCCCAGATTTAGGATGGCAAAACTAGAATTGGAGAGGGTGCTTGGGAAGTTCCCTCCAGGGTCCGCAGAAAGAGATTTCAAACACCTGGTGACCTTGTGACTGCCAGGCGCCCGGATGTTTGGCATTCCTCAATGGCCACGCTGGACCCAAAATGGAAGCCAGCCTGGCTGAGTGCTTCAGAGGGCACTGGGGCTGCAAGGTCACCTTTGCAGGGCCTGGCTGGATTTCATGGTCCTCGGTGGGCCAGATAAAGATTTGCTGAGGGTAGGAGTCCCGGGCCACCTGCTGGGAGGCTGGCCCAGCTGGGGAAGCTGCCCAGCCTTCCATAGCACTAGGAAAACAAAAATGGCTTGCCCTTCCTGCTACCCCAGATGTCCCCCTAACACCTCCATGGACTGAGAATAAATCACTGTTCTCTCATCTCCAGTGGAGGCCAGGACTTCCCATGCAGGGCAAAGGGGCCTTGGTCCTCATGAAGACTGAGGCCAGCTCTGGATTCACCAGCACAAGCTGGAATTGCATTCTGAAATGAGTAAATTCATTCATTTTTACAGTTTACTGTCTAGCTCCCTCAGCAATCAGGTCAGATGAAATGCTGGTTTTTCCATGGTTGTCTGTGTGTGTGTGTGTGTCTGTCTGTCTGTCTGTCTGTCTGTGTGTATGCTTGTCCCTCTCTGCATATGTGCTTGTTCCTGTGTACGTGTGTGTCTGTATGTGTGTGTATGTGTGTGTTTGTCCTTCTGTGTATGTATCTGTCTGTGTGTATGCTTATTCCTCTGTGTATACGTGTTTGTTCCTGTATGTGTGTGTGTTTGTGTATGTGTGTACTTGTTCCTGTGCAGGTGTGAGACAGTGCATGCCCTCATGTGTTCACCTGTGCTTGCACAGCAGCCAGAGGTTTCTTGGGTGTCTTCTTCCAGCTATCTACCTTTGTGTTTGTTTGTTTTTGAGATAGTGTCTTACTGAGCTCAGAGCTCACTGGTTGCCTAGACGGGTTGGTCTGCAAGCCCTAAAGATCTGCCCATCTCTACCTCCCCAGAACGAGGGTTATAGAAGCATGTCACCACCCCAGAGTTTTCCCAGGGTTCTGGGGACTGGAACTCAGGTCCTCATGCTTACTGAGCCATCTCCATGGGCTCATTTTAAAAAAGAATTGCCAGCTTAATAGTAACAATTAAGATTTTTCTATGTGTTTCTGTCTATGTGTAAATTTATTACTAGCAAAGCCAAACATCTTTCTATGTCTCTAGTGCTCTGTTCATTTACAGCTCTACTTACAAGAAGATTTTTGTCTTCAGTTTGTATAACTACTGTAGCATAGCTTGTGTTTATTTATAAGTACTTTTTATATAGGAAGGCTAATTAGTTGTCATATTTATCCCACTGAAACTTGTTATTGACTCACAAAACCCTTCACTTTATATCTGACCCCTTCTTCTGAGTGGTACAAGTTGTCAGCAGAACATATTGTCAGGAGACGTCCTGTGTATCACACTAAATCCAGAGAGTATGAGGTGCCCATCTTGCTGATCCAGCCGTGGTCATCTATGTCAGTGGCCTGCCTGCTTCCCCGCCCTGGGGCCAGGCCAGGTGGCAAACAGAGTCCCCTCACGAGTAGTCTAAGCAGCACTTTACCAAGCTGAGCTGACACCAGCCTCCGCATCAGCTCCCAGAGTTCTGGGCTCAGCTGCATATGTCAGCGGCCAGGATGGAAACCGTGAGAGTGATCAGGGACACCGAGTGCCAACAGATGTTTCTGTCCCTCGCAGTTACCGATCTAACAAGTCACCCCACAGCTGGCTCGGCTCTCCTGGGCTCTGCAGCTGAGGGGAAGGAGGTCTGAAAGCGAAGGGGTGAGAAGCAGCCTGGTGACTTCAGCGAGCGTCTGCACAGCAGGAACACAGCTGCCTCGGTCTGAATGTCAGGACAGACTCCACTCCGTCCTTCGTTCAAAACTGTTTCAAAGACGTGCAGGAGAAGGATCAAAGGTCGTCATCGATGGAACACATTGACCAGACTCATACAGAATGGTTAAGAACTTGAGCAGGGAGCTGGGGAAATGGCGAGGTGGATAAGGGCACTTGTCACACAAGCACCAGGGCCCCACGTGAAAAGTCAGGCATGGTCACAGCTGAACCTGTATGCTACAGAAGCAGGCATGTTCCTGGGGAGTGCCAACTGCCAGCCTCGCTCTAGGTTCAGTGAGAGCTTCTCTTGGGTGAGGATGTTGGAGAGTCATAGAGAAGGACACCGGGCGTCCCCTGTGGCCTCCGCTCATGAGCACACTGGCTCACACTTACACTACTGGCGTATACCACACTCACACACAAACAAAAACGATGTATAACAAACTTACAGTTTCAAAGGAGCTCCACAGAAAGGCTCAACACTGACACAGAGTGAGAAAGAGAGGCACAGGCTGCCCCTGAAGGCCTGGTGTCTCCACGCTGTTCAGAAAACTGCCCCTCTCTCACAAGGTCTCCACAGCATGTGCTTGTGCTTGTAGGTGAACCCTACAGGAGAACAGGACTACAGTCCTCCACCTTTGCAATCATCGCTTCGACAGGAGAATTAGCATCAGCTGTACCTACAGCAAGGTGGGTGTGGTAACTCATGTGGAAACCCAGCGCTGTCACGCTGATGCAGGACAATCATTGTAAATTCAAAACCAGCCTGAGCTATATGTAGTGAGCCTGCTTTTCTTCCAGGATGAGAACAGAGTCTGGGGGTGAAGCTAAGTGGGTAGAGTGCTCCCTAGCTTGCCACAGCTTGGAGTTCCACCTCTAATACTGGATCAACCAGGCATGATGGCTGATGGCCCTGGAACCCCAGTCCTCTTGAGGAGGAGGCAGAAGGTCAGCAGCGCAGGGTCATCCTGCTGTGTAGTGAGTTAGAGGCCACTGAGGGAGGGAAAAGAGAAGGAAAGAAGGGGGAAGGATTCATGGAGAGAAGGAAGGAGGAGGAATAGGAGAGGAGGGATGAAGGAAAAGACCGAAGGAAGAAAGAAAGGAAATAAGGAAGGAAGGAATAAAGGAAGGAAGAAGAAGTGAGGGAAGACCTTAATTATATTAAATTATATTAAATTATAGGGTCCCCCAAATCCACGGGATTCTTGTCTTAGTTGGGGTCACTATTGCTGTGATGAAACACCATGACCAAAGCAAGGTGGGGAGGACAGGTTTATGTCACTCACACTTCCATCTTACAGTTCATCGCCAAACACAGTGAGGGCAGGAACTCACGCGGAGCAGGAACCTGGAGGCAGGACTGGTGCAGAGACCATTGATGGGTACTGCTTACTGGCTTGCTGTCCATGGCTTGCTTGGCCTGCTTTCTTATAGAACCCAAGACCACCAGCCCAGGGATGGCACTGCCCACTGTGGGCGGGGTCCTCCCATCAATCACTAAGAAAATGTCTTCACTGCTATGGATTGCATCTCTCTGGAACGGTGAAGCGAAGCAAGCTCTCTGCTTCCCCGAATTGCTTCCTGTCAGGATAATAGAGAGCTAACTAAGGAAGGGGTTCCGGAGCGAATGTCTGTGAGCAAGCCTGTGCCTCTTTACTACCAAGCATCTAGCTCGAGTCTTCAGCCTCGGTACTTGTGCTCCTTAGTGCTTCTTACTACAGAATTCAGAGATTCCCAGGCTTTCTTGTGGTTTGAGTGAGAATGTCCCCCATAAACACAAATTTCTGAATATAGAATCCCCAGTTGGTAGAGATATTTGGGGGGCATTAGAAGGAATGACCTTGCTGGAGGAAGTATATCTCAGGAGGCAGGTGTTGAGGTGTAAAGGGCCTCCTACTATTCCCATTGTGCTCTCTGTCTCGTCCTCCCAGTTTAAGATGTGAAGTCTCAGCTGCTGCTCTGGTCACCATGATGGCCTGCTGCTTCCCTGCAGTGATGTGATGGGCTCCTATCCCTCTGGGACCTAAGCCCAAACAGTTGCTTCCTTCCAGAAGTTGTCTTGGTCGTGGTGTTTTATTATAGCAATAGAAAAGTAACTACACACTATCTTTCTCTTACACATACACACACACACACACACACACACACACACGTGTGCGGAGAGAACAGAAAGGAAGACAGAGACAGAGCAGTATAATGTTCTTGCTCTGAGCCTCCTCTGCAGCACAAAAGTCTGAACGACAACTTAAGAAGGCCTGTTGCTCGCATGAGTACCTAACAAAGAAGAAGCCAATAGAAGGGGAAGTGTGCCAAGAACGGGAGTCTTTGGGCACATGCCCACCAGGGACTAGGCCCAGCAGCAGGAAATGAAAGGGCCCACCTGGGAATCATCATAGCACACAGGCTGCTGAAGCAGGGGACCCATAGAGTGAGGGATGCAGTGGGGCAGCCAGGACAATGCATTGCCTTCCTGGAAAAAGCCAACAGGTTGCTCCCGACAAAGCAGAAGGTCCAGCAGGGAAATGAATCCCCGAGGGACACGTGTGCTTAGGTGGGATAACCTGGAGCTTTTGAGATGGAGACAGAGGAACAAAGAAAGAAGCGCAGGGGCTTCTGATACGGGATGAGGCAGCTGCATCCGGGGAGTCCCAGGCCACTGAGTGCCAAGAGCAGGGACTGCCTGTGTTGAATACTGCTTGACAAAGAAACCGCTCAGTATCAAGCTGCTATCAGGGGTAGCAGCACAGAAGGACAGGAGGAGTGAGGCCCGGAGCACCAGGGGGAGAAGCTAGTCTCACTCAGCATCCACTTCCTCTTTGCCTGCTCCAAAGGGAGGCTTCAGCAGAAAGGAAGAGGAAAGGAGCAGGTCTGGGGCCCTCAGGGAACCCTAGGGGTGCAGAGCAGGAGTGGGGAAGAGTTCAGGAGAAGCCGGGATGTTGGCAGGAGGATGCACAGCCTCTTAGCACCAGAGTCAGCCTGGGATGCTGGTCTCCTGACTCTTAGCCTGGTTTTTCCTCTGCAAGCATTTCAAATCCTAATTTTCTCTGTAGATGAATCTCTAAATTAAAGTAGGTTTTCTGGTTTTTGTGGCACTAAGGTGTGCTGGGCAGATCTCCAGCCCACCATTCGACACACACAGAAGCTAGAAAGAGTACAGGACTATGGCGGGTTCCTCGTCAGGGGCCCCTCCCATCTCCATTCACTTCTTGGCACTTTTGTGCCTTCCCTCTTTCACAGGCTTATCTAAACTGGGAGAAACAGAGCACCCTGGTACCTTCAAGGACAGCTTCTAGAACTCCACAGATAACAAAACCTACATTCGTTCTTGTAAAAATGGTGTGGTCTTTGTATACACTCTACTCAACTCCACTATACTTTGTTTTATATGGTGTGTGTGTGTGTGTGTGTGTGTGTGTGTGTGTGTATGTCTATGCGTGTGTTCAAATGTAGGTATGCACATATCATGGCTTATACATGGAGATCAGAGGACAACATCAGGTGTCAGTCCCAGCCCCTTCTATCTTGTTTGAGACAGGGTCTCTTGTTTGCAGCAGAGAACACCAGGCTAGCTAGCCCAGGAGCTTTCTGGAATTCTCCTGTTTCTGCCTCCCATCTCACCATGGAAGTTCTGGGGTTATGGAGACATGCACTACCGAGAGACTTTCTCATGGCTTCTAAAGATCTGTCCATCACTTATCAATCACCTGTTTGCTTACCTATCTACCTCCAAGCGTTTATTTGCCATATGACTTGCTATCATTATCTACCTTCTGTCTATCCTTTATCATCGGGTTCTCATGCTTGTGCACGAGAGATAATGGGCAGCAAGTTTGGTGACATCTCCCAAGGTCCCTGGAGTTCATTCCCCACTGAGTATGGCTCCCACACTTGTGGGTTGAACCCACCGCAAGTAAAAATTATTTGGATGGAATACAACTAATAAGGAATTTGTTCAGTTTTTTTTTTCTTGTCACTATACCCTAAATATATAACCATTTACACAGCATTCTTTTTTCATTAGGTACCATAGACAATGTAGAGATGATTAGCCGCCGAGCCAGCTCCCTGGTTCCTCTTCTAGGTGCTTGTGAGATCATGGAGAGGTAGACTTACACAGCAGTGGAGATGGGCCCTGGCCTGACCTCTGTTGCTCATGGAATATATAGTCTCCATCACAATCGTCAGGAGCAGGCATACATGCCCTTCTCCACCTCCCCCCACATAACGTACCAACAGCTCTCTATCCCTACCTCATGTCCAGCACTGTTCCCAGGAGGTCTGTGACCACCAGAAGCGGGACATGATGTCTCCATGAATTGGCCCTTTGGTTCCTGCCTCCCCAGGTCTCTGCTACTGCTGTGGCCGCTGCAGTCATAACAAAGATAAGACCGGAGGAGGAGCCTTGCTGTTCGTCTGCTCAGTGCTCAGCGCCGCTTCCAAGGCGGTTTCTAAACATCATCTCATGTGGCCAACACTTCAAAACCCCCAGCCCTCCCCCGATCACCCCAGCCCTTGATGCTGGCTTAAATGAGCCTTCTGGTGCCAAGACCTTGTTAGACATCTGGTTTCACTTGGCTTGGGCAGGGGGAGTTGGGGGCTAGGAAGGGTGGGAATGCAGCTACCTCAACTCAAACCAAAGCCTCCAACTCAGAAACACACAGCAAATCCGACCCCATGCAACTGCATTTCAGAACAGTAGGAGAAGGGAAGACGATGAGGATGGAGAGACCAAGGGTAGAGAACTGCGCCTCCTCCTCCTGGCCAGCAGGGGGCCCTGCAGCTGCCTTCCTTCCAACCATCCACCTGCTGCAGCCGGAGGTGGCCAGGCCTGAAGCTTGAAGTCAACAGTGCCACCCACCAGCAATCTCTCTTGGTCCTCTTTTCCCCTAGTCAACACTCATGGGCCTCCTGGTTCTTCCTCATGCATGCCAGTTGCACGAACTTATCCTGGGGAGAAAAGAACAAAGTATTCACTCTAGATAAGGCTCTAAAAAAACTGACTGGAAGTAGCAATTCTACCGAAGTACAACTTGGTGGTCCAGTGAGTTTATTGGGGTTATTTAAGGAAGTGTAAGTGAAGGGTTACCTGCAGGAGCATATGAAAAACCCTAAACAGTTACATCACCACACAGTGCTACCCCAACATGGACAATGATCTCAAAAAAACTGCCCTATGGAGTCCTCCATCCAGCTAACCTTCCAACTCCCATACACACTAGCACCTCCCAAGATCCCTTGCACCTGGGGAGGGAGACAAGAGGACTGCAACCCCAGCCGGAGTCTGTTATCCTTCATCCTGGTGGGAGCCTCACTCCGACACAAAACCTCCATCCTCCCTTCCCTATGCCCTCCTCACCTGACATGCAGACCTCATTGTTTCAAGCCCCAGTAGACCCATAGGCCTCTCCCGCCGACACTCACCTCTCTAGCTTCTGTGGGGCAATTGCTGAGTGATGCTTCCTTCTCCACTAAACTGAATGAGCTGTGAGAACAAGGATCATGGCTTGCTGCTCTGCCTGGATAAAAAATGAAAATGGAATGACGCTTCTCACCGGCACCTGCTGGGTCCCTGAGTTGGCTCTGCAGGTATGGATGGTCACCGAATGTTCACCTTATATTGTCTTCAAATGGTTGGAGTTCCCATCTAGGAATATGAATATTAGGCTTATACATTTAGCAGGCTCGAGATGATGCCATGTTTTGCTGTTGCTTTTTGTTTTCTGCAGAACTTTGATGTGGGGGAAAAAAGAGTACAGGGCAAAGGAGGAGCTGGGGGAGGGGGATGCAGGAGATCTGCGCACATGCTGCCAGCTGGCCTTGCATTTGTCCATACCTGGTAGAGCATGTCCCTTGCTCTTTTGCATGCTGCCAGTAGCTGCAGGCATTTCCATCTGTGACTCCAGCCCTAGATGGGCCGCTAACTCCAGAAGTCTGACGAGGAAGCTCTAAATAATGTTTTGCACTAACAACGTGGTAGTTGGAGGCGCTTCCATTTGGTCACAGTACTTCTTGTTTACTTTCTACCTCATAAGAAGTCTCCTTACATGGCCATTTTCCATCCTTTCCTTGAGCAAGCCCTCTGGACTCAAATGATCACAGTTTCTGACCCAGGATTCTCTGAGCCTCAGGCTGGCTGGTCCTCACAAGTCAGGGCCTCATCCGCCTGTTCATCACAAGCCAGGGTCTCGTCTGCCTGTTCATCACAAGTCAGGATCTCAGCCATGTCTTCATCACACCTAACATGTCACTGTGGAAGTCTATCTGGAGATATTCCCTAAATTTCTCTTCTTCAGACTTTCTGGATTCCTGAACCTGTTTCCCATTTGATGGAATGAAGTCTGGCCTTGCAGGCCACAAATGGAGATATGCCTTGGTTGCTGCAGAAACTTGTGATCTGTTTTCCTGCGGCTTTGCCAACTGTTCCACCCTGATCCCTTCCCTGGTTCCAGTGTCTCGGCACTCTCCCTTCGTCTTTGGGATCCAGATCTCTGAGCTCGGCCATGGAGATGTTAGGGCTAAACATTTTGCTATTGCACGAAAGAGGGAAGGCTGTCCCGTGTATGGTGGCTCATTTGACTACATCTCTCTTCTCTGTGTCCCCACCAATGGTATTTGCCTAGCCCCAGCTGGTGATAGGCGTGTCATCCAGTATCAAGATCAGCCTCCTGTAAGACCCCATCTTCAACCAGACCTCTTCCTAATCTAATGAGTGATAAACACCTTCTTGTGGGGGTGAGGGGTGGGCACCATTTTATTATTAAATCCTCTTAGATTCTACAGAGTCACCTAGGAGACAAGCTTCTGGTGATGTCTGTGAGGGAGTTTCCAGACTGAGTTAATTAACATAAGAGGCCCACCCTAAATGTGAATAGCATCATTCCACACACTAGGAACTTAGCTGAGTGAAAAGGAGAAAGCAAGCTGCTTAGAAAAGTTTAATATGGGGGCCCAAGTCAGACAACCCAGGGCCAAAGCACCATTCAGTTCCGAGGCTCAAAGCAACATGGGGGGACAACCACATAAGGGGTGTCAACACGTGTAGAAGGAGCTGTGGGCAGGCCTGCTTTTCATCCTGCCCGGCTCCCATATGGTTAGCTTTACACCCGAAATAACAACATGCAAACTGTATTCATATAAACACTGCCTGGCCCGTTATATCTAGCCTCTTCTTGGCTAACTCTCATATCTTGCTTAGCCCATATTTAGTAATCTGTGTAGCACCACGAGGTGGTGTCTTACCAGGAAAGATTCAGCATGTCTGTCTTGGGTTGGAGAATCATGGCGACTCGCTCCCTCGCCTCTGACCAAAGAGGAGAGGTATGGCAATTGCCTCACTTCCTCCCAGCATTCTGTTCTGTCTACTCCACCCACCTAAGGGCTGGCCTATCAAATGGGCCAAGGCAGTTTCTTTATTAACCAATGAAAGTAACTCCTCCATCAATAAAAGTAACACGGAGCCCTGAGATCTTGAACTCATTCTAGAATTATAATCTTTCCACGTGCAAACTAAAGGAAAACCAAAAAAATGGAAACACAGCCCTGGTCTTTTCAGTGAACAAGTATGAGCATCCTGGGGGCAGGCCATTGTAGGCTTTTATATCACTGCAAAGAAAGACCAGCAGGCCTTGGTAACGTGATGTTGTAAGCAACTGAGGAAGGCAATGTCCCATCTCTGTCTGCTGCAGTAAAAGCAAAGGAGAAGAGAAAGATTATGGTTGTTTTCATATGTGTGTGTGTATGTGTGTGTGAGAGTACAAGAGCTCTCAGAGCCTAAAAGAAGGAATCAGATCTTCAGATCTCCTTGAGATGGAGTTATAGGCAGTTGTAGACAACCATTGCAGGTGCTGGGAACTGAATTTAAGTCCTTGGCAAGAGCAGCAAGTGCTCTTAACCATTGGACCTCCTTTACAGCCATGATGCTAAATGTCCCAAGACTCTTTCTTGCCTCCATCTAAGACCTTGCCCTGGGTCTAGCCTGCAATGGATGCACCCTTTAAGGAAACTATGGGGTCCTAGGCCCTTCTTCATTCCCTTTTGCTCCTGACTATGAGGTGTTACATAACAAATTTCTCCATGTTAAGACACAGATGGAGGATCAAGATTCAAGAAGCGAACAAAGGTGACATGTCTGAGAAAGCTGAATTTAGACTGGTCTCAATGACCCTCCTCAGAGAGATAGAAGCAGTTAACACAGCCAGGACAGGAGACCTAAGCAGCAGAGCTGCTGGGAGATGGCATGGCTGTGGAGCTGACTCCAAGTTGTGCAGAGAACTCCAAGGATGGAGCTTCCTGAGTCATCACTTCCTTTGAGGTAGACTTTTCAGTGATGTAGCTCCCTCCTTCTGAGTCACTGATGCTGGAAGCAACCCTGATAAACTCATTGGTTCACCAAGCTGAACTTTGGCTCTGTGTTTTGTGTCTTGTTACTTTGTTCTGTTGTGGATTCCCTATCTGGGGTGAATAGTTTTGGGTACATTTATGATCCAAACTTTCAATTTTTTAAGACTAAGAACCTGGACAAAAAAAACAAAAAACAAAAAACAAAAAGCAGTTAAAATGTAGCTGTCTGGCCCTCGCCAATGCTGTGCATGTGTGTGTGTGTGTCTGCACTTAGACACACCACCAAGAGAACATGTCTTCTCTCGCATGGTACCTTGACAAAGTAGAGTGTTTGGTCAAAATTACCTTTCCACCAGGGAACAGATTCCATGTCTAGGAACCTGTATGCTTACCTGAATGACAGTTTGAAAATATCAACCGTTATAATGAATCACTGACAGTCAGATCCATGGGTAACCAATGGCACCATTTATTTAGGCTAGCAATTGTGAGACTCTAACATCACCCTGGTTAAGACATTGTGAAGGTTTTTAAAAAGAAAAAGAACGTATTGGACCAGGGAGATAAATAAAATAGAGTTTTGCTGTGCCAGCAGAAGACCTGGATTCAATCCTTGGAGCTCATGGAAGAAATGGAAAATCAGATATCAGGGTGTGTACTTGTAATCCATGGAGTCAGATGGATACTGATCTCACTGACCAGCTAGCTTAACTAGCCTATGTAGGATGTAGGGGAGACCCAGCCAATCACCTTGCTAGCAGGGGGCGGGGTCCCCCGCACATCTTTGATGGAGTTGAAGATTAGATAATTGTAGTTACTCTCTACATTATTTAGATTCTTTGAAATAGAACGTTTAGTATATTTATTATTTGTTCCTATTGTATATAGTTGTATTTGGTTTGGCTCTATCTTATTTAGACAAAAAGGGGAGATGTAGGGGAGACCCAGCCAATCACCTTGCTAGCAGGGGACAGGGTCCCCCGAGGATATTTTTTACTTATAAAGATTGCGGGTGTGCTCCCAGCCGCCCTTTCTTCTTTCCTGTTCTCCGCTGGAACTTCGGTTCTGTGAGTCTTTCCCTAATTAAAGCTGAATATTTTATTATAATTTCCGTCTGCTGTTCATTTACGCTGCGACAAACCTACTTAGTGAGTTCCAGGCCAGTGAGAGACCCTGTCCCAAAACCAAGACAAATAAAAACCAAGATAGATGGCAACTGAGGAATAATGACAACTGAGGTTGACCTCTAACCTCTATACGTGCGCACACACACACTACACACACACACACACACTACATACACACAAAGTCACAAATTATCATCAGGAACCCAAGCCCTTTAAGATTTAGGCTTGGAGAAAGGCAACTGGTGAGATGGCTCAGAGAGCAAGAGTGCTTGCCCCCAAACCTGACCCCTGCAGTTGATTACACACACACACACACATACATACTTACATACATACATACATACATAAACAAACAAGAAAATATAACAAAGATTAAAGCATGGACCCTCTCCTTCCATGGAGCAAAGTTGAATCCCAATAGTCTGCGGCTCTCCGGTGCAGACTCTCCAGCCCCAGGCCGCAGGAGAATGGCTGTTCCTGGTCTTGTCACCCCACAGACAGATTGGTTGGGAGAAAGTGCTTTGGTGAGTCCCAGAGTCAGAACATTCATGAATCTTCTCTCCTGGGTGGCAGGGTTGTCTTCTCTCTTGAATTCAGAAGGAGAGAATCCCTGTAAGATAAATAGATGCTCGCCCTTCTGCACAATATTTTATACAGGTACATGGTTTGGAAAATTAGGTCAAAGGAGGGAGGGCAAATAGTGATTCATTACCAGAGCAGAGGCAGGATTACCTCATCAGATATTCAAAGGTAATCAGTTTCTTCCCAATTGTCATGGTAATGAATCACCATTGTTAATAAATTGGGAAGTCAGTTACACCTTTGAGTAGCTGGATAAACCAGAGCTGCCTGGCATCTGTCTTCATTAGAAAGAAGCCAATGGGGTGACTGGTGGAGACTTGGGCACAGGACAGTGAGCCTCCATGTTCACCTGAAGATAAGGGAATTCCACCTTTTGTTTGACTTGCTCATCAAGGCCATCCAACCAAGAGAACCCAAGTATGACTTTAAACTTTCAGTCACCTGTCAGAAATCTGTCAGTGTTCCCTGGGGAAAGAGTCAAAGACGTCAGCAATTTGTTTGTTGACTGCAGCGACCATGGTAAGAAATAATTTCTGAACATCACTTGACTCAGGAGAGGTCTTTATTAGAATAGAATTTTCTTCTCCCTAAGCAAATAGAAATGAGGAATGGAATCCAATCACACACACACACTAACAACAACAACAACAATACCAATACCACCAACACCACTACCTCCACCAACACTACCTCACTGAACCTCTAATGTTTAATGAAGGAGACTTAAAATATCAGAAAATTGAGCATCTGTAAACTGGGTGTGGTGGCACATCTGAAATCCCATACTGCAGGTGGTGAAGCCAGAAAGATGAGAAACACAGGGTCAACCTCAGCTACAGAGTAAGCTTGAGGATAGACTGAACTGCTTGAGACTTTGTCTCTAGAGAGGGTGGGGATGGCTCAATCAGTAAAGCCCTTGCCGTGTAAGCATGGGGCCCTGAGTTCAGATTCCCAGAACCCATGTGGGGATGGATGGTGTGGTACACATCTCTAAGCCCAGGAGTCCTACAACAAGATCAGAGGCAGACACAAGAGAATGCTGGAAGATCTAGCCAGCTAGCCTGGCGTACACAGTGGTGAACAATAGCAACCCTGCCTCAAAAAAGATGGAAGGCAGCCCAAGGCTCTTCTCTCATTACCACATGCAAACAATCATACATGAGCACTCACACTCATACACATAAACAGACATGCATACACACACCACATCACATATCAAACACACAAACACATATAACTCACAAAAATACACATCATACACATACATTATACACACAAACACAACATGCATGTATTATACACTCACATCAATTACAGACATCATACACACACATCACAAACATCACACATATACAAATATTTTTAAATGGTTTTTTAAAGGAAGGAAAACTAGGGCAAAATGGCTAGAGCATTGTGATGAGAGCCAGAACCCACTGTGGCAGTTTATGACTCAATGAAGCAGCCGTCAGGCTTCAAGCTCCAGGGGATAAATCAGCTCAAACTCCATCCGCCTTCAGGACAGACAAATCTTTGGTCATGGAACCGTCAACGATCCAAAGATAACTTGGAATGCAGTTATAACTCTTTATTACTTTTAGGACCACCAAAAAAAAAAGTGGAAAAAAAACTGAGACGAATTCTGATCTGTGTGATATGGTAATGACATCTGACAAGTTCCTATTTATTCAAGGGTGGGGGATAAAAAAAGTTTTGTGTCTGATCATTGTGTCAAAATCCTGCAAGTCATTTTCGTTTCTCTTTCTTGGGCGAGATTTAAAAGCAAATCCCCGTGTGCTGTGTCATGTGATCCTGGGGCTGAGCGCGGAGACATTCAACAGTAATTTAATACAGAGGTTGGAGGGGCGTGTGTGGGAGAGAGACAGAGACAGATGAGGGTGAGTGAGGGAAAGGAGAGAAGAGAGGAGAGAGAGAGGAATGTAAGAGAGATATGAGAAGAGAAACAGAATTAGTGAAAAAGAGATCATCTTAGGGAAAATTAGAGAGATAGACACAAGAGCAGGAGAGAGGCAGAAAGAGGGGGAGAGAAAATAATTTGAAAGAGAGTCAGAGGGGTGAGAACAACAGAAAGGGTGCGGGAGGAGAGAAGGGAGAATCAGAGACCTAGATAGAGATGCAGAGAAACGAGAGGGGAAAGAATTAGAGAATCGGAGATGGGAGAGAAGAGAGCAAGAAAGAGGAAAGAGAAGTGAAGATGAGAAGGAAGGTGAATGAGGTGGAGAATTAGAGAGTCTGTCAAGAGACAGAGAGGGCTGAAAGGGGTAATGAATGACAAGCAGAAGGGAGGAGAGAGTGAAAGAGACGCAGAGAGAAGAGACCAAGAGAGAATTAGAAAGGAGAACAGAAAGGATAGAGATAGAGACAGACAGAGTGAAAGGGAGAGGGAGAGAGGGAGGGAGGAAGGGCAGGGAAAGAGGGAGGGAGACAGATGACCTACAAGCCTGTTACTGCTCAGTGTCTCATTTCCCCTCAGGAGAACTGGGTCTGATATCTTCCACAGCCTCCTGGGGAAACCCCTGGGTGGAGTGAGGAGGCCTCCGGATTGAATGGAGGCCTGTGCGCTGCTGTCCATGCCACACACTGTACAGACAGGCCTTCACCTAGCAACTCGGCTGAGATGTTCAAGGCAGGTTCATCACTCAGGCAGATGCCAACCCTCGGCCAAAGAGCAGCAATTCAGATCTCCGTGATCACTTCAGTTCTAGCCCTCGCCTCTAACCTACTCTGTGCAAAGAGGTGCGCACACACATGCACACACACACGTGTGTGTGCTCACACACAAGCACATACACACACGCGTGTGTGTGCCCATACACATACACACGTACACACACACACACACACACATACTTCTTCTCATCCCTTCATCTTCTCTATACTCTTCAACTCTTTTTCAATCCCAGACTAAGACCTGAAGATGGCAAAAAGCTATGAAGACTATAGGCCAACCCCATTCCTTTTCCCCTATTGTAAGTGAGACCCCATTAGAGCCCTGAGAGATCCACGGGTTCTGGGAGGCTGTTTGAGGCAGGGGGCTGAGGCAGGGGGCTGAGGCAGGGGGCTGAGGCACAGAGTAGGTAGTCGAGCTTTCAGGAAGGGCAGCAAAGCCCATCAAAACAGTGACCCCATGTAGGATAGAGAGAAAGGCTCTACCCATCTCAGATCTTTATAGCAACACAGATAAGGCCTTGAGGAGATGGCTCAGTCAGAAACATAAATAAGAGGACCTGAATTCAAACCTGAGAAACTATGAAAAAGCCAGTCCAGGTAGTGTGCTTGTAATACCAGCACTGAGGTATTACCCTTTGGCTTGCTTGACCAGCTAGTCAATCTACTTGGTGAGTTGCAGGCTAATGATAGAATCTGCCTCAGAAAGCAAGCAGCAACTGAGGAAACACCCAGTGTCAACCTCTGTGTTCAACATGCGTGTGCTTTTATGCACATGTGTCTACCTGCTCATATGTATGCACATATGAATGGATACACATGCACAAAGGGAAGAGTTTCAGTGTGTTACTGGTCGCTGCTCATTCGTTTTCCAGCCACCCAGACCAGAAATAATCACACAGAAACTTTATCAATTACAACATTGTTTGACCAATAGCTTAAGAGTATTTCTAGCTAGCTCTTACATCTTAAATTAACCCATTTCTATTAATCTGTGTATCACCACATGCTTGTGGCCTACTGGTAAAGTTCTGTCTGGTGTCTGACGTCTGCCTCCTGTGACAACCACATGGCTTCTCTGACTCTGCTTCCTTTCTAACAGCATTCAATTTAGTCCCCCACACACACCTCAGGCCAAAACAGTTTTTTTATTCACTAACCAATAAAAGCAACACATATACCGACAGACTTCCCACACCATCAGTGGGATAGGATCAGGGAGATGGGGGATAGAACGGAATGGTGGGTAGGCTCAAGCAAAACTGAGTAGGTATAAAAATTCTGTAAGAAAACCTGTGACTTTGCAAGCCAATTATCAAAAATTAAATTACTTTTAAAAAAAAGAAAAGAGACAGCATGATCACTACTCTTCCCTCTGTCCATCACAAATACGTTCATGCTGATTTAAATAACTTACCACTCTCTAGAGGAGAAAACATGCATAAATCAGCTACTTTTAAAACTATTTCCCACCGTTCTTCACGTCTAAAATCTCACTGTTGGGCTGGTGCTATGGCTCACTGGTTAAACACAGAGCTTTCTGCACAAGCAACAAGCATGAGGGCAGGAGTTCCGCTTCCCAGAAGCCAAGCGAATGCGAGTGGGCCTGGAGACCTGTCTGCAATTCTAGGGCTCAGACTGCAAAGACACCCAGAGCAAGTTGTCTGGCGAGACTAGTTAGTACTGGCAAGCTCTGGATTCAGTGAATAAGATGGAGAGAAATCCAGGAAGACTCCCAACTTCAGCCTTGAGCCTTTATACACATGCACACACAAGTATATATGCACCTGCATG
Organism: Chionomys nivalis; assembly: GCF_950005125.1. Taxonomy (NCBI): domain Eukaryota; kingdom Metazoa; phylum Chordata; class Mammalia; order Rodentia; family Cricetidae; genus Chionomys; species Chionomys nivalis. The sequence goes on from NC_080090.1 coordinate 98,615,133, forward strand.
TGCACGCATACACAGGTCTCCACATATATGTAAACATACATACACATACGTATACACATCATGTGCCCATACACATGAAAACAATAATAAATAATGAATAAATAAATACATATGCAAATTTTTTAAAACTTGCCATTTCCTCACCTAACACCCACCTTTCCATTTACTCTTGTTTTGTCCCTGGTGAAGGGACCACAACCCTACATTTTTCAAAAATGTGTTAGGTGATTGGCACTTATTTTGACCTAAAAGATTCTCTGGAAGGAAATGCTGAGCCTCACTACTAGAGGGCAGGCTCAGGGCATGACCTGGCACACTGAATTTGACAAGGGTCACCTTTCCCTTCCATTTTTTTCTCTTGGTTGTTGCTGTTTGAGCTAGAACCTCATGCAACCCAATCTGGCCTCAAATTCCCTATGTCACTGAGGATTGACCCTGAAATCCTGGTCTTCCTGCCTCCACCTCCCACACAACGAGATTCCAGGTGTACTCCACAACACCTGGCTTATGTGGTGCAGGGATGAAGGCCAGGTCTTAGTGCATGAGAGGAAAGTACTCTACTGCATGAGCCCCAACTCTGCCCTCATTTTCCTATCTCTAGGAGTTTCTCAGACAATGAACAGCCCAACTTCGTGGGGATTGTGTTGGAATCTCCCATATACATTCCTTGAAGATCCCCCCTACACTTTTCTCAGGGATCACTCTTTATGGGATGCCCCTTTGGAATTATGAGGTACATCATCATCCAGAAAAGGATCTCAGGATTAATATATAAGTGGATTGAGGTCCTCCCATGCCTGGCAGTGATGACTGATGCAGGGATTGGGTGTGAAGTCCAGGAGAGGTAAGGGCTGGATGCTCAGGTGAGGGTCCTGTGATGCTTCCTGACTCACTGTGGGGAGATGAAAAGCGTCAACAAACTCTGCTGGGATGACCTTTTGCAAGCAAACACAGCTGAATTTCCAGAGACAGAGGTCATTTGATGAAGAGTCCAGCATGAACACACTTTCTAGGTCTCTCGTGTCTGCTGTCCTGGAGAGATCAAGCTCAGCTAGTAGGGTGCTTGCTTAGCATGCATAAAGCCATGGGTTCCATCACCAACGCCACACAACCTGGTGTGGTAGCACAGTCACTCGGGGCTGGAGATAACAGAATGAGAAGGTCATTCTTAGCTACCTAGCAAGTTCCCTGAGCTGATCTTGGAAGCGTTGCTGCCTTCTAGAGACCCCAGCATGCCTGACTCCTGCACCCTCTCTGCTCTACAGATAGTGAGATGTCCCCATTCTCCCTGGATTCTACTGGTCTGGAATGGTCCCCAACAGTTTCATAAGCCCCTCGTGCCCTGCAGTTCTACCAGCCACCTTGTTCTTGCTCTAGCTTAGCACCCATTCTCTGACAATTAGTCAAAAACCAAGGCGTGAATGCCCACAGTAAGAAAGTGCTGGGGCCTGCAAGGCTAAGGAATCTTGGCCAGGCTTTGTAAAATTTTTAGCAGATGAATCTGTTGATAACTAAGGAAAAACTGTGGGTTAAATTCTAGTGTGTCCATACAACAAGACTTTCAATGAAAGTTTTGGCAGGAAGTCAAAGTGGGGAAAATCATCTTATTCATTTTGTTTTCTGCAAACTGAATAAGAGAGGTTATTACTAGATGTGACTAATTCAACACCTTGGTTAAACTTAGGAAAACTCAGTGTTCTGCAGATACATGGCTGTACAATGCCAGCCTTGAGTACAGAGAGGGACTAGCAGCCCCCCAAAATGCAAATATTGTAGAGGATGAAAAAGGAAAATCTCAGACGGATGTACACCATAGCCCAACATTCATGGGGCAAACAATCCACTCAGCATCAAGCTTTTCTTTCATCTGTTTACACTTCCTGGTACTCCTTTTCTCCTCCAAATGTATTTTGTATTTTTTTTTCTTGCTCAGCATGCTCATTTTGATTACAGATCTGCATAAGACTGGCCACTAAAAGCCACATAACACAGTGCTAGGTTGTTTGGAAATGTCCTCTGCCAAAGCTATTTGTCCGTAACTCTTCAATTTAGCCTCAGGCAGATTTTTGGACAGGGTACAAAGCTACATTCTTCACCAAAATGTCACAAGAATGATCTCTATTCTTCTCCGCTGAAACCTCTTGAGCTGACCTCTACAGTTCAACTCACCCTCAGCCCTACCGTCTTCCATGCTGCTACGAGTATGGTGCATTAAGACACACTTAAATGTCCAGTTGTTTTTCTAGTCTGAGGTCCCAAAGTGTTTCATATTCCTCCCAATAAACACATGGTTAGCCCATCACAGTGGAACCCTACTCCTGGTACCAATTTATATCTTATTTAGAGTTTCTGTTGCTGTGAAGAGACACCATGGCCATGGCAACTCTTATGGAGGAAAGCATTTAACTGGAGATGACTTACAGCCCATTGTGGGCATGGAGAGAAGCTTGTCAGCATGCAGACAGACACAGCCCTGGAGAGGTAGCGGAGAGTTCTACATCTGGATTGACAGACAACAGGAAGAGACTGTGACACTGGGCCTAGCTTGAGCTTCCGAAACCTTAAGGACCGCCCCCAGTGACACACTTCCTCCGACAAGGTCACTTCTCCAATGCCATTCCCTATGCACCTATAGGAGCTGTTCTCCTTCAAACCATCACGGGGTCTAAGGACACCAGTGAGCTCCAAGGATCCACTGCCTCACCAGCACTGAAACACAAGCACTGACCACCATGTCCAGCCCTTTTATGTGGATTCTGGGGATCTAACTCAGTTCCCAGTTCATTGTTCTTTCATGGCAAGCAATTTACCAACTGAGACGTTAACTCTCTGGCCCTCTTATTCTCTGGTGTTGAAGGAAGCTCACAGTGGCAACATGCCCTGCCTTTCCCTGACAGTTGAAAAGGATAGAAGGGACCTGTGCTAAGTGTGAGCAGATACTCTGAGAGTACAGTGTCGCCTTGGCAGGGAACAAATAAATTCAGAGAAAAACCTTCACTATGCATGGTCCATTGGTCCAAGTGAACCTTGAATTTTTTACCTGCCCTGTGTCTCAGAACTGAAAGAGACAGGATAGGGAGGAAGTTCTGATGATTAGGGGCTGGATAACTGGGAGTGTAGATGGATGTGAAGCTGACTTTCGCTGAAGAAATCCAATAATACCATCCTTTGGAATGTCCGTGGAGCTCCGATTGCTGTCTTTTGGTTTAGATTAAACCCTGAACTAGCTTGCCAAGTCTGAAACCCACCCGACCCTCACTCGGTGTATGTTCTGAGCTCAACTTGAACTTTATGAGGTGCAAGTTAATTTGCATTTGGCAAAATGCAATTTCCTGTTTCTAAGAAAAAGAGACTTTAAAGATTTATTTAAGAGACTCAAATGGCTTCCTGGACATCAAATAGCTCTTACAAAGCAATATTTTAATACGTTAAGTGTAAATGAATTGAAAACACATGAATCTGATTTCCCTTGAACTGCAGATGGATTTTTACAAATAGAGAGGTGGTGGGGGTGGTGGCTTGGCACTGGGGCTGGGGGATTTTCTCTTTCCAAAAAGTTCAGGAAAGTAGATCAAGATGTCAGACAAGCCCCTCCACGCTCCAGGGTTCTCTAGCTCGGATTGTGTATCTTGAAGACTCTTGTTCGTAAACAAAGGGAGCGTTCCAAACCCACTCAGCTTTTTGCCTCTCCTATGCCAGCTCTTCTTCCCCCTCCTTTGCTCAGAAATTCCAAGGCTCCAGTTTCCTTGTGCCCTCCTCACAGCTTCTAGCTTGGGTACCATCACACACACACACACACACACACACACACACACACACAACTGCAGACCCAACAGGAGGTCATTCTCCATCCTCATCCGCTCTCTCAGGATCTCACAAACCAAAAGGACTCCTGCCCATAGCCCTCAACTGGCACCTGCAGTTTTGTCTGCTCACTCCTTTCCTGAAGACCTGAGGCTGACTACCAGGATAAAGACAACCCCCCACCTTTCTCTCTTGAGTGGGTGTGCTTCAGGCAGCATGGGTGGCCACGGTGGGTATGGCACTCTTCTCTGTAGGCTGGGAAGGCTGCTGCATGCCATTGGGGAAATGGTATCCACCTGCTGTGAAGGACTGGGGGCTAAGCGATAGGAACATCTTGCTAATTAGACTTAAGACTTAAGTGCTTTTAAAGCATTCACAATTTTGGACTCAGTGAGTCCAGGCTGGGGAATTTTAATCAGAGTTTCATTCAGGGACAGAAGTATTACAGACAAAGATTCACATCTAGGTATATATAGAGAATCCCTGGAACCTCTTAGGCTGGCTCACCTGGAGTGTGCAGCAGCAATCAACACGTGGACTCTGTCGCACAAGACAGGAGGCAAGGACACACAACTGAGGGTGTCCTCTGACTCCCACACATGTGCACGCCAGCAACATGGGGACTCTGTGTCACACAGGCAGGACAGGAGCAAGAACCCACAACCAAGGCTGTTCTCTGACATATGTGCACGCCTGCAAACATGCATTCACACACATAAACATACGGGGGTAGTAGGGGAAGAAGCTGCTTCAGAGGTGGAGTGATGACTCAGTGGTTAAGAATTCTTGCTGCTCTTACAGGAGACCTGGACTTGGTTCCCAGCACCCATAGAGTGGCTCATAGTCACCTGTAATTCTGGTTTCAGAGGCTCTGCTGTCCTCTTCTGGCCTCCATGGGCTCCTACATGCATAAGGTGCACACAAACTCAAAGGCTCACACATACACATACATATAAATACATGGTTTTGTATTTAGGAATGGATAGCATGAAATTTCCCACTCTAACTAATGGAAATGCATGGCTCGTTGCTAATAGGTACATTTACATTGCTGGACAACTATCCCTACTGTCTGCTTGCAGAGTTTTCTCTCAGTTTCTCAAACAAGTAGAACTCATCCGCATGTGACTGACCTTCTAACATCACAATACACTGTTGTCTTCTGCAAAATTTACATTCCAAACTACAAAATTCTTGTACTATTTTAAGTATGTTGATAACTCTTAAGGGGCTGGCTGCATTCAGGGCTATTCTGGGCCATGTATGGCCTATGGGCTGCAGGTTGAACATGTTACATCACGTCCCCATCCTTCCCTCCCCTCCCAGGACCTGGAAAATACCATTCTACACTTTTGTTTCCATAGTTGTGTTTTCTGGGGTTACCTTGTAACTGTGGACTTACACATTAGTTGCCCTTTCTTGTGACTGGTCACATAGCATAATGTCCTCAGGCTTCTTCTACATTGTCATACATGTCAGATTGCTCTTCCTTCCCATGATTGTGTAATAGTTCATGTGTGTCTATGCTACATTCTCTTTACCCATTCCTCTGTCTGTGAATAACTGGATTGTTTCCATGTGTTTGGTTATTCAAATAAACTGCTAGAAACATGGGTTACAAAGATATGTTCAGTATTCTTGCTTTGGATTCTTTTGGATGCACTCTCAGAGATGGAATTGTTGAATCATATGTTAGAACTATTTAGATCTGTTTTCCGTTTTCACAAGACATGTGGTGTGCACGTACATGTGCATGTTTCACACGAGTGTGAATGCACATGTGGGAGAGTTGTGAATATGGATACGTGGACATGTGAAGGCTGAAACTGATTCAGGAATTCTCTCCAATAGCTCTTTCATCCCATTCACTGAGGCAGGCGCTCTCAGTCAAACACAGAACTCATGATATGACAAGTCTTGCCATCAGCTTGATCTAGGTATTCCCTTTTTCTGCCTTCTGGAGCTAGAATTACATGCAGGCTGCCACACCCACTGGGCATTAATGTGGATTTCTAGAGATCTATACTCAGGTCTGCTGTGGGATAGTGCTCTTGTACACTGTAAAGAGTTGTCACTCGTATTAGTTTAATAAAATGCTGATTTATCAGTATCCAGGCAGGAATTATAGGCGAGATGGCCAGACTAGAATTCTTGGAAGAGGAAAGGCAGAGATGCAGTCACCAACCAGACACAGAGGAAGCAAGGTGAGAATACCTTATTAAGAAAAAATACCAAGCCACATGGCTAAACATAGACAAGAATTATGGGTTAGCTTAAGTTATAAGAGCTAATTAACAATAAGCCTGAGCTAATAGGTCAAATAGTTTATAATTAATATAAACTTCTGTGTGTTTCTTTGGAACTGAACGGTTGTCGGACTGGGTGGTATAGAAACTTCCGTCTGCACAGGTCCTTGTCCTTGGATAGTGAGTACTTAAACAGCTTGGTCATCTCCCCAGTCCACACCAGCCATGCATAAGCATTCTTCTGCATCTGTAAACATCAGTGTTTTGGGGTTTTGTTTGTTTGTTTTTATAACAGCTGTCCTAATGGATATGAAAAGGCATCCCCCTCAGTTGGTTGAATTCGAATGTCCTTATTGACCAGTGGTATCTTTCATGTACCTACTGGCCATGGAGCTTCATGACCATTTGGAAGAATTTATTGCAGTAGTAGAATACCCTAATGAAAAGAAACTTTCCAAAGAAAGGGTTTATTTTCATTTACAATCCTAAGAGATTCCCACTGTGGTGGGAAAGATGTGCATGGGCAGGAGCATCGTAAGGTTGGACTCGCAGTCAGGAAGCAGAGAGATCACATTTCTCCCACACACTGGGAGTCAGGGAACAGCCCAGCCATAAACCATTTCTCATACTAGAGTAGAGGTATAGGACTAAGTGAGGCACAGTTCACACAGTGGTATTGGGAGGGAGTTTCAGCCTTCATTCAAATCCTGAAATCATCTTGTCATATCTATGCCTATTTTGTCAGGTAGGACTGAAAACTCCCCATTCCCAGGTGACCTCCTAATTTACAATAGACGAAGCAGAATGACATTAGCATATCTTTACCACTTGTTAGGTGGTGTCAGGTTGTTATACTATCAGAAAGCCAAGCGACCACTTTCTCTGTGGAAGGTGCAAACTGTGCCTTGTAAGTTGCTCAGATTCTCTGACCGCCAGACAATGTGGAATGTGAGCCTGTAATTCGGGCCCACAACTGGGAAAGAACCCGGAAGTGGAATTAAGACATAAACTCCTAAAGCCCACTCCCAGGGGCCTTACTTCCTCCAGCAAAGCTCAACCTCCTAAAGGTCCAATAATTTTCCTCAACAGTTCAAGGCTGGGGACCAAGTGTCAAATCACACAAGCTCTGGGGGACATCTCATATACCAACCCTGAAGAGCTCTTTTGTCCTCTTCTCTTCTCTTCTCTTCTCTTCTCTTCTCTTCTCTTCTCTTCTCTTCTCTTCTCTTCTCTTCTCTCTCTTCTCCTCTCCTCTCCTCTCCTCTCTTCTCTTCCCTTCCCTTTCCTTCCCTTTCTCTCCCCTCTCCCCTCCCTCACTCCTCCCCTCCCCTCCTCTCCTCTCTTCCCCTCTTCTCTTCTCTTCCCCTCTTCTCTTCTCTTCCCTCTTCCTCTCTCTTCCTCTCCTGTGTGTATATGTGTCTGTGTATATGTCTGTGTGTTTGTCTTTCTTGTGTGTGAATACCTGTGGGTGCATGCATACATGAAGTCTAGGGGCAGCATCAAATGTCTTCCTTAGCTGGTCTCCACCTTGTTTGGAGACAGGTTCCCTCACCTTTCAAGCCCTAACTGGACTGTCCTGGCTGACCAGTGAGCCCCTGGAGCCTGCATGCCTCTGCCTCCCCAAAGCTGAGATCAGAAGCGTACACCACCATGACTAGCTTTGTCTACACGGTTCTAAGAGATCAAACTTAGGACCTTACGCTAGTTCAACAGGCCCTTTACAGACTGGGCTATCTCCTCAGCTCCCATTGCCCATTCTTTTATTGGACTATCAGCTTCTTATTGTTGTTGACAGGCAGGAACACTCTAATGTTTTCTAGATATCCATCCTGTATTCCAGAGGTGGTTTTTGAATCTGTTTTGTCATCCTGTATCTTGCCTGTTAGTTCTGTTTCGTGTCCTTTTGTGCCTCCTGTAACTGTGTGCATGTCAAAGTTCTCACAATAAATGTGCAGACTAGCCATTGCCGATTCACCATGATTCTCTCTTACCTAGCAACTTTTTGCTGTTGTTGTTGTTGTTGTTGTTTGTTTGTTTGTTTTTCAAGACAGGGTTTCTCTGTGGCTTTGGAGCCTGTCCTCTAACTAACTCTTGTAGATCAGGCTGGTCTCATACTAACAGAGATTCGCCTTCCTCTGCCTCCCAAGTGCTGAGATTAAAGGCTTGCGCCGCCACCACCCGGGCACCTAGGAACTTTTTAACACACTTTCTAGTTCATTGTCTAACAAAGTAGAAGGAAGTAAATCTCATAAGACTTCAATTCAAACTCAGACTTCTAAAGATCACAAAGATTAAAAATTGCTACTAGTCCTTTGCATAAAATGATTTATGTAGGCTGGAGACATAGCTTAGCAGTTAGGAACATGCCCAGCAAAGGGGCAGAGTTCAGATCTTCATGGTAGGTAGCTCACAACTCCAGTTCCAAGGAATCCAGTGGCTTCTGTGGGCACTGCATTCACATGCACTAACACACACACAAACACACGCACATATACACACAAATAAAAGTAAAATAAAAATATTTTGTGTTTTTTTTTTTAAACAGGGCTTTTCCTCTGCCTCCTGAGTGCTGGCCCTGCAAATACATATGTATTAAAGAATTCTTAGAAAGAATTTGTAGAGGAGTGACATTCTTTTATGAATCCTTGCATTAGTTTATCTCAGTCTGGTAACTCAATTTCCATGCTGGGAACTCAGCTGTAGCTGCTGATTCTCAAGAAAAGAACAAGAAGCAGGTCTTTAGCCTCCACTCCATTCCTCCTCCTGACCAGCTCTGTGTGCCTGTGTCTTCATAGCCAAGACCTACACAGAGCTCTGCTTGCTGGGAGCTTCTTTCAGGACTCACTCCCAGGTTCTGGGCTGTATTTGATGCCTAATCTGTAAGCCCCTTGGGGAAGCATACTTTTCTTAAGGCAGGGTTTTATGTAACCCACACTGGCTCCAAACTTGTGTGTAGCAGAAAATGACCTTGACCTAGAGGTCCTCATGCCTCAATCTACCGAGTGCTAGGATTACAGATGGAGCTGGGTGTTTGTGCACGAGGCTAGCATTCCACCAGCTAAAGTCCATTTGCGGCCTAGAGCACTAGTTTTTAAAATGGAAAGCAGAAGTATAATTTTGAGACTGTGAAGCCACCTGGCCCTGGGGCTCTGAGAAAGTCGATTCATTTATCTGGACTGAAATTTCAGAGAAGAGTCCAGAAACACCAGTTTATCCCTTCCCTGAAGAGCAGAGCAGTGTCGCTCACAGTGGCCAGTCTGTCCTGCACCAAAGCAGCCCTTTTCTGTCTCTCGTTTCCATCCCATTCCACGGCTCTTGACAATACCCATCACATCCCGGATGTATCCGTCACTTTTTTCATTGTTGGGACAAGATACCCAGCAGAAACAGGTTAGAGATGGGTTATTCTGGCTCACAGTTCAGGGGTGTGCAGTCCATCATGGGGGGAGTCACAGCAGCAGGAGCGTAGCAACTGCTCACAGCATTCACGCTCTTGGGAAGCAGAGAAATGAATGTTGGTGCCCAGCTCGGTTTCTTATTATTCAACCTAAGACTCCAATCTACAAAGTGGTCCTGCCCACACTTAGGGTATGTCTTTCCACCTCAACTAACCCGATCTAGAAAACTTCTAATACACACGCCTAAGGCTTGTCTCTTCAGCGACTCTAGATTGTATCAAGTTGACACGCAAAATTAACCATCCCACTCATTTGAAGCCGCCTAGTCACTATTGGCTTAGCTATTTTGTTCTGTATCCTGCCTAAAGTAGAACTTCAATATTGGCAGGATTTTGTTTCTTACCAGTTTCCCAGAGTACCTGGTGCACAGGAGGTATTTCATCAGCACTTTGCATGGATGGATGAATTGATCAATCCTTCAACAAAGCAGTACAGTGACTTTCCCGGAAAGTTTGGCTGAGGATAATGTTTGTTCTCAAACAAACCAAGGGCACCTATGTTAAGGATTATACAAGACTGCTCAATGCACTAAAACTTCTATGATTATGAACAACCAGAACGTCACAGGTCCAGAGCCAAAGTATAACAGCTATCCTAGACTCCGTAATCGCCATTGGTTGCACATGGCAGCCATTTGCTGCCCACTCATTAACCATTCTTTGTGTGACTATTAGATAAATCCTAATGTGGCATGCTAACAAGATCGCTAACCTCCAGCAAGCCAGAGATAAAGAATGCCATCAGATAGTTTCTGAGACCTCTGATAGATTTCTCTGCTTTCTCAGAACCACCTACCTGATATCCTCACCTCCTTAGTTTAGAAACACTCTTCCTGTTTAAATTTCTTTGTGTATGTAGCTGCCTGTGTGAGTGAAGTGCCCTTGAAGGCCAGGAAATGGGGGTGGATGTCCGGGACCTGCAGTTACAGGTTGCTGTAATTTCTAATATGGCTAGCTGATAGCCAAACCTGGGTCTTCCCCAAGAACAAGAAGTAGAACCCTTAACCACTGAGATACCTCTCCAGCCCCTGTTCTGTTTCAATAGATAGATAGATAGATAGATAGATAGATAGATAGATAGATAGATAGATAGATAGATAGATACAACAACAAATAAAAAAAAAAAACCTCCATGAATCTGTTACAGTGTTAGAACATGCAATTGAGGGTAACCCAAATCTAAGTTCTTAGGTCATGGTCACACATGTCTGGCTCCATGACATGCTTTAAAATAAACTCCCTCTTGTTGCTTTTGATATCAGAGCTAACTTTTACTACCATGAGCTTATTTTTGCAAACTTTAAAATTTTATATGGCTTTTAATTACTGATTTAATATCACTCATTGTCTAATTCACATATACAGTTGGTGCTTAATAAATTGCGTGATCCGTAATGTATTTAGAGTCACTCAGCTCCCATCATCTGTACTGTTAAATGGGAAGTGGGCAATAAATACTTTGAAGGAGAAGCTAGTCTATAAATACCTGCTGTCAGCTGGAACACATCCTGTACATTCATAGCTTCATTCTGACTGTCACCATGGCAGGTGGCATTCCCGCAGCTGCTTAGGTGAGGTTAGTACCTGCTAGCTCACCCCTCAGATACTTTGAATCCCCTTAGCTGTGTGTCCTAACAAATGCATTCATTCCCTGCTGTCCTCTGAATCATGGCCTTCCTTGACTTTCTCCATCCACTCCCTGAAGCTCTTATTTACAAGAGACCCAGAATCCATCAGTGGCCAGAGCCAGGCTCAGGCCACAAGTATTACATCATCCTGGTGGGAAAAAGGAACCACAAAGGGAGTCTTGGAGGCTGAGCCTAGCATGGCAAGATGGCAGTGCTTTCCCAGAATCTGCAAGACGTCTTGCCAGCCAGACCACCTGAAACCCTTCCTTGCTTTCTTCTGTAATTTGTTATGAGTGTTACAGATAGACCCCCATTATTCCTTATAAAAGATAGTGTGTGGCCAGGCCATGGTGGCTCACACCTTTAATAGCAACATTCAGGAGGCAGAGGCAGGTGGATCTCTGTGAGTTGGAGGCCAACCTGGTTTTCAAAGTGAGTTCCAGGACAGCCAGGGCTGTTACACAGAGAAACCCTGTCTTTAAAAATCAAGAAAGAAGCCAGGCGGCGGTGGCGCACGCCTTTAATCCCAGCACTTGGGAGGCAGAGGCAGGCAGATCTCTGGGAGTTCGAGGCCAGCCTGGTCTACAAGAGCTAGTTCCGGGAGAGGCACCAAAGCTACAGAGAAACCCTGTCTCGAAAAACCAAAAAAAAAAAAAAAAAAAAAAAAATCAAGAAAGAAAAAGAAAAGACATTGTAGGGGGTGCATGTGTGTTGTGTGTGCACACACAGGCATGTGTAAGGGTGGACGGATATGTACACGTGTGCATACAGTCAGAATTCGACCACTGGTATTATTCTTCAGGCATCACCTACCTTGTTTTTTGAAACAGGGTCTCTCACTGGCCTGGTGTTCTGACTTTGGTAGACTCCCTGGACAGCCCCAGAATTCACTTGTTTCTGTCTCCCCAGCACTGGAATTGCAAGTATACCCTGCCACCAAGTGAGTCCTGGTGACTGAACTCAAGTTCCCATGCTTACAAGGCAAGAACTCAATCAGCGGCCATCTCCCTGAACCCCTAGACCCTGAAATCTTGAGGGTTTACATCGTTAATCTGTAAACCATCTCTGTCAGTCTACAGCCGTGACAACACAAAAGTCACTTAAGCTGCGCTCTTGTAGGAAGAGCAGGGAACAGAAATCTTTCTGCCCAGAGTCAAACACACCAAGCAGTTGCCATGTAACAGCACAGCCAAGAAGCAGATACCTGAGAACAAGACAGGAACCCTCTCTCTACAGGACTCAACCAAACGGACACCCCAGTCTCGGGCCTGAACTGCAGCATCTAGAGTGTGAGGAAATTTTTCTGCCATTTAAATCATCCAGACCACGGCATTCTGCTATAGTAAGCCAAGCACACCAAGAAAATCTGTCTTTTGAAGCAATGCATACTTTGTTTCTTGCATTTAAGAACATATTGATACAGAGATCCACAAACTTCACCCTGTTCCCAGGGAGTCCCAGAACATACCAAGGTCGATAATGCACCTTCATGGACTGTTTTGGATCATGATAAGAACAAGAACTTTTAGGACCGGAGAGATGGCTCAGCAGGTAACAATACTGGCCCTCTAGATGGAACGCCTGAGTTCAGTCTCCAGAACCCATATAAAGGAGGAGAGAACGGAGTCCTGCTGGCTTTTCTCTGACTTCCACACATCCTCAGTGAGGGAAGCTAGTACTCAGCTCACTGTCTCTCTTCTGTCAGTCTGAGACTAAGTCTAGGGAGCAATGCTGCTACTAAAAGTCGGAGTTGGTCTTGCCACATCAGTTGACCCAATTCAGAAAGTCCCTCACAGGCATTCCTAGATGTTTGTCTCGTCAGTGATTCCAGTCTTGCTGAGAGTCGGTATTAACCATCACACTAAGGGTCAAAGTCGGTATTAACCATCACACTAAGGGTCAAAGTCGGTATTAACCATCACACTAAGGGTCAGAGCCTACGGAGACTGCCAGATGGCCACAGAATGTAACTGGGGGTGGAGGTGGTGGCTTAGCAGGATAGCTGGAGACTTAGTTTTACAATCGGCAACCTTTCATCTTTAAAACATTTTTAAAAGATACTAATGAGTCTAGCCAACAAAAAAGAGACAGTAGAATTATCAGTAATTAATCGCAATTAACTCCAGACAGAGGATCTGGGCACACCCAATATTAGAGCTTGCTGAAAAGAGGTCAAGGGAGGCCTTTGAAGGTTACATTTATATATGTCCTAATCTTCCATGATGTGAAGAGTTTTGTCCCCGTGCTACAGGAACTGAGCTGTTGCCATGTGCCTTCTCTGACATGCATGATGGACTAACACACACACACCACCCACCACACATCACACACATACTACACACCACATATACACACACACCACCACCACCACCACACATCCTACACAACACACACACACATACACACACACACACCTACCTTCCTGAAACTCACAGTTCCCTGAGGTCTTCCCTTCCTGAGATCAGACTGTCAAACAAATTCTCCCAGGATGCACGCACTGGGCTATGCAAGCTGGGACATCAAAGACAAGGTCTGGAGGCATGTTCCTCACTGACTGCTTAACTCCAGCCAGGGGACATTAAGGAAGTAAATGTCAAAGGCATTGGTAGACACAAGGAGTAAGAACATGTCACTTCCAAAGATAGTTTTGCCTGGCCTTTGAGGAGAGCCATTTGAGAGCCTCCTTCTAGCAAAAGAAATTATATCCTTTGCTGTGGTTTTAGGCTATCCTGACAATTGAACCCAGGACTTTCGGTGGACTAAGCCAACACTCTACCAACTGAGCTACATTCCAACCCTTGAAAGTGTTCTTAAGAAAAACACTCGATTCTGCGCACACTGAGTTGTACACTGCCCTTGGGACATTAAAGCACAGTTGAGGATGTGTAGGTCCATTTGTAGAGCATTTGTCTGGCATGTGAGACCCTAGGTAAAAGAGAATTTAAAACAGCAAGCACAGGATGGTTCAGCAAGGTAAAAGCACCTTTGCTGGCATGAGGAGCCAGGGAACATGAGCTGGACACCAGCTGCCCTTTACTTCTGACCTCCACATGCACACATGGAATTCAAAATGCCCACACACGTCTCTCTCTCTCTCTCTCTCTCTTTCTCTCTCTCTCTCTCTCTTCCTCCTCTCTCTCTCTCTCTTTCTTCCTTCCTTCCTTTTTTTTTTTTTGGTTTTTTTTTTTTTTTGGTTTTTTTTTTTTCGAGACAGGGTTTCTCTGTGGTTTCGGAGCCTGTCCTGGAACTAGCTCTTGTAGACCAGGCTGGTCTCGAACTCACAGAGATCCGCCTGCCTCTGCCTCCCGAGCCTTCCTTCCTTTCTTATCTTAAATGGATTCTTGAGAATTTATTTAGAACAGACGAAACACTCTTTGGTAAATGACAATTCCTAGATAAGATGTAGAAGTAGCTATTCTTCATTGCATTCATTCCCATCTCCACGAAGCTCCATGTAAAAAGGATCAAAGTGAATCCAATATACTAATTTTCTTATTTTCTAAAATTCTGTCTAGACAATCTGATGCCAGTATCAGTTTATCTATTCGACAATATATAAAAGCCCAGATGACTTAGGTAGCCATGATATTTATAGCCAAATAAGTCTTAATGACTGAACCCTCCAAAATGTGTATTTATGAATCCTATTAAGATGAAAGTTCACCTTAGACATTATATCATATAGAATATGAGTAATATTTCTTAGGACAAATATTCACCTATTAAATATGCTTCCACCTAGGTATTTTCAGCTCTCAGTCTTACACTGATCAGCACGTGGCCGTTGGGCCTCCAGCAGCTCCGTCTGCAGGGAGGAGAACACAGTGCAGCAAGTGGGGGGGGCAAGTTTGCAGGGGATGCTGCTGAGTTCTCAGAGCAGCCCTGCAGAACACAGACAGACAGACACCCTGAACTTCACCTCACTGTCTCGGCTCCAATCCTCACTGGGTTTTTCTTTTCTTTTTAATAAAATTTATTTATTCTCTGTGTTTTTTTACATCATGTATCTTGATCCCATTATTTCCGATCCCTCACATCCACTCTCCACCTCAGCACCCCTCCCCACGCTGGAACAAAACAAAATTCAAGAGAAAAAAAAAAACGAAAAAAAAAATAAAATAAGAAAAAATTTTTTTGAAAAGAAAACAAATCCAAAATCTCGTCTCGAGAAGATGCAGTGCAACGAAATGTCACACCACAGAGCCCTTGGTCCACAAGTCTCTACTCACCACAGAGCCCTCGGTCCACAAGTCTCGACTTGCAATTGTTCTTTGCAAAGAGTCTGGTCGAGGCCCCTGGTCTCCACTACATGTTTGATGCTGTGCCCCCACTAGAGCTCTTCCTGGACATTCTGCTGGTGCCCTTCATTGTGGAGATCCTGCAGCTTTGGGTCTGTTGGTGAGGTCCCTTCACGTGCTCCAGCAGATCATAGATAGGGTGGATATTGGGCCTTGGGCAGCCATAGGTTGTTCCACCAGATGGGAAATGGGAACAGCTGTCTCGTGCTCACAGTATCGGGGCTGACTCAGTCACTCACATGTCTGCTAACAGGGCTGGATCTGCTGTGTTACCCTGGTGGGGTGCAGGGCCTGCACTCCTGAGTGTCACAGCTGGTGAGGATCAGGATGGCTCTCTCACTCCTATGACCACAAGGCCAGCTCTCCCACCTGCCCCAATCATTGGTGGGCAGTGGGGAAGAATGTTCTCCCCCACCCCGCCCATGCCACCACAGGATAGATGCTGTGAGCCCACGCTCACATCTTCCGGGCTGGCTCACCCACACCTGCACTAACAGGATTGGCTCTATTGTGCCGTTCGGTCGAGGTACAGGGCCTGCTCTCCTGAATCACGCACATATTTCATATGCACACACCCAATGATAAATAAATATAAATAAACTTAAAGTAGAAAATAGCCTCATGCATTCCTCCCACTCCCCTTCACCCTGTGTCACCTGCCCAAACTTTGAATATTGAGCATGAAGAATTTCTTTCAGAAAAACCCTGTCATTATGTGCCCCTTTTAAAAGATGTTTGTATGCGCGCGTGTGTGTGTGTGCCTTCATGAGTTTATGTGTACCACATGTGTGCAGGTACCCACAGAGACCACAAAGGATGTTTTGGAAATGAAATGTCAGGGGCTTGTGAGCTAGCTGACACAGTGCTGGGAGCCAAGCCCTGGTCCACTGCAAGAGCAGCACGCTCCCGGAACTACGGAGCCGTCTCTCCATCTACTTTCACAACTGGATTCAGACTTACCAAGGGACATCGGGATTTGAAGAAGGGTGTCCAAAGGCCCACATATAGAAGGATTGGTTGCAGTACTGCGACACTACTGGAGCATGGGGGCGGAGTCCGGAGGTGGAGCCTGGTAGGAGGAGCTAAGTTCAAATGTGCAGTTGCATGAATACTGAAGGAAAGCAGGGATGAGGTCCCTTGTGAGCATGGACCTGCCTGCCTGGGTTCAGGACTGAAAGCCGGACATCAAGGGGATGTCTGCATAGCTTGCAATCTGCCTCTGAGGACAACTGGGATAGAATAGGGTGCTTAGGACAGATACACAGAGTTGGAGAAGACATGTTGGGGCCCTCCTAATGCAGAGGAGAAACATTAGCAGCAACAAGGAAAGAAAATGGTTTTAAGATTTATCACTTTTCATTCCTGCTTCTCCAGATAAACTTTCCAAGGAAAAGGGAAAGTATCCCTACAAAGGAGCTGTGGCTTCATCTACAGAAAAGGAAAGAGACCCTGGGCATAATCTCAGGATTTTGAATGAAAGAGATGGATCGGGTAAGCAATTAGCACAAGTACTGGACAATGAGATTCACCATTCCATGGCCAGGATACAGTGCTGGGATGGTTAAGCTTGATGTCAGGTTGACAGAATCCAGAATCACCTAGAAGAGTCTGTAAGAGATTTTCCAGACAATGCTCACTGACATAGGAAGACTCACCCTAAGTCTGGGTAATGCTAACCAATGGGCTTGGCTCCTGAACTGAACAAAAAGGAGAACATGAGCTGAGTACCAGCATCCATCTCTCCGCTTTCTGGCTGTAGATGCCACGTGACCCACTGCCTCATGCTCCTGCTGCCATGCCTTCCTGCCATGAGGAGCTGTGGGAATGTCAATTTTAATTGTCAGCGTGACAGAGCCTAGACTCAGCTGAGAAGAGGAACTGTCTAGATCTGGTTGGCCTGTGCACGTGTCTGTGGGGGGTTGTTTAGATGTGCAAAAACTGAGGCTGTAATTCGGGGCCACCCTCCCTTGGTTTAGGGACCCAGGCTGTACAGGAATTTAGAAAGCTAGCTAAGAACTAGCTTGCATGCCCTCACTTCCCTCTGCTCTTGACTGTGGGTGTGATGTGACCACTCCTTCACATTCTAGCTGTCTTGACTTGCCTCCAGGATGGACCACCGTAGCCTGGAAGTGTGTGCAGGAGTGAGCCTTCTCTTCCCTAAGCTGCTTTTGCCAAGCTAGTTACCACAGCAACAGAAAGAAGACTGTACCCTCAAGCTACAAACCAAACAAAACTTCCCATCCCTATGTTGCTTTCGCTGGGTGTTTTGTCATAGCAAGAAGCGACACTAAGTCAGAAGCAGGAGGGAATGAACAAAGGGGCAGACAAACTCATTCTCAGGTAGCTCATGTGGTCCCCTTCAGAACATGCCCTTCTTAATTGCACAAAGCAGGGTTCGTCTTATTATTTTTCTACTTAACTGGAAAAAAAAAATCCAATTTAAGCAAACTCTCCTTCAGCCACATGCTGCATCCTGTGCAAACGTTTCCTTAATTAAAAGATTTTAATCACAGTCCAGCGTCTCCCGCAGAGCCTTCCAAAAGGAGACACGATCTGCCTGCAAGCATCCACAGGAGAGAGGTGCCCGTGTGTGCAGGTGCCTGGCCAAGATGACTTCCTCCTCCTGATCTCTCTCCCTCTCCCTTGCCAGAACCCTAAACCGTCCCCTTCCCCACCAACTGTGACGTGGAGACCAGTGCTCTTCCTTCGCCGTGGTCCTGACACTCTGGATGTCGCAGCTGTAATTCTTTTGATCTTTATTTTCATGTGTCTCTATGTGTTGTGTATTCATGTATGTTTGCATATTTATATGTGGGTGCACTTGTGTGATCATGCCTATGGGCCCAGCCTTGGTTTGGGGAATATTTCTAAATTGCTCTTGTATTATTCATCGAAGCCGTCTTTCAGTCAAACTCAGTGCTTGTCAACATGGCTTCTCTTTAGTCAGCTTACCCTGAGATCCCATCTTTGTCTGAGGCTGGTATGACAAGTGAATCAACACACCCACCCACTGTTTTTACACAAGTCCCCATGATTGTACAGCAAACACTTTAGCTGCTGAGGGGTTTCCCCATCTGTGGAGGTGCGGTCCTAATCCTAAGCCATTCACACTACATCTCTTACTCTTCCAGTAGATGCCATGCAAGGCTTAGTGACAGGTTCTGCTTCCTCTGCATTCAGGGTTGGTGACTTTGAGGCTTCCTTAACAAACCAACAAATTGTTTGGCTGGTATATGCATTCTTTTTCTCATCACTGTGTCAAAACACCTGACAGGATGCAGCTTAAAGAAAGGTTTCTTTTGCCTCACAGTTCTTGGGCATGACCCTTCAGAGAGGGAAGGCCCCGTGGCTGCAGCGTATGGCAGCTCTTCCAGGGGAGTCTATGTTGGTCAGTCTACAACATTCATGACTCTGGGTTTCAGGGGACCCAATGGCTTCTTCTGCTCTCCACGGCACCTTGCACATGTGTGACATACATTCACATACACTCCCACACGTACAAATAATTAAATAAAAAATAAGATCTCCAAAATAGAGCTGGCTTCTCACAGGGCCATTTGAACACAATTTTTAGTACAGCTCTGTGACACACATTGGGTTAAAAACCTGGCCTGATCACAGCTCCCAAAGAACAAAGGGCTTTAGTCTGGATGTCCAAGAATGCATGGATGAGAAACTATCTGCAGGAGTCTGAGGCCAGCGCCAAGGATAAGTCGGAAAGCTGGCCATGGGGCTGTGCAGGTGGAAGAGTCCTGGACTAGCTCTGGAAGGCCAGCTCATCCTCAGGCTCCTCTGCTGGGCTGCTGTGGATGCTGGATGGCCCTCCAGGGAGCATGGGCCTGGTGGAGACTTGGAGGAGAAGACAGTGTTCTAAACTTAAAAAGACTACCAAAAAAAGATGTCCCTTCCTAGTGTTCTTCATAGAGTTTTTGAGCCTCGGAATCTACTTCAAACAAAATATTGTGCCAAAACTCCAGGCTGTTATCTAATTTACTTCAGCCTTAAGTACAAAGAGACATTGCCTCGCTTACATAAATCATCGCTGTTCGCCCACCTTATATAAATCATTATTGCGGAGGTCGAAATTCACAGAACGCTGGCAGCTGCGTGTAGTTGAAACAAAGAGAAAGGCTTCAGGACATGTTTCTGTCCCTTTCCCTTAGCACGGGAGGTTTGTCACTGCTCTGATGTTAAATCTAAGGACAAATGTTCCTCATAGAACATTCCAGATGTGTAGCAGATTCAGTTTGTATCTTTTCATGAACAAGGCAGCTTCCGGCTTTGCGTGTAGGGTGTTTCTCAGGTCCTTATGAGAACTCAACAGAAGGACTGGGCACAGTGGCCCAGGAAGGTGCGCCAGCGAATGCTCTGAGAATCCACATTACCCAGAGATAAATGGGAGAGGTATACTCCTGTACATGAGATTTCTTCTCCCATATGGAACCATTTTCAAAAAGGTACATTCTGTGCGCGTGAATGCTTTATAACCCCGGGAGTGTCTCTCCATATAAAAGATGAAAGGAAGGCTGGTCGCCATGGGACTCAGCTGATAGGGGTTTGCCTAGCATGTAAAGCCCTGGGTTCCATCCCCTGCACTGCATAAACTGAACATGATGGCTCACACCTGTAATCTCAGCACTTGGGAAATGGAGGCAGAGGGATCAGATCAAGGTCGTCCTTGACTACATAGTGAGTTGAATCCAGCCTGGGCTATATAAGATCGTGGTTCAAAATTTAAATTAAACAAAAAAGTTAATTAAGTAATTAAAAAGATAAAAGAGGTGGCATAGAGAAAGGTCATGAGCACACATATCTAGTCAGTTGAAATTCAGTCTTATCTGGAGGTAGTGCTGGATCCAAGAGTTCAGAGGTTCTGCCCAGGACCCTGCCTTTCTCTGTGCCAGTCTGCTGTGTTTCAGCTGAAACTCTCTTCAGAAAGGTTATTAAGTATAAGTGTCCCTGTAAGTCCCCAGGCCCACATTACCCCTCCAGATGGGAACTTCAGAATAATGGCTGATTGATCTGATAAGACTCAGATAGTAAAGAACTTACCTCACATGCATGCAGTTCTGAGCTTGGGTCCCAGAACCCAGAGGAAAACCCCAAGCAAGGTAGTATGTGTGTGTTATCCCAGCGCCGAGGAGCTGGAGAAAGGCAGGTTCCATGGCTCACTGACCAGTAAGCTTATTCTACTTGGCAAGCTCGAGACCAGTGAAAGATTCTGTATCACACACACACACATACACACACACACACACACACACTCACTCCTTATAAGGTCCAGCTTGACTCACATGACAGGCCCTAAACCAATCGTCTCTATGGTCACGACTGGCCCATGTCAGACAAGAAGGAAAGATGTGTATCTACCTAAGAGTGAGGGGTCCCTAAGAGTAGACACGCTGAGGCCAAAGTCATGTGTCTGCTACAGTTTGGACAGAAACTGGAATAGTTCACTAATAGGTACCCCATGGGCAAACTCATCCTGCAGTCACATTTTCTGGGGCAGTGGTGGTACGCGCCTTTAATCCCAGCACTTGGGAAGCAGAGACAGGTGGATCTCTGTGAGTTCAAGGCCAGCCTGGTCTACAAAGTGAATTCCGGGACAGGCTTAAAATTAAAACAACAACAACAAAACAATATATAGGCTCATAATTAGAAGAGGTGAGATTTTTATTTGGGGAATCTTACATAACTTAGAAAAACGCTTTGACACATTCATTGCTTTGCTCTTCTTTTCCGATGCTAATTCTAAGTGGCTATGGGAGAGAGGGAAGAGATGGACTGGGAGGGTCTGCTGACCAGCTGAGGTCAAATCACAGAGCAGGCAGCTCAGACCTCACCCCATAAAGAGGACCTATAGGTTGGTTTGAGCTTGGCAGTGTTCTGGTGTTGTGTACAGAACAGGTTTTGGGAAGCCGGGCCAAACCACAGTCCAGGGTCTAATGACAAGGTTTAACACCTGGGACCCTAAAATGCCCCTTTTTTGGTGGCTTTATCTGCAGCCAGCCAATGTTGGTAGCCTTCCAATTATAGCATTCTGCCTCAAAAAGGAAACAGTCCTGAGGAAGAAGCCAATTATCCTGCCTCTCTGGGTAATTTGCCCTCCTCCTTCCACGTCCTGGTCTGTCGTGGGCAGGAGCTGGTGCCACCCCACCTCAGGCAGGAGCCAAGTCCGCCTGGGTCCACCCTTTACCCTTTGTGGTGAGCCCAGAAATTTTTTGTTTCCCACAGTTGTGTGGCCGAGCTAGGAAGAGGCCAGGTCCACTGGAGAAATGCCCCGGCCCACCTTGGGCTCAACCCTGGCTCTGGGGTCTCCTGTACTGCCTTGACAGCCTCTTTCCACCAAGGTCTCTGCTTTCCCAGATGCATTAGGAGTTTCTTAGAGCGCAAAT
The DNA here is from genome assembly GCF_950005125.1 of Chionomys nivalis. Lineage (NCBI taxonomy): Eukaryota > Metazoa > Chordata > Mammalia > Rodentia > Cricetidae > Chionomys > Chionomys nivalis. The sequence goes on from NC_080090.1 coordinate 98,636,961, forward strand.
GCACCAGACAACAGGGTGGCTCACAGGGCCTGTGTCTCACTAGCAGAGAGACTGGATGGAGCAGAGAGTTTCTTCCTGTGCAGACCGGAAGTGGACTTCTCTGGAAGTAGAAGTGGCTGCACTGTAACTGCTTCTGAAGGGTGCTTAGTTTCTGGGTACCCCAGTAATACCAAAAGGGCATAAGCATGCTGGGCTTGGTGGTGCACACCTTAAATCCCAGCACTCTGGAGGCAGAGGTAGGCGGATGTCTGTGAGTTCGAGGGCAGCCTAGTCTACAAAATGAGTTCCAGGACAGCCACAGCTACACAGAGAGACCCTGTCTCAAAACAACAACAACAAAAAGGCATAAGCCAAGCTGGGTAGCATCATGTGACTGTCCAACCTAAGAAAACTGAGGTGGTCTAGGAACCATCCCAGTTGAGAAAATGGTTACCACCCTGGGTTCTATTTCCAGCTCAAAAAAAATTAAATAAAAACAAGGTCCTCAAGAGCCCTGAAGTCCCCACCTCAAACTGCTTTCATGTTCTTCAAACTCAATTTAAAAAGAGGACTTTACAGAACATTTTATTATACACACACCCATACATACATATATGTGTGTGTGTGTGTGTGTGTATACATACATACATACACACATACACACATACATACATACACAGGACGACCTCGAGCTTTTGGTCTCCCTGCCTCCACCTGCTGGAGTTACAGATGTCCACCATCATGTTCATTTTATACCATGCTGAGCATGGAGCCCAGGGCTCAATGTAGGCTGGACGATTGAATCACATCCACAGCCCTTACTAACTGTTCTCAAAGATCTATAAATACGTGAGAGAGGGTGTGAGGGTGTGAATGTGTGTGTGTGAGAGACTTGTGAGAGTGTGTGTGTATCTGTGTGTATACTTTCGTGGGTGTCTTCTTCAATCCCCCTTTACACTTCTCTTGGCAGGGTCTGTCAGTGCACCTGGAGTCCATCCATTTTTTCTAGAATGACTGACTATTGAGCTCCAGGGATCCTCCACTCTCCACTTCCCCCACTCTAGAATTATAGCACACGGCACTAGGCCCAGCTTTTTATACGGGTTCTAATCCAAACTAAGGTCTTCATACTTACACAGCAAGTACTTTACCCGCTGAGCATCTCCCCAGCCCCAATCATTTTCTTTCTGAGAAACTTCTAGAAGAAAACTGGTGAAAGAGGATGTGTTCTAGCGAGTATCCATTATTCTAGCAGATGCTGGAAAGCAAAGAATATTTTTCCATGGAATTAAATCTCAGTCTACTTTCTTGGCAAATGTTTGGCTCCCCAGCAGTGACATCACTTATTCTGGAGGTGAAACAAGTAAGACCAGGGTTCTTGTACCAACCAAGGAGTTTCTGGGATGGAATGGCCATGACCCAGCTTCAAGGAAATGCAGAGAACTCTAGGAGTAAGTGACTGGGTGCTCTTACTTGGATCAGCCCATTGTGTGGTAGCAAGTGGTGGCTTCACTTGTTACAGCTATGGCTGTGCATTAAACGTTGTCTCCCTTGGCATTGTAACCCAGTTGGTAGGGTCCTTCCTAGTGTGTGCACAGCCCTGGGTTCCATTCCCTGTACCGTATAAACCGAGAGTGCTGACACTCTGGAAGCGGAGATAGGAAGGAAGAGCAGAAGTTCAAAGTCATTCCCAGCTACACATGTGAGGCTTCAGGAGACCAAGTGTCAAGAAAAGAAAGTGATGAAGTGAGATTTAAAACATCACCCTCCGTTCCCACAGTGGACCCCTGCTGTGGTTTAGATCTGAAATGCACCCCCCGACACACACACACACACACACACACACACACACACACACACACACGCACGCCAGCTCACATGCTGGAATCTCAGTCCCCAGTGCAGCCGTGTTCAGAGGTGGGACCTGTTGGTTGCGTCTGACTCATGAGAACTCTGTCCTCATCTGTGGCTTATGGGCTTAATAGGCTGCTTGGAAGATGCGGAAATTTTAAGAGATGGGGCCTGATTGGAGGAAGTAGGTTACTCAATACATGCCCAAGAAGGGTATTTTATCCTCAATCTCTCTGTGTGTCTCTGTGTGTCTCTCTGTCTCTGTCTCTCCCTCTCCCCTCTCTCCTTCTTCTCCCTTACTCTCTCCCTTCATTTTTCTCCTTCTCATTCCTTTCCCTTCTCTTCTATTTCTTTCTCTTCCCCCATCTTTCAGTCTCCCTGTACTCCCTCCCTCCTCTCTCCCCTTACTTTCTCTCTCCCTCTTCCTCACTCCTCTCTCCCCTGTCTCTCCCCCGACTCTCTCTCTTCCTCTGCCTCTTCTCTCTCCTTCCTCTTCCTGCTCTCTTCTCTCTGATCCCCTCCTTCACTTTCCCTCTCTCCTCCACCTCTCTCTCCCTTCCCCCTATGACTTTCACCCTCCCTCCCTTCCCCCTTTCTTTGTTTGCTGGCCATCATGGAGTGAGCACCTTTGCTCCACCACACTCTCCCTGCCGTGACATTTTGCCTCACCACAGGCTAGGGATGATAGAGCCTTGAACTTGTAAATATGAGCAGAGACTTCTGCAACCATAAGCCAAGATTAAGCTTCCTTTCTTTAAGTTAATTTTCTCTGGCATTTTGTCACAGCAGCAGGAAGCTAACTAATACAGTCCTTGTGAAGGTTGCATCTTTGCTTTCTAGCTAACTAATACAGTCCTTGTGAAGGCTGCACCTTTGTTTCCTGGCTAGGAAAGCAGAGCTCCTGATAGGTTAGGATTCTTGCACATTCGGGAAAGGTGATCATTCCAAGAACCATTCAAGAACCTTCCAGAGTTCTAGCTGATCCTGTGATACACACCTTAACCAAAATCAACTTGGGGAGGGAAGGGTTTACTTGATTCATATGTCCTGATCTTAGTGGACCATTGAGAGGTGGTCATTGCAGGACTCAGGCAGAAGCTGAGGCAGAAAACATGGAGAAATGCTACCTGCTGATGTACTTCTGGATTCATTAGCACCTGCTCTTCTTCTCCCCTCCATGACCATCTGCCCAGAGGTGGCACCGCACACACCGTCTGACACATCAGTTGACGCTCAAGGAAAATGCCAGACATGCCTCCAGGCCAGTCTGATGGAAGAATCTTCTTAATTGATGTTGCCTCCTCCCAGATGACTCTAATTTTGTCAAATTGGCAACACTAACTGGCACAGGTGCTGAAGATCAATCCACATCCCCACCTCTAGAGAAGTGGTGAGTAGACACTGGTCCACCTCGGTTTTTTGAAGAGCCCCGAAGTAGGTCCTTCCTTGTCCCTCCCTGTTACTTCCCAAGCGACTGTTCAATATACAGGTCACTCCCATGTAAAGACAGGAGTAGAGGCAACGTTACTTAGCCTGCTTCTCTTGGGAAAGTAGATTTGAAATACTTGAATTCAGATCCAAACCATCTTCTTGCAGCTGAAGTGGGAGAAGGTGCTGACATCAGAGACATGTGTATCTTAAGTATCTGTTGTTCGTTAAGAATGGGTTTGGGGAGATGGACAGATGGCTCAGCGGTTATGCAGAAACCCCCAGTTCCCTGCACTTACATGGTAGCTCACAACTGTCCATAACTACAGACCTAGGAAACCCGACACCCTCTTCTGACCTTCACAGGTAGCAGGCATGCACATGGTACACATTACTGGATGCAGGGGAAACATTCATAATATAAAATACAATAAACATTCTTTAATGTAAAAAGAGAAAGTGACTTTGCTTAAACAAGAGGGCAGAGGAGGCCCCACCTGACAGAGGCTTCCAGCAAGCACTAAAAGACATGGAGCTTTGTGTACTTTTTTTTTTTTACTACCTACACATGCATCCATGTTATGCTGGACATGCTGAGAACCAACTAATAAAGACTAATGGGTTTGGGAGGTATCCTACAACCACTCAAGCAAGAGGACCTGAGTTTAGATCCTCAGAGCTCATATAAAGCTCACAGTAGTTCACATGTCTAATCCCAGCACTCCTGTGGAGGAAGAGACAAGAGAATCCTCAGATGTCCAGACAAGCTAGAAATGAACAAGAGAACCTGAACCAAACAAGCAGAAGATAAGGACTGGCAGTGATGCTGTCCTCTGACCTCCAGAGTTGAGTTACGGTACATATGTGCCTACACACACATATGTGCACACATACACACGCAAGCCCAGACATATTTGATTTTTTAAAACTGCTATCTGTGCAGCCCAACCAACCTTTCCCTGATGTTCTAGCTCCCTTTCTGTCGTTGTGATGGAACTCTCTGACCAAAAGTAACTTCCTAGGGGAAATGAGTTATACAGCTTACAAGGCCAGACCATTGTTCATCACTGAGGGAAGTCAGGGCAGGAACTTGAAGCACAAAACATGGAGGAATGCAGCTTGGTGGTTTTCTCATGGGCTCATGCTTTTACATCATTCTTATCTAGCCCAGGAACGCCTGCCCATGAGATGATGCTCTTCACAGTCGCCTGGACCCTTCTACATCAGCTGACTATCAAGACAACCCCCCACAGACAATCAAACCCTCAACTGAGTCTGTCCTTCCTGGTGATTTTAGGTTGTCAAGAGTCAATGTCAACCTGCATACCTGCCTTTCTCATCCTTTGGAGTGCCTTGCAAATCTGAACTCTACGTAGACACCTATGTCCAATTATTGAGCAATCATTCCTCTGAGATGTAGCTTCCAAGCCAGTTCACACAGAAAGCCGAATGCACACTTTGCCTGAGAGAAATATTCTTGTCACATAAGAGCCCCTATTAATCAAAAATCACATTATGGCTCCTGGAATGAAGTTTCCTTTACTACTTTTTCATAATAATCCCAGATAAGATAAAATTGGTAATTGCACGTTCTCTTCTGATGGGAGATAATACAAAAGTGGTATAGAAATTTGACTTAAAAGAGTATATTCACTTGGCTAATAGGCTTCCATTATGCAGCTTTTACTTATTCATTCAGTACAATTTTGCCACATATTGAAAAGTTTAATTAGAAGTTACATGTTACATTGTTCCTCGGTGTTAGCCACAGAGGAAAGTTTTCAACAGTCAAAGAAAGAAGGAGGCAACGGAAGCCCAGGGCTTCAGACAGTGAAGGCTGCTTACGTAGACTGCCTAAGCCAACCTTCAGGAAGGCTGGCTCCCAGACCGGTCACCTTCAGATCAGAGATTAAGGACTAATTTCGTTCCTGGACCAGTCACCTTCAGATCAGAGATTAAGGACTAATTTCGTATCGACAAAGCTCACTTTTTACTGTGGCAAGAAGGGTGATCTGTGGGTTCCGAGGGATGTGTTAATGGGTGTCATTTATTTTCTTTATAACACGCTGGGAAGGGGCACTGACTCCATGATCCCCAGAAGCAAGGGCAACCTTCCGTCAGTAGGCCAATAACAACGGGCTGGTTTTGTAAGTTTTTTTTTTCCCAGCTAACAGATAATACCTTAATTACTAGTCACCCATGCCTATTAATCAATTAAATAATAATTGCATTGCTGACATCAGCAAGCCAAGCCCACGAAGCAATTTCACAATGGAATATTCCTGATCAAGACACAAAGTCCATTAATACCTACCTATCATGTCATTGGAGTACAGCCTTACAGGGCCATGATTTGGCTTCCTAGTGGTTGAATGGTCACGCCAGTCATGATGCAGACCCTGTGTGGGGGAAGACCTGGGATCCAAAAAGGACAAAGAACATCTTTGTGAACTGTGCTCCTTCTGGGCCTTCCTCACAGCACAGCACAGCACAGATGCACCTGAAACAGTTATCTGTGCAGTCTGGGTCTTAAACTGAAGTGAGAACACATTTAATATACATTTGAAAAGCATGTGGCGGTTCCTACTTATCTCTGGATAACATCATTGCAGATCCACACAGAGGTGAACTTTACTAGTTCATTAATGTAACTGTGTAACTAGTTACTAGTAACTTTACTAGCTACAGCACAGTAGAGCTGCCGTTCTACAAGACAGGCTAGCTGCGGGGTATCATCATCAACCCCATCACTATCATCATCATCACCATTACCACCACTGTTACCATCATTACGTCATCGTTACCACCATCACCACCATCATCATTACGACTGCCTTAGTTAGGGGCTCTATTGCTGCAGCAAAACACCATAACCAAAGAACAAGTTGGGGAGCAAAGGGTTTGTTTGACTTACACTTCCACATTGCTGTTCACCACTGAGGAAGTCAGGATAGGAACTCAAGCAGAGCAGATCCCAGAGGCAGGGTCTGATGCAGAGGCCATGGAGTGGTATTGTTTACTGGCTTGCTTTCCCTGGCTTGATCAGCCTGCCTTCTTATTGAACTCAGGATCACTAACCCCCAGGGATGGAGCAACCAACCATGGGCTGGGCCCTCCCCCATTGATCACTAATTGAGAAAATGCCTTACGGCTGAATCTCATGGAGGCGTTTTCTCAACTGAGGCTCCTTGCTCTCTGATGACTGTAACATAAGTCAGGTTGACACACAAAAACCATTATTATCCCCATATCTTCATCACTGTGCTCTCAGACACAACACTGAGAAGAGTTAGTTCCCTCCCCCATGGCTTGACTCAGTTGGTCAGTCATCGATGGCACATGTCCAGAGCTTGGCATTCCAACTCCTTCTCCACAGCATGGATGCCAACTACTCTGAAAAGGATAGAGGTCCCTCCCTAGACAAGCAAGAAGCCCGTCTGGGGCAGAGCAGAAATTACTTATGAACCAACTCTCTTAGTCAGGCTTCTGAGTCACTGCCACCAAAATCCAAGGGTGAAAACCTTAAGACTGAAATGTTTTTGTAGCTCATTGTTTTAGTCTATGGCAACAGGGGGTCAGAGGAGGGGCTCACGTCATGGAGGCACAGGAACAGAGAAAGGGGGATACAGGAAGTGGACAGGACAAATACACCCTCCAATGATCAGCTCCCAGTGACCTGCTTCTTCCCACCAGGCGCCACCTCTGGCCTGTCACCACCTTCCAATAATGCCATCACAGGAGTACATCAGGAGGCTGAGCCGCTCTCCAGCCCAGGCGCCTCATGATCTGTTCCTCATCTCTGGAGACATCATCACAGGCACACCCAAAGTTGTGCTTTCCTAGTTCAGTAAGCCCGTCCCGCACCATCACACCAACTACTTACTCTTGATTTAGCTTGTCTTTAGGCACAACATATATTTATAGAACTTGGATCTTCTTCAGAGAAAAGCTTTGTGAGAAATCATTCCTCTGGCCCAGCTTGAATTCAAGCCCTCCCTGCCCCATAGGGATGGGCAGGACTGGAAAGCAGCTAGCTGCCCCTGGGTAAACCATGGTTTACCAGGTCAATTCCTTTCCCTTCTCCCAAATCACCACCATGAGTGAATGGCACACACACCAAGGGTAGTGCTGAATCTGGCTGGTTACTGAGAACTCCACCAAAATGGAGACCACCTCCCACTGAGCACGCAGCGCAATGCACAGGAATGCGTACTGGAGAACCCAGTTCACAGCAGGTAACAGATGCTCAAGGAGGACACACTGCGCAAGGAGATGGAAACCAATATGGCCCTGCAAGAACGCCTAGGACGCTCAGGTCTCTGTCATTCATCCATTCAACAAATAGTATTAACCAAGGCCTGCATGTCAATCTAAGAAGCCAGTGAGTGACCCAAGGGAGGTCATGAACCAGAGTTGAGGGTAGGTGGTACATAAACTTCTACTCACCCCAAATAGTGAACTAATGACAGACCAAAGTAACAGCCCCAACAATCTCCAATTGGTAGAGCAATGGGAGCCTTGTGAGAGCAGGAACTGGGCTGGGATTGGTCCAACCTAGGTAGGGAAGGGAACAGTGGGCAGGGGAGGGACAGTGTATGTCCATTTTCATGAGATAAAAAAGAGAGAGAGAGAGAGAGAAAGAGAGAGAGAGAGAGAGAGAGAGCATGGACAGAGAAAAATTCTGGCAACTCTTTTCCCAGATCCCAGCCAGGTTGTGAGAGTGGGATCCTTCGGGGGTGGCACTGCTATTTGAGACCTATGTGTATTAGGCTTTTCCAAAAGAACCAATCAATCAAATGGATGTATATTAGAAGGAATTTTATTCAATTGGCATACACAATAAAGGACAAATAGTCCAGCAATGCCTGTCTTTGTATCGCAGAAAGTGGGAGAACAGGAGATGCTCATCCACAAAGCTGCATGTCTCAGCCATCCCAGTCGGGTACCAAGAGCATGCAGGATTCTCCAATACTCACTGCTCTTCAGTCCAGGTTAGGGGTCCAAAGAAACTTCTTTCTGATATCAGGAGAGGATGGTAGTGATGCCAACAATGACAGCAGCACTCGCCAGAAAGAGACAAAGACAAGAAAACAAAAAACAACCCCGGCCTCTGCAACTGTACATCAGGAAACCTTCCCACTACTCTACATCAGGAAAGTACCACGGAAAGTTAGGGTGGGCCTTCCACTTTAACTAACCTAATCAAGAAAAAGCCTCCCAGGCAGGCCTGGAGACTTACCTAATCTAGATAAACTCTCACTGGTGGATGCAGAGGCTCAGCTCTTGGGTGACTCTAGATCCTGCCAGGCTGACAATTGAAACTAAAGGTCATCTTATGCGTATACCATTTAAGGATGGATTGTGGATGCTGTGACATAGTACTCCAATCTAGCCACAGGTACCCTCCAGCCTTAGTCTGTCTTTTCTTCCATCTGGATTGCCCTGCAGGTGGCAGGACGCTCACTATTTATTGAGTACCTGCTGGGTAGCAGGCATGGATCCAGTGCACTGTCTCCAGTGGTTTTGATCAGCCCAATCGTCCTGTAAAGTCCCCTGGTCTTTGACAATGAGGAAACTGATGCTCAGAGAAAAAAAAAAAAATCCAGTCTGCATAGGAAGAGGAAAGCAGATAGGCAATGGTCTGGCTGGCCAACAACAGACAAAAGACCGCTTTGGCCTCCCCTTCCCCAGCACAACTGCCTCTTTCCCTATATGGTAGGGAATTCCCACACAGAGGAAAGGGGTATAAATGTAAGGGAGAGCTGTAGGCCCAGCTCCAACGACAGAGTGCTTACCCAGCATGCACAAAGCCGTGCCTTCCTTCCATCCACAGCACAATCTGGACTCGGCGGTGTATACCTCTCATCCTGACACTTCAGAAGTGAAGTCACAAACGTCACAAATCCAGCTATTTAATGAGTTCGAAGTCAGCCGGGGCTACAGGAGACCCTGTCTCAAACAGAAATTGAGACATACATGAAACATTGAAGACATAAAAGTAAAAGCATAATATGTGCTACAATGTAACTTTAAACCTTTAAATAGGAGTCACATGGCTTTAAGAGTTTCCCAATGAGGTTTTGAGTAAATGTTGGGGGAAAGAAGGCAAAGACTCCAGGGGCCATTCCAGCTTGGATTTTTGTGGCTCCTTGCCAGCAAACCCAGGGTCAAGCACTGTGGCTGTGTTCAACATGAAAGCCAGATCCTGGGAACTCCTACTGCCCATCCTCCTGCCTCTGAACACAGAAATGGGAATTTATTGAGATTATTTTATGTTTTATGTTATATGATATTTTGATTGCATTCTGACAATAAAGTTTGCTCTGAGGCAGAGGGCCGAGCTAGCCACTAGCAGATCAAAATTAACTGCAGAGGTTGGGGAGGAGTGAGGACAGATAGGAGACAGGAAGTAGTAAGGCCGGGCTGAGAGATTCAGCCCTTTCAGATGGAGGAATGGAAGAGACAGGAGGTGACTGGTAGCTTCCCGAAACTTCTCTGATCATTCAGGTTCTTACCTTGATATCTGACTCCCAATTTTTTTTTTTTTTTTTTTTTTTTTTTTTGGTTTTTCGAGACAGGGTTTCTCTGTGGTTTTGGAGCCCTGTCCTGGAACTAGCTCTTGTAGACCAGGCTGGTCTCGAACTCACAGAGATCCGCCTGCCTCTGCCTCCCAAGTCTGACTCCCAATTTTTTATTGATAAAGAATAATTAGATAAATGCTTCAGTTTTCTGTATTTGTTCTGGGGGTTGGGATGCATGCCATGCATCACGGGTGAGGATTGAAGGATGCCTTCCCAGGAGTAGCTTTTCCTTCTGCTCTGTTTCTGAGCCAGGGATTCTCTTTACTTCTGTCTCTGCACTGCACACCCACAATCCCTCTGATCCCATCTCACCCCGAGGGTGAGGCCGGGCTTAGAGGTGCCAACCAGTGGTTCCAGCTTCTAAGAGAGAACCTGCGTCCTTGAGTTGCGCAGCAAGCACTTCCGCCCAGCAGCACTGCTCTGAAAGCTACGCACTACCTTCCTGGCTCCCTCCTGAGGTCCTTGTTGGCCCCACATGCTGCCTCCTACCTAACTCCTATCTTTCATGCTTCACTCCACCATCTTTCTTCCTCCCCTCATCCTCCACAAAATATCTTTTCAAGGATTCACTTAATGGAAACATCCGGATCTCAAGGCATTTCCTCCCTCACTTGAAAACGAATGACTTCCTCCTCTTTAGGCTGCTGGGAGAGGCTGGTACCTGAGTTGTGGACTTCAAAGGCTGTACACATTTTGGCTCCAGAGACCAGAGATGGCTGGGGGCTCCTCCTTCTGCCTCTGCCTGGACTCAAACCCATCCATCCCACAGCCACCTGGGGGAAGGGCCCCGTGCACATGTTCTCACAAGCGTACGTATCTGAATTCACAGCTGTCTGTGTTGGTCGTACCTGGGAATAAGTACAGATATCCAGAAGATACAGTGCATTCAGTTTCCTTAAGATCAGCCTTGGGCAGCCGGGCGGTGGTGACCCACGCCTTTAAGCCCACACTTGGGGAGCAGAGGCAGGCAGATCTCTGTGAGTTGGAGGCCAGCCTGGTCAACAGAGTGAGTTCCAGGACAGCCAAGGCTACACAAAGAAACCCTGTCTCGAAAAACAAAAACAAAAAAAAAAAATCAGCCTTGGGGTGGGGGAGTTGCTTGTTGCCAAGTCTGGTGATCTGAGTCCCGCTCCCAGATCACCACTGTGGGAGAAACACTGGACTGCTTCAAGTTTCTCTGACCTCACATCTATGTGCAGAGTGGCTCATTCATGCGTGTGAACACAAACAACATAATAGAGAAATAAGCAAACAAATAAATGTAGAAAAGAAAGAAAGCCTTGGAAGACAGAGGCAGGAGGGAAATTTATATTCAGAGAAGGTCTTGGGTCCCCGGGTTGGGTTGGTAATAAATATTTATGCCTGAGGAACGAGTCCTCCCCAAAGCAGGTTTTACTAGAACCGTGGCTACCCAGCACCGTGCTGATCACAGGCCTCTGCTGGCCTTTCTAAGATAACCTCTATGTTCACATTTTAAACACTCTGTGGAGATTCTTTTCTTCCTTTAAAAAAAGAAAAGAAAGCCTGGAAGCAGCTGTTTTCTATGTGCAGCTGGATTCTGCCACACAACTGTTTCGCCTTTAGCGACTTTGTCAAGCTTAATTTGAGAGTAATCTGACTGCAGGTGTCAGGTAAGAATGGGACACTTCCAAGGACCAGGAACCCCCGCAGAGGGGTCAGTTCAGGTGTCCAGGATGGAAGGGAAGTCAGAGGACCACAGGCTGGCTGTGGAGTACCAAGTGCACCCCACAATTCTACCACCGACTCCGGGAGATGATGCCGATGGGCAGAGGGGATGGGGTTTTCATTGCCAGGTCCCCAGTAACATAAAATCTCACAAACAAGCTCCGTAAATCATGCCGTGACAGCTACCGGGCTTGTCCAACGTTAAACACGAGCGGACTCTTCTTTTAAGTGGAACTGTAGTCGCAGGCGGCACCATCGCCAGTCTTCAAACATCTGCAGTTCATCTTATCGTTTGAAGAAATATATGAGTTTCACTGTCTTTTTTTTTTCCCCTTTAAGCCTTTTGCAGCTTCTGCTCCTTGACTTGTTTGAACACCATCTGCTATGTATAAAACTGGGGGTGGGGGTACACTGTGAAGAAAGAACATTTGGGGGATCTGTGGGCCGAGAGAAAATGCAAGCACTGGAACACTTCTGTGGACATCAGAGGCCGTCCACTTTCCTGTCTCAGCGGCAGCCCCACGTGGGTATTGAACTTGGGGTGCTGCCCTTGCTTTAGTCTAGAGTTCACTCTGGGTTTTGAGGGGTTTACTTATGTATTTATTGGTGTGTGTGTGCATGTGTGTGTGTGTGCGTGTGTGTGTGTGTGTGTGTGTGTGGTGTATCTGTGGGAAGTGTATACATGTGGTTTATATCTATGCGGGTGTTTGAATGCAGGGGCCAGGAAAGGCAAACTATGGTGTATCCTACTCTATATCCACCTTTATACCCCTGAAACAGAGTTATGTAAGTCACAGAACCTAGAAGGAGGCTGGCAGCCAGCAACCCCCAGTGATTCTCATGTCTCTATCCATCACCGGTCTGAGGTCACAGGCGCCTGCATAGCCACACGCAACTCTTTACATACCTGCTGGGGATCTGAACTCAGGGCCTTGTGCTTGCACAGCATGCGCTCTCCCCCACTGAGCCATCCCTGAAGCCCCCTTATTCTGGTTTGGTCTTGTGATGCTTAATTTCCTACCGCATAGGCTTCTGAGAGATCTTAGGGACAATGAGAGTCATGCACGGCTGATTCTGGGGGTCCTCCAAGACATGGAACCCCGCCTTGGGATGGATCAAACTCTGGAGAGTCTCTCCAAATGTCTGGAGAGGGGTCAGGGCTAAAACGTGGCCCTTGGGAGCTAGCAGAAGAGAGGGCAGACAGCGAGGAAAGAACGCAGAGGGAGCATGTGTCATAGCGTAAAGTCGCCACAGGGTGGTACAAACTGCAGTGCGCGGTCCCCCTTGGGCTTGCGTCTGGGGAAGCTGAGGGATGGAGAGCCAGGCAACTCAGCTGGAAATAAAGGCAGCAGGGGGACTCCCAGCTCCTTCTGCCTGAGCAGAAGTGTAGGAACTGAAGCAAGCAGCACACAGACACCAGATGTTTAAACGCTTGACCCCTAAATTAATCACCACCTCTTTGCGCCCTTGGCCACGCCTGGCCGGGTTGCCTCAGTCCTAACATGGACCAGGCAACACACATAGCTCAAATTCCAGGAAGCCCCACATTATTGCCCAGGAAATTAATTTAAATGATGTTTTTAATGACCAGAGTGTCATTCTGGATGAACTAAGCCAACAGTGAAGACAGAAATTTTACCCAAACTCTGCAAAAATTTTGCCACGTGAAGCCTGTTGATCAAAGGACTCCAAGGTTCATAAAAGCTGTTCATAGAACTCAAAGGAAGGTCCAAACAGTAAAGAAAATTGATTAAAGGGTGGGGAACTGTCTTAATCAGTAAAGTGCTGGTCAAGCAAACATGAAGACTTGAGTTCTAATCCCCCCCCCAGAACATGTGTCTAAAGACTGGGGGGTGTCAGATGCTTGTAATCTCAGCACACTGGAGGTAGAGGCAGGCAGGTGGATCCCTGGGGCTTGCTGGCCAGTCAGCTTAACCTACCTGATGAACTCCAGGTCAGTGAGATACTCCATCTCAAAAAAATAAAGTAGACTGTGTAATGAACACCCAGAATTGTCTTCTGGCCTCCACACAGATACACACATGTTCACACGCACCTACACACATGAGCAAACACGCACCTGCCACACACCACTTACAGGACTAAGGGTGCATACAGCGCAGTGGTAAAGCACTTGCCTAACACGGATAAGACTCTGAGCATTGCAAAAGTGTGTTTAACTGATTAAAAATGCTCCGTGGTCCCCCTATCTTCAGCAGTATTCAGTTCTCACAACTGACACGTAGGTTTGTGACTTTCTAACTTCATTTTTAGTAGATTCTCTTCTTTTGTTTCGTCCACTAAACTCCTGCGTAGAGCTGCATTAATGATGCCGTGAGCCCCAGTTCTTAGGTTTCCAATCTACTTTGTTTATTAACTATGTATATGGGTGTTATTACCTCACCTGGAGCTGGAGTTACAGGCAGTTGCAAGGCATCTAGTATGGGTGCTGGGAACTAAACTTGGGTCCTCTTCGCTGCTGAGCTATGTCACCAGCTCCCTTGAGCTACAGTTTTTAAGACATCTTAAGGGGAAAGTCCCTGACATGATATATAGAGAAACCACTAGATCCTGTGGGTTGGTTTGGTCGGTTTGGTTTGGGGATTGAGGATCTGATCCAGGACTCTGTGGTACTGAGTAGCTGTTCTACCCCTGAGCTGCACATCAGCAAACAGTGCTTGCTTTTCAATGGAAGGCTGATTCCTCGGGGTTTCAGCTGTGCAGGACACTCCACCTGGGTCCTGCTTGGCCACGAAGCTTTGCCTACCATGGGAAAGCAAAGAGGAGCCACACTGGTCCTTTTCATGTTGACAAAGAGCTGTCACTGTCTCAGCTTGTCTGTCCCAATTTGCATCCCATCAAAGTTGGTGGAAGACTCTAGGAAGTAAGTGGAGGGATCCATGAGCGACAGCACACATTTACCCAACCATGCCCATGCAAGGGCTATATTTTGAGGATATAAAGAAATTTTACCCCAAAGGAAACAGAGAGAGACCCTGTCAATCATACTGTGTGTGCGTGTGTGCATATGCAAGTTCAGGTGTGTACGCAGGTGTGTGCAAACTTGGAGGCTAGAGGTCCTTCTCCAGACCTATCATCTTGGTTTTGAGACAGGGTCTCTCACTGTCCTGAAACTTACCCTTTGGCTAGACTGGCTAGCCTTTGAACCCCAGGGAATCCACGTTTTTTGCCTCCTCAAATGCTAGGATCACAAGCATACTCCACTCCTCAATTTTAGATGGCTTATTTGTTTATTTGCTTGCATGTTTGTTTTTAATGTGTGCTCTTAGGAATGAGCTCGGGTCCTCACACTTGCACAGCAAAGCCCTTTACTGACTGAGCCATTTCCCCCCTCTCTGTTGCTCTTAGAAGCTGAGGTAACGAGCCAGATGTGGTGCCGAAGGCACACACCTTTAATCCCAGCCTTCAGAAAGCAGAAGCAGTCAGTTCTCTGTGAGTTCCAGGCCAGCATGGACTATATAGCAAGTTCCAGACCAGCCAGGAGATCCTGTCTTAAAGAGAGAGAGACGGAGACAGAGACAGAGAGACAGAGAACTGAAGTCATAGGTTTTAGCTGTTCAGCAGAGGGAAATGTTTAGCAGAGGCCATTCCATCTTCAGGGTGGAGGAGCACAGGCAGGTCACAGGGAGCCCCTCTCCCCACAGGAGCATCATTTTCCCCTGAGCACCCACAAGCTGCTCTGAGATGGCAGCCAGGATCTGCCTGTGGACTTTCATGCTCAGACTTCTGCATCCGCCAAGCTCTGTGCCACCATGCCACCTCTCTGACAACTGCAGCTGTCTGAAGGTGAGCTTCCTCCTGCTTGAGAAATTATGTAAGTAGGAGTCCCCCAAAGGTGTTCTGAACACTCTTTCAAAAGACATCTGTCCTAAACCAATTCCAACATCTCACTCATCCATTTATAAGCTTTTCTGGATGGGTTTTGGGACACTTGAGCTATGTTAAGGGGCCCATTTTTACATTAATTTATTTTGCTTATGTATGTTTGTGCATAAGTATGTGTGCCTGTGGAGACCAGAGGTCGATGCTGTGGCTTTCTTTACCATTCTCCTCCACCTTTTGGCCAGGGTTTGGGGTGGAGGCAGGGTCCCTCACTGAAGCTAAAGCTTATCCATCCAAATAAACTAGCTAGCTAACAAGGCCCAGGAATCTCTCTATCCCTGCCTCCTCAGCACTGGTCTGTTTAAACACATTA
The DNA here is from genome assembly GCF_950005125.1 of Chionomys nivalis. Lineage (NCBI taxonomy): Eukaryota > Metazoa > Chordata > Mammalia > Rodentia > Cricetidae > Chionomys > Chionomys nivalis. Next base: position 98,652,702 of record NC_080090.1, read on the forward strand.
TGTCGGGATTTTTTTTTTTTTTTTTTGCTTAAATCTGGGGATCTGGACTCAGGTCCTCATGCTAGTGAGGGCAAACACTTCATTAACTGAACCCTCTCCCCAGCCCTACATTTATTTCTTTTAACCATTGAAATCTCCCATCGTGGCCTTGGTTTTGTTCCTCTACCTGAACAGACCTGCCAAGCCTACTTCTAACCCGTTCCTGTTTTTCTAGATCAAGCACAGGGCAGAGGGATCTGTAAATCAAGACTGGAGCAGCAAGGAAGGTAGGATTTACTCTGGGTCTCATGTGCTTGGGTCAAGATTCGTGGGTGCAGACAGTGGAGACTCGGGGGACCAACTCCCTCAGATCTCATAACTCACCACACTATCAACCTCTTAAACAGCAGTGCTCCTGGATGCTGGCTGGGACTTAGGAGGGAGTCTGAGACTGAGGGTGAAAAGCTAAGCCTGAGACCACCCTTTAGAAGGCCATTCTCACCCAGCCTGGTGCAGACTAGTGTTATTCTTGGGTCATTTAACTTCACTCCCAGGGAAAAGTCAAGAATGGTGTTAAGTCGTAAATCACTCCCCTCTGGAATGGATTTAAGCCAGAACGATCAGTCTGAGCATTCCTGCCTTGCTTGACCATGGTAAAGAGATTATGGTATGTAAAATTCAGCTAAACATAGCTTGTTTCGATTTCCTACTGTCCTGACTGTCCGTCTCGCTATGAAAGGTTAAGACCTATGAGGGGAAAAGTCTTCCTCGATGTGGATCGACTCTCACCCCAGAACATCCTATTCAGAGGTCATCCTTATAAGGCCATTGTGGGAGACATGGGCTCATCAGAGAGATATTCATATATTTGGCCTTAGGGTGGTTTCTATTGACCCACCTCACAAAGCAGCAAAAACCAGAAGATACCAAATAACAAAAGCCTGCCTAGGAAAGCTCTGCTCACTCCTGCACAGGTTCACAGAGTGGAAACTGACTGTCCTTTTCCCAGTGCTATCTGAGCACCCAATTATACTGTAATTATCTTAACAGGTCTGCTTGCCCTGTGGTAAACAGTTCCCATATGGTATCCATATGGAAAGTGCCCCCACCTTGTAGTTTCTTGAGATCCACTCTTATAGGCCAAATATTCAAGGTTAAGAAAATAAAATGGGGGGGAGGAGAGATGGCTCAGTGAGTAAAGATGGCTGCCTCTAGGCTTAACTGGAGTTGAATTTCAGAGAGTCTCAAGGAGAGACTCAACACCTGAAAAAAATATCCTCTGACCTCCACACATGTCCTGGCACATGAGGTCTCTGCCCCCAACACACATGTACACATACAAAACTAACATACAGTAATTCCTTTAAGGTTGGGCCAGTCAGGTGGATAAGTGAGGAACACACCTGCCTCTAACCCTGATCACATGTGTTCAATCCCCTAGACACAGTATAGCGCAAGGAGAGAACTGACTCCTCCCGATTGTCCTCTGACCTCCTTGTGAATATTGTGACATGGGGCACATACAGGTACTAATTAAATAAACAGGTGTAGTATAAAAACACTAAAAATCCTGAGCTGCAGAGATAGCTAAGTCAAAAGAAAAAAAAATACCCAAGACCTGTGTTTGATCCCCAGAACTTGTATGAGAAAGCCAGGTGTGGGCTTGTTTCTCCCAGCAGTAGAGAGGCAGAAGATCCCTGGAACTCACTGGCCAGCCAGCCTAGCCTGCTGGGCAGTTCCAGGCCAGTTCCAGAACCTGTCTCAAAAAAACGAGTGGCTAACACTTGGGAGGTGATGCCTGCAGTTGCTCCCTGACCACCACATGCACACATGCACACACATAAACACACGAACAAGAACACAAGGCACACATGCCCAGGCCTGTGCACACATGCACACACAAGTACAAACACCTACATTTGTCTTGCTCATTTGATCACTTACGTGCCCCAGACTATGGAAAGCAGTTGACTTGGAGAAGCACACAGTATCTTCTCCATTATCTTCAAGCCACTGGGAATCCTTTTGATTTCTGCAAGGTAAGCCTGAAGCACGCAGAATAACATTGCTTCCCTGAACAGACACTATGGATGGGGGATGGTTCAGGGAAGCAAGTCAGCCAAAGTGCCTGGACAGGGAGTCTACCATGCACTTGCAGAGAGAAGGGAGCTGCCGTGGTCAAAGTGAGCAAACTTGTCTGCAAATGACAAATCCCAGCTTCCAGGCCAGGCCGTGCATTTGTGTGCATTGCTTTGTAAGGTAGAACCAGGAGGTAATCTTGATTAGCATTCAACTTAGCTCTTTATCATAAGAAATTAGACAACTACAGTAGAAGCTGTGATTTTGCACACAGCTATTCCTGGAGAAAGGAGATTTCACATCAAGAAGCAGATGTATCAAGAGATGGAGTCCCTTGGGCTCAGTCAGAGGATAAGGAGCCTTGGAAAAAAGGTGTTTTATATTCTCAAGTTAAAGAAACAAACCAACAGCTGGGAATATGTCTCGGTTGGTAGACTGCTTGCTTAGCATGCACAGAGTCCTAGGTTCAACCCCCAACACCGCATAAGACCAAGCATGGTACTGTATGCCTGCAAACCCAGCATTTGGGGAGTCGGCACAGGAGAAACAGAAGCCCAAGGTCATCCATGGCTATACAGTGACTTCCAGGTCAGCCTGGACTATAGGAAATCTGATTCAGAACACAAGAAAGGATGGAAGGAAGCCAAGTGGGGATGGCACACGCCTTTAGTCTCAGCACTCCGGAGGCAGAGACAGGTGGATCTCTGTGAGTTTGAGGCCACCAGCCTGGTCTACAAGAGCTAGTTCCAGGGCAAGCTCCAAAGCTACAGAGAAACCCTGTCTCAAAAAAACAAAAACAAAACAAAAGAAAAAGAAAAAAACAAAAAGAAAGGATGGAAGGAAGGGAGAAAGGGGAAGGGAGGGAGGGAGGGAGGGAGGGAGGGAGGGAGGGAGGGAGGGAGTAAAACCGAGGCAACCATCTTTCATCTTTTCTCCACAATAAATGGATGTTCAGCCAATTTCTCCCCTCAAAGGTGAACCCCTAATTAACATTTCTTTCATGTAAAAATGTAGAAGAAACACATGAATGGAAGACTTACTAAGAGTTGTGAAATTTTTATTAAAAATTATTCTCCATAAAAACAGCAGATCTGAATCAAGATGAGTCTCCTGGTGTATCATTTATGTGAACTTAGAAATCAGCACACAAATATATCTGTATACATTTAGACAATCTTCCAGATGTTTCATTTTCTTTTTTGCTTGTTTTAATTTGTTGTGATATAAGGTCTCATGCAGCCCAAGCTGTCCTTGCATTCTTTATGTAACCAAGGATGACCTTGAACTTCTGATCTTCATACCTCTACCTGCTGAGTGCTATGAATACAGGCTATTTTTATGTGGTACTGGGGATAGAACTCAGGGCTTCCTGCATGCTAGGTAAGTACTCTACCAACTGAGCCACAGCACAGCCCCAGACAGTGCCTGTCCTCCCCTGTGCACACTGTCATAGACACAGCACTTACTCAGTTACTTGAGCCACAGTGTTTGCAGCCCTGTGCACTTCCTGAAACCTGTGGAAAGGATGAGAAGTACTCGGAAATGGCCCCTTTAGAAAAGCGGTGCTCTGAGGGCTGGGGAGATGGCACCATCAGTCAATAAAATGCTGGCTGTGCAAGCATGAGAACCTGAGTTCGGATCCCCAGAACCCACAGAAAAGGTCAGGCAGAGTGAAGCACACTTGGGATCTTGTGCTGGGCTCACTGGACAACCAAGCTAGTGGAAGACCCTCTTTGAAAAAGCTAGATGGAAGGCTCCTAAAAACAGGCACCCAAAGTGGTTCTCTCCCCTCCAAATGCGTTCTGCCACTTTGCATATCCTCTCTCTCTCTAAACAGAAAAGCAGCACCCCCATGCTTTGTACTTTACCTGAGAGGTGGCAGCTGGACTCATTGACCCTTTCTCTCCAGTCAGGAGGCAATGCTAAAGGCCCACAGCAGCTGACAGAGCTGAGCAGGGTCTCCAGAGCATCTCCTGAGACACACTGAGGACAGACTGCCAGGCACCTGACACAGGAGGAAATACCTGCAGAGACCTACAAGGCAAAAAATGAGTCGTTGTCAGTCATTGTGCCAATCCCGACTAGGCCTAGAGAGACCTATTTTCCAGAATACCCCTCAGGTAGGAATTCACCTGACTACAGTCTAAAAATGTCAGCATGTGTGCGCAGAGTGCAGTAACACTCCTAACAATTCCTTCTCTATTTGAAAACATATGAATCAGGCTGAGGAGATGGCTCAGTGGGTAACAAGGTTGTCACACAACCACGAGGACTAAAAGTTCAGCCTTAACTCTGCCCATTTGTAATGTCAAAGCTGAAGAGACAGCAGGATTTCTGCAAGCCACTCTGCCTAGTTGGTGGATTCCAAGTAAAAACGAGAGACCCTGCCTCAAAACAAAGTGGAGGGCTGGAAAAAAAATGACTCCACAGCTGGAAGCACAAGCTTACCAACCCCAGTTCCATCCGTGAGACCCGTGAGAAGGTGGATGGAGAGAGACAACTCAACAAAATTGTCCTCTGATCTTCACGTGCGCACGCATATGTCGTGAACCCAGAGACACACAACAGCAACAACGATGATTTTAGATAATTTAAAAAAAAAAACAAACCACATACTGGAGACTCCTGAGGTTGACGTCCAGTCTACACACACACACACACACACACACACGCACGCACGCGCACATGTACACACTCACACTTGGGACAGAGCATTCTGACGAAAAGCAACTGAGTGGAGAAAGGGTTCATTCTGGTTGACAGCTCCAGAGAACACACAGTCCATCACAGCGGGGAAAGCAAAGAAGCAGGAGCACGGAGATGGCCTGACAACCAGAAAGTAGACCAATCACATTTCATCCACACACAGGAATCACAGAGAAAGAACAGAAAGGGTGGACAGGCTGTACACTCCCAAATCCTGCCCCCAGTGATGTCCTTCCTCCATCAAGGCTCCACCTCCACAAGGTTCTGCAGTCTCCCAAAAGCAGAGCTCTCAGCCAAGGGACAAGTGTCCAAACACAAGAGCTCACGGAGGACATTACATCCAAACTGTAGCAACCATCCTTTGTTATTTAATGTCATGTAGATGGAATGTCCAGTGTGACCGTACTTTGACACTGACTGAACATGTTAGCAACATCCAAAGGACAAGGCACAGTGACTCAAGCTTGTAGATCCGTCTCTACATCTTCACCCCTTCCAGCAGGAGAAACTGACCCTCCGTTTCACCTGATATGAAGAATGGAGTCCTCAATATCTTCATAAACACGGCAACCTAGAGTCCTTTGGAAACTTTTAGAAGCCTGCCATCTTCTCTGTTATAGCGAGGTTCTGTTTGTGTGCTACCTTTATTGGTTAATGAATAAAGCTGCTTCAGCCAATGGCTTAGCAGAACAGAGCTAGGCAGGAAAATTAAACTGAATGCTGGGAGAAAGAAGGCAGAGTCAATGAGATGCTACAAGAAGAGACAGACACAAGAATCTTGCTGGTAGGCCACAACCTCATGGTGATGCACAAATTAATAGAGAGGGGTTGATTTAAGAGTAAGAGTGAAGTAGAAATATGCATAAGTTAATAGGCCAAGCCATGTTTTAAATAATATAGTTTCTGTTTAATTATTTCATGTCTGGGTGCCAGGAATGAATGAGCAGCCTCTGCCAACACATGATTGAGTAACTGCTGAACACTCTGTTCAGACATCATGATTTTTTTCTTTCTTTCTTTTTTCTTTCTTTCTTTCTTTCTTTCTTTCTTTTTTGTTTTTGTTTTCTGAGTTCTGACTCTCCAGGAACTCACTTTGTAGACCAGGCTGGCCTTGAACCCAATGAGATCCAGTTGCTTCTGCCTCAAAAGTACTAGAATTAAAGGCCTGCGCCATCACCACCTGGCACCATGATGTTTCTTTGTATATCTTATTGAATTCTCAATTATTTTATGTAATTATTCATAGTGAGGGAAACTGAGGCTGAAGACATCAGCTGACCTATCCATGGTAAACAAGCAAGGTAATGATGAAGTTGAAATTTATGCACACACTGACTGCTCTGACCCAGCTTTCTACATGATATCAGATCTGATGATGTCCCCTGCGGCTGGAAGTGGGCAGGATTAGATGTTCAGGGGACGATGGGAGAGGTGGAAGCACATTCTCATGTCTAGAGCAGGTCTCTAGACAATGGACACCTTATTTTGATATCTGAGATAAGATGCCTTGTGGGGAGGATCATATGTGTGGAGGGGGTGTTAGTATGTGTACATGTATGTGTGTATGTGTATGATGGGGATGCTGATGTCTGGTACTTTCTTGAGTTGCTCTCCACAGTATTTTTTGAGACAGTGTCTCTCTCTGAGCCCATTATTCACTGATTTAGTTTGACTGACTGGCCCATGAACTCCAAGATCCAAATGCCTCCGACTTCACCCGGTGCTGGGGTCACACACACAAGCATTTTCTACTTGTGACATAGTGCTGAGGGTCCAAACTCTGGCCCTCGTGCTTACACAGCAAGCTTTTTATAGGCTAAACCATTTCCCCGGGGCCCTAAAGACACCTCTTCCCAGATGTATGAGCGCCCCCAAACCCTCATACTCCTAGACTAAACACCGCGGTATCAGAAGAACGACTTCTTTGGAGCTATCGTCTCATTCCAAGGAGACTGTTGTAGCTTCAGGAGACAGGTTTCTAACCCAGTTCTGCACTAGCTGCCTTCTGCTCAGTCTGACACCATGAACAGGGACTCTCCAGCAAAACAGTGCAGCTGGGTCTGACACCTAAAACCTGGACAATTTCTTATTAACATTCCAGATAGTCCACTTTGTCTAAACTATTGCCTAATCCAGCCACAACTGCCCACTGTTGCCCAGACGGCCATCAAGGGAATTAACAGGAACTGCCCTGCACCTTTTGAGACACAATCTTTCCACACAGTTGGTCTCAAACTCTTCTCTTTCTGTCTCAGCACCCGATGCTGGTGTTGCAGCGGATGCCATGATGCTGAGCTGGAACTCTCCCCTTTAAAAAGATGTGCTCCTGCTGATTGGCCACAGACGCTAACACTTTATACTGACCTCTCTAAGCATTTGACTCAGGCTGTCTGAGAACTCAGAACCCATCAAAGTCTTATAAGATTGTTAATCTTGTTGGTCAATTTGATAGGGTTTTGAATGCCCATGGAAGCAAGGCCACCGGCACCTGAGAGGGAGGTTCTAGATCAGATTAACTGAGTGGGAAGACCTACCCTACATGGGCCAGTGCCATCCCATGGGCTGTGGTTCCCGACCAATCAAAAATAGGGGGAAACAGTCTGAGCGCCGTCACCCTTGTCTGTTTGCAAACTAAACGCAGATGCAGTGTGGCCAGATGTTCCAAGCTCCTACTGCCATAACTTCTCAACCATGATGGACTGCACCCTCAAACTGCGAGCCCAGCTAACCCTTCCCTCCTTAAGTCTCTTTGGTCCTTGTGATGGTTTGAATGAAAATGTCCCCCATTGACTCAAGTATTTGAACCCTTGGTCCCCAGTTGGTGGAGCTGTTGGGGAGGTTTAGAACCCATACTTTGCTGGAGGGTGTATACTACTGGGGGCAGAATTTGGGAGCCTGAAGACTTACACCGTTTCCAGTTACTCTCTCGGCTTCGCGCTTGCTGTTAACAACATAAGCTACATCGTTTCCTGCTTCGGTCGTCATGCCTCCGATCTGCCAACGTAGACTCTCGTTCCTCCAGACCATAGCTGCAAATAAACCCTTTCTTCTACAAGGTGCTTCCATCACAGTCTTTTACTACAATAATAGACAAGCAACTAAAATAGTCAGATATTTTGTCACAGCAGTGAGAAAAGAAATATGTGTGGGGGCATTTTTTATAGAAATATACTACTGCAGTATAGCTAGTACTGCTGTCTCATCAGAGATGGTAAAACTGAGGGGCAGGAGAGGGGCAGTCTGCCCCTCTAACAAGAACAAGAAAGCAGCAGAGTCAGACTAGGCATCATAGGATGCTTACCAAATTCCCAGCTGATAACATATCAGCATGTGCACCCACTTCACCCATCAGACTGCACTGTGCTATTCAGATCTGTGTGGGCACAGCCCCTGGCTGCCACCCACTGCCCAGAAGTGCTCAGATGCTGGCTCCAGATGTGGACGGAGCAGAACTGTATAGAGCTGCCCCTGGTCTTTACCTTGAACTGAGGGAAAAGAGCAGAGATGGGAAGAACTGTCCCCCACTGCCCCACCTACCCGAGTCCCACACACAGGTCTGGAGCCAGGAGTTCTCAAAGACAACACTGCAGGGCAAGAGTTGGAGAGCCGGCCAAAGTTTCAGTTTCTCCGATAGGATCTCCTAAGCTTTTTCAGGTGTATCTCCATTTCGGAATCTTTACTTGGCTTCTGAACAGCAAGTCGTCTCTTGCATGGAAAGCTGTATGATTTGTATCTGTTTATCTAAAGCAATCTCTGGAAGGTATGTTTATAGCTTTATGGGAATGTCCTACACGTCTGTTAAACACCGTCTGCTCTTGTATGAACATTTTAAGATATGAGGGATTTGATGTTTTGGTATCTTGAGCTTTTTCCTAACAAACATCTAGGGAGATTTTTTTAAACATACTACATTTATGTATTTATTTATTTGCATTCATTTTTCTGTGAATGTCCAACTCCTTATTTGGTTTTGGAGTGGACATAAGGGAAGAGGACAAGGGGAAGGCATGGAACCTGTTGCCAAAGTGGCTGGCAAGGCTTCCAGTATGAAAAGTTGACAACACCTGAATCCTTGCTCCATCCCCGAGTGCCAATGGACTTTATCTCTGCACCCCAGTGTAGTGTATAGGAAAGGAAAAATAATAAACTCGGGTAGGGCAAGAGGTGTTTTCTCTAAAGGTGGCGCCTTCCAGCAAGCTTTAGGGACATCTTGACCTGTGACTGAGCCAGCTACACAGGAAATGGTTTTCCTGCAGGGCTTCCACTATCCCTGACTGCTCACTAACTTCTGTAGGAGCTCAGGCCAAGGGCTTTGGGTACTCCAGTCTTGTTGTCCTATTAACATTTGCAATGAATGGACTTTTCTTAACAACTTTGAGTTTAGAGAAAAAGACTAAATGGAAAATACAAAAGGTAAGCAGGTCCCCCTTCAGAGAGATGCTAATTTCCACTGATTTTGATCAGGGTGGTATATTTGTTATGGTTAATAAGCCAAATCTGACATGTATTATTAAGGAGAATCCAGTTTATATCAAGATTTATTCTTTGTGTTTTACAATATATAAACTTTTAAAAAAGGAATGTGTTGTAAATATTTACACGCATACAAGTATATGTCCCATATGCTTGCCTGTTGAATCTCCTGGAACTGAGGTTATAAATGTACATGACCCACCATTTAGGTGATGGGAATCAGACCTAGGTCATTTGCGAGAGCAACACATGCCCTTAGCCACTGAGTCAGCTCTCCAGCCCCAGCAATACACAAACATTTTAACTTTTTAATAACATTTTATTTAATTATTGTGCGGGAAGGGCAAGTATGCATGTGGAGGGCAGAGAACAGCTGGAAGGTCGGGGATGGAGCTCAGTTTGACACCAAGTGACATCACCTAAATGTACCTCGAACACCAGATGTAGCCAAGGATGACTTTGAGCCTTTGATCCTCTTGCCTCCACCTCCCTAGTGCTGGGGTTACAGGCATGCACCGCCATGCCCAGTTTATCCCATGCTAGTGATAAAGCCCAGGGACTTATATACATGAGGCAAGCCCTCTATCCACTAGGCACCATCCCTGGCTTCTTAATTATTTCTCATGCCAATTCCCTTATTGGCGTCCAGCCCACTGGAGACAGAGCCAGAGCCCCATCTCTGGGTCCCTCATAACCCCTTCCTGAGTCTGGCAGGAAAAGGCAGCTTAAATTAGGGTGTTCAAAGAGGTACTGCTCAGGAGCTACGTCCCACTGTGTGTGTGGCAGCAGCAAGAACCTGCACTCTCTGTCCCTTTTTGAAGCTGTGTGACTGAGGAACGGTGCCAACTCTACACACAGCCTCATTTTCCCCTTGAGTTAGTTTGAGAACTTTTCCTCCCATTTCTGCTTCCAGAGCCGGAGGCTGAATCTAGAAGCCTGACATTTGATTTCTTCAAGTATCGTTTTCTAATTTGCAATAAAAATGCAGACGGGCTCACTCTCACCTTGACTAGAGCCCTAATGTGGATGGAGCCCACATCAGCGGAATCTTATCAAAACATGCATTTAGCCACAACTCTTTCCTGTTACCTTCTCATCGGAGCAAGGCAATTCACAAAATCGGACCCACACTCTTGGTAAGCCCCTCCTTGCCCAAAAGTGTGCCTAAGCTAATGGTTATTGGAAACACATGAAGTTAAAGAATATAGCATTGTTAGGAGAGAGGCTGATCAGGGTAAGAGCACACCAACTGTCTTGAGTCTGAAAACACCGCCTCACGGGTTTGGCAAGCAGTAAGTGCAAAAAAGGCGACAGGTGCTGGGGAGGCGGTTCGGGCAGTAAGTGTCACACAAACTCGAGGACCTGAGTTTAATCCCTGGATCCCACATAAAAAGCCAGGTATAACATATGCTTGTAATCCCAGCACTCGGGAGGCAGAGACAGGCAGATCCCTAGGGTCCCGACATGTATGTGTGAACGTCAGGGGACAATTCGTGGTCCGTTCTCTTCTACTGTGTGGATCCCGGGATCAAACTTGGGTTGTTAGGTTTGGTGACATCCACCTTTCCCTGCTGATCCATCTCACTGGTCCTTAGTAAATATTCTTCATTTTTGAGAGCAGGATGTTAGGTCTGACTCTCTACTGCTGTAGACTACTGCTTTTTATCATGGCTTTCTGCTTCTGCTTTTTAGTAGAAACAATGAATGCATATCCTCATGTAAGTATAAAAAATATTCAATTGGTTTTTTTCAACACCCTAAATCAATGAGACATACGGTACAGGCATGGCAGCCATCTTCAAAATTAGATTCAACAAGGAAATGTGTTAAGCCAGATTCTTTAACTTTTTATCTCTGTGTGCATGGGTGCTTTGCGTGTATTTATGTCAATGCACCATGTGTTTGTAGTGCCCACTGAGGTCAGAAGAGGATGTCTGATCCTCTGGGACTAGAATTACAGACCATGGTGCGGATGCTGGAATCAACCCCAAGTCGTCCAGAAGAGGAGCCAGTGCTCTAAACAACTGAGCTGTATCTCTGCCCTTCAAGTCAGATTCTTTTAAAACCTTGGTTCGCAGGGCTTGGAGTGCTGACTCAGCAGTTAAGAGAGCCTACGGCTCCTTCAGATGATGGAGTTTGGTTCACAGCTCCCAAGTCAACTCACAACCACCTGCTACCCCAGCCCCAGAGAATCTGACATGGAGGCAAGCCACCACCTGCACACGCACATATCCACACATGTATATGTAATCCAAGTACAAAGTAAGTCTTTAGAAGAGAAACTATAGTAACTTATTAATTAGGAAAAATAACAAAGGCATCTATTTTTGCAACAGTAGTTTATTGAGCTATAGGAAAATAGACAGATCTTTACTGTATGGCTACTGCTACAGGTTTTTATCTCTTCTGTAATTGTACTTGGTGGGGATGGGAGACTGCACAGGAGCAGAGAGTACATAGTGTGTAGAGCAGGGGGCAAAGCGGCTATCTTAACCAGAACGGCTTTGATCCCTCCCAACTCAAAAATGATGTAAGAAACTGGGCATGATGCTAAGGCCTGAAATCCTAGGACTCAAGAGGCTGAGACAGGAGGACATCCACAAGTTTAAGACCAGTCTTGGCTACTTAGTGAGATCCTGTTTTAAAGTAAATAAACAACAATCTTTTTTAGAAAATGCTGCAGGAATACAGAGTAGAATCGGGATGAATTCCCAAATAGGATCTTAAAGAGCAGACAGATATCCAGATATGCCACTAACTCAGATGCTAGCATAAGGAATAAACGGTAGAGGCTAGAGTAGTGGCTCAGCAGCTGCTGAGGACCCAGGTTCAATTCCCAGCACCCATGTGGCAGCTCACAACTGTCTGGATGCTAGTTCTAGGGATCTGGATCCCTCTCTGGCCTCTATCAGTGCTGCACACTCATGGCGCACAGATATATGCACAGACAAGACACCATACACACAAAATAACAAAATAAGAGTAGGAACAAAATGGGGCAGCCATCCTCTCACCACAGGGTCCCCACACAGCAAACAATCAACAAAGAGAATATTAGTTGGATATCAGGATTAATTCCTTGGTCAAGAGGGTTGTTACATGCTGAAGTAATTGACCTACAGATTTTAGGGAACATCCTCCAATGGCATCCTTGAAAAGGGAAAGTGAACAAAAAAAGATGCTTCTGTCTGGAACACTTTAAGTGAGGACTGCTTCAAAGCGGGAAAATGCAGTGGGTGACCTTTGCAACCTCATCCGCATGGCCTTAGGTACACAGCTGCGGGTGGGGGCTGACTGTTCAGTAAATCACTGCCACACATTGGCGAGTCCATCACACCTGCATGCACGATTCTCCAGGGGACGGTGCTTGAGGGTCCAAGTGAGTCTTCCCGCCCTGCCACCACCAAAACGAGCCTCTTCAGGAACCAGATTCCTTATGACCACGACTTGACATGCATTGTGATATTCTGCAGTTGCCCAAAAAGGTAGTCTTTCACTGAATGCAACAAGCAAGGAAGGAGCCAGTTGAAGCTGTCTGTCTTGGACAGCCTCAGATTGTGGGTACATACCATGCTCAAAGGCAGGAGATTTGGGTTTCAGCCTTGTCTGGCCCCAGTTTTCTATGTGGCTTCAGACAGACTTGAACAACTTCTCTGACACAAAATGCTGCCCTTTGAAATAGATTGCATAAAATGACCGAAGAATCAGCTAAAAGGAGCTGAAACAATGACTCAGTTGGCCAAGTGCTTGCTGTGCAGGTACAACACTGAGTTTGATCCCCAGGACCAATGTAAGACTGAGAAGTGTGGTAACTTATGACTGCAATCCTGGTGCTGAAGAAGTATAGCAAGAGGATCCCCGGGAACTTTCCGGCCAACCAGCCTAGCCTACTTGGTGAGTTTCATTCCAGTGAAAGACTCTCAAAAGGTAACACAGGCAATGCCAGTGTCAAAGGAGGGATAGCAGAGGTTGTCCTAGAGCCTCTGCATGCATGGACCCATATATGCACACATATGCATGCGTGCACACACACAGAGTGAGAGAGATGGGGTGGAGGGGGAGAGATCACCAAGACTCAGAAGCCTAACAAAACTAAAACAGTGGGTGTACTCTCGCTGTAAAGGTGGGTTCCCCTAGGAAGCCTGAGATAAGAAGCTGTTGGTCTGGGCCGTGGTCATTCCGCTTGGCCAGGAACAGAAACATCAGGCAGAATCTTTAGCTTCACAAGGCAGTTAGCCTCCTCTGCACTAACCAGTTGCGGAGGAACCAGGGTGAAGCAAGAGGCAAGCACCCTCTTCCAGCCTCCCACAACTTGGATGGAGTCTGCTTGATCACCATACTGAAAACTTGAGTCTGCATGGACCTGGATTGGTGGAGGAGTTAATTTCATTGGATAATAAAGAAACTGCCTTGACCCATTTGATAGGCCAGCCCTTAGGTGGGTGGAGTAGACAGAAGAGAATTCTGGGTAGAAGGAAGTGAGGTCAGATGCCATGGAGCCAGATGCAATGAAGCTCCAGCCCAAGATGGATGCAGGTCAGACATGCTGAATCTTTCCGGGTAAGACACCACCTCTTGGTGCTACACAGATTATTAGAAATGGGCTAAGCAAGATATGAGAGTTAGCCAAGAAGAAGCTAGATATAATGGGCCGGCAGTGTTTATATGAATACAGTTTGTGTGTTGTTATTTCAGGCATAAACTAGCCAGGCGGCCGGGTGGCAGGAACACAGCCCACTGCTCCTTTCTACACTGGATAGAGGTAATAATGGAAAGTATCAATGAAATCATTTTTCCAGCAAGCAAAAAACACATGTGCATGTATGTGTATGTGTGCCTTTGTGTACTCATGAGGATTCGTGAGTGTGTGTTTCTTTGCTTTATTTATGGTTTTTGGTGACCGTTTATGGATATACCTCTCTTAAGCCTCCTTGAGTTTTGGTTCTGTAATCCATGAAAACAGCATTCTTTCCAACACCTTCCATAAGAGCACGATGGGGCCTCTTGCTTTCTGCAGACTCATTAACACTAAGTCATGGGGACACAACTGGGTTCCCCACAGGCAGAGTTAAGAATTGACTCTGGAACCCTCAGGGAAGCAAAGGCAAAGCTGGTGAGCGCTACCTGGCAGGAGCTCCCAGCAGTCCCTGAATCCTCTGCAGTCCCTTTGCAGAGTGACGTGGATAACGCAGGCTGATGTGGTACTCGGAGCAAAGGACTGAGAGACAGAAAGAAGAACACAGTTCTGATCCAGATGAGCCAGGAACCAAGTCAAATGCTTTCTAAAGCTTTCTCTGGGTTTCAGAATATCAAATAAAATATAAATATCAAGTATTAGAATATCAAATAAAATTTTCAGAATATCAGGTAAAATAGACTGGATTCCAATGGCCAGGGCAGACATTTCCTGTGTCCAGTTAACACAGTGGCTACTTGAGCACTGCTTCAAAAGAAACTGTGAAGCTGAATTTGATTTTCTAGTGAAGAGCTCTGTAATTCATTAAAGATGTCTATCCTGGGTGCACATAAAAATCATACAATGTGTGCCATGAATTTGCCATCCTTGCATTCCAACTGAGTGATTTTGTGAAGTTCTTATTAGACTAATCATAACTCAGAAATTAATGATCAAATGCCCTATTCCTTTTATGCTCACCCAGACAGCTGTCTGAACCCACTTCATTTCTTATTCTTTGTCTCTTTCCCGTCCCTTTTTCTTCCCATTCTGTTCTTCCTCCCTCTCTTCTTCTGTTTTTTTTATTTTTGTATATTTTAAGCTTTATTTTTTATCTGTATGTGCTCACATGTATATATGTGTACATACTTGCAAGAATCAGTCCTTTCCTTTCACCATGTGTGTTCCAGGGATCAAATTCTGGTCATCAGGTTGGGACCTAGGCACCTTTACCCACAAATTCATCTTTCCAGCCCCAATGTCTTGTTGTTATTGTTTGCCATTTCTCTTATCTAGACTCACCTAAAGTTTCTTCTAGCTTTAATTTCCACTATTGCCAAATTTCTGTTCTGTGATATCTTTGTGTGAATGTTCTGTTGTCCCCTGTCCTCAGCACTTATCCATTTAATAGTAACATCACCCTGACATTTAACATGGCATGAGATAACATTCATCCAAATACATGTTAGTAATTAAAATATTTTTGCATGAAATCCCAAACCACAAGGCTGAGTCATAGAACTGTAGCTAGGGTGTCATGAACAGATATGAGCTCTTTCGTCAGAGCCTTGGAGTTGGCCCTGTCTTACTTACTTATTTAGCTGTTGTGATAAAATACCCTAACAAAAGCAACTTAAGGGTGGAAGGACTTATGTTGGCTTGCTGCTCCAAAGAGATGCCACATCATTGCAGGGAAATCATGGTGGTGGCAACAGGAAGGTGGCTGGTTGCACCAAATCTGTATTCAGGAGGCACAGAGTGAGAAAGAAGGAAGTAAGACTGAGCAAGGTAGCCTCAAGGTCCACCGCAAATGATTGACTTCCTAAAGGTCCCATAACCTTTCCAAGCAGCAAGGTGAGCTGTGAATGAAGGGTTCAACGATTTGAACCTAGGGGCGTATTTTACATTTAAGCCACAGCACGCCCCACTTGGATCTGAGGTCTCAATCCAGTCCCACTCTTACCCTAACTTCTGGGTCATGTGAGATGATTCTCTGTTTCTGAGTGTCAACTGTCAACTCTGGGGGTTTGGGGGTTAGGTCAGTGTTTGGAGGAGCTGTCCTCGCTAGCTTCAACCTGACAAAACCTCAAACCACCTGTAAGGGAGTCTCAATTGAGAGATTTCAGAAACAGATTGTTCTGCGGATCTGTCTATAGGATCTGTCTTGACTTTTAAATTATGGCAGGTGGTACATCCCAAGGCAGATGGTCCAGGGCTGTGTAAGAATGTGAGCTAAGCCAACACCTGGGGGTGAGCCAGAAAACAGAGTCCCTCTATGGCTTCTGCCCCAAGTTCCTTCTTAAGTTCCTGCCCTGACTTCCTTCAGTGATGGATTGTGACCTGGAAGGGTAGCTCGAATAAGTGTTCTCTTCCCCTAAGTTGTTTTTGGACAGAGTACTTCACCATAGCAACTGAAAGGAAATTAGAACAGGAACCAATGCCCAGCTCCTATCCCTACTAAAACTAGGAGTTCATATGAAATGAGAACCCAATGCTAAAGTCATGACAGGCCTGAGCTTGAGGTGAGCATAGCAGCCTTATGTTCTCATGCCACCGCCATCTGAAGGGCCTCAGATCCATTTCCTGTCTCTGGAGCTGTGTACTAGTTGCTTTTCTTGTTAATACAACAAAAAGGCCTGGCCAAAATGTCCCCAGGAAGGACAGTTGGAAGGGACAGTGTGTCGTGGTGGGTGTGATAACGGGAACATGATTGGAACACGCTATTTAAGAGCATGATGGGTCTTTAAGCAATCTGGCATGATGTGAACAGGCCCATGACAACTCACGTGAATTGATCCATTCCTGCTGTCCCTGTTCTCCCTCCCTAACTGAAGATGCCACAAAAGGAAGCAATCTTAGGAAAGCAAATCCCAGGACCTCACAGCAAACAGAGCAGGTTGGCTACAGCCACCCAACCCAGTATCCCTCAGACAGGTTAAGCAACTTCTCCATAGTCTCACCATAGAGTCAGAATTTAACTCCAAAAGGAGAGCCGGCCCTTGTAAGCAGTCAGACAGAATCAGCCCCTTGCCCCTTCCTGAGTCAAATTAATATCGTTGTGCCTTTGTGGCCTCCAACGTCTCCTGGGCTTTGGCTCCTGAAGGAATCAGGCATCAGGAACACGGAACACACTTGTCCATATATTTTGGCAGTTTTAGTTCTTCATGGCTCTGGCTTCATTTTCTAGTGTTGTATAAGCTTAATCAAGTCTTCATAATGATGCTCCCTCTCGCTGAGACTTCACAGAAGTCACCGAGAAATGAGAGCAAAGTGGCAGCTATTTTTCCTTTTTACTTATTTCTTTTTAATTTAAAGAATATGTGTGTATGTGGAGAGAGAGAGAGAGAGAGAGAGAGAGAGAGAGAGAGAGAGAGAGAGAGAGAGAGAGAAAGAGAGAGAGAGAAAGAGAGAGAAAGAGAGCTCTAGTGAGCATGTTCTGTTTAGAGGCCATCATTCCCGGTACTTCCCAAGGGCACCTCTTGTATATTTGGTTATTTCCAAGCTAACTTTCTTTTCTTCTTTGCTGTTTTTATTTTCCAGGACAGCGGCGTGGCAGAGGCTCATCTGCATCCACTCAGTGTGGACTTTTAAATAGGCCCTCTGAGTGACTGATTCTATACTGAATGCTGACTGGGAATCAGGAGAGGAAGAGCTAGGAAAGAGGGATTGGAGGTGGTACAGGGGCAGGAGATTTATGTACGTGAAAGAGTCAGAGTGCATATGCTTCTCCCATGACACACTGAGGTGACATAGGCCCTAAACAATGAAACCCAACAACCAGAGACAGAAGACTCTGAAACCATAACACAAACAAACCTTTTGTCTTGAAAAGTCGATTGTCAGAAGTGATTGGTTACTGTAACAGAAAGCCATCTAAAAATACATTAGGAGCACACCTGCTAAAATAAATATTGATAAGGTTCCTATTCTATGTGCCAGTTTGCATGCATATGTTCACATATATGCATGTATGTAGAGGCCAGAGGACCACCAGAAGTGTCATTCCTCAGGCACTGTCCCCCAAGTGGGCTAGGGGAGCTGGCCAGCAAGAGCCAGGGATCTACCAGGGATTATAGGTATGCAGTTTCATGCACTGTTTTGTTTTGCCCCACCATGGGTTCTAGAAAACAAACTCTGGTCCTTTACCAGCTGAGCCATCTTCCCAGCTCCATATTCCTAGTTCTATAAATGAGGAAAACTCAGAGATGTTGAGCAGTTTTTCCATGATCCCACAGTAGAGTCAGAATTGAAATCCCAATAGATGACTCCAATGCCCATTCCTTCCCAGGCTGCCTCAAGGTCTCCTGAAAACACAGGGCTTCAATCAGTAGGAGCCATTTAGAGAAAAAGGTCTCGATGGCAAAGAAAATAAAAATATCGTCCCAACAGATGAACTTTCATTGTTGAAGGTTGAGAGCCAGGGTGGCCACCTTGAGAACAGACCGAGTGTGAACTCTGGAAGGAAACTGCAGTCACAGCTCACAGAGACTCCATGTTTCCAGGAAAACTTGGTTTCTCCCATTGCGCTTGTTTCCTAGAGTTGTCAGGGCGGTTCCCACAGGTAGGTGCTTCATTGGAATCAGCACCTTAGCAGGACTGCAAGCCCTCTAAAAGATGTGAGAGAATGCTCCCTTACCTCCAGGACCTGCTGGCTCCTCGGCTCATGACTGCATTATCCTGATGTCAATCACCGTCTTCCTGCGTCAATGATCTCCTAACACTTCAATAACCCAAACAAATTTCATTCTGGAGAACTGGCCGTGGGTCTGAGGATGCATCTCTCTGGGAGGACACAAATCCACTCTTTGCGTCTGTCCTTTCAGAGAGTGTGCTGAGGGGCTGAAGAGATGGTTCAGCATTGAAAGAGTGCCTGCTGCTCTTCTAGAGGTTCTGAGTTCAACTCCCGGCACCCACATACAGTAACCCACAACCACTTTAACTTTAGCTCCTGGGGATCTTACGATTGCTTCTGGCCTCTGCAGAAACCAAGCACTCACATGCATGCAACCACATATGGACACACATACTTAAAATTAAATAAAAAGTATTAAAGTTAATTAAGAGACTAGAGGTGTGGCTCAATGGTAGAGTGCTTGCCTGGAATGGACAAGGCCCTGGGTTCCATCTCCAACATCACGGGTGAGAACCTTGGAAAGTAGAGACAAGGAGGATCAGGAGTTCAAAGTCATCACTAGCTACATAGCAAGTTCAAGACCAGCCCGGGCTATTTGAGACTGTCTCAAAACAAAACAAAAACAAAACAGCGAATTGGAAGCTGGAGAGACAGTGCAGCATTTAAAGAGTATTTGTTGCTCTTGCAGAGGACCTGAGCGCAGTTCGCATTACCCACATAGGATATCTCACAACTTCCTGTAGCCCTAGCTCTATAGGCCTTAAAACCTTTCTCTGGTTTCTGAGAGCATGTGTGCACATGCACACACTAAATAAAATTAATCTTCTTTTAAAGTGAATTATATCTGATTACCCCAGTGACTTACAGAGCATCAGACCCACGAAGTAATTTAAAAAGGATTCGGGGCCTCCTGGTGGAGAGCAGAACATAAGGCAACTTCCTCTGTCCCTCCCTCCATCCCTTGAGAATTGTGACCTTTGGGGTCTGTATGTTGCTCCTTCCTTTCATCCTGTGCAATGTGTTTATACATACACACATGTATGCATGTGAGGGTGTGTGTGTGTGTGTATGTGTGTCTAGGCCTGTGTGTGCGTCTGTATGTGTGCTCTTAATTAATGAGCCTTATCTTTGGCCCCCAATTTACCTTTTTTGTGGAGGGTGGAGTCTCAAAAAGCCCAGGCTGGCCTTGAACTTGTTGTATAACTGAGGATGAACTCCCGATCCTCCTACCTCTACCTTCCATGTGCTGAAGCTGTAACTGTACACCAGCAAGCCTGGGGTACGTGTGTTGGGAGGTACATATGTATGAGTGTACATGTAAAAGCTGGAGGCCAGTGTCAGGTGTCTTCCTCAATCTTTCTTCATCTTAGCTGGGTCTCCTGTCTCTGCCCCCCGCCCCCCGGGCAGGGTGATAGATGTGCTCACCTTTTTGCACAGGTGGTGAATTGTGAATTCTACCTCCTTTCACCCGGCAGGTGCCTTACCAACCAGGCTATCCCCCAGCCTCCAGATGCACACTTTTGAGACAGTGCAGTAGAGAAGATAGAAATGAGTGTTAGACTCAGATAGCCTGAATTCAAACCCCATTCCTAGCACTACTGTCTACTGTCTCCCTGTTCTAGTCTTGGCTTCTCTGTCTACAGCATGGAGGGATTCTGGTTCTTCTTCCATCAGGGTGTCCTTTGGTGGACAAGATGACATGCTCATATTTCAGCCTGGTGCCTGGAGCCGTCTTCAGGAATTATGGACACAATAAGACCAGCTTACCTTGGGCTCATCTCACTGCCGCTTCCCTGATGTGATACACTGGACCCACAAACAGGGAGTCCAAATGAGCCCTTTCTCCCTTAAGTTACATTTGCTGGGGATTTTGTAAATGCAAAGAGAAAACAGGAAGTGATTAGGTTGTAGAACTCTCAAGGATGGGTTTAGTAAACCCAGCATGGTGCTGTACCTGTAATGGCAGCATTGGAGAGGCCACAGTAAGCGAGGGAGAAGAGCGAGGGAGAGGAGCCAGGGAGCAAACAAGCAAGGAAGCAAGCAGGGGAACAGTGAGTGAGCAGACTGTTTAGGGCCAACCAGGTAGACAGTCACACTGTCTCTAAAGGAAAGAAGGAAATAGGATCAGTGCCCTTTGTTTGTTTGCTTGTTTTGTTCTTTTGTTTCTTGTTTGTGTTTTTTTAGTTTGTTTGTTTGTTTGTGCATGTGTGTTTTGTTTTTTTGTTTTGTTTGTTTGGCTTTTTAGACAGGTTCCTTTTCTCTGTGTAGCTCTGGCTGTCCTGAAACTCACTCTGTAGACCAGGCTGACCGTGAACTCACAGACATCCTCCTGCTTCTGCCTCCCTGAGTGCTGGGATTAAAGGCATGCACTACCACTGCCTGGTTGTGCCCTTTAAAAAGAGTTCCCAGAGCCCTGCCTCTCCCTTTCCATCATGTGAGGCCACAGTAAAAAGGAGTCGCCGGGACTCTCACAGACTTGGGGTCTGCCCAGGAAATGGTGCTGGACTTCTCCGCTTGCAGGACTGTAAAAAAATAAGTGTGATGTTTTTCTTTGTGTTTGAGACAAGGTCTTCAATAGTACAGACTGGACTGGAACTTGCTATGTAGCCAAGGATGACCCTGAACCCCTGATCCTTCTGCTTCCACTCCCCAAGCTCTGGGATTATAGGTGTGTGCAACCACGCCTGGCTTAAAGAGTGCTAGGCTTGGAGCCAGGGCTTTGTGCTTGCTGGGCAAGCACTCTACCAACTGAACCTCATCCTTCTTCCAAGGGTGTGGCGTTCATAAGCCACAGGCTATGCTGTTCGTCATAGCAACTCAAATGGACCAAGAAGAGTGATTTCCCGCATAGATCTCGTCCTGCTCAAACCACAGATGCACCCATGCTCCGTTGTCATCACTGTCTCTCAATTATTGTATCTCTACTGGAAATCTTGAAACAAGTTTCCGTGAGTCCTCTGTCTTTGTGGTTGGTCTTCAGAACTGAGTTAGCTAAGGACAGACCTTGACTAGTCTTTTTTTTTTTTTTTTTTGAGGATTTCTCTATGTAGCACTGGCTAGCCTAGAACTCACAAAGATCTGTAGGCCTCTCCCTCCTGGGTGCTAGGGTTAAAGGTATGTGCCGCCATATCCAGCCACTATTCCAGATAAAGTTTACAATCAGCATGGCCAGTACACACACACACACACACACACACACACACACACACACACACACATGATTTTGCTATAATGTTTTGGATAACTTTCAGTCCTTCCTCTTCATCCAGACTAACCAAGGACCAGGTCCCTCAGCCCTTCACTTTTGGGCTGCTTTAGCATTTGCTTTAGTCTAGTATCCCTAGACAGAAGTGAAGTTAACCTCTCCTCATGTCATTGAATCTGATGGGCAGCGGCTGTAAAATATCTCCCAGTTTATTATTGGTGGTGCAGCCCTCATTCCCCAGTCCCTGCTCTCACTGGCTGACACTCCATTTTTCTCCCCTCACCTGGCATTTCCTCATCCCCTACACCCCTTCTGCCACCCCAGCTGAAAGCCAAAGGCCCTTTAAATTTACATGTGTATTTATTTGTATGCCAGTCACTCAGCTTCGTCCATTTCCCTCCTCCCTGCAGCCGACCCCAGCCAGCTCAGAGCCCTGATCCAATACCCAAAGCCACAGACACTCCCCAGGCCTAGAAGGGGATGCCTATGTCCTTCCGTTCCCCAGCCTCCGCCTTGCTGGCTTCTGCAGATGGGGAAATATAAGGTGTGAGGCTTCAGAAAGTTCATAAACTTTTATGCTGATTGGTTTTAGTCTGGTTTAAATTAGGCAACAAAATAGAATTTCCAGATGTTCTATTTGGAATTAGCTTGGCTACAGAGGAAAGGCTACTAGGCGGAGGAGGTGGTAACAGCTTAGTTTTATATCCGGCGAGGTGGTCACCCACGGCACATGGACCCCATTAAAGAAACGAACCTGCTGCTTGGCACATGAAGGATACTGCTCTCCTTTATTCTGACGGAGGACGCTCAAAGGCGTGATTAGACATTCTCAAGCCACGGGAAGATAAATGCCTAGGGCATCTTGTTTTGTTCCTGTGGTCAGCTCAGAACAGCAAAGGTTACGGTCAGATGGAGGGGGCTCTGAGAATCATGCCAGAGCTTCCCAAACGCAAACACGTGTGCAAACCCTCATGGAATCTTGCTAAACAGCTTATTCTGCTTGGTGCTGCTGGCCCGCAAGATACATAATGCACAGGGCTGTGCTGATAATGGCTCAGGTGGCCATGGGCTCACTGTGAAAGCGTGAGGACCTGAGTTGGATCCCCAGAACCCACATGAAAAAGGAAAGGAATCATGGCAAGTCCTTGGGATGGTGGTCCTGGGGGCAGAGGCAAGAAGATTCTGACTCAGACGCTTGCTGATCTGCCGGCCTAGCAGAATCAGAGAGCTCCGCTCTTAACAGTGACCTCAACTCCAAAAACAAGGTGGTGCTGGACATAGTGGCACCCACTTTAATCCCAGCACTGCGGAGGCAGGGGATCTCCAAGTACAAGGCCAGCCTGGTTTCCAGAGCAAGTTCCAGGTCAGTCAGGGCTACATAGAGAGACCCTGTCTCAAAATACAACTCATGATATATTCGGAGAATTTTTTGTCTCATAATGCTTTGTCTGGGCATTTTTTTTTTAAACCTTACTAGTCTTCTTGCTTATATATTATGGTTTCTGATTTGGGGTTTTTATTGGTTTTCTGTGTGTGCCTCTGAATGGGTGTGTGCTTCTCAAGCTTTTTCTTTGGGACGTTTTCCCCCTCTGTTTTGTTCTACTCTGGTTTTTTATTTAGTTTTGTTTTGTTTGTTTTTCACCTGTTTGTTTCCTAAAGAAGCCATGGAGTGGGATGGGTGGGGAGGATCTGGGAGGAGATGAGGGTGGAAGAACCCTGATCAGAATATATTTTATTAAAAATATCTATTTTCAATTAAAAAGGAAATAATCATAAATAATCATTGAGGAAGACATCCATGTCAACCTCTGGCTTCTTCATACATGCATACATGTACACAAACACATATGAATATGTATATACAAATAAATGAATAAGGCCAACAGCAATGTTCAGAGAGTACATGTACGCCACTAAGCCTGACAACGTGAATACAGTCTCTGGGACCCACATAGTGGAAGGAGAGAACCAACCACTGTAAGCTGCCCATGTCTTCCACATGGGTGGTGTGAGTGCACACACACACACAAATAAATTAAATGCAATTGAAAATAAATAGGAGATAGATAGATGGATGGATAAATAGATATATAGATGATAGATAGATAGATAGATAGATAGATAGATAGATAGATATTTAGTCAAAGAAATGGCACAAAGGGTCCCATAAAGAATAGTGCAGGTAGGTAAACAGAAGAGGCTGGAGGGTGAAGGGGAAAGAAGCCATAGCTGTTTCACTTTAGGGTCAGAGACCTTGGTCTCATCAAAACCTCAGGCTGAAGAACAAAGAACATAAGGGCACCTGGTAGTGGAGGCAGAGAGCTGCTTTTCTGCCCAGTCTCTCAACAGGAAGTAAACTTGGGGTGGACACTTCAGGGGCATGCCTGGGAGTTGTTTCCTGTGTCTGCGCATGTCTAAGAACACTTCTAGAAGGATGGTACAGCTCCTTCTGCCTGTACCAGGTAACAGGCGACTCGGCCAGGAGTCTCAGAGTGGGGACTTTTTTGAAAAGAGCCATGGGTATTGGGATCACAAGATCTCTTCACGATAAGATGGAAAAGCTGGAGTCAAGCCAGTGCTGTAAGAATCCCCATCATTTAATCAATTGGATCATGTTGAATGAGCGTCCTCCTCAATGCCACACACTGTACCATGTTCTCACAGGAAACTACCAAGCCACCAGTCGCCTCCAGCCTCCAGTGATCCAACACAGCCTCCACATTCCCCTATGAAACCTACATGCTTTCCTAGAGCTGAACATCCGAGGGAGTTAGAGCCAGCCCTCAGCCCTCTCTCTAGTCTGTCATCCTGAACATCTGCCCGATTGGCAGGGCTACCTGGCAAACAGGTCAAGTGGGAATTAGCGCCCTAATGGCCTGACGTGGAAAGGCACAGGAACCAGTACATTCCTTAGAATCTTCACCTGGGACGTTTTAAATGAGGGACCTGAGGCTTGCGGGCATCAGCTTCTCCAGCCAAGGGAGCACATAGACAGGCTGCCATCAGAGTGTACTGATAGACACAAGCTTGGTGACAACTCTGGGTCATGGAGCACCTGTTCCATACCAGGCCACTCCACTAAACACTTTTACTAGATAGCACCTTAGAAGCCACCACCACCAGGAACCATTGATCACAGGGCTGGAACCTGACAACCATGGTCGTACTGGATCTTCACAGTGACCCTTAAAGGAAGCCATTTTCCCAGCACAACCTGAAGACAGTAAGGTTGAAGGACCACAGCAAAGCCCCCAGGTCCCACACCTGGAAGACTCCCCAAAGACATGACTCTGAACTCTCAGCCTTTGCAGTACAAATCCATTGCTCTCACTGAGGTGGGATGGGAAGGCAGGAGAAATGTTGGCGACGTGAGAAGGGTAAAGGAGCCACTCACCCAGGAATCTGGTTGAAGCTCTTCAATCCCTGGTACAGAAGCAAGAGTCCCAGCTTATTAATTAATAATTAATAATTATTAATAATATTAATAAGGCTCTTCTCCTTTCTCAGTTATACACTGTGTGCACTTCCCTGGGACTCCCAACATGAATCTCACTTATTGAAAAAAATGTCCTAAGCCCCTGGTACAACCCTAGTGACTTCCGATTTTACCTATCAGACTATTATTATCTCACCCAAAGAGTTTCTGGGGTCACCCTATAAAGAGGGAGACAGAGTGGGAGAGCGAAGGTTTCTTAGCAATCTCTTGAGATGTGCTCTGAGAGTCACCAAGATATTACGGCAAATCTGAGGTCAGACTGTGGCCCTCCCTGAGCAGCTTGTACCATACAAGACCACTAGGCCATTTGTGCCTAAGTCGTGTGTACTAGTTAGGTTAAACTGTCAACTTGATACAGCCTAGAATCACCTGAGAAGAGAGTCTAATAAGAAATTATCTAGCTCGTGTTGTCCTTCAGGCATGTATCTGAGGAAGCGTCTAGGTTGTTAATTGGTATAACCCACGCCACTGTGGGCAGCACCATTCCCTAGACAGGACATTGGAAATTCTGGACTGTATACAAGAAGAAAAAGTGAGCTGAGATCAAGTAAGCAAGCAAAAATCCATGCAAGTGTTTACATATATTCTCTCTTAGCTTTTGACTGTGAGTGGGCTGTGACTAGCTGTTTTGACTTCCTGCCCCTCAGAGACAGACTGTGACCTGGAAGTGTAAGCCAAATAAACCCTTTCCTCACCTGAGCTGCTTTCTCAGTTTTGTTTTTTTTTTTTTTTTATCACAGAAATGTAGCTGTAGCATCACGTCTTCTCCATTCCTGCTTCTGTGTTCTTTCACAGCCAGCAACTCCTTCTTCCCCGTCCTCTTCCTTCTGATGGACTCTTCATTTTCCACGTCTCAGCCACCTTAGCTTGTCACTCCTAGACACCGCTGCTATCACTCCTCCTTTGAGACAAATTATTCTCTCAAACCTCCCAGAAACCTCCCTCATA
This sequence comes from Chionomys nivalis, assembly GCF_950005125.1. NCBI lineage: Eukaryota > Metazoa > Chordata > Mammalia > Rodentia > Cricetidae > Chionomys > Chionomys nivalis. Next base: position 98,678,896 of record NC_080090.1, read on the forward strand.
CCTTGTTGTCAATTTCCCCTGGGGCCTGGCACCCCTTTTCTGGGAATCTAGTTCATTTGTCCCGGTTTAAGGAGAAAAGATGAGACTGCGATCGTCCCAGCAGCTTCCTATGCCAGGCGCTGCTCCCAGCAGACAGTGGCAGCTTATTAATGTTTGCCGAGTTTGAATCACCGTGTATTCAGAATGTGTACTCACTGCTTGCCCAGATGCACCCCACACAGCTCAAAGGCAGAGAGCTGCCAGCTCAGACTGTCTGGGCAGCAGATCCCTGAGCCACGGTGTGACACGCCCTGGGAGGGAGTCCTTAGGAGCTTGCATGTGGGTAGTGACGGGTTAGTAAATGTTCACAACTGGATTTCCAGGAAAAAAGGCGAGCCCTGGTTTATAGCACTGGCTCGTTTCTACAGTGTAAATGGAATCACGTTCGCTGATTCCAAGATACCAAGTGACATCACTGAGTGTTTTGCGGGGGACAAATGCTGACAGGCTCTGTGAGTAGATGAGAGGCAGCTCCCAAGCATCTAACAAGTGAGTCCGATCTGTGCCCCACAGGCCGTGTAAGGCCACGTGTGACAAAAGATAGCTAGGAATGTGGCCCAACCTAAAATCACAAACTTCCTTAAAATATTATGAGACTGGGGAGTATCAGTGTGTGTGTGTGTGTGTGTGTGTAGTATACATGTATGCGTGTTCACATGTCTGCAGATGCACAGGTATGTGAGGGTGCACATGAGCGAGTATAGAGGCCAAGCAACAACGTTGAGTGGTTACTCAGGTGCTGTCTTAGTTAGGGTTTCTGTTGCTATAACGAAACACCATGACCAAAGCAACTTGGGGAGGAACAGGTTTTTCATTTAGCTCACACTCCCACATTGTAGTCTATTGTTAAAGGAAGTCAGGGCAGGAACTCAAGCAGGGCAGGAACCTGGAGGCAGGAGCTGATGCAGAGGCCATGAAGGGATGCTGCTTCCTGGCTTGCTCTTTGTGGCTTGCTCAACCAGCTTTCTTATAGAACCCAGGGCAACCTGTCCAGAGGTACCGGTACCCCCCACCACCACAATGAGCTGGGCCCTGCCCGGTTGGTCACTAATTTTTTAAATGCTCTACAGGCTTGCCTTCAACCCCATCTTGTGGAGGTGTTTTCTTAACTGAGGCTCCCTCCTCTCACATGACTTTAGCTTGTGTCAAGTTGACATGAAACTCTCCAGCACAGGTGCCATCCACCTTGTCTTCTGAGGCAGGGTCTCTCACTGTCCTGTAGCTCCACAAATAGACTCAACTGACTTCCCATTGAGCCCTGGGGATCTGCCTGTCTCTGCCTCCCCAGTGCTGTGATTACAACCACACTACCACGTCTTGATTTGTGGGTTCTTGAGACAAAAACTCGGGTCCTCACCCTTGTAAGGCAAGCACTTCTGACGAGTCATCTCCCCAACCTGAGATTATTTTTTTTATTTGATTGCTTCATTTTTTTCCAGCATAAACTTTATAATTACAACACATTCGTGTCAAAATATTGGACGTGTCTGAAAGGCTCCCTTGCTACTGTCTCTAGATGGATATTTCTGATCATGCTACTGACGACTAGGGTTGTCTTAACTTGCATCTCTTTCTCCTACCTCTGCCTGCAGGGCCTTATTCTAAGATACCATCATCAATGTGTGCATTCTCTTGAAAGCTCCCATTTGCCCTGACACATTCTGCTCTCGCTCTGTTCAGCCCCACCGTACGCCGGCCGCAGTAACCTGCTAAGCACACAGTCACCTGTTACTGACTAGATTCGGTGGGCTGGTAAGGCTGGCGAGGAGGAAGGGCTTCATTTGTAAAGTGCTTGCTATGTGAGCATGAGGATATGAATTCAGATTCTCAAAACCCATGCCAATACAAAGATTAAAGCCAGGTGTGCTATTACCCAGCTGTAATCCCAGAGCTGGAGCCATGGAGACAGGTGAATCCCCAAGGTTGGTTGACCTATTTTGGCTCAGAGTTTGAGGGTACAGCCAATCATGGTTGTGAAGGTACAAAGGCATACATAAAGCCCTGGCTTTGATCCCCAGCACTGTGTGAACCGGGTACCCACCTACAGTCCTAACACTCTGGAGAGCAGGCAGGTGGATGAGAAGAGATTAAAAAGTCCAAGGTCATACTTGGCTACTTAGTGAGTCTGAGTCCAGCCTGAGTTACATAGGTCTATCTCTGAAAAAGAAAGGAAAGAAGGAAAGAGGGTGAAGAAAGGGAAGGAGGGAGGGATGGAGGGAGGGAGGGGGGCAGGGAAGGGAATGAACAGTAGGTTTTCTTACAGTCAAATTTTGGGTGTGTTTGTTTGTACCTGATTTTTAAGATAAATTACACATTTTTCTTTTCAAAAAACATGTTCTGTACCTGAGGATTTTCTATGGTTAAGACTGGCTGTTATAATACAAGAGCTGGCATAGTCTTAATTTATAAAAATATCTTTCCTTCCCAGGGAGAAGTGATGTTCTAACAGAGGATGACAGTTTTGCCAGACTATTGTGTGCCGCATAGCTGCTGTGCACTCAGACATGTCCCCATGACTATACGGTTCTTCCTGCTGAGCTAGAACCTATCCCACCTTTAGGCAGACGTGTCCCCATGACTATACGGTTCTTCCTGCTGAGCTAGAACCTATCATCACACCTTTAGACACTGCTCCAACATTCGCACTCTTTCCAAACTTGGAAACAACTTCGAGCCTATTTAAACATTTTCCAGAGAAAGAGCTTCAGGGACTCGCAGACCCACTTGTTAAAGTATGTCTTTTGATTAGTTTATACAAATTGACATTAAGAGGGATGGAAACCGACTAGCTGACTAGGTGAATTTCGGTAAAAAGCTGAGCGTAATTGCTGGATTTTTATGAGCAACTTGATTTAGTAAGCACAGCCAACAGGGTATTTCTTCCATTTGGGTCGGTGAGTTTGCAAAGATTCTTTTCTTGGCTCCGAATTCATTAAAGTATTTTTAAAGCTGAATTTAGAACTAGAACTTTGAATTTAACGTTCTGTTACTAAAAAGTTAAACTAACATTGAAATGCATTCCAGTAGATTACTCTGAAGCTAATAGCACACATGGGTGTGCACTATGTATGCTTATGTGTGTGCTCACGTGTGTAAGTTTTGGGTACACACGTGTCACAGCATAAAGGTGAAGGTCATAGAGATAGGCGTTGGTCCTTTGCAGTTGTTTCTGTCATTTCTCGGCTTCATACACCAACCTGACTGACCCACAAGCTTCCAGGGTCCTCCGGCTCCTGCTTCGTCTCTCCGAAGGACTGCTGGAATTACAGGCTTTGCTCTCTCTGCTTCCAGCTAGCACATGGATTCCAGGATCCTAGCCCAGGTCCTCATACTGATACAGCAGACACTTTTACCAGCTGAGCCATGAAATTAATAACATTTTCAGTGAGATGAAGTGTTTTCTTTTGCCAGGCTGTGGTGGCACAAGCCTTTAATCAGAGCACCTGAGAGGAAGAGACAGCTGGATCTCTGTGAGTTCTAGGCTGGCCTGGTCTTCAGAGAAACCCTATCTTGAACGCCCCCATCCGCCCACCAGAAGAGTTTTCTTTTAACAAATAATTAAGCCTTTTATATAATTTACCTTTATTACATCATTTGTTTCTGTAATACACAATCTCCTTTACATTTTCACTTATAGGGTTTGTTTGTTTGCTAAAGTCCCAATTTTTTACTTATGTTATTTTTTTCCTTATATGTATGTGTATATGTCTATGTATCTGGACAAGTACATGCAGATGCCCCATGAAGACCAGAAGAGGCCACAGGATCCCCTGGAGCAAGCTGGAGGCCATTGTGAGCTACTAGATGTGGGTGCTGGGAACAGAGCTCCAGGCCTCTGAAAGACCAACAAGCACTGTTAACCACTGAGCCTTAGCTTCAGCCACCATAGTGGCGTTTCGAGATAGGATCACACTATCCAACTCTGGCCTGCCTGGAACTCATCACAGAGACCAGCCTGGCCTCCCACCGTGTCACTCAACCTGCCGCTGCCTCCTGAGTAGGAGTCACCAGGCCTCTCTGTCCTTTCCTACTTTCTTCTTTCATTGACACAGTCAGAACTGCTCTGCTCTGTCTTCAGCTTGGCCTCGTTTCTGGTTTTTTGGTGTGGATATATTTCAGAGGTATTATGTCTTTAGTTTCAGACCTCTAAAATAAGCCAAATGCTACTATTTGGCCCACATATTTTTACCTCCTTTGTATATAGGAGTTGCATTTATGTGATATGGCAAGTATGCAGAACTGTGTCTGAAGGGGAAAAAGAGAAGCAATGTATGAAGCTAAACTTTGAAACTATTTTATTTATTTGCTTGTTTGTTTGTTTGTTGTTTGCCTATTTATTTTATAGTGGACATAATTCAGTTGGTAACGCACTTCCCTAACAAGCATGAGGCCCTGAATTCCAACCCCAGAGCCTGTGTAAAAGCTCCAGGCCTGGTAGTGGGTGTGTGAGTCTTAACATGGCAGAGGAAAACGGAGGCTCTTGGTCATCCGTCTAGACTACTTGGTGAGCATATCTCAAAGGATGGCACCAGACATTGTCCCCTGGCCTCTATACACTTGTATACACTGTGGTGTACCCTCCCATACACATATACACATGGTGATTGTACCCATGGAATATCTCACGCACACACACATACACACACACACACTTCCTTGGAGCTCCCCAGGTCCAAGACTGAGGTTCCTTTTTCATTTCCTCAAGTCAAGAAAAAGTCTCTCCTATTTGGAATGCTACCTCAAGGTCACAGGAAGAACAGCAGCCTCATTCATTGTTGATGTTGTTGTTATTGTTGTTGTTGTTGTTGAGACAGGGTCTCCTGTAGTCCTGACTGGCCTGGAACTCACCATGTAGAGCAGGCTGGCCTGGAACTCACCACGTAGAGCAGGCTGGCCTGGAACTCACCACATAGAGCAGGCTGGCCTGGAACTCACCACGTAGAGCAGGCTGGCCTGGAACTCACCACGTAGAGCAGGCTGGCCTGGAACTCACCACGTAGAGCAGGCTGGCCTGGAACTCACCACGTAGAGCAGGCTGGCCTGGAACTCACCATGTAGAGCAGGCTGACCTGGAACTCACAATGTAGAACAGGCTGGCATGGAACTCACTCTGCAGAACTGGGAGGATGCACGCAGTAAGGATGACCCCATCAGTCACACACTGGCTGCTTAGAGCTCAGTCTCCTAGGTTCACTTTCTGTCAACTCACCTCCTCCCCCCTCCACTCCCCCCTCCAATTTGATTGACTTTATTTGTGTGTGTGTGCCCACGTGTGCAGGGGGTCAGATGGCAATCTCAGGTGTCATTCCTCAGGTACTGTCCACTTTATTTTATTTTATTGAGACAAGGTCTCCCGTTGACCTAGAACTCTCTGAGTGGACTAGACTGGCTGTTCAGAGAGCTCAGAGTCTGACTGGGTCATCTCCCACCAACATCCACACTACAAGTTTCTCTTTTCTCCTAAGGGCTCCCAACCCAGCTCAGGTCTTCACAGTTGCAAAGCAAACACTTTACTAACTGAGCAATCCCTCCAGATTCCCAAATTTGTTCATTTGTGTGTGTGTGTGTGTGTGTGTGAGAGAGAGAGAGAGAGAGAGAGAGAGAGAGAGAGAGAGAGAGAGAGAGAGAGAGAATGCCCCATAAGAGAACACTGGGTGTCCTCCATCACTCTCTACCGTATTTCCTTGACACGGGGTCTCCTCCCTGAACTTGGAGCTGGGCTGCAAGCTCCAGTAGTTCTCTGTCCCCCTCCCCCAGCACTGAGGTCACAGACCATCTTTCAGCCACATCTGACTTTTTACATGGGTGCTTGGGATTTAAACTCAGGTCCTCGTGCTTATGTGGCAAGCACTCTTGCTCAATGAAACACTTCCCAGCCCCCAGTTTACTTTTGTAATTTAATGAGTAAGGTGACTTTATTTTGGTCCTGGAGACACTCGCTGCTTTGCACATGCTCTGTGGCGCCCAGTCACATCCCAGGCCCTAGTCCTCCTTAGTTTCTAATCTCTTGGCGCCTGTCAGGTCCTGCCGCTCGGGCTACAGTTCATGGCTATAAAGCCCTGTCACTGTCCAGTGGCACAAAGAGTGTGAGGTTCCCACAGCCCGTGACTTGGATGATATGAAGTCGCATCTAGTCCTGGTGAGGCCAGCTCTTAGTGGAACGAAGAGAAAGAACATAAGGAGGTCATCCTCACCTAAGCAGACTGGTCAGCCTAGCTGCACAACTAGCAGATGCCACTCCACTTATGGGAACATGGGCTCAACTAAAAACACACCTGAGTAACACAGTCCTTCATGCTACTAGTGTAATGGTCTGTCCTGTCCCTTTAAGAAACAAGCCCCACCCACTCCCTTCCCTGTTCACCACTGAGGCAGGCAGACTTTCCTTCCTACAGGCAGCCTGAGTGTCTTCCTTTCCATCTCTCTCCCAAAGAGGTAGCTGCTGCTGCCGTGGCTCCTCTCCTCTCCTCTCCCTTCCCTTTCCCTCTCTTTCTCTCTCTCTCTTTTCCCCATCCCCCTTCTTCCTCTTTCTCCCCTTCCCTTCCATAACCCACTAAATAAATACCCACTTCCTCTGTATGGCATGCCTACCCATCTCGGTCTCTCACCCACCATGCAATTCCATACCTAGGACCCACTGGTCCTCATGGCCCACAGGCCAGTCAGGGGCTCCTACCTGGGACCCGGCTGCCTTTGTGGCCCTGGGACCTGCTGCCCACTGCCTGCCACTACTCAGGGACCTGTAGCATTTTACTTATTACAACTACAAAGTTTCAAGTGCCTTCTAGTCTAAACCGCCTTAACCACATTACATCAGCACCAAACAACAAGGCAAAGAAAATTCAGAGGGCAGCTGGAGAGACGACTCAGCAGTTGAAGCACTTGCTGTTCTGGCAAAGGACCTGAGTTCACTTCCCAGAACCCATGTAAAAAGCAACTGGGTAACTCTAGCTCCAGAGCTCTTCAGACACCTATATGTGCCCAGACACAGACACACAGAGATACACACAGTTGTTAAAGATAAGGCCATCTGGGGTAGTACATGCTTATAACCCTAGCAATCCCTAGGGAGGGATTATAATCCTTATAATTCCTAGGACTTATAATTCCTAGGAAGGGAGAGATACATGCATACACCACACACACACACACACACACACACACACACTCAAGAATCATCTCTAGGCCAGGTGTAGTGGAATACTTGTAATCCCAGCAGTTGAAGGGATGAGGTAAGAGAATCTCAAGTTCAAGGACAGCGTGAGCTATACAAGGAGATCTTATCTCAAAAAATAAATAAATCTCTTTGGGACCTTAAGCCCAACCCTTCACCCCCTCCCACTCAGCTGCTCCGTGAAGTATTTGTATGTTACTTTCCACTGAAACTCTGACTCTAATGTTGAGTGTGTGTGTGTGTGTGTATGCGTGCACGTGAGTGTTCATATGTTTGTGCATACACATGCTTTGGAGATCAGGCATCAACCTCGAGATTCTGCTTACCTTTTTTTTTTCTTTTTGAGATAGAGCCTGGCTGGCCTTTAACTCACCTAGTGGGCTTGGGTGACTGGCCAGGGAGCCCCAGAGATCTGCCCATCTCCACTTCTAAGAACCTTGCTGTACCTCTCACCAAGAACTGTCACATCACACCCCGCTCCCTTTCTGGGGATGAAACCCAGGCCCTCACACTCCTCTGACTGAGCTGTCTCCCCAAACCCTGACTTCATTTTTTTTTTAAATAAAAATATTGTTCTAAATCACACACCGTCTAAAGGAATCAGCCTGTGTTAACTGTGTGTGGGGAGGCAGGGGCTGGGCAGTGGAACTAAGTCTGTCCTGGAGGCAGACAGAAGGACCCATGCAACTGTTGAGCCATGTCAAATCTGGGAGTGTATATGAGACCCCCCAACAAATGCCCTTGTGTCTTTTGCAAGTCCTCAGACATTCCAGGCCACCAGGCTGATCAAACCAATTTAACGGGGCTAGGGGTGAGGGCGAGCTCAGATTTGCCCGATGCTAGGCTGTGTCTGGCTGGCGAAGCAGCACATTTCTCATTGACACACCGCAGCGAAGGGAGAATTAGGGAAGAATGCCAGCTGAAGGCTCCATTCATTTGCTCCTGCTATGTGATCCTGGTAGACTCTTCCTGTTCCAGTCTGGATGCCCCCCCCCCATTCTCTACTCTCCCAGACCCTGTTAAAACAAGCGGGCTATTCTTTGGTTCACTGTGTCCCTACTGATATCGGATATGTACAGCAGACCCAAGGGGAAACTCACAGACCACTGAGGGCAGACAGACATGGAAACACATCCTAAAAGCCTCAAGGTGTCCCTCTGCAGTCTGAGTGAGGGAGTCCTGGAGGACTATGTGTCATGACCCCATGACAAAGCCTGGCACATCAGCTTGTCACAGACCTCACTGTTGCCTCTGGGGCAAGATCCACCGTTCACAGTTCCAACTCTGTCCTCTCACCTGCTTGCTGCTCCTTTGCCAAGATGCGGGAAAACATCTAGGTCCAGGAAATCACTAAACTGCCCCAGGACAAACTGGCTGTCATGAATGTACATTAGATTTACATGGAAATAAAGAGAACAGTAGGTACCTCACAAGTTTGTCCAAATTTTTGACATTGCAAGCACAAAACTGTTATCTACAACGTTTTAACTAGAGAGCCAATAAGACAGCTCAGCCAGCCTGACCACCTGAGTTCAATCCTCGGCCTCACATGGTGTAAGGGAGGAACCAATTCCTGAAAGTTGCCTTCTTACCTCTTAACACACACACACACACACACACACACACACATAACAAATAAATGTACCAAAAATTTTAAGTTCTCACTAAAGTTACAAAAACAGGGTGGGATGTAAAAAAAAAAATCAATGTTTTGAGTAAGTTTACAATTTGGCATTGGGCTGAATCCATAGCCATCCTTGGTCACATGTGGCATGCAGGTCCCGCATGCTGGTCCAGGACAGACATAAGCCTTAGAGAGTTTCCACACCCTCCCAATTTCAGAACACTCTTGAAGCCACTTTTTCTCCATCCTACGTGGTGAGTTTGTGTTGTCTGTGTCACAGATTCATTGTGAGGATGACTCCTTTGAACACTGACCAACAAAATTCATTATATTTCCAATCAGAAGTAAAGGTCTGGTTCAGAGGGACACCTAACCTGTAAGCAATCATGGGGACCTGAGCTCAAGCCCCTGCATCCATGTTAAATGCTGGGCATGGTAGACTGTGCTTGTAATTCCAGTACTGGGGAAGCAGAGACAGGCGGATCCCCGGGGTTAGCTGAGCAGCCAACTGTGCTCTATGGTGAGCTCCAGAAGCTGTGAGAACCTTTCAAAGATACAAAAGTGTGGGACAAAAGAGGTGACAAAACCACTAACAAAGGCTCTTGCTACCAAGCCTGATAAACTGAGTTCAATCCTAGGGACTTGCATGAAGAAAGAGACAGTCAACAGCTCCAGGTTGTCCTCTGATATCCAGGAGCATGGGGAATGCTGAGGTGCACACGAACACATAAGAAAAAAATGCAATTCAAAAACTGTTAAGAAAGAAAGGAAGGGAAGATGAAAGAAAGAGAGAGAGAGAGAAAGAAAAAAAGAAAAAGACTGATTTAAAAATCAAACAACTGGGAATGGTGGCACTCATCTTTAAATCCCAGCACTTGGAAGGCAGAGACAGGCAGATCTCTGTGAGTTCAAGGCCAACTCGGTCTACAAAATGAATTCCAGGACAGCCAGAGCTGTTACACAGAGAACCCCTGTCTAAAAACCTAGAAACAAGGCTTTCAGCTCCTAGGAAACACCAAGGTTGACCTCTGACCACATGTGCACACACACACACACACACACACCTGTACCTGCATACACACATATAGGCACAAATATAAAATCATTTGAAGGCAGACCCTTCTCTCACTAACCCACCTTAAAGAAATCATCTAAAATATAGACAGAAAGGCTCCTTAGACTCACAAACAATCACATGGCATTGTGTATCTAAGCCTGAGGAGGAACAGCTGAGCCTTGAGCATCCTCAGTCCAAGGACAGAAGAAAAAGAGCTCCAAAAACAGCTGGCACAGAAGGAGCATCTTCTGGCCTTTTGGAAAGAGCACCTAGAAGGTGGACTTGACCTAAATTCAGTTACACACAGTTCTTGACAAAAACCTCATAGGGGGTCATAGGGAGTTAGGCAGAGGGTCAATAGGTCGTAGGAGTTACAGTGGCCAACAGCAGCCTGGCACTTCCCAGAGGGCTCCCATTTAATCCTGGAGAGGTCAAAACTACCCGTCTCAGAAGCTCTCTGCCTCACTTACCCCTGTGTGTGCCTAGTAAAGACTGGATCAGGGTCTGACTCTGGGCCTGCAAGCCTTGACACAGACCACCTTGTGCCCAGTACTCCCTCTCCACCGAAGCATCTTACTGTGCTGCTGTCCTGAGCCCTCCCACACTCTCAGACCTCCAAGGACAAGTCTATAATACACTGAGTCCAAATACTGCTGTACTCCTCAGCTTCTGTTTGCTGGATGCAGGGGGCACAGAAAAGCCAATGAGTTAGCTGAAGCCACTTGCAGGTAGGTAAGCTCCTTCCTTCTACATGCTAATGGAGGGGCTGGGGTTCAGCCCAGACCACCATGTGCACACACACAAACACACACACACATACGCATGCATGCACGCACACACAGTGAGGAAGGGGATTTAAATAAAAAAACTTGCAGCCAGGGTGTGTGATTGTTGTTAAGACCCTATGACTAGAAGTCATAGCAAGTCGGTGGTGCACATACATCAGATGGACTGAAGCCCATCTATCCCTGCACAGACCCAAGCATCTCCCCAGCAATACCAAACAGCAGCTGCTAAAATTGCAAGCCCTCCTACAAAACCTGTTTAGTCCAGTGCCTGCTCAGACAACATTACATACCAAAATACAAGTCTACTATAGGACCCTGGCATCTTTACCAGACCTGCCTCACCTAGCCAGTCCCTGCCCCACCTGTCCAGAGCATAACAAACATCCTGCTAGAGAACCAAAAGCCCCAAAGAAAAAAGAGGGGGCAGTCAGAGTGTTTGCATAGCATGCACAAAACCTGGTTCTATCCAGGCAAACCTATCTGTGCAAACCAGACTTGAAGCTGAAGCTACAGGAGCCTGTCATCCCAGCACTCAGGAGTTCAAGGTCATCCTCAATTACTTAATGAGCTTGAGGCCAGCCTGGAATCCCTGAGATCTTTTGGGTGAGGGGCTGAGAAGAGTGGGTTTTTCACCTGGAGTCGCAGCTTGGTAACCCAGAGCCTCCCCTTCTTTGGACTATGTGAGAAATGTTTGAAAGGTACCACTCATTTTCTTAAGAAAGTTGCATTAATCAGTTGAATTAATTTAGACAGACTAAACTGACATGTCTCTGGTTTGCTTATATCTGGGGGAGAAACTGGTGAGTGCCCAGCTCTCCCAGAGCCTGGCAATGATTTTTTTGTTAACAAAAATATCCGAAAAAGGAATTGTACCTCCCCCAAACCAAGTTCATATGATTTGATAAATTTCAAAACTCAGCCCCTTAGGCTGAGTTTGGTCTCAGATGATTGATCTGCTCGAAGTCGGGGTCTAGGCTGAGAAATTGCACAGGAAGAACAAGAGGACCCCCCTCTTGCTAACGCTGGATCTTCCCGCCATCCGGAAATTCTCTTCGGAGCTGTAAGTAGCCGAAAAGCCAGCCCCCATTCTTAAATTCCAGGCAAGAAAGACCTCTCCTTCCTCCTAACGAACCCGATACTCGCACGGTATGTGCAGTTCCTGTGATATGTAGCACATATCGGGACCTCTAATCCTAAATGTAACAGGCATCTGGAAAGTAATTCTTCGCTAATCTTTTTACGTTTATTGCCTCTGCTGTCTGGGAGTACTCAATTCTAACAAATCCAGTTCAAGCCTTAAAATCACCCATTTTACATTGTGGATCTTACAATATTATCAGTGGAATCCAGTTATTTGTTTGATGAAGAACAAGCTTTGTCTGGCCAGACGTCTATGCTTCCATCCAAACTGTTTCTTAGAACTTGGTCCTAAGCCTTCTGTGCATCAAATCGAAAGTTCGTGAGGTTATTCTTTTTGTTTGTTTTTTTTTTTCCCAATTGTTAGGGTACGTGTTGAGTTCTGGGGCGGATGAGGCAGGTTTGGAAATCTGCTAGACTGTCATATAGAGAAATAACTGTATAAAATTTTAATTATCTATCTTGAAGTAATGATAAATGTTTGATGAGATAGTAATGACACATGCGTGGGGGATGTTAATGAACGTGTGCAACATGAAGAGTTTGGATAAAGGAAGCGGAGGAAGTGCTCAGTAGACGCTGCCTCTATCCACTTATCTGCTACGGCAGTTAGGAGGTGAACCGGGAGATACTTGATGGCTCAGACTATAGTCAGGATAATATAGTGTTTGTCTGTAAAGGGGACAAAGATCTTTGCATAGTTTTCCCAGGAGACAAGTGTCATCAAAATGACTCCTGGATTCAGTGTGGGTATGGATTCTCGTGTTTGAGGTACTTTGGGATTCTTATCTCTCTGGGAACTAGTTTCTGTTTTCCTATTGTTGTTGATAGGAGGGGTCAGACACAAGAACAAGGGCAGTATGAGATGCCTGGCCACGGATGTCATTAGCTGGGATTGGCCCCAACTTATTTGGACAAAAATTGACGTTGTTTTCCTTCTTCAGTCGGGTTGTTTACTTGAAAAAATATTATATAATTAAAACCATTTTACGAATTATAAGAACAGAAAAGAGGACTTGAGCTCCAAGGTCTGTTGCTGGAGGTGGGGGTTTCGTTCGAGGCAAGATCGTGCTGTCTGAAGAGGACATTTGTGCAGGGCGGTCACCCCCTCCACCCAGAACCCTATTGACTTCCAGAGGCCTTAACTCCTGGCAGGGTTAGAGGAAGATATTCAAAATGAAAGACAGAAGGGAGGGAACCTTAGAGATGCCAGGAACTACGGATCTTACACCTGCGCCAGGCCTCAGCAAACATCAATGCCTTAAGAAGAAGTTGTTGGGTTAGAGGGCCGTGCAGAAAACCCTGAAATCGAGGGCTGAATTCTCCTCTTCTGTCTTTGAAAGTACCAAAGGGACTCTTTCAAGGACAGAGATAATGACATCCTGCCTGAGCAAGGGTGAGTCCTAAGACAATCACCTGTCACCAGCTGCTTCCAGGCTCTGAGCACACCAAGCCCTCTGCAGAGATTATCACACCTAATCCCAACAGTCTGCGAGAGCTGCTTGCACCCTTACTTTACAGTGAAATAACCCAGGCCAGAAAATAAGGAATTTGCCCCAAATCACAATGTCAGTAAGTGGTAGGACCAGGGTCAAATTACAGGCTTCGCTCAATACCTGTGGCTCCTGCCATCCCCAAAATGTCCCCTCTGTATTTTTGGGGTAACATTCCTTGTTACCAAGCAGAACAGAGACAGAACAACTGGGGAGTTCTGAGTCCTTACACATGCGCCTGAACATCTGCTGGACAGAGGCCCCGGAGCACCCGAGAATGAGTTGAAGAGCCACAGCACACAGTTTCTCTAACTCTGCCAGAGTCAAGGTTAGGGTTAGAAAACCAAGGCCTGGGTGACAGGGAAGGAGGAATGTTCTCTTCGCTCAATGCCCAGTTTCGACGATTTTGTTTGTTCATTTGCTTTGTGGCAGACTTTCTGAGGCCAACAACATCTAGGAGACATGTGACACAGCATTCGGATGGAGGTTCGACTGGAGCAGAGAGCAGGGAGAAGGAAGAGGAACGAAGAAGCAAGAAGGAAAGGTGAAGGTAGAAGCACAAGCGTGCACGAACAGGAGCAAAGCAGAAGTTCCATTCGAGCTGCCTGTCACAGCGTTAGTATCTGAGCAGGCACAAGCCAAGGTTCCCATGAAACCAGGTGACTGGAAACACAGCACTGCAGCCTTATGTATCCACTGTGTAATTTGTGCTAAGAGACAACGATGCCGGCCCCTTTCCCGCTCCTCTGATCTCCACTTGAGAGTTGAGCTCCTGGCTATGGGGTAGGCCTCACAGTGACTTTTTCCTTTTTTCCCTTCCAATCTCCAGATATCAGCAACTGGCTGCGTAAGGACTTACATAGATCTTCCAACTCAAACTGTGTCTAAAGCACACAGGGCCTAAGTTGCCAGAAGTTGTAGCCCAAGGCCTAGGTTGCAGGAAGCCTGAAGTCTGGGTCCTGAAAGAGGCCCATTTCTCTCCAGGCTTGCTTAATTCTGTTCCAAAATACATCTGCCAGCCCTGTAGCGGGCTTCCCCCTGGCTCTGAAAATACAAGCTGGGTGGTGGGGAGGTCCTAATTTAAAACTGTTTTCTTAGTGTCCTCCTAAGCCATACCCTGCTCTAAAAGAGAAGAAGAAAGAAGGGAGAAAAAAAATTAAAAAAAAAAAAAAAACCCTCTCACCATTCAGGCAACAGCTGGAAGGCTTGGCTGAATGGCGCACTTCAATGTAGAAGGTCACAGGATACTGATCTAAGCGCTGAGGAGGCTTGCTCACCCAACTGTTGACACTCGGCAAACGGGACAGGCGGGGCTGGTGTGGGCTTCTGAGGAAGGAAGTCCCCAGCCCCACCCCCAGCCAGAGAAAGAATAGGAAGCAACTTCTATTCAACACTCGCAGGGGTGCCCCGGGGGGCCCCCTCCACCCTGACTAAAGCCACCAGGCCAGTTCCCTGCCTCCAAGTTACCTTGTATTATAACAGGATTAAAGTATATTTAGCTCATCCATTAGCATATTTGAGCCCCCATTTTGGTCTACTTAAGGCTTCCGATAGCCTTTGATCAGGTTTGCGTTCTGCTGGTCAACAGAGGAGCCCCTGCCTGCCCTGTGGGGGGGAGGAGGGGAGAGACAGTCGGACTGTGAAATTCCCGGAATGCTCCATATTCTATTGTTTTTCTTAAACGGCCCAGTTTACACCCAGAGTTGGGGGGGGGGTGGCGAGAACCAATAATAATTAGGTCTTAGTCGGAAGAGGAGAGAAAGGATTTGTGCTCTCCTAAGAAAAGGCGGGGAGGGGGAAACCCTATAATTTCTACAGTGTCTGCCTTTTTATTGCTTTCATTTGCATATAAATTAAATCCATATTGTAGCTTTAAGGCAAGCGGGGCTTAGAATTCCACACAGCCTGGGGTCCTATTGTCTTACAGCCAGTTCTAGGCGGTGGGAGCAAAATGAAAGGGAAGGGCCAGGCACGGGAAAGAGAAAGTCAGTTCTGTAACGTTTTTAATTGCTTGTTTGTTTTCTCCGCCAATTACAGGCAAATTAATATTTAAACTTTGGGAGACTGTAAGGAAAATGCTTACAATGTTAAGTCGGATTCCAGGGGTGTGTGGAGAATGGGGGGGGGGGGGCTTTGGTCCTGCTTTTCCTGCAGCTGAGATTTCACTACAGTGAAATTTAAAAAAAAAGAAAATCATCACAAATATTGTTTTCCTCTCTTCTCTCATGAGCACACTGAGACTCAAGGGCACCTCCACAATGATATGGGGGTAGGGAGGTATCGACTGCCCAGGTGGGGTCCTGGCTAGGCTTGGCCAATGCCATATTTGGCCCTCCATTGACCACACACCTGCACCTGCCTATGTTATGCTAGAGATGGAATCCAGGGCTTGCTAAGCAGGAGACCACTGCACGTGTGCTAGGTTGCCCCGCCAATGAGACAGGAAGAGGGGCCCTAGGTTAATACGGAAGAGCTTGGCCCAGCAGCCTTCAGATTCCTGGTGAAGCTTGTCTCACAAGCCCACACACTACTATAACAGACGCATCGACAAAGAAGTGGTGGAAGATACTTTTGAAGAGGGTGCAGAGATCGGGAACATGTAGCAAAAGTCCTTCGTGCTTCTACCCTAAAAATACGCAAGGCACTGGGGCCGTAGCTCAGTAAGAGATCTTGCACACATCATGCGCGCGTGCGCGCGCACACACACACACACATACACACACACACACGAATGAAGAACACAAACATTGAAGAGTAACAACAGGCTTGGGAAGGGCCACTTCTTTAGAATTTTAACCCAATCCATTTGTAGAATATAGGAAACCTCCAGATAAAAAGGAATGACGCTGCTGTCCAGACAGCTCAGTGTGGAAAGGCACTTGCAGCCGAGGCTGACTAAAGTTCCATCCCCAGGCCCCAACATGCTGAAAGGAAAAAAACAATTTCTAGAACCCGTTCCTGAAAATTGTCCTCTGGTCTCCACACATGTGCCATGACACATGCACACACACACACACACACACACACACACAAATAAATATTAATAAAATATATTTAAAATAACTGTTTTATTGAATTCTAATCAAATGTCAAGACAGGAGGAGCCCACATCTAAGACTGGTAACCTCTTTTGCTATTTTTCCTTTTGTTTTATTTACTCGTTTCTTTTGAGACAGGACCGCATGTATTTCAGAGTGGCTGAAACTCTCTATGTAGCATAGACTTTTAATTCTCCCGCCTTCTCCTCCCAAGTGCTGGGATTATAGTGCATCATCAGTACCAGGATTCTGTGGTGCTGAGGATGGAACCCAGGGCTTCTTGCATCCTGGGCGAGACCTCTACAGAATGAACTGTATCGCATCCCCAGCTCTTGGCTGACTTTTTAAAATAAGCACACAAGCTCTGAAGATGTCATCTGTCTCAACCCCTCCCCTCCCCACCTTTTCTTCTCATCACAGGTGCAGCATCTAATGTGGGAAGAGAGCTGCTTGGCTTACTATCAGACCCCTTTGGCCAATCTCTGCCCTCAGTACCTGGTTCCCCATCCTTGGCTCCCCATTTGGAATTCTTTTGCCTCTGCTAAGACCCAGCAGAACCAGGACTCCCCATCCTCTGCTTCTGAGCACCTCTTCTATTGACTCTGCCTGTCTTCTGGTGCCAACTCTCTTTTTGTATTTCCTGATGCTTCCTTCCAAGAAATACAGCCACCGTGCTGCAGCTTCTTTAGTACAGCCTTGCATTTGCACCTAGTTTCTTGGAAAATTCTATAGTTTCCCCTGTGGTGGGAACATTGCCTCCCCTTCCACTGAAGTCTTCTGTATTTAATCTTCATTGTCCTCTTGGGCTACTCAAAACACTGCATGTTCCTCAGTGACCTAAACAGGATCTCTGTGTTCTGTGTGTGTGTGTATGTGTGAGTGTTGTATTGTGTGTGTGATTTGTATGTGTATGTGTATATATGGTGTGTGTATATGTGTGTATGGGGTGCGTGGGTACGTGTGTGTATGGTATGTGTATGTATGTTGTATGGGTGTGTATGTGTGTATACAGTAGTGTGTATGTGTGTGTGTGTGTGTGTGTGTGTGTGTGTGTGTAGAAGTCAGATAGCAATGATAAGCATCTTCCTCAGTATCTCTCCCCCTCATCTTTTGAGGCAGGCTCTCTCACTAAGGGTGGAGCTCCCTGTTTCGGCTAGACTGGCCGGCCAGCAAGCCTCAGAGATGTACTTATCTTTGTCTTTTCAGGGACCTGCCATGGCCTCTGGATCTGAGATCCAGACCCAGATCCTCGTGCTTGCACTGCAAACACTCTGCTGACTGGGCATCACCCTAGCCCCTTGAACAAGGTTTTCTTCAAAGCAAATTCTAGGGAATCCTCCCTAATGAAGTACCTCATAGTTAGTAGCCAGTTGAGAAACAGTTTCTTGTAAGAAAGTGATGGCTTAATTAGGTCTATTCTGTCTGTTTCTGGGATCTATCCTTCCATAAAGCCCAAGTCTCCTCAGTGAAATGACAATCCTCTGCATCTCTCCTCATATGACAAAATCTTTGTAGTCAACCTAACTTACTGAAGATCAGGACTAGCTGACTACCTGTTCAAGCCTTTCAAGTAAATGCTAAGGATGGTAGGTTGAGAGGGAGACTGCCTTACAAACATGAGGACTTGAGTTAGACCTCCAAAACCCACATAGAAGAAGAAGAAAGTTGAGCCTGACAAAATGGCTCTGCAGATAAGGACACGAAGTCTGGCCATCTTAAGTTTGATCCTCAGAACCCTTATGGTAGGAAGAGAGAGAACCAGTCCCTGCAAACTGTCCTCTGACCTATGAATGGAAAAAATGAATTAAAAGGAAAGAGAGGACACGAGTGTCCCTAGGTGTGGTGGAGGAGAAGGTGTATTACAGATAAAAGGGGGAGCACAGATAGAGGCAGGGCCATCTGGGAGAGACCAGAGTGGACATGGCCAGACTGAGCTGGCCATGTGGTCAGAGTGGGGAGAGAAAGGAGATGGGAGGGAGGGGAACCAGGTGCAGCAACCAGGAGGCCAAAGGGTGGGTAACCAAAATGTCAGGACTATAGAAGAAAGAGCCTGTGGGGGAATGGCAGCCCAGCCCCTGAAGAGTTCAAGGTAGAGGGTAGGTTATGTCAGTCATGCCCTGTAACAGGTAGGGACTGAGGGATGCTGGGAGAACCTGGAAGCCAGGTCCACTTTGATATGTTAAATAGGTACCTCAGCAATTGTCCCAGGTTTGAAGCCTAACAGCCAACACACACATAACACACTAAATCAACAAATTAATAAACAAACCAACCAACTAAGTGTGGTGGTGTGCACCTATAACCCCAGTTCTAGGGAGACAGAAACAGGAGGATCCATGGGGCTTGCTAGCTGGCCTACTCAGTAAGCTCCAAGCCAAGAGAGTCTGTCTTAAAAAACAAGATGATCAAGGTTGACTTCCAGCCTCAATACACCCCACACACATGTGGAGCCGCACACGCATGAATATCGATTCACACGCATGCACACACACACATGCACACATATGCATGCATGCACACACACACAGTGGTAGCTAATATTATCACTCTTCTCCCAGTCAGGCTCAGTGCCAAGTGCTTTGTGGCATTACTTATATATCTCATTTTTAGCCCTCACAGTTTGACTGAGCTCTTGACTACAATTAACCCACTTTTGCTGATTACATAACATGGGGAAGTAGAGAGAATGATTCTAAGTCCCACAGACTGTAATTTGCCCAGCTGGGACCCAAACTCAGGCTACTTGCCCAGAATCCCTGAATGAATTTAAACATCTGCCATAGCAGTTGGACACCACAGTGTGCCAGGCTCTGGGTGGGGTTGGGGAGGGGTAGGAAGGGTTGTCATTGGCCCTGCAAGGTGGCTCTAATGACCTCCATCGGGCTAATCAGAAACCAGCAAGCCAAAGTCCTCAGGTGCCGCCAAACGCTGTCCCACCTGCTTCAAGCTCAGAAAGACCAGGTTGCTCCAGCCCCACCTGGTGGGAAGAGCTGCAGTTCCCAGCTCCACGTGGGGCCTAGTCAAGTGATTCTATAAAGTGCCAAGTGGCCTCCCAGGTCTCATAGGTTGCATGTTAGGGACCAGGGCCAGCGGGGACTGGGAGGGCAGTGGGGACTCAGGCAAACAGATGCTTAGAAAGGAGCTTTGAGTCCACCTGATTAATGTTTGCTTTCAAAACTCTTGGTGCTTTGAAACTCTGTCTTATTGACATCGTATTCAGGGAGGGGCACCTTCAAAACTTCCGGGTACTCTGCCTCTTCCACACTCTCAAGTGTTCTGTGGCCCACAACGAAGCCTGTTGGGCCTTCAGCTGCTTCTCAGGCCTCTGCTCCATGCTGCCAGCCTCCCTGTGAAGCATACCTAAGCTCACTTGCAGAAAGGGACGCTGGGGAGACGTCAGTTGCCTCTGAATCTCAGTTATCTTTATTAAACGTTTGCTTTTTTCTCACGCTCACTCCTTTATTATGTGCAGGTGGGCTCATGACACAATGTGTGTCGAAGACACCTTGCAGGAGTTCATTCTTTCCTTCCTCCGAGTGGGTCTTGGGCACCAGAAGTCAGGTCATCACACTTGTGTGACCAGCCTCTAGACCCACTGAGCCATCTCGAAAGCCCTGTAACTACTTTTCACTTTACATCGTAGATTTGGGATTGGCCAACTCACACAACACTCTCACTCTTCTTGATGTCTGCATGGCAACTACCCTGTGGCTGTCCCATGCATACCTAACTCCTGCTCCCAGAATCCTTCAAGCATTGTGCCTTCATTCCTTTGGCGCTCTCGGTCCTTCATTTGAGCATTCTTATATGTGCCTACTTCGCAGGTGCAGTAACACTTTTATAGACAGAATTCCAGGGGCAGAATAGCTAGAAATGGAGAATATATTCTTCCTCTCTCTCTCTGTCTCTGTCTCTCTCTCTCTCTCTTTCTCTCTCTCTCTCTCTCTCTCTCTCTCTCTCTCTCTCTCTCTCTCTCTCTCTCTCTCTCTGTGTGTGTGTGTAGGGGGATGTGTGCATGTGTAAGTGAAGATTATGTGTGTGAAGTGTACATGTACATTTGAGTGCGTGTGGATGGCATTCACATAGAGGACGGAAGACACCAACTTGGAAGGTTGGTGCTGATTTTCCCCTTGTTTGAAGGAAATCTGAACCAACATTTAACTTCTCCCCACCATGTGCTAAGCTGCTAAGCAACTCTCCCCACCCAAATCCTCATGGGAGCCCCAGGCCCCGCCTCTGGAACTGATGCTGAGAACGACATCTGATGCTGAGAATTGATGCTGAGAACGACTGAGTAAAATGCTTGCAATTCACGTGGGAGGCCTCCAGTATCTATGTAAAGAGCTGTGTGTTCAGCAATCAGGAGGCAGAGGCAGGCAGATCTCTGTGAGTTTGAGGCCAACCTTGTCTATACAGTGAGTTCCAGGACTGCCAGGGCTACACAGAGAAACCCTGTCTCAAAAACCAAGCAAGCAAACAAACAAACAAATGAACAAACAAAACCGCATATGGTGGCGAATGCCTGTAATCCGGGCACCAGGGAAGCAGAGAGAGATGGATACCTGGAGTCTGGAGTCGAAACAGTTTAGCCGTCTGGTGAGCTCGGTCTCAAAAACTGAGATGCGGGCCAGAGAGGCAGCTCAGCTAGGGAGAGCACTTTTTCTAGCAAGCCTGATGACCTCAGTTTGGTTCCCAGAATCCACTTTAAACAAAAAAAAAGAAAACGAAAAGAGAGAGAGAGGGAGGGAGGGAGGGAGGGAGGGAGGGAGGGAGGGAGGGAGGGAGGGAGGGAGGGAGGAAGGGAAGGAAGGAAGGAAGGAAGGAAGGAAGGAAGGAAGAAAGAAAGAAAGAAAGAAAGAAAGAAAGAAAGAAAGAAAGAAAGAAAGAAAGAAAGAAAGAGAAAGAAAGAAAGTCGGTGGCTCGCATCTTTAGTTCCTTCACTCCTATGGCAGATCACCCAGAAGCTTGTATGAAGCACTGCAGCAGAAACAAGAGAGACCTTGCCTCAAAACGAGGTGGAAGGTGAGACCCCACTCCCCCAAACAGTTGTGCTCTGACCACCACAAGTGAGCTGTGTCACTTGTGCGTATGTGTACACACAGGAAAAAAAACTCTATAAATAAATAAACAATGTGGAGACTAACAGAGGAGCAGCCGCTGACCTTGACCTCCGGCCTCCATACCCACGCAGGCACACATGCACACATAAATGCACATCTGCTCTCACACTTGCACACACGCAAATCCATACACACAGATACACCACATACATAGAGACGGAGGCCCACCTTTGCTTCAGTTATGTGGATAAAATAACTAACGTCAATTTTAGGACAGGGTCCAAGTAGTGGACTCCAGAGGACCTGGGGAGTGGCCAGTAGTCACCTGCACCCTGGCTCATGGTGACTCATGTCCTTAGACCCATATGCACTCACTCCTCTCCTGGGAAATTTCGATTTCTGCCTGGCATCGTCCCACTTCTCCCCTGTCTACCGGAGACAAAGAGCTCTCTCCTGGCTCTGAGGATGGCTTCTCTTAGAAAAGGATACCTCTCTAGCCTTTCAAAGAAGACTCAGGGCTGAGTGTAAGAAAGTTCCTTCCCTTTTCACCCCAAACCACAGTGTCTCTAATCAGATATTTTCTGATACCAAAAGCCCCCATCCCAGTCAAAACAACCAAACCCTTGCTCTGGCCTTCCTATACAGACCAGCCAATTCATTTGGAAATGTGAACAGCTGCAGGGAGGCCATTTACAAAATGCAAGATTCTCCTGTCCCCCCCTCGAAGCAGTTGAATGGGGTCATTTTTACCTTTTGAATTACCTCCTTCGGCCAGAGGTAATATCTAAATTTTCCACTGAAATTGTATCTGTTTTTGGCTGGGACAATGCTCAGTCAGTAAATGATTTGCTTGCAAGCACAAAGACCTGAGTTGGATCCCCGGAACTCACATATAAATCTGAACACGATTGTGTGCATCTATAGCCCCAGTATTAAGAAGGAGAGGAAGATCCTGGGGGTTGCTAGCCAGCCAGCCTAGCCGACTAGGTGAGCTCCCACACAGTGAGATGCTATCTCCGGAAACAAGGTGGATGATACGCTGTGAAAAACAGCACCCGAACTTGACCTCTTTTTTCCACATGCGTATACATGAACATGTACAGTCACACACATACACACACACACAAATCTGCCCAGGTGTGGTGGCACACACCTTTAATGCAGCACTTGGGAAGCGGGTGAATCTCTATGAGCTCAAGGCCAGCCTGGTCTATAAAGCAAGTTCCAGAATAGCCAGGTTTGTTGCATTGAGAAACAAACAAATTCTCTGGTTGTTTTGGGAGTAGGGCTTTGTAGATCAGTGGTGAAACATGTGTTTTGAATGCGAAGCCCTGAGTTAACTCTCAGTTCCATAAATAAATAAATATGTAGAAGATATATATAGAGAGAAAGATGTATATATGTATGTATGCATGTATGTATGTACAGATGGATGGACAGACAGACAATAAAGTAGATTGTATTTTCAATGTCTAGGGCAAAGCCTACATGCTGATAACAGAGAGGTGGGCTCTTGGTCATTGTACCCACCACACTACCCTGCACACTGCCTGGTCAAGGCTCCCGGCCCTCCTACTGGGTAGAAGAGCTCCATGTGACAGACTCGGGATTTTCACCTTGGAAGATCAATCTTGAGAAGAGGAGCTAAGTGTTGAAATGCATTTTCAGCAATAACAACCCCATTTGCCCTGAAAGTCATTAGTGTGTACAAAAGGCACATCAAAGTAGAACAGGGAGAGGGGACAGCTATGCTATGCTGTTTGCAGACTTCAGGACCCTCTGAGGATGTCCTCTGCTCCAGCTCTACCCTCAGTTTAGAGCGCCTATAGGAAGCCAAATGTCCAAGGAGGTTATAAGATACAGCGGCCGCAGCCTGAGCCTGCCCGCACAGAGAGCCAGCAGGAATATCTGTGCATTCTAACAGCAGATCATACACACTGTGAATGAAGTCAGCACTAACATTGCGACCTCACGCATGTGATTGGATCTCCTGTTGCCTCAGTTTCCCTTTCAGTTAAATGGAGTTAATACTCCTACCTGCTTAATATTCTCACACAAATCAATGGCTTGTACTAAAGACTTTGTACTGTGTTTTCACCAGTATGGCTGAGGTGTCATTACTGAGCAATTTAACAATTTAACTATCATGGCTGTGCAACTCTGTGCTCTTGTTCTCTAGTGGATGAGGTCTCATCTACTCTGTTTGGTATGTCTCTCTTGGTCCCTCCTTAGCCCGTAGTGGACACCTCAGAGGCCTTTGGTCATGCCCTAGCTGCCTTCTAAAGACCTCCACACCCAAATGGATCCTACTCCTACATACAGACTCTTGGAAGCCCTAGCAAAGAGGCTGACACAGTGTGAGCGAGCTCTCCTGCCTGCCTCTAGGGTAGGAAAGGATTGAGTAGCATCCCGCACACAGCGTCCCATGGTGGTTTTCCAAGCAGAGTGTCCTGACAGCGTTCTCAGAAAGCACATCCTTTGACAGAGGCTGAACCCATCTCCAACAGGACAGGGAGGCAGACATTCCTACCTCTGCCTCAGGTGATAGGAATGGGTAAAGTAGGTGCTTGGGAAGGTCAGAGAATAATCCTCCTACCTCCCGGGTAAGTCGTTCTAGGACATCAGCTGTCAATCTTGACACTCAGGATTCATCCCAGAATTTCAGAGTTGAGGAACTGGGGAGATGGCATAAGAACCTGAATTCAGCTGCCAGAACCCATGTAAAAACCAAGATAGCAGCACACACAATAATCCCTGTGCTGAGGAGGCAGGGACAGGAAGATTCCTGGAACTCTCTGTCAAACTGGTTTGGCCAAATTAGTGAACTCCTGGTTCAAAATAGACCTTTACTCAAAAACTAAGGTGGAGAGTGACTAAGAACACACTCAACATCAGCCTCTGGCGTGTGTGTGCTCACATGCGCGTGTGCATACACACACTCTTGCACACATGCACACACTAATTTTAAAAACTACATTTTCAGAGTTGAGCAGTGCTGACACTGTCAAATCCAAGACCCTCATACCTGTCATCTCTGTGGTTGAAGCCGGAGGATGACCGTGACCTTTCCTTATAGCAGAGGCCTGCTCGCAACCCCCGCCTGAGGACTCACTGTGCACACTCCTCCCTGAGTCTTCTAACAGCTCCACCAGAAAGCTTTACAGAGAAGGAAACTGAGGCACAGATGGCTGTCTAAGAAACTTGAGATCTCAGAAATATGCAGAAGGGACTCAGTTTCCATACTCAGTCACTGTTGTGCCTTAAACCCTCTTCCTAGCCCCTTCCCCATGTGACCTTGAGAATCCCCTCCATCTCCCCAAGAAAAGACAATCCTACCCTCTCTGCAATGTTAGCAATAATGCAGGTGACATACCTGCCATCACGACGCGTGATAAATGACTGCCGTCAATATTCATCCACTTGTCCTCACCTGAACCTCACAGAATGGGAGGGACGTCCCACAGCCACCTGACAGTGTCTCATCAGCGACACTCACCTGTTCCTGTGTGTGTGTCCTTTGCGTGTACATGTTCAGATGTATAGAACCCATGCATGTGGGCTTCTATCCTGCTCCACCTTATTGCTTTATTTTACAATTTCATTTACTAATTTCTGTGCTTATGAGTGTGCATGTCCCTGTGCACCTGTGGAAGTTAGGACAACTCTTAGGAGTCAGTTCACTCCTTTCCATCATGTTTGTCCCGAGGACCAATCTCAAGTCACAGACTTGGCAGTAGGCTCCTTCATCTGCTGAGCCATCTTGCCACCCTAATCACCTTATTTTTTCTATGACAGCTTGTCTTTACCGAATGGGTTAGTATCCCAGTCCCCACACAATAATTCTTTTTTTTAATATTTTTATTTATTATGTATACAATATTCTGTCTATGTGTCTGCCTGCAGGCCAGAAGAGGGCACCAGACCTCATTACAGATGGCTGTCAGCCACCATGTGGTTGCTGGGAATTGAACTCAGGACATTTGGAAGAGTAGGCAATGCTCTTAACCTCTGAGCCATCTCTCCAGCCCCCCACACAAACATTCTTAACTGAAATGTATTTTCTACTTAAGATATCTAGTCCTAAGATGGAAGTTGGCCCAAGCTCTCCTAAATAGAACAGAGCCTGTGAAGACTTGAAAGAAAATGGCCCCCAAAGGGAGTGGCACTAATGGGAGGTGGCCTTGCGGGGGTAGGTGTGGTTTTGTGGGAGGAAGTGTGTCACCGTGGAGGCAGGCTTTGAGGTCTAATATAAGCTCAACCATGCCCAGTGAGACAGACCACTTCCTGTTGCCTATGGGTCAAGATGTAGGACTCTCAGCCCCAGCACCATGTCTGTCTGCATGATAGCATGTTTCCCACCATGATGGTAATGGACCAAATCTATAAGCCACCCCATCAAATGTTTCACTTTATAAGAGTTGCCATGGTCATGGTGTCTCTTCACAGCCACAGAAATGCTAAGACAGGGCCTCTAGTAGGACGTCCTCAGATTCACCTCCAACCTCATTGTACCTATAATGCGCAGATCCCTCTATGATAGCATATGACCTAGGAACATGTCCAGCCCAGCATATTTGTAATTGGCGATGTGATATCACAGGGTCAAATGGTTCATCACGCTGAACACCTACGTCTTTTTTCTTTTCTCAAGTCAGCCTTGAACTCAGTACAACCTTGAACCTACTCTGAGGTCTCAGCCTCCACACACAGGGGCCCACATGTAAGGTGCACTGTACCTAGTAAGGCCCATGCTTTCTTTCCTACCCCCGTGTTCCATTACTGGGGATCTCTGTCCTAACACCACCACTTCACTCTCATCTTAGACGAAAACATTTTAGGGGCTGTTGTTCTTTTCTACTCAGTTTTTGTTTTTTACAGTCTGAGTGTGTATGGAGTGTATATGGATGGTATGTATGTGTTATGAGTGCTTGCCTAGCATGCACAGGGTCCTGGGTTTGATCCCCAGTACTACATACATCAGGTGTGACAGTGGCACATGCCCTGGAAGGCACAGGAGGTGAAAGGAGGTCATCCTTGGCTACATAGCAAGCCTGAAGCCAGCCTGGGCTACATGTCTCAAAAAGCCAGAGAGAAGAGAAAGAAAGGAGAAGAGATAGAGTATGAGAGAGATAAATGAGGGAGAGATGCCTGCCATCCACATTAGAGGTCGAGCGTCCAGATGTCTCGAGGGTGCAGCCCTATCTCTGAACACCACCGAGGGTCTCCCTGTACTTACTCAACCTTGCTGTCTTTCTTTCATGTCAAGTAAAGTGATCACAGTCTCTGAAGCTGATTGAACCATCAAATCAGCCATGTAGAGCCCTACATGTAGAATCAGCTGTGATGCTCTCTGTGGTTCAGATCTAGTATGCTCTGTACGTGGCTTTCCCATCCACATCTATGACACCTCAGTCTCTGTGATCAAAATTTGAGTGATAACTCAATCGATGAGACAGTTTACATGGATTCATGGTATGGCCCACAAATATGTCCAAATCTGTTACCTGGATTTGGAGAGCCAGGGTCATACATGATTCATGTGTACATAAATTCATGGATTCATGCTATGACCCACAAATACGTCCAAATCTGTGTTCTGGATTTAGAGAGTCAGTCTCATACATACAACGGTACATACATATAAAAGTGTTCTTTGGGAACCTGAAGCCGCCTGCAGCCTGGCCTGTGGCTCAGGCAGGTCTGTAATCCTAGACTTCAAGAGGCTGAGGTAAGAGGCTCTTGGTTCAAAACTTGAGCCACTTGCAAGATATACCAAATGCATATATGAGATGCAGTCTTTAGAGTGCTTGCCTGGTCAGAGATGCTGGGATTCATCCATAGCTCTGCATAAGCCGGATGCAGGAACATACCTTTAATCTCAGTATCTCATAGGATCAGAAGTGTGTGCCCATTCTCACATGCAGAAAGGTTGGGGACAGTCTGGGCTACAAGAGACACTGTCTCAAAAGCAAAGTAAAATAAACAGACCAAAAAAAAAAAAAAAAAAAAAACCAGCAACAGCAGACATCACTTACCTGGAGATACAGATCAACAGAGAACCCGAGTTCCTACTTCAGGCCATTCACAAGCTTCTGCAACTCCAGTCACAGGGGATCTGACACTCTCTCCTGACCTCTGCAGGCACCTACACTCCCATGCACATACTCTCATAGTTTTAAAAATCACAATCAAACAAAAATATAAGAACATCTCCAGGCATTCAGAGGAGGAACAATAGGAAGTCAATATCTATTGACCATCCAATACAGACACTTTTTAAACATTATCTCTGTTAATCTCATATTAATATCAAGGACTAAGTACCAGCACCCCATTTCACAGATGACAGTTTTGAGGTTCAGGGGGTTTAGAGTTTTCCAAGACCAGCAGAAGACCGCTATCTAAATCATAGGCCAGGCAGGACATCACCCTCACGAGGTGACTCTCTATGGGACACACCTTTAGAGTTCAAAGGTGCCTAGGCCTTGACTAGTCATTTACCAGGTGCCCAGGGCCCTCCAGCCCACATGTGTCTAGATTCTTCCTCCTCTGCATTCTCCAGGCCTAGACCATCGCCAGACCCCTCAATGACCAGATCTACGAGAAAGGAACTAGGACACACAACCATGATGGGGCAACAGTCATGGCACAGGTTGCCCTCAGTTTGGGAGCTTAACAGTGGCCACAAATAGTTTGAGCATATGAGGACAATGCAGAGCATGATGCCCCAGTATCGAGGTCAGAGTAATCAGATGCCCTAAGACTGTAAGGCATCCACATTTCCAAGTCAGCAAAACAGGACCTGGGGGAAGATGGAGGGGTTTTGGAAAGAGGTAGTTCAATGGCAATGTGGTGTGGTTTGACTAACACTGTGTGGGTGATATTTTTAAATTAGATTTTAATAGTTGCTGATAGACTTTAATAGCAAATATTAAAGAAAAGGGGGCACTGTGGAAGCAGTTGGGCTGATTATGTTCTTGCTGTGCCAGCATGAGGGTCTGAGTTTGATCCACAGCTCCTGTATAGAAAAGCCAGGCAATGTTGGTTTGCTTTTATTTCTGGTCAGCTAGTTGCCTGATAGATGAGTTCCAGGTTCAGTGAGAGACCTTGTCACAAAAAAATAAGAAGATGGCTCCTGAGAAATTATACCAAAGGCATCCATGGATATACACATGTGCTCTCTCACACAGAGAAAGAAACAGCGACAGAGAGAGGAACAGTGGGGGGGGGGGGGAGAAGGGAGCGAGGAAAAGAGGGAGGGAAGGAGGGAGGGAGGGAGGGAGGGAAGGAGGGAGGGAGGGACAGAGGGAGGGAGGGACAGAGGGAGGGAGAAAAGGAAGAAAGGGAGTCGGCCTTACCAGTCCTGGGCAGAGAAGAATCTGCACCTAGAGGCCTGGAAGTGAAAAGGGTGTTTAGCCACCTGCTGCCTCTCTGGAGGGAGGCCAGCAGGAGGTAAATGTCTCCTAGCTCGACACCCACAGGAGCTGAGTGTTGCTCAGTCCAAAGCACTCCAACTGTTCCCTCTTTCCTTTCCAGGTATCGCCCAGCTGTGTCTGACCCTTCCACCAAGTCCCACTCTGTAATCCCAAACCTGTTTCCATCTGGGCCTCACTCTTCTGCCGGGACTCCAACTCATGTGGTTGCTAAAGAGAAGCCAGCAGAGGGACCAACCCAGAGGGGGAGGTCTTTCAGCTAAGTCTCCTGTTTAAAGCCTAGAAGTCACCATGAATATCTAAGCCTTTTCACCCTGCCTTGAAAGCTTTGGCCCCAGGAGCCTAAAACCATCATACTTTGTAAGAGCTAGCCAATAAGAGGCTGGAACTAATGGGCCAGGCAGTGATCAAAAGAATACAGATTCCGGTGTAATTATTTCGGGTAAAGCTAGCCGGGTGGCGGTGGGATGCAGCCCTGCCGCTCCTATTACAACAGAGTGGCACCCAACGTGCTAATGAACTCCACGTAAAACCCGAGAGGGCTTAAAAAGGACACAGAGAGAATTTAAGACAGCTTTTTGCTGTTTGTGGATTGCGTGCCGCAAAGAAAT
This sequence comes from Chionomys nivalis, assembly GCF_950005125.1. NCBI lineage: Eukaryota > Metazoa > Chordata > Mammalia > Rodentia > Cricetidae > Chionomys > Chionomys nivalis. Next base: position 98,708,350 of record NC_080090.1, read on the forward strand.
TGTCCTGACTCAGCAACAGGAAAAAACTGGCTGTTTTAAAATGCCGGCTTTCTGCGCTGTGCCGCCATTACAATCTCTGTCTGGCTCCTGCGGGAGACAGAGCTTTTGAATGAAGCATTTGGAGTAAAGTGCTACGATTTGTTTGATGGCAACTAGACTCACTGTGTGCCTAAAAGGAAGTCATTTTGTGCTGCGGCTCAGAGGCACAAGCAGCTCCACCATGCTACTGGTGCAATGTGCAAGGATCAGAGGCACGAGCGGCTCCGCCATGTTGGACTGGGCGGGGCAAGCAGGCAGTACCTGTTTTTGACCTAGGAATGTCACAGCTTAGATTCTTAAGCGCTTAGCGATTTAAAAGCACAAAACAAAGTGCTCCTGGATAGTAAAAAAATTACAAATTCACAATAAAACTGATTCAGACACTGTTGGATAAATGTACATAGGCTTGAGAGAGAAAAATATATATATATAAAAAATAAAGTTAATGTCTTAAAAAAAAAGGATAAAGTCTTTAAAGAGACAAAATACAGATAGTTATAGATTAAAAAAAATAAAAAAATAAGCCACGTAAAAATAAAAAATTCACAAAGATTCTGGATTCTTTGTATTATTGTGTTTTCTTTAAAATTTTTGACTGTAAAGGAGCTAAGTGCAGAGAGACATTTCATTATATGGGCTGCCAAGCTAAACCAAAATGGATATAAGGGTATTATGATTTCAAAATATGGGTCTAAGGATATGATGCTTTGGAGAGGGTCTTCTTTTGTTTTCACAGAGGATGAGACTCTGTGGATTGCGTCTATCCCGATATGGTATGATAGACCACGCCCTCCTGAAAGGTCGCTGTGAACACCTTCAGAAAATTACTTCACTCAACTGCCGACTGAGATGACCCTGACACACAGGTTACACCATAAAAGATCTAAATACAGCGCCCCCATTCAGCAGGAAGCAGTTTGGAGAAAAAACTGCGCCCATGTTCCCAAATATGGTTTATAAATGTTCTTTTACATTTAAAGGGGGATATGATATAGATATAAATAATTTGCATTGGTATGGATTATAAGGTCAATTTTGTTATGTGTATATGTATTTCTGATCTTGATTAAGGTATTGTGATTGTGTAGTTCATTTAAAAATGTAATGTATAATTAGGAAATATAGGTTGCTAATGGATAATCATAAATAATAGTAAAGCTTGTAGTCGTGTTAGTTAGATTTTCTAGATGAGCATAGATATATTTCAGCTATGTAGGCATTCTTCATATCTTTCAAAGACTGCAGAATATGGCATTTAATGTTTTAATAACTTAGGGCTTTTTATGAAAATGAGACACATCTGCTCCTGGCAGCACCATCTACTTCAAGAGGATGATGGGCATCGAAGAGGCTCCTTATGGAGTTTGATAGCCATTTGGACAAGAAACTGCTCTTGCCTGGACTGTTGCATAAACTGGACACAGAGAACCTGCAGAAAGAGGACTGCTGAACTTTCCTAAAGGTGAGATGGTCTTTCGGGGTTCCTGACTCATGAAAGAGTCTGTGAGATATTCTGCAGGACACAGCAGATAGTGACTAAACTGTCTTTGGAATTTTCCTGCTTCATGAAAATGTCTGCTGGATACTATGGGCCTGTAGGCTGAAGACAGATGCCCCAACGGTACAGAGAAACTTTGGATGACTGTCCAGGCAGCGAGATGTCTCTGTCATTTCTAGAGTTTTCTTATTTCTTGTTTACTTAGGTAATATTATATCCTTCTGGAGTCTTTGATGGAGTTGAAGAATAAATAGATAGTTATAGTTTTCCTTAGTTATGATAAAAGATAAAGTAGATATAAATATTGTAACTGTAATTCTTGCTTGATAACTGTTTTGTTATATGTAATTTTACTATGTTAAAGTTAAAGTCTTTCTTTTTTGTTTAAACAGAAAAAGGGGAAATGATGGAGGTGGATCATCTTTCTATCTGTTGTTTCATTGGTTAAGTAATAAAGAAACTGCCTTGGCCCCTTTAATAGGACAGAAAATTAGGTAGGCGGAGTAGACAGAACAGAATGCTGGGAGAAAGAAGCTGAGTCAGGAGTCGCCATGATTCTCCCACTCCAGACAGACGCAGGTTAAGATCTTTCCTGGTAAGCCAGCTCATGGTGCTACACAGAATATTAGAAATGGGTTAGATCAATATGTAAGAGCTAGCCAATAAGAGGCTGGAACTAATGGGCCAGGCAGTGATCAAAAGAATACAGATTCCGGTGTAATTATTTCGGGTAAAGCTAGCCAGGTGGCGGTGGGAAGCAGCCCCGCCGCTCTTATTACAACAATACTTCCTGGAAGGACTCGGAAACCATTTCCACCAAGATAGTGAACACCCACCATTTCTCCATCAACGAGGCAAGACTGCTTCTCTGGCTTGTGTTTCGAAAAACGTTGGCCAACCAGAATATCCATAATAATATCAGTGCTAATAATGACTCCCATTTACTGAAGACCAACAATATGCCTGGTATCTGATAAATGGTATTTACCTTATAAATATTAATTGCATAATAATAAATTCATTTTCCCATTTGTATTAATCAAAGGTGCATGGGATTGACAGGCAGACCTCCTAAGCAGTATAAAGTGCTTATGGACAGTCTGTTGCATCTCCATCCCAAGACAAGAAAACATCCCGGGGCTGGCCAGGGTGTCTTTGGTGAGGTGAGAACCAACACTAAAGCTCCTCATGGAGTCTTTGTCCCTCAGAATCAGGATCCTAATTACGTTAGGGAATGCCCAGTCAACCCAGATGGTTGGCCTTTCCCTTAAGAGTCTCCCACCCAGAGATGGCAAGAGCCCAACCCCAGGTCATAAAGCTGAAGGTGGTGCTGGACCCCAGTCTCCAGACCCAAGTCTATTGGTCTATGCTGAAAATAGTAACCTATTTTCCTAGGCCTGGTAGTCAGGATTGCCAGAAGTCGTCCCAACAGATGTACCCCTCTCTGGTGATCAGTTTAAAATGTCAACTTGTTACAATCTAGAATTACCTGGAAAGAGTTTCAGATGAGGGATTATTTAGATCAGGTTACCCTCATGGGCATGTCAGGGTGGGTGACTTGATTATTAACTGATGAACAGAGACATAGCTCACTGTGGGTGGCACCATCCCTTAGTCTGGGAATCTTAAGATGCATAGGACTGGAGGAAGCTAGGCAAAGCAGAAACAATAGGAAGCAAGGGTGTGTCTTCTGTTCTTGGCTGCAGACATATGTGAGTAGCTGTTTGACTTCCTGTCTTGACTTTCCCACAGATAGACTGGAACCTGGAACTGAGAGCTGAGTAAACCCTTGCCTCTCTAAATTGCTTTGATGTTTTATCACAGCAAAGATAAAGTTTGGCCAAAACCTCACAGCAATACATCTCTCGCATCTATGCTGTACAACTCCACGGACTCTCTTCCTATGAGAGCCCCGAGCATCCGTGCCTAGCCCTTCTCTGAAACACTGTTTTCCCCACAAAGAAAATCTAGGGCTTGTTGGATAGAACTCAGTGGTAAAGTACCTGCCTTGCTAATACAAGGCATTGGGTTCTGTTACAAGCAGGGTGTGGGGTACCTGCCTTCGAACTATAGCAGAGCCATATTAAACAATGTACGGGGAAGAGAACTCACAAAACATAATTCAAAATAAAACAGAACTAACCAACCAAACCAGCAATGTATGTAATGAGAAATCCTAGTGAACATTTTTCCCATGATGACTCTGAAGATGCCCCTCCTCTTATTGTGCGTGTGAATGCACATGTGCTCATGCATGTGTGCATACATACATTTGCATGTGAGTGTGGAGGCCAGAGGTTGGCTTCAAATATCTTCCTCAGTTGGCCTTGTTTTTCAACATGGGTCTCTCACTGAACCTGGAGCTTTCCAATTGGTTAATCTGACTGACTAGCTGGTCTCAGAATTCGGCCTGCCTCTTCCTTCCCCGCGCTGGTATTACAGGCACTCACTGCCTCACCGCCTCACCCACACTTTTACATGGGTGCTGAGGCTCCTGACTCAAGTTCTGGTGCCTGTGCAGGAAGCGCTTTCCAACTGAGCTGTGTCTCCAGCCCGGAAAGACCATCTTTCAGATGTCAAAACTCACAATTTTCTTCCCAGGGTCGTCCGGGGAGCTCCTGATTTACCAGTGCTCACTCAGGACTGATGAAGAAGATTCTACAGCCCTCCCGACTGATTCCCTCCATCCAGAGTCCCCGTTTGTCCTAGACATGTGGCTCAGTGGGCGGAGTGCTTGCCAGTCCGTCACAAGGCCCTGGGTTCCATCTCCAGAACAGAATAACTGGGCACGGTGGCGCATGCCTGGAATCCCGGCCCCAGGGAGAACCAGAAGTTCAGCGTCATCCTCCTCTGCGTGAGCTCCAGACAGCCTGGGCTCTGTGAAATGCTGGCTCCAAAGGGGCAGGGGCGGGGGGAGTTGGGTACAAAACATAAAAAGCTATAAACTTTTTCGGTTGATTCCCTCATCCCAGACATCTCCACCACCCTTAAAAGGGAGGCTTCTTTTGAGTCCCAGGAGCCTGCTCTACAGGCCTTGAAATTCAAACATCCACTTGCAAGCGTTGAGCAGCTCAGCAGCGCCCACTGGAGCTAGTTCTCAGGGTGGGTGGGGTAAGATAGGCAAGGCCTGGTGGCAAGACTGTTTCATGAACTCAACTTCTACCCAGAACTCTCAGGCCCAGATGTATTTTGCCCTCCCCCACCCCTCCAGTAAGACACCCTGGGAGTTCGTGGGTTTATTTCCTTCACTCTGCCCTGACCACTCCTTCACAGCTCTCCTGGAAGTCTGTGAACTCTTCTAAAAAGCCAGGATGACAGAGCAAGCTCCTCCATCTGGAACGATGCAAGCCTGGGAAAGAGCTGGAAGGGACTGAGCTGAGTATGATCGATAAGGTGGATGGATGGTCACAGACTGGGAAATGCTGTTTTGAGCAAAAGTGACATTCAAACATAAAATAACAAGACCCTTTGCATGTATTCAGAGGAGAACAGGTGTGTGAAGTCTGTGAAGGGTGTGTGTGTGTGTGTTCTGTATGCATCTGTACATGTTAATATGTGTGTGCTTATATGTGCACGTGGAAGCTAGAGGTCAAGGATGTTTTCCTAGGTGACTCTCCACTTTACATTTTTTTCCTGAGACAGGCTCTCCAGCGAATCACAGAGCTCATGGATTTAGCCCAATCGACAGTGACTCTTCACTCACCCTGTGCTCCTCCAGCACTGGCGGGCGGGGAGACTTTGTACACAAGTCTTCATGCTGGCATGGCTAGAACTTCACACACCGAGCCATCTCCCGGCCTATTTGTAAATTAATTCAGTTTCAGGGGAAACAGGACGGCTCCATGAATAAAGGCACACGCCGCCAAGGCCTATGGCGGAAGCTCGATCTCCAGGACACCGTGGTTGGAAGAGAGCTGACTCTTCAAGTTGTCCACGGACTTCTGCCTGTGTGCCTTGGTGTGCATATGCACAAGAACACTCACACACACAAATAAATAATAAATGAATGTAAAAAAATCTATAGTTTCAGTAGGCAGGAATCAGGACTAGCAATACTTGCAGAAGGGATGGGGCCGGATACAAACCCGGGTGTGAACGTTTGAGTCCCACGTGGGTAGCACCAGGGGACATGGGAGTCTGTGGTTGGCTCTGGCACGGCTCTGTGAAGGTGTAAGGTATCTACCCTGATGGAGAAGTCTGAGAGCAGGCTTTAGGACACTGGGCTGCCCCTTCTCCAGGCCTGCCAGCTCGTGACACAGCTAATTAAGGCAAGTCCCGCTCCAGTTCTGAGCTCAAGCTGCTAAAAATGGAGGCTGGCTTGCCTTCTGTCACAGCTTCCAGAACAATCGAGATTTCAGGGGAAACAGCTCATCTGTAAATAAAAGAAAATATCCTCTGGGCCGCAGCCAGGTTGTGGCTGCTGCCTTTGGCCTGAATGTGATTAGCATGTTGAGCCTGGGCAGGTAGACCAGGGGGAGGAGGGGGTTGGGCATCCTAGAAGACCTCTGCCAAACGGTTTTGCTTAGGGTGATATATTTCCATGGCAGCTTTCCTCCTTCCTCCCTAACTCCCTAGCCCCCAACTCCTCAAGATGAAGCCCATCTTGAAATGAAACCAAACGCAGGAAATGAGCTGCCTACCGCTCAAGGGCACAGAATGGAGTGACTCCGGAGGGCACCAGGCTGGCCTTGGAGCTGAGTGGGTCTTCCAAGGACGAGGAAGGGAAGAGCCCAAGGTGGGGGAAGGAAAGCAGGCTCCAGATTTTTGACACAGCTTTTTTTTTTTAATCAAAATCTCAAAGGTGTCACAAGCACACAGAGCAAGGCAACACTCATTTAATAGATAATGTTCTCTTGTAGAAAAGCAAACAGGCCAGGAAGAAAAAGAGGGAAAACCAGCTGCCAAAAGTTTTCAAAAATGCAAAGATCTTTCTTTGACTAAAGTGGGGTTTTTCTTATTTAATTTTATGATATACTAGTTGGGTATATTTAACTACTATTTCATTTGATGTTCTCTCTTTCCTTCTTTGTGAGAGGTGGTCTCACCGTCCTCAGGATGTCCTTGAAATCCACTAAGTAGCTGAGGATGACCTTGAACTTCTGATCCTCCCACTTCCATCACACAAAGTTTATGATGGGACAGGGGTCAAATTCAGGACTTCAGATATGCTGGACAAGCACTCTATGGACGGAGCTGGTTCCCTGTTATTATTTTATTTTCTACGAGATTTTGTGTGTGATATTCAGAAGACAGGGATGCAGGTAAGAGGTTTGGAAAGCTAGGTCACACCTACACCTTTAGGAAAAGACTCCTCTTGTCTGGAGAGAGAACAGAGGAAGTAGCAAACCTTTAAATTGTAAAAATAAGACAATTATCTTTTTAACTTCCTGAAAATCCAAAACTCTTTGAAAATAAAAATTTTATTATTATTAACAATAGTGATGATAAGGTCCAGCAAGATGGCTTAGTGGGTAAAGGCACTTGCCACTGAGCCTGCTAATCTGAACTCAGTCCCCAGATAGATAGGGTAGAAGGAAAGAATTGACTCCCGATCCCTAGCCTCTGACCCTCCACATATGCACCATGGCATGTACTCCCCTCCCCCCCAAAATATACTATTTTTAAATGATAATAATTATAATAAGGAGCTTCAGGCTGGTATAACATTCACCTACAGGATTATTTATCATGTTGGACTGTGTTTTGCTTAGTTTCCCAAAATACCGTAGGTATAAGCAAGTTGTATTTTGCTGTCTATTTTATCGTTTCCCTGTTTTGTCTCAATACACACAGAGTGATTATATACCATAAGTTACATTTGTGGCTTGAAACGTTTCCTCACACGCAGCAGCACTAGAAATGGCTCCTAGTATATCCAAACTTGTCTGCTCTGTTGGTTCATAGCCCAGACACCTTCCTTTCTTCGCGGTGTTTCAGCATGTGGGGAAGGCATTAGCGAGGCCAGAATGCCTCATTTCCAGGTTGTGATTGGTTGTGGGGAGGGAGCAACTGTACTAGTGAAAAGGCCCTTGGCTGTGCAAAGTGAGGTCTTTTTCAGCCAACAGCTGGACTGCCGTTTCTTGACGTGTTGCAGAAGTCCTAAACAGTCAAATGTTCAATAATTTCCCCCACGCAGTCACAAAACAAACCAAAACCTTCCCCGAAACTCAGCTTTAACCTGTTTGATAGCCCGATGCCAAAACACGCTCCACAAATCACCTCGACGCCGCGAGTTCCAAGGCAGCCGTGGAGTAGACTGGGGGAGGGTTTAGAGAAATCTAAATCTGCACAGACATTTCTGTTGTCATCAAAAGCTTTCTGAGATGTGCCCAGAAAATGAACTTCCGATAATTGTCCTCACAGTATTAATGGGTACCTTCTGCCGGGGAGAACTCTGTAGCCTCACCAAGGAGCAGCATTCGAATACATTCTCATTGTCCCGCTGCACAAAGCTAGGCTTAAGCGGACCCTAATTTGTTATTCATTCTTCTTGTTTAATTCATAATTTGATGTTAAGTGTGGTGACACAGCACTGCCCCGGATTCTACTCCATCTCTCCTCACATCCATTCCCTACAGCTCTCCAAACTCAAAATGTCCATAAGCTTACAGATGTGCCAAATAAATAGAAAGCGAGGGCTTTGGGCTTTGTTTTGTTTATTGTTATTGTTGTTGCTGCTCCTGCTCCAAGCAGCACTAGCAACCATTACCCTCTTACCAAATTTCTAGTGGCATTTTCGCTAGGTTTATTCCGTCTACCTAGCCTGCTCTGAATTTTCCAAACTCTTTTTTGAAGCAAAAAGTCCTGTTTGGCAAAATCTATTTAAACTAATGTTTGCTGTGACTGGTTAAGGGCCATAGAAGTTAAAAAAAAAAAAAAAAAAAAAAAAGGCTTTTGCAAAATATTCCACAACTTGATTTTTAATTTACTGCATCAGCAGCTACTTTTATGATAATATTTAATCTACTGAAACAAAACCAGCCTTCGGGGGAGAAAACAAACAGCAGGAAAGAGAACGCAGCTTCCACGTTGTTAGCTCTGGTCTGTGAAAGGACTCTGGAAACGCCGGGACAAGCCCAAGAACGCTGTCTCTCTCCTTTCCCTGCTCCTCTCTTTCTTTCTCCAGTTTCCCCTCTCTCTTTTCTCCCTCTCTGTGCCCCCGCCCCCATGACTGAGAGTTAATCAAGGGTCCTTAAATGCCGTTAACACGTCTCAATAAGCAAGAGGTACCAGAAGGATACAACCTACTCCGTCAAAACCTATAGAAGTGAGAAGGGTTTTAAGAACTCAGCAGAGTCCAGAGCAGCAAACCCTCGAGATGGGAAGGAAGTCAGTGAGCACTCAGTGCCACCTGGTCAAGTTTAGAAATTTGGCTGGGGCGCTCCCAAAGCCAGGTCATGCTGAGAGCCGTCGCGGAACCCATTGCCAGGAGTCAGGAAACAGAAAGAAAAATCCATCCGTGGCTCCTCCAGCTCAGGCACTTCAGAGCTTCTGACTCCAGAGTTCTGTTTTACATACTCAGATGTGAGTTTTGTCAAAGTAGCGCTTTTAGAGGAGGACCTCCAGTTTTCTTATTTTATTGTTTGCATCTGTCTAGCTCCCGTGTCTGTGAAAACAGGCTTCCTGGAAGTTAGGTCCCTCGGTTGGGAGACAGTAAGCCGACCACTGCACAGAAAAGCATTCCTGGATGCTCTGGGTCCTACAGAGGAAAACTGGCATGGAAGCTGGAAGCAGAGCCAGGCTAAGGACCACTTTTGGGAAAGGAGAACCAGGCCAAAGGTAAGACGCCCCCCCCCCCCCCCCGGCCCCTCCTTCAACCCACCACCATACACACACCCCTGCTGTGTTTTTGCTTAGCCTTGGATGGGTTTCCAAAACCTTGCTGGCTTGGGCTGTTTCTACAAGGCAAGATGTTATCAGAACTTTTACCAGGCCTCTCTGTGATTTAAAAAAACAAAATATTGATCTTCTTGGGAGTATCTGTGCTGGTGGCTGTGTGTTTCGTGAAGTAGACAATGTCACCACGGTGACAACAGCACACACACACACACACACACTCACACTCTTGCCTCTGCCAGGCAGCCACAAACACCTGCACATTGCAAGGCAAGCTGCAGCAGGTGACAGAGACCTACAAACCCAATCTCCAGAAGCTACAGCAGAAGGACACCGAAGAGGAAGTTCATGGCTCACTTTGCCCAGCGTTGGGACATTTTCCATGGAAACAAGAAAGAAGTTTTCTGGAAAGCTTGTAATAAGCCTGTTTGGAAGCTCTCCGATTTACCTCTCCATCCCATGAATTTTACATTATTCAACGCACAATAATGCACATAAAATTAAATAAACAATTTAATTAATTTAATTAAAATTAAATATTAAACATATTGTGCATAAGGAACCTGGGCCTTTGATTTAATTGGGCAGGAGTACCCAAAGCAGTTTGGGTAACAGCACAAAATAATTAAAAACAACAAGTACGCTAGCCTCTGGGTACAGGAAGAGTTGGGAGTCTCCTCTTGAGAAAGGGTTATTTAATTAAAATTAAACTAATCTTTGGAAAACATTTGATAAGCATTTCATAACACAAATCATAATCCGAAAAATGAGGCTCAGCCTCCCTCTCCACAATACAGGAAAATCATGTTAAATAATTTATCTCTAGTAGCAGCCCCTTTCCCTGTGTGCACACACAAACATGCACACAGAGAAATCCAACAGACAACAGGTTTGCTGCGTTCAAATTCCAGGTAATCCTCGATCCATCCAGAATCTAGGCAAATATTAGCAGAATGCTTTAAGCATCATACGTCGGTCGATGGAATTTAGGAGAGTCTGTGTTTGATTTCTGAACAGGCTGTGGGGTTTTGAGATCAACACACCTCTATCAAAGAACATCATGATGGATTTAAAGTAAAAACATGGGTGTTTCAGCATGTCAGTATTCTGATCAGGATTAATATGACCCAAAATACATGAAAGCCTGGGTCCACACGTGACCACAGACAGTTAATTCACGAGCATCCCGATTACCACTTCTTCCAGAAGAAGATGTTTCTCTTGCATTTATAGTCTTATTTGTTCCCTTCAGGTTGTGTGATAATGTCCTATATTTAATTGTAGAGCATTCGGTAAGATCAGATAGAGGCCACAAAGGAAGAGAGCCACCAGGCCCAGCTCGAACATCCCCTGAAGCTTTCCAGGGCCTGACATGCCAGAACCCCAGACAGCCTGTGTCTTTACCAAACCAGGATCCATTCTGATACTAGTAACCAAGCTGTATCACCAAAGTCAATAGTTTATGGTCATCCAATTCTAAAGCGACTATGTGTGTCTCCCAGAGAGGAGCCCACAGACAGAACTCAGAACCTAAAGCACAGAAAGTCCAGTTATCCACCTCTTAAAAACTCCATCTATACCCCAAGCAGAACACCGAAGCTAGGTCTGTGGGCACAAAGAACATTCTTCATTTCTATTATAACATACACAGCAGCTTAAAAACCATCATCAGTGTTAAAAACCAGTTTACGTCCCAATGATTTTGATGGATAAAGCAACTGTATTCACAGTGATTTGCTGGGTACATATTATAATGCATCTGTTCTGTTCTTATGACATCGAACTCTCTTTGTATAATTCCCTAACACCGACATCAGAGTTTACCACCGTAGGTTAAAATATGAAGTATTTGTGCCCACAGGTGTCAGGCCTTCCGAAAACTCTGAGCTGAAGCTGAGTCCTGCCTATGCCAAGGTTATTTGAAGGTACCTGTTCCAGATAGAAAGCCACAACAATACACAACATGCTGTTTTATAAGCCGTAATTCACAATGGCAGGTAATAATTATTCCTGCACTATCAAGCGCTCCTCTAAAAAATGCACCTAAGCTTTTAACTCTTTTTCTGGTTGGCTCAACTTTTCTTTGATCACAAGAACAAAGTACCTTTGGAGATTTCCAGTTGGGCCGAGAGAGACACAGCGATCCAAAAGGGTGGCCTGCCATCGCCAGACTTAAAAATTTTGGGGGAAAAAAAATCTGTAGCGCTGGCAGAGCTAAGAAATATGTAAGCAAAAGATCCTGAAGTCACCTCCAGGGCCAGTTTCCTCTTTCACAGACTTATTGGGAAAGGAGGTTTTGACCCCTAGAAAACACCCAACAAATGGCCAGGCGCAGCCCTGGCTTCTCCAGGCAGGGCCACAGCTGTGCGGGGCTCTCCCTCTGCCATCCAGGGCTTGTCAATGGTGCCCTTCATTTGCATATCAATTCTCTTGCATGATTAATATGTATTTATTGACCAGGAGGCCTTCCCAACCTAGGACAAAGAAAGACCAGCAGTTCTCTTTTTCGAGAGGCCAGCCATACTTTCCTGGTCGCACTGACAGTTGCACGGGAGCATAATTCTTTCCCCTCAGATGTGGAGGACGGAGCAGAGGGAGATGAAAACAGAACTGAGCAATTGAGCACCAGAAACTCAAGCCACCTCTCTCCTCCTTCCCCATATGATCATCCGGCTTCATTTCCTGCCACCTCAACCGGTTCTTGAAAAACCAGAAGGTGAGGGCCCCTGTCCCCAAGCTTGGGGGTTTGGACCTCTTCCCAAGGCCTGGCCTGGTTGGAAATCCTGACATCTGAGCTGAGACCCCTGCCTCCTTACAGTCCCACTGAGGAGCAGAATGGAGCTGCACCCCAAGCATTCCCCCATGCTACTCTCGTGAATGTTTTATCTACTCAGGTAAACATCACATCTCCCAGACTGACATGCGCAAGTTTTATTTATTAAACAGCAAACTCCAGCTTTAAAAAAAGATCAGCCTTACGTCTCCCAATAAAGATTCCCAGAAACTTTTTCTTTTTGCCTCCCATGACTCCCCCACACACACCCAGAGGAATAAATAAATGATAGATGATGGATAGATAGATAGATAGATAGATAGATAGATAGATAGATAGATAGATAGATAGATAGATACATGGATGGATAGATAGATAGATAGATAGATAGATAGATAGATAGATAGATACATAGATAGATACATAGATAGATAGATACATAGATAGATAGATAGATAGATAGATACATAGATAGATAGATACATAGATAGATAGATACATAGATAGATACATAGATAGATAGATACATAGATAGACGGACAGACAGACAGACAGACAGATAGAGTGAGCTTAAATGGTCCAGTGGTGGCATAAACTTTCATTTTCTTAGTGTATGTGCATGTGTGTTTGTGTGTATACATGAGTGTGTGAGCATGTGTAATTCTATATTCATGTGTGTGTATACATGTGCTGTGTGTGAGCATGTACAGGTGTAGGCCCAAAGTCAACATCAAGTGTCTTCCCTAATCCCACCTCTCTTACTTCTGAGACAGAACCTCTTGCCAAAAGTGCAGCTTCCAGACTGGCTGGACTGGGTGGTCATAGAGTCCCAGGGACTCTCCTGTCTCTGCCTCCCTGTACTGGGATTGAAGGCGTCGCAGGCTTTTGTGTTTAGGCACTGGGGGCCAAACTCAAGTCCTCATGCTTATGTGGCAAGCACATTGCCAGCTTCACCATCTCCCCAGCAATGGTGAATTCACTGTCTCTCTGGATGTCAGCAACAAAACTGTAGACAAGTTCAGAAATTGTGGGGAAGATTATAATAACTCTTGTTTGCCCTGGTGCCACAGATCCTGAGTCAAACAACCCAAGAATTGTTTTGTTGTCGTTCTTTCATGTTATTTTTATCATGATTCTACCTGGTCCTGGGGCTTGCTCAGTTTGATAGTTGGAGAGTCTAGACTTTATGTATGTGAAATTCTTTACCCCAAAAAGAGGCTTACAGTTCGTAGTCTAGAGTTCCCAAGCATGAAAAGCCAGCTCTCTTTTATAAAACCTTGACTATAGAAAAGTAGGACTAGCCGGGTGGTGGTGGCGCATGCCTTTAATCCCAGCACTCGGGAGGCAGAGGCAGGCAGATCTCTGTGAGTTCGAGACCAGCCTGGTCTACAAGAGCTAGTTCCAGGACAGCCTCCAAAACCACAGAGAAACCCTGTCTCGAAAAACAAAAAAACAAACAAACAAACAAACAAAAAAGTAGGACTAAAGGGACCTTCCTTGAAGTTGAACTAACTCGTTCCCAGCCTGTGCTTTAATTACTACAACTTCTGGGTGGACACACAAACCACTGTGGGCTTAGATTGAACACTGCCAAGACTCAGTCATTTTTCAGCTCAGAGCCAGCTCTGAGTTCTTCCTCGGGAAGTTCGTATCCACCGGTTGCATAAAGAGGACAAACTCACCCAAGTTCTAGTGTATTTGAGCACACATATATAGGAGTTGCTACTCTGTGGCAAACAGAGGACAATCTTAAGTACTGTTTCTCAGATGCCACCCACCTTGTTTCTTGAGACAGGGTCTCCTACTTTCCTGGAGCTAGCCCAGCAGGCTAGGCGGGTCGAGGAGAGAACCTCGGGAATCCACCTATTGCTACTTCCCCAGCATTGGGATTATGAAACAAGCACAAACCACCATACTGGGCTCTTTCTTCTTTTCTTTCTTCCTTTTATGTGGGTTCTGGGGATTGAATCCAGGTCTTGGGCTTGCAAAGCAAGCACATTATTGACTGCTCTATCTCCCCAGCTCCCACTTTGCTTTAAAAGAAAATTACAGAGTGCAGAATGTAGTTCAGTAGGAGAGCACTTGCCTAGAGTAAAAGACGTATGGATTTCAGTTACAGAATTAGAAAAACAAAATAACAAAATCCAATTAAAAGGGAGTCCCATCCCTTATCTACATACCACCAGACTCTTGGGCTTTGGTGGCACAGGGTTCACTGTGTATTCTGGCCACCAATCTGTTCATGTCTACAGTCTGCTCTAGGAAGAACGAGGGAGGGCAGTTTCAATAGCCCCATATCTGTTTGTGTGCCGTCTGTTTCACTGCGTCATTTTCACTAAAACTGGCCAATGTCTATAGACTGCGCATAAAAGCATTTCAGGAAGAGACTGAGAATTCCAAGAACATAAACTTTACAAACTGCAATGGTGAACTCACTACAAGTAATTAAACAGAAAAATGGTCCAGCGGGATGCTTCAGATCTCTTCTCAAGTCATGCGCATATAGAAATGTAATGCTTATGATTTTGTTACTATTTTGTTTTGTTTTGTTTTGCTCTGGCTGTCCTGGAACTCACTTTGTAGATCAGGCTGGCCTCAGACTCAGAGATCTGCCTGCCTCTGCCTCCTGAGTGCTGGGTTTAAAGGTGTGTGCCACTATGCCAAGCATGCTTATGATTTTTTTTTTTTTTGGTTTTTTCGAGACAGGGTTTCTCTGTAGCTTTGGTGCCCGTCCCGGAACTAGCTCTTGTAGACCAGGCTGGCCTTGAACTCCCAGAGATCCACCTGCCTCTGCCTCCCGAGTGCTGGGATTAAAGGCGTGCGCCACCACCACCCGGCGTATGCTTATGATTTTTTAAAAATGATATCTTCCTTAATAATAACTGAACAACAAAACCACTCCCCAAAACAAATACAGGACTGGGAGCAAGTTCAACATTGCCTCTCTGGTTTTTATCAATTCTGTAAGACACCAGAACAAACAAGGCACTCTATAAACCGTACCTGTGTGCCCATTCCAAAGTCACGTGTCTGAAATGCTCATTCCCTATCACCACATTTCCCCCAGACAATGCATACATCTAAAAGACTTCAAAATCACTTGAGGACTGCCCATGACAACAAAAGGAAGCAAAAGACATCAAGAACAAGCAAAGCCATCTTAAGTTCCAGGAGTTCTCCTCCTTGGCAAGCAGTTTGTACACTGAAAAAACTGGTAAGAAGCGTTTCACTCCCGAAGAAGTTAGTTAGTTACCTGTTCGTGAGCTACTTAGCTAGCTAGCTAGTTAGCCAGTTAGTTTGTTCAAGACCAGATCTCAGGTAGCACAGGCTGGCTTCAAATTGTAGCTGAGGATGACTTAGCACTTCTAGCATGCTACCCCTCAAAGGGTGGGATTAAAAGAGTGTACTGACATATCCTGATCAGGGGCTGCAGGGGATTGCATCCAGGATTGCACCAGGATTGTACGTACTAGGCAAGCACTCTAGCTGAGCTGCATTCTGGCCCTGGAAGCTTTTGATCATCTAAGGTAGATGTACCAAAATCCCACTTTTCTTTTTCAGTTTAACAGATCTCAAATTCGACTAGCCTGAACACACAAAGGTTCCATGGTGAGCAGCCCCTGACCTCATGGAAGTTAGGAGGCAGATCCTAGAACTATTGTGTGCAGGTGTCCAAGACAGGACTGTACAAATGCATTAGGCTCATGAAACCATCTGAGCTACTACATCCCCATGGTGGGCAAGCAAATGCAGAACTTGCCACTTTGATGCCTACCTAGATGCCACTCAAAGGTACTCTGTTTAGACCACGTTGAGTAACCAAGGAAGTGAAGAGGACACAGGGGACATTCTTGTCTGGGTGTTTGTCAGCATTAGGGTCTACACTCTGTTCTCTGGGTTTTCAACTCACTGTCCAGCACCTCTAGCATTGGATGGAGGGTACTTTCTAAATTTGAAAGAAGCATTGGATGCCTCTAGAATTTCTCAACTCATTTCATTTTGCAGGTTATCTATCCAATAAGGCAGCAAAGTATTTTTTAAAGTTTTATTACATTTTTCTTCATTTATTTTTATGTGCATATGCATATGGCCATGGGTGTTCCAAGGCTGCACTTGCAAAAGTAAGAGAATGGCCCTGGAGAAGCTGGTCTGTCCTTCTACTCTGTGAGTCCCAGAGTCAAACTCAGGTGGTCAAGCATGGTGGCAACTGACTTTTCCTGCGTTCACACGGAAATCAGTGCGTGATTAATGAAAATGTGGAAGTTCAGGAAGTTCACAAGATCTCCAACTCTCCTCCACCCCGTTCTTCTGTTCTCCATGCTGGGTCTTCCCATGCTTTTCATGTGACACCCCCTCATTCATCAGCCTGGCTTTCCCTTATGGTGAGACCTCTCCAGACTCCAGACTCCATGGGGGTCATTATGCCTTCAAAAATACCCCCCCTGTGTGTGTAGATACAAGTGCATGTGTGCCTGTGCTTGTGGAGGCCTAGAGACACCCTCAGCTATTGCTCATCAGACACTGCCCATCTTGTTATTTTGAGGCAGGGTCCCTCACTTGACACTTGCTAAGGACTTGCCAAGTAGTCTAAACCAACTGACCAAAGGCTCCCCAACACTGATATTACAAGCATGGTATCATCATACCTTGCTTTTTTTTTTTTTTTTTTTAGCTTGGACTCTGAAGCTGGAACTTAGATCCTCGTATGCAAAGATATTCTAGATCACCCTGTTTGACCACTCAGGACTTTTATAGTGTGGTTATCCTTGACTAGTGACAAAATAAACCATAATAGGTCAAATTTTCTTGAAAGCTGTAGACAAGTCACTAACTGTACAATTAGGGATACTGGGTCAATGTCACCTTGGTCCAGATGTTGACCTTTACACTGGCTTCTACAACACATCTTAGGAGACAAGCAAAACCCTCACAGCCAAAGCAGCACTTCACCTTCCTCACAACCTGTGAGCCGGCTAAGGTGACCAGAAGGCTGCTTCCCCCAAAGGTATCTTTGTATCACAAGGGTTTCCAGGTGGCTGGAATGCAGAGACGTCCCTGCCTTGGAGTTAATAACATAGTGTCACAAAGGAATTTAAGGTTGAACTCCCACTGGGGCTTCTGACTCTTCCTGCTTCAGACCTCCCTACTGTGTTTCAAAAGAAGAAAACTCAGTCACTTTTTTAGCTTCTGGAGGCTCCATCGTGCCTCCTTGGGAAATAGTCCTGGCAAACTTTGTTACCCAGGTCACAAGAGGAGCCTTGTACAACAAAGGTTTGAAGGCTCCACAGCTAAAATAATGGAGGGATTTTTGGGGGGAGGGGCGTGTCCCAGACATGAAGGTTCCTGTGTGAACTAGGAAAGATGTAAAAGTTGGCCACAGAGGTTTCAACCTTAATGGGTAAGCAAACATAAGGCCCCAGGGGCTGGTGTGGGGTTGGAAGGGGATATTAATGGGTCAGAAGGTGGACTTGGGGTCCTTCTCCCCATACAATACATAGGAGGTTTCCCTAGATTCCTCCCTAAATAGGGGATGGTAAGCTGGGTTTGGAGTGAGACTCATTAGGTAGTCACCCTCACATAATGTGACCAGTTAGCTACCACTCTGGAACACTCCTCCCCGCTTCCCTTGGTGTCTCAGCAGCTGCACTGTGGCTAACTACAGCAGGCAGTCTGGGACCTAGACTGCAGACTCCCTTCCAAGGGGAAGCCCACTCAGCAAGGCTCTCCCTGCCCGCTGTGTCTCACAGCCAAGTGAGCTTGTGAAGGCTGAGGTGGCTGAGGATCCGAGACAAGGAACTTGCACACGGGTACTCCGTTTTCCTGGGCCGTGTTTGCCATTTGAGGGAATAAATGAAGCATTGGT
The DNA here is from genome assembly GCF_950005125.1 of Chionomys nivalis. NCBI lineage: Eukaryota > Metazoa > Chordata > Mammalia > Rodentia > Cricetidae > Chionomys > Chionomys nivalis. The sequence continues at coordinate 98,726,359 of NC_080090.1, forward strand.
AATCTCTAGCAAAGCTTTCTCGCTTCATTCTCTGAAACTAAGTTGAAGCTTAGACAGAGAGGAATGGGGGACTTTTAATTTAAAGCAATGATCATTGACACTCTGGCCCTAGGAGGGTCTCTAGGGAAAAAGGAGTCCCTACTTCTTTCTGGGGAAGCTCAGAGGGTGGCCAGGCGTGCCTTGAGTTTCCAGGATGAGTGGACCACATCCAAAGACTCTTGCAGCTTGCCAGGGAGGAGTGGAAGAGCTAGAAAAGTTTAAGGCAGTCAAGCTACCGTGTAGCCAGTCCAGGAGGAACGAGAGTGAGCCATCTCTAGAGGCCCAGATTTTGCCCACCCTACGTTTGGAACAGCATCAACCTTTCCCTTCCTAGGGCAAAAGGCAAGAAACCCAGTTTCAAAGGAGTGCCTCTGGCCGAACCATCCCACCACTGCTGACTGCTTTCTCCTAGAGGTGATGGTTCTGTTTAGGGTCTGATTTGTCACTGAAGGGTGGGGAATTCTGTCTCCCATTCGGAAGTTCTGTCCAAGAAGCTCCCTCAGCATTTGCCGTTTTGGATTGAACTTGTCCCAAGGGAGCAGATGTCCTTCTATTCGTCATTCTCCCAGCATTTTCTAGATATTTGGAATCTCTCACTTTCAGGCTAGTCTCCAGAAGTGCAAGCACTCAACTTCTTACTTTGCAACTGTCCTCCCTGAAGAAATTCAGAGGCCTGAAGGGGAGTTTAGCATCCCCTTGCCTCGGTCTTCCTCCTAGGCTTCTTAGCCTCTGCCTTCTGGGAAGACTACACAAGTTAGGAGGCCAGAAGAGAAGACCAGAGTTCAGCCTGACAGAGTGAGGTGGAGGATGGAAGGACGCACTCCGCCAGGTTCTGAACCCCTCAGTAAATGCAGCGCCCTTCTCTGTAGGACCTAGGTGGAAGGCGCAACTGCAAAGACAAACGTTTAAAAAAAAATCTAGGTAAGCTAAAAACCTGCGGGTAAACTTCAGCTGTGTAAGGAGCCTGCATACCCGTTAGAGAACTGGCCAGACACTTTCAGTGAAACAGGAAAGGGATTTGAAGGTCTCTGCTTAGCAAAGTTTTACTGCAACTAGTGTGGCGGGGGCGGGGGGTCTATCTCTTTCACTCCCCCCACCCTCCCCCCCCCCAAAAAAACTGGAAAGATTTCCGAGGCGCTCACCTAGTCCGAAGTGAGTCGACAGCCCTTCCCCCAGCCAAGCAGCGAGCAAGCACTCTCCTGAGGCGGGCCCATCCGAGGTCGGGCCGAGTCGTAAGCCGGGAGACCGAGCCCGCCAGGTCTGGTCTTTGGGGATTGTTGAGTGTGGCGGGTCATCCAGCCAGGACGTGTTGAAGCAACACAAATAAAACCTAGTTTCCTCAGTCTTGAAGGCCACCCCTCCCCCTACCTCTTTTGACTCTAGGCCTGACCTCGGTTTCCAGGTCCGGTCTGTGCAACTGCATGATCGCATAGGTGATTTTCACTATACTCTAGCAGGGCCTCAGCCCCCCCCACTTGGAAATACCCCCCTCCCCCAGTCAACTGAGGGCTGAGAATTGCTGGGAATCTTAACAGATCAGCCCGTCTGCACTGAAGGTCAGTGCCGCGTCCCCAAACGTTCACACGGGAGTGGGAGGGGAAGAGTGCTTCAGAGTTGGACCTCTAGAGACTGGGACGGCTGAGCAAAATCAGGAGCTGGGTCGAGAGACCGGTGGAGAGGGAAGGGTGGTGACCAAAGGAACCGTAGGGCGCTTCAGGTAGACGAGGCCCTGTCCCAGCGGCTGAAGGAACCAGGAAGAAGCAGTCCGCAGGCATGAGGGAGATCTCCGAGGCAAAAGCAGAGACCGTGAACTGAGGGGACTAGCAAGGGACCAGACCCAAAACTGCAGAGAGAAACTAGGCAAAAGCAAACCGAAACCTACAAAGAAGCAGGCAGAATGGAGACTAGAGCCGGCAGGCTGAGTGTCACTCCCTACCCGGAGGGGAGGTGGTGCGGGTGGCCTTTCAGTGTATCACTCCCCACCAACAAAGTCAGGGCCCTAGCTGAGCGTGCTGAGCTGACCGGTCTTGGGACTCCCTGCGGAGATAGCAGCGCGCTCAGTGGCCTCAGTGGAGCCCCAGGGAGTTTTGGTTTTCACTCACCCACTAGAGAGGGGACTTGCGACGTGGGCTTAGCGGATAGGAAATGCATTGGGCAGTGCTCGGGGAAGACTTGGGGTGGGGGACGCAGGTAGCTGCGGGAGGGCGGCTGGAGGCTGGCCCAAAGGAGTAAGACGCTGGGGTAGGACGCGATCTTTCAGCCCGCCTAGACTCAGGTGGTGGAAACGCTTACGGCAGAGAACAGGGATGGCAAGAAGCTAATGTGAGCCTTGGGTCTTGCATTCCTTACTATCTTGAGAAGCTATGAAGATGGGGGAACGGGGCTGAAGCTTCTCCTACTTGAGATGAAGGCGCCAGAAAAAGAGCCACGTCGCTCCTTATCAAATGCCAGGTTACAGCTGTGCAGAAGACCCATCAGTGTAAACGTTAATGAAATTGGGTGAGACCTTTTCTTATCTGTAAAATGGGCACAGTGATATAGATCAATATACAGATACCAATCTCAAAGGAACATGTGTGGTTGGATGAAGTAAATGCTCTCCCATGTGTTCAATCACCCACCAGTAAATAGTGAGTATACTAGCAATAATTTAAAAAAAAAATGCTATGCCTTCTCCTGAATCTGCTCTGCCGGAAGTGCAGGTGCGAAAGGGGTAGAAAGGGTTAGGAGAGGCCAACTGAGGAGGGTGAGCAGGATGGCTTTTTTTTCTCCTTCGCAATGCTTTGCAGTGGACATCTGGATATTGGCCCTGTTAATGAAGCTTCTCCCCCAAAACGGAAGATGCTAAGATCTGGAGAGTTCTGGCAGAGGGTCCTCGGGTCCCCTTAACTCTAAGACCAAGGAGTCTCCGTGGAAAAGCTTGGTGCCTGTTAGGAATCCTGGCCATTTGCAGTAGGGTAGCCCAGGAAACCAAAATCCTTGTGCTTCCTGGGTCCTGGGATTCCTCTTCTACAAAGAGAGTCCTTCTTTCCAGCATCTCAGTTCCAGGTACCAGGTGGAATGGAGTGCTTGCTGAGAGTTTCCCATCATCCCACTCTCCTCCACCCAACTCCATCCCCATCACTGAGACAGAGGTGTTTGAATGAGACAGGGAGAAAATTCTTGGTGCTAGTTCCTAAATGTTGGTAGGTTTACACACACACACACACACACACACACACACACATCCTGCACTGTTGAAGAGAGGGCTCCTCTGTGGCTCACACCCAACTAACAACCCCTCCACTCACCCACCCCACTGCCTAAAGAGTCTGTAACTGTTGAGAATTCTCTTCGGGATGAGATGTAGGTGAATGTTCAAATATCCACAGCGAGTCTTGTTTTTCCTAAGTTCACCCCAATCCCTCACCTTCTCAACCTAGGATCCCCTTCAAAGCACCTTACTTCTGACTCTGTGACAGCAAGGGGAACCTGCTCCACCTTCAGAGTGGTGCCAAAGGCTGCAGGGGAAAGAGCACTCCGGAAGTAAATTGTGCTGACCAGTTACAACCCAGGTTCTCTGAAAAATTGTGTGGCTCCCATCATTTTGTCCCCTACTTCTCCAGCCTGCTCCATCCCCCAAAGGTCCTGCTACTAGTAGGGGGTCTGAGCCTGAGAACCTTAACCCTGACCTCTGGGAAAGGGGGGGAAAGCCACCTCACTGCTGGTTGCCTTGACTTGTACCTTCCCTACTCCCAAACAACCCTCTCAGCCCCAGCACTCCCTGGTTGCAACCACACAGAGGCCACAGTTACCTACCCAGGCTAGGAACAAAGCCCCCATGTTGGGACTTGGACATGTAGTGCTTGTGCCACCACAGTCCTGATGTTGCTGGCCTATATGTTTGCCAGAACCTCATGCCCTGGTGGTGTCCTCATGCCTACTGTGATGGCACCTTTGGACATAAGAAGCAAGTGGATTTGTTTTCCACATGTGTATATGTATGTATAGACACCTGTATGTGTGCCATGTTCTCTTGTGTATTGATAAGACCATGACTGAGGAACTGAGGGCTTTGCTTCCTGCTTGTTGTTTTTCTCAAGAAGACCCTTTCTATCTCGGGAATCTTTTTCCCACATACAAAGCAACCCATTTTTATTCAAGTGTTCCTGAGAACCACTCCAAGACTGGTTCTTTATTAAAAGACGAAATGTTTGGGCAGGTGAGCAGAGCAAGGTCACCAGAGCCTCCCACTAGCCCTCTCTTTATTTTATCTTATTTTATTTTTGCTTATTTTATTATGAGGCAGAATATGACTGTGTAATTTCCATCAGCCTGGACCTCACTTTGTAGACCAGGTTGGCCTTGAACTCACAGAGATCCTTCTGCCTCTCTGTGTCTTGTAAGTGCTGAGATTAAAAGTGTGCACTACTGTGGGCAAGCCCTCTTTTCATAAATCGTCAGGCTAAGGAGTCTTCCTAGCTGAGCTGAGACATGGGGAGGGGAGAGCTGAGACCCCCAGTACTCAAGAGGGACAGGGACAGTGTGGGGTGGGGTGGGGATGGGGGAGAGGCGGGAACCATTGGAACCAATATGAACACAGTGTCGTGTTCAGCTTAAACAAGACCAGGCTGCGCAGCAAAGGGGAGGTGCTGCTGGCCTTCCTGCCTGTCTTGTCCCAGTTTCATATAGGTGAGCAAATCACATCATGACTACTGCCAGAGGAATGGCCTGTCTGGGGCATACAAAGAACCGGCCAAGCTGGCCACTGAACACATCCAGGGCCACCCCAGAGAAGGCCCAGCTCCAGGACAGGCCTTCATTTGGTGCCTCTAGCTCAGAGCAGCCAACGCTCACCCCTGCCTCAGCGTTTTGGTCTCGCTGAGGGCTATGGGGGAAAGGGAACTGTTCTGAGGTCCAGAATGGCTTCCCAGATGGCTTCATTCCTGGTGACCGATGGGGTTATGGCAGCTAGAGCCACCCCTCTACAGCTTGGGTGGCCCCATTTAGGGGGCCTATGAGTCAAGCACCTGCGTGTACCCACAATCACCAAATAATGATTGTCAGTTGGAGCCTATATACCCAAAGCACCTCCCAAGCCTAAATAAATATAAGCACAACACACAAGTCAAAACGCCCAAATAACGAGTCCGCAGCAGATTACACGTGCGCACACAGACAGACCTGTACACTCAAACGCCTTCTGCCTCCATGCAGCTTCTCCCCCTGCCTCTCCATCCTCTCCCTCCCCGCTGCTTCTCTCCCCTCCCCCAAGGAAAAGGACTTTTCAGGGAAAAAAACAGAGACCTTTGCCCTCAAAAAGAGCTCGAGATCGATATTGTTTAGACTCCTTTAGCTTGTATTTCCTTCCAGTCTGAGGAAGATTTAAGTATATGGTTCAATCCAATCTTTAAGGGAGGGGGAGGAAGGGTGAAGATGAGGAAGTTGGGATGGTGTGCTCAGTTCAAGTATTTATCTCCATGTGGCCCCGCTCTTTAATACACAGGCAGCTCGCCAAGCAAGCCCCATAAATCAGAGAAATCAATGCCTATTTATGATCATTATTACTCTCTCCTTCTCTCTTTTTAAAAGAAGGGGTGCCAGAATGAGGTCTGACCAGAGCCCTCCTCCCCTTCCCCTCTGCCCCAACCCGAAAGACTGAAAATCGGAAAGGGGAGGGAGAGAGGAGTGGGAGGTCAGTCCTGACCTTGACTACAAGGCTGTATCTTTGAGGTGTGGGCCACAAAAAGACGCAGGCACAGAGGACCACAAGCCTCGAAGTTCTCAGAGCCTGGTTTCTCCCGCTGAACAATGAAGAAATCTCTATTTGCCCACGTGATTAGGAGATAAGGGGAGATAATGGGTAAGAAATCAAATTACATCACAATACCGCTCCCCCCCTAGACACTTCGCCAACACACCCAGGAGGTGGAAGAGTGGCCTCTGCTGTCCCTAATCGTGAAGGGGTGGAGATCTCTTGTCTTTTCCTTTTTGTCCTGGGGCCTTCGGGAATGGGACACTTCCTGAAGCTGCTTCTGCAGCTGCCTCTGTTGTAGCTCCTGAAAGAGGTGGTCTCCAGTGCAGTAAGGAACCATGGTGGGGAAAGGAGGAGGCAAAAGAGTCCAATATGTAGCATTTCAAATGGAAAGGTTCCCTATGGAATTCAGCATCACATCCCCAAGTGCTTCAGGAGGAGATGGGGCCCCAGAGTCTGAGCTGGCTGGCATTCCTGACGTGACTTCTTCACCTGCAGGACCTATAGATGCCAAGCTCCCTACAAGGAAGGAAAACAGATGCTGGGAGCTACCAGAGAAGAGCTCATCTCCCAGCTTCAACGCTGTGCCCAGAGAGTAGCTGAACATCATTGTGTGTGGATGACCCCCCCCCAACAATAGTAACATATAGGGACCCATAGAAATGTCTAATGGACTTCCTACTCCTCTCAAGGCCACCAAATCCCAAGATCCTAAGTCCTGTGCAGAGACTTGCTTGGGCCTCTTGGCTTGCTGGGGTGTAGTTCTCTGGCCAGGAGTGGAATCGTTGGGCCTAATTAGGGGGACTTTTTCAAGGAAAATGTGGGATAACTGGGTCATTCTCATTTCTTCCTAAACCAATCCTGAAAATTAAGAGCACCAGGAAACAAACACAGGAGAAAAGCACAGAGTAGAGGGTCCCCATATTTGCCTAAACCCTGAGTGCACTAGGCAAGCATTCTGACCTGCAAGCACAGATGATGGCTTGCTTGCACAGGCACCATGAGCTCCCAAATGCCCAACCATGCATCTGACCCCGAGTAACAGTCACTCGCTTGCACAATACAAACACGGGCAGAAGACACAAAATGGGTGGAAACTGAGACTCACCACCATGTTTATGTTATCACACATGCACAGAGATATGTATGGACACCTATCGAGCATATTTATCTACATACATATACAAAATTGCATATACGTTGCATTTATTTGCATCTAGGAAAAAAGAGAAAAGTGGAATTCATAATTTATGAAATCCTAAACAAAAGAGAGACGGTAGCTTTTAAGTGGGTTTTTTGTCTCTCTTCTACCACCTAGCCTTTGAAAGCTTCACCCGGTGCCTGTCCTGGAGGGTCTGTCCCAGCATCACTAACAATTATCCCCTGTGTTTTCTGGGCTGTCCAGGTGTCCAGCTTGTTCTAAGGTCTTTGGTGTGGAATCGCCTCTCCTTGTAATGAGAAAATTGGCAAGGCTTTGTAGGATTTGGGGAAGCGATCTCCATCCTCAGGTTTCAGGTCAGAGAACCAGGGAGCGGTCGACCTGTGGTGGTCTGGGGGCTTCCAGGCCCAGAACATCATCACTAGCCACACTTTTCTAGCATTCAGGCCTTCACTTTGCAGTACTGAGACCCTTGCCCAGTGCATCCCATCAGAGCAACCATCTGCCAAGGGGAGTGCCAAGCACAAAGGAAGAGGTGAAGTCCAGGCTGCAGAGACTTTGGGCAACTCAGCAGACAGCCTGCCACCATTGCAGGCCCTGGTAAGGCCGCTAACCTTTGGACAAGAAAAACCCTCCAGTCAATCTCCCACCAAAAAGGAAAAAAAAGGGGGGGCGGAGGGAGAAAAAAGAAAGGAAGAGTAAGGGTATAGATAGTTTGGTACATGGAAGCAGGTTGAACAGGAGGACTCAGCTGGCTGAGCCTGCACAAGCTAAGGGAGCCAAAGGGGGCCAGCTGGAACCGCGGGGGGTGGGGGTGGCAGGGAAGTGTAGGATTGGTCCTTTTGGCTTTTGGGTGCCCTAGAACGCATCCAGGAACCAGAGTATGCTCCAGACCAAGGCCATGGCAAATCTGTGCAAGACACTCTGGCATTTGTTGAGTGGTGATGCTTCTGGCCTACCCTGATATTCCCAGAGCTCTGCACTCGCCCTGTGTAGTCAGAATGGTAGCCACACAGTTCCTGGACAGGCTCTTTCCCCACCCAACAAAAGAAGAGGGCAGTCAGCAATTCATGAACACAGTGAACATTTTATTTCAGACTACAGGTTTCTGAACATAATAAAATCTTTGGCTTGTAGCGGCGGTTCAGTCTCGCAGTCTGTGGGGTTGTATTTCTCAAGGAGTCTCCAGAAAAGGAAAGGGGTTTAGGAGGACAGACAAGACCAGTGGAAGAATCCCGGGTGGGTAGAGGAGAGGCGAAGGGCAGACACGCAAGGAGACACACTCACACGCACACAAAGAAAAGTCCCAGAGAAACCAGGCCAGCGTTGGGGGACGGGAGGTACCCAGAGAAGCAAAAACATTCAAAAGATAAAAGCAACAAAAACGAAACTGGGCTGGGGGCAGCAAGTGGGGATAGGGGATAAAATAATTATAATAATTATAATAATTATAACAATAATAATAAATGAGATTAATAAAAATGTCCAGCAAATAGAGATCGCTACACATATTTGTTTTCCTTACCTGAAATTAAATATATACACGGTCGTAAGCAGTTTGGCTAGATAGAGCTTTAAGGAATTCGCAGTTTCGTCTTATACTGTGAGTTAGAGAACAGATCTTTTTTCCCCCATAGCACCTGTCCGAGTCTTTCTCCCGTTTCAAAAACCGTTCCATTCCAATGTGAATGTCCACTCGGCGGATTGCTTTCTCTTGCTTGCTTTCTCTGTCTTTTCGGTTAATGGTTGATGCCTCCCTTCTTAGCGATCGTCTCTGCATGGCGGCGTGGGGCTGGTGAAGCGGCAGCCCCGCGGAGCCAGGAGGTGGCACGGGCGCGGTTGGACCGCGGGCCCCGGGCTGGCCACAACTACTCGCTTTCGTCTTTGTCCTGGACCGTGGTGGTAGAATGGTTGTACAGTCCTTGGGCCATAAGGTGCAGCGCCAGGCCATTCTTGATACCCGTGGCTTTCTTGATCTTAGCACGCTTGTTTTGGAACCAGATCTTGATCTGGGACTCGTTCAGGCTGAGCTCCTGGGCCAAGGTCTGTCGCCGCTGCTCCGTGATGTAGCGGTTTGCCTGGAACTCCGCCTTGAGTCTCTGCAGCTGCTCAGCCGTGAACGCCGTCCGAGGACGCTTGTCTTCCTTCTCGTTCTTTTTCTTCTTTAGCTTCCTGGTGCGTGGACCTGCAGCGGGGCAGACAGGGCCAGGGCGGGGAGGAAGGGGGTCGGGAGCAGAGAGAAGAGGAGAGGGCAGAGTAAGCCTTGAGAATGGCTGTACGGAGCCCAACATAGGGGTCGGGGTCGCGAGCTTCCAGGGAGATTGTAGAGGCCCGCTGCTAGGTCCCAGTACCTCCATCGAAGAGCCCCTCTCTAAGCTACTGAGATCTCTAGGCCCCCTCTGCAAGAGGGATTCAGAAGTCAAAGAGGAACAGCGGCAGGAATTGCAGGGGGCACCCCACATCCCAGTTCAAGAAAGCTACCAGCCTTAGCTCCCAGAACTTCCCAGCCAAGAAGGCCTGAAAAAAGTGTGGTGGGGAAAGGAACACAAGAGAGAGTGAGCTTTGGGGGTCCCAACCAGAATAACCTAGACTTAAAGGTCCCTGAACAGAAATGTCTTGCTTGCCCTGGAATAAAATGCAGCAGAGAAGGCAGGCCTTGGGGAGAATGACTGGTCTGCTTTGGTTCCACTGTATTCTCAGGAACACACACACACACACACACACACACACACACACACAAAGCACACACAGAGGACTATGCAAAGCCCCTATCTGATTCTCACCACGGACCCCAGAGAGGACTGGGAAGCTGAGCTCACCCAACTCCAGAAGGCCTTCTGCCTTCTTTCCTTTCTGTTTGACTTGAAGGAAGCTCCTTCTGGAAGGGGGCATGACACCGCCTGCCATTTCCTTAATGGGGCTGCCGCCTCTAGTCTATGAGCTTAAGCCCTGGGACATTCTATTCAGCTTCTTAGTAGATGCCAAGAGGAAAGTAGGACCCTTCTGATCCCTGCACGTAGGGCCCATGGGGCTGGGGAGGGGAGAAAGGCCTGTTATCTCTCTTCTGAATTTGCTTGCTCCAATTTCGGGGTGCAAATGATTGGGATGACCTTTGTCGTCCCCACCTGTAAGCAAAACAAGGACCAAGAGGGGGTGGTGAAGGGACAATCATGGGGGGCCGGGAGGGGGGGTGGGAACCCTGTACCACCTCTCCAAGATGACTGAGGCAACCCTGTGTAGGAAGGCCTTAAGAATGTGCTCAAAGAAGAGGAAGTCTCTCAAATGCTACTGTGTAAGGTTGCTGTGAGGTCCAGCCCGGGAGAGAGGCAGGGAGAACAAGCGAGAGAAAGCGAAGCTGCTGGATGGTGTCTGTATGGTTGAAGCCTGCTTCTTGGCGGTCTTGTTGGGGTGCTGGCATTCAACTGTTAGTGATAGCCATGGAGGCCTACAGATTCAAGTGAGGTCCCTGCCGAGCCCGTTAATACCTAGAACTTTCTGAAAGGAAGGTCTTTGCATCTTCAAACCTAGTGACCACTGGACACACTGGGCTACTGGGTCCTGCAGCTGACAAGCACCCGGTGTCATTAGCTGTTTGTCAAGAGGTGCCCAGGCCTAACTGATTGTAGGAATAATGTCAACCCAGCGAACTGCCTTTGGAATAAAAATATCTGATTGCTGTCTTCTCTGGCCTATAAGAAGGAAAGGAGCAACGAACAAAGACAAGGCCTGCTCCTGAGCAGGACTGGGGCTTTTAGGTGAACCGAGCAGGCAGGCAGAAACGGCCCAAGAAATGTACAGCATCCTCCAGGAGACTCCGCTGCGGGAGGTGCGTCCGGAGCATGTTGTAGTGTTGTTGTTGTGTGCGTGTGTGCAGAGGCACGGACACTTGTAATAAAATCGTAGCCTCCTGGCCGGCCCGACCCACTCAGCCTGACAGCTCAATCACTCTATCCATCAGGCGAGTCAATCAAAGCAGCTTTTCGGAGGTTCAGGGAGCCCGACGTGTCAATAACGGGGCTCGAGATGGCGGGGGCTGATAGCGCGCATCGATCCGTACCCGGCCCGAAGCAGCACGGCTGCAAGAGACCAACAAGCGGAGAGGTGCCCGTGGCTACCTTTTGCCCGGCCCCCTGGCGGACTCAGTGCTGACAGTGGACCCAAGCCTCCGTTGCTTTCCTCGTGGCCCGCGTTGCCCCTTGTCCCCTGCAAGGGGTAGCAGGTCTGAGCCTCCTCTTCCAAGGCCCAGCAGATGGCCGTGGGTAGGTCTTAACCTTTCCTGTGCTCTAGCACACGAAAAGAAAGCAGAAAATTGCCCTAAGACTGGTAGATAGCTTCTAACGGGCGGATTTGTGAGGACAGAGTAAAAGAAAGAAGACACTGGCCAAAGGGACAGGGGAACCCTGCTAAGAAAACGCTGTTTTTCTTTTCCATAGCCCAGCTTTCAAGTCTGACCCAGACCTGCTTGCTTCCCTCACCCTAGGACAGCCAGTTCCAGCTAGCAGTGGGAGCTCACCTTTTTGGCTACACCCTAACTCTACATTCTACCAACGCGGATTGACTAGCCCATACCCGGGCTGGGCGCAGAGGATGGAGCTTCTCTCCTCTCCTCTCTTCTCTTCTCCTCTCCTCTCCTCTCGTCTCCTCTCCTCTCCTCTCCTCTCCTCTCCCACTGTATCTGTCTTTATGTAAAAGGAATCGCCACAGAATAATATCCATAGTGTTTGTTATGAACATAAGGCAAAGATTATTCCTCTGGTATATTTCCCATGCCAAAGCCGGCCCCAAGAGGACTAAGGTGGTAGATTGCAGATTCAAGACACCAGGCCTATCTTTCCGCCAGTTCAGAACACCCTTTCCCTAAAAATTAAATCAATGAGTAATTATATACCTTTCTTAAAGATAATAAGCATAAAACATATATAAAAAAAAACGATCTCAAGACTCAGAGTTCGGAAAACCGAAGGACAGAAACTGGAGCCTCCTGGTCTTGCCAATAGCTAGCTGTAACTTCCCGAGTGGTGGAAAAGGCCAGCATGGCAGAACTGAGGGTATGTGATTGTGGCTAGGACCTGGGGCAAGTGGAAGTCAGACGTGAAGTGAGAGCGGTTCAAAATGGGTTTGCTCTCCCCAGAGAGGGGGTTGGAGTTCTGGGGCAGGCCCCCCCGGCCAGAGGCATGGTCCCTTTACGGCTTGGGTACTCACCAGAAGACGGACGGTCCGAGTAGCGTGTGCAGTAGACCCAGGCGGGCCAAACTAGGGGTTGTTGCGAGTCAGTCTTGACCACCGGCCCACCGTTAGCGGAGCCCATGAGTAGGATCGCGGGGTTGTGTTCCGGGAACTTGGCTCCCTGCGCCCCGGGACTCCCTGCGCTGCCTCCACTGTTGCCGCTGCTGTCCGAGGGCTTCGAAGCTGCCGCTGCCGCAGCCGCCACCGCCGCTGCAGCCGCCGCCGCTGCCGCCGCCGCAGCAGCCGGGTTCCCGGTTTTGGATGCTCCCGCGCTGACGGCGGTGGCGGGCTGGGAGCCGTCGGGCGGGCCACAGTTCGCATCTGGGGCGCACAAGAGCGAGGCAGCGCCCGAAGCTCGCGTGCCCAGCGAGTGAACAGGGTCTCTACCTGCACCAGTCTGGCCTCGGTCACGCTCCACGCGGCTTCCTCCTCCTCCAGAACCTCCTCCGGCTGCAGCCGCCGCCACCAGGAGCTGAGGCAGGGGCTGTTCCTTTTTGCAACCGAAATCGGGCCTTAGGATGTTATCGATGAAAAAGTTGGTGGTGCGGTGCAGCTGGGCCGCGGGCTGTGGCTGGTGAGGAGGCGCCGCGAGATGCTGCGGTGGAGGCGGCGGTGGCGGCGGCGGCGGGGGTGGGGGGTGCGGGGGGAGGTGCGGGTGATGGGCTAGGGGCGGCAGGCAGGGCACCGCCGGCGGCGACGGGGGCGCGGGCTGCGGGGAAACCGGCACGCTGTCTCCATCGCTGCCGCTGCTGCCGCTGGCTCCTGGGCTAAGATTCAGGCTGAGGCCGCCCGGGGCCGCCACCGCCACTACCGCCGCTGCCGCTGCCACCGCGCCGAGGCCCGAGTCGCGCTGACTTTTAGGCTCCGGCTGCTGTTCTTCCATGCTCGGCCGCCCGGCAGCCCTGGCCGCCGCGCCGGCCCCCGCCCCCCGCGCCTCGCTCCCCACCCCACTTTGCCAGCGGGCCCGTGGGGGTGCGCGGAGAGGAAGGAGGCTAGGCGAAGCCTCGGAGAAGGCACAGGGCGGGTGCAGGAGGAAAAAAAGAAAGCCGGGCGTCTGGCCTGGCTCTCGCCCGCTCTGGTGGAGCAGATCTCGCTCTCTCCCTCTTTCTAATTTGTAGACATCCAGATACGGAGAAGACACTCGGCTATTTTTTTCCTTTCTTTTCTTTCTTTCTTTTTTTCTTTCAGCAACCAGATTTCAGTGATTGGTCTTAATGGGGGAGTAAACCACAACCCAAAAAGGGGGGGGGGGAGGAGAAAAGAAAAAAAGAAGAAAAAAATGAATTTTTTTAAAGCTCCAAGAATTTTTTTCTTAAAGGGAAAAAATAGTCTTTAAAGTCTACCCATCTTCCTAGTCGGTAGTGAGGGGTTTGACTTCCCCACTGTCACGCTCAGCTGTGCCCAGAGCGCGAGGCTGGCAGCGCCTTTAATCGCCTTTGCTTTTTTGCAGGGAGAGTGCGTCTCCGCCAGTGCCGGGCTCCTTTTTTCCCCCCTGAAATCTCTGACAGCTCGGATCTTTGCACAAACTCTCTCGCTTAAAAAAAAAAAAAATCACCCAGGCACACTTTTTGCCTTCAAACCGGAAGCACGTGAGTCAGGGCCGCACGTGTGCGGGACCAATGGCGAGCCGCGACTCGCGCTGACACTCAGGGCTCGGCCCAATGGGTGCGCGCGGGACTTTGCGGATAAATAATCCGGGGGCGGCGGCCGTGGGTGGAGAGGGGGTGCCGAGGCTCAGGCCCCTTACGTCCTCCCGCCCTGCCCCCATCTGTGCCCACTCCCCTCCCCCCTCCTTCAGATCAGGACTGAAGACGGCACGAAGAGAACTAGAATTTGGGATTTAGGCAGATGAGAGAAGCAACTCCACAACTTGTTGGAGAAATACAGGATTGTGGATTCGTGAGCGCCTGGGACAGCGACAGGCGGCAGGGACTTGGGTTACTAGGCACCCCTGCCCCCCACCCGCGTACTTTCGAAACATTTAGCTCATATTCATATTCTCTCTCTCTCTCTCTCTCTCTCTCTCTCTCTCTCTCTCTCTCTCTCTCTCTCTCTCTCTCTCTCTCTCTCTCTCTGTGTGTGTGTGTGTGTGTGTGTGTAAGAATGAAACCAGTATCGGGCATGAGAAAAAGACTCAGCGTTGGCTACTTTCAGAGACTCAGTTTGTTTCCCACTAATGGCAAGCCTAAGAGGCCTGCTACACCTCTTGGCACTGCTGCTCTGTGTCACTGACTAGCCACACTGTTGCCGAGAGATCTGCAACCGTGCCCTTCTCCGGATCATCACCGCCCACAAGTTGCCTGGACGGCGTGGAGCCCTGCCCAGAGGCCACGGAAGAGACCCAGCTCCTGCTACCCTTTCCTTCCTTCCTTGGCTGGGGAGGATTCGGGCTGTCATAGCCCGATAGAATTGTCTCGAGAGAGCCCCTGAGCGGGGCTACGTGTTGTGCCGCCTTACAAAGGCCTGGCTGGGTTTGGGTTTCAAGTTAAAGGAAATTTCTGTGTTACATTTTCCTGCAAAGTTAAAATCAAAACAACAAAACCGCTTTAAATGTTTGCCTTGCCAGGATGAAGATGTGGACAACGGGTTACCCCAATTCTAACATAGCCCTATATTCTGGGCTTTTCCTCTTTTTCCTAGAGAAAGTGCCTCAAAAGTTTTCCATATCCAAGGCTAGGGAGTGAAGGGTAGTACTAGGCGCGCAGAGCGGGTGGGGGGCGATCTGCCTAGGAGCTGTTTTAGAGGGTCGCCTGCGAACAGGCTGCTGAAGCTTTGGTTCAAGAAAGGGGACTTGAGCCCTCTGAAAAGGAGACCTTCCCCACCCACTCTTCCCTGATCGCCACACCCAAATGGAATAGTTTCTATCTCTTTTTAAAACTCCTAGTTAAAAAAAAAAAATCCACAGAAGCTAGGTTGGAAAGAATATACAACCAAACCCACAAGTCTAACCGGGGCACTGAAGCGAAGTTTGTCCCGGAGACAGGAGGAATTTGTATTACTGGCAGCATCTTAGCTCAGCCAAGGATCTCCCGATTTCCCGGACTGAGTTTCCAAAAAGCACTGTGCTGGGGCCTGACAGCAAGAACCTCTCCAGAGTGCTTTTCTGGGGCCACCGCGGTCTCCCGAACTTTCTGAAGCCACTCCAGATCCACTGTACTGTCTCGTGGGTTCCCTTCTGTTTCTAACCCAAGGGCTCCCCGAAATCTCCAGTTGCCCTCACTCTTTGCCCCCGAAATAGAGGTGGGATTTTTATTTATATTTAAGTTCGCAAAATTGAAATCTTTATCCCGCAAGCGACCGTGGGTACTTAATTAAATTCTAATTAGGACACTATCAATATCCTATTTAGCCGCGTAGCTTTTGTGCGCCGCAGTCCCTTTCAGCGCCGTAAATAGGGTCTCGACGCCTTATCTCGCCTGCAGGAGACGCCGTGAGAAGGGCTGCGGAAGATAATTTATAGGTTTTAATTACTCTTCATTCCGCCTGATCAGCTTGGCGTTCATCACAGGCCTGTGAATAAAACCCTGGTCAAAAGCTCTGTCACATAGCGCTGGCAAGACGTTTAATCAAAGTGAGCGGCCCCGCGCGCCGCGCGGCCCGGTCCTGTACGTAATTTCCAGCCAGCTGATAAAGCCAGCTGAATAATGCGGCGGCCCTTTGGAGACACCATTTACAGAAATGACTTTATTGACGGCTTAACGTCGGTAATTCATTTTACCTTTCATGTAGTAGAGCTCGGATTTGTTACAGTAATAGGATGATAAATGCATCCGCGGCCCACGAGCTCCGGCTGGATTAGGTGGTGCTCCTCTGCAGCGCGCTGGCTTGTCCCCCCCCCCACTCCATCCCCCAGATCCAGCCCCGGACGGACGCACCTTTAGACTTGTCGCCCGAGCTCCACGACCCCCACCCAGGCTCCACGCCCTCCTCTCCCTTCTAAAACCGAACATACTGTTGGGAACTATATGTGCCTGTGCTGACGTCCTTGGCATGAGGTGTGCGCAGGCTGAGTGAGCAAATATTGGCTGAGACACTTGTGTGAGGGGTCCACAGAACTCCAAGCCCAGGGCTGGCATGTGGGTGAGGAGCTACAGCAGGGGCTGGGTGAGTGGTGAGTGTTCCAGTATGTGGGTAAAGGGGTTGGTGTCTGTGTGCAGGGGTGCATGCCAGTGTGACTGCGTTGGAGTCTTCATGTTTTTTCAAGATACCCTCCTCTGCTTTGGGCAGTTAAGGGGTCTTGCCACTGGATAGATGCCCAGGCCAGGAGGGCAGACAGGTAAGGCAGCAGGAAGCAAGTGTGGGAACTGGCCCGGAATGGAATGCAGCCCCCACCCCCTTTCTACAAATGCCACCAGCTCCTGAATCCCAAATATAGGAACTGGTAGAGATCAATATGTACTTCCCTTGCTTTGCACTTTTAAGTTGCGTTGTTACCTGTGTAGAAAGGCTATGGACTGGGCATTATTCCCTCAATTAAATGACTGTCCCCATTGCCATCTTTTCCGTGTCCAGCCTAGGCGAACTTGGAGGAAAAAATACAACAAAGAAAAAGAGTTTATTTAGTTCCAAAGGCCAAAGGGTATGGGAGTGTACGACAGCTCTCCTATCCCAAAAGCAGTCTCTTGGACTGGGACCCATGGTGCACGGGATAAAGAGACCCCAAGCCCCCCAACCGTCTCCAGTCCCTGAGCTTCCTCCTTCCTTGAGGCTCAACTGTGACTTCCGTGCAAAAGGCATCTGGTCAGAGGGAAGAGTGCTTATGTGCTGGAGGAAACGGAGGGCTGCGGGAAGTTTGTGATCAGACAAAGAGAAGACGTTGAGTTTTTAAGAGTGAAAACTAAGAAAGTTTATTTCCTCTCCTTCAAATCTAGTAAACAACAACGAAACATTTAACTCCTTGTATTTGAGTCTGTTCCCCCATGTGGGTGAGAGCTACTCACGGGGAAACCCAGTCTACAAAAGCATGACTTGAGCCTATGTCAGCCCCACTGATGCCTACCAAGAAGCGTGCTTGCTGAGCATTTGCTGTGAGACATTTCAGAAGGAGATACTGTCATTTGGGGGTTTCTGAAGAGTTTTGGATTTTGTTAAGGTAGAGACAACCTGAGGGTTCCTTCCAGTTCCCACCTTAAAGTGGTGTGTGTGTGTGTGTGTGTGTGTGTGTGTGTTGGGGGGGGTGGAAATATGAAAGGCAACCTCTTCGTTCAATGGGCCTGCAGTAGGTGGTGTTGCCTGCACACGGTGGTAATCCCATTTCCAGTGTAGATCAGATGGCGGTGGGGCCTCTTGGTGCGGGACATGAATGAGTTGTCCCAACACAATAGCGTGCAGCCTTCCTACGGGGACTGGGTGACCAGCGGTTTTGTTGGGAGTGAATGCGAGGAGATTTCTGCTACAAGTGCGGGTATTATCATGAGCCAGAAGGTCAGACTATACATTGCAGGTCCCCAAAGCCTATAGACCTTGGGAAATGCGAGGCCTCTAGCCGGGTGATTGTACCTGCCAGTCTTTTCAATAGACTAATTCAATTAGTGCTCGGGGCTTCGGTCTTCATTTGGAGGGTATAACAATATGGGGGTGGGTGGGTGCTGGAGGGGGATTCCTTGGGTATTGGTTAAGGATCTTCGGGGAATTTTGTTAGAAGCAGGGAATGGTACAGGGGTGGGGGAAAGTCAGGGGGTTGGGTGTAGGCTTTGGTGCCAAACCTCACAAAATTACATTGCTCAGCTGATCCCCGAATTGAGGGTGGCAGTTTTTGTTTGTAAGTCTCGGGAAAGTCCTGGGTGTGGGAAGGGCTTCAAGGTAATGATTTCTCTTTTTCTTTTACCACCTCTGTGCATAACCCACCCCCCATCTGTGTTCCTAGAAACCCCAAGAAAAAGCTTGCCGGTAGGGGTTGTTACTCTTAGAACACTCCAGTATTTGGATGTATTTCCTCCCTCCCCGGTACAATAGTTTTGCAGCGGTGGAGACCTTTTTATTCTGGAAACATTCTTTAACACACACACACACACACACACACACACATGCACGCACGCGCGCTCACACACGCACCCCATTCCCTTGGCTGTGAGAAATGGGGATGGGGGTTGTGATTTCCTTGCATTCATTCCAAAAGGGCCTCCTGGGGCCCTGAGTTCCCAGAGCTGAGCCAATTGCCGGTCCGGCTTTCTCGGTCCCGGGGAACACTGAAGCCAGCCCATCGCTGCTAGCGGGTTTCCTCCCGAGTTTCAGGCTGTGTGCAACCTGAAATAGGCTCCCATTACTGCAAGCAGAGTCTTCATGCCCCCATCCTCTCCCAAATGATTCTGAAGCTGAACCACACAACCAGACTGGCCCTGGTGCCAAGGATTATAAACCCAGTAACACCCGAAATCCAGGTGACCCCACACACTTCTCCAATATATATATTTTTTTCTCTTTAATCAAACATCCCGTTTGTTGTCTTACACGGAACCCTACCCAAATCCTCGCACCCAAACACCAATTTGGCTCCAACTCCTCTCCCTTTCTCCGGGAGAAAAAAATATTTCGTGCTGACCCCCTAAGACATTTAATCTCTTGTTTTATTTTGGCTTCCTTCCTCTTTAGTTTCCTCACCTCCTTAGAAGGTTTGGGGGCGCTGGTACCTCTCCAGGCCCGAAGGGCCCCCTGACCTACTCCAGTCCCCACAAGTCTGAGCGGCTGCTCCGCTTGGGTCCGGCTGGGTTCGGGGTCCACACCTACTGGCTTCGAGTGTTTGTCTGCAAGCCAGAGGAGGGTGAAGGGTGGGAGTGAGTGAGGAGGGGCCAGAGCAGCTTCCGGGTTTGTTGTTGTCGGTTCATACTCCCGAGAAGGTCTAGACCCCTCTCCAAAGTCCGAGATAAAAATATATAAAAATCAACGAGAAAAAAAGAGAGAGAATCCAAAACCTATGTTCGTTTTGCTCGCGGAGGGGGTCTGTCTTCCTTCTTCTTCTCTCGTTACTCAGGGACAGGGGCTGTCTGGCTCTTCTCTCACCGACCCGTGAGGAGGAAGAAATCCGAGAACCCGTTCCCAACGCCGGGCTCCACGCCAGAACCTTCCCGTCTCCCTCCCGACAGGCCCGCGGTGAAATCGCAGCGGCTCCTCGCTTAAGCCCTCCAGAGCTATGGTGTCAGGATCCTCTTTCCCTGCAAGGTGCTGGATAAACTCCGATGTCCTTTCGAGATCGGTGCTGCAGTGGTCACTGACTGGGAAACTTGAAAAAGTTTTGTTTGGGAGGTGAGAATGCCAGAAAGGAAAGCTTCAGAAACTAGGGGGTAGGACCAGAAAGAGAGCCGAGGTTCTCCTCCACTCAATCCCATCTCCTTTTCACTTGGATCAGACTCCAGCCAAAGGAATCACTGCTCTGTCGAGGCCTTCCTGGGCCTGCTCCCGCAGAGGTGTGTGTGTGTGTGTGTGTGCATGGGGGCGGGAGTGTTTTACGTGACCCTCATAGTAAAAGACTTGGTTTGAGAGCACGTGTATGAGAGAGTGTGTACCTCGAGGTGCTTGGTTTATGCTGGTGGGCGGTGCCCATGGGTTTGTGTTTACACGGGCTTGAAGTTAGGTTTGTGTATCTGTGCCATGCATGGTCTCCGTTTAAAAGCCCCTGCCGCGTCTGCGCGTTTGTGTGCGCTTTGAGGAGGTCTTAGCGGTACTCTGTAAAGGAGAGAACTGAAAGCTTGGGAAGTCGCAACGACCTTGGACCTCTGACCCATACTAGCCATACTAGCCGCTGCAGGAAGCCTAGCCCTTTCTTTCCTCCCTGGCTTCCCCGTGACTGTCTTCTTTGAGAAGTGCAAGGAGGATGCTTAACCCGAGATTTAAACAGTCATTGGGTTTTTGATTTTTAACCCAGACTCACCTCAACAACTGTGTCCTTTATTGTGGGGAGGGTTGGGAAACATGTTCCAAGGTCAAGAGCATAAGAGACCTCTGCATCCAGGAAGACCAAAAGCCTAGCCCACAGACTCAGAGAGGGGAGACCTACCTAGGTCACCTCCACCGAGGAGGAGGGCTCTCCAAGCACTGGTTAGCAGCCAGGGGGAGTAGTGGACTGTCTTAGAGTCTTAGTCCCAGGAGAGCCCAGGGGGAGGTTATCTCCAGTAAGTATACTGAGCTCCTCACAGCAACGTTCATCGTTTCCTCCGGTGTGTGGCTAGTGGAGGGGAGGCCTGCCTTGATGATGAAGCAGTGGTGGAGGGGGAGGGACAGTCCGATCCTTTCGTTATCCGGTATCTGGTCTACAACTCAAAGACTGCACCTTTTCTTGCCGCATCACTAGAACTTTCTGGGTTTGAATGGGAGCTAGTGGGTGGGGGAGTTTGAGGAGGTCAAGGAGGAGAGGCTTCGTTTTCCGCAAGGGGAGGGAGTGGGGTTAAGGTGTGGAAAACAGACCCCAAGCCGTTCTCAGCCTATCATTTCCCTTCTTCACCGAAGGCATCGCCCCAAACCCCAAAACTGTTATGCAAAGGATTCAAGAGAGTGATCTTCCAACCATTAAATCAGCAAAGCCAAATATTAAAGGCGAAGTCAATAATGAATGAACAGATTAAGCAACCTATCTCTAGGACAATGGTCGCCTCACTTGAAAAGGCCTCTACTCTTTCCTCCCCATAGAAGGGGACCTTAGGAAGTGGGTAGGTGCTGGGGCTGGAGGCTGAGGAGGAAGGAAGCTACTGACCTGTGAGGCAGTGGGTGTCTAGTAGCTGAGAGGTGCTGACACCTCTAAGGGGTGACATCCATGGATCACTGAGCCTACACTTTTCCCATGCTTCCCCGCAGGATACCGCTGGCCTCCTGTAAGGTGGAAAGCGAAATCTCTCCACAATGTAAGGCCAGAACCTGGCTTCTAGGGTCTAAACTTTCCCACAGTTATGCACTCAGTTGGAACATCCGAGCGTGTCTCTCCTTTTCTTTCCGGAGACCATCCTTTAGGCTGAGATGTGACCCGGAGAAATACATTTTGCCTGTGAGGAAAGCGCCACCTGTCGACAAGTTTGGAGAATTGCACGGGCACGGCTGTCAGCCAGAGTTTGAGTCTGAATCCAGTGGGTGGCTTTTTTTTTGGGGGGGGGGGGCAGCAATTTATATCCGGAAGGAGAGAGAGGAAATTCCCTAGAAAACAATTTCTTTGAGACCCTCTCATCTCAATGGAGGCAAAACTGGAGAGAAAAAAGGTCCCCAAAATAAAATTCGTAGAAGACAATGGTATGAAGTAGGTTCCCATGCCCAGTCTGCCTGAGCTGTGCTGTGTGACTTTAGCTGGGATGGCAATGGTTTCTGAGTTTCGCTTTCCTTTTTCCTACACTCAGAGGATTGAACTGGATTGATCTGCTCCCAACCCTGACTTTGACTCAAACACTGACCTTACATAGTACTACTATAGATAAACTGTTTTTCTAGTGAAACAGATTCCATCTACAACCCAATCTCTTGTCATTATTTTATGTAAAGCCACCTCAAGGGCGCCAGTCAACCTTTTCTCAACTAGTCCAAGATTTCATCTGAGTAAGGTTAGAATAGTTGCAGGCTGTGAACTTAACTATTTTTTTTTTCTTGTATACGCGTGTACTTGTGCCTGCAGAGGCCAGAAGAGGGCGTCAGAGCCCCTGGAACTAAAGCCAGAGGCCATAGCTGCATTTGGATGCTAGGAACCAACTGAAGTCCTCTGTCTGCCAAGAGGAGGAATCGCTCCGCCATTTGTCCAACTCCTAACTTAATTATTTTTAGTCAGACAAAACTTCGTTCGCTTTGCACTATGCCCGCTGCGAACAAGATTTCTGTCATGGAGAAATGGATGCATGTGTGCGTAGCTTAGAAGAGAAGACACCGGCCCCGGCAGCAGTCAGAAAGCCCAAGGCTGGCAGAAAACAAGGACCTACAAAGTCTCCAGGAGGAGAGTCCTCAGTCTCTGAGGGCAAGAGGTTCCTGGCAGACAAATGGGGACAGGAGAAAAGAGCAAGCGAAGGACAGCTCAAACCTCAAAGTTGCCTAGGATAGAATTATCAAAGCATAGAAACCCGGTGCCCGGAAGGGGGCGACATCTGGCGTTGCTAGGTGCTAAAGTTTGACTGACTTCAGCTACAAACTCGAAGTGGCGCCAGCTCACAGGAATGAGTCCAGCCCTAAAGTCCAAAGTCGCCGGGGCCCCTCTCTGGGAGCTCTGAGCTGAACCTGAAGCCACCGAATCTCTCAGGGCTGACCTAGGGGCTCTGATTTTATTTTTTATTTATTTATTTATTTTTTTGGTTTTTCGAAACAGGGTTTCTCTGTGGCTTTGGAGCCTGTCCTGGAACTAGCTCTGTAGACCAGGCTGGTCTCGAACTCACAGAGATCCGCCTGCCTCTGCCTCCCGAGTGCTGGGATTAAAGGCGTGTGCCACAGAGTGACTGGGATGGCCAGCCACCTGCTCAAGTAAGACCTCCCAAAGCTCACAAACCCTCAGACAGACAGCCCTTGGGACCTGGGACTTTTTGCTGTCGCTGTAAAGGAGCCCTGTCTCCAACCTGAGAGTCCCGTTCTGAGGCCACATACTCTCCATCTGCACCCTTCCGAAGGGAGTGAAGTCCAGAGTGTAGAAGCCCCCCCCCCTCCTCGCCGCCACAGGGGTTGAAGTGTCTGCCCTGTGGGGATTGGGAGTGATGGTTGGCTTTCTTATTTAGAAATGGGGCGGGATTCAGACCCCAGGTCTAGTCACTTGTCCTCTGAGACTGAGAGAATAGAGACCTTTGGCTGCTCTTGTGTGCTTTGTTGTCCCTGTCATCCACATTCTACCTGGGACCCTTTAAACCACCATTTAGACCCAAGGCCTTCCTGCCTTAGCACCTTGGAGTTCTGTGGCTGAGAGGGACTTTACAGGGACCTGACGGCAGCGGGCACTCACTCGTGGTGGCCCTGGGAACCCAGACAGAAGCATCTGGAAGAGGGTACAGAGGAAGCTTCAGGAGGCCAGAACGGTCCAGATTCAGAAAACGTATCCCACATACCACCTTCCCAGGTGGGCAGCAGGAGAATTTTCTATGCCATGCTTAGAAGAGAGATAAATGGAAAGATTAAAAAAAAAATGAAGAGACAGATAGGTCTAGAGAACTAGAGACAGGAGAGGGATGGGGTGGGGTTGGTCTGACTATCACCCGGTTTAGAAGACTAACCACCAAGTGTCTGGGCTTGTTCCGCACCAGACACAGCTCAAAACAGTAGAGGACTACAGGGTCCACAGAGGTACAAACAGAATGAGAGATATAACTGGCCCAAGGTCATACCTGTAAGAAATAAGAAATGAAGAACCACCTGGCAGTGGTTCATAGTCGCCTTTAATTCCAGCAGAAGCAAAGTCTCTGTGAGTTCGAGGCCAGCCTGGTCCACAGAGTGAGTTCCAAAAAAGCTAGAACTCAAGACTTTTCCAGATTGCTTTCTGGGCAACAGCAGAATCTAGAGTTTACCAACCCTGCTGGGCAATGCTGTCCCTGCTGTTGTCCACTTGTCCATCAGCATCTTGCAGGGAAGACCCGATGTCTGGAGACCTTCAAGTTGTGGGTAGGCATGGGGTAGGGAAAAAAGGATATTCAGGCTGAAAGACAGGAGACCAAGGGACAGCTTCACCACCAGACCCCGGTTACCTACCTATTTAGGGGGACCGCACCTGTTCCCACAACTTTCATCAACCCAGAACCAGTGTGGGTGGAGCTTCTTTTGATTCTACTACACAGGACAGGGTTAAGTACCTTCGGGACAGAGAAAAGAGGCAGGAGCCTTGATGCAGTAGAGAACAGAGAGGAGGGGCTACTGTATTCCTAGGGTGGTGGCCCCCAAAGATTAGCATCCATTTTTCCATGAAATTTCTCCTTTAACCAGAGAAGGAGGAAAAGAGGCCTAGGGATGGAGGGAGGAGAGGGACCCAGGGCTTCTGAGCTTCCTGCTGACATTCAAAGCAGAGAAGTCCCA
Organism: Chionomys nivalis; assembly: GCF_950005125.1. Lineage (NCBI taxonomy): Eukaryota > Metazoa > Chordata > Mammalia > Rodentia > Cricetidae > Chionomys > Chionomys nivalis. The sequence continues at coordinate 98,750,466 of NC_080090.1, forward strand.
TCTCAGATCTCAGGAGCCCTGCCCTGGCTGACCTGCTCTGCTCTGTCATTTAACAGTCCCATTAGGTTTGGGAGACGCTAAAAGCTCCCTCTGGGAGACTCCTTGGTTTGGGAATCACAGCCCTGGATTTTATAGGGAGCTTTAAAAGAGAGGTTTGGAAAGAGACTGAGGGTGTCTGCAGTGTGAACTTGGATTTTTTTCTGAACGATATTTGGACCTTTTGCCAAAAATCTACCAGGGAAGAGACTGTGGCCCTCCTCCTCTCCTGAAGCAGCCTTGACCCTAGGCAGCTGGAGGTGGGCATGAGAGATTTGCAGATGGATGTGTGTGTGACTTATCTTGGCTGGATCACCAGAGAGACCCGAAGCTAAGAGATCGTACAGGGTGTGTTCCCTCTCCACCAGGCTTTTCTATTTATCTCTTCACTCTGTCAGTCTCCCAAGCTATCAAGTGTGGACGCGACAGGAATGTCGCAAGGAAAAACTAATTAAATGGGAGTACAATGCTTTGGAAATATTAAGTGTCATGTAAATGCCTAATTTGAACAATAATCTTGATGGTGGTAATTATGTTCTAAGAAGCACATTCACAGATAGCCCCATGCCGAGCCCAAATATGTCTTAGGAGGAGCCTGGGGAACCTCACTTCTAAGGCTAAACTCAACATAGGTGTTAAATTAGCCATATGGATACCCCAATCCCCAAACTGCCTGGAAGGCAACACTGGCTGGATCCTGGCTTCCTTCACCAATTAACTGCAGCCTCTGACCCTGGAGCCAGTTGCCTATAAAACGGAACTAATTGGTGCTGGAGAGACAGCTTGGTGGTTCCACATTTGCTGCTCTGGCAGAGGACCCGGGTTCTCTTCCCAGTACCTCCATCCAGGGGCTCGCACTGCCTGTAACTGTAGCTCCAGGGCATTCGGCACCCTCTTTTAGTCTTTGCAGCCATCTGCATTCATGTGCACAGACAGACAGACAGACAGACAGACAGACAGACAACACACATAAGTGCTACAGTTAGGGGGAAAAACAGCCCATCCGCCTCATAGGATAGTGTTGTAGAATAGGGAGAACTTAGGGAGAACATCCACTGGGGAGCGAGCACTAGGTGAGCATGGCACTTTGACCGGTTCCAGTTCCTGCGCTCCAGTGGTTCAGGGTTCAGACACTGTCTGCCTCCAGCACTGTGATGCTCTGGCCTGTTATTGGGATTCTGGTTTCTTGTGCACATTTGGTCTTAGGGATAATTCCCCTTTTGGATTTTTCCTCTGAGAAGTTAAAGTCAAGTTGCTGGTGAGCCAAAAGGCATGTGATATAGGCTTGCATAAGCCTTGAGCTCTTTGCTTGCTGCCTCTTTTATTCTGTGTTCCCCTACCCCATTGGGGTGCAATGGTTTGAATGAAGGCTCTGGGGGAGAAAAATGGTGGCTCTTCTCTATCCTGACTGAGAACTCTGCAGCATCAGTCCCAAGTGGAGGAAGACTTGCCCAGCACCCTCTGTTTCTAGCGGAGTGTAAACAGGGCTGGGGCACATGGATGGCTTCGTCTTGGAGTCTGCTGGATGAGAGCTTGGACAAGGCCCCCTGGCTGCCTCTGATCCCTGACTTGGTTTCTTCAGAGTGCATTTTTGTGGCTTCAGTCACACTCACAGCAGATCAGATGAACTCAGTGTTTCTGTCCTCACAGTGTGGGGGAGAACCTGGGGCACCCAGTTTGCGCGAACTGTCTCTTCAACTTCCTTATTTCTTTCTCTCTCTTTCTTCTCTTCACCGTCTCCTTCCTCCTTTTTTCCCCGTCTATTTCTTTTTTCTCTTCCTTTCCTATCCTTTTCTTTTTTTAAATACCTACTCTCACTATATAGCTCTGGCTGGCCTGGAATTCACTATGTTGGCAGGCTGTACTCAAACTCTCCTATATAGGACTGTCTCTGCCTCCCGAGAGTTGAGGCTAAAGGTGTTCACCACCATTCTCTGCTTTTTTTTTTTTTTATCACTGACTTCTGAAGCCCAGATTGACCTTCAAATCTCCTTGTAGCTGAGGAGGACCTTGAGCGGGTGACCCTCCTCCCTCTACTTAAGCACTGGGATTATAGGCGCTTACTGTCACCTCTGGTTTGTGCTCTGCTGAGAATGGAAGCCTGAGCTTCCACCACTGATTGAGATGCATGCATTCCCCACCCACCTTTAACATTTTAATATTAATAGATGGTTTACAAATCCATTTATCCTTTGCTCTCACGTTTCCTTCCTCGCTTACTGTATAACTGCGACTGCCTGGAAGCTGGTTATGCAGCCCTGGATAGTCTTGACCTTACACTCCTCTCTTTGTCTCCTGAGTGCTGGGATTTAAGCCATGTACCACACCTAACTTCTCTGAATACTTTTGTCTTTTCTTTTTAAGTTTATTTTATGTGTGTGAGTGCTTGGTTTGTATTTATGTCTCTGTATCACATGCATGCCTGGAGGTCAGAAGAGGGCATTGGATGCCCTGGAACTGGAGTTACAGTCAGTTGTGAATAGCCCTGTGGGTAATGGGAATTGAACCCAGGTCCTGTGGAAGAGCGGCCTGTGGTCTTAGCTGCTGAGTCATCTCCTTAGGCCCTTCTCTGGACTTTTTTTTTTTTTTTTTGGATGGCAAATGCCCCCTGACTTGGCCCTCACGTTTCTCTAGTTTGAGGAAACACCAAGCCTGAGGGTAGGGGAGGACAGACTAGCAGCTTCCTTTGAAGGTGACTCACCCCCACTACTCTCTCCCTCTCCTATTCTCTAGAAGCTTCCTTGCCACTACTGGACCCAGAGTTTGGGGCCAGTGCCTGCCAAAACGGGTGGAGTTTTGAGGGCAGCTAATTGTCATGACTCATGGGAGGCTGTGGGGAATTTCCACCCAGAAGCCTCTGGGCTCTGAGGAGGACTTGCAGCTCACTGCTGCACTTTAATGGTGATCCTCACCTTGAGCTTGCCCTGGTTTGGCTTTTGACTTGGAGAAAGAGGGCAAATTCAAGTCTCCTCCGCTCACTGTTCCCTCTTTCTATCTTTTTCTGTTTGTTAGAAGATTCAGCTTTTTCTGCTCTGTGGGGACACCCACCCCTTTAAAAACAGTGCATAGGTTTTATTCCAAAAGAGTGACTTCAGCTTTGAATGCAAAGTTTTCTGGTTTAAATCATCTGCCAGTATGCTTTAACTTGAAATAGCAAATACCTTGTCTTTAATGGTAACACTTTTGTTTGTTTGTTTGTTTTTGACTCACAGAGTCTCTTGGATCTAGGGTGGCTATCAAGTCACTATGTTGCTGAGGATGGCCTTGAACTTTCGATTCTCTGATTTTCTCTTCTCAAACGCAGGGATGTTGGTTTACGAGGTCTTGGCGCATGTGAGGCAAGCACTCTACCTACTGAAAGACAAGCCTAGCCCAGGATATCTCTTTTCATTTTCTGTTTCTGAGGAGGAATTCAGGTTTAAGGATTTTTCTGTCTCCTTTCACCTTAACAAAGCCTTGCACACTGGGTCACAGTTAGTAACTGGCAGGAACTGTCTTTTAGGGTGGTGTCCTTTCTGCCAGGCTGGCCTCTAGCTTTTTCATAAAAAGAGGTGGGGGAAACCTACATAAACCTTTAACTTAAAAACATTCTTGTTGGGACTGGAGAGGTGGCTCTGAGGTTAAGAGCATGTGTTCTTCCACCTGATGACCAGGATTAGTGTCCCGCATTTATGTTGGGCACCTCATAACTACCTGTAACTCTAACTCCAGGGGATCAAACACCAGCTTCTAGATTTGGTGAGGGCTTGCACTCACAAATGCACAAACACACATCTAGACACAGAGATACACACACTCAAAAGCAAAATAAGTCTCTAAGAACATATTGTGACTCCCAGTGCCACGGAGTGGAGGTAGTTTCAACGGAGATTATACGCACCCAGGAGCACCAGGCTGACAATTGTGATGCCCCTTCCATAGCCCCGCTTATTCTCCTGGTTGAGGCTGCACTGCAGAAATCCTCTTCCCTGAAAGGGGTCTGTGGTCCCAGGGCATCGGGGAAGATGGGGTAAAAGGATAATTAACACAACAACTTTGCTTTCAAATGCTTTTTCTTTTAGTTTTGTTTCAGTGTGTGTGTGTGTGAATGCCTGCCTTGTGCATGTGTGTGCCCATGGAGGTCAGAATCTTGCATCAGGTTCCCTGGACATGAAGTTACAGTTTGTGATGAGCCGCCTGATTTGGGCGGCAGCAGCTGAATTTCATTTTTCCAGAACAGCAGTATGAACTCAACTTCTGAGCTATCCCCATTTTGTTTGAGACAGAACCTCATGTAGTGCAGGCTGGCCCCAAACTCTCAGTTCTCAGTTCTCGTTCCCCTACCTCAGGATTTGGGATTATAGGTGGGGATGGAATCAAGGACTATGTGTGTGTTGGACAAACATTCTACCCACTGAGCTTCATCCCTAGCCCTGAGAGAGAATTCTTTAAGATGGCATTTTAGTTCCTGGAAGGGGGATGAGGGAGTTGAGGAGATGGAGCGGGCCTGGGCACTAAGTCATAGAGAGGGGTAAGATGCCCAAGGACAGATAGACGCAGGAGTGCCAGCAAATGAAGGGCCCCCTGGGTGGTCTGGGTGTTTTTGGATGCTGGTTTTACTAATGATTCCAGGACTAAAGAGCCCTGTGACCCCTCCCCAGGTTCAGTGTGGCAGCTGTGTGTCTGCGCTTGCCTGTCGTTATTGGTGCTGACCACTGAATCGCTTTGTTTAATACTCCAGGAGAATTATTGGAAAAATACTCTCTTCCCTAAACCAGAAGCCATCTTTAATTGATAAGCACTTGTGAATGAAAACTGAGTTTCTGCCATGGGAATCTCCCCGGGGAAACAGACCACTCTAAGGATGCCTGTACATCCAGCAGTAGATGGCCAATAGAAGATGAACTCAATGGCATCTTTGCAAGTCCCTTGTCTCATAATATCTGTCAGGATATTATTTTTATTTTTACATATATCATTTCTTCTCTCCTTTTACCTTACAGGTCCTCTGCATATATATCATGGCTTCCAGCTTAGGGTTCTCAGTGGGATTCCTGAAGCGTGAGAAAGAGTTCATTGCTTTTTGTGCCTTCCCTTGCCCTCTTTTCCTTCTGTTTGTTTGTTTTGCCCAATATAATGTATTAGCTCCTGTTTTACCATATTACAGCATATTATACTAATTAGTATCCCATAGACGCCTGTTTGTTTTCTAATGAGAGATAGGAAGTAGATCAGAAAGGAAAGAGAGTGGGAGGAGCTAGGAGGAGTAGAGAAAGGGGAAGCTAGAATCGGAATATATTATGAAGAAAAAAATCTATTTTCTTTTTTTTTACTTTAGAATTGTATTGATTTTATTTTATTTTATTTCTTTTTATTGTTTATCTATTTATTAAAGATTTCTACCTTCTCCCTGCCACCACCTCCCATTTCCCCCCCTCCCCCATCCAGTCCCCCTCCCTCATCATCCCTAAGAGTAATCCGGGTTCCCTGCCCTGTGGGAAGTCCAAGGACCACCCACCTCCATCCAGGTCTAGTAAGGTGAGCATCCAAACTGCCTAGGCTCCCACAAAGCGTGGTCCTAGATAAGCTAATTAAGAAGGTGAACCCAAAGAAAAACATTTAGGCGATGAAAGGAGACAGAGACAAAGACCCACATTGGAGCACCGGACTGAAATCTCAAAGTCCAAATCAAGAGCAGGAGACAGAGCACGAGCAAGGAACTCAGGACCGCGAGGGGTGCACCCACACACTGAGACAATGGGGATGTTCTATCGGGAACTCACCAAGGCCAGCTGGCCTGGGTCTGAAAAAGCATGGGATAAAACCGGACTTGCTGAACATAGAGGACAATGAGGACTACTGAGAACTCAAGAACAATGGCAATGGGTTTTTGATCCTACTGCACGTACTGGCTTTGTGGGAGCCTAGGCAGTTTGGATGCTTACCTTACTAAAAATCTATTTTCAATAAAAAGGGGGAAAAGAGAAAAATCATTTTTTTCCTGAGCAAGCTATTCTAGAGACTTCTATTCAAATGTGGCTACCCATCCCCCTACCCTGTGATGTCAGCTCTCAGGATGATTCCAGCCTTTGAAAAATGATTTCTTCTTGAATTCAGGCATTTCCATGCTGGAGGCTCCTTGGCACTGGGGTGGGGCCTGGAAGCCAAAAGCCTTCCTCCATGTAATAGCGTGCTATCACAGCAGCTCGAGGTGGCCTGGGGATCCTTAGAACAAACCGGGTCACAGGTCTATAGAAATCAACAAGCTGGGAACTGGGGAGGGCGAGCAGCTGGTAAAGTCCTTGCCTTGCAGGCACAAGGGCCCAAGTTCAATCCCCAGAACCCACGCACTAAAAAGGCATGCACAGGGGGATCTTTCAGGCTCAGTGCCAGGCAGCCTGGCCTGCTGTCAAACACCAACGAGAGACTCTGAAGAAAAACAGTGGTCAGTGCCTGAGGAACAATGGTTGAGGTTGTCCTCTGACCTACACACACACACACACACACACACACACGCACGCACATACACACACCTAGAGTATATCAATGTTTTTATGTGATTATACACTAATAGAATCATATTAAATATTCAGAGTTAAATACAATGCATTATGCACTTAGCTCCATTTTTCTTTTCCTGCAATGTGATTGCAAGAACCTTCGCATTACGTATAGAACAACTGATCCTTCTTTTATGGAAACAGGGTCTCATGTAGCCCAGGCTGTCCTTAAATTTATCGTGTGGTAGAGGATGACTTTGAACTTCTCTCCCTCCAGAGAGTCAGAAATATAGGCATGCACCGCACCACATTATAAGCATGCCCTGCTGGCATCCACCCAGAGCGTCGTGCATGCTAGGCAAGCTCCCCTTCCATATGAGCCGTAGTTCCCAACCCCTAGGTCAGTCCGGATGCCTCTGTAGGTTCATGGGACTTCTCGTTAGCTGACAGATATATTTATGGAAGCCGCTTAGAGTTTGAGCAACAGTTTCCTTCTGGTAGATGAGAAGCACAGTGCAGAGGAAGCTGGGCACCCGGCGGAACAAACTTCCAAATAATGGTTTCTGGCGCCATCATGTGTCCAACTTGTAATACTGCATCAACAGCCAGCCACGTAGAGTTGTAGGGGAGAATCTTACAGCCCCCCCCCCCCCCCCCCGCCCCAAAAGAAGGCCTTTCTGGAGAGACCTTGGAACACAGGGCTCCAAATGGCCATCTCCATCAAATCCCTTCCCTCAGAGCTCAGGACACCCTGCAGAAGAGGCGGCAGAAGGAGTGTGGGAGCCAAGGGCATGAGGACGTCAGAACAGGCCCTTTAAGACAACCAAACAAAGCTTGCATGGGTCTGCACCGGGTCCTTTGCATATGCACCGTAGTTTTCAGGTTAGCACTTTTATAGCACCCCTGAATTTGTAAATGCGTGGGCCTCTGGTTCTAGTGCCTGATCTTGGGGACCTCTCATTTTTCTGTTGGCTTGGCTTGTCCAACTTCTATATGATGATTTTCATTTTATCTTGTATTTTATTTTGTCATGTTTGTTATTTCCTAGAAGACTGTTCTTTTCTAATTAGGGACAGAAAGGGAGTAGATCCGGATGGCAGAGGAGCTGGGGAGAAACTGGGAGGAGTTAAGGGATGGGAAACAGTATTTAGATTTTTAATAAAGAGCACATATTTTTTTTTGTTTGTTTGTTTTGTTTTGTTTTTGCAGGATCCACTGCCCTCTTCTGGCCTCTATAGGCACTTCACCAATGTGAAGTATTGAATTAAAATACAGTAAGTCTTCTCGGAGATTCCATCTTACACCTGTAAGAATAGCCAAGATCAAAAACACTGATGACAACTTATGCTGGAGGTTGTGGGGAAAGGGGAACACTTCTGCATTTCTGGTGGAAGTGCAAGCTGGTACAGCCCCTTTGGATGTCAGTGTGGTGATTTCTCAGAAAATTAGGAAACAACCTTCCCCAAGACCCAGTAATACCACTTTTGGGTATATATCCAAAGGATGCTCAATCATATCACATATGAACTATGTTCATAGCAGCATTATTTGTCACAGCCAGAACCTGGAAGAATGGATAAGGAAATGTGGTACATTTACACAATGGAGTACTACACAGCAGAAAAAAAGATGACAACTTGAAATTTGCAGGCAAATGGATGAATGGATGGATCAAAAAACACATAATATTGAGTGAGGTAACCCAGACTCATAAGTGGCTTTTAGACATAAAGCAAAGAAAAACCAGCCTACAATTTACAACCCCAGAGAACCTAGACAACAAAGAGGACCCTAAGAGACATACATGGATCTAATCTGCATGAAAAGTAGGAAAAGACAAAATCTGCTGAGTAAATTTGGAATGTGGGGACCATGAGAGAGGGTAGAAGGGGAGAGGGGAGGAAGGGAAGGGAGCAGAGAAAAATATATAGTATAATAAAAACAATAAGAAAAATAAAATAAGAAAGTACTCGAGGAAAAATAATAACAACCAGCTGTTAGAGGCAAAGTATAAAAAGTTCAAAGTCGCCGGGCGGTGGTGGCGCACGCCTTTAATCCCAGCACTTGGGAGGCAGAGGCAGGCGGATCTCTGTGAGTTCGAGACCAGCCTGGTCTACAAGAGCTAGTTCCAGGACAGGCTCCAAAACCACAGAGAAACCCTGTCTCGAAAAACCAAAAAAAAAAAAAAAAAAAAAAAAAAAAAAAGTTCAAGGTCATCTGAGTCACTACATAGAAAGTCCCAGGTCAGCCAGGGCTGCACCGTGGGACGCTGTCTCAGAAGAGAAGAAGGGGGGACTCTTAATCTCAGGGTCGTGGGTTCGAGCCCCACGTTGGGCGCCAAATGTGGTGGCGCAAATGAATGCAGACAGATTATATAGATATATACAGCTTTAATAAGGAAATAGACTTACAGGACCACAGGTTCCCGCGGAGCACTGGAAAAGCGGAACAAAAGAAAAAGGGCTGCTGGGCTCACGCCCTGCAGATTTATCCGTAAACATTAGCCCGAGGCAAACACGCCCCCAATGGGTGGGGCTATGTCCCTACATCGGAAGGGGTAGACTAACTCACCCTCTTTCAGAAATAGGCAACTGTGCTCTTCCTGTGGTCACACAGCTGGACAAATGTCAGCACAGGATTTTGAACTCCTCACAAACAAGAATTTGACTTACCCAGGGCTGGGGAGAGGACTCAGTAGCTGAGGACCTGCTGTTCTCCCAGGGGACCCACGTTTGAGTCCCAGCACCCGCATTGAACAGCTCACAGAGCCTGGAACACCAGCTCCAGGGGAGTCAAGGTTCTTTTCTGGACCTCATGTGCACCTGCGCTCATATGCACATAACACATACTCATACATATAATTAAAAATACCTCTACCAACTGACCTGTAGACCCAGCCTGTAGTGATGAGGTGAGCAGGCCTGCTTTTCATCCTGCCCAGCTCCCTCATGGCTAGCTTAACCCCCGGAAATAATAACACAGAAACTGTATTCATTTAAACACTGCCAGGACCATTAGTTCTAACCTCTTATTGGCTAGCTCTTACATATTGGTTCAACCCATTTCTAATCATTTGTATTGCCACTTGACTGTGGCTTACAGGGATGAGTATAACCGGTGTCTGTCTCAGAGAGGAGAGCCATGGCATCTGCCTGACTCCGCTTCTTTCTCCCAGAATTCTGTTCAGTCTATTCCACTTATCTAATCTGCTGTCCTATCCAAAGGTCAAGGCAGTTTCTTTATTTGACCAATAAAAGTAACATATAGACAGAAGGCCCTCCTACACCACCAGCCCTCAGCCAGGGTTTTCTAGAGGAACACAGCCAAGAGAGTACATGGAACCACCACAGGAGGGGTATTTCCTTTATTGTTTCTCCTAAATAAGACCGCTGAGGGATCAGATACTGTGAGCCAGCAAGATGGTTTGGCTTTCTGGGTAGAAGTCCTTGCTGCCAAGCCTGGAGTCCTGCACTCATTCTCTCTCCCCTTTCTGTCTATCTCTCTCATACACACATACTCATAATTAACAGATGAATGTAATAATTGTTTTAATGAAGCAGTAAGCAATGAGTGAACAGCACCCAGACTCTTCACCACCAGACCTTAAACTCCTGGGCTCCCTCCTCCAGGTTCAAGGGATCTGGGACTCTGACCCTTCTTCCCCTTTCTTCATGGCCTCCATCTTCTCTCTGTACTACTTTTCTTATTATTGTGACAAAAGACCATACAAAGGGACTTTAAGGAGGCAGAAGGAAGGTTCATTTGGGCCCATAGTTAGTCACAGGGTACAGTCCGTTGTGGTGGAGAAGGCATGGTGGCAGGAGAGGGACGGGAGCAGCCCCTCCTCAGCAGCCCAGGTCTCCACTCTGGAGGCTCCAGGGCACTGGAGGCAGGGGTTGGGAAACCCGATGCCAGGAGCAGATAAGAAAGGGTTATAATTAGCACATTCAACACGGAACACATGACTGCGCAGATCGTCATTTTCCCAGCTCTGGCAAAACTGTCAAACAAGTCTTCACTCACACAGGGGCCCAGTGCATTCTCCGGCACACCCATTTCCTTGCAGCCAAAGCTGCAGATAAAACCCGTGCCCAGCTGTCGGCTCGTCAAGGACCTGGGATAGGTAGGCACTCTGTGAATGAAACCTGCCTTGTATGTTTATCTTCTTGTGTGTGGGAGTGTACATGCATATGTGCATGTGGGTACACCATGAGTAGGTGTACATACATGTGTGTGCATGAATGAGGAGACTAGATGTTAACTTTGTGCCTTTCTCCCCAGGCTCTGTTCGCCATATTTTGAGACTAGGATCTCTCACTAGTTTGGAGTTCACTAAGAAGCTAAAATGTATGGTCAGCTGGTCCAGAGATCTGCCCGCTGGACAGATCTGCCTCCCCAGCACCGGGATTACAAGGCTCACCACCATCTTCAGCTCTTTATGTGGGTTCTGGGGACCAAAGTCAGTTCCTCATGCTTATGTGGCTGGCACTGAGCCTTCTCTGAGGATTTCTTGAATATATGTCTCTAAGGAAATCATTTTATTGAGGTCTAACTTACATACATCAAAGTGTGCTTTATGCTCAATCCTGTTTCCCAAGCAATACCTGGCTAGCTCCACCTAGATCTGGACATTAAACATTGCAGCCCCCAGGAAGCTCCCCCTTCCCCCATTCATGAACCCTCACTACAGTTGGTGCAATTTAGATTTTCATTACCTGGTGTGGGGGAATTATCTGTATTCTGTCAATCATGTATTTTAATAAAACGCTGATTGGCCAGGCAGGAAGTATAGGCGGGTCAACCAGACAGGAAGTAGAGGCGGGACAATGAGAACAGGAGAATGCTGGGAAGGAGGAAGCCAATTCCTCCAGTCCAGCCCAGACCACCGAGAAGCAAGATGTAACCTGCCCAACTGAAAGGTTACATGGCTAACATAGATAAGAACAATGGGTTAATATAAGCTACAAGAGCTAATAAGACTGAGCTAATGGGACAATCAATTTATAACCTATGTAGACCTCTGTGTGATTTTCTCTGGGACTAAATGGCTGGGGAACCAGGTGGGACAGAAACCCCAACAAGCCCGGCCCTCATGTTACAATTACCCAAGCTAGCTTTGCCTGTGTCTGAAGTTCTGGTGAGTATAACAATATGTATGACACATACCCTGTGTGTTGCGTGACACTGCATTCTGGATTTGAGAGCCAATGGGGAAGGTGCACACTGCCCAGGTGGGCTTTCCTCCATTCTGGGCAGAAAGTGCACACATTGTATAGCATTTTGCAACTGATAGACATTTGGTTTGGTTCCTGATTGAGACCATACCCAATAAAGCTGCTGTGAATGTCAGTGAACGTCCATTTGGTGTCCATGCACAGCTCTCTATGAGACAGAGTTTCTGGATTATATGGTAGGAATGAAGTTTTCCTTCTTCCCTTCCTCCCACCCCCTTTCCCCTCTTCTTCTATAAATAGCTTAGTTGACTATAACAGACATATGGCCAAATCCGCCAGCTGAACAGTGCTCTGTAAGCTGTGATAAGTATACTGCGTGTATTGTCGTTGCTGTTGTCGAGGTAAGAATTATTCACAACCCCGGTGCTCCTTCCTGATCCTTGGCAGTCAGCATCGCCAACCAGAAGCCCCAGGCTACCACTGACTCGGTGTCTGTCTCTATAGCTTTGCCTCATCTAGAAGTTCTAGCAAATGGTGCTATGTACACTCTGTAGCATTCTTTCTGTAGAGAGTCCTTCATGCTAAAGTGCATCATTAGCTTTCCTCCCTCTCTCCTTCCTTCCCTCCTTCCCTCTTTTCTTGCCTGTGTTTTCTGAGGCAGGATCTCATGTAGCCCAAGAGAGCCTTGATTCTACTGTATGTCAGAGAATGACCATGGTTTTCTAATCCTCCTGCTTCTACCTCCTAAGTGCTGAGATGACAGGTGTGTATCGCCACACTTGGTCTATACCGTGCTGGGGGCAGAATCCAGGGCTTTGTCCATACTAGGTATTTTGGTTAGGATTTCTATTGCTGTGATAAAACATCATGACCAAAAGCAACTTGAAGAAGAAAGGGTTTATTTCATCTTACAGCTTGTAGTCCATCACTCAGGGAAATCAAGGAAGAAACTGACAGCGTGAACGTGGAGGCAAGGGCGGATGTAGATGCTATGAAGGAGTGCTGCTCACTGCCTTGCTCCTTATGGCTTGCTCAGTCTGCTTCCTTAGAGCACGCAGGGCCACCAGTCCACCCTTAGTGAGATGGTTCCTCTCACACCAAACATCAATCAAAACAAATGTATCACAGGTTTTCCCTTAAGCCAAAATGGTGGGGGCATTTTCTCCACTAAGATGCCCTCTGCCCACACGACTCCAGCTTGTGTGAAGCTGACATAAAACAAGCCCACACTCCATCCAAGCATTCTACCAACTGGACTACTTCCCCAGCCCCATCTTTTCATTTCCTTAGTAACATCTTTGGAAAAAAGCCATTTTAAGAGTAACTGTATTTATATCTTCATAAAGCATTTTCAAAGGTCTCCAGTGTTGATTATCCTCCTCTGGTACCCTGCCCTCATTTTCCCCATCCCATTTAACCTTCCTGGTCCACGATCCCCTTTCCCCCCTCCATACCACCTGTGTTCTACTGTCCTTCCTTGAAAGCCCTCCTTGACCTTACTAATTTCCTGCCTTCTGTAGGCATTCCAACTCAAACACATATCTAAGGATGCAAAGACAGGACACACAGAGCAGCATTTACCTTTCTGGGTCTGGGTTACCTCATCCAGAAGGATTGCTTCCAGATCCATCCATTTACCTGTGAATTTATAATTTATGTTTTTCTTTACAGCTGAATAGTATTCCATTGTGTATATGCTCCACATTTTCATCCAGTCATCCACTGATGAACAGCTAGGCTGTTTCTATTTCCTGGCTATTATGACTAAAGCAGAAAGGAACATGGATGAGCAAGTATCTCTGTAGTACACTATAGAGTCCTTACAAAATATGCCCAGGAGTGGTATAAGTAGATTATAAGGCCAGTCTGTCTTGAGCTTTTTGAGGAACATCCATATTGATTTCCATAGTGTCTATACGAGTTTGTGCTCACACCAACAGTGGATAAGGTTCTCATTTCCCTGTGTATATGCCAACATTTATTGTCTGCCACACCAACTCCAGTGTCTGTGTGACATGACATATGTCATTATGCCGGACGGGAGCTATGTGTCCTATGGGACTAGGCTTTCTGGAGGTCAATGGCAGACAGTCCGGTATTGGCCGCCCTTGGGGCATAGACGGGTTTCTCGATTAGCTGGCTATGCAGCACATGGGCTTTGCACAATCTCTTTTATAATAATGATATTCTATATATCTACAAGACAAGGATTATCTCTTCAGGAACAGCTCTTGGATAAGGAAGCACGGTATTGGAATGTATAAGACTACAGCAGAACAGGGTGTATGATGAGCAAGGGAATAGATGGGTTAATGTTGATGGACAAAGACTGTTATATTATACTTTGAACTTTATGTATAGGCTTGCTAGATCCCAACCCCCATAGTGTCTGCTGCATAAGAAGGTACTAAAAAGTATATTTCAACAGGTGCAGAGAACTGATTAGGCATATGTGGTCACTAGATGAAATAAAGAGTTAGGAAGAGGAAGGGCCATGATAGCGATGATGAGACAGAAACTTTCTATTCTTAAGATGAAACCACTTGCCTGAGGTTTACATTCCCAAGGACAAGATTTCCTCTTCTAAGGATGCTTTATGTCTAACACCTGTTCCTGATAATATACTTTTCTTAAATATTGCTGCTGTGACTAAAAGAAGCTTTCATACTGTGCCAACCAATGACACATGACCTTCTGATTTGTTCTTTGAATACTATATAGTGAAAACATGAATTCAGTAAAATCGCAGCAGATTCCAACCACTCTCTTGTGTGTTGTGTCTGTCTGTCATTCGCCAAACTTGTGCCTTCCTGTTACCAAGACCCTGCTTCTTTCATGGTTTGAGTGGCTCCCCTGAGCCGGTCCATGGCAAATGTCATTTGTTTTGTTGACACAGATCTCACTACATAGACCAGGCTGTCATCAGACTAGGAGATCTGCTTGCCTCTGCTTCCAGAGTGCTGGGATTTAAGGTGTGCACTACCAATACCTGGCTTATTTGCTTTTTCTCATAGACTATCAAATGAATAGCCCACGCCAGGTGTGGATTATGTCTTTACCAGTTGTTGGTCAATGGGAACCCATAATCTGCCCCCAATGTTACAGGCTATTGCCATCACTCTGGGTTATCCTCTAGAACTTGGCAGACCCTATTGCTGAAGACACACATGCTGGAGTCATATAACATGGAGAAAATAGGCTGGTGCTGACCCGGGAGCTTTATTCCCAACCACCTAGTCTTCTTAAGTCCTGCAAGGTTCTACACATGATGGTCTCACCCAGCTGTGACATTGAGTTACAATAAGAACTGGCCTGGCAAGATATGCCCACTAGGAAATAATGGCACATTTCCTATGAGAATAGCCAATTATTTTCTGATTGTATTTAAAGCCTGTTCCACCCACAAGACAGAACTCATGCCTGGTTCCATTGAAGGGGTCAAAAATCTGTGGTTGGCTAGGTCACAGGCCCTAGGAAAGAACCTTATACTATTATTCTGCCAAAGAGATGTAGCATTAGACTCCTCCATGCATTTTTATTTTTCTATCCATAGATCAGTACCATCTCTCCACTCTCACCAGAGATGCTTCTTTTCACCACAGCTGGTGATCAATACGGAGACCCACAACTGATTCATGCCGGAGAATAAGAAGCTGTGGAGCACTAGCTCTGGGTGGGACAGCTATCTCATACCCCTCCTAGTGTACAGGGATCTTCACAGAAGAATAGAAGGGAAGATTGTGCGAGGGGGTGAATATCTGCAGTGAAGCAGTGTTTGTTGGACATGACACATGAACGAGAAGCTGCATGTGTGAGCTCACAGCAGCTGGGACTGCATGCACAAGACCAGAATAGGATCAAGTCACTCCAAATCCCAGCATGGGTGGGGGAGGGCCCCAATTAGTAAGACACACACACACACATGTGCACACACACAAGCACATGCACACGCACATGAAGGACATTGGTAATTGTGACTGCTGAGGGAGGGAGCATTGGTTCTCTCCAGAGATCTGGCTCCTCAGAGGCTACCCATGCTCCAGCAGAGGGTGCCACACTGCGCATATGTAGGCAGCACTGAGTAGACAGTGGGTTAAGAAAAGAATAGCACATGAAGTTGTTGGTAGGGAAATGTGGGGGGATTATCGGAGACAAAGTGTGAGTGGATTGGATCCAAATACATTATATGTTTATATGTTTAAATTCTCAAACAATGAAAAAACTTTTAAAAAATATTTTTGTTCTTGGTGTAGAGTTCAAATCCAGGGACTCATAAGCAAGTCTCCGCCCCTGAGCTATCCCTCTTCCATTTTCTTTATGGTCCATGTGTTCTTGCATTTTATTCAAGACATTCTTGGCTAACTCAAGGCACCATTTCCCCTATATTTCCTTCTTTCAGTTAAAAACTACCTGCTATTGTAGTCGTGCCTATGATCCATGTCTGGTTACATTTGTAGACGATGATAAAGTCCTGAGGCTTGGGAAAGCTCGTGCACAGAATTCCAGCTGTTTCAGGACATTTGGAGAGGAGATCATCCTTTTTCCATAATATTAGCTTAATGCACTTGTCAATATTTTATATGTAGGAGTGGTAGAGTAGAAGACTCCTTAGGTTAGGGGGCTTGCTGTGAAAGTATGAAGACTTGAGTTCAAATCCCCAGCTTCACATTAAAAATCTGGGCGTGGCTCTCTGCACCTCTAGCCCCACTTCCGTGGGAAGCAGAGATAAGAGAATTGCTGCAGCTGCCAACCCAGCCCCAGGTTCAGTGAGAAACCCTATCTCAGGGAAATGAGATAAAGAGTTGTAGGGCAGAACACTCAACATCCTTCTCTAGGCCCTACTGTGTGCAAGGGTGTTTTCACACAGTACACACACATATATACACGCGCCACACACACACACACACACACATGCACGCACCCACAGGCACCAAAAATTTGCATACAGGGCTGGAAATGTACACCAGCATTTAGGAAGCCATGGACTTGACCCCTAGTGTTCCAAAACCAGACAACAAAACATGCATCTGCAATCCCAGCACTCAGGAAGGAGAGGTGGGAAAATCAAAAGTTCAAAGTCATCCTTGCCGACACAGTGAGCTTGAAGCCAGCTGGGCAGTAACAAATGCCTGTTACTCCAGCTCCAAAGGATCCCATGCCTTCTGGCCTCTTCAGATACCTGTGCATACACGTGGGAATAATTTACACACATATCAATAAAATAAAGTAATTTTAAAAGTTTGACTATGAATATATTATAAATATATATCTGGTTGGTAGATTGTTTGAGGAATTAGATGGGACTTTGAAAGCACTCTGCAAATAGCTGCTCACAGTAATTACAAGTAGATATTTGCATGTTTATAATGTTAATTTATTATTTATTATCATTTCTGTTAGCTTTCTGTAAAAGAGATGCACCCTACTTCTGGGCTTGGTGGTTGTGAGGGTTGATGCAGAAGTCAGCAAACACTTCAGCGACTGGAGAAGTTTCTCTTCCACAGTTAGCAATAACTCCTTCAAGGCACTCTGGAAAGGGTGTGAGCTTCCACAGCCCTGTAACTCCTCATTCGGTCTGTGACAGGAGAGGTATGATCAAGATGTGTGAAACAATATGGAAGGTGACTTGTCAACAACACAGTCTAGACTCACTCAGGCGGAGGGAGCCAGGGAGGAATTGTCTGGGTACGTTTGGCCTGAAGCGTGTCTGTGGGAGACTGCCTGACTGACTCACTGAGATAGAAGACACGGCTTACTATGGGCAGCGCCATTCCCTAGGTAGAGGGTCCTGGAATGAATAAAAGCCGAAAAAGGAAGCGGAGCACGAACATGCAAGCAGTCACTGCTTGATGATGAACGACATGGTTGTCTTTAAGCTCCATCCGCTGTCCCCGCCACGATAGACTATAACCCTGAACTGTGAGCGAAAATAAACACTTCTCCCTTAAATTGTTTTTATTGCAGTATTTTTTAATCACAACAACAAGCAGAAAACAAAATTAAGGCACAAAGTTAGACAGCTCCTTATTGCAAAAAGAAAAATAACCCTGATGTTGCTAGGAATGGGAGCAAATGGACACAAAGATACTGCAAACTGGCTGCCGTGTTTAATCTTGTTTGTAAACTTAACGGGATTTAGAATTAGCATGGAAACAAATCTCTGGAGATTTCTATGAATAAGTTTCTAGACTGGATTAACTGAATGGGGAAGATCCACCCTAACCGTGGGCGGCATCATCCCGTGGGCTGAGGTCTTGAACTAAATACAAAGGAGACTGAGAGCTGAGCACCAGCATCCATTTCTCTCTGCCTTCTTGACCGGGGAAGCCATGTGAGCCGCTGCCTCATGCTCCTGCCACCACGACTTCCCCACCATGATGGACTGTGTGCCCTCAAACTGTGAGCCAGAATAACCCTTCCTTCAAGCTGCCTTTGTCAGAGCAACAAGAGGGTAACTAAAACTAACATCCTTTAGGAAGCCAGACTTCCCAAAGCACAAGGGGGTGGTATGAATAAAACCCTATTTAAATATGTGTGTGCTGGTACTGAGCAGCTTCATTGTTAGAATTTTAGCTCGAGAAGCTAATTTAGTGCTCACACTAAGCATCTGCAAAGTTCTCAGTGGAATTCTATATTCATAAGACTAGAGAAAGGTGGTGTGGTGTGACTGAGAAGTCTTTGCTGTGGGCTCTCATACTGAAATCTTGGTTCTTGGGGAAGGAAATCAAGGAAGGAAGGGAGGCAGGGGTGGAGGGAGGGAGAAAGAGAGAGAGAGAGAGAAGGAGAAATCTTGATCCTCAATCGGCGATGCTGATTTGAAAACTTGTGGAATCACTGCCAGGTTGAGACTCCCGTTAGGTTACTGGGGGGCAGGCCTTGGAGTTCTTCAGCTGGGTCTCACCTCCTGTCTGCCAAGATGTGAGCTGTTGAGGAGCCCCAGCTGCAGACTCCTGCCACCACGGGGCTGCTGCTGTGAAGGACTGTCCCTCAAACTGTGAACCTAAAGAATCCCTACTCTTCTCAAGTCATCCATTGGGTTTTCTGTCACAGGAAGAACATGAACTGATACCATCGCAGTTCTCAAAGTGACCAGCAGCCAGGTGAGCAAATTAGGGTAGATTTCTGCAGTAGATTTATTTGCTCTGTGTGTGTGCTTATATTTACCCTGTAGGTGCAGATACCTGCAGAGACCAAAGAGGGCTGCAGATCCTCTGGAATTAGAGTTAGGAGTGATTGTGAGCTGTCTGGTGTGGGTGCTAGAACCCACCCCAGGTCCTCTTGAGGAACATAAATGCTCTCAACTGCTAAGCCATCTCCACAGCCCCTGTCGTAGGATGTTTTCCCTGGTTTCAAAGAGTGGATGGGATAAAAGGGTACCCTTTTCATCCAATGGGTGCTGGTTGGTGGCACTGGTCTTTAGTGGAGAACTAGAAAGCCAGGATCTCTGCCTTCACGTGCAGCTTCTGGACCAGCAGGGAGATGATCTACAGTGACAGTCGGGATGAGGCTGGGAGATGAGAAGGGTGAGGTACAGCTGGAGCATATGGGAGGAACCATGCCAGATGTGACCTGGATTTGCTGTTTATGTCATATCAGGCCCTCCAGCAGGTGGTTTTTTAGCTGGGACTCAGAGGATGAGAAGTGAAGCAGGGGCAGGGATGGGCTGGGAAGTCTGGCTTGAAGATGCTCCCAGCAAACGGAATGTGTTACCATGAGTAGCAGGAGGTTCCGGTAAGGCTATGAGCTAAAAGTGAATGGCAGAGGAGATGGCTCAGCCAGGCATGTGCTTGCGATGAAGGCATGGGAATCCATGCTTGGTCCTCAGCATCCATATGGAAAGCTGATCTCTGCTGTAATCCTGGCTCTAGGAGGTGGAGAAAGGAAGATCCCTCAACCTCACTGGCCAACTACTGTAGCTGAATCAGTGAGTTCCAGGTTCATTGAGAGATTCTGTGCCAAAAAAAGGTGGAAAGTGATTGAGGAAGACACCTGACCTCTGGTCTCCATAGCCACGCACATACACATGTATACACACCCACTTATACATGTGTACGCATCCCCCACACACATCTAAGGACACACATACTCACATAAATTCACACACGTACACACTCACACAAGTTCACACACACACTTATACAAATTCACGCACACACACACACACTCATTCACCCCAAAACAGTGAGCAATCAGGTGCCTTTTAGACAGAAGGCTCTTAGCGTGGGTTGAGTTGAGGGTGTCTTTGCTGAAAAGCACAGCTGTGTTTCTATCATCCCCGTGCTCCCTAGTTCTCCTAATCCAGGTCAGCACTGCTGCTGCAGCTGCTGGCGACTCCTGATTAACCTGTTACCTTCTGTGTTTGCAGGCCTGTGTGGAGCAAGATTCTGTCCTGGACTCTGACAGTTCCCTTTAGCTTACTCTCCACTTTCGATTTGCTTTTGTGCTTTTCCTGCTTGTGGGTGGAGCTGTCTGGAGAAACAGATCAAGAAGTAGGGCAGGGACGGGTGTGTCCTAAGGGTTTGGAGGTGAAGAATCCACAAGCGCATTAAGCTGCAAGAAGCAGAGTCTCCAGTTCCCATAGTTAAAGCCATGTTGATTATGATACTAGGGATTCCAAAGCAAAGCACGGCTGGTGCACACCTTTAATCACAGCACTCAGAGGCAGAGGCGAGCGAATCTCTGTGAGTTCAAGGCCAGTCAGTCTGCTTAGTGAGTTCCAGGCTAGCTAAAAGAGATGGACACATCACTTCCCCTCTCAGCTTCAGGATCTCCTTTTGAGAAGCGAGAGAACTGGTGGAGTGACCCTGTAAATAACCCCCCATCTTGTAGGAGTGTTAAAATCCATGACCAAATGCATGTTCTATAACCTCTATGCACTCGTTCTCTTCACCCACAGGTGGAAAATCTGTGGTCCAGTATTCAAGCTTACCTGTTTCTGAGTTTAACAGAAAGGTTTGTGTTAGAAGGCCAGCACAGGCTGCTGTGTTGTCATTTACTCCCCAGTGAGGGAAGAGCACAGAGGGATGAACTGAGCACACAATGAAACTTTGGAGCTGTCCAGACAGCAGGCATTCAGAGTGATGGCTTGCACAAGGCTGCAGATTGCTTCTGACAGAGCAGGGTCAGAACCAGTTTGCATCAGCCCCATGTTAGCTGCCTGTACGTGTTACACTCACACTGTTTCTTAAGCTAATGGCTCTTTTGTGTGTGCATGTGAAGGTGTGGGGTATAGGGCCACATGTGTGCAGGTGCATGCCTCTATTCACGGCACACAGAGGTTAGGGGAGGATGCCAGGTGTCCTGCTCTGTCACCCGCCACCTCGCCCCTTTGAGACGGTTTCTCATTGGCAGCCAGCAAGCCCCCACCGATTGCTGGGGTTAGATGTGCACTCAAAACCTCTCCCAACTTTTTATATCGGCTTTAGGATTTGAACTCAGGTTCTCATGATTGTACAGCAAGGACTTTTACCCACCAAGTCATCTCCACAGCTGACTTATTTTTCTTGGGAATGTGGTCCTGTGACAGTGGGAAAATGAGCACCCAGGAACAAGAGTATTCCTCACTAGAGGAATGAGCGATGCTGAGGAAAAGGGGAGGCCTGAGGCCGAGTGCTCCCTCCTCAGAGACGGGGAAGGAACAAGCGCAGCACATGGTTCATGAAACCTCAGCACAGAGAATCCTGTTAGAGGACCTCATGGCCCTGCCAGAGACGCTGGCTCCTTAGTTGTCTTCTGTTCAGCTATATCCAATGGCTCTCATCTCAGAGCAACTTTGCCCTCCCCAAGGGGCACTAGAATGTCTTAGAAGCCAAGAGGGAAAATACTGTACTTGCAACCAGGTTAACAACTGGACCAGGCTCCTGTGGCCTGCCAGGGACAAGTGGGACTGAGTAGCAGGAGCCAGGGGTGAGTGAACTCATGATCCCCTGGAAATGCTGGGCTGCAGAGGTGCAGAAGGGGCAAAGGGCTCGAGAGGAGAGGAAGACTGTGGAGTAGGTGACTTGGGAGATGGGTCGGGGGGCGGGGAAGCATTTCTGTGCGATCATAAGGACCTGAGTTTGAACCCAGAACCCATAGACAGCCAGTGGTAGTGTGTGGCTGTAATCGCAGAGCTGCAGTGTGAGACTGGAGGCGGAGATGCTCGCGGTCCAGCTGCCTGGCTCCTGCTGCACTAGCAGACAACAGAGAAACTCACCTCAAACAAATGAGAAATAAGAATAGACTCCAGCGCTTGTCCTCTGACCTCCACAAGAGCATCATGGTCTCTCTGACAGTGCACTGAGCAAACCTCCCGACCCAGGCAATGAAGGACGCTCTTCTTATCCTGTTTTTGCCTTTCCACCACCTCTCCCATCTTTCCATCCTCCCCTCTGACTCCTTGTCCCAGGAGAAGGCCCAGTCATTGCTGTGACTTGGAAAGAAGGACATTGAAGTGGCTTCATCCCATTTCAATATTAAGATGGTAAGTGGGTTGTGTGGGGACAAGAGAATAGTGGTGGCAATGTCTGGGACTTTGGGAGCAAGTTAGCAGGGCAAGAAATGCAGCGGTGTGTGTAGCCTGGAGAAAGGATTTGGGGGGGGGTGTCTGTGTGTGTTTGTGTATGTATGGTATGTGTGTATATATGTGTGTGTGTGTGGTGTGTGTGTATGTGTGTGTGGTGTGTGTATGCATATGTGTGTGTGGTGTGTGTATATGTGTGTGTTGTGTATATATGTATGTGTGGTATGTGTGGGTATACATGTGTGTATGTGAGTGTGTATGTGTTTGTGGTGTGTCTATGTGTGGGGGATATGTGTATGTGTGTGTGGTGCATTTGTGTAGGTGTGTGTATGTGTGTGTGGTGTGTGTATATGGGTGTGTGGTTTGTGTGTTATGTGTGTTGTGTGTATGTCGTGTATGTGTGGTATATGTATGTGGTGTGTGTGCATGTGTGTGTTGTGTGTGCATGTGTGTATGTGGTATGTGTGCATGTATGTGTGTTGTGTGTACATGTGTATGTGTGAGACAATGAAGTGAGGATTCCACAGAGGTCAACCTTAGCTGTCATTCTCCAGATATGTCCACCTTGCCTTTTGTGACAAGGTCTCTTCATTGGCCTGGAACTGGTCAAACAGATTTAGCTGTCTGAAGCGATGCTAGGAAGCCCCTCTCTCTGCCTCTCAGGCACCAACACTGCAGGCGTGTGTCTCTATCCCCAGTCTTTCACACAGGTTCTGGAGATCAAACTCAGGCGTTCAGGCTTGAACAGCAAACACTTTACTGACTGGGCCATCTCCCCAACTTCCAGGCTCTGGGTTTCTGTGTGCCTCAATTTGCTGTGTCTAAATTGAGAATAAAAGTCCCCTGGAGACGTGGAATAATGAGCCTGGTCCAGACAGGGTCTGGATGCAGTAGAATTTCCACAACGGACACTTGACCACCGTGTGATTCTGACCTGTCCACCTACTGTCCCCTTACAAGCTAAGCATGGGCCCCTGGATGAACGAACTAACTCAGTTTGTGAGCCTCGAACTTCTACAAAGTGCCAGCACAATGCTGGGGCATCTGGACACATCAGGGGTGGGTACAGTCACCCCCTCAAATTCTGTGGCGTTCGTAAGACGTGGATATCTGCTAGCGTAGAGACGCCCTTCTCAGCCTGGTTGACATTAGGGCCCTGAGGGATAGAGATGGGGCGATGGGTGGGGACCACACACTCACAAGCATCAGCAAGCTCTTGAGCGTGGCCCTGGGGACCCACGTTGTTATCTGACACCCATGATTCATAGGGTGTTGACGGGTGTCCTGGCATCTTCCTCCTTTCCGCTCTTGGCTGAGAGCCAAAGTTAGCCTGCTACTCAGTGGGAAAGCCACCACGCGCCCTAAGGGTGGGAAAGCGGGCTCAGCTCAGGAACTCCTGTTTGGGGTGGTTGGGTGGTTACAGAATTGCAGCCTGCCCAGAGATGTAGAGAGTGAAGTCGGCCACAGACACTGTAGAAGCGGGAAGTCTGTAGCATCTGTAAGCGGATATTCATGGGCCGAGAGCCATGCAGAAGTGGACAGCCTGCTCTCGTTTGTGCTGCTTAGTCTCCAGCTGGAGGCTGTCTCCAGAGTCAAACACCAGATCCAGTTTACGAGGTGCCGGGGATGGGACCTAGGGCCTCTGCACGCCAGGCAAGCACTCTACCAACCGAGCTGCAGCCCCAGCCCAGGAAAACAACGTTCAAAACAGGCTGACAACAAACATGTGGTAATCAGGGCTTGGCTTCGGTCTTGGCTATATTCTTTCACACTGGTGTGACCCGAAGGCTCTTCGATGTCTCTGAATAAGAATGGCGCTATGGCTGATACACAGACTAAATGACACGCTGCCACTGGCAACAACTGACAGATGAGATGGGCTTGCTTCATCTTCTGTCATAGATGCGTGCCAGATGTTTTTCTAAATTCCTCCCCGCACCCCCCCCCCACCGCCGTATGTGGAAATATGGTTTGTGTGTGAATGCCAACTGGTGAAATAGTGTGTCTGTGGAGGTCCGAGGACAGTCTAGAGTATTGGTCCTTGCCTTTCGGCTACTTTGAGACAGGGTCTCTTGTTCATGACGATATTCGCCAGGCCAACGGCTCTACAAGCTTCTGAGGATTCTTCCATCCCAGGTTCCCATCTCTGCAGCAGAGGGCACCATGCTACCGTGTCTGGCTTTCCATGGATGCCGGAGAGCCAAGTCCAGGTCCTTACACTTGCTAGGCAAGTGATTTACCAACTGAGCCATCTTTCCAGCCCCAAGAACCATGTAGAAAAGTACTGCCTAAAAAGAAGGCAGCTAACATATTTCAACGTATTCCAGAAGCATGTTGAAATACAGGACTGTCCAAATGGCCCCTTAACTGGCACAGGCTCCAAGCAGCGGCTGACATCCCTGTGGACAGCACCAAGCAGTTGTCTCTTAGCCAGGGTGACACGTGAACAATGATGTCATCCGGTTCTGCCCCTAATTGAGTTTTAATGACAGTCCTTCTATGAGGGAGGCAGTCAAAGCTCTACACTCCTTCCATAATTCAATTTAGGTTAGCAGAGCAGGAGAGTTCCTAACCCACATGCGTGCCGTCTCTGCCTCTCTGAGGGGGATTTTAAGATTGGACATTGTTGTTTAATGGATGAAGCCCAAAGATGACACACGGGCTCCGCTCCTCTTTAATTATGAATCATTAATTGCAGAGAAGAACCTAATTAGATTTCCACCGGCGGGAGATGGAGGTGGAGATCCCACAGATCTCTTCATTAACTCGAAATCTAAGGAGAAAAGACACAGGAAGGCTCACCGAGAGATTTCCAGACAGGATGGTCACTTTCCCAGACTCTGCATACGGGAGGGAATTGCTTCTGGGAGGCCAAGGGGCCATTGAGAATCACGTGTCCAGTAGTATTCTGACTCTGAGCAAAGGCCGTCATTGTTTCCCTTGAGATACCCCAGTTCTAGGAGACAAACGTTACATACCCAAGTTATAGAGAGAGGAGACTTTCAGGGCTGGAGTGACGGCTTAGTGGGTAAGAGCACAAGCATGTGGACTGAGCCTGGATCCCAGCACCCATGCAAATAGTTGGGCAAAGGCCTATAAACCCAGTATTGTAGAGACAGGAGGGTCATGGGGGCTTGCTGATTGCAAGTCTAGCTCCAGGTCCAGTAAGAGACCTGTCTCAAGGGAATGAGACAGGAATCAAGAGAGCAGGACATCTAACACCCTTCCCTCAGAGGTGCAAGTACATGTGCATACACATACATATGTACTATACACATGTACATATAAAAGAGAGAAAGAAGGAAAGAGAAAGAACTCATCAAAGCTAAGCCACTAGGAAGCTGAGTGGGAGGAAGGGAAGTCTGAGGTCTGCTTGGGCTATAGAGTAGATTCAATACCAGCCTGAGCAATTTAACTGGACCTGTCTCAAAATTTAAAAATTAAATATTTATTTATGAGCTTGTTTTTGTTTGTTTGTTTGTTTGTTTATTTTGTTTTTTGAGACAAGTTTTCTCTGTGTAACAGTCCTGGCTGTCCTGGAACTCACTCTGTAGACCAGGCTGGCCTCAAACTCACTGAGATCCACCTGTTTCTGCCTCCCAAGTGCTGGGATTACAGGTGTGTGTCACCACCAGACAGCCCAAAGATTTATTTTTTATTTATAGCTATTTATGACTATTTATGGCTATGTGTTACTGCCTGCATAAGTTTATGTGTGCTATGTGCATGCAGGACCCTGTGAAGGCCAGAAGAGGGCGTCAGATCACTTGGACTGGAATATAGGCAGTTGTGAGCTGCCATGTGGGAGGTGAACGTGGGTTCTTTCCGAGAGCAGTGCGTGTTCTTAACTGTCAAGCCATCTCCAACAGCCCCTGAGAAAATTTTCTTAAAGGGTCTTAGAATGTTCCTCGTTTGGAAAGAACAGAAAATGTAAGAATCGAGGCTCAATCACCAAAAAAAATGTTAAGCCATGAGTTTGCAATGACAAGTTCCATGGCATTCGCAGGAGGTTGTATAGGCTTGAAGATGGCTGCATGATGTCCCAGTGCAGAGCGTGGGGAGTTATTGAACCCACCTGTGACTCCTCTTCAGTCCAAGGACATCCGCCTGTCAGAACTGGGGTGAGAGGGTGGATAGAGAGCCACCCAACATGCATGAAGCCCTGGGATCCACCCCAGCATCTAAAGCAGGTGTGGAGGCACACACCTGTAGTCCCAGTTCTTGGGAGGTGGAGGCAGAGGTTCAAGGTCGCCTTTTGTAGGTATAGCAAGTTTGAGACCAGCCTAGCCTAGAGATCCTGTCCCCTAAACAAACAAACAAGCCAGGAGGGTTAAGATGGTCAATCATGAAGTGTTATTTCAGGCTGAACCAAAGCTTACTGTTCTGTTTCCTCAAGGGTCCTTCTGGTTCTGAGACAGCTGCCTTCAAGAGCTCACCTGGTTCTCATTTGAACGGATGTTCTCTACAGAACTAAGGATAAAATCAGAACAAGCCCAGCATCAATGCCAGGAGATCAGATGAGACCGGGTGCTTTCGGGGTGGTATGGTTGTAGACTTTATTTTTTCTTATTGGCTACTCTTTTTTAAAAATTATTTTTATTGCGCTATACATTTTCTCCATGTATAGTGCATTAAAATAATAAAAAAAAGAGTAGCCAATAAGGAAAAAAAAAAGAATGCCAGCAGAGGGAGGGGAAAATAAAAGGGGGGTAAAAAGGGCGAGGAGGAGAAAGGATAGAGGGGAGGGGAGGAATAATTGGGTGGGAGAAAAGAGGGAGTAGGAAGGGAGAGAGAAGAGATAGAGGGGGGAGAAAAGGGGGGAGGGGGGAAGGAAAGGAGGGAGAGAGAGAGAAAAAAGGAAGAGGAAGAATGTTGTGGAATATTATTTTAACTAGCAAAGATTTGTTACATTTGTTTATGTTGCAGAATATTACTTTAACTGTGTAAAGGTGTATTACTTTTTATGATGCATTTGTTCAACAACGTAAGGGTGTGTATTTAATTATGTAAAGATATATTGCATCTGTTTCATCTTGCCTGTCTAAGGCACCCAACTGGCCTAATAAAAAGCTGAATATCCAGTAGCTAGGCAGAGAAAGGAGAGGAGGTGGTAGCAGGCAGAGAAAACAAATTGGAGGAGACAGCTAGAATAAAAAAGAAGAATGAGGGAAGAAGAGAACTACAGACACACCCAGGGCAAGAAGCCAGGCAGCCATCAGCCAGCCAGACAAAGAGACAGCAAGAAAGTAAGAAAGGATAAAAAGCATGAGGTAAAAATGTAGATAAAGAGACACAGGTTATGTTAAAAGAGCTGGCCAGAAATGAGCTAAGCTAAGACTGAGCATTCAATAATAAGTCTCTGTGTCATGATTTGGGAGCTGGTTGGCGGCCCAAAACAAAAAGCCTGGTACAAAAAAAAATGAAGAAGGAAGAGGGAGAGGAGGGAGAAAAGAGTTAGTAAGAGAGAGAAGGCAGGGAGGGAAGGGAGAGAGGAGGGAGGGGCGAGGGAGAGAGCAGGGCCCGAGGGAGGAGAAAGGGAGGCTGAAGAGCTTGTGGCGAAACTTTGTGAGAAAGGCGGCATCTGGGTGTGGAGTGGAAGGTGACGGTCACTGCTTCCTAAAGCTCTTGCCCATGGGTGCCTCGGAACTACGGTGGATGCAAATTGGACAGTCACCAGGTCCTCCCTGGCACTTTTCGTGAAGGGAGTGGCCAGGTGAGTTTCCCAGGGGCTGTCACTTGGGATAGTGGTGAAGTTCTACACCTGCTCTACCCCAAAGGAAAGCATACTACCATGGTGTCAAAGCTTATAAGAATCCTAAAATGCACATAGAAGAACCTCTCTCAGGGACAGTTACCTAAGATGATACCTAGGGCGTGGAAACCTGGGGAAACCCTTATCTCGACCCAGAATTCTCTCACTCTACATCCTACTATATCCGGAGGGAGATACATGCTTCCAGGCAGTATTCAGTAGCAGCCACCATGAGCCCACAGGCCCAGGGTACCAGGTCTGAGCTGTGAGCTTGGTCATTTGTCTGGAGACTGTCTTCTACAGTTTGACCACCAGGTGGCGAAGTAGGGACACTCTTCTATCGGAATCCATGGACCTCTTCCCGACCCACTTTCCTTAGGTGGTCTGTGTGCCAAGCTCCTCGCTCACCTAGGAAGAGAGCGGGGATGTAGAGAGACAGAAGGAAATGAAAAGACCCCTTTCTACCTAGCAATTCCTGGGGCCTTCCCTGTTGGCTGTGACTTTCTAAAATGTGCCACCATAAAAGAAACATACTGTTGCTCCCGTTTGATCGCAGACTGAGAGCAAGTGGTAAGGAGCAGGGGAGAGACAAGTGGAAGAGCTATTCTATGGAGCCACCCCTGGATCGCTGGTCTCTGCCTGCCAATGCAGTCCCCTTCCGCTGTCCGTGGCATAAAAAGATGGCTCATCCGTCAACTCAGGAGAGACAGGCTGCTGGCAGCATGTCCTGGGACACTCACAGGACAGACATGCAGGCAGTGGGTGCCAGCTTGGTCCCAAGCTCACATAGCTAACCCTGTTCCGGACCACTTATCTTCAGTCTACATGAGACGGGGTACCACACGATGAACTCGGTGCCACAAGCTCCGGCTTCCACAACCCTCCTCGGGTCATCTGGTGTGGCCCTAATGGAAACTACGGGGGATGGAGAGGGAGAAAAGTTGCAAGGCTGTCTTTGGGTTCAGCCCTTTCTGTTGGTCAGCGTTGCGGGCCCTTCCCACAACACTCCTGTAGTTGTGTGGGCTCTCTGGATGATGAGCGCGCTGACACTGACCCTATGCGTGTGCATGCGCGCAGGCTACTTCTGTGACAGAGTCCCCGCCTGTGAACTTGGTACATTTCAGTTTAT
The DNA here is from genome assembly GCF_950005125.1 of Chionomys nivalis. Classification (NCBI taxonomy): domain Eukaryota; kingdom Metazoa; phylum Chordata; class Mammalia; order Rodentia; family Cricetidae; genus Chionomys; species Chionomys nivalis. The sequence continues at coordinate 98,779,537 of NC_080090.1, forward strand.
TACCGCACATTTCCAAATCTGCCCTTCTGCCTTCCTGACTGGAACTACAATCTCACAAACTCCGCTCTTTGCTAACTGGAGAGATGCTGAGCATCACCGGTAGAGGGCACTAGAGTCACGCCGCAGGATAAAAGGCCACCATTCCTGTTCCTGAACTCTGTGTCCAGCTTACTCCTGGGAGCTCGCTGCACTCCCAGGAATCTCTCTCAGGAGGGTCCATGGCACCGGGGTGTGGCTCTTTGGTGAGCTCAAGAGCAGACAGCTCCCTGGAAACTTCTGTAAGAAGTTCCACCAGTACCCAAACCAACTTTCTGGAATGTTCCAGAACATTTCCGTTGGCAGTCAACCTCTCCATCACCAATGAGCCACCCGCTCCTCTCCACTCTGGAATGCGCAGGACATCAGCTGCAACAAAATTACCTCACGGAAATGGCTGCAGTGCTGAGGCCAAGATCCCCTGATCTGACCAAACATATTTCTTTATTGTTGTGTGTGGTGGCTTGTATGCAGTTGCAGGTGTGTGTGTGTGTGTGTTTGTGTGTGTGTGTGTGTGTGTGTGTGTGTGAACAGAATAGCCACGTGAAGATTAGAGGTCAATGTCAGGTATCTTCCACATTAACTCCACATTCCTATGGATGGATGGATGGATGGATGGATGGATGGATGGATGGATGGATGGACAGGATGTCTCTGGGACCCAGGACTCACCAGTTAGCTAGACAGGGATTCTCTGTCTCTCCAGCATTGGGATTACAGGTACCTACTGATGTGCTTGGCTTTTTTTCCCCCATAGGCTGGGGGACTCAGATTGGGAGTCCTCACACTTCTGCAGCAAGCTCCTTCCTGAGTCATCTCTCTATCCCAAAGCTGCTCCATCAATCCCAGAGCTAAACGGAGGTGGCCTTTACCAGCTCGGCCACAATTCTTCTGCTCTTTAACTGCTGACCATTTTCTACTTGAGTTCCGTGGACATGGCAGAGAGACATCTGATCTGGAGTCCCTTATGAGATTTGATCTCTATCTGGTTGGTCACTTCTCAGAGCCACACAACGAGAAGTCTTTCCCACAAATAATGTCACAATGGGGCTAGACACAAGATGGGAAGCTTCAAAAATGCCCAACATCCCAGGAAGCTCCTATCTGGTGCTGTGGGCCACACGGACACCCTTCCCACACAACTGCAGTCTGGTCTTGACATTTGGCATCCTAGCAGAAGCATGTCCCATGTGACACTCCTTGCCTTCCTGTTCTGACCAGATTCCTGACAAGAAGCGACTTAAGGGTTTATTTGGGCTCACAGTTCAAGAATCCACAGCAGCAGGAGCATAAGTTTGGACTATCAAGTTAACCGCCCCCCAACCCAGCCCCCAGTCAGGAGGCAACTCTAAGACCTCGTGATCTCAGTAACCCATTTCCTGAGCAAGACTCCACTTCCCAAAGGTACAGCCTTCCTAACCCAAACAGCAGCACCACCTGGGACCAAGCATCCAAACACACGAGTCTCCGGGGTACACTTCCCATCCAAATCACAACACATGACCACCTGCATTACAAAAATAGGAGCTCAATCTCTGCCTAGTTAAGCTCACTTCCTGTTGCCTGCAGATCAAGTTGGACTCTCCGTTCCTTCTCAGCACCACGTCTGCCTGCATGCCGTTGTGTTGCACCATGAAGATAATGGACCGAGCCTCTGCGTGTTTTCCTTTGCAAGAGTTGTGGTCCCGTGTCTCTTCACAGCAACAGAAGCCCCTATGGAAACATCCAACTTGTGCACTCCTCCATCTCCCAGTGCAGGCTGCGAGCCAGCACGTGATCCCCAGATGCCTGGGCCCCAAACCGTGGCTGCCCACTCACCATAAAACATGTCTGAGACATCTAGAAAACATAGACATGTGTGTCAGATCCTCTGCCAAAAGGAAAATGCTGGGACCGAGGAGACAGCTCAGTCAGTGAAGTGCCCGCCATGCAAACGTGAGTTTGATTCCTGGCACCCATGTAAGTAGGGCATGGCTACACATGCTTATGATTTCTACACTGGGAAGACACAGACAGGCAGATCTTTGGAACTCACTGACCAGCCAACGTAACTGAATTGGTGAGATTCAGGCCAAATGAGAGACCCTGTGTCAAAAAGCAGGACAGTGACTGAGGACGACATCTGAGACTGACCTCTGACCTCCACATCCCTGCACACATATACACAGGCATGTGTACTTGTACACACACACACACACACACACACAGGCTTCATGTCCAGAAGGATGTGACTCAGTCACCTGAATAGCTCCCCAAGGGAGAATCCTTAGACTCCAGTCATGTAGGGTGAATGGTTGAGTCCTCTCAGGGTGAGGCAGCTTCCACTCCTATGCTTCTTCTTGCTTCATACATGAATCTTGATTGTCAATGTCACCAAGTCCATAGTCACCACAGGAACAAGCCCCTCCCATGCCTGTAAAGGGTTGTCTAGATCAGGTTAATTGAGGTGGGAAGATACTCCTTAACTGGGCAATACGGCTCCATGGACTGGGGTCCTGGATTTCAGAAGAAGAAGAAAAAAAGGAGATATTGAACTGAGCCCCAGCATTCATGACTCTCTGCGTCCTGAGCGTCATTGCCATGTCACCAGTGGCCTCACACTCTCGCTGCCATGACTTTGCACCTGATGGGCTGAATCCTCAAACTGTGAGCCAAGCAAACTCTTCCTCCCTTATCTGTCAGGTATTTCATTCCAGCAACGAGAGAAGTAATTAATAGACACCATTTTAATTTTTGCAATGTCATGGGCTATGTAACCCTTTATAAAAGATGAGAGGGGGTAGCTTTATATCTGAATAGCAACCCAAAGAAAGAAGGCATAGGACAGGAGTCATGTGTATTTAAAACGGGGGTGGGGTCTTCATGCTAATAAACCCCAGCATAGAGAGAGCAGCAATTCTGATTTCCAACAGAGTATGGGAGAGGGGTTCATTAAAGATTCTAGGCTGGTGACTGACTTTAATTAAAATCTGAGCTTTGAGAGCTTGGAGAAGCCAGCCCAATGGATGTGCTTTCAAAGAGAGGGAGGGGAGGAAGGGGCAGGATATTGACACGAATAAAGGAGGCCTTAATTAAAGGATTAATGATGACAATAACAATAAAAACTGCTCCATCCTCACTTTGTGAGCACTTGGACAAAGTCCTTTGTGAGGCCATGCCAGGCAGAGGCCTTGACCACTCAGAGGACAGAGGACAGGACAGCTGGGATGGTGGCAGAAATAAGTGTATAGCTGTCATCTGCAGGATTGCACAGTGGAAGCCTCAACCGAACCATCCCCTGGGGTTATGGACACAGATGTAGCTAATCTGCACCACCTAACAGGAGAGCCTTCTAGAAGCCTATCCGTTTGCTGCTGCCGCCTGCCCACACCGCTCGCCGGGGACCAGCCAGCTGCCACATGGCTGGTCACCAGCCACCTTGGTTTGGGGACCTGCTGCATGGTCTCGACCCCACAGCAAGCTGCCGGGGATCCGCAGCAAACCTATAACAGGTGGTGCCCCACTGGAACACTGTACTGTTAAAGAACTACAGGGAGGAGCTGGAGAGATGGCTCAGAGGTTAAGAGCACTGACTGCTCTTCCAGAGGTCCTGAGTTCAATTCCCAGCAACCACATGGTGGCTCACAACCATCTGTAATGAGATCTGGTGCCCTCTTCTGGCCTGCAGGCATACATAGAGGCTGAACACTGTGTGCATAATAAATAAATAAATCTAAAAAAAAAAAAAAGAACTACAGGGAAGCCCAGGAAAAGCCTCTTCCCTTGCTTGCTTACTTGAATAACTTCTGGGAGAGAGACTGAGCATCACATGTTTTCAAAATGCTATTTGCAGGGCTGGAGAGATGGCTCCATCAATAAAGTGTTTGCTTTGCAGGCATTAGAACCTGGGATTGATCCCCAGAACCCATGTAACAAGGTAGCGTGGTGACATAAGCCTGTGATACCAGCTCTGGGAAGAGCAGAGACAAGCAGGTGTCTAGGATTTGCTGGCCAAGCGACCTAACTGAATCGGTGAGTTCCAGGCCAGCAAGACTCAAAAATCAGAGTAACAACCAAGGTTGACCTCTGCCTTCCACATGCACACATGTGTATTACACCCATCCACATATGCCCCCTCCGAGAGAGAGAGAGAGAGAGAGAGAGAGAGAGAGAGAGAGAGAGAGAGAGAGAGAGAGAGAGAATACTGTTTCCTGTGGGCTGCTCATAGGGGAGCCTGCCCAGTGCACCATTCTGAGTGCCTCCCTTGTCCACCCATTGCCATCTTATATATAGGTCTCTAGATCTCAGGGACTGTATCAGTTTGCTAGGCCTGTGACAATAAAGAACCTCAGACTGGATGGCTTCAATACCCAGAACATACTGCCTCCCAGTGCTGAGGGCTGAGGACACTGAGGCTGGATTCTCCTGAAGCCTCTCTCCTTGTGTATGGATAACCGTCTCCTCCTGTCATCATTCAGTGATCATGTGTCCTGATCTTTTCTTGGAAGGACTTTAGTCCCAAAGGATCAGGATGTGTTCTGCCCACACCATAACCCCTTATTTCTCCCTCCCCATCTCTCAAAGCGGCACTTGTAGCCAAGGCTGGCCTCAAACTCCCTGTGTACTCAAAGATGACCTTAAAGTTTAGATCCTCCTGCCTCTGCCTTCTCAGTAGAGGTGCTGGTGTTGGAACCCAGGGTTTATGCACACTGGATGAAGCTCCAACTGAGCCACATCCCGCAACAAAGGCCCTGTCCCTAAACGAAGCCATGCTCTGAGGTGCTGCAGCTAGGATTTTGACATATGAATATTAATTACATTTATTTATTGGGTATGTGTGCACACATCAGAGATCAACTTTTAGGATTCAGTTCTCTTTCCATCAGGTGGGTCTCGGGCATCAAAATCAGGCTGCCAGATTTGGCAGCAAGCACCTTTACTCAATGGGCTGTCTTGTTGGCCCAAGGTATGAATTAAGAGGGCACAGTTAAGCACACAGAACAGATTGCAAAACAAATACTACCAAGATGCTACCAAGCATGTATTTTCCCCTGGTAGAAAATCATCTTCATGCTGTTTTGCATTTGGAGGGTCTTTCTCTGCACCCCGTTTTCTTTGCCAGGCACATTGACCCCTGAGAGCCAATGACAGAAAGTCATGTCACGTCCCTCATGGCGGAAGGCAGGTCTGATAAGACTTGCTAAGATGAGCAGGGTGTGCCGACTTCCCCAAATTAGGATTCTGTTTCAGGTGAGCGGAATGTAAAGACTACAGTTAAGATTATAAATAAACCTTCCTAAGCATTTAAACCTACACAATTAATTATGAATATCTTCTACAAGTTTATCTGTAAGTAAACTCCACAGCACTGGGCTTCATTAGCCCACCAATCCCTCTGCACACAACACGCTGGCAACCGTCACTGGCCAGAGTGGCTTGATCTGGCTGGCTGTGGAGGATGCCTGCTGTCATCTGCAGCCTTGGTACTGGAGGGTGGATCCTCAGAGTGACACCTTACACATACCCGAGCCCCACACTCCCGCAGCAAGCATACGCTTCGAACCCTGCTAGGCTCCACTTTCCCTTCTGACTACTCTGCCTTCACTTCCTATTGTCTTCTCTCTGTAGTTTTCTCCCTCTGCCTCAGCGACCCTGGTAGCTAGTGCGTCTTGTTTCCTGTTCAGTCTCCTCTTTGAGAGGACAAGAATGTTCTCTTTGAGCAGCTGAACTGCCTCTGTTAACCATCGTTTGAAAGAGTGTCAACCCTGGCTTTCCTGGCTTTTGATCACTTGTTTTTGTTTTTTAAAATTCATTTATTTTTATTTTATGTGCATTAGTGTTTGTCTGTGTGCATGTATCTGCCCCCGTGTGTACCTCATGCCCACAGGGGGCAGAAAAGGACATCAGGTCCCTTGGAGCTGGTGTGATAGGCAATTGTGAGCTGCCATGTAAGTGCTGGGATCCAGGGTCCTCTGCAAGTGCACTCAACCACTGAGCCAGGCCCCGCTTGTTTGTTTATTTGTTTGTTGTTTTGCAGATTTGTTTTTTATTTATGTGTCTGTGTGTATATGCCACATGTGGTCAGCAGGAAGAGGGCTTCAAATCCCTCAGAAGTGGAGTCACTGAGTGATGGAGGTGCCTGGAGCCACACTCAAGCCCTCTGCAAGAGCAGCAAGTGCTCTTAACAACTGTGCCATCCTTCCAGCCTCTGATCAGGTTTTCTGGTCATAATTTTAGAGGTCAGGAGACTGAACAGCGGACTCCCAGTAGCTCTGCTGGCGCGTGTGCCCAAGCTCTTGCTCATGAGTCACGTGCATTCCAGAAAAACTCTGGATGCGGCCAGCACAAAATCCTAAACTTAAAATACTGTAAGATATTCTTGTGACTTCTTATATTTGGTGGTGTGGTCCTTCAGTGAACTCTGTAGACGACAACACTGTGTTGGCAGCGTCAAGCCCATGGGTGTAGACGATGTTTCTGAGGTGTGAGTCCAGCTGGTAAGTTTGCCTACACGCTCTAAGCATCCCATGAACAACCTTTTGACTGCAGGGAGTTAAATCCCCCTTGTTGGGGATCTTTAGCAACAATGCAGCCTCGTTTCTCACTCCCTCCAAGCAGTATTTGCTTGCGCATGCACCATGTTTTTCAGCTATGCATGTGCTGTATTTGCTTATATCTATATTTTCTTTTTAATGCATGTGCAGACTGTGGATTGTGTCCTTTTATTTGTAATCTCCTTTCTTCCTACCTCAACTGGCTCTGCTTCTTTAGCCTGTAAGTAACCCAGACTTCACTCGTCAGGAAGGTAAGGATTGAGAACGGCCCTCAGGCCTCATGGCCACAAATACTTTTCATTTGCAAAACTAATTTCCATGACTGCTGCTCATGCAGGAAAATGGGCCTACTCAGTACCAGAGTTACATATTGATGAAAAAACCATCACCACTACACATATGCGCACACACACACATGCAAGTACGCATGCACACACGCACACGCACCGGAGTCTCAGAATGGGATTGGATATACAGGGAGAACCTGTAAAGAGCCAGTCCGATTTAAATGGATGCTTTAGGGTATTCCTCCCTCTAGTCGACTGGTCTCCTAGAAGCAGATTTGAATTCATAGAGATGTCAGGCATTGGCAGACACAGAGGAGTAGCCAAAGGCGAATCTAGGAGAGAGGAGTCCTCCCAATTCAGAATGGTCTCAAGGGAAGCCTAGGCATTGTCTGTGCCTTGATCTTGAACCTCAGCCACCAAAACTGGGGTGGGGGCGGGTGAACTGCTGAGTTTCTTGTTGAGGCACGGGGAAAAGTCGTTCCTGCCCCCATTCCCTCTCCACTTTCACCTCCACAGTAGCAGAGTATTATGGACCTTCTTTTGTCATAAGAATGGGAGAGCACCTGTGTCCTCACCACCCAGGGATCCGGCAGCCACTCTTTAACCAGTCAGCATCCTTGCTGGGAATGCATAGACAACCCTCAGCTTTCCATTCCCCTGGGCTTCGTTGGGCTTTAAAAATACATCCGTGTGTATGCTATTTTTACCATGGCAGAAGAAGAAGGAAACTTTCAAAGCAGAAAAAGTAAAATGTTGTAAGTGAGGAAAACAAGCTTCACGGGGGCTAAGCGGTTGGTACCAGTCTGTGCAGTTTTAGTTAGGGTACTTTAATGTTGTTCATTCACCAAGTGTTCCAGCCTTTTCTGTCTGGGCACACAGTGAGACTGTCGATCCCAGGAGCTTCTCACCCAGGCTTTGGGAAGACAGTGCAGTCAGTAAAGTGCTTGCCATATGAGCATGAAGCCTTGAGTTAGGTCCCCAGAACCTGTGTGAAAAGGCTTGGCATGGTGGTGTATGCTTAAGACCCCAGGACTGGAGAGAGCAGGATGATCTCTGGGACTCACTGGCCGTCAAGTCTACCCTACTCAGCAAGCTCCAGGTCAGTGCGAGTCCCATTCTTAAAAAACAAGGTGAGCAGCATTTGAGGAACCACAACAGGGTTGCCCTCTGCCCTCTCCATGCACACACATACATGGTACATGTGCAAGCATGCACATGGACACACACACACATAATAAGGTGCAACCAATGTGACCATTCAACCAATGAAGCTTGCAAGCAAGCAAAGGTGCTGGTTCAAGACAGAGGCTTCCAGAACAAGGGAGTTTTGAGTAGTCATCTTCTCTAACTTTCAGTAGCCAGAGCTTTCGTGTCTGTAAAGGGAAGACTCCCAGGGACCCCTGGCCTGAGAGAGAAACGAGCCTGTGAAATGCATTTAGTTGCCTGACAGGATGTATTCTGCCCAACACAGGAAGCAGTCACCAGCTGAGGGAAGAGGATCCATCAGGCACTGCCTTCACAGTCAGAGCCATCCACTATCCCATGAAACCAAAGACAAAAAATGAGTGCAAGTTTGGATGATTCTGAGCCCCAGTGACAGCCTCAAGGACGTAGGTATTTTTCCAAACCTGCCGCTTCAACACTCTCCTCCGGTTGCATGAACTTTTCCTAGAGAGATGTAAGCAAATGTCCTTTCGTCCCAGATAGGGTACTAACAACAGACCAAAGTAAATGATTCCACCCAAGTCCACTGGTGAGACAATGAGTTTGTTGGGCCACCTTACAGAACATGGGGGAGGGGGTTACTCACAGGAGTGTAGGTGACCCCCAAACAGCTACACCACTTCAAAGTTCCACCCCACCATAGATGATGGCCTCGTGGAAGCTGCAGTATGGAGTCCCGCTTCAGTCAGCTTCTACTTCCTATTTCCTTGAGCATCTTCCGAGATCCCTGCAGCTGGATGGAATCCCATGTCCGGGTTCTACGAGTCCCCCCTCCCTCCTACTAGAGGAGTTGGGGAGAGAATGCCTCCACTTCTCATTTGCCCTTTAAAAGTGACCGTGGACTTTCCAGGACTCCTTCAGCAACAGAATTTCCTTTAACGAAGGTGTCATGTGCCTATTGTACTGTCCACTAACGTGAATCAGCATTGACTCATGAATGGAGAGAATCTTTTATTCTGTCTTGCCCTCCCTGAAGGACATGGCCATCTAATTCTGTATCCTAGAAGGGAGACATGGACAGCTGTAGTGTCATCTGGCCATATTCAGTGATCAGAGAACCTGGGGCTCACACACCACCCCCTACCACCCCTGAAGGGTGACAGACATAGAAAGACCTGGCACTTCAAGGAGGCCCAAGGCCCCTGGCACACTCCTGCTCATTGAATATAGTACCAGGCAGTTTATTGAACTCCAGGGAGAAATGTGAGGACCCTTTAGGTCAAAAGCATGTTTTTTTTGTGTGTGTGTGTGTGTGTATTCATGTATGTACACACGCATGTGCATGTAGAGGCCAGAGGTCAACACTGGGTGTCTCCCTCAATTGTTATATGTATTTGTTTCTTTGTTTTTGAGACAGTCTCCCTCATGAACCTGCAGTGCACCAGTCTGGTGAGGCTGGCTGGCCAACAAGCCCCTGGGATCTGTCTTTGCCTCCCTCGAGCTGGAATTACAGGAGCATATGCTGACATGCTCATATTTATGTAGATATTGAGGATACAAACCCGGGTCCTCATGCTTGCAGCCCTTTACCGACCGAGTCATCTCCCAGCCACCTCAGAGGGGTATTGTTCCCACATGTGTGGATGAATACCCGGATGTATCTTGCTGCAGCCCTGAGTCCCCAGCATCTACAACAGCTATCAGTGCGAGGAGCTCTGGAAACCAGACTGGCTTCCCGGCATATTAGCCATCTCTTCTCAGCCCCCTGTTTGCACAATAGCACTGGGTGATTGATTCATTAAAGGACTGTTTGCTATTTTCACTCTGGGAAATAAACTGACAGCTGAAATTATAACTACATTTAAGACAAGGATGACAGAGCCAGATTGGAATTTATTAAAGGAAACTTGACCCAGTCACATGGGGAACACGCAGGATCTGGTGGCAGGGAGAGCGCTCCCACCCTCTCACTCATTAATTCTCTGGACTCATCAGAGAGAGAATTTCGGTCTGGGTAAGACACGAAGCTGACCCTATGTGACAATCCTTGAATGGCTGGGGTACTGGCCAGGGGATTTCTGAACCCAAATAACTCTTCCTGAAACACATAAGTTTTGTTTTTGAGACAGTTTTATGTATCCCAGGCTGGCCTTGAGCTTGGTAGACAGTCAGGATGACCTTGACCTTCTGATCCCTCAGAATATTATTAAGCAAAAACTCTACTGAGCTGAGCTGCTTCTATAGCCCAGGGAATATTCTTGACATAGAGAGAAGGCACAGCTTCTCATAGAGTAGCTATAGGTTTGTGTGTGCACATCTGTGTTGATATGTAACACAGATGTGCATTCATGCCTATTGTGTGCCTGTAAGTATGCATGCATGTCTGTGTGTCTTTTCTCTGGAGGAGAGAGGATAAGGAGGAAGTGACAAGTAAACCTACTTCTTACCCTTTCTAATCATGCAGACCCCAGGAGTTGCCTAGGGTGACACTTGGAATTCTCATAACACACGTGACTTGACTACTCCTCTGTCCCCACTAGCCAGAAATGCACTGTAAAGACCTAGGCCACAGGGACAGCTGGGCTAAGACACCAACATCCCATGAGGGCTGGGCTGCTAAGTAAGCCTAGAACTTCCTTTTTCTGTCTAGGCGGGGGACCCTGGGGTCAGAAAGCTGGGGATTGCCCAGGGCAGGGCTAGAGTTTAGAGATGTAAGCTTCCATGCCCAGAAAGCTGATTCAGATCCCTTCTCTACAGTCCCTCCAGGGATGCGTTGAGCATCGCCGTGACATTTCTGCTTTGCTCAGGCCCTGACAAAGTTCTTAGGTCAATGTCCTGCTACAAGACTAGCCATCCGGCGTGGTGACTGAGGTAACACAAAACTTATTCTTCCTTCCATATTTTTCAATCAGCAGGATCACACACCAGACATCGAGTGAGACAGCACAGGCTTGACTGAGAGTAGTCTAGCGTGCAGAAGGTCTTGAGTTCAATCCCCAGCACCCCCTAAAATGAGCATGGTGGTGTGCTCCTGTAATCCCCACACTTGGGAGCTGGAAACAGGAGGATTAGCGGTTCAAGGTCATCCTCAGCTACACAAGGAGTTCAAAGCTGGCCTCTGTTTCATGAGACTCTCTCATAAACAAAGCCCGCTCCAATACTAGCCTGACTTGTCTCACCCATGGCACCAGGACGGCCCCTCCCACTGCCACCCACTGTAAAGTCTTGTCCCTTTGGAGTCCTACTGTCTTCTGAAGTTCTTGCCGCAGGAGAGAACAGACCTGTGAAAGTCACTCCCTGGCCCAATGCCCGTCCCCTGTGAAGCCAACACTTCTCTGCAGCGTCTCTTGCCCACGGCCAGCTGAAGGACACCGAGCCTCTCCAGAAGCATCATCTGTAATTGGGACAGTCGGCCCATTAGGAATTTGGATGGACCCAAGCCTAAGTCTTCAGCACTGCTCAAAGTAAACAAGAACAATTCGAGATTTGACTTCTGCGCAGTTCATTTAAACTCTGTTCAGAATACAAATCAACTGCTTTAGTGCCAATCCACTCAGTCCTGTCTCAGGCCCGAGCTGAATGACAAACAGCAGGTGAGGCCACAAGGAATAAGCCCGAACAGGCAACCTGAACTCTTCCCTGAACCCCACTGAGGCTCCTGCAGAAGTGAGGAGCCTAGGGCACCCCATGTGTGTGTGTGTGTGGGGGGGGTAGCTCACATGTCTGACATCCTCAAAGGCCTGTTGGTACTCTAGGGTAAAAAGGAATAAACCGAGGAGACTAGAGAAATTCCTAGGTCCTAACTAGACGTGTGCCTCAGGGGGTAGACCGTTTCTCAAAGCCCTGAGTTCAACGCCAGTGCTTCATTGAATATGGCTGCTTCTGCCTGGAATTCTGGTGCTGGGATGGTGCAGAAAGGAGGAGCAGAAGATCAAGGTCATCTTCAGCTATAAATCCAGTTCAAGACCAGCCCGGCATATAAGAGACCCTGTCTTAAACACAGGGGTGAGTGCTGGAGGGGCGCACAAACATGTGAACCTGAGTTCAATCCCCACCCCAAAACCATGTTTTTAACAAAAGGTAAGCACGGTGCTGTGCTATTGTAATTCCAGCAGTGGGGATCCCCAGGGCTCAGGGTGAGTCTGTCAGGATGATTTCGTGAGTTCCTTTCAGTGAGAGCCCTTGTCTCTAAGTAAATAGATCTGCAAAGTGGGGAGTGACTGAAGAAGACACAGGACAATGACCTCTGGATACACAGGTGAGCGCATAAACTAAGTTCCCAGGTGAGTCACACCACTCACCTCTCACCTGGAAGGGCTGGGTTCTGGGATGGGGGGAACAGATGGACTAAGAGACACAGGAGAGGCATCTTCTGGCTTCTGGATACCTGCTGAAGCTTCTCTTGAATATCAGAGGTGGCCCTCCAAGGTGATGGGTGCAGGAGGGAGAACTGGGTACCACAATAAGCCATCTCTTCCTGGCTAGGGGACTGGAGCATCATGCTTGGGACAGACTAGAGGACCTCAGAAGAAAGCACCTCTCTCTCCCAGCTTCTCCTGCTAAGCAAAACTGGGTGTCGAGGGTCAAGAGGACAGAACGGAGTGCTCTATAGTCAGGGCCACAGCCTCTCCCTCCCGGACACAGAGCCTTGCTACTAAGTGAGAGCTTAGGGAGGGGACATGGATGACAGAGCAGTGACATTGGGTATAAAGAATGGATTCCAGGGATCTGCTTAACTGTCCAGTAACAGCTCTCCCTCCCACAGTCTCTGTACACCATCAGCACTGAAGAATGGTGACAAGCCAGAGCAGGTGGGTACCTGCCACGGCAGCAGCCCAACACTGAGACACCAGGATCCAGCTCCTCCCAGGTACCACCATCCTATTTCTCGCTCCCAGCGTCCTGGGGTGCAGTGACTGCCACATGACAGCGGGAGAGTTCTGACTGGGTCTTTCTGATCACTTTACCATCTTTTTGTGTGGCTTTTCAAGCTACTGCGGCAGAGCACGAGAGAATGTGACTGTGGCACAATGTAGGGGGCCGAGGCCCCGCAGCCCCAGTAAGAAAAACAGCAGTCACTGCAAAGCCCTGCCCTGGAAAGATTCCAGTTCCTACAAAGATAGAGGCCTTTTAGGTAACCTAGTAATGTTACAGGTGTGTCCAACCCACTGAAGGAAGCACAGATTAGTTGTGAAAGAGGTCTAATGCAAAATTGTCACCTTGTTTAAAATAATATAGGGTGTTTATTTTCCTTTTTTGGGGGGACTCAACTGTGCAGTTCTCAATTGTAAACTTTGTAGATGACAATTGTCACACTCTTAAAAGGTCAAATATAGGGCCTGGGGAGGTGGCTCAGTCAGTGTTTGAAGTGTTTGCTGAATGACATAAAGACTTGAGTTTTCATCTCCGGGACCGATGTAAAAACCAGGCTTGGTGGCATGTGTCTACAACCTCAGAACTGCAGTCAGAGACAGGCAGATCCCCAGAGTTCACTGTTCAGCCACGCTAGCCAAACCTGTGAACTCCAGGCTCAGTGACAGACCCCGTCCCAGTAGATAAGGTAGAGGGTGATCAAGGAGGATGCCCCATACTGCCCTCTGGTCTCATGTGCATGTCTAGGTACATAGGGTACACATTGTGAACACATGTACATCTACACATAAACATGCATATCTTACACACAGTCGTATACTAAAAATAGGTTTAACATACCTAGACATCTACAACATCTGCTAGACTGGAGAAAAGTTCAGGAAGCTATGGAGATATTGTGTCCAGCCGATATGCAATGTCTGGGAGCCTCCAGGAACCTCTGAGGTGGGTGTTGAGACGGAGTCTTGTTATATAGCCCAGGCTACATATTCATGACCCTCCACCAGAATTCAAAGTTGGGTCCCCACACACATTTATTTCTTTATTTTATTGTTGTTTTGAGACAAGGCCTTGCTGAGTAGCTCAGGCTAGCCTGAAACTCTGGATCTTCCTGCCTCTGCCTCATGAGTACAGGATAATTATAGATGCTTGCCACCACACCTAGTCAAAGTCTAGCTCTTGATTTGGCAATGATGTGTGGCCTGAGGGTTCTGCTTAGACCTTGACCATGAGCAAAGACCACTTCATTATACTCTAGAGGGAAGTTCCCTGAGGAAAAATGGCCTCCCCCCACCCCTGCATGCATCTTTCCTCTACCGACCCTAATACAGAGCGCCATTTTCAAAACCAAGGATCCTGCCTCTCAGCAGGCATCATGCCTCTGCCAGTTAGGACTGCCTGATGCACGATTGTGAAGACTGGGGTTTAGATTTCAATAACCACATTACAAGCTGGGCATCCTGTACATGCCTGTGACTTCAGATCTGAGGGGGTCAAGATAGGACATATTAGTCAGGGTTCTTTCCAGGAACAGAAGGTTCTCTCAAGAATGAGTGTGTGTGTGTGTGTGTGTGTGTGTTTGTGTGTATTAGAGTGGCTTAACAGTTCAACAATTGCTGTCCACCAATGGAAGATCCAAGAATCCAGTAGTCATTCAGTCTATGAGGCTGGATGTCTAAGCTGTCTTTATTATATGTCAGAATCCCAGAGAAGTAGGCTGTAGTGCTAAGAAACGAACTTGCCTGCGAGAGTGAGGGCGAGCAGGCAAAGCACGAAAGCCCCCTTCTTCTGTCTCTTATACAGGCTGACGCCAGGTGTGGCCCAGATTAAAGGTGGATCGTCCCAGCTCACAGACCCAGGGTGAAGGTGAGTCCTGCCACTTGAAATGATGTAATTCAGAAAATCCCTCACAGGTGTAACTAGCTGCTTAGTAATTCCAGATGTGATCAAGACAACGACCAAGAACAGCTGTCACATAGGAGGATTTCTGAGGCTTGCTGGCTTCCAGCCTAGCTGAGAAGACATGAACTGCAGGTTCAGGGAAAGAGTCTTCCTCAAAGGAATTGATGGAGAGTTACAAACAAGGACACTGGACACCCTCTTCTGGCCTCTGTATGCATGGAGACAGATGTATTCACATGTGTATATACTTAACAGACAATGCACACAAGAATACATCCCCCACAGACACACATCTCTCTCTCTCTCTCTCTCTCTCTCTCTCTCTCTCTCTCTCTCTCTCTCTCTCTCACACACACACACACACACCACATACCACACACATACACATGCATCTCTCTGTCTCTGTCTCTCTCTGTCTCTCTCTGTCTCTCTGTCTCTCTCTGTCTCTCTGTCTCTGTCTCTCTCTGTCTCTCTCTGTCTCTCTCTCTCTCTCACACACACACACACACACACACACACGCCTCTGGTTCTCTATCCTTGCCTGAAAAAATGCTCAGAGGCAGGTTCACTAGCATGGTCAGCACCATTCGAGTGCATTAGGCCCTTGAAGGTCCATCAGTGACACCCACACTGACATCGGGTGCTCCTTAAGAATGGGGTTTGTGCCTACATGCCACACTCATCAGTGGCGATCGGCTCCTCTGCTTTGCTTCACTCTGACCTTTCTCTCTTCGTCTCTTTCTCTGTTAACTTGTTTGGAAAAATATCTGCATATTTGTGTAGATCCACAGATGGTTTCACAGGACTCAAAACTGGACAAAATGAGGAAGTAACAATGTCATTCTAAAAAAGACGTTCAGTAAGCATCATGAACCATGTAGGTTCTGGGCCTGTGGCCTGCAGCTGGCACTGTACCCGGCTCCCAGTGCTGCTGGCTTTCTGGCCTCGGCTCTATGTACCAAGAGAGATCCAGGAAGGGGTACTTGGTGCCTCTGTGAAAATGTGACCACGTACACAGGGCATGGCACAAACATCTTTTCACAACATGCCTGACCGTGGGGAAGCCCTGGGAGAGAGTGCCCTACATGAGAGTGTCAGCAGAGATGGGGACAGAAGCCACTCCTGTCACTAGTAGCTTGAAGACTCCCTTTCCCATTAGGTTCCAGCTCCTGTGAGGAGAGCAATTCAAGAACAAACTAGCAGGAAGTGGAGGTGGGGTCTGCTTGTTTATTGCGTGTTTGTGCGTGCAGGTGTGAGCGTGCCAGTGGCACACGTGAGAGGGCAGAGGACAACTTTTGGAAGTCAGTTCTCTACTGTTACCTGTGAGCTCCAGGCACGGAACTCGGGTTGTCCGGCTGTATGCAATTACCTTTACCCACTGGGCCATCTCATCAGCCTGCGTTGCTGCTTATTGGAAATATAAAGGGACAGAGGGTGATTGAATTCTGTTCCAATTACAATGTATTTTTTTAAAAACAGAAGGGTGTTCAGGGGCAGAATAGAGCCACACTGGAGAGTGTGAGTTCAGGCTTCCTAAGATGAGTTATGTTGAAGTGTTCTCACCGTGGGTGTGTGCAGGGTTCCCTGTGGGCATGTGCAGGGTTCACTGTGAGTGTGTGCAGGGTTCCTTGTGGGCGTGTGCAGGGTTCACTGTGAGTGTGTGCAGGGTTCCCTGTGGGAGTGTGCAGGGCTCCCTGTGGATGTGTGCAGGGCTCCCTGTGGGAGAGTGCAGGGTTCCCTGTGGGTGTGTGCAGGGATCCCTGTGGGTGTGTTCAGGGTTCCCTGTGGGAGTGTGCAGGGCTCACTGTGCGAGTGTGCAGGGCTCACTGTGCGAGTGTGCAGGGTTTGGGTGGCTCCCAGATTATGAATCTTCTTAAAAACTGCTAAGAAGCATCTTTCTCCCTTCTTTAACATTATTCAAAGAGTATAGCTTTTTTTCATGTATGATAAACTTTAATATGTCTTTCTAAATTATACTAACAAATAAATAATGATATTGCTTAAAAATAAGGAAGACAGCATATGTTTTAGCCCTCATAATATGAACTAGGATAATGGCAGTAGAAATCCAAAGGGGAAAAGGTCTTTTTTGTCACTGAAGAGAGGGAAGGTTGGGAAATTGGGACCAGGTGCATAGAAGTTCTTAAAGATTTAGAAAAGATGTACATAGAGACACCACTTAGGTCTCAGAGACTGGTGACCAGCTGGTTTCATTCATTAGGATGGAAGTGGGCAAGGAGGAGGAAGAGGTCAGAGGGCAATTTAACTGTTCATTTGACTTCCCCCAAACTGTGGGATCTTGTGTTGTATTTAGAACAGGCGTTAATGTGGACATGGCTTTCTGGCGCGTCAACAATGCTCTAATGCCCATCCAAACAATGCAGCTCCGCACTATATTACTCCACTGAGGGGGAGACTGAACACTCACACACTTCCGGAGGAATTCAGCAGGCTGTAGCCAGGTAACTGAAGGTATCTGGGCTTCCTATAGGAGAACACAAGTGTGTAGGTCAGGCTTGAATCTGTCCTTGAGTGCTGAGGTGATTCTGATATTGGCGGTCAACAAGCAATGCTTAGGAAATGCTAATTTAAGCAAACCTAAAGTTATTAATGATGCCTCCACTCTGGTCATTCACCAGGGCCGTTTGCGAGCCCTCCCACCAGTGCATACAGTCAGAGTGTGTCTACTACACGGCGAGGAGTTAAAGAATTTCTCTGTAAAAAAGCCGCAAGATGGTTTTATGAAGGGCATCGTTGACTTAGGGATGAGACAGGACTCAACATCACTAATGTTTTAGGTCATTTGCATGACAAGAATTGCTCATTTATTGTCTTGGGTTGGGGGGTCTTTAGGACAGCATATGCTGTCTCAGGGGCAAGCTGGGCTTTACCAGTGGTGTCCAATGTCCTGACTTCCTCCGCAGGATCAGTCCTATCGGGATGACCCTTTCCTTTTAACGTCCCCATGATTCCTCTTGTCCTCTATCCTGCCCCAGGAGGATATTTCAGAGTCATGGTTGTTCCCCAGAGCTTGACCACCACCTTCTGCGACCCATGACATCACAATGGGACTTGAGGCTGGGCAGCAACTGTGCCACTAAACAGTTATGAAGCCACAGTCACTTCTGACTTCTCTCCGAGACTCAGCCCCTCTGCAATGAAAACAAGACCTTCGCCTCATAGGGGCTTGCATAGATCTCTTCTGCCCATGCGCCTGGCTCATAGGGCCATAACCACCCGGTGCTCACAAGCCCCAGGGACAGTCCCAGTCAGTCTGCACTGGTGCCCTGGGACCCACAAGGGAGATTCCCCCAACAGAGAGAGGCTACTTCTCATCAGTACAGCTAGCTCCCGCTGGCCACCTTCCTCTGGCCCCCCTTGCTACACCCCCTTCCTGGCCCCCCTCACACTGATCCCCTACTCTGACCTACTTATTCTGACCACTCCACTGTTACCCCCTTTCTGACCCCCTTCATTCTGAACCTCTCACTTTGACCCCCCACTGCTAACCCCTTTATCTGATCCCCTCCCTCTAATCACCCCACTCTGATCCCCTCCCTCTGACCACCCCACTGCTACCCCCCTTTCTGAACCCCTGATCGGGCCCCCGACTCAGACACCCTCACACCCTGTCTTGCACTATCCGAATGTGAACATCTCATTGACCACCTCACTCTGGCTGGAAGGAAAAGCCAGTGCAGATGGATGGGACTAGTTCCGCTCTGAGCACTGAGACCATCTGGGCTGTTTGGTCACGCTGCATGGCTGCCTGCCCCCTTGCCAGACTAGAAGCCTTTTGGAGACTAGGGGTCAAGGAGATGCACTCCCCACTCACTGCTGACTACCAAAGAGCCAAGGGGTTGTGGCACCTATGGCAGAGGAGACTCCCAGATGTTCTTTGACCTCACAAGGGGCCACCCTTACTTCCTCTGTCCCCTGTTCTCTCTAAAGTTTGACTCTTGAAGTGTGAAACCCAACTATGAGTCTGCAGAATTTTATTTCTGGAAGTGATGGGCTTCCAAGTCCACAGTTTCATTTTTAACTGTGTTGAAGTGGAAAATCAACAGTGAAAAATCAACTTCTCTGTTCCAGACCATACCAGGTTTGACCCTGCCTGGAAAGAGGCCAGGTCCTCGCATAGGCCAGGGTCTTGGCCTGAGCATCTGCCCAGGGGCAGAAGAGACAGAGTTTTGTCTTTGTGGGCGCTGCTTCATGAGTGTCCTTGTACGCATATCCAAAATCCTATGACATAAATTGTTTCTTAGACATATAGACAAGTTGCTCATCAGAGAAGTTAAGAAGCACTCACCCGAGAACGCCAATCAAAACAATGTCCACCTTACACCTTTACTTAGATGCTCTGTCCAGCTCTTTGTTTTTGTGCCCTGACGCTTTCAAAGCTCTTATAATTTATGACCCATTTTTTTACTGTGAAAATTTTTTGTTCATTTTCCTAGTTGTGCTCTTTATATATTATGGAAATTAACCATTTTAAAAAATGTTATATTTTTCTTAATGGCCATGGAATATATATGACATGCAAGCAGAAAAAGTGATTTTCTGGGTGGGAAGGAGATCAAAAAGAGGAATGCAGGAAGCATAGAGGAGGACAGTGGAGAAGAAGGGTGAACTGAGACAGTGCATGGGACACTGGGGAGACAATGCACAGGACAATGGGGAGACAATGCACGGGACAATAAGGGAGACAATGCACGGGACAATGGGGAGACGATGCATGGGAGAGTGGGGAGACAATGCACAGGACACTGGGGAGGCAATGCACAGGACAGTGGGGAGACAATGCACAGGACAGTGGGGAGACAATGCACAGGACACTGGGGAGGCAATGCATGGGACCGTGGGGAGACAATGCACGGGACAATAAGGGAGACAATGCACAGGACAATGGGGAGACGATGCATGGGAGAGTGGGGAGACAATGCACGGGACAATAAGGGAGACAATGCACGAGACAGTGGGGAGACAATGCACGGGACCGTGGGGAGACAATGCACAGGACACTGGGGAGACAATGCACGGGACAATGGGGAGACAATGCACGAGACAGTGGGGAGACAATGCACGAGACAGTGGGGAGACAATGCACAGGACACTGGGGAGACAATGCACGGGACAATGGGGAGACAATGCTCGGGACAATGGGGAGACAATGCACGAGACAGTGGGGAGACAATGCACGAGACAGTGGGGAGACAATGCACAGGACACTGGGGAGACAATGCACGGGACAATGGGGAGACAATGCTCGGGACAATGGGGAGACAATGCACAGGACAGTAGGGAGTCAATGCATGGGATGGGGGAAGAAGGGTGAAACCCATTGCTTTGGTAAAAATTTTGTTCTTTAAATTGAAGACCCAGATATTAATCCACACACCTTTGAACACTTTATTTTTGACAAAAGAGCAAAAAATATAAAATGGAAAAAAGAAATTTAACAAATGGTGATGTCATAACTGGATATCAACATGTAGAAGAATGAAAATAGATCCATGCATATCACCATGCACAAAACTCAAGTCTAAATGGATCAAAGACCTCAACAGAAAGCCAGCCACACTGAACCTCATAGAATAAAAAATGGGAAGTACACTTGAACGCATTGGTACAGGAGACCACTTCCTAAATATAACCCCAGTAGCACAGCCACTGAGAGAAACAATTAATAAATGGAACCTTCTGAAACTAAAAAGCTTCTGTAAAGCAAAGGACATGGTCAACATGACAAAACAGCAGCCTACAGAATGGGAAAAGAACTTCACCAACCCCACATCAGACAGAGGTCTAATCTCCAAAATATACAAAGAGTTCAAGAAATTGGTCATCAAAAGAACAAATAATCCAATAAAAAATGGAGTATAGATCTAAACAGAGAACTCTTAACGGAGGAATCTAAAATGGCTGAAAGACACTTAAGGAAATGCTCAACATCCTTAGCCATCAGAGAAGTGCAAATTAAAACAACTCTGAGATTCCATCTTACACCTGTAAGAATGACCAAGATCAAAAACACTGATGACAACTTATGCTGGAGGTTGTGGGGTAAAGGGAACACTCCTGCATTGCTGGTGGGAGTGCAAGCTGGTACAGCTCTTCTAGATATCAGTGTGGCAATTTCTTAGAAAATTAGGAAACAACCTTTCTCAAGATCTAGCAATATCATTATTGGGTATATACGAAAAGGATGCTCAATTGTACCACAAGGACATGTGTTCAGATATGTTCATTGCAGCATTATTTGTCATATCCAGAACTTGGAAACAACCTAAATGTCCCTTGACAGAAGAATGGATAAGAAAAATGTGGTTCATTTACACAATGGAGTACTACACAACAGAAAAAATTAATGGCATCTTGAAATTTGCAGGCAAATGGATGGAGCTATAAAACATCATATTGAGTGAGGTAACCCAGACCCAGAAAGACAAATATCATATGTACTCATTCATAAGTGGCTTTTAGACATAAAGCAAAGAAAACCAGCCTACAGATCACAATTCCAGAGAACCTAGACAATGAGGACCCTAAGAGGGACATACATGGATCTACCTACATGGGAAGTAGAAAAAGACAAGCTCTCCTGAGTAAATTGGAAGCATGGGGACCATGGGTGGGGGTAGAAGGGGAGGGGAGAAACAGGGAGGGGCGCAGAGAAAAATGTAGAGCACAATAATATCAATAAAAAAGAATGATAACAAAAAAATTGTTCTTGATTGTCTTTTTCAAACAAAACTTCACGTCTTCCTTTCTGGTTAGCCGAACTCTGATATGGTCAAACAGCTCCTGGGTTTTGCTTAGACATTCTTTCCTACTCCGATACCATGCGTATTAAATACTAAAACAGGTCACTTTTTCCTCTGGTTCTGTCAGTTTTTGCAGCTGCAGCTGATACACCAGGTTGCTGACCAATTGCCACACTGCAATTTATGAAAAAGTTCATTTTTTTTCTGAAGTCTGTCCCCTTTTTGCGTAAGGTCAATGGTGTTCCAGAGAGTGACACCTTCAGGTCCTTTGGCCTATACACACATGCACACACACGCGCTATACACACACAAAACACTTTTGATAGCATTTTTAACGCACTTATTAAATTTATAAATTCATCTAGAGGCAGGCGACAGCATTTTAGCATTGGGTTTTCTTGTGCAAATCATTTTTCACCATTTGAGTTGAGGCTTGATTTTTTGTTGCATTTATTCTTAGGCATTTCGTCTCTTTGTTTGCAATACTAGTGAGATGGTTTATTATAGTATATGTATTATATTTCAAATTGATAACTGTTTCCATTAAGAAGCTGCAGTTGCATTTTATTTTGTTGTCAACCTCCTCACATTTTCCTCATATTTTTATTATATTTCAGTTCTTTTATTTACTTCTAGCTTCTTAGGTCTGTAATTATATAGGCTGGCAATAGTAATTTCTTTGGGAATGATCACTTCAGATATTACACCATTAAACTGTCTTCTTTGCTGCCTTCAAATCTAGATCCTCATCATCTGCATTCCCTTCTCTCTGTGGGAGCGGCCTCCATTAGTACTCCCACGGTGCTCCTGGCCTGCACAGCCTGTATGCCCAGAAGCCCTCGTTCCTTCACAGTGGTAAGGCCTGAGGCTCGCACCTGAAGTAACTGACATACCTCATCCTCTTCTAGATTTAGCTACAGTTAGAAATAGTCATGTGACCCAATTTGGGGTACAGTGCAGGTCACTCTCCCTGTGTTGGGTTAAGGAAGTGTCAGTATTTATGGCTATATCTGGCAGCAGAGAGGCTGTGTTGATGGCGCCACTGAGCTGCGGACTAAACCACTGGCGATGGTCATGGGGCAGCTGAGCATCAGGGTCCCTATTGTTTTAACTAAACCACCTGAACCGAGAATAAACATTATTCGACCGCAGTGTCTTTTTAATGGAGGTCTCAATTGTGCATACCCTTGGTAATGTGTGATTTTCCTTTAACTATGCTAAGATCTTGGGGGAGGGGGTCAGGGCAACGTGACTCCCTAACTGACAGATTTTAAGTTCTTCCCTACCCCCATCCCCACCTAGGCTGCTGTGAGCAGAGGACTATCAGTCACGTGGGCAAATCTCCATCACACCAGTCCAGCTGCATTGAATATTTCACAGATACACAGTTCTCTAAAGGAACAGAACCCTAGGACAGATAGTGAAAGAGGGTTCATTATACAAGCTGTAATACGCAGTCAGGTAGATGGTCTGGGTCATGCCAACAGTGACTGACTCGTACTGGAAACACTGAGAATCTGGTGGTTGATTGGTTCATGAGGCTGGAGGTCATGGCAGTCCTAGTCTGGCGATGGCGGCCAGCAGGGAGGATTCCTGGAGAGCCTCTGCTGTTCAATCATTATGGGAAGCTGTTTCTAATATGAAGGAACTAGTGGTGGCAGCAACAGAGTAGATGAACTTGCCAGCAAGAGTGAAGGACACTTTTCTTCCTTGTCCCTTTATCTGAGATGCTACCAGAAGGTGCCACTCACATATAAGGTGAGCTTCCCACTTCAATTAAGGCAACTAAGACATCAACACCCCCTCCCCAGATATGCCCACAGACCAACCTAAGGAAAACAATTTCTCATTGAGACTGTCTTCCAAGGTGATTCTAAGCTGTTTCGAGTTGATGACAACTCACTCTCACAGATGCCTTGAACCCGAGCAACAGACACAGCTGATTGCTGCTGAAGCATGCCTCTGCTTCTATAGGGTCCTATCCCAGACAAGAGTTTGCTTCTGCTTGACTTTATTGTCTGAGTGCATTGCCAGGCCCTCTGGTAGACATAACAAAACCAGACACGCTTGCCTTGAGTCTGACGCTGGGAGAAAACACTCATCATTATCATTTTGTGTGATATTTAATGCAAATTTTGAGAGCTGCCTTTTAACTGGTCAAAGAATTTTCCTTTCGTAACAAATTTGTTGAGTATCAATTAGATTATGGGCTTTTTTGTATCTGAAACAACCATATGATTTGTCTTTAGTACTTTACATACATACATACACACACATCACACACACACACACACCACACACATACACCACACACACACACACACACACACACATATATATACACACACCCACAATATAATTCTTTATTGAGTCTGGAAATTTCGCATCATGCACCCCAATCCTGGTCACTTCCCAGTCACTCTGTGTCTGCCCCTCACTCCTGAAATGTTTTCTCTAAAAAATTTAATTAAAAACAAAACAAACAAACAAATTAAACACCCCCATTTTTTGTCTTGTCCACCTCCCCAACTCTTCTTCGTCACAATGGCTTCGGGAGCTGAGGTGTGACACACGGTTCACCCTTTTGTCCAATCAGCCCCACCTACTAATGTTCATCGCAGTGAGTCTGGTCTGGTCCAAGGTCTCTGGCCTCTGGCTCACATCATCACTGGAGCCTCACCAAAACTCCTCTCAGATATCCTGCTGCTGCCCTGAGTCATGGAGATCCCGGGGCTGTTGTTCTGCAGGACCTGTCCTTTCGTGTGCACCAGCAGGTCCATAGATGGGGTAGATGTTAGGGTGGGCCAACCCAAGGTGCAGGAGGTGGGCCTGAGTGGTCAGTCTGGGCTCATTGGACTACCCTCCTCGGGTGAGGGACAAAGCCAGCTCTCCTATGCCCATGCCATGAGAGCCCGTTCTCCCATGCTCATGGTGAGGGGTGGGGCCATCCCTCTAGAGTTTGGTGGCCAGCTCTCTAATGGGAAGTAAGGCCAGCTCTTCTGCTGCAGCATCCAGTGAGAGGCAATGCCAGTTATCCCAGGGCCTGTGAAGGGCAGGGCCAGCTCAGCACTGTCCTTGAATTTCAACATACCTGGTTCCTATGGCCTTCTGTGGTAACACAGGCTTTGGACATCAACACAGACTCCAGCTGCAGCAAGATCACAGATCCAGACATGATCCTCTGGCCTGGATGTCACCGTGGTCCTGGTGGCAGCACAGGCCACCCAGATCAGTATGGCCCCTGTCTCAGCATAGGCCTCAAACACCAACATGGCCCCAGGTGGCAACCCAGACCTATGACATTGGCATGGCCTTCAGTGGTATCGGGAGCCTTGGTCATGACCACAGACTCTGGCTGCAGCAGGGCCATGGACCCAGACAAGGCCCTTGGCTGCATCTTGGGCCTGGATATCACCATGGCCCTGGGTGACAGCAGAGGTCATTCAGATTAGTATGTCCCCAGCAACAGCATGACTCTCAGACACCAACATGGGCTCAGGTGGCTGACCAGACCCCAGGCATTCACATGGCCTCAGTGGTTACTGAAGCCATGGACATCAACACAGACCCCAGTTACTATAGGGTCAGGGACCCTGACATGACCTTTGGCAGCAGCACAGGCTGGGATGTCATCAAGGTCCTGGGTAGCAATGCAGGCCATGCAAATCATCATGGCCCAGGCAGTAATATCACCCTTGTACACCAATTTGGCCACAGGTAGCAGTCCAGACCTCAGGTATCCTTGTGGCCTTTGGTGACAACATGGGTCATGGATGTCAACACAGATCCTGGCTGTGGCAGAACCAAGGAATTTGACATTTTTTAAAATTTAGAAGAGAGTAAAAAAAAATAGTAGAAAAGAAGGCAAGTCTGAGAGAAAAATCTTTGTAGACCGTGTGTGTAAAAAAGAACTTTCAAAACTCACCAATAAGAAAACTCAGCACCTAATTTAGATACTAAACTAAAAACAGTGTCTGGAGACAGAGGTGGCTCAGTGGCAAACGGTAATTGTCAAGCCTGATGACCTGAGTTCAATTCCTAGACCCCACATGGTGGACGGAGAGAACCAACTCCCTCAAGTTACCCTTTGACCTCCACGCACGTCCTGTGATGTGAGTGCATCTCCCAGATACATAATGCATGTTTTAAACTACTTTTTAAAGGATGGTATCTAGATGGTGTATAAAGAGATATGGGTAAGAGCCAGAGAGTGGAGAGGGGTGCTGTGAAATGCTGTGCGCGCGCACACACACACACACACACACACACACACACACACACACACGAGGGCCTCACTGGGAAGACAGGAGTCAGCAAGAATGGAGAGGCATGAGAAAGGGTAATAGGGGTGGATACCATCATAATACATTCTATACTTATATGTGATGGTCAAACAATAAAGAAGGGTAGGCAAGATGGCACAGCAGATAAAGGTGCTTCCTACCAAGACTGGTGACCTAAATTTGATCTCTGGAACCCACATAAAGGATAGAACTGACTCTTTTGACCACTACAAGCACACTATGGAACATACACCCCTCACACATGTCATACACACAGATACAACAATAATAAATCCATAATAATAAATTAACTCAAGTTTTCAGATACTTTAGGAGGGACTTCTCTAAAGCAAAATCTTGAGGTTTTTAGCATGTCTGATTAGTTGAAACCTAGTATTTGTTATCTAAAACATTTGACGGAGCATTCTGTCAAACTTAAGGGTGGATTCATAGTAATAAAAGTAATGGGAAGAAACAAGCCAAGTATTCCAGGAAAACCTATGCAAGAGAGGAAAAACAGTCCCAGCTAACACTCGCACTGAGCTGTGTACACAGGTGTGTGGCCAGGGCAACCTCGGCACTGACTACAGATTTATAAACCAGTTACCTGCTGGGAAAGCAGGAAAAAGAGTGAGCCATCCACAGCTCCATCTTCCATGCAAGGAATCGACAGATTCCTGAAGCCGCCTGTCCACATTTGAGAGTGTGTGCAGGAGTGTGTACCTGCCCGTGGCAGCAAGAAGTCAACCTCAAGTGGCGGTGTGCAGGGACCACTCACTTTTACTCACTGAACCATCTCACTGCTTCCATCATTCAGAAATTCCGACACTTAAGTTGGGCGGTGGTGGTGTCTGTCACCTTAAATCTCAGCACTCACAGTGAAGGAGGAGGCAGGCAGATCTCTGTGAATTTGAGGCAGCCTGGTCTAAAGAGCAAGTTCCAGAACAGCCAAAGAAACCCAGAGAAAGCTTGCCTTGAGAAACAAATGAGCAGCAAAATAATCCCACACTGAAATTTTTATTTACTTATTTATGTTGAATGTGGGGGAAGGGGGCTTGAATTTGCCACAGTGCATGTATGGGACCAAGGACTACTTGTGGGAACTGGTTCTCTCTTTACCACAAAGGGCTCAGGAATGGAACTCCGGTCATCAGACACCTTGGTTTTTGAGACAGCCTCTCACTGGCCTGGCGCTCACATGGTAGACTCTGCTGGCGAGCTAGTGATCGCAGGAATCTGCCTGTCTCCACTCCCCAGCACTCGGATAATGTGTGTGTGCATCACCACTTCAGGCGTTTTTACATGGGTGCTAGAAAAGTAACGCAAGTAATCAGGTCTGGGAGGCAAGCCCTCGACCACATGAGCAAACACCTCAGCTGCAGCAGATAGCTAGATAGATAGATAGCTAGATAGCTAGATAGATAGATAGATGATAGATAGATAGATACATAGATACATAGATAGATGACAGATGAATGGATGGATGATAGATGATAGACACACAGATGATAGATAGATAGATAGATAGATAGATAGATAGATAGATAGATAGATAGATAGATAGATAGATAGATAGACACAGATAGATAGGTGATAGATAGAAGATAGATAGATAGATAGATAGATAGATAGATAGATAGATAGATAGATAGATATATGATAGATAGATAGATAGATAGATAGATAGATAGATAGATAATAGATAGATGATAGATAGATAGATAGATAGATAGATAGATAGATAGATAGATAGATAGCTTTCTTCTTCTGCAGGCCATGACATCACATGACATAGAATTGCAGTGAGGAATCTGAGTCAGCTTCTAGTCCAGCCTGCCCCAGCAAGTGCTGACTGTAGCTGCCCCCTTCTTGTCCTGGGAGATGACTTTAAAAACACGTTTCAGAATGGAGCACACCAAAATGCAATGATTTCAGCTCCCTCCACCCAGCTCTTCAAAACTCCGCATCAGGACTTTTTGCTTCCCTCCTTGTTTGTAATTATTTTGCACAACCATCATCAACTAACTCTACTCGGCTCTCCGAGATGGCACAAGAGGGATAATAATAGCCTGGGAACTTTGTGGACTAACAACAAAACTCTGCATTTGGGTTTTACACGGTTTCGCCATCCTCAGTACAGTTCCCAGAATTGTGAGTCCCCAGACTTCAGTCTCATACAAGAGAAAGAAGTAGGGTCAGGCAAAATGATGGCGGGGCTCAAGCTGTGTGGTGTGATATCTGTGTACACGTGTGTGGTATGTGTGTATGTGGCGTGTGTGTGATGTATGTGGTATGTGTGTCTAGGTGTATATGTGTGGTGTGTGTATGTGGTATGTATGTGGTGTGTGTGTGGTATGTGTGTGTGGTGTGTGTGGTATGTGTGATGTATGTGTATGTCTCGTGTGCATGTGGTGTGTGTGTGGTGTATGTATGTGTGTGTGATGTGTGTGTCTGTATGTCTGTGTGTGGTGTGTGTGTGAATGTGGTGTGTGTGAATGTGGTGTGTGGATATATATGTGTGTGGTGTGTGTATGTGGTTTGTGTGGTGTGTGTGGTGTTTATGTGTGGTGTGTGTATGTGTGTGGTGTGTGTATGTGTGTGTGGTGTATGTGTATGTAGGTGCATGTGTGTGTGTGTGGTCTGTGGTGTGTGTGTATGTGTGTGTATGGTGTATGTGTGTAGGTGCATGTGTGTGTGTGTGGTCTGTCATGTGTGTGTATGTGTGTGGTGTGTGTGTATGTAGGTGCATGTGTGTATGTGTGTGGTCTGTGGTGTGTGTATGTGTGGTGTGTCTGTGTGTTTGTGGTCTGTGTGTGTGTGGTGTGTGTGATCTGTGGTGTGTGTGGGTGTGGAGGTGTCTGTGTATTTGTGGTTTGTGTGGTATGTGGTGTTTGTGTGTGTGTATGTGTGTATGTGTTTGGTGTGTGTATGGATGTGTGTAGTGTATGTGTATGCAGGTGCATGTGTGTGATCTGTGGTATGTGTGTGTATGCAGGTGCATGTGTTTGTGTGTGTGTGATGTGTGTGTGTATGCAGATGCATGTGTGGGGGGAAGAAGACAACAGTCTCAGGAGTCTTTCCTCAGGTGCCGTTCATCTTGTTTCTTTGACTAGGCTGGCTGGTTACCAGCCCCCAGTGACCTGCCACTTCTGCCTCCCCAATGCTTAGATTACAGGGACACACACTACACCAACATTTTTACGTGTGTTCTGGGGATTGAACTGAGGGTTTTGTTCTTGCAAGAGAAGCACTTTACCAACCGAGCCATTTCCCTAGCTTCCTCTGCTGTCTATTATTTATTTCCCACTCAAAAATGTTTAAAATGGGGAGTTAAGGGGACAGCTGTAAAGTCTATCTGCATGTATTTGTTTCCCGACAGGGAGAGAGGAGTGAGGAGGCACAGCCTCAGCCATGCCGTCAGACCCTCATATCTCTCCTCTGCATTAATTTAATGAGTTGATAGCCCAGGTTCCCTATGAAAGTGTGTGATTCTTGTGTGTACGTTAGTGTGTGTGGGTATGGGGGTGTGCCTGTACATGTGGTATGGGTGTGCAGGTCACAGGACAATTTAGCTGTCATTCCTCAAGTGCCATCCACCCTGTACTTATGCTGAGTTTACATTTTTCAGCTAAGATGTCTGGCCAGCAAGCCCCGGGGATGTTCCTATCTCCAACTTCCCAGTCCTGGGATTACAAATGCTCTCTCTCCTACACTCAGGATTTTTTTTAAAAAACCACTGATTCTGGGAATTGAACTCAGGTCCTCCTGTTCATGCAGCAAGCCCTTTACTGACTGAGCCATCCCCAACAGGCAGGGAAAGTATGCTGTTTTTGAGATAATGCATGTTTCCTTAGAGTCTTCAAGGGATTGCATTTTCTTCAACTTAAAAAAAATATTTATTTATTTGTGCATATGTGTGTCAGTGTGAGGATATCCATGTGTGGGGGGGATACTCTTACCAAAAGAGCACATCAAATGCTTCCTCTAGCACTCTCTGCCTATTCCTTAGAGTCAGAACCCTGCGGCTTGGGTTTTCTTGACTAGTCTGGAAGCTAACGATCCCTAATTATCCCCCTAGCTCTGCTCCCCATCAGAACCAAGATTACAGGCATTTTCAGGAATATCTGGCTTTTTGTGTGAGTGCAGGAATCTGAACCCCAGCCTTCATGATGGAGTAAGTGCTCCTAACTGCTGAGGTGACTTCCCAGCCCTGGAGGTCATTTTAGTTGGACTAAAACAGGCCTCGGGTCTCCAGAATGCCCATCTGGTTTTTTGTTTTGTTTTGTTTTGTTATGAGACAAAGTCTTACTATGTAGCCCCTGGCTGACCTGAAACTCACTATGTAGGCAAGGCTGGCCTCAACCCCTCCTTCCCAGTGCTGACACCAAAGGTGAATGCTGTCACACCCTGCGCAGCACACTCTTCTGGTTGGTCTCGGAGACCTTTTCCTCCTGCCCTTTATGCTGGGGCACACACAATCCGGGGACACTGGAAAGTTTCATGGTGGCTGCTTCTTGGAACATGGCTATTTCTCAAGTTCCTTAGCTCTGAAGTTCTGCCTGAACT
Organism: Chionomys nivalis; assembly: GCF_950005125.1. Classification (NCBI taxonomy): domain Eukaryota; kingdom Metazoa; phylum Chordata; class Mammalia; order Rodentia; family Cricetidae; genus Chionomys; species Chionomys nivalis. The sequence continues at coordinate 98,809,944 of NC_080090.1, forward strand.
GGAGTAAAGTCCTGAAGTTTGTGTTTCTTCTCTGTGGGGAGCTCCCAGTTTAGTGGGGATCCCCAAAAGTACCAACACAGGGTTGCTTATCCTAAGGGGAATCTGGGTGCAGCACACATATCTGGGCAGGTTGAAGCATGGAACTGCTTCTCCTAGGAGGTGGGTGGCGTGCAAGATGCCTCGGGATGGGGCTTAACGATCAAGTGATAGGGCCAATCTTTTGACATTGAGGAAGACATTGTAGTCCATAACACTGACTTGAGAATGGAATTGAGATTTAAGAAAAATTGTAACAAATCTCATTGTTTTAAGTAAATTTATAGTTTGCACTGAGGGGCATTCTTAGCTGTGCTGAGGCACAAGTGCTTTGGGGCAGTGGCTGGACACACTTGTGAGACTGAGGAATGGGGTCTCTGCACTGGCTGGTTTTTGTTAACTTGACACAAACCTAGACACACTTGGGAAGAGGCAGTCTCAGTTGAGGAACTACCTGCAGCAGATTGGCCTGTCAGAGTGTCTTCTGTGGGAAGTTTTCTTGATTAATGGTTGATATGGGAAAAATTTTGTCTCTCCCTTCCTCTCCCCTCCCCTCCCTCCCCTCCCCTCCCCTCCCGTCCCCTCTCCTCTCCTCTCCTCCCCTTTCTCCTCTCCTCCCTTCCCCTCTGTTGGGAGATATTTTATTACACTATGTAAGGTTGTATAACTATGATTGGTTTAATAAAAAGCTAAATGACCAATAGCTAGGCAGGAAGAGGGTAGGTGGGACTTCCAGGCAGTGAGAGGAAGAAGAGATAAATCTAGGCATGGGAGAGATGCCAGAGTACTCAGAGAGGAAAGAGTACGGTGGCAAAAAGGTAAAATGCCATGAGGCAAAACATAGACTAATATAAATGGGTGGATTAATATAAACGGGTTGACTTTAGTTATAAGAGCTAGTGAGACAAGCCTAAGCTATAGGCTGAGCTTGCATAATTAATAACAAGTCTCTGTGTCGTTTTCTGTGAGCTAGTAGCTGGAAAAAATTTCATCTACACATGACATGCAATATGGGGATTCAAATATCCAAACACAGAGCTTAGAAAGTTAAGAAAAGTTCTGGATAAGGAGCCAGATGTAGCTTTCTAGTCCTGCAGTCTCTCAGGCAGGCTGGTGCTCAGCGGCATACAGAGGCATGGCCATCAGCTGCCACCTGCAGGCCGGAGCCAGCCACCAGCACCACACACCAGTGCCACAGGCTAAGCTGAGCTACATGGTGGCTAACATGGCAATTTAAGATTTGTCTCATGTGGTCAGAGAATGCTGCAGGTACTTAGTTAAGCAGTCTAAACTGAGAAAAACTTTTAAACAGGCACAGTAAAAACGCGTATAGACAATCATAGAAAAAAGTCAATATATTTAAAATAATAGTAAAGTCTTCAAAGAGAAAGTAATAAAAAGTAAGCCGCATAAAGAGGGGAAATATACAGGGAGCCTGGAGACTGTATGGTATTTTGTTGACTTTGAATTTTTTGAATGCCAATGAGTGAATAGCAACTGCTGAGAGACATTGAGTTATGTATGGAAGGGACTGCTGAATTAAACCAGCCTATATACTTTAGGGATGTCTTGGATTCAGAATGAAAGTCAAAAATATGTTGCATTGGCAGAGAGGTTGTGCTTTTGTTTTCATAGAAAATGAAAAACTATGGACTCCTTCAAAGCTAGTTGAGATTAGATTTGACTCAGGAAGACCTCCTGAAATTTTTGACTACACACCTGTAAAAAAAGAGCCAGGCAGTGGGGGTGCATACCTTTAATCCCAGCACTTGGGAGGCAGAAGCAGGTGAATCTCTGTGAGTTCAAGGTCAGCCTGGTAACAAAGCTAGTTCCAGGACAGCTAGGCATACATAGGGAAGCCCAATCTTAAAACAAAAAAGAAAAAGAAAGAAAGGAGAGAGAGACAGAGAGAGAGAGAGACAGAGAGACAGAGAGACAGAGAGAAAGACTACAAGACAGGTCATATATATATTTTACCTGCTCAAACATAAAACAAAAGATTGTTTTTGACTTGCTTGTGTATAACACACAGTCCATACTTGTGTTAATGCATATATGTGTCTTTCCTTTGAAAGTTGGTGTGTTTTCAGAGCAAGGGGACCAGACACCAATGAAAGTGGGTATCCCAAGTGATCCAGCCACTCAGAGTGCCTCTCTTGCAGTTTCTTCAGAGTTCTGCATTCAAAACAACTTTAAGACTGCTGGCTGAGATTGTCCAGCCTCACAGACTATTTTAGCCAGGACTGCAGAAAAGCCTTGTGCTTTCCCATTGTACAGAGATTGGACAACAAATATTATGGCTCACTCTTCCAGGACTTGAACACCATCTTAATTTTCTCAGGGTCCCCCAAAGATGCCATCAACTTCCAGACAACAGGTAGCAGTTTAGAGAACATGACACCCGCAATCCCAAGAGGTAGTGTAAGTGGTTTTTGGTCATTCAGTGGGTTATGGATGTTTGTCATCATTTAGGGGGGTTGGTTACAAATTGTTGCTTGTCATGGTCAGGAAGAAAGCTGAACAAAGGAGATTAGACTCAGGGATTGTTTTCTGAAGGAGAAAATGGGGGGGGGGGATATAGTAAAGAAATGGTGAGATAAAAGAGTGGATTGTTGAGTCTACTTTTGAACAACAACTAGTCTCAAATATTTTACATTGGTGTGGATTTTTGTATATTGATAGAAATTTAAGCTTAGTTTTGTTATACTGTATATATATTTATACTCTTGTTTAAGGTATTGTACCTATGCAACTCATTTAAAAATATAATGTATAATTAATAAATACAGATTAGTAAACAGTTGTCTGTAATAATCAAACCTGTAGTCATGTTAGGTATGTTTTCATGCTCAAACAGAGATATTTTAAATAGATGGCCTTTAAACACTTTGAACACCTATAGAATATGTATGTTATTTAAAATATTTTAATAACATAAGACTTTTTATGACAGTGAGACACATCTGCTCCTGGAAGCACCAATTCACTTCAAAGAATTATGGGCATCAAAGAACCTCCATTTGGAGTTTGCTTTTATTGTGGCAAAGTTGTTTTGATTGTTGATAATATGCTGTCCAAACTGGACAAGTGAGCGACATACAAAAAGTGACTGCTGAACTTTGCCCAGACAAGGTAGGACAGTCCTTTAAAATTCCTATTTTTATGGAAAAGTTTGTCAGATATTCTAAGTGTTTAGGCTAAAGGTGGATATCCCAATGTTGCAAAGAAAGCTTGGGTGACTGACCAGGCAGCCAGATGTTTCTACCATTTCTACAGTTGTGGAAGTTGTTTGCTCTACACTTCCTATTTACTCAGGTAGTGTTATATCCTTCACAGGTCTCTAATGGGGCTGAAGATGAGATAGTGATAGTTATAGTGTTCCTTGTTACCAAATTCAAAAAAAGAAACTCACAAAAGAGATATAAATTTCTTAAGAATGAGAGACATAATTGTTTATCTAAAATATTATTTGAAGTCTAAAAATTTAGTTTTGGATATGCAATACAAATATGATAAAAAATGGTTATGTATAAAACTTTGAACTCATCAAAGTAAGATATATAATAATTTCTCCAAAAGTGCCAAATACAAATGGACTGGATATTTTAAATGTAATTCTCACCTGATAACTGTTCTTATTTTATATTGTTTCACTATTTTAGAGTTAAAACTCTTTTCTTTTTTTAGACAAAAAGAAGGAAATGTTGTGAGATATTTTATTACAGATATGTCACTGTGATTGGCTTAACAAACAGCCAGTAGTTAGGCAGGAAGTGGTTAGGCTGGACTTCCAGGCAGAGAAAGAGGAAGAGGAGATGAATTTAGGAATGGGAGAGACACCAGAGGACAAAGAGAGGAAGCAAGAGGAAAGAGCAAGACGGAAGAGAGATAAAAAACAAAGCAAAGCAAAACATAGATTAATATAAATGGGTTGATTTAATTAATAAGATCTAGTGGGACAAGCCTAAGCTATAGGCTGAGCTTCCGTAATTAATAAGCCTACGTGCCATTTTTTGTGAGTTGGTAGCCCAAAGAAAAATTCATCTGCACCCCTCCCTTCCTCTCCTTCCATCTCCTCCTTCCCTCCATTCCATTCCCCTCTTCTTCTCTCCTCTTTCCCTTTTCCTTTTGCAGTGCCAGAGATGGAAGCCAGATTCTCAGCCTCTATGGACACTGTACTACCTCCCCCAGCCTTACTCACTGTAGCTCTCATGTGCTGGCCTGCAATACACTGTGAATAACATCAACAGGAATAATTTAATTTAATGATTAATAATTAATTTAGTTAATAATTTAATTTATGATGATGAGAAGGAAATGACCAGAAGATCACTGGGAATCAGAATTTCCAGTCAGATGGAGGAAACAGGCTTGAGAAATGGGGGTTAGAGGCATGCAGGACCTACAGTGTGTGGCTGCCATTCCTGCTGCCTGTGCCTGAGGAGTGGATAGGACCAACTGCTGCCCCCTTTCTTGGTGTATGGCAGTTCCTACCTTTCCTTTAAGGAAGTGTGGTGTTTCCAGGGGTCACAGGCTTTACCTATTAACAAAAGATGTTGGGAATTCGCTCCCTAGTTCCTCAGTATTAATGTAACATGGTCTCTGCTTCTGTTGATCCTCCAGAGGTGAGGAAGATCCTAGCCATAGGAATGGGGCTTAAAGATCTATATCTATCTATCTATCTATCTATCTATCTATCTATCTATCCAGATATCTATCTATCTATCATAGATGAGAGCACTGTCTGCATGTCTTCATAAGTGCCAGAAGAAGGAATCAGATCCCATTATAGATGGTGGTGAACCACCATGTAGTTGCTGGGAATTGAACTTATGACCTTTGGAAGAGCAGCCAGTGCTCTTAACCACTGAACCGTCTCTCCAGCCCATCTCTCCAGCTCCAGGAATAGGTCTTAAATAACCTCCAATGTCCTCCCATTGTGGAAACAACTGGGAAAAAACCCTCCTCATTGGAGGACCTTTGGAACAGTCTTGACGTGACACATCTCTGAAGAGAGAAAGAGGGCTGTCTCTGAAGCTTGCCTTGGGGTGACACCTTATCCAGCCTCCTTTGGTATTTGTTCCTGATATTGTAGTCTTTTTAGAAAGGTTTATGTTGTTGTTGTTGTTGTTGTTAACTATTCTACTATTAAAACAAAGCAAAACCAAAAACCTTACTAGGCTAAGAAGATAGCTTGGTTGATAAAGTGCTTGCCTTGCAAGCATGAGGACCTGAGTACCATTCCCCAGAATCCACGTTTTAAAATTGGCCCATGCTTATAATCCTGATGCTGAGGAAACAAAGACAAGCAGATCCCTGGAGTTTGTTGGCCCATCAGCCTGTCCCATTGGTGAGTTCTAAGCCAGTGGGAGATGCTGTCTTCAAAAACAACATGGATAGTACCTAAGGAACGACACCCGAGGATCTCCTCTGACTTCCACACACAAACACACATGTACCTAAAGACACATGAACATGCAAACACACACATTTATTTCAGAAATTGGGAACTCTTAGCAAAAGATCAATAATGTTGGCTTGTGAATTGGGTACTTAATAAAATCTTGGGGAGTGGCTCAACATACTTGTTCAGTACTCTGATCTCCACTTCCTGGTGTGCCTCCACTACCTTGATGGGAGACTCATAGAGGGGGTTCCTTAGACAAAGCCAAGGGAAGTCCAGAGTCATCAGGCACGTGAACCTAAGAGGTGATCAGGAAGAGAGAGGTTCCCAGAACCTGGAAGTCCCTCTAGCAGAGTGTAAATATGTGCAACAGAAATGAAATTTAGCTAACTTGACAAAAGGAAATTACTGCAATTGTTCTGGGGAGTTCCACATGACAGAAAGAACCGAGCTTAGGAAGGAAAGGAGCAGGTCACAGCAGAGGGCAGGAAACTAGGCAGCCCAAGGTCAGGTGGCAGGAATGACTCAGTCAGCACAAGCTGCTGGGAAGAAAAGCTTTTAGAGGGGTGTCTTTGGAGGGAATTAACACCAGTAGGGGGTCACGCCCATAGCAACAGCTCTCCTTGCTGGGCCAGTTCTGATTCCTTGTAGGGCTGTCATAGACTGATTGACAGTGAGGAAGATGGATAGATTGTCCTCTCTCTCTCTCTCCCTCCCTCCACCTCCCTCTCTTCTTCCCTTCCTCCTTCCCTCCCTTTCTTGAAATAGTTTCATGTAACCAAGGCTAGCCTTGTCACGTGGGAGTACAGGTACACACAACACACCCAGTTTATGCAGTACTCTGAGCTGATCTGAGGATCTTGTACACGTTAGGCAAGCACTCTACCTACTAAGCTTTATCTGGAGTGGAAAAGAGGCGATTCTGATCAAGGAAATGAGGAGACTCTTAGAAGGGGAGATGCTGGGATGGATGCTGGGCAGCACCCAGACCTGTAGTGTCAGCTGGTTGTTGCAGCCTCAGGCAAGGAGGCAGCCACATCGTCGTCTGTTTTGGAAGCCTGAGCACCTCTCCGTCCACCTCTGAGCTCAGCTCAGGTCACCTGCCCAGTGAGTACTGATCTCTTGACTTCAGCTGGCCTCATCCTGTGTCTCCCCAGAGACACCCAGACTCATGCTTCAGCCAACATGAAGACAGTGTGACCTCAGGCTTCTCTTTACCATAACACTGATCATCAAGCTACATTTAACAAGTTGTCCCTTGAAGTGCAGCTGGTCCTCCTGCCCTCCCCCCGCCCGCCGCCCGGTTCCCCAGTGCTCTCTAGGTGCCCCAGCTTCATTTCTTTTGCTGTGAGAAGAGATCCTGCCCGAAAGCAACTTAGGAGAGAGGGGGCTTACTTGGCTCCCAATTCTAAGATATAGCACATCACAGTGGGGAAGTCAAGGCAGGAACTCCAGCAGCTGGTCACATCACATCCACGTACAGAAAGAAATGAATGTACCCATGCCACCTGCCTGCTTGATCCCAGCCAATTTTCTCTATGATGTAGCCCAGCGAGGGCTTGAAAGATGGCTCAGTGGTTGAGAGAGTTTGTTGCTCTTTGAAGGGATCTGAGTTCAGTTCCCAGCCCCAACATTGGTTCATTCACAACTGTAACTCCAATGCCAGGGGATCCAACACCCTCTTGGGCCTCCTTGGTGCTTGCCACCCCCCCCCAACACACACACACATATACACAAAATAAGTTTTACACAGTACAGGGCCTTGTCCGTGAACTGTTGCCATCCATATTCAGGATGAGTTTTCTCACCTCAATTAACCCAACTTAGAGTGTCTCTCTCAAGGCATGCCACAGGGCAACCTGATCTAGATAATTCTGAAACGGAGCGTCTCATATCAGGTGAAATAGCTTATAGCAAGCTGACACATGCAGCTAACCCCACACTGTGTCTCCATGAGCCTGCAGTGAATTCTTCCTCACAGAGGGCTGTGGCTCACACTACCGTAGCCCTTACAGGGCCGGGACCGCCTGCTAGCAGTATCCAGAAATGAAAGGAGAAGCAACCCTGGGCAAGACTTGCATTCCAGGTCCGCTTTCACAGGCACCCACTTCCATTTTTGAGGTTAAGACCACTCTATTCATCCCTAGAGTCATATGACACTCAACAGCTAGTGAATGAACTCTGCTCTTGCCCCCAGGGAGTGTCCCTCTGAAAGCAGACTTCGTGGAGATAAGGGCAGAGAAAAGAGGAAGACGGATTCTCACCCTGCACATCAGCCAAGGTTAAAGACCTGCTACTCAGTAAGGAATGGTAAGAGGTCATATTGGTCAGTGTCACTTGTGTGTGTGTGTGTGTGTGTGTGAGAGAGAGAGAGAGAGAGAGAGAGAGAGAGAGCTATCTTCTTCAACCACTTTCCACCTTGCTTATTGAGAGACAGGGTCTTCTCTCAGTGAACCTGGGGCTCACTAATTCAGTGAGACCGACTGGCCAGAGATGCTCTCATCTCCATCTCCCTAGTACTGGGATTCTAGATGTGTGCTGCCTGGTCTAGCCTTTCACATAGATTATGAACATCTGAACTCAGGTATCCATGCTTGAGCAACAAGTACTTTACCAATGGGTCCACCTACCCAGGACTACAGGCACACACGCACACACACAAGCACATGCACACACACACACAGTTTTCAGGTAGGATGAAGACGAGGAATTTAACAGCGTCAGGCCTGGAAGGGTTGACTGGGGAGTGAGCTGAATGTGAAAGTCTTATACAGCTACCAGAAGGCTGAGGTTTTTGCAGCTCGTGTCTCTCAATTAAACAAGACCATCAGACCGTCTGTGTAATCACATTAGCTTCATCTCTCCCCCATTTACATCCAATTGCTGAAGGGCCGGGTCTAACGAGGGTCATGGGTTTTGTCAAGTGCAACGAAGACAAAGAGGGAGAAGGCAGTGGAGGCTGTGTGCAGGGGGTTCATCATAAACATTTTCAGTACACGCAGAGGCATCAAGAGACAGGGCATGAAGTGGGCAGTGGGCCACAAAAGAATGGCAGATTCAGAGGACAGAGGTCAGAGGTCCTGAGACAAGCAGTTGGGAGTCCAGATGTCAAAGCAATAGAGTATTGATGGATCTGTGGCAGAGTGTCCTTGGAGTGGACAGGAGGGACAACTGGAAGGCAGGTGCTGGGGAGGGAGACGGTTTGATCACGAGAGCTTTTGCCTTGTAAGCATGGGGGCCTCAGTTTGAACTCTCAGAATTCATGTGGAGTTTTTTAAAATCTCACCAGAGACTGGTAAGATGGCTCAGTTGGTAACATGTCTGCTGTGCAAGCCTGGGGACCTGAGTTTGGCTCCCCAGAACTCACATAAAAACTGGATGTAGTCTTGCATGTCTGTATCTTAGTATTTTGGGGAGACAAGCAGATGCCCACTGCTCACTGGCCAGCCAGTGTAGACAGCTGGCAAGTTCTAGGTCCAATGAGGGCTCCCGTCTCAAAAGATAAGGCAAAAAGCAATAGTAGAAAACACAGTGTTGACTTCTGGCCTCTATACATATGCACGCACGCACGCACGCACACACACACACACATATATCACATGCACATATGTAAACAAATAAGCAGACAGACAGGCATAGTGGTATGTGCTGATGACCCTGATAGAGGGAAGGCAGACACAAGTGAATGTTTGGCTTGTTCAGCCAGCCTCACCCTTGGTGAGCTCCGGGTCACTGAGAGAGGCCATCTCAGATATAAGGTGGAGTGTAAAAAGTAGTAAGGGATAACCTGGAGTTGTCATCTGGTTTCCATATGTACACACACACACACACACACACACAAATGGGGAAATAATAAGGGATTGTGAGACTCAATAAGCTCACGTGACTGGTGGCTACTGTTTCCCACCCCATGTTTCCTATGATTTCTTAAACCTGCTCCAGGGAAGGGTTGCTATTGCTCATGGAATTACATGTCAGGGTCTCATTTTGCTCTTACAGATGAAAGTGCATTTTGACACTCTTTTCTTTCTTCTTTTTTTTTCTTTTTATTTTTTCTTTTTTTTTTCTTTATTTTTTTCTTTCTTTCTTTCTTTATTTATTTATTTATTTATTTATTTATTTATTTTTGGTTTTTCGAGACAGGGTTTCTCTGTAGCTTTGGAGCCTGTCCTGGAACTCCCTTTGTAGACCAGGCTGGCCTCGAACTCACAGAGATCCGCCTGCCTCTGCCTCCCGAGTGGAGGCATGCGCCACAACCGCCCGGCTTTGACACTCCTTTCTAAGTGGTGTAATGAAAAGTTTGGTCACCAATGAAGAAATCAAGGGTTCCAGTAATGAAGGGTGCGGTGTGTGAGCTCAGGAGCACGTGTCTCTGAAATCAGCGTGGGTGGGAGGAGCTGCCTTCCTGACTATTCTCGTCTCATTCCTGTTGCTGTGATAAAATGTGCTGAATAAACACAGCTTAATGGAGAAAGAGTTTAACTGACTTGCATTTCGGGTTACAGCCCATCACGGCAGGGAAGTCAAAGCTGGGATTAAAAGCACCCAGTTACATCACATCTGCAGTCAAGAAGAGAGACAGCAAATGCATGCACGTCTACTTGTGACCAGTCCCAGGGTCCCAGCCTAGAGAATGGTGACACCTACCATGGACTGAGACATCTCACATCAGTTAACTCCAAAACTAATCACCCAAGGGCTAGACGATCCCTCATTGAAATCCTTCCTGGTGACTCCGGGTTTTATAAAGTTTATAGAGACATCGCACTGGTCTCGCCCTGTGTCAGCCCTGGTGCAAAGAGAGTCTCAAAAGAGACCAGCTTGGGCCGGGCGGTGGTGGTGCACGCCTTTAATCCCAGCACTCGGGAGGCAGAGGCAGGCGGATCTCTGTGAGTTCGAGGCCAGCCTGGTCTACAAGAGCTAGTTCCAGGACAGGCTCCAAAACCACAGAGAAACCCTGTCTCAAAAAAAAAAAAAAAAAGAGAGACCAGCTTAATTATTTTTTATTATCCAAATTTTATTTTAAAATTCTTATACAAGTATATGCTATTGTGTGTTGAGCATAATCCCCTGGCATCCTCCTCTTCCCTTACTCATTTTTTATTATCCAAATTTTATTTTAAAATTCTTATACAAGTATATGCTATTGTGTGTTGAGCATAATCCCCTGGCATCCTCCTCTTCCCTTACTCACACCTTCACCCTCCTTTTAGCACCCTTTGCTCCGAGGCAGTTTCACTTCTGTAGTCATGTCATACACACACACCTACATACATACTTACCTACATACATGCACACACATATACATACATACATATACATACACACACATAAATACATACATACACATACATACACACATATACATACATACACACATATACACACATACATATAAAATTTTATATTGCAGCCACAAATGGAAAAGAACATCTTATATCTATCTTTCTGAGGCTGGCTTAATTCACTCCACATAATTGCCTCAAGTTCCATCCACTTTCTTGGAAGGGGCATGGCTTCACTCTTGGCTGAACAGTCTCCCCTGTATCTATAAACCCTCTCCTCACGCATCCCTCTGTTGCTGGATGCTCAGGTTGGGTCTGTAACTTAGCTATTCTGAACAGCATCGCAGTGAATGTTGGTGGGCAAGGATCCCTGTCACTGCCGACTTCAAGTGTTCCTGGCAGAGACCCAGTAGAAATAGAACTGGGCAGTAGCTCCTCTGTCCCTTCTTCCAGTCTCCAAGCACAGCTGTGGTGCGGCCCCTGCTCCCCCTGTGTGTGGAGGACTTGACTTCCTATGGTGTCTGGCTGTAAACCCAAACAGCAGACAGAATTCTCCAAGATGCCAATGTTCCCCATCACCTTCCCATCCCAGTGGCCCAAAAGAAAATCTTCTGTTCTACTAGTGTAGCAACAAGGATTCTAGAATCTTCTTCTATTTGATTTCTGTTTTAATTAACTTCCAAGGTAAACTGCAAATGCGTACTATGTTAAGCATACATTTATTGTATTTTATAACCAACACCTTAACCGTACAGAACATCTTTATCACACCGGACACTTTGAGCTGTCAGCATTCCGCCATTCCTCCAAAAGCAGGATCCGTTTTCAGATACTGAAAATGAGTTTTGCGTCTTCTGGAACCTTCTAGGAATGGAATCATACCCTATGTTCCCTTTGAGTTCTAGCTCCTCTCACAGAACACGACAGGTTTGGAGATTTATCCTGCTGTGTCTTATCCTGTGGTATGATCAGTGGTGTGTGGATGTGGGTATAACTCTGTGTTCACTGTCCATGGTTGCTTGTATTGCTGGCTTCTTTTTTAACGTGTTTTTGTTTGTTTGTTTGGGGCTTTTGGTTTTTTGATTCTTTGTTTGCTTTTCTTTTTCCTTTTTAAAAATCAGGATCTTGTATAGTCCTGGTGGCCTGGAACTCACTATGTAGCCCAGAATGACTTTGAATCTCTGGTCCTTCTGTGTCCACCTCCTGAGCACTAGAATTTCAGGCATGCACCACCATGCTCAATTTTTTGCTCTTTTGGGGGCAGAACCCAGGGCTTTTCACCTGTTAGGCAGGCTCTCTGGCAGAAGAAGTTTCAGACCTGTGTTTCCTGTATATGTCTCTCAGCCAAGCAGGTCCTGTCGCCTGCTCTGTTGGTGGCCTGAGATAAATGGTAGAACAAGTGGATGACAATGAAGAGAGATGAAGGGACATGGGATCACTATAGAGATGCTGTGTTCCCTCTTTCCGAAGGCTTGCATTGTTTGGACTGTTAGTTGGGTGGGGTGATTCTCATGCTGAAATAATCAACTCAGGAAAGATGCAGGCTGCCATGATAACCTAGTCAATTAAGAGTACAAGAGTCCTTTAATTCTGATCAAGAGTCAGCTAATGCCTCAGAGTTTCTTTGCGTCAAAGCTCAGGGGCAAAAATCATGATCACATCAGCAGCAGATGAGGGTCAGAGTAACCTTGCGACATTGTTTAGGCAGAACATAGTTATTTCAGATACAGCATGACCATTAATTTAGATTTGTACCCTTTCAGTTATGCTTGGTTCGTATCAACATTACTTGTTTTGATTAATACATCTGGACTACGGTCAGGGACATGGGAATACCAGAGATGTTGCCAAGGTGGGTATGGCTGTTAGGAGGGAGAGGGCTGAGTGTCTAAGCAGTCAGGACAAAATGGCGTTACCGTTGTCACCTCCACACCACACCATCACTTCATTTTCAGGCTAGAATGAGGTAACCCCGGGGCTCTTTTTGTTGGTCACACAGACAGCAGCTCACTGGTGAACAAATCTGGGACTCACTAACTGATGAGATGCTGATCTCCGCAGAGGATTCCAAGAGTGGAGCCTGGGTTCCCTCTTCCTCATTCTTCCCATCTTACCAGAGCAGCATGAGGCCCTGGGCTGTCACGTCTCAGACTATCAGGAAACTGGACCCAGCTCCACTGAGGCCTCTTGGAACGCATCTCAACACTCCAGTCCAATTAGGTGCACTCTGCCCAGAAAGCGAAGCCCCGCACTGGACATCTTGAACAAGTCAGTCTCCAGATGCAAACAGGCCACTTCATCTGGGGAAGAAGCAGCCAGATCTGTGTTCCTGGACAGAGAGGTGTTTAAGTGGAGCATGGGAAGAGACTGTACCTACCCCAGAACTGTGTGCTCTGTGCCGAATGGGAGATATAAAGGATTGTGAAGGGTACCTCTGAGAAGGTGCCAGCCTCTGCAGAGTGCTCCTTTTACAGATGTGTCTCGCTTTTATCAGCCCCTCTGATCCTCACCTCAGCCTACAGGCGTGCAGGAACATTTTGGAGTTTCCTGTAATGAAGATGCTAATACCCAGGGCATATAGGGGACTGGGATCAGGGCCCACAAGAGCTGAGTTGCTCAGTACTGGGCGAGGCTGTTATTACTTAAATGCTCATAATTTGCTGGTGTCATACACCCAGTTGGATTTTTTAAATATTGCATTGAAATATTATTTGGACTGGAGACATGGCTCAGTGGTTAAGAGACTTTGCTGCACAATGATGAGGTCATGAGTTTAGAGCTCAGCATGTGTATAACAGGCGAGGCATCCTGGATGTGCCTACAAGAGGGGGTTGGGGGTTGGTGGAGCCAGAAGGATCACTAGGAGTTACTGGATTTTAGACTAGTTGGGAAAACTTGAGCTCCAGGTTCAGAGAGAGACCTCACCTAAAGCAATAGGCAGAACGTGACAGAGAAGGACACTAATGCACTCTTCTGGCCTCCAATCACATGTACACACGTGTGCATCGACACTCGCAAGAGACAGGCATGCACACATGCAAATGAGCAAATAAATCTTTGTAAGAATGCTGTTCATCTTAGGGTTGGGGAGATAGCTAGGTTAATGACGTGTTTGCCCAATACATGTGAACATAAGTTCAATATTCAGAACCCACCTTACTCCCTCCCTCCGACATCAGGCACAGTGTCACGTGCTTGTCATCCCAGTGCTGAGGAGGTGGAGACAGCTGTCTCTCTGGAGCTCATTGGCCAGTCAGCCTAGCCTGCTTGGTGACTTGCAGGCCAGAAAAGATTCTCTTTCAGGATGGTACCTGAGGAATGACAGCAAAGTTGTCCTCTGGAGTGTGTGTGTGTGTGTGTGTGTGTGTGCGTGCGTGCACACACACACAATCATATAGCATCCAGTCACTTGAGTACAAATGGACATGTGTGAGTTTCATAGTGGATGCCATTAACTAAGGAATACACACACACAGGGGATGGAGGTGCTAGGATGCCCCACCTGCCCTCTAGAGATAAGCGAACCTTCTGGGGTTCTGCTCAGTGGACTTCAACTTGCTCTGAGGTCTGACCTGGGAACTCATGAGGGACCAGGGCTTAAGGCTTAGGGTGGAGAACCAGCATGTCTGGCTTCACAAAACACCTTCCTGGTACCCTCAAGTATGGAGTCCTGGCTTAAACAGGCTGTAGAAGTGGTGTTCTGAGTTTGAAATTGGACACCTTCTTGGTATCTGTGTGCCAGGCAGCTTACCTGTTGTTAAGTCCTGTCTCCACAACAAATCTTGCTAAAGCACTCAAAGAGCTACAGCTTTGTGCTGAGCTCAGAGAAATTAAGCAGTGTTGGAGGGAGGAGGGCTGTTTACTGGTTCCCAGCTGCTCAGCCCCCAAATAATCACACAGAAACTGTATTAATTAAATCACTGCTTGGCCCATTAGCTCTAGCTTCTTATTGGCTAACTCTTACATATTAATTCAACCCATTTCTATTAATCTGTGCATCACCACGAGGTCGTGGCCTACCAGCAAAGTTTCAGCAAGTCTATCTCGGGCGGCAGTTCCATGGCATCCCTCCGACTCCGCCCTTCTTCCTCCCAGCATTCAGCCTTGCTTTCCCTACCTACCTAAGTTCTGCCTTGCTATAGGTCCAAAGCAGTTTATTTATTCATTAATGGTAATCACAGCACACAGAGGGTACTCCCACATCAAAGCAGGTTGATTGAAATTGCACAGTGAGTTCAGACAAGAGCTGTTGTTCAGATTTAGTTTGGTTTTATGTATATTATATGTATATTTGCGTGTGTGCTTTCATGTATTTAAGCACGTGTGTGTGTGTGTGTGTGTGTGTGTGTAGGGGAGAGGTGGTTGGACAACTTTCATGAGTTAGTTCCCTCTTTCCACCACGCGTGTCCTAGGAGTCAAACTCAGGTCACCAGGTTTGGCCACAAGCACTTTTTACCTATGAAGCCATCTTGTCTGCCCTGTCCACTTTACTTTTCAGTCAGGACTCTCCCTGAATCCCATCAAACCAAGCAGGTTAGCTCACTGGCCTAAGCCCCAGGGCTTCACCAGTCTCCACATGCCAGGTATGGACTTGCAGCCACACGGCCAGCTTCCCACATGGGCTCTGGGGATCCAAACTCATCCTTGTGTAGGAGAACACTTTACCTTAGTTCACTTCTCCCTGAGCCATTGCCCTGGTTGGGAGACTCGTCTCTACCTAGCCCTGTAGCTACAGTCGACACAGGCACACTTGATGTTCCTTACATGATCCCTCTAGGCTTGGGGCTCAGAGGAGCCCCATCCCTGCTGCTCAAAGGACAGCACTGAGTCAGGGAAAGGCAGGAGTGGGGCAGTCCAGAAGCAGGCCTCTTTGCTTTGGGAATTCCCCTTCTGGAAGAGGACCTAACCCCTGCCACCCTCTCTTTGACGGCCCCTGGTTTCTAGTTGGAGCTGCAAGCTGGCTACCTCTGCATGGCCCAGTCCTCTCCTTTAACTCTTTCTTGCCCAGCTATCTTAATGTGCACGGGTACACTTGTGTGTTCAGAGGTCAGAGGACAACCTAAGTCGTTATCCCTCGGCACCATCCATCCATCTCGTTCTTTGATCCAGGCTCTCTACCTGGTCTGGTGCTCACCAAGTGGGCCAGGGATCCGCCTGCCTCTGTCTCTCAGCACTGGGATTTAAGGGCAGACCACAATATTCAGCCTTTGCAAGTGGGTTCTTGGCACTGAACTTAGGTCCTGACACTTGCGAGGTAGTGTAGAACAAGATACTCTGAGCAAAGAAGCCAACGTCTTCTTCAGATCAACTGTTCCTATTTGCAAGAGACCCTCCTTATTGTCCAGCCCTGAGCTCATGCGAGTTTATTCAGCCTCTTCCTTATTGTGCACATGTGGAGAGCATAGCTTGAGTGACTTCTCTACCATCCCACAGCTGTCGTGAGGACCAGGTGGGGTCTACAGCAAGCATTGTTTCCCTCCATCTGAATCTTAATTATCATGACCTGCCTCAGGGTCAACAGAGATGAGAGGAATGAGCTTAGGCCTCACTGAGCTGCAGGGAATGTGAATGTACACACACACACACACACACATGTATGCACATGCACAGAGTGCACAGGAAAGCGTGCATGTACACATGCATTCACACATGTATACACACGCGTGTACACACGCACACAAGAGTGATATGGAAAGCTTGGGCAGAAACCTTACTGGTGTTCTATAGAAAGATACCTCCCAGGTGATTGTAAAAGTATTTTAACTTTAATTGTGTGTGGTATGTACGTATGTACACACGTGTGTGATGGTGTGCATACATGTGTGTGGAGGCCAGAGGATAGTTTGTGGGAGTCAGTTCTCTTTCTCGTCATGTGGATCCTGGGATTCAAATTCAAGTTGGCAGTTTTGGCTACAAGGGCCTGTACCAGATGAGCCATCTCTCTGGCCCTCCACCTCTCTCTCTCTCTCTCTCTCTCTCTCTCTCTCTCTCTCTCTCTCTCTCTCTCTCTCTCTCTCACACACACACACACACACACACACACACACACTGAACCTAGAGCTCATTGATTGGCTAGACTACTAACCAAGGATCTCAGGGACACCTGTCTCTATCTTGCCATCTCTGGGGTGACAGACATTGCAGCTACACCTGGTTTTTATTGTTGTTGTTTTGTTTTTGAATTGGCTTTGGTGATCTGAATTTATGTCCCCATGCTTGCCCAGCAGGCACTTTCCAGCTTGCTTCCTAAACTTTAATGTGCTATAAACCACATGGGGACCTTATTAAACTATATAGGTTTGGATTCGGTCTGTGTCCCAAGTCATGCTTCTGAGGCTGATACAGGGACCCTTTATGTCTAAGGATGAACTCAACCTGAAGAGAGTCAAAGGAGAAATCCTGGGACAGCTAGTTAGGTCTGCACGAATGCAGGATTAAGAAGACAGAAGGAAGAGAAAGGCCTGTTTAGGCGTCCCCTAGAGTCCCGAGGACAAGGAGAGTCTTCCCCAACCTCTTCAATTACCCTTAATCAGTAGCTTCCCTGCATACAGCTCCACAGGTGAACAGCCTGATTGTAAGCAAAAATCAACTATACACTAAAAAATCAGGAAACATTGTGCAAATTGTAGAATCATTGCCAATGGGAAGTCACGCAGGTCTCCAGCTAGATGCCGTAGTTAAATAGGAGCCCCACTTCCTCTTGGGAAAGCATTTCTGCTGGCTCCAGGGCTTTGGCCACCTATAAAACTTAGCAATGGGAAATAAAGAAACCTTCAAGGAGGAAGCCTTGTTGGGGAGCACAGAAGAAGGAACCAATTTTGACCAAGCTATGTTCCCTGTGATGGAGACCTTCGAAATCAATGGTAAAGTACGACTCCCTAGTAATGGGACTGCACAGAAACTTAGCCTTTGATGGAGGGAAGAAAGAAGAGACAACCGTGGGAGGTGCAGGCATCTGACCTGGTGCATTTCGCACCTGATTCTCACTAGCTAGACTGCATCAGTCTGGAACTTCTGGAAAGCTGACCATAGATTCTGTGTCCTTGGTGCATAGTCGATTTTTGCTTAAAGTCTGATCCTCTTTAAAAATCATATTTAAGTATTTTCCTCTTGTATGAATGCCAGTGCTTATTAAGGCAATGGCTCCTTTCTTATTGAGCATCTCCTGAGGACACACTGGGTGTTTGTTGAGATGATGCTACAAGTCAAGAGATGAGAGGAAGTCCCACAGGGGCTTAGATGCAGCTCAGACAGTAGGGGGCTTACCTAGCATACATTAAGCCCTGTGTTCAATCCGGAGCATGATATAAATGGGTGATGCATGCCTGTGATCTCAGCTCCGGGGAGGCAGAGGCAAAAAGATGAGGAGTTCAAGGCCATCTTTGGCTATGTGGCACATTTGGGGATAACCTGAACTATGTGAAGCTTTGTTTCAAAAAGAAAATCAACAGTGCTGAAACCAGGACTGCATATATATTTGGATGGAAGTCTTTTAATATGCCTTAAGGGGCTTCTGTGATAGCCGAGGTGTTGACTTGGAAGCACATTCCTCATTTCCTGTCAGTTTCTCTAGCTTTGTCACTGGTTTAATTTAGATGGAACACAACTTTCAAATATTAGAAAAGTTTTCTTACATATTTATTTGTGTGTGTGTGTGTGTGTGTGTGCATGTATGTGTGATGCATATGTCAGGGTGAATGAGTGACAGTCAGGGAACAGCTTTAAGAATCAGTCCTCCCCTTCTTCCCTGCGGAATGCTGGGAGAGAACTCAGGGGGTCAGTCTTGGATGTAAGTGTCTTTCTGCACTGAGCTATGTCATTGCCCACTAAAGATGGCTTAGATGACCTCTCAGTATTATATAGGTGAGGTATCTTTTACATCCTCAGGAGTTTGCAGCATTGAAAGTCAGGGGTGGACTTATTTGCCACTGGAGAGCTCTGGTTTCCCATTCTAGAACATTCTATGGGAATCATCTTTCACAGTGATCAGCTGGAGTTAAAGGGGGTTGTGAGCCACATGACACCGTGCTGGAACCTGAACGTAGGTCCTCTGGCAGTGCAGAAAGTGCTGTTAGCCACGGAGCTTTCTTTGCAGCCTCTGTTCCTGACCTTTTGAACATGGGTTCTGGGGATGTGAACCAGGCCCTCATGCTTGCTAATCAAGCACTCCACTGACTCATCTCATCATCTCACCCTCTGGGTTATTTTAAATATACGCTAGTCTAGAAGATTCAGCTGACCATTATATTCAGCAGCTACTGCCTTCTGGATACGACACTGAGCACAGAGAAAAGATAATAGATAAACAGGGCCGCTGGCCTTCAGGGAAGCATACTGAGGTGAGGAGGGCAAGCCCTGCCTTGGCTGGCCTTTCTAAACAACCCCTGCTGAGGTGGAAAATTGTATAGGACACCATGGATGTAACCTGGGATGGGGCCTGAGGGCAGAGCTGCTGTCGCTTCTCAGGTTGAAAGGACGGAAGAAACTAAGTACAGAAACGAGACGGTGAGTGGCTGGGGAGGAGTGAGACAAGTTTAGGACTCTCCCTCTCTCTCTCTCCCTCTCTCCCCCTCTCCCCCTTTCTCTCTCTCTCTTTCTCTCTCGCTCTCTTTCTCTCTCTTTATCTCTCTCTCTCTCTTTCTCTCTCTCTCTCCTTTCTCTCTCTCTTTCTCTCTTTCTCTCTCTCTTTCTCTTCCTCCCCCCCCCCTCTCACTCACACACACACACACGAGGAATGCCCTTAGAAATCTAAAGGGTTCCATGCAGTGGGATTGAGGGTGGGATAGAGGACTCTGAACGCTACCCTGGGGTGACTGGGAAGGCTGGAGGGCCGCATCGAGGTTGAGTGCACTGGCCTGTAGCTGAGACTGCTCGCTGTGGTGGTGGGAGATAGGTGGAGAGCCAGACAGCAAGGGATGACCAAGGCAGTATCTGTAAAGAAGCAAAACAAGAGCAGTGGATATGTCTCAACAGGTTAAGCGCCCAGCCCACAAGCTGAGGACCTAGGTTCAGCTCTCCAGTGCCCATGTAGCAAGTGGGGCGGGGCTGCACAGTCTGTACCCAGTACTGGGGATAGGTGGAGACAGGAGGATCTCTGGAGTTCCCTGGTCAGCTAGCCTAGCTAGTTGCTGAGCTTTGGGTTAGATGACAGATCTCATCTCAGAAAATCAGGGGAAGATCAGTTGAGGAAGATACCTGATGTCAGCTCCTGCCTCTACTCACATTTGCACACGTGTGCAAGCACACACCCTGCAAACGGGAACACACAAACAGGGAGGAAGGAGATAGTGCACACAGGAGTCTGGTGGAAAGTTTGTGCTGTACAAGTAAGAGGAGCTGAGTTCAAATTCCTAGAAGTCACATGAAGCCAGGCATGGTAGCGCCTGTCTGTTTTCCCAGCGTTCCTATGGTGTGGTGGGGGGTGGAACAAGCAAGTGCTTGGAAGCTTGAAAGCCAGCTGGACTGGTGGACTCAGCAGGAAACAACAAAACAGAGATCCTGTCTTCAGCAAGGTGCAAGGTGAGGGCTGACACCTAAGGTTGTTCCCTAACCTCTCTATATGTCAAGTGCATGCCCACACCACAGTAAAACAGAACTGCCCTGGGCAAAGATTGGTAAGACAAGTGGTAAGGACAAACTTTAGACTTAAGACTTGAATTGTAGCTATGCTTCAGAGGGGAAAAATGTGAGCCGTGAGCCAAGACCAAACCTCAACAAAGTCCTGAGAAACTATGGAGGACAGAACACTTCCCCCGTGCAGTCACAACTTCCTGTTCTTGAGTATGAAGACCAAGGAATATATGAAACCTTCTAGAAAAGTGCCATGCTAAACAGTAATTGCTGAAAGGCTTGGCAAGCATGGAGACCCCTCAGGGTTTCCTGTGATAACCGAAATCTCGATACTCAGGAAAGCGTAACTCCAAGTTATTTTTAATTTCTTCTGAAACAAAAAAAGCAAAAACAAACAACCAAAAAATGCTATGCTTTTCAAACAACAACAGCAACGAATCACTGAAGAGCATTTGTAGAGTCGTTGTCAATCTCCCCTCTCCTCTTCTTTTTTACATGGGATCTCTGTCATCTGGATTGACTTTGAACTCCCTCAGATGACTTGGAGTGTCTCATCCTCCTGCCTCTGTCTCCCTAGTCCTGGTGTATGTGGTGCTGGAAACAGAACCCAGTGAGGTCTCTGCATTCTGAACAGGGACTTTACTACCTGGCCTACACTGAAGTCTTCCTGCTTGATAAAATACTAACATATCTCTTTTTGAGACAGGGCCTTCGGATTCACGGTCCTCACACTCCAGCCTCCTGGGGACAGCTTTTATTAGTTAGTTTAACTATTCAGGAATACCTTGGGGCGTTTTGACTGTGGCAGCATCTCTCTGTATATGTCTCTGGTCTCTCTCTTTCTCTCTCCCTCTCTCTCCATTCTCATCGATGTCTTGTGATAGTCTCATTGTAGTTTGAATTTGAAATATGCATTTTCCTATCACTTTAACTAAAAATGATTTAAGCTTCATTAAAACGGCAAAATCTACTTTTTGTCTCCCTCTCTCTGGCTAGGATGTGTTCCCACAGTCATGCTTGCCCTCTTGTCTCTGTAACAGTAAGTTCCTTATTAAATGTGCTTATGGCTGGCTAGTGAACCCGGGACCTACCTGCCTGTCTCTGCTTCTCTCGCATTGGGATTCGAATGTCCCTGCACCGAGCTTTTTCATGGGTCCTGGAGGTCAAGCTTAGATGCTTATACTTGTGTGGCAGGCACTTCACTGGCTGAGCTGTACCCAAACCTGTCCCAGATCTTGAGAGGCATTAGGAAATAAAAATCTATTTATCTATAGCCCAAACCCGGGGAAATGATCACACACAGATGGCCTTGATCTCTGAAGGGTGTCACCGGCAATAGATCTCGTTACACACAGAAAGCTCAAGCCAGGTCCTTTGCCACTACATAGGGTTGGTGGGATATTTGAGCCCAAGGGAGAGTTCTTACATGGCCTTTGGGGTGTGTATGTGGACGCTGCCTCCCTTCCCTGAATACTGGACTCTGTCTGTTTTCTGTTTCACTTCCATCTCT
Organism: Chionomys nivalis; assembly: GCF_950005125.1. Classification (NCBI taxonomy): domain Eukaryota; kingdom Metazoa; phylum Chordata; class Mammalia; order Rodentia; family Cricetidae; genus Chionomys; species Chionomys nivalis. Next base: position 98,831,749 of record NC_080090.1, read on the forward strand.
CTCTGGCAGCCCTTGTCAGTCAGGGAACTGCCTAGTTTTCTCACACCCAAACTCTCAGCCATTACCTCTTTCCTTACATCCTCAATCTGAGCACTTTCTCCTTTGAAAGGATCGTCTATGTCCGTGACTCCAGCACAGCCCCGTGCTAAGTCCTTCAAACTCTCCACGGATGGAGAGCCTCTCCTCATTGCAGGAGCTCTGGGTAGTGGGCAGCATTACTGCAGAGACCCAGAACTGCTCAAAGTGCAAAGAGTAAGAGAGTGGATATGGATCCAACCCTAAATCATAGCACACCCTGGCTTAGGGAACGAAGAAATATATGTATGTTTTTATATTTAAGACCTAGGGAACATCGAGGAAGAAGGGGTGGAAAGATCATGAGAGCTAGAGTTTGGGGAGGGCTGGGGTGAGATAGTGTCTTCTGGACACCGCAGGACCACTGCAGTCCTGAAGCCACGGCAGCTGTGGTGGCCTGCACAGACATGCACAGCATTAAGTCAGGGAACACTCCTGCATGGATGGGGAAGGGCTCACGAAGCCCCATTCCTGTCCAATGAGCCTGGGAGTGGAGAGTTTCAGCAGTAGGAAGGAAAGGCAGCTTCCTTTAGGGGAAACTAAGCAGGGCCCCTGCTAGACTGCCCATGCTCCAGTGAGGGGCCACACAACCATGCACATACAGCCAGCCCTAAGTAGACTCAGTGGGTTAAGAAATGGGGGACAGAAAATTGGAATGGGACTAAGGTGGGGCGTCTGGAAAGAGTTGTAGAGAGGAGTAGGCATGGCCATGATCAAAATACATTATATACATGCAGAAATTACCAAATAATAATAAAATTTATAGATCTTTTTGAGAGTACCTGGAGAGATGGCTCACTGGTTATAAGCGTTTGCTGTTCTTCTAAAGGACCTGAGTTCAGTTCCCAGCACCCACATCTGGTGATTCAGTGAGTTTTTATGTCCTTTATGGGGACACACACACTTTCAAATGCTGTGTGTATGTTGGGTGTGATGCAGATCCTCGAGTGTTGAGACAGGACCTGTTCTCACTGTATGCTCCAGGCTAGCTGGTCACAAGCTGTTAGAGATGCCTGGCCTCTCCTCTAGGCTCACAGGGATCTGCTCCAATGTCCCGTTTGAAGTGGGTTCTGGGATTCAAACGCAGGTCCCCAGGCTTGCACAGCCATCACTTTACCAACAGAGCCATCTCCCCACTATCCACAATATTTTTCTTGACCGAAAGAACCTTCAAAAATGCTAATAGAGAAGTTAGGGCTTTGTAATTATCATAGTACTCACCTTTGACCCCGGCAGCAACTCCCAGGTGCCCCTTCTTCTGGATCTAAGGATAATCTAAGATACCTTGAAGCCTTCTGACACATCTCTACCCCAAAGTCCCTTCAACTTTGTGGATATGACTGCTGTGGTTTTACACAGTCGTTTTACGTTCTCTCTTTTGGCGCCTCTCTCTCCCCTCTCTCTTCTTCCATCCCTCCCTCCTTCCCTCCCTCTCCCCCTCTCTCTTTTTTTTTTTCTGAGACAGGGTCTTACAATATAGCCCTGATTGTCCTCGAACAAACTGTAGACCAGGCTGGCCTCGAACCCACAAAGATCCTCCTGCCTCTGCCTCCCGAGTGTTGGGACTAAAGGTGTGCACCACCATGCCTGGTTGTTCTGTCTTCAAGTCTTGAAACATCTGACTTTACCATAGAGGTGTAGGGAGAAAAAACCTTTTTGTTGTTAAATATTCATGCAGAGCCACAGAAAGTAAGGAAATGTGTTCAAGAAGGTCTTCGGTGACCTTTTACCAGTGTCTTTGAGGCATAGCTTCTGCATAGTTTTGGTACAACCCCACAATGTGACGCTTATCCATTCTACCAGTTGTGGGCAGACTCGTCTATGTGTGTTTACCACTCTGCACGAGGTTTTAAGCCACAAATAGTTTTCAGCTCCTCACAGGTCATCATTTCTTCTGCCAAGGCCAATCAAATCTCTATCTCCACACTTGTGCTATTTTGGGAATGTTAGACAAATGGCATCATATGTAACTTTCTTTCAGCTTTTTTATTTTATGTGTATTAGTGTTTTGCCAGGGGCATTGGGTACCCTGAAACTGGACAGTTACAGGCAGCTGTGAGCTGCCATGTGGGTGCTGGAGATTGAATCCAGGTCCTCTGGAAGAGCAGTTAATGCTATTAACCACTGAGTCATCTCTGCAGCCCCATATGTGACTTTCTAAAGACTGGTAATGAGGCTAGCAAGATGGCTCAGTGGGATAAAGGTAGCTGCTGCCAAGTCTGATGGCCTGGGTCCACATGGTGGAAAGAGAGATCTGACTCTAACAAGTTAGACTTTGACCACCACATGTGTGCTATGGTAGGCTTGTGTGTGTGTGTGTGTGTGTGTGTGTGTGTGTGTGTGAGAGAGAGAGAGAGAGAGAGAGAGAGAAAGAGATACACAAAAGTGTAATAAAACTGTTTTTTTCTCTTTTGGTATGTATAGTGTGTGTGATGCATGCATGTGCATTTTATATGTGTATACATGCAAGTGGAGGTCAAAGGACAACCTCAGGGGTCAGGTCTCTTGGGATTCTCCTGTATTCTCCTCCCCTCTCACCACAGAAGCACTGGGTAGGAACTGTGTGTTACTGCAGCCGACATTAGATGGATTCTAGAGATTCTAATTCAAATCCTCACAAGTCCATGGCACGCGCTTGCTCAGTCCACCGAACAATTTCCCCAACCAAGGTTTTCAATTTTACCACATAATTTTACCACGTAGTGTAATACGCCATTCAGACAGCTGGATCTCAGTAGTTGGTTCTTACGAATGAATAGTGACCCACAGGATGAAGGCACCACAGTCTAAGTGTTCATCCTCAGGGGGCATTAGGACTCTTTTTTTCTTTGGGGCTTCTACAAATAAAGTTGCTGTAGATAATTATGAAAAATTTCTGTGTGAAGATACATTTCCTTTCCCCAGCATCTGAGGATAGCCTGCCTCGTGTTGACATGCTGTCTTTGTTTTCAACACTCACTGTGTAAGAGCAGAAAACTTCCCACATACAGCAAATTCTCAGATCCCACACAGGCACTTCTGGTGGTGCTTGCTGGCACTGTATGACATGAGGGTATGCTCGGGGAAGTCATGTGACCAAGACTGCAGCAAAGTCACACCGTGCAGCTATGACAGCCCTACCAGAAACACTGTGGGTTCTTATCACGATTTCACGGTTTTGAATTAAGTCTTGGTCACTGGACACTTAGAAGCCTTTTGCTAAGGCTGATACTGTGTTCCTCCACCACATTCAATAGGGTCATATAGACCATAAACTGAAAACCAATATATTTCATGCTTTTGACACGAAAGTCTTGGGGAAATATTCACAAAACATATCAAGCAATACATAAGGATAATTTCAAACCACCACAAGTGGACTTCATTCCAAGCATGAAGGATGGTTTGACAATGCTCACAGGGTCTATGACTAACCCTTTCCCCGTCCACCCTGTCTGGATTACTGCGTTGGATAGAGCTGTTCTTCTCATATTCCAATCTTTACAGATTGTGTCGGCTATTCTACAGCCTGGCCTTTCCACACACATTTTAGTATTAGCTTGTCCATCTATTACTACATAAGAATCTTGTGTTACACCTCTAAATGAATGTATTAATAATTAACACCTTTGCCCCATACAGGTTTAACCTATGAATGTAGTGTATCTCTTCATTTCTTGATTTTATTTTTCCAAAGTAGAATTTTGTAATTTCTAGTATGTATACAAATCCTGTATTTATTTTATATCTGTATCTGTTTACATTGGAATACTTTATTTTCTCTGGACTGAACATAGTATTACCATGGGAGTTAATTTATAAAATTAAAACAATAAATTTTTAAAATTTTATTATTGTAAATTAATTTTAATTAAATCCTGAGTTAAATTTAATTTTTAAATTAAAATAATAAAAATTTAAATTAAAATGACAAAATTATTTTGTTTTCTTTCTGCATGAGTGTGCATGCACATGTGTGTGCATGAATACATGCTTGTGCGTGCCTATGGAGACTTTAAGAGGGCACCAGAATGCCTGAGGAGGAGTTAAGGGTGGTTGTGTGCCTCCTGATGTGAGTGTTGGGTTCTGAGCTCTGGTCCTCTTGGAGAGCAGTAAGTGCTCTTAACTGCTGAGCCATGATCTCTCCAGCCCAATACTACTATGTTTAATTTTAGTTCAAATTGTTTTTTATTGGAATATAACAAAGACATCGAACTTATTTATTTATTTATTTATTTATTTATTTATTTATTTATTGCCTTCTGGCTCTTCCTCACTCTGTTCTTTTTTAAAATTGTTTTATTGAACTATACATTTTCTCCCCACCCCTCCCTTCCTCCCCTCTCCCCTTCTGCCCACTCCCATGACCCCCACACTTCCAATTCACTCAGGAGGTCTTGTCTTTTTCTCCCTCCTATTTAGATCCATGAATGTCTCTCTAGAGTCCTCTTTGTTCTCTAGGTTCTCTGGGGTTGTGACTGTAGACTGTTTTTCTTTGCTTTATGTATAAAAACTACTTATGAGTAAATACATATTATATTTGTATACATATTATATGTTATATATAATATTATATATTAAACCTCACTCAGTATGTTTTTTTTCTAGTTCTGTCTATTTGCCTGCAAATTTCAAGATGTCATTATTTTTTACTGCCGAGTAGTATACCATTGTGTAAATGTACCTCATTTTCTTTATTCATTCTTTGGTTGAAGGGCATCTAGGTTGTTTCCAGGTTCTGTTTATTACAAATAACACCACTATGAACATAGCTGAGCACATGTCTTTGTGGTATGAATGAGCTTCTTTTAGGTATATACTCAACAGTTGTATCTCTGGGTATTGAGGTAGGTTGTTTCCTAATTTTCTGAGAAATCACCACGTTAACATCCAAAGTACCAGCTTGCACTCCCACCAGCAATGCAGGAGTGTTCCCTTTTCCCCACAACCTCCAGTATAAGTTGTCATCAGTGTTTTTGATCTTCTTGGCCATTTTGACTGGTGTAAGATGGAATCTCAGAGTTGTTTTGATTTGCATTTCTCTGATGGCTAAGGATGTTGAGCATTTCCTTAAGTGTCTTTTAGCCATTTTAGATTCCTCTGTTGAGAGTTCTCTGTTTTTAGGTCTGTACCCCATTTTTTATTGAATTATTTGGTCTTTTGATGTCAAGTTTCTTGAGTTCTTTGTATATTTTGGAGATCAGCCCTCTGTCCGATGTAGGGTGGGTAAAGATCTTTTCCCATTCTGTAGGCTGTCGTTTTGTCTTGTTGACCACATCCTTTGCTTTACAGAAGTTTTCAGTTTCAGGAGGTCTCAGTTATCAATTGTTGCTCTCAGTGTCTGTGCTACTGGAGTTATATTTAGGAAGTAGTTTCTTGTGCCAATGAATTCAAGTGTACTTCCCACTTTTTCTTCTGTGAGGTTCAGTGTGGTTGATTTTTATGTTCATGTCTTTTATCCATTTGGATTTGAGTTTTGTGCATGGTGATAGATATGGATCTATTTTCATTCTTCTACATGTTTATATCTAGTTATGCCAGCACCATTTGTTGAATAAGCTTTGTTTTCCATTTTATATTTTTAGCTTCTTTGTCAAAATTGGGTGTTGATCGTGTATCTTACAGCTTTGACAAACTACTTATTAGCTCTCTACATTCCTTTTAAATATTATTAGGGACTTGTTGCGTTGACTCTTGCTTTTGCAAATAGGAATGTATATGTTCCTTTCCGAGCTATGTCTCTTCCTTTTGTTCTTTTTTGCACTGGGATCTCCATGACTGAACTGAATAAGAGGACAGGAATGGACATCCCTGCCTTGTTCCCAGTCTTAAGGGAGAAACACTGTGTCCTTTACAACTGTATGATACTAGCTTTAGACATTTGCAGATGCCTTTTTATTATTAGTTTATTTTTAAAAGTTCTTTATTTTATTTTTTTATGTCTGTGTCCATGTATGTTTGCACACGTGTGTGTATTCCCACAGAACCCAGAAAAGAGCATCAGATTCGCTGAAACTGGAGTTGGAGGTGCTTGTGAGTCACCCAGTGTGAGTGCAGGGGATTGAACTTGGGTCCTCTGGAAGAGCAGCAAGTGCTCTTAACTGTTGAGACAACTCTCTGCCCCCATTGTTTGGAAGTTTCTCACCTAACCTGAGGTTTACAGATTCAACCAGACTGACTGGCTAAGAGGAATCTTCCTGTCCCTGTCTCCTCGCACTGGGATTATGGAAGAGCGTTACAGCAGTTGACTCTTACTTGCATTCTTGTGATCTGTTCATGTTTGTGGATCTAACATTGAACTGACTGAGCCATCCACAACGGCCCAGCCCTGTTTCCGTCACATCTTATCGAGGCCTTGTTTTGACCCAGGATATGCTCCATCTTGGGGAATGGGTGTTCTGGATGTGGTGAAAGAGCTGTGCCCTTGGTTGTTACTGGGTGGAACGTTCTGGAACTGTTCACTAGGCATTCGTTGATGGTGTCCGGTCCTTCTGTATCTTCGCTGGGTTTTATCAGTTGTTGAGGGCAAAGTACTAAAATTGAAATCTCTAATTATATTTAGTGATTTGTGTCTCTCTCCTTTCAGCTGTATCATTTTTCTTTTCTTTCTGTAGTTTTAAGTTCCGCTATTTGGTTTTTTATAGATAATATGTGGTTGTGCCACGTGTAATTCTCCTTGCCTACATGTGTTCTTAGGTTGGTAGACTGGGGCCGTTTACAGGTATGTCAATTATCAAATGTTAGGGCTTAAACGGGGCCCTACTTTCCATTTTTTCTCTTCACCTATTTTCCTTTCTTACTTTCTGGTTTTTCTTTCTTTCCAGTGAATTATTTGAATACTTTTTGAAATCCCATTTGAATGTATCCCCCCTTTCTTTGTTTGTCTACTTCCTCAATGTGATAAAATTTCCTGACAAAAGCAACTTGAGGGAGAAGGAGTTTATTTTGGCTTAGCATTCTAGAGGAATGGAGTCACCATAGCTGAAAGACACGGCAGCAGCGTGTGAGAACTTGGCGGCTGTGGGAGGGTGGCAGCAGCAGGAGGGGGTGGCAGCAGGAGGAGGGTGTGGGGCAGGGGGAGGCCATGGTGGCAGGAGAGGGAAGGTGGCTGTTCACATTGCATCCTTGCTCAGGAAGCAGAGAGTTAATAGGAAGTGGGGCCAGGCTGTTAAACCTCAAGGCCCGCCTCAGTGACTCACTTCCTACAGCAAGGTGCCACCTTTTAAAGGATCTACAGCATTCCAAAACAGCATCACGTGCCCACACACGTGAGCCAATGGGGAACAGGGCACATTTAAACCACAGCCGTTTCTTTAGGGCTTTCTCTGGGCATTGTAATATACTTACGGAACATACCACCATCTGTTGGAATTAGCATTTTCCCACTTAAGGGCACACAAAGGACTTTTATTTCCATTTGTGCCCTTCTACACTTTAAAAATGAAATTATCTTAAGAATTTCCTCTCCGTGCATTGAGCACAATGTAAAAAGACAGTATATTTGTTTTTAGTCATGGAGTGTGATTTTAGAAACTTGAAAATTGTGTGTGTCTGTGTTTGCATGCGTGTGTGTGTGTGCGTGCATGCGTGTGTATGTGTGTGTTTGTGTGCGTGTGTGTGTCCCGTTTCTAACCATTCCATTGTTCTCTTTCTGTTTTGAAGCGTAGGCCTTCTATGTCATTTCCTGTTCGGAGAAGTCTTTTTAAATTCTCCTGGTCGCCCTTCCTCTGAGACTGTCTTTCCTTTCCACTCATTCCTGAAGATGTTTTCATTCACAAGAGATTTGTGGTGGACAGTTCTTTCCTTTTGGCACACAGAACACAGTGTGCCACTTCTGTCTGATCTCCATGGTTTCAGGTAGAAAGTCGCTGTCATTCAGATCAGTGTGTCTTGGCAAGAAAGTGTCCTTTCCAGCTGCATCCAGTCCTTTCTCTTTAGCTCTTAAATGTCCTCTGCTTTTAACGTCTCACACTTGCATGTGTGTTTGCCTGTGCAATGTGTTCCTCTGTGTGTGTGTGTGTGCGCACGCGCGTGTGCGTGCGTGCTCATGTACACGGAGCTAGCAGAGGACAACCTCTGGGAGTGACAGTCCTCAGGCACTAACCACCTTTTCTTCTAAAGACAGGGTCCCTTGCTTTTCTGGAACCCACCAGATATGCTGTCACAGTCTGGAATGTCCCCCAGAAATCTCTGCCTAATCTCTTTTACCCCAGGGAAGGCCCTGAGGATCTTTTCTCCAAGGTTTCCCTCCATGCTTTTGCAACAAGCCATTTTTCGTGACTGCTCTTATTGTCCCACCCTGTTTCCTGATGCTGGGGACACTGGCATAGCTCACTTTCTCTTGAAAAGGACTGTGTGGTATCTACAAAAGTCATATTGTACAAAGGACTCAATGATCTCTGTGTTTTAGGTACTTTTGTGTGACTCTGGAGCCATCTGCATAGACATCACGGAACCACTGTATATGGATCTGTGGGCACAGAAGGGACAAATACAAGAGCACACCCCTGAATGTTCATAATGCATTCCCCAGCAGGCTGGGACCTTACAGAACAGAGAGGCAAGGCCATGAACCCGTCATGCCTACTGTTCTGCTTGTTTATCCTAAGCATGTTTTGCATGCACACATAGCTTTAAACACACACATATACACACATATGCTCACATGCATACTCATACAGAGAGAGAGAGAGAGAGAGAGAGAGAGAGAGAGAGAGAGAGAGAGAGAGAGAGGCGAAACCAAAGACCAAGGGAGTAAAGTCATGAACTGATTACCTGCATCTTATATCCTAGTAACTCAGTTCTCTGAGCTTCACACAGTGTTTAGGAAACAGGAACAAACCTCTTCGCCCTCCCAGGCTGTGTAAATGAAACGTGTAGTTTCAGTGGTTCACTGTGTGGGCATTGGTGACCCAGCACAGGCCGGGCATCATGCTAGTGTTTTACACTGAGCAGGGTCCATCCTCCTGTTTATCCGTGTGTAGACATGTAGCCAGCAGTCAACCTCAGCTGTCCTTCCACAAGTGTTCAACACCTTTCTTTCTTTCTTTCTTTCTTTCTTTCTTTCTTTCTTTCTTTTTTCTTTCTTTCTTTCTTTCTTTCTTTCTTTCTTTTGTCTTCCTTCCTTCCTTCCTTCCTTCCTTCTTTTCTTTTGAGGAAACATTTCCCATTAACCTGGAGCTCACCAAGTAGGCTAGGCTGATGGGCCATCAAGCCCTGGGGATCCGCTTGTCTCTTCCTCCCCAGCCATACATATGAAGAGCTGAACGTGGACCGTCTTGCCTTTTGGCAAAAACAGAAATTACAAAGATTTGGGTGCCTTTCCTACTTTCCAAGGAGTTCCCCGCTGTCCCACATGTGACCTGACACAAGTTACCTCCTTCTCAGTGCCTCTGAAGCCATTACTTCTCTTCTTGTATTCCAGATCCAACACCCAAGAAGAGAAATGGAGGGGCCTTTTGCTTGGTAGTCATAGCCATCCACCTGACCCTGCTCACGGCAGCTGCCACCCTGCTGTTTGTTCTAGGTGAGGTAGTCCTGTCCTGAGCCTGTGTGGTTCTTCATGGGGTGGCCACCTAAGGTCCTTGGGTGCAGAGAACAGGCCGAGTGGAGGCATCTTGAGAGGACATTTGGCCTCCTGCTAGGGCACAGTGGTTAGACCCACCAAGGTAATGGAGGAGTGAAGGTGTGTTCATCTCTGTGTGGTGTGTGTGTTTGTGTGCCTCTGTGTATGTTTGTGTACTTGTGTGTGTGTACCTGTGTCTGTGTCTGTGTGTACCTGTGTGTGTGCGGGGGTACCTGTGTGTGTGCATATGGAAGCCAGATGGTAACTTAGGGTTGTTCCTCACTCTCCATGTGCATGTGTGTAGGAGGCATACATACACATGCATGCACATGTGTGGGGGACAGAGGGCAATCTTGAGGACCATTCATCAGGCATTGTCCGTTTTGAGACAGGCTCTCTTTTTGGCCTGGAGTTCACCAGATGACTGCTTAAAAGGTCCCAGGGATCCTCTGTGGAGAGACTTTCCTTTCCCTTCTCCCCATACTGCACAGAGCTTGTGTTTGGAACTCCATGACCTACAGACGTCATGTCCATGTGGCACAAAATTTTGGGACCCTACCCCAATGTCTCAGGCTTCAATGAGGCCCCTAAACGATGCTTTGGGTTTGGGTTCCAGTTCTCAATCTGCAGGAGCAGGTCCTGTTCCTGGATATGTCCTTAAGCAATGGGACACCAGCTGCGGAGGACAAGTCATTCTTCTGGCGACAGCTGGCATATCCCAAAACACACCCGCTACTACCCGGGCTGCAGGCCCTGAAGGTTCACCTTACTCAGTTCCACACCAACCAGGAGCAATTGCTTCAGCGGGTTGATAACATGACTCGGAATCCAGGTACCAACACACCCGGTTTCTGTGATGCTGAGGATGAAAGCAAGGGTTCCGTCCATGCTGGGTGAGCACTCTACCAGCTGGGCTCCATGTCCTGCCTGTAAAAGAGCCCTTAGGCCATTGCAAACAGGCTTTCGCCTCTGCAAACTGATTTGGGACCATCTGAATATTTCTGCACTTCCCCAGCTTCTGGGGACTGGGCTCCTGGTTTCTTGAAGCTTGACTTCCTGAACAACAGGTGTTATTCTAACCCCCAAGGCTGGAAGAACCACGGGGGCCAAGCCTTCCAATGCAGAGTCTTGAGTTCTCTGTGGGGCACAGGAGTGGGCACAAGCTCCACTCCACACCCTGGCTCAGTCTGAAACCCTCTCTCCTTTCCTCACAGAGCTGTTCCGGATGAAGGGTGAACGAGGCTCCCCAGGTATGTCCATTTCCTGACTAACCTAACGTGCCATCCCCTGGAAGTCTCCTTTGTTGGGAGCTGTGTATATTCTAAGTTCAGCTCACCTTCCAATGATCTGCTCATTCCTTATGTTGCTTCTTCATGGACCTCCTCTGTGCCCCATAGAGTGAGGTCCCCTGCTCTGGGCTTCTGCCTTCCAACATCCAGACCTTGTCATCTTCCCAGGACAGTCCATCTATCTCCTCCTCCCACCTTCCCCAAATGTCCTAGGTTTCCAGAACTTTCTTCTCTCTGTCATGAATAGGGAGATGTCTCCCTCTGAATTGCCTCTGATCCCAATCATGGCAGGAAAATAAACCACACTAGGACACAGGTAGAGTGAGTAACCAAAGCTTATTCTTACCAAGCAAGGAAGGAGAGAAAGGGTCCGAGGGAGGCTCAGAGGCAAGAGTGCTGGCTGCTCTTGAAGAAGACTCAGGTCTGGTTCCCAGCATCCATGTCGAGTGGCTCACAACAACCTGTAACTGCAGCTCCAGAAGACCCAGCAGCCTTTTCTGGCCTCCACATGTACCCCTATATGTGGCATATGCTCACACATACACATAAAGAATAGGCTTTAAAAGAGGAAATGAAATATACCTTCAAGAGCAGAGAGTGGTCCCAGCCATGGACATGAACAATTGGCTACTCCTATGTCTGGACTTAGCATCTCAATCTATTATGTCCCCATCTGTATCTCCCTGAGTGCTTTAGGGCAGTCCTTTCCCTGAGATAGGAAGAGGCTTGCTTTTTAAATATATTTTTATTGATTTTTATTGAGGTCTACATTTTTCTCTGCTCCCCTTCCTGCCTCTCCCCTCCCCTTCAACCCTCTCCCAAGGTCCCCATGCTCCCAAGTTACTCAGAAGATCTTGTCTTTTTCTACTACCCATGAAGATTAGATCCATGTATGTCTCTCTTGGGATCCTCATTGTTGTCTAGATTCTGTGGGATTGTGATTTGTGGGCTGATTTTCTTTGCTTTATGTTTAAAAACCACTTATGAGTGAGTACATATGATAATCGTCTTTCAGGGTCTAAGTTACCTCACACACACATAAAATGTTTTCTAACTCCATCCATTTTCCTGCAAATTTCAAGATGTCATTATTTTTTCTGCTGTGCAGTACTCCATTGTGTAAATGAACCACTTTTTCTTTATCCATTCTTTGGTCAAAGGGCACTTAGGTTGTTTGCAGATTCTGGTTATGACAAACAATGCTGCTATGAACATAGTTGAGCACATGCCATGTCCTTGTGGCATGGTTGAGCATCCTTTGGATATATACCCAAAAGTGGTATTGCTGGGTGCTGAGGAAGGTTGTTTCCTAATTTATTGAGAAATCGTCACACTGATATCCAAAGCGGCTGTACCAGCTTGCACTACCACCAGCAATGCAGAAGTGTTCCCTTTTCCCCATACCCTCTCCAGCAAAAGTTGACATCAGTATCTTTGATCTTCTTGGCCATTCTTACAGGTGTAAGATGGAATCTTAGAGTTATTTTGATTTGCATTTCTCTGATGACTAAGGATGTTGAACATTTCCTTAAGTGTCTTTCAGCCATTTTAGATTCCTTTGTTGAGAGTTCTCTGTTTAGGTCTGTACTCAATTTTTTTTATTGGATTATTTGTTCTTTTGATGACCAATTTTTTGAGTTCTCTGTATATTTTGAAGATCACATCTCTGTCTGATGTGGGGTTAGTGAGGATTTTTTCCCATCTGTAGACTGCCATTTTGTCTTGTTGGCCATGTCCTTTGCTTTACAGAAGCTTCTCAGTTTCAGGAGGTCCCATTTATTAATTGTTTCTCTCAGTGTCTGTGCTGCTGGGGTTATATTTAGGAAGTGGTCTCCTGTGCCAATGCATCCAAGTGTACTTCCCACTTTCTCATCTATGAGGTTCTGTGTGGCTGGCTCTATAGTGAGGTCTTTAATCCATTTGGACTTGAGTTTTGTGAATGATGATAGATATGGATCTATTTTCATTCTTCTACATGTTGATATTCAATTATGCCAGCACCATTTGTTAAATATGCTTTCTTTTTTCCATTTGCTATTTTTTGCTTCTTTGTCAAAAATCAGGTTTTCGAAGGTGTGTGGTTTAATATCTGGGTCTTTGATTCAGTTCCATTGGTCCTCCTGTCTGCTTTTATGCCAATACCAGGCTGTTTTCAGTACTGTAGCTTTGTAGAAGAGTTTGAAGTCAGGGATTGTGATGCAGAGGCTTGTTTTTTAAAAACAGAGTTTTTCTTAATGGTTTGTTAAGTTTTGTTTTTCTGGCAATATGAATGAGTATGAGTCTGTGTGGGGGTACATGCGTGTGAACACTATGCTGGAAGACAAGGACACATGTGTGTGAACAGGGAAGACGGGGGCACGTGCCTGTGAACGCTGTGTTGGAAGAAGCACGTAGATGCCCTGGAGCTGGGGATACCGGCATCTGTGCCCTACATGGGTGCCAGGAACTGATCTCAGATTCTCTGCAAGAGTATCTTAACTGCTGAGCCACATCCTAGCCCTGGAGGTGGAGGCTTGCCCACCATGCAGTCTGTTGCAATTATCTGTGTTAGCTGTAGAAAATGTGTTTCAAGGTGTACCCACTTGTGAGGCTGAGAAGTTCATTAGTGGGAAAGGCAATGGTGCCTTACGTGTGAACTTCGAGGAAAGATTCAGGGAGCTGGTTCAGCTCCTGCTGAGATCAGCTCTGTTTGTTTTGGGTTTTTCCAGAATCCTGTTCTTCCTATTAACTTCTCAACTTGTCTGTCTCCTACCCAACTTTTGTAAGAGGTTGCTTGTTTGTTCCTGGCTGCTCAGACCCAAAATAATCACACAGAAACCATATTATTTGCAATACTGTTTCGCCAAAAGCTTAAGCATATTCCTAGCTAGCTCTTACATCTTAATTTAACCCATTTCTGTTCATCTGTGTATCACCACGAGGCTGTGGCTTACCGGGTAAAGTTCCAGCGTATGTCTCCTGCGGGGCTACATGGCTTCTCTAAACTCCACCTTCCTTCTCCCAACATTCAGTTTAGTTTTCTCCGCCTAATTCTATTCTTCTGCCCTAACACAGGCCAAGGCAGTTTCTTTATTCACCAATGGTATTCATAGCATACAGACGGGAACCCCACATCACCCAGCCAGCTGTAAGCTCTCTTATCTATCTTCCCCAGGGTCCCTAACTTCACGTTTTTACCCTAACATCTCCAGGTGTCCCAGGACCTCAGGGCCCACCAGGCATCAAGGGAGAAGCAGGTAAGTAGGCGTCACAGTGGGCTTTCTCAGCGACAAGGTTTCACAGTGGCTAATCCCATGGGGGTGGCCTGCATAAGGGGAGGAAGCTAGTATGAGACTTTGGGTGGGTTCAGAGGTGAGGGGGGTTCACAAACAGGAGTACTGCCCAGTGGTTTCTCAGCCTGGACAGGTTGTAAGGTGTGGACAGCCCTGTTGAACCTTCTCTGCTGAGGACTGCAAACCTGTGAGCTGGGGGTGAGGGGAGTGCAGCTCCATGGTCCAGCAGGGCCTGAAACATCCACACACCTGCCTTTGGGACCTTGCCTCCCTCACCTCCAGGCATCTCAGTTTCTTTCTATGTAAAATGGAGTTGAGACTTCAGTGAGCTGCTGTTATTGTACATTCTTCTCTCCCTGTCTCTGTCTCTCTCTCTCTTCACACATGTGCACATATGTGTTGTGTCTTGGCAACATGTGTCCATGGAGAAGCTGGAGTCAACCTTGGCAGTATTCTTGAGATACTGCCCACCTTGGGTTTTGTTTTGAGCTTTGTTTTGTTTAGAGGCAAGATGTTTTACTGACCTGTAACTTCCCAAATAGATTAGATTAACTAGCCGGTGAGCCCCAGGGATCCGCCTGTCTCGGCCTCCTGGATATCGAGACCACAAGGACACAGCCCCACTCCTAGCTGCCTTACGTGGGTTTTGGGAGCCAAACTCAAGTCCTCATGCTTGCAAGGCAAGCACTTTACTGAGACAGTCGTCATCCAAGCCCTTTGCTGTTACTGTCCTCTGAGCCCAGCGGTAACCCAGACTATCCTTCAACTCTCAGTCTTCCTGCCTCAGCCTCCCGAGTTCTGGGATTACAGGCCCGCATCACCATACCAGCCTCCAGACAATGTCTTAAAGTCGCAACTGCTGCTAGGCCATGTATTAGGTTCTGTTCTTCAGGCTGAGGCTGAGACCTGCCTAGCTGTCTTAGCCATTTGCATAGCTCTGTCAGAGTAGTAGACCCAGAGCTGTCTCTCTGCGGAGACAAAAGCCTAGGGGAGCGACTGTTGGCTTTCACAGAAGTCTCCCAGTGCCTAGTGGGTGGACCGGCTGTGGAGGAAGGATGCAGAGCCCTGAGAACTTTTAACAGCAGTGAGTGGAGCCAGCTGGTCTAGGTCAAAGGGGAAGTAAACAAAATCACAGGCTTACTCCTCCAGAAAGCTGCAGCAACCACAAAAGGGGGCTGGTGAGCAGAGAAAGTGCCTTTCAGGAACTGGCTCTGATAGGAAGGCAGTTAGTAGGATCCTGGGGAACCCACTGCTCTGTGTCTAGGCAGGGCTTCTTCCAAGAGGCTTTAAACATGGGAAAGGGCAATTACAGTGTGATGAGAAGCGTGCATGAACACTCAGGTCCCCATACACGGCACCACCATGTGCTCTCTCACACTCACACACATTCATTTGCAAGCGTGCAGCTACACACATTATTGTGTCTTCACACTCATATGCTGCACACAAAGCCACACATTCGCTCGTGCACTCATATGAACACTGGTGCCCACACATGCATACATCTTTACACTCACACCACACGCTCTCAGAGCCACACACTCATGCACTCAGACTTGTGTAAACACACATTTCGGCATACGTGCATCCTCACAGTACACAATCAAGGAACTACACGCTCACATATTCATGCACATGTGTGAGCACACGTTTATCCACACACATACATCCTCACGGTCAGACGATCACACATTCATGCACACATGTAGGATTCTGCACACACTCTGGTGCTCACACTTATGCACAGCATACTGACACTCAGGAGTATGCCCCTGCAGATACATGCCCCGTGCACAAGCAGTCTCACACTCACTCACACAGCAGGCCACTCAGAGGGGAACTAGTCTCCCCTCTTTCCACCCAGAGAGAAAGGGGCATGGAACAGGTTCCCTAGATTCCAGAGACGAAACTAACCAGGCCACTTGGAAGGGCAGACACAGGCCATCCCTAGAGACCGAGCCTGGAATCCCACTCTTCCTCTGACTTCAGCAGGTACCTGCAGAGTACGGGAGAAAGCTGGACAATCTCACTGGCTCTCAACACTCCTCTCATGCTCCACAGAACCCACAAACCTAGCAGGAGGGGGAAGTATCTGTGATGGTGACACAGAGGTCAAGAGCCAAGAGCAGTTGATAACCCCAGGAAAAGTTGGGACTCAGGCATTCCAGGGAGCCTGTTTCTGTGCCTTGCCTTGCAGACCCTCTTCCCTTCCCTTCTCGCCCATCCTCCAGGATCTCCCCATTTCTCCCTGTGCTCACTATCCTGTCCCAGTCCTCATCCCTGGGAATCTCCTGAGCTTTTGGCTGTGTCCTGCATGCTCACCTATAACCCCAGTGACCCA
Source organism: Chionomys nivalis (assembly GCF_950005125.1). Classification (NCBI taxonomy): domain Eukaryota; kingdom Metazoa; phylum Chordata; class Mammalia; order Rodentia; family Cricetidae; genus Chionomys; species Chionomys nivalis. Next base: position 98,848,270 of record NC_080090.1, read on the forward strand.
GGAAGGGATCGTATTTCCCAACTCCATTTTCTGTCCTGGGTACAGGAACATTAGTAAGGTACCTGCAGAGGGCACACTCATCCCCAGTTCCATTTTACAGATGAGAGTGTTGAGACAAGAGATACTGAGGTGTCTTTTTCAAGGTCATTTACCTTGCTTGGAGAGACAGCTATGATTCAAACCGACCTGCCTTTTTCTAGAGTCTTCCTTCTGTGGCCGTACACTGGTCCCAAGCCTTTTGAAAAACAGTAACTGCCATCTGAACCTGCCTTGTTTTCTGCCACACATGCCTGTGTGTGCATTTGTGTGTAGGGACAGGGAGTTCAGGATGGGGTACCTGCACCGATTAGGGGGCCCCAGAATGTCAGCTCACTCTAGAAACCACACCACAGTGACTGAGTCCTTCTTCTCGTCTCACAGGCCTCCAGGGACTCACGGGTGCACCAGGGAAACAAGGAGCAATGGGTAACTTGGGCTTCCTCTTCTGGGACCAGCCATGCACTGCCAACTCCCATTGAGCAACTGCCCCCATGTGTTCTCTCTACAGCCCTGCCCTGACCCCTGGGGGTCAAGGCTTTTCTACTCTCCTTTCTGTCTCAAGACTTCAAAGAGCTCACCAAGCCCATCAAAGAGACGCTAATCAATGTGCCCCCCACGCTTTCCCTAGAGATCCCTTTCCACCTCACTCCGCTTCTGTCCCAGGGAGCCCATCTCCAGCAGGACAGTTGGTGCCTGCCTCATTCCTGCTCTTGCCACAGGTGCCCCAGGACCTCAAGGAGAGAAGGGAAGCAAAGGTGACAAAGGTCTCATTGGCCCCAAGGGGGAGCATGGCACCAAGGGAGACAAAGGGGATCTAGGCCTTCCAGGTAAGAGTTGTGTTGGGGTGTTAGCATTCACGGGGAGCTGGAAGTCGTGGGGAGTTTGTATATGCTTACTCTGGCTGAGAACAGGGCTCAAGAACTGCCTGCTTGACTGTTTAAGAGAAGCCTCAACTGTACTCCAGTTCTTCCGAAAAGGAATTAGTTCATTTCTATTGATACATAGTCATTCATGTTTGTGGGTTACAGTGTGATATGTAGGTTGTACACTGATGAACACAAGATACTTGCCCTATCTGTGACACCTTTAATTCTGTGTGGTGAGAGCCTTCAAGACGGTTTTCATGGAACTATTTGGACTCCTAAGGCGAGGACACCGGGGTGTGCTCTTGCTCCCCGGTGACATCTTTGTGCACATTGAACTCAGTCCTTTATTAGCACTTGGTGTCCCATGAGGAAAGAGCCCTCCTTTTAAAAAACCATGGGTGGTATATGGTGTACGTGTGCACACATTTGTACATGTGTTGCTATTGAGTGCCTTCCTCAATCACTTTCCACATTTTTGCTTTTTTGTCTTTTTGTTTTGTTTTTTAATGAAAATATATATTTTCATATAACACATTCTCATTGTGGTTTATTCTTGAGATGGGGTCTTTCACAGAATCTGGAGCTCCCTCACTGGCTGGCCAGCAAGCCCCAGAGATCTCTTGCCTTCTCTCCCCAAGCTCTGGGGTAACAAGCACTTACCACCATGCCTAGCTTTTTATATGGGTACTAGGATTCAAACTCAGTACCTCAGGCTTATGCAGCAGGTACTTTACCCACTGAGCCATCTCTCTGGTCCCAGGAATCATTCATTCCTTATGTCTAATCATCTAGCCTTACTCCCAAGCCTTGGACTACCCTCACTCACTCAGACCTGGGGAGGCTGATCCTTGCTCTTGCTGTCCTCTTCGGGACCATTCAATCATGAATCAATTAGTTGAGAGGAAGCTGGCATGGCACCCAAGTCCTCTCCCAGGACCTTGTCAAAATAACAAGAGTAGAAGTCTGGAGAGATGGCTCACTTGGTGAAGCACTTGCTGTACAAGTGCAAGGATGTGAGCTTGTGGCCCAGAAGGTATGGAGAAAAGTCAGGCATGGTAGCATATGCTCATAACTGGCCAACCTGTCTGCTGAGTTCCAAGTCCAGTGAGAGACCCTGCCTCAAAAACAAAATAAGGCAGATAGCAGCTGAGGAACAAGGCCCAAGGTCATCTGGCTTTCAAACTCATGTCCACAAGCATACACTCACGCTTAAGCAAGCATACACAGGTATACACGTCACAAAACCAGTGCATTCCAATATTACAGAATAGAGCTATACATTTTTCTTTTAGTAAGTTTTCTGTCCACATGTCCTTTAGAGAGCTGGAAAGGTTGCTTTGGGGTGACAGTCCTCTTTGAGACCTTCACCCCCATGTTGGTCCCAGTGGGAACAGAGCTGGGTGTCCACACCCAGGTGACAGTGTGACCTTAGTGGCTCTCAGAGTGGCTACTACTGAGGGAGCCCACTGTGCAGCCCCCTCCCCAGCTGACCTGCCCTTCAGGAAGGCAGCTGCCCTCAATTGATATGCACCAGGTACTGAGGGAAAGGAGGAGGGAGAGACAGAGGACTCAGGAGAGGACTGGCTGAATGAGTTCCGAATGCTGATGATGAGTGGAAAATTTGAAATCTTGGGGGCCAGGGCAGCCGTGTCTGTGCCGCAGGCGGGGGTGCCAGGACAGCCCGTGTCTGTACTGCAGGCGGGCACAGAAACTGCTGCATCGTTTTTCTCTTTCCCAATGACCTTTCTATTCTCGGCATCCGAGAGATGCTTTCTAGAACATTCAGATTTCAGACTGAGAGGCTATGAAAGAGAATTCCCAAATTTGTAGAGAGTAAAATGAGCCCCCTAAGTACTGGGTGACCCCAGGCTGTGATCCTTCTCCCCAGGGTAATGGTTTTGACTGGGGTCCTGGTAGCCCCACGGTCACTGGTGTCAGGTTTTCTGGTCAACCTGTTATAAGTTTTTGGCCTGTCTCTGGGAAAGGGACTCATTCCTGGAGGGCTGTGACCAGATATTCCACTTCAAGCACAGGGCACTTTAGTTTGGAGTTTGCATAAGACGGCAAATGCCTAAGTGGGCTGTTTTTCCCTTCTCCCATGCCCAGCCTTGATTTCTTTTTCATTTGTTTGTTACAGGGAGCAAAGGGGACATGGGCATGAAAGGAGACAGAGGGGTCATGGGGGCCCCTGGCGCCCAGGGAAATAAAGGAGACCCTGGGAAACCAGGCCTACCAGGTAAGAGGTTGCACTGTAGGGTTGCAGACCTGGAGGAAATGCCCCTCTTTCTGGGAGCCCATACTAGTGACAACATCCTTAGGAGTCTTTATCCATTGCAGGTTTGGCTGGGTCTCCTGGAGTCAAAGGTGATCAAGGTAGGAACTGTGGGCATCTGGGCAGAGTGACTGCGGGCCCCAGAGAGAGTCGAATAGGAAAGTTACTCATTATCTTTCTCTATTCCTCCTTTCTCCACTTTCTTTTCTTCTTTCCTCATTTTCTCTTACCCTTTCTTTCTGACAGGGTCTCATGTAGCCCAGGCTAGCCTAAAACTCACTATTTATCTGAGGATGACTTTGAACTTCTGATTCTCCAGCTCCCAAGGGCTGGGATCACAGGTGGTTTCATCTCATCTTAGGGTTAACCCAGAGCACTCCAGGGCTTTAGAAACCTGACTGTCCCTAAAAGAAACAGATCAACTGGTAGAAGGGAAGACGCTAATGATAGCCCTCTTTACATGTCTACCTCCTTGGCTGCTGAGGAGCAGAGCTCGGTGGTCCCACCCAACGTCCTCAGTCTGTCCCCCATCTTCAATCCCACAGCTGTGACAGAGGAGATGAAGCATTGCTTCTCTCTCACCCACTGGGGAGTAGAAGATTTCTAAAGATGGCAACCGGATAGTGTTTGGAGATGTATGTCATGAAGAGTGGGGAGCCCTTGTTCTACTCACTCCTAACCCTGCCATGACCACTTACCTTCCAGGACAACCTGGAGTGCAGGGTGTTCCAGGCCATCCTGGTGCAGCAGGACCTTCAGGTGCCAAGGGTGAACCAGGCCGCATGGGTCCTCCTGGGGCAACAGGTGAGGCCCTTTATCCCTGCACTGGGAGTGGTATTCCGATGCCTGCCCAGCCCAATCCTTATGCACATGCGGTGTCTGTTGTCCAGGACCTCCAGGGATCCCCGGGATTCCAGGGGCTGCAGGTGTGAAAGGAAGCAAAGGGGACACAGGTGAGTGGGTGTGGCAAGGTGGGGAGTCAGATTGCTGGGTATTCTGGAAGGACAGGAAGGAGGATTGTCCCCAGCATCCCACAAGAGACAGAGATTCTCCTGTCTTCTGGCCCCAGAGGCTCCTGAAGAAGGAAAAGAGTTTCTTCCACTAAGTCTCCTTGAGCCCAAGGTCTCTGGGTTATTCTTTTCTGCCCGTGTTTCTCAGAGAGCCTTGAATGCTATGACCAAACCTGCAGCATTACAGGAGGAAGCTGAAACCCTGTCCCAGCTGGGCTTTCTGCAGTGACAGCAGCACCTAGGATTAGGACAAGGGGCAAAAATCTTTCCCTCTGTTCTCTTCTGGGAACACTGATCCAACCCAGGGAACTCATGGAGGCTAGTTCACAAGCCTTTGAACAGCTTACCTGAAGCTCTCGGTATACAATCAGTCTGGGGGTTTGTTCCAAAGATGTTCTTTTTCAGATTCTATTCTGTAGACTAATATAGTCATTCTACTCTGTCATATGGACTAACATAAATTCTTTTCTGTCATATATAGATGAACATGGAGTCATTCTGTTCTATTGTATGCACTAACAGATTTATTCTATACTGTCATACAGATCAACATAGAGTCTTTCCATTTTGTGGTCTGGATTATAAACAACTTGCCAGTTTTGTCTATATATCACACCCACTCATCAGTGTGGGTTACTTCCTAAGTCTCTGAGATAATCTGTCTGATCTCTGAAGTCAGGCTGCTACATTATGCTCACCTTTCTAGAAAGTTCAGGCCCTGCACTGGGGACTATGGCGACACTGAGTTTGTGGAGGAATACAGTAGACAGACTACAGGCAAGCAGTTCACGCAGACTCTCCGATGCCATTGGGAAAGCCCCGCGCAGTCAGCCAGTTGAGAGTTCTGTGGGGATGGAGGGCCGAGTGGTGATACTAGGCTCCTGTCCCCACGAATGTCCAAGGACCCTCTGCCTTGACCCCTTCCTCTGCCAGAGAATAAGGTTGAACAGGGTCAAACAACTTGGGTGTCCTTGCCTTTGCAGAGATATAGACAAACATAAAAGCTGGCCCATCCCAGTTTGAACTGGGTTAAGTGGTTAGCTAACTCATTCATTCATTCATTCATTCACTCACTCACTCACACATCAGTACCTCCCAGCAAGCCTTGGACACTGAATGTATGATCTTTGTGAATTTCCTGAAGTCAGTTAGAAGCCTCTGTCTCACCTGTGTTTTCTCTTTGTTTTGAGTCCCCCCACACACACCCTAGCCCCAGATTCCCTCAAGAGTTCTCACCAAGGTTCCTGCCTTAGACTCCCACAAAACCCCTCACCAGGGTTGGGGGGATGGGTCAGATGGCTGGAGTGCCTAGCAAGCTCACAGACATAAATTCAATTCCCAGAACTCATGTCAAAATAAAACAGGCTTGGCGGTATTTGCTTTTAATCCCAGTTCTGTAGAAGTGGAGACAGGTGGATCCCTGGGACTCGCTGGCCAGCCAGCTTAGCCTGCTGGGCAAGTTTCAGGCTAGTGGGAGACGATGTCTCAGAAAACAAGGTGGCAGCATCTAGGGAAGAACAGCTGATGTCCTTTGCCTGCCACATGCGCACGTGTGTACACACACACAGTACCCCACACCAGTTAATACACAAATATCCACACACATGCATGCACCTACACACACCAAGATCCCAGCCAATTTTATTACAGACATTTTAGTCTCTGGCTCATTTTGTGTCTCCATGAAGCATCTTTATGTGGTGTCTATATGTGTGCGTGCACCCCATTTTTCATCCAGGTGGTAAATACCACCAGCCCAATCTCGTGGATCACCCATTAAGTGTGGCTCCTTAGGTAAAAAGAATGAATTATATACTCAATTTTCAATGTCTGATAATCACCATTTGAGTTGGCGGCTCACCCAAGGCTGAAGCATGCCTTGGTGCCGCATCTGATGGCTTATGTGGACCTCCCATGGAAGGGACTTCCTGGAATTCTATGGGCTAATGAATGGCTGCGCCAGTTAGATTTGGTGATTTCTGGGGTAAATGGCAGATGTGATCCAGATGTCATCCTCGTGTTTGAGGACAGCATCCCTTGTAACCTCACTGTCAGGAGACTGGTAATCCCCAAGCTAGAGCTTCAGTGGCAGATATCCAGCGTTGATAAAGCCTTCCAGGCTTCCAAACCCATGACCTTCCCACTTTGTAAATAAAGCCATGAATCTCTCAAGTGAATATCTTGCTGATTCAGATGACATTGCATTGGCTTGGCCTGGGTTTCACTATTACGGGCTAATTACAATTGAGGAGAGGTCTGTTTGCTGTGCTTGGAAGCTTACCACCACATTCATGGTCTATCAAACCCACACCTGAGTTCTATCTTCTATGCACAGCAGTCAGGAAGCAAAGACGGGGCTGGGGAGATGGCTCGGTCTGTAAATTCATGCTGCACCAGGATGAGGACCTGAGCTCAGATCCCCATAATCCATGTAATTCCAACCCTCAGGAGACAGAGACAGAATCGCCAGGCTACACTAGCCTGAGCTGGTGAGCTCTGGATTCAGCCAGAGACTCCCTTGAGAGGAGCGTAATCTAGAAGAACACTCAACATAAGCCTTGGGCCTCCACATGGGCACTCACACGTGGATCTGAGAGTCCATCCCAATGTCTAATCCCAAAGATATGCTTTTTCGATTTTGTTAGATGGAGTAATTCAGAGGGCTGCCACACTAAGTGGGACCCTGGGCCTTGTAAGATGGTTCTGTATGAGCGTGTGTGTGTGTACACATGTGTGCGTGGTGTGTGTACACGTGTGTGTACGTGTGTGTGCATGCATGTGTGTGTGTACACATGTGTGCGTGTGCTCGTGCACATGCACGCAGAAGTCACTGGAGAAACTTGTCAGATAACCTCCCCTATCAATCCTAGACTTCTTTTTTTTTCTTGAGAGAGAGTGCCACTGAGCCAGAAGCTTGCTGTTTCAGCTAGACTGTCTGGCATGTCTACCGGGATCTGCCTCTCTTCATTCCCCAGCACAGGGTGCTGTAACCGTGCACATCCACGCACATCCATGCCTGGCTTTTACATGGGTGCTGTGGATTTGACATGCTTGCACAGGAATTATTCTCCCCCAGCAAACCTCCTCCTAGCCCCACACATGCAGGAGATTCTGAGACACACTGAAGACAGACAGTGATGTCGTTCAGGGGAGCCTGGAGAGGTGGCTCAGACCAAGCTAAGTGGTACTCCAGGAAAGGGCAAGCTGGGCACACTGGTGGACAAAGACAACTTCAGAGCACATTGGGAGCTGGCGTCTGGGGAAGTGCCAACTTGTACTGCTCACTCCTTTGTGACCTTGGATAGATCACTGCACCTCAAGTCCCTGAGCGTCCTCTGCAAATGCTATCCTCTTTAGGCAGGGAAGCAGCAGGAACACTGGGGTGGGGGTAGGGGAGCAAGCAATGAAAGAAGGCCGGGCTGGGCTGTGGAGGTAGCTCTGTTGGTAACATACGTGAAGACTTGAGTTCGATCCCCAAAACCCATTTGAAAACACGCTGGGCTTGGTGGCATTTGTAAAACGGGGAAGACAGAGAGAGAAGGTTCCCGGGGCCAAGTAGCCAGCATGAATCAATGAGTGAGTTCTGGGCCAGACACGGATTTGCTGCTGAGCAACACTTTTCTCAGGGATCCCTTCCAGAGGTCACCCAGTACCCCCTGCTCCCCGCTGGTGCTGCAGTGAGGTCTGAAGACTCAGGTAGAGAAGGAGGTGGTGGGATGGACAGGAAGGAGGTAATGGTTCCGCATGATTTCTGGTGATAGGGTAGGATGGGTTAATTTCTGGTGATAGAGTATGATGGGTTAATTTCTGGTGATATATAGTAGGATGGGTCTGTGGTAAGGCTGGCTTGTGGCACAGGTGGGAAGCCTGTCAGGCACAGGTGGGAAGCCTGTCATGCACAGGTGGGAAGCCTGTCAGGCACAGGTGGGAAGCCTGTCATGCACAGGTGGGAAGCCTGTCAGGCACAGGTGGGAAGTCTGTCAGGCACAGGTGGCCATAAATAGTTGTTGTATCATCCACTCCTTCTCAATGGCCTGCAATAAGCTCGTACTCCCCCAGGTTTGCAGAACGGTCTCGGGGAGCCCCACTGATTTGATAGAAACTAGTATGGGCCCTTAAAGTGCTAAAAGAACAGGTTATGACCCACCGTGGGGATGCTTGAAGGGTGCTGGAAACAGTGGGTCTTCTGGGAAAGGTAAGTTCACGGAGGAGTGAATGACTGGAGAGGAGGGGAGGAGAGGAGGGGAGGGGCCAGTGACGTTGCATGGGTAATTTCATGTGCTGCCAAGCTGGACAATATGAATTTTAGCCCAACACCCCATGCGGTGTAAAGAGAGAGCCAGCTCCTGAAAGTTGTCCTTTGATCAGACAGACAAAAAGACAGACAGACAGACACACACACACACGAAAAAAGGAGGAGTAGGAGAGAGGACCTCTCACATTAAGCTCAACTGGAATAATCCCCAATGGTTGCTTTATTATTTTTTTCATTTTCTGAACATTGAGATTCTTTTTCCATGTGGATGAGATGGCAGTAACTAATCCAAGGTTAGTTAATAGGGGCTGCCCTTGCACATCATGGAGACCTGAGTTTGATCCCCAAAAATCCATACTAAAAATTAGCCAGACATGATGCTGTGCTCCTGTAATCCTGGAGGTGGGGATAGAGAAACTGAAGTATCCCCAGGGTTCGTTGGCCAGCCAGCCTAACTACTTGGAGTGTTCTAAGCCCCACTGCGAGACCCTGCCTTCAAATACAAGACAAAGTCTGTGGAGGGACGCTGACGGCCTCCCCGTGCGCACATACAAACACACTAACTATTTCGACTCATGTACTATAGATGATGGCCTCTAAAAGTCAGGGTGGTCACTCCACAGGCTTTGGAACCAAAATGTCCATTTACAAAATATCTCTGCTCTGTCTTATGCAAATCTCATGAGAGAGAAAGCAAGAAGGACAAGTGTTGGCTTTGAGGTCACATCGGGTCGCTGGTGGAGAGAGGGAGGCAGGCCAGGGCGTCTGGAGGCTGTGGGCCTGAAGCTCTCACACACGACATCACCACATTTCCCAAGCACGGTCTTCATCCATCTGCGGCCTGTCTCCCCTTCCACCCCACTGTGAAGTGTGAAGCAATCAGCCTTCCATCGGCATTAATCAGACAAAGGTAGAGACTGTCTAAGATTAAAAGTGTCTAATATCTAAGTTTTATTATCCTCTCCCCTTTCCCTGTGTTTCCATCTTAGGAATTCAAGGACAGAAAGGCACAAAAGGAGAATCAGGAGTCCCAGGTAAAGGGCTGGCTTTGTTTTAATTTCTCAGACTGATGACTGGGGAGAACTGTGTGTGTGTGTGGAGCAAAGCCTTATTGACTTTGAACACTGTGACCTTACTCCTCAGAGATGAGGCAGAGACTCCAAGTTTTGTCACCCAAGCCTCCATTCCTTCCCTGGAAGATCTGGAAAAAGGGCAGGAACTCTGAGTTCTACAATGGCTAGGAAGTGAGGCAGGGGAGTCAGCTCAAGGAGGGTGGGAGGTGGATGTAGCAGTGCCAGCCATGCCACCACCAAAGATCAGGGTGATCTCCTTCTCCTCTTAGGGTCAAGGCTTTTCCATCTCTGCTTTGACCTGTTTTACGCTTCTTGGTTCCCCAAGTCCCTCCTCCCCTTCTGTTGCTACTTCTCATCTGGATACTATCATCTTCATCATCACCATCACCGTACTGCCCAAAGGAGTCTCCTTTATAAACAGAAACAGTAAATGAAAGATCATGGCAGAGCCCCATGTTGCCTGTCACCGCAAACACCAATGAGCAAAAATGATAAGAACTGAATCTAGTTCTGCTTATTGCTTGTTTGTTTTGATTTGATTTTTTTTGTTTGTTTGTTTGTTTTTTGAGATAGGATCTCACTGTGCAACCCTGGATGGACTAGAACTTGCTATGTAGAGCAGGTTAATCTCAAACTCGCAGAGCTCTGTCTATCTCTGCTTTTCACATGCTGAACTTTTTAAGCTGACTGAAGTTTAAGCTGGGAGCATAGGGAGCAACCTCCCAAAGAACCTGCTGTCCCCACTCTGCCATCTCCAGCTAGCAAACTTTCTAGAGAATGAGAGGAATGGTGTCAGTCCAAAGCCTGGGCCTGCCCCTCTCCGAGGAGGTCAGCCTGGTCTCTGAGAACCACGGTACAGATAGATGCCTCTGTCCCCGCCATTGCTCCCTGTGCGGGTAGTTGTCCTGCTGAGCTGTTTACAGTGTGCTTGAGGGGATTCCTTTCTACAAGGGTACAAGTGTGCTCTTCTCATGTGTCGCCTAAATCCCATCTAACCATCTGGACCATCATCGATCAATGGGAGCTCAGGCAGGACAGGAAACTGGCAAAGCAGTCCTAGGCTCTTTTCTGCAGACAGCGCCCTCACATGGCTTGGAGGACTTACGATCATATCGAGATCCTCTTAACACCCTTTGTATGAGGCTTAATCTCCCAACACAAGAACCTTAGTTGGGTGGGTGCAAACCATGCCCACGCCACAGCAAGCATTACAACAGAACTCAGGCAGGCTTCTAGAGTGATGTTTCTTCCATGTTAGCTACATATTCTATTGCAGTCTTAATTTACTAATCAGACATGGGGACCTAGAAACATTCTAGCAAATTCTCACAGAAAGACTAAAACTTACACATAACTATGTCATCTTATGAGGATTCTACCAGCCATATCTTCCTTTGCATACTCCATGGCATTAAGGTGGAAGACCAGACAACCAGAACAACCCTCAGCTGGACCAAAGCCCTGGCAGCATGTTTACACAGCCCATTCCTCAGGGATCTGATAGCCAAGGGCCACTCATCCAGTAATCAGCAAGGTCCTTGTATTCATCTAGGACACACTGGAGCATCTATGGGGCTAACTATCTCCTCTCAGGCTTTGCAGGCAGAAAGGGAGACACTGGAAACCCTGGGCTGGCAGGCCCCAAAGGAGAACCTGGGCAACCCGGCCTGAAGGGAAGCCCTGGGATAAAAGGTAGGTGCTGTCATTTAAATGGACTTAAAGGTTAGGGATCTTCAGAAACCAGGCTGGTGGGGTGTCTTTATTGGGTTGTCAAGTTGCATGCTAGAGATTGTCCTGGACATAACCCAGTTTCCCCAGCATGCACGCAGCCTTGCTGCCTGTGCTCAGCCCCCTCAGGCAGCACCACAGCCTGTCTTTCTATGCGTCCTGTTGTTCACTAAATGCTGTCACTATCTAACTTCTAACCTTCCATTACATCTGAGGCCCATGTCCTCCCACCCACCCACTGCTGCTCACGACACAGGTAGCTGTTCCCGGAGATGCTAGATCACACACGGAGCTGGAGGAGGGCGACTGACCCGTCCTCCCTCTGCATGTGCTCATGTGGGCAGAAAGGGCAAGGAAACTTTTGGATCAAATTGTGGGGTTTTTCTTTGTGACAGGGTCTCCCGGCCAGCAAGGACAGAAGGGAGAGAAGGGCCAAAAAGGTAATGGATGCTTTAATTGTCTTTCCTTCTCCTTTAAAGTTAATTTCCTATTGCAGAATCCTGGAGGGGGGGGTATTTCCCAAGGACATTCTTTATCTCTGACCAGAGACCCAGAGAGCACCTCCTCTCTCCCTTCCTTCTCCATTTTCTCTCCCCCATCCTCATTCCTAACATCTTTTCTTCTTCCTCCCCCCATGCTTACTTCCACTCTCCATCCTTCCCTTCCTCCCTCACGTCTTTCCTTCTTTTTTCTCAACTTCTCAATTTCTCCCTCTTTCCATTCATGTCATCTCTACCTCCACTCTCTCCTTCTGTTCCATTTTCATCCTTTATTCCCTTTCCACAACACATGGCAAGTCACCATCCCACAGAGGCATCTGACCCCGTGACTTGCTACCTCCAGGGAAGAAGGAAGGAGGGCTGGCTGTACACCAGGAAGTGTTGGTGCTGAAGGGGGATGAGTGTAAGCTCTGATGACAAGGCCCTGCAAGCAGGACTCATCCTCCCCTATAGCTGTAGAACCTCTAAGAGCAGCAGACAAATGCACAGCATTGTGAGCTAGCCTTCGCCTCACCTTCCACATGTGTTCTTGTCCAGGCGAATGGGTCCCGACCCTATTTGTCCGGATCGTGGGTGGCACCAGTAGAGGCCGAGCTGAAGTTTTCTATAACAATGCCTGGGGGACAATCTGCGATGATGACTGGGATAATAGCGATGCCACTGTCTTCTGCCGCATGCTCGGTTACTCCAGTGGGAAAGCACTTTCCAGCTACGGAGGTGGTGAGTGACTCTGCAGCCAGGGGCTTTGTGCTACACGTGTTCACATGGTCCTTTGGTGAGGTAATGTAGTGTGGCTGGGGCTAAAGAAAACCACTGGCTCAAGCAACTGGGACGCCCTGCAGCTTAGCAGAGTAGCTGCAGCTCTGGGACCAAAGCTTACCTCTTTCCAGTTTGGCACCCTGTCTGAAGGACGCTGTTGCATTCCCAGCACTGACAGCAAAGGCTTTAAAGGGCTCTGAATACTACTGTGGGTCACTGTCAATCCAGTCTTGGAGCAAACATAACCAGGACTGTTTATAGAGCAGGGATAAGTGTGGCTTTTGAAAGCTGAGGGAGAAGATGGAACCATGGCAAAGGCAGATGTTCATTTCCACATCTGGAAACCCAAATTGCAGCTGCCAGAAGACTTAGCCTTGAAGATACTCCCACCTCTGTGTGTGCACATGTGCACACATACATGTACACGTATGTTCATGTGGGTGAGCACGCATGTGTGTGCACATGAGTAGGACCTCAGATGTTTCTCAGTCCTAGTTTTGTTGAGACAGGGTCTCTCACTGACCCAGAGTCATTGACTAGACTGGGTTGCCTGGCCAGTCCTAGGCACTGAGAGTACAAGACCACACCTCCAGATCCTCTTTCTTTTTTTGTTTGTTTGTTTTTGTTTTTGTTTTGACATGGATTCTGGCTTAAGTGGTAGCACTTTACCCACTGAGCCATCTTCCCTGCCCCTGTGAAGGTCTTTTTAAAAGATCCGTGAGAAGTCAGGGCTGGTGGCCAGCACCTGCTATTCCAGCTCTTGGGAGTCTGAGACAGTATGACAGAGTTTGAGGCCGTTCTGTGCTGCACAGCTGAGCTCTGTCTCAAACAAAACCAAAAGTAGAGAGAAAAGAAAAACCGTGCTGAGACTTACTGTCCTCAGGTCGGGGAAGCTTCTCTGCATCACTAGAAATCAGTTCACACATCCATCCTCCCTCCTTAGCAAAGACAATGGCTGAACAACAGGGCACAAGGCCAGCTCTCCTTGTTACTTTCCTTGGGTGTTTTCTGTTTTACCCACCCCAAAGCACAGAGCCCCTTGTCACACAGAGTCCACCCTCTGCCTTATTCTCTTGAGACAAGGTCTCTCACTGAACCCGAGCTGGGCTGGCCACCCTTTTATGTGGGTGCTGAAGATCCATACACAGATTCTCCTACCCACGGTACCATCTCCCCGGTTTCATGCTTGCCTTTTAGTAAGTCGTCTGGCTAGACTGGAAAATGGTGGTCTCAACCCTGCCAGAGAGAAGGGGCTGGTAGCCGCATGGCTGCCATAGGTCCTGTGGAAATACAGACGCAACTTGAGGGAGCTGAGCTGATGGGGAGACAGTGGAAGGCTGTGTGCACACATAGTGTGTGGATTAAGTAGTAAATATTTGCATGAGGCGTTCATGATGTGGTTGAGGTCAGAGAACAATCGGAGATGTTGTAAGAGATATTAAAAGAGTCTTAGAGCCCTGGGCTCACCTGGTCTCTCATCTACCTGGAAGCTCCTGGGAACTGGCATGTTTCTCTGACCTCTCACCTAACACCCTTCCTTTCTCTCTCTTTCTTCCTCTGTGTCAGGCACTGGGAACATCTGGCTGGATAATGTGGGTTGTCTGGGGACAGAGAACAGTTTGTGGAGCTGCACGAAGAGCAACTGGGGCTCTCACAATTGCAACCATAATGAAGACGCAGGTGTGGAATGCCGCTGACCTGGGCGGAGGTCACTGCTGTATCCCCAGGTGTCTTCGGACTCCAACCACATGGAGACCTATGGGCTCCCTAACTCTGTTGGGGGGATTAATAAAACTCAGCTGGGGATCTGCTGTGTCTGAGTGTCTCTGAGCTAGTACCCCTGTTCTTTATAGCCATGCCCACTCAAAATGCACATGTGAGGCTCACAGACATGCCCGAGACTCAAAAGCTAGAGGGGAGACGAGGCTGAAGTATATGAAAGTTACTGTGGCCATATTTCGTCTTGGCCAGCCCTTCAGTCATTCATTCCCTTTCAGGGCCTCCCTCCCTCTCTGTCACCAGCACGTGGCCCTCTCTTCGGCTGTCTACTGCCTAGGGGTTAGCTTGCGAATGGTGCTAGGTCATAGATACGTGCGAACTGTCCTTTTCCATCCACGGGCTACTCTGAGGTCCATAACTCTGAGGACTTTTGGCAGCTCCCCCCCCCCAGAGTAGAAACTCAGAAAATACTAATTGAAGGCTAGGGAGATGGCTCAGGGGATAAAAACACTTATGGTGCTAGTGTGAGAGCCTGAGTGTGCAACCCAGAACTCACGTTTAAAAACTGTTGGGGAGCTGGAGAGATGGCTCACCCAGTGATCAAAAGCACTACCTGCTCTTACAGAAGACCCAAGTTCTATGCCCAGCACCCATAACAGGGAGCTCACAGTTGCCTGCAGCTTCAGTTCCAGTGGCTCTGGGACCCCTTCCAGCCTCCAGTGGCATCATCGGGGACTGGAGAAGATGGCTCAACAGTTAAGAGCGTACACTCTTGCAAAGGAGCACATAACCATGCCCAGTGCCAACTCTAGGGAATCTGATACCCTCTCTGACCTCTTCAGGCACCTGTGCTCACCTGCAAATATTCCCCCCACCACACACACATGCACACACACACACACACACACACATGTGCACGCTCACACATGCACACACACATACACACGCACACACACACATTTTAATTCATCAACAGCTGCACAATAAATCACTGGGTCCCAGCTTCCCAGGTTGTAAAATGTTGCTAACAGTTTCTCCTTGAGAGAATAACCCGAAATGGGAAATGAAAAGAAAATGTTATTTTAAATGATGTCTGTTCAGTTAGTAGAGTGCCTAGCATGCACAAAGCCCTGGTTACATCCCCAACACCATGCAGACGCAGTGTGGGGGTGCAGGATCAAGGTCATTCTCCACTACACAGTGTGTGAAGGCTAGCCTGGGTTACTTCAGACTCTATCTCAGGTTTTAGAAAATTCTTGAGACCCAAGTGGAATTATGGCTCCTTTAGGAAATGATCCATGTACCCTCACTCCAAAGACTTGTTTCCACTGTCTAAATTTCCATAACCCATTTGAAAGAAGAAAAAAACATGATGCTGAGCCTAAGACTTCATGTGTGCTTGTGAGGTTAGCCCAGGCTAGCTGTGCTATATGTGTGGAGGACTCAGCACAGCAGCAAAACATGGTGGTCCTCCATCCCATCTCATGGTACCTCCATCTCACAGAATAGACCCAGCATCTGCATCTCGGTCCACTGCACTCAGCTCCCATGCTTGGAATTCCCAGTGCCTTTTCATTTGTACAATGCCAGACTCCAGAAGCATCCAGGAGATTTGCATTGCTGCTAATGAGTGAAATAGTGCCCAGAGATCTTTGCTAATATCAGAACTCACCTGATGAGGTTATGCTAGGTCTGTAGCAATGGGCAGATGCTTATATGCATGGGTTTGTCCAAACACTTTTCGGTTCCCCTTTGTAATGGGGATAATCAGAGGGAAAAGAGGCCATGCCCCAAGAATATAAATCACTAATTCACACAGGAAAAAGAGCCTACAGGGGGCTGGATAAATGGCTCAATGATTAAGAGCACTTACTACTCTTTCAGAGGTCTCAGGTTCAGTCCCAGCTCCCACATGGTGGTTCACAACTGACTTTAACTCCAGTTCCAGGGGATTCAACAACGTCTTTTGGATTTTATGTGTATCGCACACATGTGATTCACAGACATAAACAGGCAAAACACCCATATATATGGATGTGTACATATATATAATATGCATTATATCTTTTTAAAAGCCTATAGGGTAGTACTTATATACACATGTATGTGTATGTTTTCATCCTTATTTACTGTAGAAGAAATTCTAACAATATATACATACATACAAAATTAGAAAAATTGACGTTAAAATACATCCTTGGTGCTGATGTTGGAAGAGGTAACAGGTATTACCCGTGGTCTAGGAATCTAGGTGGAAAGCTGGGGATGTGGCTCAGTTGGTAGAGTGCTTGGCTAACGTGCACAAGGCTCTGGGTTTAGCCCCCAATATTGCATAAATTGTGTTAGGTGGGACTTGACTGTAATCTCAGCACTCTGGAGATAGAGACAGGAGGGTCAGAAGTTTGAAGACCTCCTTGACTGCATAAAAAGTTCAAAGCCAAGCTGAAATAAAGGAGACCCTGTCTCAGGGGGAAAAGTTTTTTTTAAATACCAACCACTACCATCAGAAGAAAGACACAGCAGAGCTGTGTTTTATGGGCCTTATTGGTCTTTTTCATGTTTAAATTGCTACTTTCCCTGAATTAGAACTTACTTTTTCTAGCCTGAGGAGATGCAGCCACCAGCCCTCCTCCTCAGAGCTCCCCTGTCCTCTGAGCTTGAAACAAGAGACTACCTACAAGGGAGCAACCTTGGGATAGGGTAGCTGTTGTTAACTCACTGTGCCTAGAGCAGAAACTGTAACAGTGGTGCACCCTCTTCTTAAGTGTGCAACATGCCACACACACAGTGTGTGCGAGTGTGTGTGTGTGTGCAACCATATACATGTATATGAGTGTCTCTATGTGTATGTGTCCATGTTTGTGCCTGAGCGTGGGTGTGTGTATGGATTGTCTACAGTATCTACATGTATGGGGGGAAATCTGTGTCAAAAGAAAAGACAGAAATGGAGATGTGAACCTGCACCCCGGAGCTAGGGTAGGGAAGATAGAGACAAGAGGATCTCTGAAACTCCACGATCAGCAGTCTAGTCAGAACAATGAGCTTCTGCTTCCCTGACAGACTCTGTCTCAAAATGAGATGGAGAATGACTGAGAAATGACATCTCCATATCAGCTTCTGACCTCCATGTATACCAGCACAGCAAAGTGTACCTGCATACACATGGTGTATACATGTGCTTACACCACACACACGTTAGAAAAACATATGTGACTCTGGCTGACCTGGAACTTGCTGTGTAGACTAGGCTGGCCTCAAACTCACAGAAACCCACCTGCCTCTGCCTCCCTAGTGCTGGGATTAAAGGTATAGCCTCCAAACCTAGCCCTCTTCTCTTCCATTTTAAAATACTTTGTCATGGTTCTTTAGTTGGCTGCTTTGATATTTATAAGATATATGAACGTATGTATTTATATGTAGAAAAATATTATTAGTTCAAGAGAACTCCTAACAGTATAGTATGGGTCATGCAAAGGCTAGAATCCTACCCATCCTAAGCACAGATTCCCAGTCCTTATTCCTCTGGGTCTCCTGTGTGTGGTTAGTGATAGGACCCTCAAAGATGGGAGGAAGACAAGAGCTTGAAAGTCCTTGGGTGAGGAGCAGAAATGGGTTGCAACTGATAGAGAGGTGGGTGTCCGGAGGGCACGGCATTTTATAACAAGATAAAGTAAGTTTTGTTTGTGTGTGGATGGGTACGAGGGAGGCTCAATTTCTAAGGAGACAGGACATCAGTTCTTAGGAGTAGAGTCTCGAGAAAGCCTTAGAAGGCCAAGGGTTCTCAGCAAGGGCAAAATTGTGAATAAAGATGCAGAATTTGGTAGATCTGGTCCTGGGACCAGGGAGTTCTCTGATTCTGTTGTGTTCTCAAAGGACAAGAGCCAAGGGCAGCAACCCTGCAGATGGGGAGGGACAGGTGCCAGGGGGAGGGTGCGCTCTCTGCTGTCTTGATTGGAAATGTCAGCAGTCAGTAGTCGGGTTCAGGCTGTCTCCTTCAGCGTGTAGAGGAGCCTGCAAAAAAGATGCTGAGGGTACCACTGTACAGCTGAGTAGAGGAGGAGGCAGGGTGTGGCCTTACAGGGTTGCCATGGTGACATGTGTCCTGGAGAAGATTTCTGGCTGCACCTTCATGTCCTGCCTGCTCTCTCAACCTCTTTAGGCACCTGGTCCATTCCCTACCTACCTGCCCAGATCAAACCTCAGGTCCCTGAGCCCTGATACATCAGTGACAGAGGACAGATTGGGGTCCACCCTAAGGGTCCCTCACTGAATTTAATCAGTACCTTATTTCTATTTCTTTCCGTCTTCCTCGCTGGGCCCCCACAACCTGGCTACTGGCTATGACTTCCTCAAATGTCACCGGAGCCTGATGTTCCCCTCCCTAGGTTTTTCTGCCGCGAGGAAGCAAAGGTCGCCTGCCTTCACTCTCCCAGCACGAGGGGGCGCTGCAGGCCGCGTACAGCCTCCAGGCACTGGCCTAGGTCTCCCCACTGAGCACTCTGCGCGCTTCTAACCTGGAGAGGAGAGGCTAGTTTCCCGCAAGGGCTTTTTTCTGAGGGCACTGTCGGGCTGTGGATCTGCTACCCTGGAAGAAAGACACCCTTACATCTCTCCAAGCAAGGCTTTCCACAAACTCCCTCTTTAACCCCCTCCTCCCCAGTTTCTACTGTTACCTGAACAGATGGCATAGAAAAGGGCAGCGAAGAAAATTTCCATTTATTATTAAACACCAACTGTGACCAGGGCTTTTCACACATACGAATTCTTCAGAATCATCCTATGAGATTCTACAGCCTCAACAAAACCGAAGCTCAGAGAGGTAAGGTAAGAACACTGGGCAGGAAGATATGACTTCTCCAGGTAGTTGATGAGAGACTGCGAGATCTGTCACGGACAACCTCAGCCAGTCAGGGTCCAGCTCTAATCCCTGATGCTCAAACTTGGCTCCTGGTGGCAGCCTTCCACCTTTCCTCCCAGCCAGCCCCTTCCCAGGAGAAAAGGTTGGACTAGGTCTTTGTGTTAGGGTTGGGACACGGGGCGGGGAGGGGGGAGGTAGACAGGAGGGATTCCAAGCTGGTAAGAGATAGCCAAGATGCCCAGAAAGGAGGAAGAAGCCAGCTCAAGGCAAAGCAGCAAAGCTGTCTCCAGGTTCCAGCTGACTGCGCTGAGGACCTCTTGAGAAACAGATGCAAGAAACCATTGCCCTTTCTTCCTGCAAACTCCTCGGCTTTATGAGTAGTTACACCTTTATACATATTTTTAAATTTTTTTTTATTTTTTATTCATTTATTTATTTATTTATTTATTTATTTATTTGAGACAGGATCTCTAGCCTAAGCAGCAAGCTTGCCCTTCTGATCCCAAGTGCTGAGATTACAGGCAAGCACCACCATGGCCATTTTATGTGGTACTGGGAGTGGAACTCAGGGTTTTGTGTGTCCTAGGCAGACACTCTACAAACTGAACTACAGCCCCAACCCGCTTCTGCATATTACAACAGATTGAATTCTGGGTAAGGACGGCTTCTAAGGACACCTTTGCCTTTTCCAAGGAAACCACAGCAAACCACCCAGAGATGGTCAAGGAGAGAAGAAATGTTGGCCAAGACCCTCACATCCAGAAATTCAAGAGCTTCCCATCTCTCATGGGCTATGACGGAGGACTCCCTGGCCAGACCTCCTGGGTGCTGGCAGGTGGATGAGGAGAGCCAGGAGGGGCCTGCAGCCACACTTCCTTGAGGCGACTGCATCTGGAAGTGGGGCTGTGGTGCCCAGAGGACAGGAAGTGCCCCTGCCTCAGACAGGCTAGAGGCAGCAGTTGTTCTGAGGAGAGAAAGTGCGGTTGCCCCTTCCCCTACCTAACACCGTGACAGCCTCTGTGCTCAGGAGACCCCAGCTTCACAAGCCCGCCCATCCTTCTCCTTTTCTCCTCAGACTGTCCTGTGTTTCCAGTTTGTGTTTCAACAGATCACACCTAGCACATTCTACCAGACCATGCCATGTGGCAGGTGTTTGACCCAGAGTAGGAAGATAAGGCTTGAGCCATCCAGATCTTCAAAAGGCTCTTGGTCCATCTGGCATGAAGGTTTAGTTCAATCCAGAATGGTGTTGTCCAAGGACTCAGGAAGAGGAAACACAAGAAGCTTCCTCTCTTCTCTTTGTTCTAACCCCAGAGGCCACTAAAGCGCGGTGGGGGGGGGGTAGAGGGAAAGGGTAGACCCTAGGGTCTACCAGAGTTGCATGGCCATGCGCTGGTCCCAGGGGCAAGACCGTCAAGGAGCAGTGAAACTGCCTAGCTAAGGCAGAATAGGGGCTAAGTAAAGGGCAGAGGATGGAGGGCCCTCCCATGCCCGGAGCTGGAAAGAGGGGTCAGAACTGATTGATGGCATACTGGCTAGTGACCCAGGAGCAGGGCTGTTTGAATCAAAAATCAGAGAACTCTCTGCAGAGGCAGGACAGAGATGGCTTGGCTTTTACAGGAGGGACCTTGCTTGCAGTAGTTCCTCCTGGAGGGAAGAGGGGAGCTCATGAGACCCCAGACAAGACTTGCACATCTCAGAAGCTCAAACTTACCAGAGCATGGGTGCTGGTGGAAGAGACTCTCCAGCCAGGTCAGCTGTGCAGGAAGCCCCGGGGACACAGTTGTCATAGCGTCCCTCACTATGGGGCTGGGGCTTTGTTTTTATGAGCAACTCCTCCTTGCCATAATCCTCTAGGAACCCCAGTGAGCTCACACTCCTCTGGGATCTACAGTGAGCTCACACTCCTCTAGGAACCTTAATGAGCTCACACTCCTCCAGGATCCCCAGTGAGCTCACACTCCTCCAGGATCCCCAGTGAGCTCACACTCCTCCTGGATCCCCAGTGAGCTCACACTCCTCCTGGATCCCCAGTGAGCTCACACTCCTCCGGGAACCCCAGTGAGCTCACTGGCTCACTAAGACTTTGGTGCCAGGGGTGGTTTTGTCTTAGTTTTGGAGGGGGAAGGTTGGGAGACTATCACTGTCTCAACTCTGACATTGAGTGAACCTTAAGCAAAAGACCTCAAATCCCGCCTCCCAGTGACACACTTGGTCCAACAAAGCCACCCTGCCAATAGTGCCATTCCCTTCATGGCCATTCTCTTTCAAACCACCACACTTAGTTAGGGTTACCATTGCTGTGATAAAACACCGTGACTAAAGCAACTTGGCAAGGAAATGGCTTACTAGGCTGACGTTTCCATGAAGCTGCTCATCACTGAAGGAACTCAGAACACGGAACTCAAACAGGGCAGGAACCTGGAGGCAGGAGCCGATGCAGAGGCCATGGAGGAGTGCTGCCTGCTGGCTTGTTCTCTTGACTTTATTAAGCCTGCTTTCTTATAGAAGCCAGAACCACCAGTCCAGGGGTGGCCCTCCCCCACCAACCACTAATTAAGAAAATCCCATCTAGCTAGATCTTATGGAGGCATTTTCTCCTTTGAGATTCCCTCCTTACAGACCACTCTAGCTTGCATCAAGTTTACACAAAACTAGCCAGCATACTCTCCTAGCATGCATGAAATATGGTTGAACCCCCAGCATTACATACACCAGACATGGTGGAACATGCCTATAATCCCAGCACTCTGGAGCTGGAGGCAAGAGTATTGGAAGTTCAAGGTTATCTCCTACACACACGGTGACTTTGAGGTCAGCCTGTGGCACAGGAGACGTTATTTCAAAATAAAAGAAACAAACCAACGAAGACACATGTTAACCCAAATGCGTGTTTCTGTGCTGTTTATCGCCCTTCCTGTGTGCCTCTGGCCATAAAGTCTCACACTCATCCTCCTGGGACCAGAGCTGTCAGGGGCAGAGCCTGGGCCCTGCAGTCCTAACAAACCAGGCTGGAGCACCATCCTCAACAGGCCAAGGAAACATCCAAGTGGGAGGGAACAGCAGAGAAAGGAGAGAGGCTCACTGCATGTGGGGGAAGAGGGAAAAAAAGGCCCGGTGACTCCCAAGCCCATATTCTGGGTCCTGACATGAGATTTAGGTTTAAACAGAGGGAAAGAATTGAGTTATACCTACATCTAGTAACTGATGGAAGCAGATGCAGTGATCCACAGCCAAGCACTGGGCTGAGCTCCTGGAGCTTAGTTGAAGAGAGGGAGGAGGGATTGTATGAGCAAAGTGTGTGTGTGTGGGGGGGGAGAATGACAAAATCATGGTTAGGAAAACCATGGAGACAGTTGACCCGAGCTAGTGGGAGCTCAAAAACTCTGAACTGACATCTGGGAACCTGCATGGGACTGAGCTAAACCCTCTGAATGTGGGTGACAGTTACGTGGCTTAATCTGTTGAGCAGATCTCTGGCAGTGGGACAAGGACTTATCCTGGGTGCATGAACTGGCTTTTTGGAGCCCATTCCCTATGGTGAGATACTTTGCTTAGCCTTGATACAGGGGAAGGGACTTGGTCCTGACTCAACTTGGTATGCCGAAAAGGTGGTATTGTCAAGAGTGGTAGCACACACCTTTAATCCCAACACTCAGGAGGCAGCAGCAGGTGGATTTCTGCAGGTTTGAGTCAAGCCTGGTCTACATAGTGAGTTCCAGGACAGCCATGGGTAGAGAGAGACCCTGCCTAAAACAACCTCAAAGACGGTATCACGGGCTCCCACAGGAGAGGGCATCCTGTCCCTAGGCCTTGGAAGTAAGACCCAGGAGGCTCATTCGTCCATCAGTGACAAAAAAGAAAAAAAAAAGCCCCATTGCTGTTTAGAATATGTGTTTCTGATTATGTGTTGGGCTCAAGATGTTTTCCCACTATCTTTCATCAAGTTAGTTTCCTGTTCACACCTGCTCATCCAGAGTCTTTTTCTCAATGACTCATTCAACATAAATTAAAGAAATTGGCCGTTGTCTTCAGCAGATACCTTTACCCTTTCTCTCCAAGCTCTCTTCTCAACTTTACTAAAGCTTTTGCCTTTTTTTAAAAATGCAATCAAATGTATTTTTCTTTTCCTTTGTGGCTTCAGGGTTAAACTGTTACTTAATTTTTATAACTTCAGTGCAGTTTTCACCTGAATAAAATGTAAGTGGCTCTGAGCATTGTCTTCAGGTTCAAACACTAATGCGTTATGCTGGGCAAGCATGCCTCCAAATGCAGACAGACAGAGGATGGTAGACAGATAGAGATGATAGACATAATAGATTAATAGTTGATGCCATACACATCAGTAGATCAATAGTTGATGACATACACATCAATAGATCAACAGACAAATCAATAGGTGAACTACATATAGGTAGGTAGAACCTAGCTAGATGGTTAAAACATAGATTTATCTGTAGATTGATTGATAGATAAAGTAAATGGATAGAAAAAGAATTGGAAAGTGATTGGCGCTTAACCACTGTTTCTTTTAAAAAAAAAATAAGGTGTGTGTGTGCACACATGTGTGCATGGTGTCTTAGCTTGCTTTCTGCTTCTGTGATAAACACCATGATCAAGATCATGGAGTCCATCATAACGAGAAGTCAGGGCAGGAACTCATGGCAGAAAACCGCAGGCAGAAACTGCAGCAGAGACTTCAAGGAACGCTGTTGCATAGCTTGCTCTCTGTGGCGCACTCAGTTTGCTTTCTTACATGGCCCAGGACTATCTGCCCCAGGGGCAGCATGCCCATAGTGGATGGGACCCCCAGGGGTGGCATGCCTACAGTGAATGGGACTCCCAGGGGCGGCATGCCCACAGTGATGGGACCCCCCAAGGGTGGCATGCCCACAGTGGATGGGACTCCCAGGGGTGGCATGCCCACAGTGGATGGGACCCCCAGGGGTGGCATGCCCACAGTGGATGGGACTCCCAGGGGCGGCATGCCCACAGTGATTGGACCCCCAGGGGCGGCATGCCCACAGTGGATGGGACTCCCAGGGGCGGCATATCCACAGTGGATGGGACTCCCATGGGTGCCATGCCCACAGTGGATGGGACTCTCACGCGTCAGTCATTAATCAGAAAAATGCACCACAGACTTGCCTGCACACCAGTCTGATGGAGGCATTTTCTCAACGGAGGACCCTTCTTCCCAGATGACTTTAAACTATATCAAGTTGACAGAAAACGGTGGACACCTGTGGAAACCTGATGCTGACGTCAAGTGTCTTCAATCATCTTCCACTTCTTTCTTTCATTTATTATTAATAAATAATAAAATTATACTAATAAAAATATCGATGAAGTTAATGAATAAATTATTAAATAGTAATCATTAATAATAAATGTGTGTATTTAAGATGGGTGTGCACATGCCACTGCCTGCATGTTTAAGTTAAAGGTCAACTTTGTGGAGTCAATTCTCTTCTTCCAACTTTCTGTGGGTTCTGGGTATTAAATTCCGTTCATCAGACTTGTGCCTTTACCTGCTAAGCCATCAGGCTGGGTTTAATTTTTTTTTTTTTTTTTTTTTTTTTTTTTTTTTTTTTTTTTTTTTTTTTAAGTTAGAGCCTTTCACTGAAACTGGGGCCTGACATTTGGATAGGCTAGCTGACCAGCAAGCCCCAGGGATCCACCTGTTTCCAGCTTCCCAGGATCACAGGATAAGCATGTGCCACCATGCCTGACATTTTTACATGGGTCCTGGGGATCAAACTCAGGTCCTCATGCTTGTGCAGCAAGCACTTTAGCAGCTGAGCCATCTCTCCCAACACCACACCCAACAAAGTTTATAGACTCAAAATGCATTCTGAAACACATTCTCCTTGATCTGCTCATGTCTTGGAGGGTTTCATTTGCTTCCTGGCCCCTGGCTTCCTCTTTGGTTCCTTCTTCTCTTCTGCCCCATCAGAATGGCATCTCTTCACCTCCTCTCTCTTCACTGCTTCCCTTGTCCCCCAGCAGGGATGGTGCTACTGGGGGCTGGGTCGCTTCCCCCAGCTTTGCTTCCCCTCAAAGACAGGAGAGAGGACGAAAGGAAAAATAAACAAAGCATGTGTTTTCTTATTCTTAAGTAAAGCTTGCACTAAAAAGAGCCTTTTGCTGCTCTGGCTTTATTTTTGTTGCTGTGATAGGAACAGATGCAACCTGGGGAAGAAGAGCGTTTGCTTACAGTTCCTGGATACAGCCCATCATTGCGGTGAGTGTCAGAGGCAGGAGGCTGGTCACCCTGGAGCCACAGTCAAGGGCAGAGAGGAATGAATAAGCCATGCTGCCTGCTTGCTTTCTCAGACTCAGCTAGATTTCTCTTCTGATACAGTCCAGGGCCCGGTCCATAAAATGGTGGCCTCCCCTGGAAGTCAAAATAGGCAAGATCGACTGACAAAATGGGGAGCATGGGAGTCGGGGAGAAGTGAGGGAAGAAGAAGAGGAGGGGAGAAGGGGAGGCGGGAGGAGAAACTTGAGGGAACAGGACAGTCGTGATGGAGGAAGGACAGAGATGAGACCAAGGAAAGAGATATCTTGATTGAGGGAGCGCTAGAGAAATTCCTAGGAATCCACCAGGATGACCCCAGCTAAGCCCCTAAGCAATAGAGGAGAGGGGCCCCAAACTGGCCTTGCCCTGTAGCCAGACTGATAAATATCTCAAATATCACCATAGAACCTTCATCTAGCAATTGATGGATACAGAGGCAGAGACCTGCATTGGAGCACTGGACTGAGCTCCCAAGGTCCAGCTGAAGAGTAGAAAGAGTGAAAATACGAGCAAAGAGGTCAAGACCATGTTGGGGACACCCACTGAAACAGTCTACCTGAGCTAATGGGAGCTCACCAACTCCAGCCAGACAGGGAAGGAACAAGCATAGGACCAAACTAGTTCCTCTGAATGTGATTGACAGTTGCGTGGCTGGGGCAGACTGAGGGGCCACTGGCAGTGGCACCAGGATCCCTACTGCTTGTACTGGCTTTTTGGGATCCTATTCTCTTTGGATGGATACCTTACACAGCCTATATATAATAGGGCGGGCCTTGTACCTTCTCAAAGCAATATGCCTTACCCTCTCTGTGGATGGGTGGATGGGGTGAGAGGGTATGTGGAGGGAATGGGAGGAAGGGAGGGAGTGGGAACTTGGATTTGTATGTATAATGAAAAAAAGATAGTTTGCTTTCCTTTAAAAAAAAAACAAATTAACAAAAGAAATAGTGGCCTCCACATTCAGGGTGTCGTCCCACCTCAGTCAGCATTCATGACAATCCTCCACATGCCTATAGGACACCCAAATCTAGACAACTCCTCATTAAGACTCTGTTCCCAGGAGCTACAGTGCAAAGACTTTATTTCTTGCTGGTGTCATCTAAACAGAAACAGGTCATTGTCTGTGTTCATGCAGCCTGGAGCTGAGCCCTGGGCCCTAGCACTACCAATGCTTCTAGTACCATTGCTGTAACTGAACCCTGTCCACCCTGCCTAGTGTTGTGGCCTCACCATCCTCCGCATGCCACTCCCCTCTCACACACACCTTCAAGCCCCCAAGCTGGGACCATTTCTTGCTCCCCATCCACACACCTCCTCTTTTCCATGAAGATGCTCCATTCCTGAAAAGTCAGATGGGAAACCAAGGGCTCCTCCTTCTCCCTCCAGTGCTTCTGGTTCTGTGACCAGATTCTGCTGAGATCAGTTCTCACTCCCAGAAGCCATTGTCTCAATCCAGACCTCTGACCCCTCTCAGCCTAACCCCCTCCAGCCTCTTGAGGAGAGCCCTTGACATCTCTGTGATCCTCTGTAGCTGGAGTTCTCCAAAGCCTAAATTGGACGTTACGGTTCCTTCCACCAGCTCAGGACCAAGTAGAATATGGACACCCATGTTTAAGGGTCTGCATTTGCAGGTGTGTCCAACCTTTTGACACTGACCATTTAACACTGCTGTTTGCAGAGTTCATGCTCAAGGACCATGCAATCAAGTTACAAAACCAAAGCATAAGAATGCGATCTCATAGTATCTTAAGTACATTTCAGCCTTGTGTTGAGCTGTGTTCATATCTATCCTGAGGTGTGTGTGACCTGTGGGTCATGGGCCAGCCCTTAGGTGGGTGGAGTAAACAGACAGAATGCTGGGAGAAAGAAGCCGAGTCGGGAGTCGCCATGATTCTCCCACTCCAGACAGATGCAGGTTAAAATCTTTCCTGGTAAGCCAGCTCGTGGTACTACACAGAATATTAGAAATGGGTTAGATCAATATGTAAGAGCTAGCCAATAAGAGGCCGGAACTAATGGGCCAGGCAGTGATTAAAAGAATACAGTTTCCGTGTAATTATTTCGGGGCATAAGCTAGCCATGCGGGCGGCTGGGTGCCGGGGACGCAGCCCCGCCGCTCGTATTACAACAGATGCCTGGCCCTTGGGCACCTAGGAGGAGAGGTCCAGGTGGAAGAAAATCTAAGCAGGAGTTTCAGGCGTTCTGGTGTGTTTATTAATCTTGATAACCAACTTGATAGGATTTAAAATCTGCAGGCATGTCTGTGGGGGAGTTTCTAGATCAGGTTGACTGAGGATGGAGACTCTCTCTGAATACAGGCAGCTCCATCCCTGTATTACCTATAGCTGGGGTCCTGGATTACCTAGAAAGGAGAAAGCAAACTGAGCAACAGCCTTCATTGTTCTCTGTCTACCCACTATAGCAGCGAGTGTGATCAGCTGCTTCACACCCCTGAGTCACACCTTCCCCACCCTGATGGCTGTACCCTGGAAGGTGAACCCAAATAGACCCTGCCTTCGTTGGGTCACTTTGTGTCAGACATTTAGTCATCACGATGTGAAAAATAGTGAATGCGGTGGGGTGGGACTACATAAGGCTCAGAAGACCAAATTCCTTTATTTAAAAAGTGATTCTCATGCAGGGAGAAAATGAAAGCCACGCAATGGGATGGACTGAGAGAGGCCGGCCTCGGCCTGCTCCCTTGCTTCATTCACAAGCTCAGACTCCACAAAGAGCAGCAATGAGTCACGCCAGATGTGCTCTCCTCACACAAAGGCACAGGCCCATGCAGTCATCAGCTCAGAATCCAGCTTGTCACATTGCCACTTAGGACAGTGCCTGTCCCTGTACCTGACATTCAGGTGACGTCCTGGCAAACGGGTGCATCACGGCAAGCCTAAGGTCCATCTGTAACCGACAGCCCTTTGGGGCTGGGAGATGGCTCTGTTGGTAAAGTGTTGACCTTGAAAGGACCTGAGTTCAAGTCTCAGAACCTACGTGAGAACAAGGCTTTTGTTGAGCACTTGCAACCTCAGTACTGTGGAGGCAGAAACAGGACACCTCATGAACAGGGCGTGCTGACAAATCGTATTCCCAGCCTTCAGAGGCTGAGGCAGGGAGAACCACAAATTTCAGAGTAGCCTGGGCTACCTAGTAAGACCCTGTCTCAGGACATACATACACAAACACACACAAGAGAGAGGAAGAGAGACAGAGACAGAGAGAGACAAAGAGAGAGGGGGACAGAAAGAGAGAGAGGAGAGGAGAGGAGAGGAGAGGAGAGGAGAGGAGAGGAGAGGAGAGGAGAGGAGAGGAGAGGAGAGGAGAGGAGAGGAGAGGAGAGGAGAAGAGGAGGAAGGCCTGCAGGCTGGCTGTCAGTGTAGCTCAGTGGAGGGAGTTTGCCTTGCTTATGCAAAGCCTTGGGTTCAATTCCCTGAACTGCAAAAAGTAAACAAAATAGAATTTAAAAACGGAAAATAAGTGCTATTTGGTAAATATTGCCACAGCACCCCCAGAGAGGCTCCCTTGACTGACAGCCCATTAGCAGCACCCCATGGCGTTGCCTCGTGCCCCCCTGACTCACTGAGCACTGTCATCATTATTTTGCCAATAAACTTACTGAAAATGCACGTCGCTATGAAGCTGTGTGAGTGATGAGCTGGGACAAGCCTCTTTCATATGTTTATCGACTGTCCCCCTGTCCCTAGTTGTGAGCTGCCTGCATGGGTTCATTTCCTATTGATTCTAAATTGACGCATTGTTCTTCGGTTCTAATTTCGAAGCACTCCCCCCTCTTCCGACGGCACGGATATGAATATGGAAAGCCGGTTCCGGCTTTGTCCTTCGGCCTCTTTTCTGCTACCTCTCACTGTGAAGAATGGCGTTCTCACTTGACAAAGGCTCGTGAAAACGGTGCTCATCCTGGTTTGGCAGGGAGGGGGGGAACCTTCAGTCGCACCTGACAGGAGCAAAGGCTCAGAGATGAGAGAGAACATGGAAGATTAATATGACCGGAGCAGTTAGTGGAGAGGAGGATTGATGAGCGTGTGCGCTGTCAAGGCAGGAGACCGCAGGAGCCGCAGGGGACACAGCTAAAAGCTGGATGGAGAATTCTGAGCCTCTGCAACTTGCAGGCAAAGGAAGAACCTTCTTTAAAAAAAAAAAAATATTTGTGGGCCAGCAATTGGGCTAGCGGGTAAAGGTGCTTGTCACCGAGACTGTTGACCTGAGTTCAGTCCCCAGGTCCGACACAGGATAAAGAGAGAGCCAACTCCCACAAGCTGTCCCCTAGCGTTCACAGTGGAGCGCTTGCTGAGCATGCTTGCAATTCCAACAGTGGTTGAAGAGGGAAAGGAAGAAAACCTTGTAAGATTTGGGGCTCAGAACGGAGACAGCTGGATGGGTACAGTGCTTGTCTAACAGGCACAAAGCCCTGGAACCCATGCCTAGCACCACATAAAGCAGGCGTGGTGAAGCACGTCTGTAACCCCAGGGAGGCAGAGGCAGGGGGATCAGAAGTTAAAGGTCATTCTCAACTATACATAGAGTTCAAAACCAGCTTGTGATACATGAGACATTGCTCTTTTAAAAATGTCTTTATGCCTAAACATGAGCAGAACAAGGACAACAACATTAGACATGCCAAAGCAGACAGGGGGGGTCCATAAAGCTTCAACCCCATACAGAGAACTGCAGGCATCTAAAGAATATTAGAGTGGGGTAAATATTCCCCCGCCAGGGAGGAGCACATCAATTGGTTCTCCAATACTAGATGGTTAGCTCTTAAAATATACATATAAATAACATTATACAGACTGAGTAGGTTGTATTTAGGAATGTATATATAATATATATACATATATATGTATATATATGCATATAACAGTAATAAAAAACAGAGGCCATGAACTTGAAAGCAAGCAAGGAGGAGCATATGGCAGGGTTTGGAAGGAGGAAAGGGAAGGGAGAAATGATGCAATCATATTATCTCAAATGGAAAAATGTTTTTAGTTCCTTCTAGAATTCCCAACACTGTGTTGTGTATTTAAAACGGCTGATTCTGCTCAAGCTTCATACCCGTGGGATAGAGCACCCTTCCGTTCATTTATAAGCTGGTGAAAAGCAGGCTCAGAAAGGTTATGTAGCTTATGAAGGTCACACAGGCCATAAAGACTAGACGCACACAGGCCTGAACTCCTCCACGTCTCCAGTTGACATTGCTGTACAGGCTGCACTTGTGACAGCCCTGTGGCACCTGCATTCCCTGAGCATGGGGGCGTGGACTGAGTGAACTTGCCTGACCGCACACAACTTGGAAGTGAGGGAATTCAGATGTTGACTCAGACTGTTCACTCTTAAGACCTTGCTGTTCTTTCTTCACATACTCCTGAGTGCAGAGTCCCCGGATTGACAAAGCATGGGTTTAAGATCATTCCCAGTTCTTTCTGTAAGTTTAGAAGCCCTGCCCTGCTCTTACCCAGAGCTAAGGCCTGAAGACAAACCCATCCTGTTGAGTTACCTCATGCAACTCATAACTGCTCTGAGAAAGCCAGCCATTATCACCCACACCAGGTCTATTTGCCCAGCTGAAACCCAGCCCAGAACAAGAAAGCAGGCCTGGATCCCTAACGTCAACCAGGGATGGGGACTCTGTTGAAGAGGGGCACTGAGGTCCAGACTGGATCCTTGTGGGTCCTGGGTTCCTTCTCACAATTCTCTAAAGTCCAATATGGCACCCAAGGCTCTCTAGGGTTTATGGAGATGTTTACAAAAGGCTCCTGAGCCACCATGGGCTTCTGCCCGTATTTCTCCCTTTCCTGTAGCTCGCAGACCCTCTGTTCCACTCATGAGATTAAAGAGACTTCCATAGGTTTCCCAGGGCTCGGACTTGGACTCAGAGCTGCTGTCCTTGCTCCAGGTGGGGGTGTAGTGAGGGGTGTCGACCCAGAGGACTGAAGCCTGGGTCTTCAGAATCTTGTTGATTTCAGGAGACTCTGATGCTGGCTGGCTGAAGGACTTGTTCCAGGCTCCTTGAGCACAAGCCACTTTAGTGTGTTATCTGCGGGTCTCAAGACGGTGACACCCAAAGGTGTGAAGGCTGGTAGCAGGCGTCATGTGCTTCCTGTTGCTGGCACCAGATGGTGTCCCCACCTCCTCCTTTGCAGGTAGCCTCTAAGGGTGCCATGCCCTCTTCCTTACTGTGGTTAGGCCCAGGGCAATGAACCTTTTCAACTGATGTGTGTCCTTGTCACTTGTGGAAGTGGTGACACCAGGCTCCCCAGAACTCCCGACAGTGAATCGCAGGGGACAGGGTCTCCTTCCACAAACACTAGTCTTTCCCATGAGGGCCGGGTGCAGGCTCCCCAAAACTCCCTACAGTAAATCACAGGGGACAGAGTCTCCTTGCACAAACACTAGTCTTTCCCATGAGGGTCAGGGTACAGGCCACACTGACAGCCACCTTATTCTGGAGACATGGGCTACTACAGCCTGGTAGTTCAGGAGATGTCCCTAGGCTTCCCTGTTTATGCTTCAAAATTACAAGTGGCAAATTTAACACGACAGGAAAGAGATTTCTTGCTCTCATTTGCCTGCGTTCTTTTGGCAAGACATGTACACGTGGTATCATCCTTATAAGAGGTAGGATCACCATGGAAACATACCTCTGTGTGTGCCTCTGAGGGTGTGGCCAGGAAGGTTTAACTAAGTGGGGAAGATCCACCCTAAATATGGGTGGCACTGTGCCTTGGGCTGGAATCCCAGACTACATAAAAAGAAGAAAGTGAACTGAGCACACACCAACATGCAAGATAACACATGTCTGTGTGTGCATGTAGAGACCTGGGGACAACTTTTGTTTTAAAGGCACTGTGCACCTTATTTTTTGAGACAGGGCCTCTCACTGGTCTAGAATTCACCAAGCAGGCTAGGCCAGCTGGCCAGTGAGCTCTAAGAAGCCACCTATCCCCACATCCCCAGCACTAGATCCTTATGTGCCCGACAGGTACTGCACCGACGGAGACATTGCCCCAGCCCATGATTTGGTTTCCAAGGACTCTCTTCATCATTTTGATTAGTCACAGGTGGTTGGTGAACAAGAAGAAACCAACTGGATATTTTCCATAACAGGCAAGTAGGCACCCCAAAGAAGAGTTTTGTTGATAATGTAGCCCAGAGGCCAAAGGTGACACATGAGTAGAGCCTCAGAGCGCTAGCGAAGTCACAGCACCAGCCTTCACCCAGAAGAGACACAGAGCGCTAGCGGAGTCACAGCGCCAGCTTTCACCCAGCAGAGACATAACTCGCCAGCCTTCACCCAGCGGAGACAGCACGCCAGCCTTCACCCAGCAGAGACACAGTGCGCCAGCCTTCACCTAGCAGAGAAACAGTGCACCACCCTTCACCCAGCGGGGAGCAAAGTCGGCCTAAGAAGCACCTAACTGTTCACATAATCAAGGCAGTCATCTCACGCTGATGGGTCACCTAGATGTCTTGCTAGGCTGCCCGGCTTCCCCTTAACTCTCTAGGCTCTTCTTCAGCCTCTTTACAGTGCTTTGACCTGCTCAGGCGTCTCTCCCACCGCTTCCTTTCCTTCTTTCCTCTTACTGTGGTCTCAGTCTGTGTGCGCATAGAATAAGATTTGCATAGTTCGAGAGAGAACTGGGCTGCTTGTGATTTAAGGATGCAAATTGCTTTTTAATTTGGGAGAAAAAACTGCTTGGTCTTGAACCAGTCTTCCCTTTAGACATACAGCCAAGGCTGGTGAATTACTCTTCCGGCTACAGGGCATTGGTTAAAGACTCTCCGGTGCACCCTATAACTCTGGGAGTGCTGTAATTGCCGCACTAACTCCTAAATTTCCCTCTGGCCAGATCAAGGCAATCCATTCTCATTTAGCCAATCCGCTCAGGATTTACGATTTCCTTTTAGACTGACTTCAACCTTAAATTTTTCCTTTTCATAAAGTCCTTGATGTTCAAATACATTGGTGCCCTGGGGGCCACCACCACCTGCCCTTGACAGAAGCTCCTGCCCCTGCCTCTTGAAGGGAGAGATGATAGTGACCCCAGGACACTGAAACATCAGCCAGAGTAGTATTTATGCATAATTATTATGTGTATATGTAGGCATCATGTGTATATCATATATGCTCACATATCACATATATAAGCATATATCATATAGAGAGACTGGGTCTTGCTAGGTAGCCCTACCTGGCCTGAAATCCCCTATGTAGACCAGGCTGACCTTAAACTCACAGAGATCTGCCTACCTTGGCCTCCTGAGTACTTGGATTAAAGGCATCGATACCATGAAATATGTGTGCTCATGCAAGCACACGCACGCGCGTGCACGCGCACACACACACACACATTCAAATGCTGTTTTTAAAAAATGTAAAGAGTATACATCTGGGGCTGGGTCTCATTCAGTGAACTGCTTCCCAGATAAATGCAAGGCTCAAAGTTTAAGCTCCAGAACTCATGCATCTTAAAATCCCCGTGCTGGGAGGCAAAGACAGCACATCCTTAAGCCCCAGTCGCCAGCCAGCCCAGCCTACTTGGCATGTTACAGGTAAAAGTGAGAGACTCTCATGGATGGCATCCTGAGGAATGACACCTGAAGTTGGCCTCTGGCCTCCACATGCATGTTAACACTTGTATGCGCATCCAAACACACACACACATACATACACACAAAAGTCCATGTTTGTATACACACATTCAGACATGCATACTTGCATACTCATACACGTGAGTATATATACAGTTTATGCTTGCGCACCTGTGAATAATTTCCTAAATAGAAGTGTTTCCCATTTCACAGATGGAGAAGCTGAGGAGAAACTACAAGTTAATTGACTTTGTGTAGCAGTGATGGGCTTCCCACATGCTAAACACATACTCTACTGAGCAACAGCCTCGGTCCTAACTTTTTGTTTTGATTCCCCAGTCCTGCTAATGTGATTGAGCCAATGTCTAAGTATAAAAAGCTCATTCAAGTAGGAACAGGTGTGTGTTTCATCATTGTGCTTACCAGCTCTTGCTGTGTTACTTGTTCCGGGAAGATGTAAACAAATGTCTATTCATCCCAGAGAGAGTACCAATTATAGGATTCTACCTAAGTCTAATTTGATGAACAAGTGTTTCCTGAGGTTGTTTACAAGAGTGTGAATCAGGGGTCACTGTCAAGAGCAGGGTGACTCAAAGGCAGCTTCATCCCTGAAGCGCCCACTGCAGCATGGGTGATGATTCACAGAAAGTGCATCCCCAGAGCTCCCTGCCTGACCTGGGGCAGCTCTGCCAGATGGTGAATCTCCTCTCCCCATCCTTGTTACTGCTCATCTAACCTTGGGTAGGACCTCATGAATCCTGTACTTTTCAGGAGCTTGCTGAGCTTGTTTTGTTTACTTCCTGAGTGTTGTTTCTGCACACACACACACACACCCCATGCCCTTCCTCAAATGGGAAGGTTTCATTTGGAGGAAAGAGCTTCGGTCCATATGGAATCACACAGAGTCTGCCTGCCTCAACCCTCGCTTGTGCCAACCACTAGAGAGAGACCCTCTCAGGTTTAGACAAATTCCTTTTTGATTATTCTCAGGGATGCCATACCATGGGTTCTTTGAGGCCATATGAATGAGTTCTTTTCATACTTGGAGCTGATGCCAAAGATGACCTCACAGACTGTCATGTTAGCAATGACAGCCGCAGGCATGTCCTATGGGGAGGGCTCACCCACAGGTCCTCCTACTGCCTGCCTCCCTTGTGTTCTTTGCTCTGACCACAGCTCATTTGCCACACACATGCTTGCCGCATGGACTGGGGAAACAGTCACCTTTGGGAGGGACCCACAGCCCCTCTTAAAAATTATCCCCATTCGGATTTTGCTGGCTTCATACAAAATGGGGAAAATTAATTTTCTCTCGTCCTCACTTTTTCCTTCTCAAACCTCAGCTCATTAGTGGCTGCAGCATTGGCAAACGCAGTGTTCCCTGATCCAGAGCGCACCACAGCGTTCTATCCTTGACTCGGTGTCTGCTCTTGTGCCACCTGGAAACCTTGGGACCCAGGCTAAGATCCCTGGACATCTTTAGCCTTTCCTTCTGTCTTCTCCACACAGTTCCTGCTAAACTTGGGCAAGCTGTGCAATCAGAACGGCCGGGACTGTATTGGCAGACGCCCACTGCTCCTCACACCAGGGGTCCTCTGGAGGACCGACCAGGGGTCCTCTGGAGGACCGGCCAGGTCTGTGTGTGGCAGACACCCACTGCTCCTCACACTAGGGTTCCTTTGGAGGACACAGCTCTTTCTAAGCTTAGGCAGAGGGTGGTCAGTTGTCTTTTGAGACAACTTCCATGGCTTCCATACTTCAGCCTCATGGATACGTTCGAATTTCAAAGGATCCAAATCTCTAAGAACTGAGAGTACTCAGGACTGAGCAAACATTTCCCCAAACTGCTCATGTGTAAGGCATAGGCTTTGCACACGCAAGTGGCTCACATTGAGAGTGGAAGGATACCCAAGCTGTTGGAGCTTACTTGCTAACCCCTCTGGTTCCTGCAGGGCCCAGGCCAGGGCTGGAACTCACAGCCAAGTAACCTGTCTGGGGACTGCTTAAACTTGCTCCCTGCCCCAAAGTGTTTCCTCTGCCTCCAGCCCAGGTCTGACCCAGCTGTGCTTCCACCAGGGCTACTAGCCCTACTTGTCGGTGTTCTCGGCTCTATCACAATGTACACTGTGACGATGGCTGGGCAGAGTCTTCCTCCTCGTAAACTCCCATCCATGTTTTATGTTCCTGGAGCAATACGGAAATGTGGTGCCTTTAGGAGGTGACTAAGTTAAAAGGGTTTAGTGAGGCTGGGAAAACATCTCAGTGGAGAGAGTTGACCGCCTTACATGCATGAAGCCCTGCTTTGATCCCCAGCTCAGTGTGGAGTTGCTTACCTGTAGAAGGAACAGTGGGCCTGCTTTTTGTCCCGCCCGGCTCCCACATGGTTAGCTTTACACCCGAAATAACAACACACAGATTGTATTCTTTTAATCACTGCCTGGACCATTATCTCTAGGCTCTTACTGGCTAACTCTCACATCTTGATTAACCCATTTCTAATAATTTGTGTAGCACCACGAGGTGGGGGCTTACTGGGAAAGATTCAACATGCCTGACCTGGCGGCTGGCTCCATGGCGGCTGGCTCCATGGCGGCTGGCTCCATGTCAGCTGCTTGACTCTGTTTTCTTTCTCCCAGCATTCTGTTCTGTCTACTCCACCTATCTAAATCCTGCCCTATCAAAAAGCCAAGGCAGTTTCTTTATTAACCAATGAGAGTAACATATAGACAGATGACCCTCCTCCATCACTTGCCTGCAATCCCAGCATTGGGAAGGCCAAGGAAGATGGCTCAGAAGTTAAAAGATACCCTTGATTATACAGTGAATTCAAGGCCAGTCTGGGGTTCATGAAAAACCTGGTCTCAAAACAAAAAGAAGCAAAAAGAACAAATAAAGAACCACAACAACGAAAAGAAGCAAAGGAATGAATGAGTCTTCTGAGAGGGAGCTCCGGGTCAGTCACTCTGGAAACAGGCAGTTGTGACATGTGTCTCTCTTGCACACTGCCTCCCTTCCACTTCCTGCCAGTTGGTACGGTATGAGCCTTCACCAGATGTGGGTCCTCAGTTTGAGCTTCCCAGACTCTGGAACTATGAGTACTAATAGAAACCTTCTTTCTTTATACATCTCTCAGTCTCAGGCATTCTGTTATAGCAACAGAAAAAATGCAATGTTTTCCATGGACAAGGGAGAAAGATGTGGAGGAAGGGGCATGGAGGAAGGGGTGTGGAGGAAGGGGTGCTCAGGAGGAGTGGAACATCTGCCGTTCTTTCCCTTCACTGTCTGCTCTGGTCAGCTGACTCCCAGGGTCGTGGTCAGGGAAATAGACACAGGCATCAATGCTAAAACATAGCTCTCACCTCAAAGGGAATGAGAGAGATGATTATACTGAAGTCAGGAACACAGATTCAGCTTACCCAGAATTCCATGTTCCAGTGGTAACAATTTCATGAAGTTTTTACAGTAACAGAACAAATAGAGTCAATAAATCATGACACTTCAAATGCATGATGGGAGTATCCTGTAAGTAGGTATAGTAAAGAGGGAGCATCTCTTAGAGAGTTCAGGTTCTATCTAATGACCTATCAGTAGCTTTTTGGTAGAATCTAGTGCTCTGTTAATACATTCCAAAAGATTTTACATTAGACAGTAACACAGATGTTAGGTCCAGTATTACGGAGGGCTAAAGATAGGCCAAGACAGTTGGCTCCGTTCACCTACATTTTAACCTTTCACGAGCAAGAAGGTTTTTTCTTTTTTAAATATTTTCCCTTGTTTTGAAAATAGATTTTTTTCTCATATAATATATCCTGATTACAGTTTCCCCTCCCTCTACTCCTCTCAGTTCCTCCTCACCCATCAGGATTCACCCCCTTCCCCATCTCATTAGAAAATGAATAGGCTTCTAAGGGATAATGAATGATAAAATAAAATAAAGCAGAAACCACCACACCAGAATAGGAAAAAAATAATAAAGAAACCAGTCAACCAGCCTCATAGAATCATTGCCATAGGCTTGTTTTTTTGGTTTTTTTTTTCCCCTTGAAAACTTCAATTCACACAATAATTTCCCCTCCAGGCACCCAATGGCAAGGATAGAGACATAGTACAGTGTGGGAGGAGCTTGCCTGCAAAAATATTTCCTCCTTTAGAGATGCTTCCTCCTCTGTCTCTCCTTCCTCAGCCATCGGGATGTGGCTGCATGCTCCCTGCTCCCCGGGCAGGAAGAACAGGAGGAGGTGGGAGGAAGTGGGAAGCCCCTTGGCTGCTGTTGTAGTGCGGATCCACCCCAGCCCTGTTTACCATTCTCAGATCTGCTGACCCTTGTGATCTTCCAACAACCAGCCAGAGACACTGGAGATGCAGGATAGTTCATCTTCATTGTCACCTTGATGGGATTTGGAGTCATCATGGAAATGCGTCTCTAGACAGGTCTACAAGGAAGTTTGTAGACTGAGTGAATTGAAGTGGGAAACCCTACTCTAAATGTGGGCAGCACCATCCAATGGCCTGGGGTCCTGGACTGAAGAAAAAGGAGAAAAAGCTGAGCACTTCCTGACTGTGGAAAAAACAAGCAGCTGCCTCCTGCTCCGACCGCCACGCCATCCCCATCACCACCACGGGCTGTACTCTGGCGGTGTGAGCCAGGCTGTCTCGCGATGTGAGCCAAAACAACCCTTTCCTTAAATCCCTTCATTGAGCTTTCAGCAGTCTTATCACAGCAACAGGAAAAGTGACAGACACAGAGAGTGAAGAGGAACAGGGGACTTCTGCAGTGGATATCACGGCGTGGTTCCCAGACTCCCCTGCAGGAGTCTGAGAGGTTTGCCAGGGACTTAGTGCCACGCCTCTTTGTGAATTGCCCTGGTATATCCACAGCTGTTCCCTTCCCCAGGACAAAGGCTATTGACTAGGTGAAGCAAGGGTGAAAAATCCCAGCCCCTCTGTGTGGTTTAGGGTGACCCTGAAGGGCCATTAGAGGCATCATGGTGCCTCCCAATCCAACTGTGGAGATGCTGGTCTGGTCCAAAGGTCCAAATCTTCCCTCTCCTGAATTCTGCCGTCTTCACCCTGAGAACCTCTGGATGAACCAGATGTGCGCTACCCTCTAGTTCAACATGTTTCCAGGGATCCCCACTTCCAAGGAGACAGCCCATGAGAGTAAGCACCCAGCCAGCGGAAGATTGCTGTTCTCCTGGGGTCCCCATGTTCAGTGAGTCTGGCTGTGATGGTGCCTGCTACTTGCTAGGTGGTGATTCTCAACACTTTGTTCTCTCTTTATGTTCAACCTCTCTTCAAGTGTTTCACTTCTGAGGTCAGTTTTGAAACGAGTTTGGCAGGAAATTATCCATTTCTTCGAGACTTCAAAAACAGATGGCCCGAATTTGCAGATAAATATTTTAATTTCTCTTGAATCTGTGGCTCTATTTTCTTTTTCTTTTTTCTTTTTTTGGTTTTTTGAGACAGAGTTTCTCTGTGGTTTTGGAGCCTGTCTTGGAACTAGCTCTTGTAGACCAGGCTGACCTCGAACTTCCAGAGATCCGCCTGCCTCTGCCTCCCGAGTGCTGGGATTAAAGGCGTGCGCCACCACCGCCCAGCTTGTGGCTCTATTTTCATAGCCTTCTCTAGTACTAATCAGGAAAGCCGAGCAGTTTTTGGACACCAACGGTAGTGTGCACATATGAAAGCTTTTCTGAAGGAAAAATGTGGGTTTCTCATCCCCAAAACATGATAGGTGAGAAAAAGGAAAAGGTGGCTACTGTACATAACCCCTGTGACAGGAAGGTAGAGCAAGGAAAGCAGGGAGGGAGAGGAGGTGGAGAGATTATCCATGATAGAGATAAAGGCCAGAAATGCTCTCCCCATAATACACAGAGCATGTGTGAGAGAAAGAAAAAAAACCAGAATTCCATCTGGAGAAAGAGGGAGCTGTGTAAATGACCTCTGGCGGCTCACGACTCCAGGGGGCCAATGCTGGTTTCCCCTGCCCTTCCCCAGGTCTCTAGCCCCACTGTACACTTGGGAGTGTCTTTCTCTTCCTTAAAAAAAGGATCTCAGGGCTAGAGTGAAGACTGAACTGTTAAAAGCACTTGCTGTTCTTGCAGTGGGCCAGAATTCATTCCCCATCCTCTCTACATCTGGGAGGCTCAAAACTGCCCAACTCCAGCTGCAGAAGGAGTTGATGTCCTCTTCTAGCCTCCATGGCATCGGCACACATGCCTGAATATACACTTACACACACTACCTATAAATAAAATGTTTTAATTAAATGAAATAAACTTTCTCTATTTTACCACTATGCATGTGTCCCTGGTACATTTTTTGTTGTTGTTGTTGTTGTTGTTACAAGACACAAGAACCTGGGCATTCTGGAGGGTGCCTTCTGGACTCCAACCCATAATATCTGCAACAGTGCTCCAGAGAGTCACACAGCAAGGATTTCTGACAGTGCACAGGGCACAAGCATTGAGTAGTGAAAATTAGGAAGGAAAAAGTGAAAGGTCAAGTTGGGGAGCTGGCTCAGAACTTAAAGTTATTTGCTGATCTTACAGAGGACCCAATTTCAGTTCTCATGACCCATGCCAGGTAGCTCTCAACTGTTTATAACCCCAGCTTCAGGGGATCCGGCAGCCTCTTCTGGAGTCCCTAGACACCTGCACTCACATGCACTTGCACACACACACACACAAATCAATAAGGTATTTTTTAAATGGAGGAGCTAGAGGATGGAGCCATGAAAGATGATGTGGTGTACTGAGGGGGTTCTAGAAACAAAAAGGGAATCACCCAGCAGAAAGAAAACCACTACAGGAACAATGGAGAAAGGTTCCTGAATGAGGGAAATCCTGAATTCTCAGGGAATGTAAAATCTCTTGAACAAAGAATCTAGAAACTGAAGGGCTGTATCTCAAAGGGAGCTCTCACCAAGTCTAGCGCTAAGTACACTAAGCAATGTTAGCGCTCCTGACTCAGCAGGGACAGTGAACAGGAAGGGAGGTTAGTATCTGGATATCTCTGCCAGGGGAAAGAGGAAGGCTCCAATAACTCCCCAGAGCAGCTCCAGCAGCTGGACCAGACCTTCAGCACGTGAGCCTGCAGGGGGGTACTTCACTCTCATCCCAAGACAAAGCTAAGGAGATTCTCTTAAGGATTTAAAATGTGAAGATTACCCAATAAACCCTCATGCCTACACACTTAGTGTAGGGACAAGGAAATCTTCCAAACTGAAGAGCAAGAGCCCAAGCTTTAAAGCACAGCAGAGTAGAGCGGTCAAAAACGTACCCCAAGGAGGCATAGCACCAAGTCACTCAACAACAACAAGCCACAAACTGGGTTAGGGTTGTGGATCAGTGGTTGCACTGGTTAATTTGTCTCAGCTCAACACAAAGCATAACCACCTGCAAGAAGACATTTCAGCCAAGGGCTTGACTCCATCGGGGTGGTCTGCCTGTGTGCTTGTGAGGGCATTTTCTTGATTAGAGATTGATGTGGGAGGGCCCACTGCACTATGGATCCTAGACAGGTGGTCGTGGGTTGTGTAAGAATGCAAGCTGAGTGGCTACAGAAATGGCCCAGGGGTTAAGAGCACTTGCAGAAGACTATGTGGGTTCCCAGCACCCACACAGTGGTTCACAACCATTTGTAATTCCAGCTCCAGGGGAACTGACACCCTATTCTGGTCTCCTCATGCAACAAGTACACACATATACACATCCATGCATGATGGCAAGACATAAAAAGAAAAACAAATAAATATATTTTTAAAAAGAGAGAAAGCTGAGCAAGCTATTGAAAACAAGCCAGAGAGCAGCATTCATCTGCTGTGGGAGAATGTCTCTTGTACTGGTTTAATAAAGTGCTGATTGACCACTAGCCAGGCAGGAAGTATAGGCAGGGAGACCAGACTAGGAGAAGTCTGGGAAGAGAAAAGGCTCAGTCTGCAGTCACCAGCCAGGAGCAGAGGAAGCAAGATGAGAATGTCTCACTGATAAAAGGTACCAAGTCATATGGCTAAGCATAGACAAGAATTATGGGTTAATTTAAGTTGTAAGAGTTAGTTAATAATAAGCCTGAGCTAATAGGCCAAACAGTTTATAATTAATATAATCCCCTGTGTGTTTCTTTGAGACTGGACAGCTGCAGGACCAGGCAGGACAGAAACTTTCATCTAAATTCATCCATGGTCTCTGCTTCCATTCCCGCCTCAAGGATCCTTCCCTGACTTCCCTCAGTGATAGACTGTAACCTATAATCCATACAACTCTTTTCTCCCATGTTGCATTTGGTCATGGTGCTTTGTCACACCAACAGGCAACAAACCAGGCTGATGAGTAAGAGCACTTGCTGTGCAAGTATGAGGATCTGAGTTTGAACCCTCAGTACTCATGAGCAGCTGGGCTTGACTCTGCATGCCTGTAACCCCAGTTTGGGGCTCAGGGATAGCTGGACACAGGGAGCTCATTAGCCATATAGCATTCAGTGAGAGACCCTGTCTTAAGGGATTAGGGTAGCAAGTGATAGATGAAGGCGTCTTCCATCCTCCTTTGCATGCACACACACAGGCACCTGCACCCATATACTCATGTGGATGCAAACACCTGCTGTGTGAATTTTCAGTGAGCCCATGAGTTTATTGGGTGTACTTACAGAGTATAGGTAAGGGGTTACTTATAGGATTGTGACCAGCTCAAAGATAGCTACAAGACCAAAAAGCACCTCACACACGGCTGTTAATTCATAAAAATTACATATAATAAAGCTCCCCAAAGGACTCGCAGGCAACTTGACTTCAGTGTCTTCTCTCTCAATACTAAGGCTTGCCTTTGAGGGACTTACCACGTAAGTCTTTTTTTTTATTTTATTTTTTTATTAATTAATTTATTTAATTATTAAAGATTTCTGCCTCTTCCCCGCCACCACCTCCCATTCCCTCCCCCTCCCCCAATCAAGTCTTCCTCCCTCCTCAGCCCAAAGAGCAAGCAGGTTTCTCTGCCCTGTGGGAGGTCCAAGGACCACCCACCTCCATCCAGGTCTATTAAGGTGAGCATCCAAACTACCTGGGCTCCCACAAAGCCATTACGTGCAATAGGATCAAGAACCCATTGCCATTGTTCTTCAGTTCTCAGTAGTCCTCATTGTCCGTTATGTTCAGCGAGACCGGTTTTGTCCCATGCTTTTTCAGACCCCGGCCAGCTGGCCTTGGTGAGTTCCCGATAGAACATCCCCATTGCCTCAGTGTGTGGGTACACCCCTCGCGGTCCTGAGTTCCTTGCTCGTGCTCACTCTCCTTCTGCTCCTCCTTTGGATCGTGAGACTATAATTCGTGATTCTAGAGAAGCTAAATAAGAAGGTGAACTCAAAGAAAAACATATAAGCATCCTCCTGAATATTAACCTTCATCAGGCGATAAAAGAAGACAGAGACAGAGACCAACATTGGAGCACTGGACTGAAGTACCACGTAAGTCTTAAAGACTCAACTCTTGTGAGTTTTAAGAACTTCCTGAGACACATGTATTGTTTATTTTCTGTGTTTTAATGAGCCCACCGCTAGAGTGTAATATGTCAAGTTAGAACTTGTTACACAGCAGCAACACATGCACACATACACCTGTCCTCATCAACCCACTCACCCCCAAACACATATAGGTGTTTTCAAATTGCTAAGGCAGACAACCAAAAAAATAAACAAAGACCCTGAGAAAATCTACAGAGGCTTAGATTTAAATGACCAATAAATATAAAATATACCCAAATTCTGAATGAGTCACAGACATATAAAGTAACAATGAAAAGTTACTGTAGACCTGGCAGATAAACTACTGTTAAAGAATGAGATACCTGGACTGGAGAGATGGCCCAGCAGTTACAAGCACTTGGAGCTTTTGCAGAGGACCTGAGCTCAGTGTCCAGCCCTCAGGTCTGGAAGTTCATAATCAGCTTTGAGGATCGGGCTCTTCTAGAGTCTGGACTCTGAGGCTCTGCACTATGCCCATACCCACATAGACACAATACACGCACACACACACACATGCACACACACACACATACACACACAAGGACTGAGAATAGCTCCTGCTGGTGTGGCTGTGAAAATCAACATTATTGGGATCATTTTCAAACACCTGTTAAAATTAAGATGCTAAAATTAAGAGCGCCCTCATTCTTGGTATTTATCCCACAGACATAAAAGCATACCCAATTAAATCATTAGTAAATTAGGAAATGGATGTGATCTATACAAGAGCAATTGATGTTTATAACAGGACGCAGACTATAAATGGCTGTCAGCTAAGGGTAGCTGAATAAATGGTGATAGGTTATTTCATTCCATAATCTGTTAGCCTCATAGCCTGCTGGGCAGCCATTTAATAGAGTGCCTTTGTATCAGCCTGTTGTGCTTAGCTGTGTGTGTGCATGAGTGCATGAACGTGCACACACACATGCACACACACACACACACTGAGGGAGAAATATAGAAGAACACGTGACACATGCCAGCTGTCAGCCTAAGTTATCCACCGAAGGGCTCGGATTAGCACAGGGGTCTGGCAAGGATGAAGCTATTCGAAAGAGACACTTGTGCCCTTTCCTTTTGTTTTCAAACTATTGGATTCCACGAAATTGGGATGTCCCCCATGAATCTCATTCTGGGAGAAGAAAAAGTATGAAACGCGATGCCAGACAGGGGAGAGGTTTGTCTCCCCGATCAAGACTGCACACAGTTCTGACAGCTTCTTAGATTACATTGCAGGAGATGCTGGAGCGGCTGGCCCCAACAATGGGCAGGACCACACCTTGATCAGGACCGCTCAGCTATGCACAGTTCTTGCC
Source organism: Chionomys nivalis (assembly GCF_950005125.1). Classification (NCBI taxonomy): domain Eukaryota; kingdom Metazoa; phylum Chordata; class Mammalia; order Rodentia; family Cricetidae; genus Chionomys; species Chionomys nivalis. The sequence continues at coordinate 98,893,095 of NC_080090.1, forward strand.
CTCTGTTTGAACTCGAACATCATGTCAGGTCAGGACCCCATTGAGACTGGGGTCACGTTGGTTCTCTCCCAATGAGTTTACACTGAACAAACTTCATTTTACTATTTTTGTTTTGTTGTTGTTGCTTCTTTACTAGACTAGTGAGGATGGGTGGCCAAGCCTAGCCTGCTAGTGCTGCCAGGGCCCCCATTCTGATTATAACAACTCCTATAATAGACGATCAGAGAGGCAGGCAGTGTGCCAAGCAAAACGGAGACTACTCTAGAAATGGTCACGAAACAGCTCACATGGGGCTGGAGAGATGACTCAGTGTTGAGGAGAATATACTGCTCTTACAGAGGACTCAGGATCAGTTCCCAGCTCTCAGGTTGGGGGACTGCCACCCGTCTGTACTTCCAGCTCCCAGAGGCTTCTTCTGGCCCCCACAGGAACCTGCATGCTACCACCATCACCTCCAACACACACATAGATGTGTACACACACATAGTTAAAAAAATAAAGATATGACATTCAAGAAAAAGTTACAAGTATGTAAAATGAGGTTGTTCATAAACAGTTTTATAAAAACATTTTAAAATGCCTTCACAGTGTTGAGAGATGGCCTTCAAACCAGCTGAGTAAACTCAGAGATGATGAACATATCAAGACCAGTTGGGTGGAGCTGGAGAGATGGCTCAGTGGTTAAGAGCACTTGCTCTTACAGGGGACCTGGGTTCAAGTCCAAGCACTCACCTATTAGTTCAGAGTCATTTGTGACTCCAGTTCCAGAGGATCCAGAGCCCTCTTCTGACTTCCATAGGTACCAGACACACAGATGGCGCAGACATAGGCAAAACACTGATACATATAAAAAGTAAAAAATAAATATTACAAACCAATGAAACAAAAAAAGACTTAGTAATAAGATTTGACATTCTGTCTTCTGGTTCTTTTCACTGTGTCAGCCCTGCCTATCTCAGGCCTGCCTAATGCTTTCTCTCCTCACAATCTGTTTTTCCTTGCTGTCCTGAGGTGGGAGGAAGGAAGCCTCTGGGGCCTGTCAATCTTTTCCCAAAGTGCAGAGGGTAGAACTAACCCTAGATGCTTAAAAGCCCATTTGTGGCTGCCTGTAAGGTACCGAAAACTGCCCCACACCAGGAAGTCCATGGCCTGCTTGCTTGGCTAGTTCCGCCCATGCTTGCTTACTGAGGCTGCAGCTCAGCCCTGCTCCCCACTTCTCTTTACCGTAAGGATGTGCCCTTGTGGCACCGTCAGACCCTTCCCCTCTGCCCTCTCATTCTGTAACTGGGCAGCCTGATATTGGGTAGCAGAGCGGGTTGGATCTGGCTAGTTGGATATGTGGGGGCTTCTCCTGTATGTCTTCCTTAAGAGAGTTCCTGATTAGTCTTTTGTGAAGGAGATGGCACAGGGGCTAAAGGAATGGCTTCAGAGGTTAAGTGCATTGGCTTCTCTTGCAGAGGACCCAGGTTCAATTCCTAGCATCCACAGAGAGGCTCACAACCATCTGTAACTTCAGTTCTAGGAGATCCAACATCCTTTTCTGGATTATTTGGGCACCAGGCACACATGTATACATAAACATACATGTAGGAAAGCATGGATATCCATGAAATTAACAAAAACAATTAAAGAAATGTGTTCCGTGTCTGTCTGATGAGCTGGCAGCATTGGGAACATGGGATGAGACAGTCAGGATCCATAGCCTGGAGGCAGACAGCAGGGCTGGAGAACAAGCCACTCCCACTGTGTCAGCCTCCATGGTGTCTCTCACTTCCTAATTTAAGATCCTAGTGAACAAACACATGTAGTTTGCGAGAATGAAAACCCTCTGGTGATATAAAAACGGCTTTCGTGTCTGTGTTTTTGCTCAATACAACTGCTTCGTGCCGCTGTTTTGTGGGTCTCGGTTTCTGGAAGGAGCTGGGCTGCGTTCTTATGACTTAGGTTCTAAAAACGGTATCACAAAAGCCTGAGGACAACCAGACTTGCTGTCATCTGAAGGCTTGTAGTGTTGGGGTCCCAGCTGGCTCATTCATAAGGCTGCTGGAGGATGTCACCGCCTACAGGGAACTTAGCCAGAGGCTGTCACCAGCACCAACCTGTGACCTTCCTAGGTGGGCTAGTCTTTCTAAAGCTAATTTTGATTCTTGGGCAGGTCCATTTCTTACACAATGCTCATGGCTCCAGAAAAGGTTAATATGACCTGCCAAAATTGTTTTATTGAAAACCAAGAAGTTTATATATTTATTAAAGATTTCTGCCTTAAATAAATAAACAATAAAAAATAAAAAAAATAAAAAAAAATAAAACAAAAAATTCAAAAAAAAAAGAAAACCAAGAAGTAAAAAAAATTAAAGGCTTTTTTTTCCTTTCCTTTTCTTTTCTTTTCTTTTCTTTTCTTTTTCTTTGCTTTGCTTTGTGTTTGAGGGTCCCATTCTATGGCTAAGGCTGGCCTTAAACTCACAGCAATCCTCCTACCTCAGCCTCTCAAGTCCTGTAATTACAGCTGCATCCTAATTAGGATTATTATTTCTAGGATCCTAATTATTTCTGTGATGAGACACTGCAATCAACAGCAATTTAGGGAGGGAAGGATTTATTTGGCTTACTTATCCAGAGCCACAGTCCATTGAGAGAAGCCAAGAAAGGAATTCAAACTGGGCAGGAAATTGGAGGCAGGAGCTGATGCAGAGGCCATGGAGGGGTTCTGCTTACTGGCTTGCTCCTCGTGGCTTGCTCGACCTACTTTCTTACAAAACCCAGGACCACCAACTCAGGGGTGACACCACCCATAATAGGTTGGGTCCTCCCCCATGAATCATTAAGAAAATGCCCTATGGGCTTATCTACAACCTGATCTTATGGAGATCTCTTCAACTGAGGTTGGTTTCTCTCAGATGACTTCAGCTGGTGTCAAGTTGACATAAATTAGCCAGCACAAGGTGTGTGCTACCATGTCAGCTCTTGTCACTGTCTTTCCTTGCCATGGTCTTCTGATTCCTGCTGGCCACACAGTGAAGTACATCTCTTAGGTTTTGGTCTAGTGGTGGCCTAGGCCTGAAAAATGACTGAACCTCAGCCACTCAGCTCAAGGTAGCAGCCTGTGACTTCGCAGAGTTGAGAAGGGCAGGCAGGAGGGGAGGGTGTTGTATGACTTTTCCTGGGAAGATGTGTACAAATGTCTATCCATCCCAGATAAGACACTGACAATCGACTAAAGAAATAAGCCCTCTGGAAGCAGTGAGATTTTGGGAGTTGTGTATAAAGCCATGGGTGACTCAATGACAGCTACAGAGTTAAAAGCCCACCCAGCCTAGTGAAGACTCACCAAAGCTGCATCCCAGGAGCTCCCTATACAACTTGCTGGCAGATCCACTTAGAAGTCAACTCTCTGTACCAGTCCTTATTGCTTATCCAGTACTGAAGACAGTCCTTGGAAGTCTTGTAAGTTTCAGGAGCTTCCTGAGCCTTCTGTGTTTCATTTACTTCCTGGGCCTTAAGGCTTCCTTTCTCTTGCACCCTCCTCTCTATGTCCTCCTCTCTGGTCCCTCCTCTTTCCTCCCTGATCCCTCCTCTCTGGTTCCTGCTCCATCTCCTTCCTTCCTTCTCCTTCATCCTACCTCAATTCTTCCTGTTCCTTCTTCCTTCTTTCATGCTTCCTCTTCCCTCCTTTCTGGTTCCTGCTTGTTACTTCCTGCTTCTTGGTCCCTGGTCCCACTTCCTTCCTCCCTGTTTCTTCCTCTTTCTTCCAAAAGAGAATGAATGTCTCAGTATATAGGAGAGAATCACACAAGGCCTTAGATGTACTTGCGTTTTTGACAGTAGAATCGCTCAACATCTGTTCCTTAAGCCAGGCATCTCTGCTCTGGGTCTGGGCTGTCATTGGAAATTGTTAGCACTGTGATTTTTCTCCTTAAATTCCTTTGGGAAGGGGAGTGAAGTCCAGTAATTCACTTCATTTCACCATAAGGTGTGTTTGGCCTCTTGTCACTTTGTCCTCCACCCCCAGGACAGAAGATACATTCAGAAGCGATCACTTTATTGCTATCCCTGCAGGGGCGTGCAAGCATCCTCCAAGAGCCATTTCATGATTGTACTGCAGGAGCACCACCCAGGGAAGGCCACTCTTGTCTTTCCAGGGAAGCTGAAGACTGACTTCAGGAACAGAAAGGGACAGCCTGTGTTCCAATGCAGGGCTTAACTGATGAAGAGCCAGCTCCACGGGCAGTCCTCAGAGAAGCAAGCCCTGTGCCTGTTGATCAGAGGCACCCACTCTTTGCTCAGACACCCTCCTCACAGAATGGGCGCAGCATTCATTGGGGATGCTGTGTGGAGATCCTAACCTTTTCCTGGTGGTCTACAAAAAACCCCACCTCCCTTCACACTCAGTGTGCCACCCAAAAGAATGAGGCACCACCATCATCATGGGATGCCACTCCAGATGAGCTCGACTCAGAACCTGTCCTCCCAATTCCCAAAATTAATATTTACTATCCAGGCAGCTTGGGACCACAGCAGGGGACAGAGGAGAGTAACTGTATAGTCATCAGAGGAAGCATGGCCAGCAGGCTAGCACATGGAAGAAACGGGAATGTGTTTACTGCAGAACACACAGAGGCAAACCTCAGAGTGCCAACTTGCATCCTTGACCACGCCCTGGGCTCCCTCAGTCAGTGCAGCCAATCAACCTTTCTCGTGCCCTCACAAGGCTTCTAATGGGAAGAACTCTTAAGACAAGGCAGGTGTAAGTTCATGTGCCTGCTAGCTGGGTGACTTTGGACTCTTGGTTCCATCCCCGTGGACTGTTTCCACTTCTGTCAAGTGAGAAGAGAAAAATCTAAGTGACCAATTTGACATGAGTATCATGTCACAATGCATGTAAAACCATTAGCACATCCTGGCCCTTGGTGAGAAGTGCTCAATTAAGTACGGCTAAGAATATGATTAGGTACGCGGTGACATTCTGCTCCAGATGGGGCTCTATTTTCATTGCAATAGTGTGGCCTGTTGCATTAGGATACAATATGAAAGATGATTTAAGGAATGTGTGTGTGGAGGCCAAAGGGTAACCTGGGTGTGTCCTTCCTCAGGGTGCTGTATCCCATCAAGTAGGCCAGGCTGACTAGCTATTGAGCCCCAGTGCCTTTCTCCTCCTCCCCCGTGTTTGGATTAAAAGTAGGCACCATTATGTCCAACAATTTTTCTTATGGGTTTTGGAATTGAACTCATACCCTCATGCTTATAGGTAAGCCCTTCACCGGCTGAGTCAGCCCTCCAGCTTCCCCACTTTTTCTTTTCTTTTTTCTTCCCAGCTCTTTTGCTCATCTGTGTCCCAGATTCCTTGATAAAAGGGCCTAGGAAACTCAGGAAAGTATTACTAGGGACCCTCGAGTTTCTCTGAGAATTGTTCCGAAGACGGGCGTACCCCAGCTGCCTTCTCCTCCTTGGTGCCCTATCCAGCAGCATCCTGCCCTCTGCTCTTCACCCCCGACTCACTTTAGTGGATGTGACTTTCACAGTCTCAGGGAGCTCAGCATCTCACCATGTTCTGTTGCAGGAAGTATGGGAGGGAAATCACCTCATCCAGGGACTGAGCCTCAGACTGACTGAGCCACTAGCTCATCACACCTGGCAATGAGCATGTGGGAGCACTGGGCTCTGCAGCCCGCCTTACTTGTGATGCTTTCAAACCTGAACCCCGACCTCTGCTTTCCACACTCTAACCTCCAATCACAAACAGTACGGATAGAAGTTTACGGCCCAGTACTGACATTCTAGGAACCAGCAGAAGGCAGTACGAGCATTTATAAATAGGCTGTGTTTCTCATCAAATGAGAGACCCTGTCCAAAAAAAAAAAAAAAAATTTAAGAAACAGTGACTAGCTCCTCATGCACACCAACATGCGCTCATCCACACCTGCACAATGATTTGTGGCCAGTTGCTTAATAATGGCTGCTTTTGTTTTAAAGATGTCACACATACACACACACTTGTAGAGACCAGGAAAGAGCATGAGATCCCCTGGAGGGGTAATTGCAGGCAGTTCTGAGTGCAGGCCCTCTGTAAGAGATGTATGTGCTCTTAAACTCTGAACCATCTCTCCATCCCCAGCAACAGCTCCCCAGCCTCCTTCTGTGCAGTCTGCTTTTATCCCTGGTTGAAATACACAGTACTGGCTTTCTGTCTTGGCGGTCACACCTGACGATTGCACGGGTCGCCAGTTGTCTTACTGACTGCTTCGCCGGTCCCACCCTTTCCCGCCACACTTCCATCGTTTCTCCTGGACTATGCAATCGCCTCTCCCAGGTGCCCATCTCTGATCTGCCATCTACCACTCACCCTCCCTCACATGTGACCAGTCCAAAGTGCACCCCCTCTGGCTTCCCTCTGTTTTCAGAGTTTCACCACTGAAATGCTACCTCCTGACTTGTAAAATAATGATATCGTTTCTCCTGGACTATGCAATCGCCTCTCCCAGGTGCCCATCTCTGATCTGCAGTCTACCACTCACCCTCCCTCACATGTGACCAGTCCAAAGTGCACCCCCTCTGGCTTCCCTCTGTTTTCGGAGTTTCACCACTGAAATGCTACCTCCTGACTTGTAAAATAATGATAAATGACCCAAACGTACATGGCCCTGAGGACTGTACCGCTAGTCCCGCCCATCACTGGGCTTCCTGGCCTCTGCTCTCACCCTGCTCTTTCCTGTCCTTCCGGGACATTGCACACTTCACCCTTTCTCACGTGCCCTGGGCCCCCACACTTCCTCTGATCCCGGGACCTTGACACACTTCCTCTCACTGGGACACACTTCCCACACCCAACTTTTTATATAGCCAACTGTTCCTCGTCTTTCATACCAGCCTTTGATGGTCACTTCCTTCACCCATCGGCCACTCTCTAGCTAGCTTAGCTGGCCCACTGCCTGTCCTTGAAAGCCCACGTTCTACTCGAGAGTTGATGTTGGGGTGGATGATACCTCCATTAGCTGGTGCATAGACCACTGGGGCCATAACATGTGGATCGAGTTAGTAGTTATTCCCTCTGTCTCCGACTCTGGCCTGCTCCTGAGAACGCAGCAGTGCCCACGGGCGTCTGCTCAGTGAATGAACAACCCCATCCTCCTCCCGAGCCTGCTCCTTTAGTCTCCCACATCAGCCACAACTCCTTTGCTCAGGTTCTGTGGACCCCAGTCCTGGGGTGTCTCACGTAGCACACCCCATACGCTTCACCTTCATCACACCTGGAGTCCAAACGCTGCCCTCGTCACCCAGTGCCCACCCTTCGCACAGGGTGTCATTCTTTGCTGCATGGATCACAGATCCTAACTGTTCTTCGCCATCTTGTCTCAATAGAGCAGTCGAGGCGGCTCTGTTTCAGCATCAGTCAGACCCCTCTCCTTGTTTAAGCCCTGCTTGCCATCCTGTCCCTGTCCCCCTCCTGTGTACTTCCACTGTGATCACTGGTTTTAATTGTCAACCTGACATAATCTAGACTCACCTGAGCAGGGAGTCTCGGTGAGAAATTGTCTACATTACATTGGCCCGAGGGTCTCAGGGAGGAATTATCTAGAAGAGGTTGGCCTGTGGGCATGTCTGTGCAGGGTTTTCTTAGTTGGGTTAATTGAGTGGGAAGACCCTGAAAGCATGCAGACTGCATTTCATGCGCTGAATGAAAAGGAGAGAGCGAGCCAGGTACTCGCAGACACGCATTAATCTCTCTCCTCCTCCCAGGCAGGCATGGCGCTCTCTCCTCCCGACTGTGGTCGAGCTCCTACTGTCCTGACATCCCTGCAGTGACAGACTATAACCTAGGGGTGTGAGCTAAATAAAGCCCTTCTTCCGTGAGTTTCTTTCAGCAGAGAACTTTATCGCAATGACCAGAAAGGAAACTACGATACCCACGTTCAGTCTTGTGCTGGCTACCGGCCTCCTCTCTGGGCCACGTGTGCCCCAGGCGTGCCCTGCTGCTGCATCAAAGCTTCTGCACCAGTGGTTGCATTGTCTTAGAATGGTCCTTTCCAGGCAGCTGCTCACAGCCTCCATTCTGGTGTTAGCCGCCTGGTTGGAAAATCACCCCCACTCAAGCTTTCATTCCCCTTCCCACTTCATTTTGTTGTTCTTGGAATAAGTCCCTTCCTAATGAGCCGTGTGGCTAATTATGTCCTTGTTTATTGACTGTCTACCTGGTAGTAGGCAAGCCACATAAGGATGGATGGTGGGTCTTTTCTGCTTCCTGCTCTAGGGCCCACATTCTCCTACATAGCTGGTACTCCACAGCTCAGCTAATACCACAGCTCGGCTAATCTTGCAAACCCAACAGCTGATGGGAGCGATACCTTTCAGGTGATTTCAGGGGATCCAGCTCTGCCTTTTAGAAATAAGCCAATTAATCCAGCTGTGATACAGCCATCAACCCAGGAGCCAATCAACCACTCCGAAGCCAACTCCCTCCCTTTCCCTGGGACCTGATACTCCATTCTACAACCAGAGACCAGATTGGAGTCAGTCTACCTGATGCAAGACAGCCTGGCTCCCATCGGGGAAGAAGTAAGGGTCAGGTGGAGGTCTGCAGGGGCCCGCTAGACTGAATAAAGGCGGGGGGGCAGGGAACTGCGGCAGTAGGCAGAAGTAGGCAGGGGAGACACTCAGGAGTGAGTAATAAGGGAGAGGCTGATATGCAGGGAAGAAGTACCCCTAGAGGGCACAGCTGGGGCTGCCCAAGCCTAGAGCAGCCAGTTAGTGGGACTAAGGGCTCAGATGACAACGCTAAGGACACAGATCAGAGAATACACACACGGGAGGAAGAGGGACAGTGGCCGGGTCTGTGGCACCGCTGACAGTTAACAGAGGGCAGGTCTGGAAGTGCCTCTGCCCGCCAGCTGAGAAGCCTCCAGCGGCTGGAAGTAGCAGGGAGAGGTTTGGGGGATGGGATGAAGGGAAAGGCTGACATCACCGGGTTTGGGGGTAAGTGGGGAGTGGCGGGCTGTCATTAGGTTCATCCTACCCTCAGAAGCCTCAGGGCTGGCTCAAGGGACGGAGCCTCAGCACCATCTCCATTCCACGAAGCATCTCTGCTTGGCCCCCACACTTCTGAGAATCCTGAGTCAAGAGAGTTCACTGGGTGGCTCAGGAATGTAGCACATGCAGGAGTGTGGGGGTTCAGTCTTTCTCTGTCCCCTGGAGCACCTGAGGATGCCTACTGGACCATCCATTTCTCCCCACTCACTGACATCAGAGCACCCCAGCTCCTCAGTGAAGTTAAAGAAGGCAAAGTCATTTCTCCAGACATCTTGGCTTATGCTGTCCGGTCCCCACAGTGGAAACAGGACTTCTGAGGGGCATTAAAGGGCAAGCAAGAGCCGGTGTAGAACTTTACCCGTGAAACTGATTCCTGCCCCACTCCTTCCTATGAGAGTGTGGGAAGCCATTCCCCCACGCACCCATAACCTGCACCACAAAGAGGCTGTGGGGCATAGAAGACATTGTATAATGAAGAAGAAAAAGAGAAAACAGAGCCCTGATACCCTTATGCTTTTTGTATAACACACAGGCTGAATGGACCCAGAGAAACCTGGCCTCTCAGATCCTGTCACCAAGGGAGACAGAGAAGGAAGTGCCTTGGGAAAAGAGGATGGAGTCTCCCAGCTGGGACCAGGTCAGGTTGACAGGTTATGACTGGGTTCCAGGGTTCTGGTACAGGCTGACTGTCTGGAGGAAAATCGCATTCACTTTCTGAGCTTGTTGTCTTTGTTGCAAATTGGGAGCCCAGCTGCCTAGTAGTCTGCAGACATGTTTAGTATGCAAAGCTTTGATTTTGACTTTTGGTGGGGGCTTGTTGTTGCTGTTTTGTTTCCTGTGAGACAGGGTCTCATTTAGCCCAGGCTGTCCCTAAAACTCACTATGTAGACAAAGATAACTTCTGATCTTCCTGCCACCACCTCCCATGTGTTGGAATTACAGGTATGCAGGTTCATGCCGCTTTGGTATCATGTTAGGGATGGAAGACCAGACTTCACACATGTTAGGCATGTACTCCACTGACTCAGCTACAGTCCTGCAAAGCCCTTCTTATACCTGGGCATTTTACCTGCAATCTGGACTTATGGGGGTTTTGTTGTTGTTGTTGTTGTTGTTGTTGTTGTTGTTGTTGTTGTTGAAATTCTGAAGCCCTAATGGACCAATCTTGCATGGCTGTCATTGGCCTCTCTCCCCGATTCCTGCTGGTGGGGAGCCTCACCTGATAAGCTGCATGGCTTACAGCCTCACTAGGTCAGATTTCAAGACCCAGGATGCCTTGATTCAGGTGTTAACTGTTAGCATCTATGAGCTGTACGACCTGGGCCAGGTGAGTCACCCTCAGTGTCAGCATTTCCTAAATGAGAGTCATGTTTTAAGTGTGCCGTGAGGTGTTGTGTGGAGCTGCAGGCCTGCTTTTCGTCCTGCCCGGCTCCTGCACGGTTGGCTTTACACCAGAAATAACAACACACAAACTGTATTCATTTAAACACTGCTTGGCCCATTAGCTCTAGCCCTTACTGGCTAATTCTCATATCCCGATCAACCCATCTCTAATAATCTGTGTAGCACCAGTCTTACTGGGAAAGATTCAGCATGTCTGACCTGGCGGCTTGCTTCATGGCGTCTGTCTCTGAGAGGAGCTGCCCTGCATCTGAGCTCACTTCCTCTTCCTCCCAGCATTCTGTTCTGCTTACTCCACCCACCTATGTTCTAACCTATGAGGGCCAAGCAGTTTCTTTATTTTTTAACCAATGACTTTCCTCCATCAGTGAGGAGTAATGAACTCATGCATTGAGATCTGGGAAGATACAGATGTGTGCAAGTGGCCACTACAGGCGCTGTCATCTGCAGTTCTTCCTTTTGGTCTCTGCCCCTCTAACCCCAACCCTGCCCCCAAATCTAATACTCAGAGACACTACCCTTTGACAGATAGAGAGAGAACTCACTGCATTGAGTACATAAATATGTACATGAGCATACTCACACACATACGTACACCAACAGGTGTGTATTACATGCATAGGTGTTAAGTACATCTATACAAATGGACACACACATCTATGTATCCATACATAGGTATGTTAGTACATACATACACAAATACAGACGTGCATGATAGGAACACTGATTCCTAAGAGAGCCCAAAGCAGACCTTGGCACTAACTGCCAAGAGCTGGTGTCTCCATCATTCAGAAAACAAAACAGGATTTGTAAATCAGGCAGCTCTCTTCGGCAGCATGCACAGGGAAGGTGTGGTCCCTAGCCTTGGACAAACCTCTGTGTTTTGTAGGGACAGCTTCTCAACTGCCTGTGTGCCCAGGGGCCAAGGCAAGACCCTGCAAGAATGCTGAAGGAAGGAGCCTGTTTTATTTTCTCCAGAAAGGAGCAGATATGGAAATCAGAAAAGCATTCCCAGGGGATAGAGTGTCCTGGATAATTTTTAGTCTAGACTCAAAAGAGGCAACCTCAACTGCAAAAACGTCCCACCAGATTTGCCTGTGGGCATTTTTGTTGTTAACTATTGATGTGAGAGGGCCCAGTTCACTGTGTCTCCCTTGAGCTGCTAGTCCTGGGGTGCAATAAGAAAGCAGAGGGAGCAAGCCGGAAGCAGCAGCCCTCCAGGCCTCGGCATCAGTTCTTGCCTCCAGGTCCCTGTCCTGAGTCCCTGCCCTGACTTTCTTCCATAATGGACTGTGATGAAGAACTGTAAACTGAAATAAATACTTTCTATCCCAAGGTGCTTTTGGTCATGGTGTTTTATCATAGCAATAGAAACATAACTGAGACAAGGGTCTTAAGACCCTGAAAACAATCTTAGCCATTGGAGGAAGTGGTGTTTTATGCGTGTATACACATACATGTACCACAGTGCCTATTCCAAACTGACTTATTCCCACCTCCTGCATGCATAGGATAGTTCTTGCTTCTGAGAAGGTCTCACTATGCAGGCATATATTCACAGTAATCCTCCTGCCTTGGTCTCCCAGGTACTAGGACTATAGGCAGGCACTACCAAACGCAGATCATGTGCTATCGATAGTTCTGGGTGCATCTATGTACAGAGGTGTTTCCAAGAACTTGGTGCTGTGCTACAGTGGAGCTGCAGCCACAAACACATCTTCCTTGCTCCGTGATGCCTGGGGGCATGGGCTTGGCTGTGCCTTAAAGCACAGCCCCAAATGCTGCCTTAGACATTTAGGATTAACTTACTTAATCAGAGACAAGGTGTGTGTGTGTGTGTGTGTGTGTGTGTGTGTAAATATATGTGTATATGTGTGTAGGTGCACAAACACATGAATATGGAGGCCAGAGAACAACCTTAGGCATGGCATCATCTATCTTTCTTTTCTTCTTCTTCTTCTTCTTCTTCTTCTTCTTCTTCTTCTTCTTCTTCTTCTTCTTCTTCTTCTTCTTCTTCTTCTTCTTTTTTTTTTTAAACAAGGTCTCTCACTGACCTGGAGCACACAAAGTAGAAGTAGGCTAAACTGGCTGGCCAAGGAATGCCAGGGATCCTCCTGTCTCCACCTCCCTAGAGCTAGGATTACAAATGCATGCCACCAAACCCAGAGTTTCTTATGTAGGTTCTGAGGATCAAACTCAGGATTGGTGCTTGCAAGACCAGCACTTTACTTAGGGGGCTCTCTCCTCAGCCCCTGGGGTTCCTACTGCACTCTGCGGAAATGAGGACAGAGCATGAAAATCTAAAGCACACCCCCCCCCCCCCGCAATGTCAGAGGCCAGTGCCAGGCCGAACAGGACAGCAGACCAGGGTGACGAACCCAGGACACCAGCAAATTATGATGAAAACCAATAAGGTGAGGCTAGACATGGAGGCACGCACTTTAATCCCACCACATGGAAGGGAGAAGCGGGCAGATCTCGGAGTTTGTGTTTGAGGACAGCCTGGTCTATACATAGAGAGTCCAGGTCTATCAGGACTATACAATGAGACCCTATCTTTAATCTATAAACATGTATCTCCAATGAGGTGAAACACCACTCAGGGCAGGGCATAAACCTGCCCTCCACCCCTACTCCCCACCCCCAGCCCTTACAGTGCAGTCACTACAGAATTGCCCTTTACTGGTGAGCCTTTGCTGGGGAGGGGATTTGTACTTCAATAACAATTTAGACACCTCATAATTAATGTTCGCTAGTCTGCATTTCATCCTTGTGCCCTGCAGTTACCCTTGCCGGGGAAGGGAGCACACATTCCCACAGGCCTCTGAACCAGTGTAACCTAGGCCTCAAAGGCACAGGCTGCAGAGACACAGTGGTTGCTCAGCGCCCTCTCATCTCAGCCCTCTCTGTGCATGCGGATTTCACGGTTCCTTTCAAAGTGGAGATGCAAGTTAGTCTCCGCACTAACAAAACACTTTCTTCGTCCTACACCGAATCCCTCAGCAAATCCTCAAATATCTTTGCAAATCTCAAAGATATTAAGGCATTTAACTTTTTTTTTCCATTTAGACCTTTGAAGGATGATGTGACTAGAATAATTTCCGAGTTAAAGTCCCGTCGACTGCATAGAAAATTAAGGAAACTGCCTGTCATCCCAGTAACTGGGCTGATAACTAATTACTTATAGATTTTTCAGTCAAATTTGAGAAAGATAAATATTTAAATAAAACATATAATCATTTAGAAAGAGCGCTAAGTGTTTTGTAATTATTGTGTTGGAGGGAATCATTGCTCCAATCGTGCATTCCGTCATTTGTGATGGGCTGGGCAGGAGTTGCAGAGAAGGATGCTGAGGGGAGCCGGACTTGTATATTTCTGTGTGTGTGTGTGTGTGTGTGTGTGTTGTACTGTGTGTATGGTGTATGACATGAATGTACTGATATGTGAATGCATGCAGAGGCCCAAGGAGAATGCCAGCATCTTCCTCACTCAATCTCCACCTTGCTCCCCTAAAATAGGGTCTCCCACTGAACCAGATTCTTGCTCTTTGTCTAAGTTGGCTGCTCCTTGAGCTCCCAGAACCCTCCTACCCCTGCATCTCTGCATCTGCCTGGGCTTACGGGCACACACACATAGCCATGCCCAGCTTTTGACATGAGTGCTGGGGATTTGAACTGAGGCCTTCATACTTGTAAGCATATGCCCTTACCCACTGCACTGTCTCCTGAACTGTGTATCAAAGGGCTACTTTGGGGTACTCAGCTATGACAAAAGGTATTGGATCCGCCAGGCTTGGGTCTCTCTGGGCTGCAGCGTCCTGTGTATCCCACAACTTGGCTTTGGATGGGGGCTTTGCAACATGGAGAAGAGAGAAGGTCTTGGAACATTGCTTCATCGCAACCTGTTGGCCACCTTAATCCACAAACACTCTACCTGTCTGTCTCCATCTTCAGCCCTTCTCAGATTTCTAGACCATTTCTTTCTAAATACACCACACTTCTCTTGCCCATTTTACTTTTCACGTTTTGAAATCCTTCGCCAAGATTTATTTTCTTTCTCTTTCTCTGAACCATTTGAAATTAAGTTGCAGACGCCATGATACTCGAGCCTTTAGTGTACAAGGGGAGACATGTGGAGCATGCGGGTACCATTCTACAGGATCACCACACAGTACCCACATCTAAGGACATTAGCTTAGCAATGCCACGGCGGTCTCTCACTGTTTCCACAGTGTCTTCTGTGCCGCTTTTATCCTTTCTTTCCAGCATCTAGGAAAAGTTGGACCATGGCGTCTATCTCTTAGGTCCCCTTGGAGTCCTTTTCTTTTATCATTTCACGTGTGTGCATCATGTTGTGTCGTGTGTGCTTGTGCATCTGTGTGCATGTGTGGGGACTGGAATCAGCTGTGTTCCTCTATAGTTCTTCACCTTATCTTTGAAAACAGGTTCTCTCATTGAACCTGGAAGTCACCACTTTGGCTAGGCAGGCTGGCCAGCAAACCCTATGATCCTCTTCTCTCCCCCTACCCACCCCTACCAAATTCAAAGTTACAATTTTTTTTTTTTTTTTTGGTTTTTTGAGACAGGGTTTCTCTGTGGTTTTGGAGCCTGTCCTGGAACAGTTACAAACTTTTTATGTGGATGCTGGGAATCAAACTCAGGTCCTCAGGCTTGCACAGCAAGCACTTTACCCACTGAGTCATCTCCCCAGTAACTTGGTGTCTGTTTGATTATGTTTTCTTCAAAAAAAGATTTAGTTCAACTTAGGTGTCTCGCTATGTGTGTTTGTGGGCACACATACTCTCTCTCCTTCTCTCTCTCTCTCTCTCTCTCTCTCTCTCTCTCTCTCTCCTCTCTCTCTCTCTCTCTCTCTCACACACACACACACACACACAAGTGCACTACCTGTAGAAACCAGAAGACCCCAGAGCCCCTGGAACTGGAGCTACATCTGGCTGTGGGCTGCCCAACATGGGTGCTGGGAGACAAACTGAGGTGCTCTGTAAAATCACGATGGACTTGTGAAGACTGAGCCGGCTCTCCAGTTTCTCTTTTATACTTTTTTCAGTGGATAGAAGTTTATTTTAGCTTATGGAAGCGGGTGAGCCCAGGGGCATGGTGCTGCTTTCTGGAGCTTTCTACGGAACTTGCAGGTAGCCACAAGCCCTGAGAATCTTCTTAGTGTCTCCACTCCAGCAGGTGTTCCTGGCAGCTACAGCCCTGGGGAGAGCCCTTCTTGAATCTTGTAAGTTCACCTTTCACAGACCGTGAAGTGTGTTTACTTCCTGAGGCTCGGGAGTCTCCTCCTGCTTCCTGGATGGAATTCTTCATTTGGAGGATATTGCTATACAATGTCACTGCACTAATACCCACTTATTGTCATGTCAGTCATTTATGATTGTGATGGTTTGAATGAAAATGATCCCGATAAGGAGCGGCACCATTAGGAGGAAGTGTATCACTGTGGGGGTGGGTTTTGAGGTCTCCTTTGCTCAAGCCATGCTCAGAATGACTCCTTCTCCAGTACCGTGTCTGTCTGCACACCACCATGAAGATAATGGACAAAACCACTGACTCTGTAAGCCAGCCCCAGTTAAATGTTTTCCTTTATAAAACTGCAGTGGTCAAGGTGTTTCTTCATAGCAAAAGAAATCCTAAGACAGTGATCAGTCATCATCTGAAAATATTAAGAGAAAAATCCCAGAAATAAACATAGATAAATTTCCAGTTGTTTGTACTGCCGAGAAGTCTTGATGACTTCTGCACTGTCCTGTGATTTCATGCCTGAGACATGAATCCCCCTACTTCCCCGGGTACCCACACTTTATACACTGCCTGCCTGCCATCCGCTCAGCAGCCTCTTGGTCACCAGACCAGCTGCTGTGGAACTTCAGTACATGTCATCAGGTCGCCTTCACTTTACTTAGTAATGACCCCTGAGAGCGAGAAATGTGGCATTAGCAGTTCAGAGGCGCCAATGAGGAGCTGGGAAGTAGCTACTTCAAGTGAGAATGAGCAGGAACCGTAAGGTTTTGAGGGAGGCGGCACAGTCACGCAACTTTCATTATAACATATCGTGTAAAGGATGAGGATGCAGCTCTGTTGGTAGTGATTGCCTAACGGGCATGAAGCCCTGGGTTCTAACTCCAGCACCATAGTAGCCATGCTTGATAGCAATCATAGAGGTTGGAGGATCAGGAGTTCAAGGTCATCGTCAGCTATGTGGTGAGACCCTACCTCAAAAAAATATACTTATCATTGTCATTGCTTTTGTTGTATATTGTTATTACTTATATATTATTTTGTTTTGTTATATATTATTAGTTATTAACATGTTATTGTGACTAATTTGCAAATTAACTTTATCACTGATGTAGACAGAAAAATTATAATTATAAAAGGTTCAGTATTACTTGCAATTAGACATCAACTGGGAACATGAGAACTGTCATAATTAGCTGTAGGCAGGAGATGTGTTTGGTAGTTACAGTGGATGAGAATATGTTTACTCTAATGATCTTTGCCAGAATTCCTTGAGTCTGGTTGTCTAAATCATGAATTATATTGCTGGCTATAATGCAGTGATATTATAAGTTCTCTGGTTCCCTCCACTCTCACGAATTGACTTTCTCCTGGGAAGACTAAACTTTATATCCTTTTATCCTTTCATTCTCCCTCCCCACCCCGTTTCTCCTTTCTCATAATGATAAACTCATTAACTTTTTCAGTGTGCTAATGTCCATTACTAACACCATCCTCTTTGATGCTCACATTGTCATAGATTTGTGCAGTGAACCCTCCTCCAGCTGGGCCCTGTGTCCTCTATATATGACCCAATTAGTCTTTAAGTTCTCGCTTGTTTTTTTGACAAAAATAAAAATGGATGTCCCAGGCTGCCTCTGTCTGAACCCACCACTTTCTCTCAGTAACCTTTAGAGACAAATGATGGTCAGAGACCAAGGTACAGGCACAGAGTGTGTTTACGACTTCTGAAAGAGTCCCTGCATATCGCTGCAAGACCTCTTCAGTAACAGATCTAGAGGCTCTCTCTCTCTCTCTCTCTCTCTCTCTCTCTCTCTCTCTCACACACACACACACACACACATACACACACACACACACACACACACCTTAAACAGCACAGCTTAATAAACGATGAAGTTCTATAAGGCTGCTTCAGTCTGTCTCTCTCTTTGGAGGGACAGATCTCCACCCTGCACATACGCAGACGTCAATCAACAGAATCTCCACCCGACACAAACCAAGTGGTGCTCTGAGAACCTAACAGTATCATGAGTTAAAACCCAGATGATTAGTCCTCATTCTCAGTTTTTCAGTGTTGGAATCACCTAGGAGACACACCTCCAGGCGTGTCTGTGAGGAAGTTTTCTAGCCGTGGTTAATTAAGATGAGAAGACTCACCCTGAATGTGGGTGACAGCGTCTCGGGCTGGAAAAGCCTGACAGCCTGACAGACAAGTGAGGGAGGAGTTCTGTGTCTAGGGAAGGAGCAGGAAGGTGGAGGAGGAGAGGTGAGATAGTGGAGCACTCACAGGACTGGGAAACAGAGACACTTGGGAGCCCTGCTGAAGACTTGGGAGTTTGTCCTGTAGACCAACAAACCCAAAGTCTTGTCTGTCGCCCAGCCCACCAGAAAATATTATAATGATCTCCTCCAAAATGCAAACTTATAAATGTGGGTCACCTACATGACTGGAATAAAGATACTATAAAGAGACATTTTGTGTCTCTCTTTGGCTCTCAGACTACTGAGACAATGGACCTCCAGTAATTAGAATTTCCCTTGAAATCTTTATTTATTTATTATTTTTAAAATTATTTTATTTTATGTGTATGAGTATTTTACCTGCATGTGTACTTACGTACCAGGGGCATGCAGTGCCTGTGGGGGAGGGGACAGAGAGGGCCTGGCTCTCCTGCATCTGGAGTTACAAATAGTTTGTGACCTGCCATGTGGGTGATGGAAAGTGAACCTGAGTCCTCTGCAAGAGCCACAAGTTCTCTTAGCTGCCGAGCCATCTCCAGCCCCTCCCCAGCAATCTCATGCTGGGAGAAGGGAAAGGCTGAAGTCTGGTGCCTCCCAGAGAGGGACTGGGAAGAGGCTCCACCCAGTTCCGACAACTTGTCAAGCCCCTTGCTGGAGAGACAGAGTGGATTAGTGGCAGGCAGGACCACACTCTGGCTAGGGTGACGTGGCCATTCCTGCCTCCGGCCCTCTATTTAAACCTAGGCCCCAGGTCAGGTGCCTGGAGACAGACTTGGCTGTGCAGTAGTCACCGGACCCCTTCCTTCTATTTCCCAATGTGACCACACTGAACCTTTTTCTGCTTTTCACTATTAATTGTGCCTGTAATTGCTCTATGAGGCTGAGCCAAGCCTGTAAGAGCTTCCTGGGTGCAGGTTCATGTTGTAATAGGAGCAGCGGGGCTGCGTCCCCGGCACCCGGCTGCCCGCATGGCTTTACCCAAAATAATTACACGGAAACTGTATTATTTTAATCACTGCCTGGCCCATTCGTTCCAGCCTCTTATTGGCTAGCTCTTACATATTGATCTAACCCATTTCTAATATTCTGTGTAGTACCACGAGCTGGCTTACCAGGAAAGATCTTAACCTGCGTCTGTCTGGAGTGGGCGAATCATGGCGACTGACTCGGCTTCTTTCTCCCAGCATTCTGTTCTGTTTACTCCGCCTATCTAATTTTCTGTCCTATCAGGGCCAAGCAGTTTTCTTTATTAATTAGCCAATGAAAGCAACAGATAAATGCAAGACCCACCTCCATCAGGTTCAGACCCTAATTCCAGAAATGTCCACAGAACGACAGCTCTATACACGTCGTTGGCATAAACAGTGGCTCTGAAGAGCAGCAGATGGAGACCTGGCCAGGAATACAAGTTCCAGAGCATTCTTCTCTTGTTATGAAAGACGTCGGACACCCCTGGAGACCTGTGGTGTTGGGTGAGACTGGGAAAACGTTAAGAGAATCAAAAAAGCAATTCATTCAACTTGCTCTAAATGTCATGTCTCTAGAGTGGCTTTAATTTCTCCAGTAGGGCCTTTGCCGGAGGACCTGAAAATAGGCCCAGGATCTGCCTTTCCAGGGACCCTGTTGGCTCCTCAAAGGGTTCTTGACATCTCCCCATCAACCAGGGCTCCTTTCTCTTCTACCCAGACACTGTAGAGCTGGCCCCCTTCCTCCTTCTCTCCAGCCACGAGTTGGATGTCCAGTTGGCAGCTGGGGGCCTTCCGAAGAAACAATGCCATATCAGAGCCCATCCCAAAACATTAGCTAGCCCCGTGATACTCAGAGCAAAAGCGAAACTCCTTCCGGAAGGTCCCTGGTCCGGTCCTCTGACTTCGACGGGTCTTTCTTTGTTGTTCCGCTTATCCAGGCTCTCGTCCCCTGTTCCAGGAGCGGTGTGTTCCCTACAGGCACCCCACCTCCTCCGTGCTGCCTCTAGCCCCACAGCCACTCCCAGTTGCTCGGCTTTTCCCCTGGCCCTGCCATCCCAGGATGCACCCCGTGCCGTTTACTTCCTTGTTGGAGCCTCTGACGTAAGCAGAGCTCGCTGGCATCCCTCGGGGCCTGGTGGTGGGTAGCTCCACGAAATGGATCACAGAGAGGAGCGGCAGTGAGGAAGGGAAAAGTTAAAGTGAAGAAAAATATGGTAGAGGGGCTGAAGAAAGGAGGAAGTGAAGGTTGAAGAGAGCAGAAGGAGAGGAAGGAGAGAGGACTAGAGAAGGGAGAAGTGCTACATTTTAAATGGGGGTTCAAGAAGACACTGAGACAGATTACTGGGGAAAAGAGAGTTTGTTAGAAGAGTTCCTGTTGGTCGGACAGACTGAAAGAGAGGCATGGTGGGGCAATGACGGAGCTCAGGCCCCAGTGCCAGGGACAGATATGGTGGCACAGTGGGGGCCTCCTAAGAGAGAGGTCAGGGCATGGCAGAAGTGAAAATTCCTTTTTTAAAAGAAATTATTTATTATTATGTATATAGTGTTCCTCCTGCATGTACACCTGCAGGCTAGAAGAGAGCACCGGATCTCATTTCAGATGGCTGTGAACCATCATGCGGTTGCTGGGAATTGAACTCTAACTAACTAAATAAGTAAATAAATAAGTGAAATTAACACAGTTCTGGGTTCATGAGGTATAGGAGAGGCTCAATGTTCAATGTTATTATTATTATTTTTATTGAAGTGCTATGCAAATATACACATACGTGTACACACACACACACACACTTGCTGGCTCTTCCCACAAGTGCCCACCCATGCGCACCAAGGTGCAGCTCACCGTCCCTCACACAGGCGAAGTTCTTCTAGTCTCCAGCTTCTGTGCTGTCTGACCTTCCCCAAGAGGCGTGGACAAACGTCTGCTCACACCAGATAGGACTGCCGAGGGCAGATCAAAGAAACAGTATCACCCAAGGCAAGTTTGGTGAAAAGGTGAGGCTATCTGAGTTACTACCAGGGTGTGGGAGAGTCAAAGGCAGCCATGCTGCTGAAAAGCCCTCTCCGGCTTGGGTAAGACTTAGCAAAGCTCTGTCGTTGCCTGTGTCAGCACGCCTTACAGGCGCCACAGAAGGTGCGAGCCCTCTCTCCGGCCATTGTCACTGGTTATACAGCTCTGGGAGGGAGCCTCGAGAGAAAGTTAAAGTCTACGAGCTTTCAGAACCTTCTAAGCTTTATTTACTTGCTGAGTGAGTCTATGAGCCTCCCTTCTTCCTCTTCCCTCACAGGCAACATCCTGGATGCAGTTGGCTCTGCTTGAGCCTTGTGAATCCCCTTTCTGGTCTTTGCTTGCTTTCTTTTTCCTGAGGTGTAGCCCAGGCTGGCCTGGAACTCCGCATGTAGTCAAGGATGGCCCTGAACTTCTGAACCTCCTACCTCCACCTCCTGAGTGTTAGGGTTATAGGCATGCACCCCCTATTTGAGCACTGCTGGGGATGGAACTGATCTTTGTGCATTCTAGGCAAGCACTTTGCCAGCCAAACTCCATTCTCAACCCTTGTGCTAGACTTAAACCAGCTCTTATAGGCATGGGTTTATATGTTCTAAAGATTACTTAGAAAATGTTTGTTATAGAAAAAGCCAGTGTCTGCCATGGACAGAGTCCCAAGAACCACAGAAGAGATCATTAGCAAGCTATCCCAGAGGTCCATAGCTAAGCCTTGATGGCTGGGTCCCAGGAGCCCTGGACTGAGACAGGGTGGAGCTCAAGGAGCAGTGAGGAGCAGCCTTGGAGAGCCGAAGATTTTGACAGCTGATGCAACTCAGAGAGGCAAGGGAGGGCACGAAGGGGCTGGGAGGTGTGGGCACAAGGAAGACAAGAATTAATGAGAAAGAGAAAATAATTTAGCAGGACAGCAAGCCCCAAGAGACACCTTCCTTCTCCTAATGTCTCATCTGTCCAGAGAGGATGAGGAAGGCCCACAGCAGCAAGGCTTGCCTCAAGAATTTCATTTCCCTGATACTATTCAGATTCCAAACTCGATCAATAAAAGTACAATTAGCTCACTGGATCGCAGAAGACGTGTTTAACCTTTAAGTGGCGGCCACATGCATATGAAGGCCTGCCCGACCGTGTCACCCTATGGGTAGGATAAGTCACCGCCACGTTTGGCATTTGATGTTCTAATGTTAGCATACCTTTTAAAATTCAGATAAAGATTATTTCAATTTTGTAAAGCTGGGACCAGATGTAATTGCCTTGCTCCGGACTTTAGATCTAAATCATCCTGCCAGCTCCTCCCGCAGTTATTGAGGGCTTTATCATTGGGGTGTGTACTGCATATGCTACGAGCTTGAGTGCCCCAGAGGACCGGAAGGAAACTTGAGGGCTCCCAAGAGGAGGATTGACTTTTGCTAGAGACACTGTGAAAGTTTAATTTGGGAAAATGTTCAATCAAAAAATTAATCCATCATTTGACAAGTCCGTTTGGGGGACTCCTGAATGTCCAGAGGCCTGCAGCTGCATATCAAACTACTTTCTATGCAAAGGAGGGGAAGGGAAAGGCTTGGAGCTGTTAGGATCATGGGGTCTCACACGGGCTAGCTGCATGACTTTTTCAGGAGAGATGTCAACAAATGTCTATTTTTGGCAGACAAGCACCAACAGCAGATCAGCGATACTGTTCCATCCAAGCCCAGCTCTGTGAGCCAGGGGTCCCTCACAGGAGCATAGATGACTCAGTCCAGCAAGAGTGACAGACAGTTCGCAAAAGCTGCAGCTGCAGAACCCCTGGACAACCTGCAGACATAGTGGTTTCTCAGAGAATTCTCTGCTCCCTGACAGTTGTCTCTGCTTATGTCACTTTGGGGAGGGTCCTGCTAATCCTGTAACTGCAGAGCTTCTGGTCTGTGAGTTTTGTTGACTTCCTAGGTCTTGTTTTTATTTCCTTCCTGAGTGTTAGGCTCTTCTCTGACCCGCCAGGAGAGAATGCTTCAGTTTGGATTGTATTGGCGTAAATGAAGGCAGACAGAAATTATGAGAATATTTTCAGCTTTAATTAGGGAAAAACTCACAGAACGCATGGTTCCAGCGGAGAACAGGAAAGCAGAAGGGCCTGGGGAGAGCACACTAGCAATATTTATTAGTAAAAAATATCCTCAGGCAACCCCGCCCTACAAGCAAGGTGATTGGCTGGGGCTACCCCTATATTGGATCCTCAGCACCAGCACCAGCAAAAAAAAAAAAAAAAAAAAAAAAAAAAAAAAAAAAAAAAAAAAAAAAGTAGCAATGCTACCTCCCAGAGCTCGGGAAGTAGAGACTGCACATCCCAGGAGCTCACTGGCTAGCCAGCCTTGCTGAACTGGTGAGCTCCAGGTTCAGCAAGAAACCCAGTTTCAAAAAATAAGGTGGAGATGGCAAGAGGAAGACACCTATCATTAACCTCCTAAGTTCAAGAGACATGCATGAACATGTGCCAGCACGCATACACACACACACACATACACAATGTACATACATAAAAGAGATAAATTTAAGCAAAAATTTACTAGGCAAAGCTAAGCAAAACAATCTAAAGGGAGACTGGAGTGGTCTCATCCAAGTCAAAGAGCTGCCCAGTAGTCTCAATGTTCTAGAGTTTATAGGAGTTTTATGAATATTTATGATGTATGTGGAATATTCACGAAGTAAGGTGACCCTTTTCCCCTTCCAAATCAAGGTGGACCAAATCACCTTTCAAGGGTCACTTTTCCCAGGATTGCCACAAAAGTGGAAGGTGTTAAAACCACAATGCAAGCAATATTATGATGACATCAGCATCTTGAGGTCACAGGTGCTCTGTTAGTGCACGCGTGTGTAGAATGCCCTGGTGCCTTAGCTTCTGACCTCGTGGGGATGAGCTAACCGCAGCTTCGGGGCATCTCACCATCAGGACTGTTGCCAGTCTGCGGCTGCAGTTTTCCATGGTTACTCGCGTCTAACTCCCTGTCTTTCCAGTGTCAATTCTGAGACACCTGGGCCACAGACAGAGAGGAAGAAAGGCAGGACAGCAGCCTGGCCCTATCCCTTATTCTGTGCCAGGAACTTGAGCCTCACGACTGTGAGCCCTGTAGCTTTTCTGAAGTCAAGAGTGTGTAGGAGGTGGCCAGTGCTCTCTACAAACGTGGTGGGAGAGAGGGAACGGAGCTTCTAAGGGGGGCAGAAGCATGGCCTGTTAGGTTCTATTTCTCACAATGATGTAGAAACCCAATATTGAGACAAATGATAAAGACATTTGAGAAGACTTCAGTTTGGCTCCCTTTGATCTCCAGGAACACAAGCCAAAAGAACTCATATGAAAACAGGCTGCCCAAGACTGCCTTACACTGAGACTCCAAGAGTTACTCAGCAAGAAACGTAAGTGGAGTCTTATGTAGAAGCTCTCAAAGTTCAAGATTCTGCCAGACATTCCTTCTAGTTTGACATCTATGTGCGACCTTGGCAAAGTTGAATTCTATCTCTGGACCTCATCAGGTTCTCAAAGAGTTCAAAAACAAGCTTAGAATCTGGTGCAGTGGCTGGAACAGTGGCTCAGCAGCAGCTAAAACCCATGCTGTGCCAGTATGAGGGCTGGAATTCAGATTCGCTGGAAAACCACATAAATCCCAGGTGAGCTTGGGGCCCAGAAAGGCAGAGCAAGAGATCCCTAGAGAGAGAGGGCTCTCTTAGACTAGCCATATTCACAAGCTCTGGGTTTGATTGAGAGACCCTATGGTGGGAAGTAAGGTGGAAGAGAGATGGAGGATGAGACCCAATACCAACCTCGGGTCTCCACGTGCATGTACACCACACATGTATGCCCCCAATACATGCAAAAGCATGCACACACACACACCTGCACACACATCCACACACGTATACCTCCAATATGTGCAAAAGCATGCACATACACATGCATGCACGCCCACACACACACATACCTCCAATACATGCAAAAGCATGCACACACGCACGTGCATGCACACCCACACACCTATTTTCCCAATGCATGCAAAAGCATGCACACACACCTGCACGCACACCACACACCCAGAGAGAAAGAAGCTTTATGTAGCAGAGAAGGAAGAGTCTACCAAAAATCTTTAGTATTCATATTCTTGCTTGCCCTGAATTTGTCTGCCAAGGTGGGACTAAATTAGCCAGTTTTCTAAATAAAATCAATGAGGAACGAATAAAGAAGCCAAGAGCAATCTGCTTTGTGGCAAAAGGAGGTGGGACAGGAGAGAAAAACTTACATCTGCCCCAAGACATCTGAGAGGGACAGAAGTCTATTTCAAGTGGTCTGTCTATCCTGATCTCCAAAGGGGTCTTCACAGGTTAAAACATGGAGCCTCTCAGGAAGGGCAGCCATTAGAGTCAGGACAGCATTTTAATGTCCTTCTTGGTTAGAGAGAAGAAATTAAAGCTTGTGTGTTGGGAGGGATCGCTAGTTTTATAATCTGCCTTTTGCACAACTCAAATCTATTTTGAGATAAAGAGCTGCGATCCGAGGCAGCAGTGAGGTTTCTCAGCGACAGCTTCATTTGTAAGTTTCGTGTGGTGTTGAAGGTCACTCATTCTGGGGACTTCAGCCCACATCGCAAACAGCAGTCTCTCCACCACCGAAGCAGGTTAGACATGGAAACAATAAATGTGAGCGGCGCGCGCTCCTTAAGAGGCCTAAATTGAATTGCATTGACTTTTTACAAAGCCCCAAATTGCTTATCTTATTCAAGAGCCTGAGTGTTTGCTTTTTGATGAGCTCTGGAGAAGACACCTTGCAGCTCAGTTGTCCTATGAGCTGTGGAGAGAAGGGCTGGGGACAAAGCCGGGGACACGTGACCTCTGAGCCTTCCCCAAGAGTTACTCCCCTCAGAGAGGGCTTGAAAGAGCAAGGCCCTGCCGACTGGAGCCACCCTTCTCCTATGAGACAGCTCTGCCCTGGCTTCCTTCTGCAGCTCAGACAAGAAAACTTGGGAAATTTCTGAAAATTCAAAGAATTTCTAAAGCAGGGAAGTAAGGCTTTACAACCCGAGCAAGCCTTGACAACCGGAGTTCAATCCCCAGAGCCCACCTAACAGTGAGCCAACAGCCTCCATAAAGACATCCCTTGCCACATGCGTGTCCACCACGGCATACCACATCCACCAACACACACCATACTTGCACAGTAAAAGGGACAGAAATTTCAGCAAACAGCACATGTACTTGAATACACACGCGGGAAGCATACAAGTATGCATGCTTGTGCACACGTGTGAGTGCATGCGTGTGTGTGTGTATGTGTGTGTGTGTGTGTGTACATGCATGAGTAAACAAGACAATCAGAGCAGATCCAAAAGTAGCAGAGGGTCTGGCCCTGGCTGCCCATAGGAACGACCAGGAAGGCTCTTAGAAGCCTTCTAGCTATTTCCTAGTCAAATAACCCGAAGCTCTGGAGGGAAACTCTAAATACCGTTAGTCTTGTGCCTTCTTCCCCAGGATTCTAGCAAGGCAAATCACAGCCTCTGTACTGAATGACTAAGGAATATCAAGCAGATGGGACTAGATACATAGGCTCTGATGGTTTGTGTGACTGGAGTTGATTGGGATGATGGACTCGTGCTGATGGTGTGTGTGTGTGTGTGTGTTCACATCAGTTACAGACATACACAATGTCACTTCCCCATCAGTCAAAGAGTAAACAACTTTACAGAAGATACTGTGTGACCAGCTGACTTACATTTCTGCCACGGTGCCTCCCTTAGATGGACTTTCAACTTTTTTCCCCTTAAGTTGCATTTGCCTGGTCTTTTGTCACAGCAGTGAGATGTAACTAATACATCCTGTGGGTGAGAAGTTCCAGGCGGCCTCGAGTACCAGGGGCTCCCTTGCCTGGGGTCCTGGGATCTGCACTGGCTGTTCCTGTGCCCTGAGGAAGGTGTGGTGCTGTGAATGAGAATGGCCCTCCCAGGCTTGCATAGCTGAAGACCTGGTCTCAGCTGCTGGGACCTTTTGGGGAAAGTTAGGAGGTGTGACCTTGTGGGAGGAGGTTTCTCACTTGGGGTGGGCTGAGTCCCAGCCGGTCTGTTATCTCTCTCTGCCCATGCTCGTAGATCAAGACGTGAGCTCTCAGCTACTGCTCCAGCACCATTCCTGCCCGTCTGCATGCTCGCTGCCGTGGTCATCACGGACTCTAACCTTCTGAAACTGTAAACTCTTCTATAACTTGCTTTGGTCATGCTGTCTTACCCTAATAATAGAAAATTAACTAAGACAGAGGGGAAGAGTGCTAATTCCAGTTCTAGATGCTTCTTTGGTGAAGGAATATGGGCAACTCCTCCCAATACAAAAGAGCAATGGGTAAAAAAAAAACACTCTGCTTCAGCCTGGGGTCCCTGCCCCAAAAAATCCCCCTGCTAGCTTCCCTCTTGGGATTCTTTGGATCCCAAAGTAGGACACAGGACCGTGGAGAACCTTTGTGTGACGGTGTTTAAGACACATCACTGGCCTTGCTGACCCACACAAGGCATTCTAGAGATGAGAAGGTTCCTAACAAGACCTTGATCTGCAGCTAACTGGCAGCTACTCTTCCTCCTAATCCCTCTCCTCTTCTCCTGCCTAGCACACAAGTGTGCATGTGTATGCACACACACACACACACACACACTTCGTACCGAATTCTTTTTTTTTTTTTTTGGGGGGGGGGGGGTTCGAGACAGGGTTTCTCTGTGGTTTTGGAGCCTGTCCTGGAACTAGCTCTTGTAGACCAGGCTGGTCTCGAACTCACAGAGATCCGCCTGCCTCTGCCTCCCGAGTGCTGGGATTAAAGGCGTGCGCCACCACCGCCCGGCTTCTTACAGAATTCTTGCATCAGATTAAGACCCAAGTATTGCCTTTTCTCCTTCCCTCCCTCCTTCTGTCTATCTATCTTTCTATCTTTCTATCTATCTATCTATCTATCTATCTATCTATCTATCTATCTATCATCTATCTTTTACTGTTGTTGTTTCTGTTGAGACAAGGACAGGGTCTCACTTTGTAGTCTTGGCTGGCTTGGAATTCACTAGGTTGGCCAGGCTGACCTGAAATCCGCAGAGCTCGCCCTGCCTCCACCACCACCAGCCCTGGCCAAGAGCTAGGACTGAAGATGTGTGGCACCATGCCTGGCCCCTGAAAATTCTTTCGTACGGGTTATGACCTCAAATCTGAACCTTTAATGATGGGGCTCCATGTACTTTGCTGCAAACCTTTCGGGTCTGGATTGTAAAGAAAGCGTCACTGAAACCAAGTCCACAGAGCTCTCCAGTACTCAAAGGAGGCCTTCCCATGCTTCGGCACATAATAACATATTTCTTCTTATCCTCAGAGAAACGAAGGGGGCCTGTTACACTTGCTTGTCTCCACAAATAAAGTGTGCCAATACCCACTCGTGTGTGTGTGCTCATGTGTTTGTGGGTACACACATGTGTGCAGATGTGTGTTCATGTGAGCAGATGCATACGGAGGCCAGAAACCAACCTTGGGTGCTGTCCCTTAGGTACTATTCACCTTGTTTTTTGAGACAGAGTCTCTCATAGTACTGGAACTCATCTATTCAGCTGGCAGCAAATCAAGGGGTCTTGCCGTCTCTGCCTTCCATGACACAGGGATTATAAGCATGTGCCACCACCAATCCTGGCTTTTGTACAAGGGGTACAACTGCAGCCCTTGTGCTTCCATGGCAAGCCTTGTACTGACTCACCCCTCCTCCCAATGCCCACTCTTGCTGTGCAGTGATTTGTTTTTCATGATACCATAGGCATTAGGGGCCCCAAAACACAAGATTAGTCCCATTTTACAGTTTGGGAAACTGAGCACTGGAGAGGTTAGATATCTTGCCACAAACCACACAGTTGGTCAATTGTGGTTAAATACTTGAGATGGGTCTTATGCAGCCCAGGCTGGCTTCACATTTACTGCCTGAGCTCCCGAGCACTGGGATTACAGCTCTGTGTTACCTTGCCCAGTTTATGTGATACTGAGGATCAAACTCAGGGTTCCATTCCCTCTGGGCAAGTGCTCTCCCAGTGGAGCTACATCCTGGTAGTTGCAATTACTATGCAAGGCCAGACCTACCAGTGGATTCTAAGCTCCTCCCCCCAGCTTCTATAGTGTAGCACCCATTGGTCAGGGTGTTGGCAAGCCTGGCACCCATTGGTCAGGGTGTTGGCAAGTCTGGCACCCATTGGTCAGGGTGTTGACAAGCCTGGCGCCCTTTGGTCAGGGTGTTGGAAAGCCTGGCACCCATTGGCCACAGTGTTGGAAAGTCTGACACCTACTAGCCAGGTTGTTGACAAGGCTGGTGCCCATTGACCAGGATGTTCGCAAGCCTGGCACAAGGTTGCATCCTTGCTGTGGTAATGAATTTTCTCTTTCTCCAAAATTCCATTGGCATTTATCAGCTCAAAGGTATGTACAAAACCAAAATATTTACCATACCTGTGGCATATGGACAAGACAGATGGGCCCCACAGCTGGCCCCAAGGATGTGGCCATGTCAACAAAATGTCCTCAATAATGAGTATGTTGGTCAATTTTCTGTCACTGAAACAAACACCTGAGGCAATCAGTATGAAAAAAAGGAAAGCTTTGTTTTGGGTCCATTTCAGAGGTTTCAGTCCACACTCAATTGGCCTCATTGCCTTTTGGTCTGGTTTTGGCAAAGCATCACAGAGGGAGATGTGACAGAAAACTGTGCTCAATTGTGGTCAGGAAGCAGAGGCAGAGATCAGGTGTTCCACAATCTCCAATCAAGGGCATGAGCCAACACCCTGAACAACACTCCAGGCCTCACCTCCTAAAGTCCTCAGCACCTGCCAGAAACAGTGGACCTTTCTGGGAGAGTCAAGATCCAAACTAGGGCAGTGGGCCTGTCCTGCTGAACTCTGTCCTGGAGCCTCTCCCAGGCTCCCTGTTTATCTTCAGAAGCCAGACCTCACCTACTGAAGAGAAGTGAAATTTCATACAGATAGCACAGGCTGTAGCATCTGTGAATTCCTTTGCCTTTCCCTGGTAGGTGCCTGTAAGGAAGGCTGGGAGCTACTGAGATCAGCTAGGAGTCTACACCCCTCCATGGCAGGGAAATGCTGAGTGCTGCATCAGTTGTGGGAGCTCTCCAAAGACTGACAGACTCTGAGTCACGATTTCAAGACTCCTAAGCCAGGCAGGGTGGCTTGTGCCTATAACCCCAGTACTGGAGAGGCGGAAGAAGAAGGATTGTCGCATGGGTCATTCAGTAGTTCCAGGCCAGCTGTGGCTAGAGTTCAGTTATTTTAGCAAAAAAAAAAAAAAAAAAAAAAAAAAAAAAAAAAACAAAAAAAAACTCCTAGAAATGGACTAATAGCTGGATGGGTGGATGGGTGTACAAGTGTATGTGTGGGTAGGTGGGTATATGGTGGGTGGATGGATGGACGGACGAACGGACGGACGAATGGACAGATGGCTCAGTAGACACATAGGTGGCTGGGTCAATGAATAAACATATGTATGGGTAGGTGGGTATATGGTGGGTGGGTGGATGGATGGACAGATGGACGGATAAACGGATGGCTCAGTAGACACACAGGTGGCTGGGTCAATGGATAAACATATGTATGAGTAGGTGGGTATATGGTGGGTGGACAGATGGATGGATGGACGGATGACTCAGTAGATGCATAGGTGGCTGGATCAATGCATATACATATGTATGGGTATATGGTGGGTGGGTGGATGGATAGACGGACATATGGACGGAAAGCTCAGTAGACACATAGGTGGCTGGATCAATGGGTAAACATGTTATGGGTAGATGGACTGGTAAATTGACTGATGGATAAGTGGATGAATGAGTCAATAAATAATAAACATGGGAAGCAGTTGGATAGGTGGCAGAGAAACAAGGTAAATTTATGAAAAGAGAACAAGGAACTTGAGTGATAATGTGTAGAAACACACATACCTAAAACATGGTAGTTCAGAACCATTACATCAGCCAGCACACCGCAGTCTCCCAGCTCTCCCCTGGGCCTTTGCACACACAGCCGCGTTGTCTTGGCGCCTCTCTTGCAGCACAGTGCTCCATTCCTCCCCTTTGCAGGCTGGGTAGTTGCCCACGTTTGAACCCCAGAGGCATTTCCTGACCTCTTGTGATAGTTTGAACGTATTTGGTCCCCATAAACTCATGGGCAGTGACACTATTGGGAGGCGTGGCCTTGGAGGCTGGATAGCACATGCCTTGAAGCTGGAGGGCCACACCTGTTGGAAGTGTGTCACTGTGGGGGCCGGCTTTGAGATCTTTTTCTCAAGCTTCACTCAGTGTGACAGCCAGTGGATTTCCTGTTGCCTCTGAGTCAAGATGTAGCCCTCTCAGCTCCAGCGCCATGTCCGTCTGCATGCCGCCATGCTCCCCTTCATGATCGTAACAGACTGAACCTCTGAAGCTGCTAGCGAGCCACCCTCAATTAAATGTTTACTTTACACGAATTGCCATGGTCATGGCGTCCCTTCACAGCAATAGTAAACTCTAAGACACCTCCCTAGGCAACTCTCTGCCCCTGCTGCAATTCTAGCAGTTAAAATACTGGAGAGATTACCTGTGGGCTCGTCTGCCCTTGTCGGCTAGACAGAGCCGTGGAAGTAAGGCTGTGGTCTGTGCCCACATTTTGCTCATTGCTCATAAAGGGGTCTCCCTCTACCATATATTCTCCTTCTTGCACATGGAAGACAGGTACTGGGGGGAGAGCTTCTGTTCTGGGGCTCCTCCTGGAGCCGGTGGCAGGACTCCTTCCTCAGAGAGTCACACACACACACACACACACACAGAGCACCCATTGCCTCTGAGCTCTAGATGGCGTAAAGTGCCAGGTGAAAGTGTGCCCCGCTCCTAGCAGAGTGATTGCTCTGGGCCTAAGTGATTGCTCTCCAGGCCCCAGGTGCAGCGCCAGCAGGGAGGTGGCACAGGGAGACCTCCACGCCCACCTCCTGTTGGTGCTAACAAAGACAGATCGGATGCAGCCACTCGAGTGCCTTTGCCCGTTAACTGTTAAGTAGCAGACTGATTGTTCCAGAGTTGACAAGCGCCAAGGAATGAGGTGGCAGGTGCTTCCAACAGCCCTCCCCCTTGGGGCAGCAGGGACCAGGACTCTGAGTAGGGGACTATCTGATAGACAGACTCACATCTCAGAGACAGACAAGGGTTCCCATCTTGCTTACTTCTGACCCTTGATCTAGCCTACATTACCTTGGTCTCCCCCAACTCAAATAAATAAATAAAAAGACGTGCTGCCCCAGGCAGCCCAGGGAACCATTTCCAGACTGCTGCTCTTCCTTGCTGCAGCTCTCGGGGTGTCACAATGGAAGGCGACAGCTGGTGAGAATGGAGACATTATCAGGGGACTGAGGGTGCAGGATTCTTGGAACTTACTAAGCCCCAACCACTCCTGGGGACCCTTCCCCTCTGCCAGTTCTGTTTCTAAGTTCATTGTGCCCAGAATCCCACAACCACGGACGCAAGTCTAATCCTAACCTCTGGTAACTCCTCCGTCATTTTCGGCCTATGTGAGAATGTGTACACACACATGTATGTTCATTTGAGGGGGTACACATGTGTATGAAGGCTAGAAGTTAGCCACAGGAGTCATTCCTCAGGCACTGTTTTCTCCCACACCCCTTTTTTGTGAGTCACGGTCCCACACTTTAACCTGGAACAGTCTAAGTAGGCTGGGCTGGCCATGAACCCAGGTTTACCCCTGCTTGTACCTCCTCATTGCTGGGATAGCAAACATGCACCGTGCCTGGCTTTTAATGTGGGTTCTAAGGATCAAATTCAGACATTTTTGACAACTGACATCTCCGCAGCCCCGTTCTTTAAGGACAAGACAGGCTTGGGTGGAGTCTTACCCCACATCCGCTATGTGAGACTGGTCGGTAAAGCTCTTTTGACCAAAACAGGGAGGAAAAGGCATTTCCTGCCATCCCACTTTACACCCTCTGATGGCTCCAGTACCCTCTGCGGAAGCCCATGGTCCCCAGCACACAGAAGGGGGAAGAAACCCAAAGCCCATAACTCATGCAAGTATTCAATCATGCCAGCGGGCTCTTCCATCTATTGAATTGTCTCTGCCATGTGACTGCTGCCCTCCCAGCAAGGTTAAGGGCAGTCATCTCAGGACTTTTGTGAGCACCATGTCAGGCCCCAGCAGACACCAGGTAAGACTGGGTCATGTGATTGATGGAGCACTCTGTGCCCGAGCGTGCACAGCCAGCCCTTCCAAGGCTCCCTCCAGCTGGACAGCAGCCCTTCGACACCACTTTGCACTCTTTCCCTTATAAATTCAAATGCATGCATGCGACCTGACGAATGAACGTGCTCACTAATTTATATCAATGAACAAGATCAAGGCCAAGACAGAGCAGAGAGCAGCTGCTGAGCTCTGCCCTAGGACATCTCAAGCTGATGTGGCTTGCGCTCGTGGGGTTACAGCGATGCTGGTTGCTACCTTGGGCAGCGAAAGAGAACTAAGCATCTTTGTTTACTGCAGTGGCTTCAGTGAGTCCTCTCAGATTTTATGCATCCCAGGGTAGTGATGGTGAGATGGTGGGAACTTTAAGATCTGGGGGCAGAGGCAGAGGTAGCTAGGACATTAGAGGCCCTGCCCCCTGAAGAGATTGATAGAGTTATTACAGAACTCCGATCAGTTCCCTAGAGGAAGCCTGACCTCTGTGTCCCCATTGACTGCCCCCTCCCTCTCATGCTTACTCATATTGTTATGACCTCTGCCAGGTGACAGGGACAAAAGGCCCTCTCACCACAGGCTGGACAAGGAAACCCCTGGAGCTTGGAATTTCAGCATCCAAAGCGGTAACTTAAATAAGCATCTTTAGGGTGTCTCTTGGGGCTGCACGTCCAGTGGTTAAGGTCAATGGAAAGCTACAGCAATCCAGGCAGGATGACAAAGGGCACAGTCTCAGATATGAAGGTATGGGTCACTCTCATGGAAAAATACATCCATTGAAGTGCTTGCTCGGGGAAGGAGGTGATACAGGACAGGTAGGAGAGGGAAGCTAAGAGCACATGACCAGTGACAGAAACAAGGACTGTAATTAGTGTGACTCTTTGTGCTCTATTTGTTAAGAACATGCTTGCTCGTACATTAAATATGTATTTGTGGTTTCCTTTTATTATAATATCTATGGAGATATTGTTAGAGGTTAGGCATTGTAAATCTATATGTCATAT
This sequence comes from Chionomys nivalis, assembly GCF_950005125.1. Lineage (NCBI taxonomy): Eukaryota > Metazoa > Chordata > Mammalia > Rodentia > Cricetidae > Chionomys > Chionomys nivalis. The sequence continues at coordinate 98,927,247 of NC_080090.1, forward strand.
TTAAGCTAGAAGGCATCAAAGGACTTTGGTACCCAAGCTCTCTGGAGCCCAGATATCTGTCATTGGAGCTGCAAGATTTAGCATTTTCTTTGATAGATTTAGTTTCACTGCTAAGGCCTTGGTTGGTTACTTTGGGTTTTGTTTGTTTTCTCTTTTGGAATAAGAATGTCTGTTTGGTTCCATCACGTGTGGAATTATGCGATTGGTTTTGATATTCATATGAGTTTACAATAAATAGATCTGAGACTTTTAAGACACTGGGATTTTTAAGGACTTGAGGAAAGTTTTAACATACATTCTATTTATATTATGAAATAAACATGAAACTTAGCAAAGAAGGTTGGTTTGGAGCGTTTTGTTTGCTTGTTTTTGTTTTCCATGACACAGAGGGTTTCTTGGCTGTCCTAGAACTGGCTCTGCAGACCAGGCTAACCTCGAACTCACAGAGACCTGCCTGTCTCTGCCTCCTGAGTGCTGGGATAAAAGACATGCACCACCACTGCCTGGCCAAGATTGGGTTTTTAAAATTTATTTTTATTACTTTAAATTTATTTATTTGTTTGCTTGTTGTTTATTATGTGTAGGTAAATGTGCCTGCTTAAAAATTTAGTCTTTAAGGTTTGTGTATCAAGTTGACAAGGAGTGGTTTATCACAGTTGGTTTTAATGTCAACTTGCCATGAATTAGAATCACCCAAGTAGGGAGCCCCAGTTCTTTGGCTTTTGGCTGGCTTGGCCTCCCTCTTGCAGCTGCTTCTGATTCCTTCACTCACGGCAGAACCAGCATTTCCAAGCTGAATCAGGGACCAAGTTCTCCAGGAATCTTCTGGGCATCGGGTGCCACAATGGGACTACTGAGGCATCTGTGAACTGAGCAATTACCAGCTGGCAGGTCACCCCCACACCCGAGTGGGCTGCAGCCACGGTGGGGCCACTTGGACTGCTAAGATACCCAGCTTCTAGGACCATGAATACCAGATTCTCAGTTTTGGGTAAGATCCTGCAGTCGTTACTATTTTAAAAAATCCATACTGTCTTAGTTAGGGTTTGTATTGCTGTGGTGAAACTCCATGCCAAAAGCAACTTGGGGAGGAAAGAGTTTATTTCTCTTACACCCCCAGTAATAAGTCATCATCACCGAAGGAAGTCAGAGCAGGAACTCGGGCAGGAACCTGGAGGCAAGAACGGAAGCAGAATCCATGGAGGAGTGCTGCTTACTGGCTTGCTTTCTTATAGAACCTGGCACCATCATTCCAGAGAGGGCACTACCCACAGTGAGCTAGACCGTCCCTCACCTGTCAGAAAATTAAGAAAATTGTATACCAACTGCCTACAGTCCTATCTTGTGGAGGCATTTTCTTCATTGAGGTTTCCTTCTCTCAGCTGACTCTAGTTTGTATCAAGATGTCCCGTCTGATACATTCATTGCAAATTTTAGATATATCTGTAACCCCACACTTTAATCTCTGTCTCCTCAGATCAATAAAATCCTTACCTTCACCCTTCTTTGTGGGCTCCCCCTCTTTGTACTTAGGTCAAAGAAACTTTTCCCAGGAGAGAGTCTGGGCAAACTCTGATATGAACTTCATATGGCTTCCTCATCTCAAGAATCAATCCCGGAAGCTGGGGAGTCAGCTCAGCGGGTGAGAGTACCTGCGTGCAAACGTGGAGACTTGAGGGAGAATCTGTAGCAGCCACATAAAAAGCCAGACATTTGGTCCCACGCACACCTAAAAGCGCAGCACAGTAGGGACACAGAGACAGGAATGTCTCTGGGCTTGCTAGCTGTCACCCTAGCTCCAGGTTCAGTGAGAGACCGTGTCTTAAGAGAATAACATGGAGCTACTGGAGAGACAGCATGGCGGTTAAGACCACTCTCTGCTCTTAGAGAAGACCCAAGTCTAGTTCCTAGCACCCATTTTCATAGACTCACACCACCTGTTAAATCCAGCTCCGGGGAATCTGACTCCCTCTTCTGGCCTCTGTTGGGTACCTCACACATTTGTACACAGCTGTTTGGGTTACTGTTGCTGGGATGAAACACCATGACCTAAAGCAAATTAGTGAAGAAAGGATTTATTGGGCTTGTACTTCCACATCACTGTTCATCATCATAGGGTGTCAGGACAGGAGCTCAAATAGGGCAGGAACCTGGAGGCAGGAGCTGATGCAGAGGCCATGGAGGGATGCTGCTTACTGACTTGCTCAACCTGCTTTGTTATAGAATTCAGAATCACTAGTCCAGAGGTGGCTATACCTGCAATGGACTGGACCCTCCCCCATGGATCACTGATTAAGAAAACGCCCTACTGGTTTGCCTACAGCCTGATCTTATGGAGGCATTTTCTCAATGGAGGTTCCCTCCCTTTGGCTTGTGTCAAATTGACATAAAACTAGCCAGCACTACAATCGACAACAACAACACACACACACATACACATGTACACATAAATAAATAAGATAAATCTTAATAAAAAAAGAGAGGATAAAGTGAAAATTGATAAAACAGAACATTTGATGCCCTCAACTGGCATCCACACGTATGTACTGGTGTGTAGACCAACACACATATACAACACACACATTCATACACTATACAGCCCCATACTCTACACACACACACACCCCACACACAAGAATCACTCCTTTGCTTGCTTAAAATATTTAGTTATGTTTTATACTTGCTTTATTTGGGAGAAGGCAAACCCAAGAATTGCTGCTTTTAGGGCTAACACTATTTCAGGACGGCTGGAGAGCTTTCAGTGGTAAGAGCATTTCCTGTTCTTATAGAGGACCTGAGTTCAGTTCCCAGCACCCACAAACTGAACTTGAAAATAGAGCTGAAGCCCAGCCCCCGGGGATCTATTGCCCCTTCTGGACTCCTTGGTTACCTGTACTCATATGTGTGTGTATCTTACACACATAGATACACACCTGCACATACCTACACGCATAGATACACACCCACACGCCAGAATCGAATATTCTAACCTTAACAAGGCAGTTCTGAAAGAGTTAGCCTGGGATATGAATTTTCAAAATGAAAAGTAAATGTGGAAAACCAGGACTGTAGCCAGAGAATTAATGACTTTTTGTAGATAACACAAATGACACGGACTTGAATAGTTACATCACAAAAGGTCTCTTCCTTCAAGGGGAACAATGAACACTGGTTCCTACCTCCGAGTTGATGTTCTACAGGATAATACAGTTGGCGGGTGGACCCTGGGTCGGTACCCAGACCTCCTGGGCATAGGACTGCTGTAGTTTGCTACCAGTACAAAAAGTGCTGGTTTCTCTTTGCCCAGAGAGTCCACAAAAGAACCCCAGATTGTCTTGTTCCCTTTGTGACAGAGTCGTTGTTATACACAAGCCTTTGTTTTGTAATTCACATACTGCTTCTTAATTGGGTTGGGGTCCCCAAAGAATGATCTGTGAATGAGAATCTGAGAGCGATGGAAGAGCTGGAAACCCCACCTGGGACCTGTGTTCCTGTATCAGGCTCAGCATTGATTACACATCTGTGTTCTGCAAATCTTGGTGGGGGGCTATGCTGTAGCAGGCTTTCTTGAACCACCAGCCCCCAAATCATGACATGGAGACTTTTTATTATTCATGAATGCTCAGACTTAGCTTAGGCTTGTTTCTAGCTAGATTTTTTTTTTTTAACTTAACCCGTTTCTATTAATCGCTGTGCTGCCCTGGGTCTCATTTACCTCACCTACATGCTGTCCATTCTGCTCTCCTGATTCCTCCAAGTCTGGCTGGCTGGGAACCAGCTGGCTGGCCACTGGCTTCTGCCTGCCAGCCCCATCTATCCCTCCTCTGCCCAGCTATTGACCATTCGACTTTTTATTAGACCAATCAAGTGCCTTAGCCAGGCAAGGTGAAACAGCCACACATCTTTACATAGTTAAATAATTATTCTATTCTATGTTGGTTATATCGATTTTCAAAGATGTAGAGCAAATTGGTTCTCAACCTTCCTAATGCCGCAACGCTTTAATACAGTTCCTCATGTGAGGTGACCCCCAACCATAAAATTATTTTATTGCTACTTCATAACTGTAATTTTGATAGTGTTATGAATTATAATATAAATATCTGGTATGAGACCCCTGTGAAAGGTTCATTCAACCCCCAAAGGGCTGTAACCCACAGGTTGAGAGCTGCTGATCTAGAACCATCTAGGACACAACCTTCCAGGCATACCTATCAGGGATAGATTAGGTTAGTCTTCCAGGCATACCTATCAGGGATAGATTGGGTTAGTCTTCCAGGAATACCCATCAGGGATAGATTGGGTTAGTCTTCCAGGCATACCTATCAGGGATAGATTGGGTTAGTCTTCCAGGCATACCTATCAGGGATAGATTAGGTTAGGCTCCAGGCATCAATATTAGGGATTATCTTGATCCAGTCGACTGATGTAGAAAGGCCCACCCTGAATGTGAGCAGCACCACTCCATGGGCTGTGGCATGGACTGTATAAAAAGGAGAAAGTGAGCTGAGGCCCATCATCCTTCCTAGCCATGGGTGAGGTGTATCCAGCTGCCTCACTCCTGCCTGCCTTCCCTGTGGTGGTGGGCTGTACCCTCCAACTGTGAGTCACTTTTGTGAGACCTCCCTGCAGTCACTTTTGCCGAAGAACTCTCACAGCAACAGGACGGGTAACCCAGACGGCGCCTGAGACAGCATCACCAGGACCCCACTCCAAGTCCCAGAGTCTAGAGAAGACACTAAACCCAATGGCACACACCAAGTGTTTCTCATTAGCAAGACATTTCTGATTTCACATCCGAGGTTCCCAGGCTCATGGCAAACATGTCCTCACCCCTAGAAATGGCACCATGTCAGGATTTCACACAGACACCAGAGGCTGACTCGACGGGGTTTTGCTCCACAACTTATCAGCCTCAAGATTTGGTCTAAGTTACTCAACCTCGCCCAACTCTAGCTTCTAACCTACAAAGTTAAGGATCTAGAAAGCCTCCCACCTGGGGTCTCTATGAAGACTGCACACATTGTGTAGAAGCACGTGGCTTTTTCCTTTCATGTTTACATGTGTGTGGAAAGTGTGCATGTGTTAATGCATGTTGGCATGTATACGAACACAAGTGTCTACATCATCTAGAAGATAAGCCTCCAAGGGAGCCTGGGAGGGACTATCTAGATTAGGTTAACTGAAATGGAAAAAGCACCTCCACTGTGGGTGGGCCCATTGCAGGCACCAAGTTCTGGATTACAAAGGAGACTATGGAACTGAGCCCTGGAATTGGTTTTCTTCTTCTACTGAAGGTGCAGTGTGACTAACTGCCTCACATCCACCTGATGCCTTTCCCACCATGAAGGACTGTACCCTCAGACCATGACCAAACTAAAAGCTATTCTTGGGCTGCCTTTGTCAGGCACTTTGTCACAGCAACGAGGCATGGAACTAATACACTGGAAGATAAGCACGGTATACAAGTCTCTGGTGTGTAGATGCTTAACAAGCATTTGTTTGAGTGATGTCTCAGACAGAGCAAAAGTGTTAAGCCCAGTCTTGATCTCTTTCTAACCATAGTGTCATTTCTTGTGGCCTCATCCTGCTCTTCCCAGGTCCCTAAGAGTAGCCACCATCTCCTCTTCGAGACCTGTTTGACCTAGCCAGTGTCTGGGACAAGCATATTGTCCTAGTGTGCTGTGTTGTAGATAGGCTATTGTCCTAGTGTACTGTTGTAGACAGGCTATTGTCCTAGTGTACTGTTGTAGACAGGCTATTGTCCTAGTGTACTGTTGTAGACAGGCTTATGTCCTAGTGTAATGTTGTAGACAGGCTATTGTCCTAGTGTACTGTTGTAGACAGGCTATTGTCCTAGTGTACTGTTGTAGACAGGCTATTGTCCTAGTGTACTGTTGTAGACAGGCTATTGTCCTAGAGTACTGTGTTGTAGACAGGCTATTGTCCTAGTGTACTGTTGTAGACAGGCTATTGTCCTAATGTACTGTTGTAGACAGGCTATTGTCCTAATGTACTGTTGTAGACAGGCTATTGTCCTAGTGTACTGTTGTAGACAGGCCTATGTCCTAGTGTACTGTGCTGTAGACAGGCTATTGTCCTAGTGTACTGTTGTAGACAGGCTATTGTCCTAGTGTACTGTTGTAGACAGGCTATTGTCCTAGTGTACTGTTGTAGACAGGCTATTGTCCTAGTGTACTGTTGTAGACAGGCTATTGTCCTAGTGTACTGTGTTGTAGACAGGCTATTGTCCTAGTGTACTGTTGTAGACAGGCTATTGTCCTAGTGTACTGTGTTGTAGACAGGACTATTGTCCTAGTGTACTGTTGTAGACAGGCTATTGTCCTAGTGTATGTGTTGTAGACAGGCTATTGTCCTAGTGTACTGTTGTAGACAGGCTATTGTCCTAGTGTACTGTTGTAGACAGGCTATTGTCCTAGTGTGCTGTTGTAGACAGGCCTAAGTCCTAATGTACTGTTGTAGACAGGTTATTGTCCTAGTGTACTGTGTTGTAGACAGGCTATTGTCCTAGTGTACTGTGTTGTAGACAGGCCTATATCCTAGTGTAGTGTTGTAGACAGGCTATTGTCCTATTGGACTGTTGAAGACAGGCTATTGTCCTAGTGGACTGTTGTAGACAGGCCTATGTCCTAGTGTACTGTTGTAGACAGACTATTGTCCTAGTGTACTGTTGTAGACAGGCTATTGTCCTAGTGTACTGTGTTGTGGACAGGCTATTTCCTAGTGTGCTGTTGTAGACAGGACTATTGTCCTACTGTACTGTTGTAGACAGGACTATTGTCCTAGTGTACTGTTGTAGACAGGCTATTGTCCTAGTGGACTGTTGTAGACAGGCTATTGTCCTAGTGTACTGTTGTAGACAGGCTATTGTCCTAGTGTACTGTTGTAGACAGGCTATTGTCCTAGTGTACTGTTGTACACAGGCCTATGTCCTAGTGTACTGGGTTGTAGACAGGACTATTGTCCTAGTGTACTGTTGTAGACAGGCTATTGTCCTAGTGTACTGTTGTAGACAGGACTATTGTCCTAGTGTACTGTGTTGTAGACAGGCCTATATCCTAGTGGACTGTGTTGTAGACAGGCTATTGTCCTAGTGTACTGTTGTAGACAGGCTATTGTCCTAGTGTACTGTTGTAGACAGGCTATTGTCCTAGTGGACTGTTGTAGACAGGCTATTGTCCTAGTGTACTGTTGTAGACAGGCTATTGTCATAGTGTACTGTGTTGTAGACAGTCCTATGTCCTAGTGTACTGTTGTAGACAGGCTATTGTCCTAGTGTACTGTGTTGTAGACAGGCTATTGTCCTAGTGTACTGTTGTAGACAGGCTATTGTCCTAGTGTACTGTTGTACAGGCTATTGTCCTAGTGTACTGTTGTAGACAGGCTATTGTCCTAGTGTACTGTTGTAGACAGGCTATTGTCCTAGTGTACTGTTGTAGACAGGACTATTGTCCTAGTGTACTGTGTTGTAGACAGGCCTATATCCTAGTGGACTGTGTTGTAGACAGGCTATTGTCCTAGTGTACTGTTGTAGACAGGCCTATGTCCTAGTGTACTGTTGTAGACAGGCTATTGTCCTAGTGTACTGTGTTGTAGACAGGCTATTGTCCTAGTGTACTGTTGTAGACTGGCCTATGTCCTAGTGTACTGTGTTGTAGACAGGACTATTGTCCTAGTGTACTGTTGTAGACAGGCTATTGTCCTAGTGGACTGTTGTAGACAGGACTATTGTCCTAGTGTACTGTGTTGTAGACAGGCCTATGTCCTAGTGTACTGTGTTGTAGACAGGCCTATGTCCTAGTGTACTGTTGTAGACAGGCTATTGTCCTAGTGTACTGTTGTAGACAGGCTATTGTCCTAGTGGACTGTGTTGTAGACAGGCTATTGTCCTAGTGTACTGTTGTAGACAGGCTATTGTCCTAGTGTACTGTGTTGTAGACAGGCTATTGTCCTAGTGTACTGTTGTAGACAGGCTATTGTCCTAGTGTACTGTTGTAGACAGGCTATTGTCCTAGTGGACTGTTGTAGACAGGACTATTGTCCTAGTGTACTGTGTTGTAGACAGGCCTATGTCCTAGTGTACTGTGTTGTAGACAGGCTATTGTCCTAGTGGACTGTTGTAGACAGGCTATTTTCCTAATGTACTGTTGTAGACAGGCTATTGTCCTACTGTACTGTTGTAGACAGGCTATTGTCCTAGTGTACTGTTGTAGACAGGCTATTGTCCTACTGTACTGTTGTAGACAGGCTATTGTCGTAGTGTACTGTGTTGTAGACAGGACTATTGTCCTAGTGTACTGTTGTAGACAGGCTATTGTCCTAGTGGACTGTTGTAGACAGGACTATTGTCCTAGTGTACTGTGTTGTAGACAGGACTATTGTCCTAGTGTACTGTGTTGTAGACAGGCTATTGTCCTAGTGGACTGTTGTAGACAGGCTATTGTCCTAGTGTACTGTGTTGTAGACAGGCTATTGTCCTAGTGTACTGTTGTAGACAGGCTATTGTCCTGGTGGACTGTTGTAGACAGGCTATTGTCCTAGTGGACTGTTGTAGACAGGCTATTGTCCTAGTGTTATTTTGTTGCTGTGATAACTTATGGCTGAAATGATTTATTTTAGCTTACAGTTCCAGGTTACAGTACTGTCCACCATGGCAAGAAAATGAAGTGGCAGGAACTTGGAATAACTAGTCACATTGCGTACTTAGGACTCAGCTAGCTTTCTCTACTCTTATACAGCGCCAGGAAATGGCGCCATCCCAATTCTGGTAATCAAGACCTCCCCCACAGACATGCCCTCAGACCAACCTGGTCTACACAATTCCCTCACTGAGTTGCTCTCTCCAGATGATTCTAGATTGCATCAAGCTGACAATCAATCATCATGCACTGTGTGCTTGTGTTTGATGTTTTTAGAAACTTTAATCATATTATTAAGACATTGCATTTTGTTATACCTGCTATGTGTGAGACATTTTTTTTTAAACATGGATTCTGAGCTCCTTTGGAGACAGGACATGGGTATGGTTTACTCTGATTATATAGTAGTTACTCATTAAGTGGCTTAAATAGAATCATTTTTTCCTTTTAATAACTTTCTAATGCCAGGAGCTTTTCTTTCTTGAAAGTTCTTGATTTCTACATGGGCTCTCTTCCCCCACCAGGCCTTTATCATCCCTGTCCCTGACCTGGAACAGGGGCTTTTCTAAATGACTGACGACATTGTTTTGCTAATAGGAATTTACTTCACTCAGGTAAGTGAGTTATGCATCTGACAAGTGTGCTAATCAGCTTCCTGCTACTAGAACAAAGTGCCTGAGCTCATCAACCTGTAGCAGAAGAAAGTGTCATTTCGGTTCATGGCTTTGCAGTTTGCAGTCCAGGACTGATTGGCCTCATTATTTTGGGCCTAGAGCAAGATAGTAAATCACAGCAGGAGTGTGTGTCAGAGTGAAACTATTTAATTCAGAGGGGTGCAGGGTGCTTGTGTCTTATAGTCCCCTTCAAGGACACGCCTCCAATAAGATCTCCCACTTAGCCCACTTTCTCAATGCCCCACCCCATTTACAGTAGTGCCACCCTGAGGATGGAGACTTTACCATATAGTCCTTTGCAGGCCATTCGGGTTCTAAACTCTAGCACCTAGATTTAGGTTGAGGGGAAGAGAGCACGGTCCCTGAATGCAAGACAGCTGTCACCTCCTGCAAGGATGTGATTGGCACAGGCAAAAGTGGTAGTGAGTAAGTGACAATAACTGTATTGAGATCGGTGCAAACTCAGTAGATATCTGTTGGGAGAGAATCATAGCTTAGAACAGTGAAAGAATTTCAATAAGATAGTATTAAAACACTCCAGGTAGAACAATGGTGTGTTCTACCCTTAGGTTCATCGTGTGTGTGTGTGTGTGTGTGTGTGTGTGTGTGTGTGTATGAAAGAGAGAGAGAGACAGAGACAGAGACACACACAGAGTTTGGATTTGATGCAATAAGAGTAACAAGTATAGAATTACAGAGATTTCATGGCATCTCATTTTCCAGACATCAAAAGCCAGGGACAATTGCCATTTCAGGCTCTGCAGTCCCAGCTGGCCCAGTGCTTAAGGTAGTTTGGGGGATTCCTATGTAGCCGGCAGGTAAGTGGGCCACAGTTCTCTCTGCCATTCCTCTGGGTTCCCTCTGAATACCGTCAGAAGAACTGGGTCATTTTTAGGACTGGGATGGACAGATGTTCTGCAGAAAACCAACTCTATGAAAAACACACTCCACTAAGTGCCCGTGTGGGCATCAGGGGCATCAGATTAAAGTCAGGACTCCTAGTGAAGACGCACAGAGAGCCAGGCCAGCAGGCACTAGTTGGGAGCAGGTGGCTGAGGCCATGTTGACATCCCAGCCAGTCATGTGGATCACTGCTATCCCATTACACACTCGCTGAACCTAAGGGTGACAGCCTTTTGTACAGTTTTGCACAGTGCCTCCAAACCCATGTCCCACGTGACCCTTATCACAAACTTTGTGAAGGAAAAAGCAGGAAAATCATTCTCCGTCTGTCTAGTTGATGGAGGCTTGGAATACTGTCCTAAGAGTCCTTCTCAGAACACAAAGCCTACTGTCTGCCAGTCGTTGGCTTGCTTATCTGAGTTATTATTATCCAGCCCATCTTGTTCATTGCTGTTTCTCCAGACCCAACATAATGCTTAACATTCAACAGATACTTGAGTGAATGTGCGGATGAACTAAAGGCGTTCAGATAGTTCCTGACAAAACTAAGAGTGGTCCCAGACCTTCTGACCAAAGAAACCAGGGTTTCTTTGGTGTCTTAAAACTAATGTGGGATTAGAGAGATGGGGGACCTGAGTTTGATCCACAGAACCCACATAAAAAGCCATGGGTAGGCAGAGACAGGCAGATCCCTGGGGCCTGAGCCAACCTCTAGATTGACTAAATCAGCCAATTCCTAGGAGCCATTCGCCTTGGATATGTTGTTGTTTTAGATCTTCTCTTTGTGTGTGTGTAAGTTGCGCATGCGTGTGTGTACCGCATGTATACAGGTATCCTCAGAGGCCAGAAGAGGGAGTTGGAGCTTACAAACATAAGCAGGAATCGCAGGCTTACAAACTGTCTAACGTGGCTGCTGGGAACCAAGCCCACATCCTCTTGAGCAGCAAGGGCTCTTAACCTCTGATTCATCACTTTGTTTTTTGAAAGTCTCTGACTGGCCTGGTGCTCACTGATTCAGCGAGACTGGATGGTCAATGACCTCTAGGGAGCCCTCGGGTCTCTGCCTACTCAACACTGGAGTTCCAAGCATGTGTTGCCACTCTTGGCTCTTTAACATGGGAAGTGGGGACCAAGCTTGCATCCTCACACTTGTGCTGAAAGCACTTCACTGGCTGGGCCATTTCCCCAGGCCTGCTCTGACAAATATGTCATCAGAAAACCTAGTCATTGCACAGTCGTGCAGCTGTGGATGGCACAGCCTGTTGCCCCCAAGCTCCAAAGCCACACAGTATGCTTCTGTAGCAAAGCGTGTTTATCTGTGTATCTAACATAGGGAAACTATAGTGAAATGCTAAGTGATGGCAATTTCCAGCTCTACTATATACTCTTAAGGGACCACTGCCATTACTGTAAACCATGATTGGCCAAACTGTGATACCGGAATGCCTGCATTTCAATGAAGCAGATAAAAGAATTCAAAATGAACAAACTGTCTCTTCTCGGGCTCTACCTGGACCTGCTCTTGAAGAATTTACATTAACAGGATTGCCCTGTGTAGAATGGGATTTTGCTGCAGGTCCCAACCCTGCCACCTGTGGACTCAGTCAGTTCTAAATTGCCAGTCCCTAAGCCCCGTGCAGCATCAATAAGGCAGACTCCTAGGACAGCACCCAGGTCCTGGTGTTTTTAAAAAGCTCCCCAAGTGACTCATTTGCAGTCAGAGCTGAGAGCCACCAAATAGAATAGTTAATCTGTACCTCTGGTGGCATTTAGCACTTCCTGCCTGGCATTGTAATGATAATTATCTCTGCGCATGACTTTCCTCTGTTGGACCACCTGTTCCCTGAGGGCAGAGACCTGAGTTGCATTTATTCATGGTGGAAAAGGAAAGAAAAGAAAGGAAGGAAAGAGCAACGTCCCTACTATGTGGAAAGCCGTTGCACTGGGAACACATTTCTAACCTCAGTTCTCAGAGGGAGAGCTGTCGTCTAGAAGTTCACGGTTCGGTAGCAGCGGCATACAGACATGTGATTGAAAGGCTGGGGAGATGACTCAGTGTGTAAAGTGCTTTCTGTGCAAGCATGAGGGGCCTGAGTCTGGATCCAGAACCCAGGGAAAAGCTGGACATAGCAGCCTGTTTCTATAATCCCTCTGGTGAGATGGGAAACAGGTGAATCTTGGAAGCTCCTGGGTTGGCTAGCCCAGCACACACAGTGGCCAAACCAGACACCCTGTTTCAAATGACGGAAGTGAAGAAAGTGCCCAAGGTTATCCTCTGACCTCCACAGCCATGCCAAAGTGCATGCGCACTTGCATTTACACACAGAGAAAGATGTATAGGCAACACACACGCACATGCACGCACACGTGCACGTGCACACACACACATGCAGATTTAAAAGAAATGGTGGAGGCTGACCACATCCCATCTCTCAGGAGGAAAAAGAGGCAGGCAGAGAGCTATAATTCTGAGGATAGCTTGGTCTACAAAGCAAGTTCCAAGACAGCCAGGTCTACGGAGTGAGACCCTGTCACACACACAAAAATTGAAAGTAATATTGTGTTTGAAGATTAACAGACATGGGAAGAAATCCAGAGTATTTTGGGGGAGCAGAGTGCATATAGTACTCTCAGCAGAGGAAGGAGAAAATTCCCAAGGAGAGAGTGAGTCGATTCATAACCACGAGACATTTGGACCAAACCACAGTACACAAAGCTGTCTTCCCAGAACTGGTTCTCACAGACACATTGTCAACATTGTCCATGTCCATCAGAAGGGGACTGCTAAATAAGTCATGCTTTGTCCTTACCAAGGAGAAGGCACGCAGAAATGTGGAGGGGGCAGGGAGTTGGAGCTGGAACTCAGTGCCTTTCATGTGTGAAACTCGGGTTCCAGACTCAGCACTGCAGAAGCCAGGCTTGGAGCTGCACCTGGCACCCCAGCACTTGGGAGCTGGAGGCAGGAGCAGAAGTTCAAGGTCATCCTTAGCCCTTGGTAACATAGAAGTGGGAAGTCAGCCTGAGAAACATGTTGGTAGACGGATGGGTCTCCTTAGGTATTAATATAGAATACTCTAAAATAGAGGGTTGAAGTGGGGAAAAGGTAAGGATTGGAATAAAAAGTCACAATTAAAATATTTGTGCACGTGTGTATATGTGTGTGTGCACATGAGGTCAGAAGACAGCCTCACCTGTCATTCCTCAGAAGCTATTTTGTATTTTAAGACAAGGTCTCTCACTGGCCTGGAACTCACCAAATAGGCTGGGCTGGCTGGTTAGCAAGCCCCAGGGGAGCCTCCTGCTCCCTACTGCTAGAAGGACAAGCACCTAATGCCATGCTGGCCTTTTGTGCATGGACTCTGAGGATGGATCTAAGGTCCCTATGCTTGCAAGGCCAGCACTGAGCCGTCTCCCCAACCCAAAGTGTATTTCCATATACACTTCATCTACCTAAAGTCCAGCCATCTTGGCAAGGTGAAGGCACTTGGCCAATACCACAATGTAACCAGAAGATGGGCATCTCACCCACCTGGGTTTGTCTGACCCCAAAGCTGGTGAAGATGCTGCCACCCATGCAGGCTGTGAACTCTCTTATATCATTATGTTTGGGGCAAATGTGGGCAGACAAGGAAGAGTCATAATCCTAAGGAAAGGACAGTGGTTAAGGTCAACAGAGAGACAGAACAGGCAGCATGGAACACAAGCTTCTATTATTGTTGTTATTGATGTGTGTGTGTGTGTGTGTGTGCATGGTGTGCCTTGTGAGGGCAAGCACGGTGTGTGTATGAAGGTCAGATGACTCGGTGGAATCATCTGTCTAAGGGGCTCAGGTCATCAGGCTTTCCTGGCAGGTGACTTTACTTTCTGAGCCATCTCACTGGCCCACAGCTTTCTCTTTCTTTCTATCCTGCTTCAGTGTGCCCCTTGGGCCACCCTTTGAGAACACAAACACTGGAGCCAGCAGCTGCCTGGACACCTGCTGCAGAATGGAAACTTACCTAAAGTTTAAGGGAACAGGGAGTCTTTTCTGCCATCTCCACCACCACCACCACCACCCCCGCCCCTGAAGCCTCCAGAGGGCTCTGGAGGTTGACGGAGGCTGAGTACTGAGGCCGGGACCAAGGTATGGCTGGAACCCTTGGGAAATGCCCCTCCAAGCCCTTTCCCCTGACAGAACCTGAAATGCCAGCATTAAATATTCATTCCTTTGGGTTAAGTGTTTCCTCGCTGGGGTCCCTTTTTAAAATTCAAATGCTTCTTTGGAAAGAAACAGCCACTTGTGGCTCTGAATCAAATGTACTGGAATTGAGTGAAGGGAAAAGCAGCTGCTCTCTGGAGGAAGATGGGGCCACCCACTGCTCTGCTCCGCGCTGTCCCTCTGCACTCTTGGGCTCCTCCGCCCTTAGTCCATTTGGGAATTGGGCATATTGGCCAAAGGGATTCTGGGACAGGACAGCCTTTAAGCTTCTGTTCTGGGAAAGCAAACTCAAGAGCGTCCTCACCTCTGCAAATGCAGTATTCTTCCCTTTGGGTCTCAAGCCCTCTTATAGGAAGCTGGGGCTCCTATCAGGCAAAGGGACCCAATCCAGCTCCAGCTTGGGGAAGCAGCGTCTGCCCCCCACCCCCAAGGTGGCTGTGAAAGTAGGTGAAGGGACTCTCAAAGGAGGTCCCCAGGTACCATGATTGCTTATGCCTCTGAAGCCCCGATTGTCATTCCACTCAGGCTTGCCTGTGGTTGGGATGCAGGGAGGAGCGACTGTGCTTCCCAGCTAATGAGAGAAGCCTCATTCAGTGCATTTGCTAGGTAGGACTGCTAGGGACCCACTGTGTGCCCCAATCCACACCAGGCAAAGACTTGTAAGGAGGCATCTCTTCTGCATGCATGAATGCGTGCATGTGTGCGTGCATGCCTCTGTGTGTGTGTGTGTGTGTGTGTGTGTGTGTGTGAGACAGAGAGAGAGAGAGAGAGAGAGAGAGAGAGAGAGAGAGAGAGAGAATGAGAGTGTGTGAGAAGAGAGAGTGTGTGAGAGTGTGTGTGTTTGAGCATACCTCAGGCACCATCCAGCTTGTGTTTTAGGACAGGGTCTCTCACTGGCCTGAAATTTATCAATTCAGCTAAGCTGGTTGGTCAGTGAGCCTCAGGGATCCGTTTGTCTTTGCCTCTCCAGAGCCGAGACAAGTCCGACATGTCTTTTGTTTTGTTTGTTTATTTTAATGTGGGCTCTGAAGCCCAAACTCAGGTCATTGTACTTTCAGGGCAAGCAACTGAGCTGTCTTCCCAACTCACAAGGAGGCTTCCTTTAAACTTCTTTAACCCGCCACTCCAGGACCCCCAAGTATCCTATCTCTTCCTCCCCAGGCTCCGTAGACCCCTGTGGAGACTCTTTTGTCTCCCCTCCAGTTCTGCCTTCCTTTGAGAAAGAAATCCACAAAAGGGGGCAAAAGCCCAGCAAGATGGTACACGCCTATAATCTCAGCGCTTGGGACTGAAGCGGGAAGATGACAAGTTCAAGGCCACTGTGAGACCCTGTCTTTAAAAGCAAAGCAGCAACACAGGGAAAGGGAGAAGGGGAGCAAAGAAATCTTTCATTCCCTCCTCTTTGCTGCTGGCATTGCCTTCATTGCCCCTGTCATTCTGAGTACCATGCAGCCTAAGTGGAAACACCTCTGAGTTAGATGGATGCTCAGGAACTGCTGTCGGGCAGAAGTGGGAACAGCCTCGTGCTCTTGCCCACAGCAGCCTGAGGAGTTCCCTCTATCTTTTAGGGACCTGGACTCAGGTCAAATCAAATCCTTGGCTTCAACACAGAAAAGAATTTCAGGACTGGAGTTGGGGCTTGCTAAAGACATTTTAATATAGCCTCAAGCATGGGGGTTAGCAGAAAGGGAGGCACTCAGAAAAAAAAGTAGGGCACACCCCAGAGCATGGGCGCGGGCCACTCAAAGTCAGGTACAGGATTTGGACAGAGGATGAAGCTACCGAGGGGTTACAAAGGAACCCGAATGGGATCATGAGGGACCTGACAGGGTTAAAACTGATGGGGTCAAAGCCTAGATCCCAGCAATTCAGAGAGGTAGGCTGTGTCTATTATAAGCAAAGCTAAAAGTCTAAGAGTCCCAGAAAATACCTGAGGAAAAAGTTAAGTCCTGCTCACGGCATGTGCTCTCCAAGTCTGCTTCATTGCTCTCTTAATGTTCTTATTTGGAAGTATAAAAGGAACATAGACTGTATGTCAGCAGCTTTCCTAACAAGTGTAAATTGTGCTGGAATTCTCAGTTCTCAGTTGGCAAGAGACTCAGCCAGATGGCCGAGGACGAGGCTTGAGTTTTCCCTTTCTGTCCAGTATCAGTGGGGCTTTAGCAGGCGGCCACTCGTGTCCCGCTTCTCACTGGAGTCACACTCTAGAGTTCAAGGGATGGACGAAGAGTCAGACCTTTCCTGATACTGTATCCTACCTGTGACTCTGTCATCTACATCAGCACACAGAGAGCATTGGCCTCGGGGGTCAGAATAAAGACACATTCCTGCATGAACTTCCCGGCAAACTCACAGCTTCCCAGACTTCCATCCAGGCTGCCACGCTGCTGGGTTGAGAAGCTTTCCCCAGAAGGGCCCATCTCATTCCCCGTTACCAGGCCACTGACCTCACCAAATCATCTCAGTCTCAAGGACCACCGAGCCCCTTCAACCTAGTCTCGGGAGAAGACAGTAGAGAGGCCGTGTCTGATGTCCCTTTCTGACTGTGTGAAGCCAAGGGTCAGCAAGAAAACTCTTTACCTGTAGTGAGAAGTGCTTCCTTTTGGCCACACAGAATCTCTGTATCAGTCAGAGTTCTCTAGAGGAGCAGAACTTACAGAACAAATCTATATATACACAGAAAGGGGATTTATTAGAATAGCTTACCAACTGTGGTCTACCTTGTCCAACAACGGCTGCCTACCAATGGAAGGTCCGAGAATCCAGTAGTTGTTCAGTCCACAAGATCAGATGTCTCGGCTGGTCTTCAGTATATGCTGGAATACTGACGAAGTGGGCTCTAATGCCAATGAAGAAATGCACGTGCCCATGAGAATGAGAATAAGTAGGCAGAAGGCTTCTCTGGAGCTTCCTTCCTCCGTGTCTTTTATAGACTTCCAGCAGAAGGCATTAAAAGTGGGTCTTCCCTCTTCAAATATCAGGATTAGAAGTAGGTCTTCCTATGTCAAAAGACTTAGTTAAGAAAATAAATAGCTCACAGATACGCCCAGTACTATGGGTTTTAATCAATTCCAGATGTAGCCAAGTGGACAACCAAGAGAAGCCCTCACAGTTACCATAGTCAGCTACAGCACGTGTCGCCCACTGAGCACCCCTCTGACGAGCTCTAAACCTTGTTGTAGATCCCCTATGACAATCTAGCACTTACTGTAGCAGGGGAGATGCAGCACACAAACCAGGGCAGAACATAACTGGAAGCCTCCACCCTGGGGCTAGCCTTCCCAGTGCTGGAGACTGCCTTGGCAGCTGCTGGAAGAGAAAGGCCATCAGTGATCTGACCAAGTTGTGGGTCCTGAGAAATGCAACACTGATCTCCCGTGGGTGTGACAGTGGCACGGCTCTTTAGGGGCTGTCTTAGGGTTTCTGTTGCTGTGACGAGACACCGTGACCACAGCAACTCTTATAAAGGAAAGCATTTAATTGGGTGGCTTACAGCTCAGATGTTTAATCCATGATCATGTTGGGCATGACAGTGAATAGGCAGACATGGTGCTGGAGAAAGAGCTAAGAGTTCTACATCTTGCAGGCATAAGGAAGTGAACTGTCTCCCTAGGTGTGGTTTGAGCACATGTAGGACCTCAAAACTCTCCTCCACAGTGACACACTTCCTCCAACAAGACCACACCCACTCCAACAAGGCCTCACTTCCTAATAACGCCACTTTCTTTGGGGAAAATTTTTTTTCAAAACCCTCTAGAGGGCTGGAGAGATGGCTCAGTGGTTAAGAGCATTGCCTGCTCTTCCAAACGTCCTGAGTTCAATTCCCAGCAACCACATGGTGGCTCACAACCATCTGTAATAAGGTCTGGTGCCCTCCTCTGGCCTTCGGCATACACACAGATAGACTATTGTATACATAATAAATAATAAATAATAAATAAATATTTAAAAAAAAAAACCCTCTAGAGACAGTCAACCACTTTCTAACTAGATTTGATGCTGGCTGTGTAGAAAGAAATGCATTCCTGATGCTGTAAACCTGGGCAAGAACCGATAGCTGGGGATGTCACAGGCTCTAGGGCAGAACTTACTAATGATGCCAAGCTAAATAGATACATAACCCAGCCGCCTTCTTGGTATTTATGTTTATACCCTTAGACCCAGGTCACTGTCTACCCTGACTCATAACTGGTCAAACTGCTGAGAGTAAGTGACTGTTGAGTGCCTGCCCCTAGACAGAGCAGCCACATTTCCTCCAAGGCCAAGAGAGCATCAGGGGGGCAAAAATATGTATGAGGTAGAAGATACAGAGGAGTCCTACGAAACTGTCTTCTGCATACAACAGAGCTGACCTATTCATAAACACACAGCATCTATAGCTACTTGCTCAAGATCCACACAAAAAGTAAGACATGAGGGTGGGAAGAGCTCGTGGGAAAGAAGAAAGGGGTCTGTAGCAGTGGGAAGGGCCATGAGAGGGGTAATGTGGATATGTTCACAATGCATTGCATATATACATGAATCACCAGAAATTAAACCAAAAGAGCAGGGCATGGAGAGAGGGCCATCAAGATTAGTATATGCAAGAACTCAATGACAGTAAAAAGACTGGAAACCACACACACATCCCAGACCTCCAAGGGCTACATGTAATTGACAGAGAATGTGCAAGAAAATACCACTCTTTGGATGCCTAAGAAAGGAGCACACTGTGTTCCTCACACAAAGCCCAGAAGAGGGAAGTTTTCCAGTCCCTTTCTGCCAACTAATGTCCTTTATATTAATCTTTTTGAGAAAGTGTGTTATGTGTTTTTAATTAGATGTGTGTGTGTGTATGTGTGTGTGTGTGTTTCTATTTGCACTTCTGAGTGCATGCGCTTTAGAAGGCCAGAAGAGGGCATCAGTTTCCCTGGAGCTGGAGTTACAGGCAACTGTGAACCACCTGATGACAACGGATACTCTCTGAAAGAGCAGCCGGTCCTTTTAACCCATGAGCTCCCTTTACTTTAATCTTAATGCAGCTTTATTCAGGTTTTAATTCCCTACTAAATTTCAAGTGTTTTATTCTTTAAAATGTATACAAGTTTTTAAGCCAGGAGGTGGTAGCATACACCTTTAATCCCAGCACTCGGGAGGTAGAGGCAGGCGAATTTCTGTGAGTTTGAGGCCAGCCTGGTCTACAAGATCTAGTTCCAGGACAGGCTCTAAAGCTATAGAGAAACTCTGTCTTGAAAAACAAAACAAAACAAAAAGTGTATACAAGTTTTTACCAAGAATCTTTCATATCAGTGAGAGAAATGAGAAGGGGTAACCTATGATTTTTTGTTGTCTTTTACAACTCCTACCATGCGCCCCACTCCTGGCCACCTGGGTTCATCCATCTGCCTTGTCCTCATCGCTCATCCAATCCCAAGTGGCCTTTATGGCCCAGTGGAGGACTCCTGGGTTCGAAGTCAGTGTGTTTCCCTCTCACTGCTACCAGTTCTCGGTATCTTGAATTCGAGAGCTCTGACTGCCCAGAACCTCTGGCCCCACAACTGCAAAATGACAGTACTAGAAGTCTTCCGTGTGAGTTGTGACAATAGAGGCATCGGGCGGCACTGAGGGGCCTGTGTAGAGGTGGCAGGAATTCCCTGCTTCTCCGTGTAACCACCCTGGCAGGGGCAGAAATATGCTAAAGAGAAACACCTGTGCAGTTCCTTCTACCATCCAACTGTTGAGACAACAGACTTGAAGGAATTACGATTTCCCCAGGAGTCTGACGCCAGGAGAAGGAGAAGGCTGATGCCTGGTGCCAGCAAGAGGGGGAACTTGTCTCCGAGGAATAGTTTACACAATTCTGACAGCTTGCAGGAGAGACTGGGACCCAGGCAATGATGGGTCAGTCATGGGCAGGCCCACACCCGGATCAGAACTGCTTAGCTATGCACGCCTTTTGCCCTCTGAACCACATGTCAGGACCCTAAACATGGATTGAGGAGTCACTGGACCTTTCTACTTCTCCTCCCCCCCCCCCCCGCCATGTGGCCACAGTGAACTACTCTCCTGTCTCTGCTTTTTTTTCCCCATAACTGGTACCTTTAATTACCCTGTTGAGGATGTTGGCCCAACGTGGCTTGTTAGGCTGCAGGGCCCGGGCTCTGACCCTAACAACTCCAGTGCCATGTGTAAGGTCAAGTGAACAGAATACCACAGAGGGACCACTTTGCAGCCCTACCCCTCTTGTGTCCCCACCCATCAGAGTGACCCGAATACATACGACAGAGAACGAAGGCATGGCTTGAGTTGCTTCAGTCTCGGGGTTTGGGGGAGGAGATATCCCCTGCTGCCTGACTGGAAATGCCTGTGAGCTTGGTCATAGGAGCAGCTGGAGTGGGAACTGGAACCTTCCAGCAGGAAGCACTGTGTAGGCAAAGCAAGCAATGGAAAGGGGTGAAAGGTTTGGAAGTGGTGACACCACCCGGAGGACCTGGAGCTTCTCTAGGATATGCTAAGAATGGCCCTGCTGTCCAGAACATGTTGGGTCACGAATTTCAAAAACATGCCCTTTATGGGGAGGAGGGTGGGTGTGTGCTGTGCCTGTGCGTGCAGGTGCACATGAAGGACAACCTCAGCTACGGTCCCTTAAACCTTGTCCACCTTGCTTTGAGGCAGGGTCTGTCACTTGCTAGAATTCACCAAGTAGGCTAGGCTGACTGGCCAATGAGCCCCAAGGATCTGCCTGCTTCTGTCTTCCCAGCATGAAGATTACAGCACCCACAAGCCACCACATCCAGCTTATTTTACACAATTTATGGGGGTGGTGGGGGTTGAGCTCAGGTCCACAATCACATTACAGAATGAGCTATCACCCCAGTTCCAGAAACAGGCCCCTCTCCATCACATGAGAAAGCAAAGGGACTTGCTGCCTCAGGTGTCTGGGAGGGTTGGAGGTATGCCTGGTATGGAATATAGCAGCATCCAGATCCCTGTGGTGCCATCTGTGTTGTTCAAGGCTCTGAGGTGCACTCAGTAGATCCTTTCTATCCAATCTGAATGTGATCGATTTTTCTGAATGAATCAAGTAGCCCCCAACTCCTTCAAGGGTGTCCCAGAGTGGAATTTGGATGCTACGAAACAACGACCCTGCCTTATCCTAGACTGTTCTAGGGGACATGGTTCTGTAGCTGTTGTCACTCAGCATCCACAGCACAGTGGCAGGAGACCAGAGCATTGTCATTGCTGCCCTGGAACAGCAGATGCCTGTGACACCAGGTTCCCACTCCTCTCCACAATTTCCCCAGGCCATCCTCAGTTCAGCACCACGGCCAGCGCCATGGAGAGCAGCTCGGTGGTGGATCCTGGGGCTCCCGCCCAGAAATCATTGACTAACAGCTGTTAGGCGGGTTTCTTCTGTGCAGGGAAAGTGACATTTCCAGGGGAAATGATGATACGGCCACTAGAGAAGGTGCTCACGAGTGGCTTTGAAGAGGCAAACCGAGATGAGGGAAGGTCATGCTGGGAAGTCAGGGGGATTATAAAAGGTCTCTGCAGAAATCAAGCAAGGAGTCCACAGTACAGCCCAGCTCTGGAGTAATGGGAGACGGCTCACAGTAGACACATTGGACAGAAAAACAAACACGTCCCAGCTCCCAGGAACCTGATTCCCTAGAGAGACGGGGAAAATGTGAAGTGACTATGGGAACAGTTATCTAAAGATTTCCCTATGGCAGGAGATTGACGAAGGAAGGGTTAATTGTCCCCGCTTGGTCTGACAGGCAGAAACAGGCATTTTTCTCAATGTTACTCATCTCTGCGTGTGCCCTTGCTGTGATGGAGGGGAGGGAAACCGTTGTGGGTTTGAGCAGCTAAAAGCCTTGTTATGATTTGAGACCTCTTTAAAGTTCCGTCCCCAGGGGGCCTCGTTGAACTCAAAAGCAGGTGGCCCTCCCGGCAGTTTGACTAAAATGCTGGGGCGCAAGTTTGTTCCTGCGACAGAGCAGAGCATGGACCTCCCTTGGGCGCCAGAAGCCTCCTCTTTCATGTAGGTAGGTGGGGAGGGGGTCACCTCCTGAGAACCCTCGAGGAAAACCTTCCCTTTGCCTGGATACTTCCAAGCTTCCTGAAGTTCCTCGGTGCCTCCTCCGGTGCCCCTCTTTATTGCAGTCTAGGTTTCTGCTTTGTGGGGCCATGTCCAGGGTTGGTATCTGCCCTTGAGTTTTTCCGTGCCCAGCCAGAGCACACAGCCTTCCTATTAGGAAGGAACCGAGAGGCAGTGGCAGACAGTGTAACAGGCACACAGTGTAAAGTATTAGTCATGAGCTCAGACCCTCAGCCAGGCTGTGACCACTGCTGCCAATGCCCACTGCTTAACCCACCATCTCCAACACGGGGCTTCTGCCTCCATTACTCTCCTACCCCTTACCCCATGTCATAGAGACACTATGGAGGGAGGGCTGTGGGGACAGGCTTGTAAACAGCCAAGCAGAGGTGGCCCTGTTTTGACTGCTCCTTTTCAAGGCTTGTGATCTTGGACAAGTCCTTCCCCTTCGAGAGACATAGCCGGCACCCCTGTGAGATTCAGGGCCCACCTTTAAAGGAGCTGCCATGATGAAGTCAGAGTGCAAAAATCCTGCAACAAGGGCCCAGTGAACTGAAGCAGTTCCATGGAGAGGAAGGCTTTCATGAGGGAACCTACAAACTCTCCAGCCACACCCCCTTCCTGAGCACCTCATCACAGACAGCCTTCTTGCCTGAGCTTCCTGTCTCCTGCTGTCATTCCGCCCTCGGTTGAGACCCTTAGACAAAGAGGTCAACACCTAAAATGAAGAGGCCAGTTCGCATTCTGCTCCACAAGCTAACAGATGTATCCTGAGTTATTCACCTCCCCTCACAGATCATCCCACAGGCAGTTTCTAAGTCCTGCCTTCTCTCCAGCTCAACACTGGATCCTCAGTATGTCTCTAGGCTGAGTGAATAACTCAGTACCCTAGGCTAGGAGACCAAAGTCTTTCCAGTGCTGCCCAGAAGAAGAAACACCTGTGATGCCTGCTTCCCCCACCTCCTGCCTCAATTCTCAAGACAGGCTCTGAGATCCTACCCTTGGTTCAGCACCATGCTGTATCCTGTAGTGACTGGGTCTTAACACCCATCACAGAGGAGGCCAGGGTGATCAACAGGCTCTGGAAGCCTACCCTTGGTTCAGGGCCACGGTGTATCCTGTGATGGCTGGGTCTTGGTGCCCATCACAGAGGAGGCCCAAGTATTAACAACTCTGCAAGGGAATAAGTGACCTCCTTGGGGTAGGAGGAAGAGTAGTACTAACACCCCAAAACTTGGGGAAGATGAGAGACCACCTCTCTGAAAAAGGCAAGGAAGGCAGAGCACACTTCCTCACCTTTGCTCCTTACATATCCTAAGGAGGTCATCAGGGTGGGCATGGGTGGGGAACTGGGGGGATAGCTCAGCAGTGAAGAGCATAGGTTGCCCTCACAGAGGATGCAAGTTCAGTTCCCCAACACTCACTTGGTGGATCATGGTCATCCAGAACTTCAGTCCCAGGGGATCTGATGCCCTCCTTAGGCGCCAGTCACTCATGTGATCCACATGTAAAGAGAGCACGCATAAATGTGAAAAAATAAAATAAAATAAATTTTAAATTATTTACAATATATGCATATATATATATATATATATAATGGATTTGGCATGCTGGAGAGGTGGTTAAGAATTTTTATTGCTCTTAAAGAAGACCTGAGTTCAGGTCCCAGCACCTGTGTTTGACAGCTCACAACTGCTTGTAACTGCAGAGTATCTGACACCCTCTTCTTGTCTCCATGGACACTTGTGCACACATGTGTACACACACATGCACACTCACTCACTTGTGCACGAGATTAAGATAGGTAGGTTTTACGGGAGAGCAAAACTGAGCTGAGCCTCTCAGTCAAACATAGAAATAAGTTAAACCCCTGGAGGAAGACATTGCCTGAAGCCAAGAGGGTCTCTGGAAAGAGAATATTGGGAGTCTGACTGGGCATGGCATCAGTCCCTCACTGCACAGTAGGGTAAACCATGGCACCTCCAAACCCAGCAGAAAAGGAGCAAGCTGCCACCATCCCCCAAGAAACTTTATCAGGAAATCATAGTCATTTGACTTTCAGTCTGACCATTGCCCAACGCTCCATTTGTTTCGGGAGGGAAAAAAAGAGAAGGCGATTTAAAATGGGGAGACATCATCCCTCCAGCTGGATGGGAATGCTGGGAGTCTGCTCATCACATCCATCACCTACCGTGTAAGCTTGTGTTGTTTGGCAGAACCTAACGCAATGGCATCCATTCTGCTTTAAAGCGAGCGCCTTTGTGACTTCCCCAGCTCCATGCGCTTCAGCAGGAGTCATTTCTCCATGACAACTGCCAGGCCCATCATGATGCACATCTGTGGACCCCAGGAGGACAAATGCTATCTTTACTTCTCACATCAAATGCTGCAGAAATAGTGTTGACGGGCCCCTTCTCCAGATGAGAAAACTGAGGCTGGGAAAGGCTTGGTAATTTCCTCCAGAAGACGCCACTAGTGAGGGACCAGGGCATACTTTTCTCACCAAATCACGGAACACTCTTATATGGTGCTGAACGTCCCAAATACAGTCAAGTAGGGTGACAAGATGGATCCGTGGGTAAGGGGACTTGCTGTGAATGCCGGTGTCATGATTTTGATCCCTGGACCCACATGAAGGTGGAAGGAGAGAAAGGATTCCAAACACAGTCCAGTCACATCCTTGGGAGCATAAAGGTCTAGAGTTGGCAGAGCAGGGCTCTTTAGAATTGCTTCCTAAGATTATTTCCCCTGGAAACAAGCACATTGGAAAAGGTACTGAATTGGCACACGATTCTTTCCCAGACGCCCAGCTTCATTCACTTTTTTTCAAAGCACCCTCCCCCGCCACCCCGGCTGACACCAGATCAGTAACTGGAATGCATTTAGGATATTATTGAACAAAAAGGACACATCTCTGAATGGTAAACTCTGGGACTGAGGGTGGGTGTGGATTCACACACAACTGTAACCCCAGTCCTGTGGAGAGTAAGAGACAGGAGGATCACTGAGGCTTGCTTTCTGTCAGTCTTGTTCCAGGTTCAGTAAGAAACCCTGTCTCAAGAAGGTAAGGTTGAGACTGATTGAGCAAGGTACCCAGTGTCCTTCTCTAGTCTCTGTGCATGCGTATTCCCATACACACACATGTGCACACACCACATAAACACATTGTACATACACACACACGTATACAAATAAATAAAAAAACATCAGAATCTTTTTTATTTGCATTTTTGAAATAGAATCCCATGAAGCCCAGACTGGGCTCAAACTCCATGTATTGTTGAAGACAACCTTGAACTTCTCATCCTCCTGCCTCCGCCTCTCTGGTGCTTGGATTATAGGTGTGCACTACCACATCCAGCCTTATGTGGTGCTAAGGACTGACCCATAGTTTCCTAGAAGTTAGGCAAGTACCATGCTGGAATATACCTCAGAAAAAGTTACTAGCACCACGTGGTGGAGCTGGGACTTAGCATGCAGCAAGCATCAGCTTTCTCCGGACCCACCATTCCTGGTGATACAGGGGATGCAGGAAAGCATCAGTGCATTTGAGCAGCTCATCCCCCACTCCATCCCGTGTTCCTTCGTGCATTGGTCATTTGAATTTAACAGATGAATAACAAATGAATGAATTTAACAAAGGGGGAACCTACTTGAAGATGCAACTTGGATGTTCATGAACCTTGTGCCCCAGCCCTTAGACTAGAGGAAATAGACTAGCAGGTCCCTGATTGGAGGAGACAAATTAATTATAGTGACATAGTGTTGCAATTAAATGGGCAGGAGGCATCCTTTCCCTGTGCCCCGGGCTCAACAAAGGAGCAGGGCTCCCACCACCTTCATAGTAGGGACAAGTTGGGGCAGTGCAGGGGGCAGGAAAAGCCCAATGTTGAAGGAGAGGTTTTAAAACACATAATGATTTCATGTCAAAACACAATTTCCCAGTGTCAGCTCACTGTTGTGCGTGCACAGGGGAAAAGAAAAGTGATTGAAAACTCCTGGAACGGGAACGCAGCCGCGGACTCCAGAACATTGATGGATGGCGCTGAGAGGCGAGATGGATGGGTTATGGTTTTCAGAAGGGATCATTACCCTCAGAGTCCATGAACAGAACTGCCTGGCATTTGGGCACCAGTGCTGGAGGAAGCATTCAGACGATCCTGATTCATTAGCCCATTAGCCAAAACCCATCCGCAGAGGCACAACCAGTCAGTTGGGAGACCGTGCGGTAGGTCCGGATTTGGTGATCAGCAGGCATATGTCCAATGACTGAAAAGAATGGCTGTCCCAGGCCAGCGGTCTCTAGATTTGAATCTTTGTCCTAGGCCTGCCATATATCACTCTCCCTGATACTGTCACTCTCTCGAAGACAATCAGAGAGGAGACCCAGAACCAATTTTCTTACCCACTGGCGGAGTCTGGGGGGAGTCAGGGGAGCTGACGGCCAAGCCAACAGACCAAGAAGTCTCAAAGGCTAGGAAGATAGCGATTTAATCCAAAGCTAGGACTGAAAGATGAGCCCTAAATTTAAGTCAGGAAGGGAGAAGGCTGGAGAGCCAAGTCAGTTGGTGGAGCACTTGCCTAGCATGCAGAAAGCCCGGGTCCATTCCCAGCACTGCATAAGCCAGGTGTGGTGGTTCCCACTGTAAGCTCAGCATTCAGAAACATATGAGTCAAAGTTCAAAGTCATCCTTGATGACTCAGCAAGTTGGAGGCCCCTGTTTCAAAAACCAAACCAAAAGGGGGGATCCTGGGGATGAAGCTCAATGTCAGAATGCTTGCCTAGTATGCAAAAAGCCCTAGGTTCAGTTCCAAGTACTGGAAAGGAAGGAAGAGAGGAAGAGAGGAGTGGAGGGAGGGAGGGAAAGCTAAGGACCAAGGGTCAAGAAAGAAGGGGAAAAGAAGCTCCCCTGAGCTGGGAGGGTCCAGGGCAGGCTAGGGACGGTGGCTGGTAGGAAGAGTTCAGGCTGAAAAGGAGGTGCTCTCAGTTGTATTCCTCACACTGAGGCCTCAACATTTACCGAAACCAGGGAAGAGGTGATGCCCACAGCCCAGCCTGCCTGCCCCACCTCCCATTTCCTAGGCCAGGAGCTGCAGTGCCTCAGTACTCTTTTGTGTGCTGGGCTTCTATGAGAGACCCCAAACCTACACAACAGAAATGTGAAGGGGGCAAAAGCCCACCTTGCTTGTTTTCTAGATCCCAAACGGCACAGCCTGTAGGAAGCTTCTACCCAACACCTTATTCAAAGCCTGGGTGGGGCCCACCTTTAGAGGGGATGGCTTTCTGACCCATACTTTCTTCTGCTCTGAGACATCCTTTCTCTGCCCTCACGCTGGAGCAAGTCCCCACAGCCTCCCGGACCCCTGGCATTCTTGCCATCCCCGATCCTGTCTTCATCTCTCAGCCCAGACAGGTCTATGCTCCTGGCCTTTCACTACAGATTCACTTGTCACCATTCGTCTTCTTGCTGCTGGTCAATCATTATGACTCTATCAGAGCATAGTCATGTGCCAGCATCAGATGAAGTACATGCACCTTTCCCGTGGGCACGTTTGCCCCACTTACCCAGTGATATGTTTGGCACAATTCTTGGGGCTATGGTACATACATTTTTCAACAGGAGGACTGGATGACAGTGGGAAGGTCCCAAGATAACAGTTGTCACCCTTTGGGTCACAACCCCTTTGGAGGTCAAATGACCCTTTCACAGGGGTCGCATATCAGATATTCTGTTGATCAGATATTTACATTATGATTCATAATAGTAGTAAAATTAAATTTATAAAGTAGTGACAAAATAATTTTATGGTTAGGGGTCACCACAACATAAGGAACTATATTAAAGGGTTGCAGCATTAGGAATATTAAGAGCCACTGTCCTAAGAAGAGGATCACTTGCATTATTTAAAGTAGTCACTCACAGGTGAGCTGATATAAGGGTCACCATGGAAAGAAGGAACTCCACACATTCTCTTGCACAGCCTAGGACCTCAGAGGGTGCCCTACAAACTGATATGCCATATAACAAACGTGCCACCATTTGGAGACATTGCACAGAAACAGAAGACAAAATATAGCATCAAGTTATGACATATCGATCACATGCCAAGACACCTATTTGGATATAGGTAAAATAAAAATATTATTGAAATTGATTGTCCTACTTACCTTTACTTGCTATAAGTGGCCATTTGAAAGTCTGTGCGGGCAGAAGCCAGCCTGCCACAGCACAGCATGGGTGGGCACAGACCCCCAGAAACCACAGTGAGCAAATCTGTGGTGGAGAAATGGGAGAAAAAGAAGCAGAGCTGTCCAGGTGCTGTGGAGAGACAAGACAGTGAGCATGCTAATGTGTGTGACCTGAACTGCAACCTGTGGCTGTGTGGACCCTGGCCTACGCTGCTGCCAAGAGCCATGCCTAAATCCATGGCTCTATCACAGCAGAGTCTACATTGATGTCTGTGGTCCGTGTTATCATAAAAGGCCATGCAGATGCCTGGGTCTGGACCTGATGCCTTAAGCTATGTTGATGTCTGAGGACCATCCTAGACAGATTGCACCCCTTGCAGGAGAGCTGGCACCAATGGCATGGGCTCAGGAGAGCTGGCCCAGGTGGCCCGGGCACTGGAGAGCTGGCCCCGATGTCCTGGGCATGGGAAAGCTGGCCCCGATGTCCTGGGCATGGGAAAGCTGGCCCCGATGTCCTGGGCACGGGAAAGCTGGCCCCGATGGCATGGGCATGAGAGTGATGGTCCTGGCCCTCACGGGAGAGCTGGCCCCAGTGGCATGAGCTCAGGAGAGCTGGCTCCACCCCTTTCCGGCTACTATGGTAGCACTGGTGCAGGAGATCAGGCTCTGTCTTGGTCAGAGGCGGGGCAGTTCTGGCAGAGGCCCCAGGTTAACCAACTAGCTACCACCCAGGCCCACATCCAGGGCTTTGAGTTGGCACGTCCCAGCATCTACGCCATCCATGACCTGCTGGAGTGTGTGAAGGGGCAGGTCCTGTGGAACCATAGCAGCGGGATCTCCATTACTTGGGGGCAACAGCAGAATATCTGAGACGGGTTTCCACGAAGGCCCAGTATTGATGGTATGGGAGGTAGATCTCAAACCAGACCAACTATTCATCACAATGAACATTTGCAAGTAAAGTTGTTTGGGCAAAAGGGTCCACTGCCCGGCGCACTGCAGCTCCAAATGCCATTACAACGAATGGGCATGGATATGATGGAGAGGTGAACAAGACAGAAGGCAAAGGGTTTTTATTTATCATTTTTATTATATTTTGCAGGGGAGGCTACAGCAGTAGAGGTTGGATATGAAAGAACTGGGAAATGAATGGGATTGTGGTAAATGATATGAAATTCCTAAAGAATCAATAAAAATTATGTTAAATAAATTTTTAAAAAATAAAATCTACGTGGGGCCTTCTAGATGTCCAGATGCAATGGCGAACATATGCAATTCAGGCACTTCTTCAGCAAGCAGGGAGGTACAGAAAGGAGACTTGCCCAGAAGCTCACAAGTCAGCTAACCTGGAGTGCACAGCACATCAGAAACAAAGAGACCAACACAGAAGGAGAGAGCTGAACTGGCTCTTGAACATTGCTCCCTGACTGCCACATTTACACTGAGGTGTGCACACACAAACACACTCACACACACACACACCAGAAACAAAGAGACCAACACAGAAGGAGAGAGCTGAACTGGCTCCTGATCATTGCTCCCTGACTGCCACATTCACACATGCACAAACACACACACACACACACACACCAGAAACAAAGAGACCAACACAGAAGGAGAGAGCTGAACTGGCTCCTGAACATTGCTCCCTGACTGCCACATTCACACTGAGGCATCACGCACTCACACTGAGGAGCACGCATGCATGCACACACACACACACACACACACTTTTATTTAAAAAATTATTTGGGACAGGCTCCTGAAACCCCACATCTAGCTAAAGAGCTATTGGGAGTTGCTGGCTTCTGAGGAAGAAAGGATCACTTTTCTCTGGGGGTGTGGCCACTAGTAGGCTGCTCACGCTCCAGCCCGTGGCCCCACTCATGTGGTCACTAGTAGTTGGACTCAGGGGACTATTAATAATGTCACTATTAAAAAGAAGATATGAAGTTCTGATGGAAATGGGTTGGTGGGTCCCAGGATGGGGACGATTGAATGGAGTTGGATGAAATCAAAAAACGTTGCCTGCATGAATGAAACTTTCATAAAATAATAAAAAACATTTAAAAATTATTAAGTGTTTGTGCCTCAGTGTGAGTTTGCATGTGTGTCTCTGAGTATATATGAGTATGTGTGGTGTAGGAGGGTCATCTGTCTATGTGTTACTTTCATTGGTTAATAAAGAAACTGCCTTGGCCTTTTGATAGGCCAGCCCTTAGGTGGGTGGAGTAGACAGAACAGAATTCTGGGAGGAAGAAAGCAGAGTCAGGCAGACAGAGGTCCAAGATGGATGTAGGTTAGAATCTTCCCGGTAAGCCACAACCCTGTGGTGATACACAGATTGCTAGATATGGGTTAAAGCAAGATGTGAGAGTTAGCCAAGAAGAGGCTAGATATATAATGGCCCAGGCAGTGTTAAAATGAATATAGTTTCTGTGTAATTACTTTGGGATTAGCCAGGCAGCCAGGAACTGGGCGGGACGCAGCCTGCTTGTCAGTCATCTTTGCAACATGTGTGTGTGTAAGAATGTGTGTGTGTGCCTCAGTGTGAGTATGTATGTGCGTCAATATGAGTGTGTATGTGCGTCAGTGTGAGTGTTAGTGTGTGTACCTCTGTGTGTGCTTCAGTGTGAGTGTGTGCCTTAGTGTGAGTGTGTATTGCGTCAGTGTGAGTGTGTGCATGTGCCTCAGTATATGCGTGTGCATGTGTATGCATACACCAGAGTGCAGCTTCAGGTGCGGTCCACTTTCTGTTGTGTTCACCCAGGGTCTGTACCTGACCTGGAGCTCTCCAAGTAGTCTGAGCAGGCTAGCCAGTGATCCCCAAGTATGTTGATTAGTTTTGTGCAAACTTGACACAAGCTAAAGTCATTAGAAGAGGGGCTCTCAATTGAGAAGATGTTTCCTTAGAACTGTATGTAGACTTTTTTTAACCGATGGATATGGAAGGGCCAGACTCACTGTGGGCAGTCCATCCTGGGCAGAAAGCACTGGGTTATGTAAGAAAACTGACTGAACAAACCATGGAAAACAAGCCAGTAAGCAGCAATCCATGGCCTCTGCTTCAGTTCCTGCCTCCAGATTCCTTCACTGAGTCCCTGCCCTGGGTTCCTTCATGATGTACATAGGACTGGGAGTGTAAGATGGAATAACCCCTTCCACCTAAGTTTCTTTTGGTCAGAGGTTTTTTTTAATCACTGCAACAGAAAGGAAACAGAAACAGATAGAGAGCCCCTAAGCTATGGAAAAGATAGAACAGGAAGGAGGTAGGCATTGCTACTCATTGAAACCCAGTTTGTGCCTGTGGCTCAACCAGAATTATGCTGCTCTAGCCAACTTTCACGGCAACCTTGTAGGTGGGCTTTGCCATCATCACCATCACCACCACCATCATCCCCATTTTACAGATAACAAGACTGAGGGTAGCCAAAGACACGTAGCTCTGGAAGAGCAGAGGTGACTTCAGAACCAAAACATGCAAAGGCTCCATATGCAAATCTCTCCACCTACAAAGAGTCCCTCAGCCTCCAGAGATCAGAGGACTGAACCACCTGGGCTCTTCCTGGGTTATAGGAGTGCAGGACAACTGTGGACAGAGCCGGGCTTTCATATGCCCATGCCAACCTGGAGTCTGTCCTTCCTCCTTGTCACATCTGGACAGGGTGGGCTTGACCTGGGGACCTGATCACCCCCAAGGAAAGCCCAAAGACACCAGGAAGCAGCAGCTATGACAACAAAGACATCCACATGGAGCTGAGACAAAATCCTTCAGAGAGCCAGGAGCACTGACAGCCAGGCAGCTGCCCCTCCTCTGCTGTCTGCTGGGAGCCATCGTCACCACACGGCAGCCTCAGTGATGCCTAGCTTTGTCATCTAGGACATCAAAGGGTTCCTTTGAGCTGAATTCACTGGACGGTCTTTGGAGGATTCCAAGAGCTAAAGGAGCCTCACGTGCCTGGAATAGAGATGGCAGTGACTGGTGGTGGCAGGCCGGGGTCCTGTGGGCTCCTTTCCAAACCATGCCTAAGGGCTCAGTAAGATCTCTCTCTCTCTCTCTCTCTCTCTCTCTCTCTCTCTCTCTCTCTCTCTGTGTGTGTGTGTGTGTGTGTGTGTGTGTGTGTATGCATGTGTAGGGTAGTTAACTAAGGACAGGACAAAGGGATGGATGTGGATGAATGTGTAGGTCAAAGTGTAGGGGGAAGGGATAGAGTCATCTCAATCTGGTTTGGTTTATCAAATGAAGATCTATCCTTGCCTCATAAAGTTAGAATTTAGGAGTCCATGGTTCCTCAGTCCCCACTTTAAGAAAGGATGCGTTGGGAAAAATGCAAGAAAACTTAGGAGCAAGGTAGAGATTCTCCTTGGTACATGGGGACACATTTGTCCAGTTTCTACATGGGTCTACAAGCCTGTGTGTAGGCACCATCAGCCCTATCCAGCGTCCAGATTTTTGATGTTATATCTACAGAGTTCATATTCAAGAATGCACAATAAAGTTATAAATTCCCACAAAAGTATCTCACAATATTTTACTAAGTTTTTGATTCTGGTTGGATCAGATTCAGTCTATCCTGGGGTGCCTGTAGCCCACAGCTAAGTGTCGAACACACCCAGTGTTCTCTAAGGGCAATTCAGCCTGAGTAGGGGATGTAGCACAGAGTTAGATTGGTAACGTTCACAGTGGCTTGAGTTTTTCCCAGCTCCTCAAAAACAAAGCAACAAAGTCGAAAGGTCACACACCAAACACAACCATGGAATGCTGGTCACTGATTCTTCTTATACATGGGCACCTGCTCTGTTCCTGCCCATGGCTCATCCCAAGAGACTGAAGCAGAGGCCTGGCCTCAAGGGCTCTATGCACAGCAGAGAAAGAGAGAGCAGTGTTGGGGCTTGAAAGAAAATGGCCTCCAAAGGAAGCAGCACTATTAGGAGGTATGGCCTTGTTGAAGGAAGTGTTTTACTGTGGAGGTGGGCTTTGAGGTCTCTTTTGCTCAAGCTTCCCTCAGTGTGACAGTCAGTCAACTTCCTGTTGCCTGCAAGATGTAGGACTATTAGCTTTGTTCCAGCATGTCTGCTTGCATGCTGGCATGCTCCCTGGCATGCTAATGGACTGAACTTCTGAAACTGTAAGTGAGCCACCCCAATTAAATGTTTCCTTTGTAAGAGATGCCATGGTCATGGTGTCTCTTTACAGCAATAAAAATCCAAACTAAGACAAGTGTACACAAGTGACAACAGATGCAAGGTTCAGAGGAGGTCACGTGTATAGTGCATGGGGCAGCCAGGTCAGAAAATATCTCAGGATGCAACAGGATAGAAAAGGGCTCTCTGGGGAGGGTAGACCCATTGAGGGTGGCACCTGGGAAGGCAGATCCTAGAAGAGCAAGAACCAGGGAGAGTGGAACTCAGGGAAGGTAGAATCAGGAAGGACAGAACCCAAGGAATGAGGAACGCAGTGAGGTTAGAACCAAGGAAACAGAATCCAGGGAGAGTGGGAACATGAGGGCAGAACAACCAGGAGGTAGTATTAGATTTTGGGATGGGGCAGGTGTTCAGGAGGACACTGAGATGGATTACTGGGGACTAGGGAATTTATCAGAAGAATTATTTAATACCTTGGACAGACAGAGAGGTAACAGCATGGTGGGGTCTCTGAGGAAAGTCAGAACCCACTGCCCATAGAGGATGCCAGCAGGTTTACAGTGAGAACCTGCAGCTAGGATCTCTGGTTCCCCAGGAAAAGGCAGGGAAGGGTATAAGGAATAGGTTGTAGCTTCCTAGGACTTAAATTTACTCCCCAGGTGAGATTTCGTGGTACCCGTAAACCTGTTATCTGAGGACTCCCAGACAAGCAAGGCACCTGTCAGTATTTGAGAAAGGACTGAGCTGAGCCTGGGTTCTAACATTACCCAGGGAAGGCAGAACCAGAGAAGGCTCACTAGCATGAGGGACCCTAGAGAGGACTCTGGGAGTCACACAGCCAAAGTCTAGTGTGTCTGCTATTCAGGTGACTCCAATTTCTACCAGAAGGAAGCCATGCCATGTGTATAAGAAGCCTCCGCGAAGTCTCTTTTCCATTCCCGTAAGTGGAATCCCCAGCTCCAGGTTCATTCATGCTCCTACGGGGATCATGGAGAAATTCAGAGAAACATTTTTCTGGGTGAGCACAGCTGGCCTCTCACAGATGAGCCAATTACAACGAAGAATGCATCTCCCGGACCAGCACCCTGTCTGGGAGCAGGGCCTGAAGAGATATTGGGAGTTACCAAGCCGGAGGTGTCACTGCCATGGTTCTGGGGTGCCCCTAGGGTGACACCATAGCATTCCAGCAGAGTTCGCCCAGATGGTGCAGAGTGGTGGGGAATGAGGGGACGTAAGTGGGAAAGCAGCTTCAGGCTGCAGGCCTAGGCAGGCCAGCAGAGGCTCCGGGTGGCTGCCAGTCCCATGAACCTGCAGAGAGAGGGCTAGGAACCCAGCATCTCCATTGCTCTGTTTCCAGCCCCAGGAGAACTTCCACAGCGGGAGGCAGTGGGCATGGAGGGGACCTCTCCGTTATCCACTGACTTGGGGCTGGGAATGTTGGTTTTCTACCAAAAGGCAGAAAGAACGTTGGTGGTTTCCAGTCTGGCCCCCCCCTGCTGACTCACACTTTCTCCTAGCCTCAGTTTCCCTCTTTGCACAGCATGGGAGAACTGGGAAGTCTGGGTTCTCTCCACCTCTGCCATTCCCAGAAAAGAATCCTGAGTGCCTGCCTGACTAGGGGCTTCACAAGTGCTCAGCTGACCCGTTCAGCCCTTACCTGGAGCCCATGAGGCAGGTCTTCTTGGCCCTGCCAAGAATCTTACTTAGCCAGTGTAAGAGGCTTACCCAAGGCCTGTGGCCCAAGGAGGCAGACACAGAGTCTAAGGCTGTTTGAGACCACGACCAGCGGTTCTTCCCAGGATTCCTTTCCAGTGACGCTGGAAAGTGAGGCAGCAGGAGATAACAGCCATTCTCAGAGTGTGGTCCTGATCTCGGGACTCAGGAGGCTGAGCCACGGATCTGTGATTCTGTCACGAGTACTGGGCTGGGCCACAGTGGCCACTGATCTGTGATTCTGTCACGAGTACTGGGCTGGGCCACAGTGGCTTTGAGGGAAGAATCACTTGGGCATGAGGAGACCAAGTTAGACCACTCCAGTTCCTGTGACCTCCCGGTCCTTCAGAGTCTTCTTCAAACAAACAAACAAATATATACACACAAATATATATATTTGTTATTTTTTTTATATATGTTCCTGTGTGTAGGTGCATGTGTGCTTGTGTGCTTCTGGAAGCCAGAGTACAACCTTGAATATTGTCCTTAAGAATAGAGTCTCTCACTGAGACCTGAAGATAAACTGGCTAGGCTAGGCTGGCCAGCCAGTGAGCTCCAGAGATCTGCCTGTGTTGCCTTCCCACCACTCTGGGCTGATAGAGCCATCTCCAAGCCTGGAGCCCTCTTTTTGACCAAGCCTCCTTTGGGGACACTCTCACCTGCCTTGTCCAGATGTAGAAAGAATCCTGAGTCAATTTAGAGAGAATCCCTGACCTCAACACCGGGTCACTCTTTATAGCCGATACCTACTAACAAACAATGATCACCCTTGCCTGTCTTCAGCAGAATGACCTGCCCTGGATGGCTCCTCTTAGGAGCTTCTTGTCTATCCATTGCCTCTCACCATGTCCTTCTTGTATTCAGGGTGGCATCATGACAATGATCCTAACACTTAGCAAGTATTTCTTGCTGCTCTACCAAGTGTCTCAGTGATTTTGCCCTTGACAGAGGACAGGAGAGGAGTCTTCATGTTCCTTTCTTGGGGTCCAAATTCTGCATCTTAAGCTGAACAGACCTCGGAGGAGAGTCTGAATGAGCTCAGCGAGTGATTTTTCCCAGTCAGATTTGATGCGTGATGGCTATAAAGTGCCCCTCCTTGTTGGGGAATATCCTGGAGGCAGCTGGGGTAGTTCTCTGGCATGAGCTCTGACCCTGACTCCCCTCACACTCCTGCCCTCCCTCCTGATCTCATGACCAAGGACACAGGGCTGGCCCCTGCCGGCATCCTTGGTGCTACCTCCCTGGGGATCCCTGGACAACTCACTGTGACCTTTAGCTAAAAACTAATCTCTGCCAGACACTGTGTGGGTGGCCAAAACAAGATCACAGAGAGACTGGGCCAGCTGGGACTAGAGGTGTGGCCAGGCTATGGATCCTCAGGAACAAAGGCAGCCCAGATGGGTGGTATCTACAAAAGACAGAACCGTCTAGATCACAGCACGCTGTTAATCAGTTAGGTCAGACCCTGAGAGAGACAAGGCCATCCCAAAATAAGTTACTGTCTCCAAACAAACACATTTCCTCACTGGAGATTTGGGATGGTGCCCAGGGATCTTGGCCTGTAACTGGTGTTTGCTGGTTGCAGGTTGTCTCAGACAGGATTCAGGAGGCTTCTACCTGCTGAACAGATGACCTTGGCCAAGTCATCTCATCCCTGTGCCTCTGATACCCTATCTATGGAGTGGGGTCATATCTATGGACCTATCAGAGTCAGTGGGGACTTGAGCAGTTGGTTTCCAGATGGCAGGGACCCAGAGATGGCAGTCTTGGTGAACCACTGGCAAGTTCACTAACAAGCATGCCACATTTTATTATGCCAGGGAGTAGAGAGATAGCTCTGGGGCCTGAGGGAGCTCTCCAGCTAATGAGGAGGTCACCCACCCAGGACATGTGTGCTTATAAACTGCCTGGCAGAAATGAAGATATTTTTAAAGGGACACTTGTGTCTCTCAGTCTATCAGACTGCTAAAATAACAGACCCAAAGAAACAGGGGTTTGGCCAGGAAACTCATGCTGAAAGGAGCAAACATGGCAGCCAGAAGGGATCAGGCATCTGGAAAAGAGATTTTCAGCTTGTCAGACAATTTACAGGAAGAGATGGAGGTCAGGCGATGACATCGATGGTGGGTGGGGCCACTCCTTAATCTGAACTGCTTATACATGCATACCCCTGGCTCTCTGTTTAAATTTTCATCTCACTTCAGCACCCCAAAAGTGGACCAACAGGGTTACTGGGCCTTAATCCTCCTTCCCAGTATGGCCACACTGAAAAGAAGTTTCCTTTTTTCTGCTCTCCTTTTACTAACTTGGTTGCTTTAACCTTGAGGACAGGTGGTTGATTTGACTTCTTAGGGTACAGAATTTGACCTCACATTCAGTAACGTACTGAAAACTAATATGTTTGGAATTCATGGGTGGGCAGTCTTGGGTAGTTAGGGGAAAATGGGTTAGCAAGGAAAGAAGGAGCCGGCTGTGTGTTGTAATAAGAGTGGCGGGGCTGCGTCTCCGGCACCCAGCCACCCGCATGGTTAGCTTATACCCCGAAATAATTACACGGAAACTGTATTCTTTTGAACACTGCCTGGCCCATTAGTTCCAGCCTCGTATTGGCTAGCTCTTACATATTGATCTAACCCATTTCTAATATTCTGTGTAGCACAATGAGCTGGCTTACCAGGAAAGATCTTAACCTGCGTCTGTCTGGAGTGGGAGAATCATGGCGACTCCCTGACTCGGCTTCTTTCTCCCAGCATTCTGTCTGTTTACTCCACCCACCTAAGGGCTGGCCTATAAATGGGCCTAGGCAGTTTCTTTATTATTTAACCAATGACTTTCCTCCATCAGCTGTGGGCAGACACCTACCTGGGAGGGGAACCTTTCTTGTGTGATCCACACCAACAAGACACAAGAAGACCTCCTCCCGTCTACTCTGTACAGGAAGCCTCTCCTAAGCAAAATAGTCCTGACTGGTTGCCTCCTTCAAACGCACACCTGTCTCAGGTATCCTGGATGCTCTCTCGGTATTCCCAGCCAAGCCACCCGGCCGTGGCACCCACTGAAGAACAATGTTTTTCATTAACCCAGTGCTCAGTACCAGCAAAAATCTTTCTATGATCACTCTTTTATTTCTTCAGGCTCCAAAGTCGTTGACCTACAACACAGCCATAGCACAGTGGCCCAGCCAGAGCCAGGCTGTACTTCTCAAACCACCCACATCCCTCCAAAGGCTAGACTCCTTGTCACATATCAGAATGGTTGGGGTAGAGAAGGAGAGATAACACAGCTGATGAAATGCTTGCCCGAGGACCTGAACTCAACCCCAGGACCCGTGAGAAAAACTGAGCACAGTGGCGTGTGCTAACAGTCCCAGGGCTGGACATGGAGACAGACGAATCTCAGGCTCCATGCCAGTCACAACTGCTTAGTGAGCTCCACACCAGAGAGACACCGTCTTGAAAACAAGGCCATAGTGGATAGAATCTCGAGGAATGATACCTCAAGTAGTCCTCTGGCTTCTACATGCATGTGTACACATGTGCACACACGTGAACACTTGTACATATTGTGGTAGCTTGCATGCCATTGCCTCTCCCCCATAATCTCACAAGGAGTGGCACTCCTAGAAGGTGGGACATGTTGGAGAAGGAAGTGTCTCACTATCAGGGCAGGCTTGAAGGTTGTCTTTGCTCAAGCTACCCCTAGTGTCAACAGTTAACTTTCTGTTGCCTGCAAGATGTAGGACTCTCAGCTGCAGCGCCACATCTGCCTGCGTGCCACCATGTCCCCCACCATGATAATGGACTGAACCCCTGAAAGTGTAAGTGAGTCACCCCAATTAAATGGTTTTTTCTAAGAGTTGCCATGGTCATGGTGTCTCTTCATATCAATAAAAAAACATAAGATACACGTGTACGTACACACACACACACACACACACACACACACACAAAGAATCCAAAGAAACAAATGGTCGGATAGATCCTAAGAGGGCTTTTGGTCAGATTCTGTCTGGGACCAATGCAATCAGTCTTCCAAGAGTTGGACCATAGCGTTGGCATGTTTCAAAGGAATTGGGTGATTCTGCGGCAGCCAGAAAATAGTTGATTTAGAAGCTGGCTTAGTTTCATTTCTGTTTCTGTGGTAAAGACAAAAGCAATTTAAGGTTAACAGTGGTTGTTTTGGGTCATGGTTCCAGGTTATGTGCATATGGAGTGGAAATGAAAGCGTCTGGAGCATGAGGCACTGTCATATGAATCTACAGTCACAAGAAGAGCGCATGAATAGTTGTCTACCTGTGCTCAGCTTCCTCTACCCTTCTTCAGCTCCATAAACCATGCCTAGGGAATGCTGCCGCCCACAGTGGGTGCATCTTCCCACCTCAATTAACACAACCAAGAAAATTCCCTACAGATATTCTCAGAGGCTAACTTTAACCTAGATCAGTGGTTCTCAACCTCCCTAATGCTGCGATCCTTTAATACAGTTCTTCATGTTGTGGTGACCCACAATCATAAAATTATTTTGTTGCTACTTTATAACTGTTAAGTTTGCTACTGGTATAAATTATAATGTAAGTATCTGATACGCAGGATATCTGATATGTGACCCACAAAGGGGTGGCAACCCACAGGTAGAGGATGGCTGATCTGGACAGTCCCTCGCAGGTGTGCCTGCAGGCCTGCAGATAGTTAACACTAACTACTCAATGGTACCCAGCAGGCACACGGTATACAAGTCGGTGTTCTGGACATGACCTTTATACCACAAACATTGTGACTTTTGTTGAGGACCAGCTACTGGACAGGTCCCTCAGAGCCCGCCATTCCCCAGGGTCAGTATTTGTTTTTGTTCATATGCCCCAGTTCTGAGAGTGCTTTCTTACAGAAAGGGGGAGGAGACAGAGACTGTAGGAAAAACAGGGCAGAAACAGGAGGCTGAACTGAGGGAAGTGAGTCCTTAGGGCAAACCCCTCAGAACAAGGTCCTATCATCATGGCAGTAGGGAATGACTTAGGATGTAGACCAGTGGTTGGGTACAGGATTTTCTTTTCTCCCATGACAGACCATGGGTCCTTCTGCAATGTTCCTAAGAAGGTGTAACCTTCTAGGATATTACAAGGACTCTGACCCCACCCTGATACTCGTTGGCCAAGTTTCCCCATCTATATCATCACCCTGCATGCTGCTCCATCAGCACTCTGACGCTGCTGGACTCAGCTCTGTGTGACAAGACCCCAGTGTCCTGAGGCCCCCCGGGAAGGTGTGCTTGAAGAGGCGCTGGGTTACAGACGCAACTTGCCATCCAGAAATCTCCCACATTCCAATCACTTTTTTAAAACTCCACAAACACAATCTCTGCACCATGATCAATTATTTAGCATAAAATGATGCATCGTGTTAGCAACTAGATGGCATTAGATATGCCCCTAGAATTCTAATGATGAGCCATCACCACCAGCCTAATGCAAAGTTTCCTTTGCCTGTGTTTTTGAAGTCTTCCCAGAATGGAGAGGAGCCAAGATCTATATGCTCTGAGCTGGTGTCGGACTTAGGTGGGCCCAGGAATGTAATTAGCCTGGCCGCCGCCATCCCTGTGCCCTGTGTCCTTGCCTGGTATTTGTTTTCCTTCTGTCTCACAAATTACTCCTTTTCGCAGGGTTGTTTGTTTAATGTCAGGAGGTTATTAAACAAACTTAAAGCTTAGGACCTTAGTCAAATCAGGCAGGAGTGGGGCCTGAGAAGGATGATCTAATGTTGGAGAGGCTACTCCTTCAGCCTTGATACCTCCAGATTAGAGCTCCCAGAGGCCCAGCCGGAGGAGAGCAGATCAGAACTGCCCAGACATCTAACTGCTATTTCAATCTCTGAGCCCTGGGAAGCTGCCTGGCAGAGGCCTAGAGGTGACCAAGGAGAAGCAAGGTCCTTGTCTACAGTCTCTTGGGTTTAGCTGCTCTCAGTGTTGGCCTCCTGGCTGAGTGTTGGGTGCTCTGGGAGACATTGCTCAAACATCTGCCATAAAGACATACAGCATCCCAGAACTCTGGCTCCGGGGTGATTCCTGCTGCATGGGATTATATGCCCATACCCCACACAGCTACCCACATGAGACTATCTGTTCATAATTCACAGAGTGACCGCCATATGCTGAACACCTCAGGTATGCTGGTGCTGTGTCCAGCCTTTGCCTGAGGTGTGCTGAATCCTCAACACATCTACTGCTCAGTTCTAGAAGAAAACACAGAGGCTCAAGCAAACTGACACGGGCATGGCCCTTGACTTCCCCAGCTGGAGGCCTGTCCCTCACACCAGGCTGGCTTTGAAGTCTTCCAGGTGAGGAGAATGCCATGATGGGGCTGAGTTTTCAAAGAATGAAGCTGAGGTATATAGGCCTTGGATTGCCCGCAGCTGGACCTGCTGTCTCCCCTCCATACATATGGTGGGAGTCTATTGGTGGTGACATAAATCTGTATCTGTATTGTATTAAAGTGCATAGAATTGAACACAGAAAAGGTAGGTAGGTAGGTAGGTAGATAGATAGATAGATAGATAGATAGATAGACAGATAGATGATAGATAGATAAATAGATAGATGATAGATAGATAGATAGACAGACAGACAGATAGATGATAGATAGATAGATAGATAGATAGATAGATAGATAGATAGATAGATAGATAGATGGATGGATGGACGGACGGACGGACGGACATAGATAGATAGATAGATAGATAGATAGATAGATAGATAGATAGACAGATAGATAGATAGAAGAGAGATAGATGATAGATTAGATAGATAGGATAAAGCCAAATTTATTATAGGCTATTTAACAAAATAATAAATGTTTAAAAAGATGTTTGTCATGTATGTCTACAACGAGAAACCTTTAATAAAATACTAAAGTAGGTTTTAGAAAATGACCCCACATGTGTTTTGTAAAGCTTTTCATGTGCATAACTTTATGTAATGCAAATACAACTTTATTTTAAATACTTATGTGTGTGTGTGTTCTTACATGGTATGGCATATGTATGGAGGTCAGAGAACAACTTGAGGGAGTTGGTTCTCTCCTTCCACCATGTGGGTGCCAGGTTCGAACTCAGGCCTTCAGGCTTGGCAGCAAATACTTGTACCTGCTAAACCATCTTGCTTGCCCTCATGTAAATAATTTTAATACAGAAAAAAAAATCAAAAACAAAATCTGCATTAGGGAGGTAGCTCAGTCAGTAAAGAGCTAAGGTATGAAGACCTAAGTTGGATTCCCAGAAAAGCCGGGAGTGGTATGTGTATGTAATCACAGCCCTGGAGGAAGGAGACAGATGGGTCCCTGGTCAGTCAGCCTAGCCGAATTGCAAAATTTCAGGCCAATTCCAGCACCTCCCTCAAAACATAAGATGATAAAGTATAAAGAATAACATAGGTTGACTCCCGGTCTCCACACATGCACACACACATACACACGCACACACATGTACACACACACATACACACAGGGATACGGATCTTTGAAGATTTGTAAGGGGCACACTATTATTTGTTTAGAGGGGAGGACAACTCAGAGAGGGCAGTTGTCTAATGTAAGTCACACAGCACATGCCTTCTAGACCTGGCACCTGACCCAGACCTCCTAGAGCTCACAGCACCAGCCAGCTGGGAAGCAGGCACAGGCTTCCTGCCCAAGGGCTCAGACCTTGGCTCCTCAGCCTGAAGCCTGGGTCCTCGCTTGCCTGATACTATCATTTCAGCTCTTGACATGCTGGCTAATCACTCTCGTAGTGTTGAACGGTGCCGGGCTGGGGCTTCTGATCTCAGAGATGACTCACGGGAAAGATGACATGTTGAATTAATGCAGACTTTCTCAGATAGTATCTCTGGGAAAAATATCTTCATCTCATGCTATTTATATACTGTCCTGAGCCTGGGGGCCATTCAGGCTGATTTCCGCTCACTTTGGTCTCCAAGTAACCCGTCTGTTAGTGAGGTGCCCACCTCTGAGATGAAGGATCCTGCTGCCCCATTGGGGGCCATGGGAGAGGATCCACGGGGTTGCCCTTGTCTGGGAAGGCAGGGGCCCTCTTTGTAGTGGACGTTTCCTGAGATGGCTGGATGGAGGGTCCCAACCATTTCAGATCCCCATACAAAGCGGAGATAGGACTACATTGCATACAAGACCCCTGCTGTCTGGTGCGGGTCTCCTCTTGTCAGGACCCAATGAGTACTGTGTGTTTTCAGACTCCATGCCTCCTCCTCCACCACAGAGCTGAGAGCTAGCAAGGCGATATGTGGAATTGGCTAAGCTGCACCCTCAGGAAGTGGCAGGGACATCATATGTTGGCTCATTGCCCCAGATAGTAAGGAAGAATTGTGGGCTCTGGGGTGAGCAAGGGATGACTATGTAGAACCTCTGAGAATCCCAAGAACCTCTGAGTCATTACCCACATTTGCTCTACCCACCCCATCCCACCCCCAACTAGCTCGTTCTTTTCTCCACACACGATGACCTCCTTATTCAAGAACCAGTTCCAGGTCAAAAAGATGGCTCAGTGCATAAGGTGCTTGCCATGGTTCAGTGGGCAAAGTGCTTGCCAGGTGTGCTACTTAGAGGTGGGTTGTTTTGTTTTGTTGTTGTTTGTTTTGTTTTGCTTGTAAGTTTGTTTGGTTGATTGGTTGGTTGGTTGGTTGGTTGGT
The DNA here is from genome assembly GCF_950005125.1 of Chionomys nivalis. Lineage (NCBI taxonomy): Eukaryota > Metazoa > Chordata > Mammalia > Rodentia > Cricetidae > Chionomys > Chionomys nivalis. The sequence goes on from NC_080090.1 coordinate 98,971,498, forward strand.
TGGTTGGTTGGTTGGTTTTGGTTATCTTGACACAAGGTAGGTTCATTTAGGAAGAGGGAACTCCAGTTGAGAAAAATCTTCTATGTCTGTTGGGCATTTTATCCATTAATAATTGATGGGTGAGGGCCCAGCTCACTGTAGGCGGTGCCACCTCTGGGTTGGGGTCCTGGTAATATAAGGACACAGGCTGACTAAGCCAGGAAAGTCGGGACGGTAAGCAGCTCCCCCATGACCTCTTCTTCAGCTCCTACCTCCAGCCTCCTGCCTTGCGCTCCTCCCTGACTTCCTGATGGAGGAAGATCATTGGCTAATAAAGAAACTGCCTTGGCCCATTTGATTGGCCAGCCTTTAGGTGGGTGGAGTAAACAGAACAGAATGCTGGGAGGAAGAGGAAGTGAGCTCAGACTCGATAGCTCTCCTCTCTGGGGCAGACGCCATGCCGCTGCTCCCCAGGGCAGACGCGATGAAGCAAGCCGCCATGTCAGACATGGTGAATCTTTCCTGGTAAGACGGGTGCTACACAGATTATTAGAGATGGGTTGATCGGGATATGAGAATTAGCCAGTAAGGGCTAGAGCTAATGGGCCAAGCAGTGTTTATATGAATACAGTTTGTGTGTTGTTATTTTGGGGCATAAGCTAGCCAGGCGACCAGGAGCTGGGGCGGCAGGAACACAGCCCGCAGCTCCTACTACAACTTCCCTCCAGGAAGGACTGCAAGCTGAAAGGCTGAAATAAACCCTTTCCTCCCCAAGCTGCTTTTGGTTGTGGTGTTTACTCACAGAAACAGAAAGCAAACTAAGACACGGGTGAAAACAAAGGCTGGGATCCCCGAGCTCACTTAAAAAGCTAGTTGTGGGACTGGAGGGCTGCCTCAGGGGTTAAGAGCACCTACTGTTCTTGCAGAGGATCCATGTTCAGTCCCCAGAACCCATATCTGGCAGCTCACAAGCCCCTATAACTCCAGCACCAGGGGCCCAGATCTTCTGGCTTTGGCAGGCACTGCACTCATACAAGCAAATCAACACTCAGACAAAAACACACATATGTAATTTTAAAATATAAGTAAAATCTTTAAAAACAAAAGGCTAGGTCATAAGGTAGCTGCCTGTTATCCCAGCTCTTATGAATCAGAGACAGGGTGCAGACACAAGGTTAGCTAGCCTAGTTAATCAGCTAGCTCTGAGTTCAACTGAGGGACCTTGCCTCAATAAAGAGAGTGGGGTGTGATTAGGGAAGACATTCATGCGACTTCAGTGACCCACATGTATATCCAGATGTGCACGGATACCAGCACACACATGCATGTGCCCACATGCATGCAAACACGTACATATGCAGATGCTGCACATACATATGCAAACAACTCACAAATAGGAACCAGCTCCTTATTGCTCAGTTAAGTCCCTTGTGATCTCCAGCACAAGCACCAGCAGTGCGTGCCTCACAGGCTCTTAGAAACACAGGCTCTCATCTCCACTTCTTCCCATGCCATTACTCTGTGCCATGGGGAGGAGAATGCTCGGCACATGACTCTGGCTGCCGTAGTAGCCTGGGAGCTTCAACAGCAGACAGACCTGAGTTTCTCATACTCTGGGGGCTGGCAGTCTAAACTAAGATCTGGGCCTATTCTTTCATGGCAAGAGGTCTCCATTTGCAGGTGACCATCTTCATGTAGCAGGACTACATGAAGGAGGGAGGGAGGGAGGGAGGGAGGGAGGGAGGGAGGGAGGGAGGGAGGGAGGGAGGGAAAGAACTCGAGGGCACTAAATCTATGGGACCTCAGTCCCACCTATTAGCTTTGTCATCTTGGCACAGCCTAGGAAGGGAGTCTGGGTTAAGTTCTTGCCTAAATCACACTGGCCAGCAGGCATACTACAGGAATGGACAGGATTGTTAATTATAGACAGAACCAGCCTCATGGGGGCAGCACCATGCCTAGGCAGGTGATCCCAGACTGCATAAGAAATCCAGCTCAGCAGAAGCCTGTGAACACAGCAAGCAGCATTCCTCCACAGTTCCTGCCTTCCAGCCCTGACTTCCCTCGGTGATGCGCTGTGGCCCAGAAGTGTGAGCCAAATAAACCCTGTCCTCCGTTCAGTTGCTTTTGGTCATCGTGTGTTTCCCAGCAACAGAGCGTAAACAGACCTCACTTAACCTTACTCGTTCCATATAAGTCCCGTCTCCAAATACAGCCACACCACACCAGAGGGACTGAGAACTCACGCAGTCTAGGCTGACCTTGATCTCACTATGCAGCTATGCCAGGGAGGATGACCTTAGACTTCTGATCTCCCTTTGTCCCCCAAATGTCTGAGATTATAAGCCTGCACTGCCTTGCTGGGTTTATGTAGTTCTGGAGATCCGCCCCAAGGCCTCGGGCATGCTAAGCAAGCCCTCTACCAACTAAGCTACATTACTAAACCAGTTTGGGAGAACACAATTCAGTTTACAGCTGAAGAAAGAACCCAGGGAGCCAGGCCTAGGAGCATAGGTCTGTAATCCTCACTATTTGGGAGACTGAGGCAAGAGGACCATAAGTTCCAAGCCAGACTGGACTTCAGAGTGAGTTCAAAACCAGCACTGGTAACCCTGTCTCAAAAAATTAAAAGGGCCGCGAGTATAGCTCAGTGCAGGAGCATCTGCCTAGCATGTGTGAGGCCCAAAGGCCAGGCTCCAGTAGGAACGGTTGGAGGAATGTTTTTAACCATTTCCTGTGAACTAGAGCATTCCTTCCTGAAGAGAAGATAGATGCTCTTGCAATTTGCAAGGCTTGGGGAACTCATGCAAATCACTGGGCTCAAGAATTCAGAAAGTTACAATCACAAGCCCCCTTCCCAAGGTTACACAAGTAGCAGCAATTAATGACCAGAGGAAACTTTACTGGAGCTGCCTGCAGCTGTCCTGAGCCCTTGCTCGTCCTGGGGTGATGCAGCTCGTCCTCCTGTGATGCAGCTGCCTAAGTCACCCCTGTTCCTAGAAGGAACCCCAGTGAACTCACTGGCTCACCAAGCTGGGCTTGGATGTAAGTATCTTTGCGCTCCCTGTTGCCCTGTCGGGTGTGAATATATGCTTGCCTAGTGACTCTCCAAGGAACTCACTACCGGAAGACACATTCAGATGGGTACTCTGATGTCCCATCCCCAGAGGATGCCCATCTTCCTCCAGAGGCAGCTGGGGGCCTCCTGGGCTCTCCTGACGCCATTTCTGCTTCTCTGTGGGAGTTAATAAGGATGTTGATTAACTGGTTACAAATTTCTGGAAAGTGTGGCTTTGTGGCCCAGAGCTACCCTCAGGGCCTGGACCCATCTATCACCCTACCATCCCAGCTTGGTTCTGGGAAGATGGGCATGAAAGAAGGCAGAGACCTTTATAGAGCCTTGTGTTCTGCTTCAGGGTCCACTCTGGACCACAGACCTCACCTATCTCCCACACCCTAAGCCTGCTGCCCATCTCTGTCTGCATTCCAACTCAACACCCACCAGCAAAGCCTCTGGTCTGTGCCCAGGCTTTTAGCGAGTTCCATGATTCCTAGCCCTGTGAGGTGTAGGAGGTCCTTCTGTATTTGTGTTGCTTTCATTGGTTGAATAAAGAAACTGCCTTGGCCTTTTGATAGGGCAGAAATTAGATAGGCAGGGAAGACAGAACTGGATTCTGGGAAGAAGGGCAGTGTGGCAGACACCATGGTTCTCCTGCCTGAGGCAGACGCTGGTTAGACTCATGCCAGTAAGCCACAGTCAAGTGGAGATACACATCAATAGAGATGGGTTAAACTAATATGTGAGAGTTAGCCAATAAGAGGCTAGAGATAATGGGCCAGGCAGTAATTTAATTAATACAATTTCTATGTGGTTATTTTGGGGATTAAGCTAGCCGGGCAGCGGGACACAACCCACCCCTCTTACTACGCCTGTGCATGGTTAGAGTGCATGCTTAAAGTCTGAGCAGTAGGGTCAGGGACACTCTTACATGGGAAAACTGTAGAAGGTGTCTTCTGTGGAACCCCCTCCCTCCCTCCCTCTCTCCCTCCCTCCCTCCCTCCTTCTCTTCCAGAAGCCTCCAGTTTCCGTGTTCTTCCTGGAGCTTGAAAGACCATCTCATCCTATAGCTGATGGGTCCCCCAGGTTCTTAATCTGCTTGTGGAACCCCCCTCCATTCCCAGGAGCCTCCAGACCCTATGTTCCTCCTGGAGTTTGAAGGACCAGCTTATCTTGTATTGGTGTGTCCCCCAGTTCTTAACGTGTCCTTGGACTTCACTCTCTGCCATTGCCTTCCCCAGACACCTGGATGTGTCACTACGAGAAGGTTCCATTTGCACTGTTAACTCCTGGCCTGGGCACTGGAAGACTGTAATTGAATACCACAGCCACTCAAAGTGAACCAATTAAGAGCTTTTATTCTTCTCTAATACATCACTTCCCAACAGACGTTCCCTTCCCTTCCTCTTCCCCTAGTCTGCCTCCTCCACCTCCCCTCTTCTCCAGATCCACCCAGGACTCTGTCTCCCCTAAGAAAAGAGCAGGCCTCCCAGGAACATCAACTAAACATGGCATAACATACTATAACAATACCAGGCTCATACCATGACTTCAAGGATGGTTGAGGCCACCCAGAAGGAAAAGGGTCCCACCTAACAGATTTCTACAGAACATTTCACCCAAACACAAAAGAGCAAACTTTTTCTCAGCCCCTCATGGAATATTCTCCATAATTGGCCACATGCTCAGTCATAAAGCAAGCCTTAACAGATACAAGAAAATTAAAATACTATCCTATCAGACCACCGCAGATTACAGCTGGGTAGCAACAGCAGAAACAGCAGAAAGCCTATAAACCCATGGAAACTGGACAACTATACTGAATGATTACTGGGTCAATGCGGAAATAATAAAGGAATTAAAGACTTCCTAGAATTCAATGAAAATGAATACATAACAATTCCAAACTTATGGGACACAATGAAAGCAGTGCTAAGAGGAAAGCTGACAACACTAAGTGCCGACATAGAAACAAAACAACTGCAGAGATGTCACACTCGCAACTTAACCGCACCCCTGAAAGCTCTAGAACAAAAAGAAGTGAGCACACTCAAGAGGACCAGTTTCCCTCAAGAACATTGGTGCACAAACACTCACAAACCAAATCCAAGCACACACCGATTAAGATCCCGATGCCTGGGGCTGGAGAGTTAGCTTGGTTAGAAAATGCCTGTTTTGACAACAGGAGAACTTGCATTTGGTCCCTTATAATCCAGGTAAGAAAGCTGGCTGTGGCGGCACAAGCCTGTAATACAATGCTGATAGAGACAGACAAGATTCCTGGGGCATCTGATGACCAACTTACTCAAATCTGTGGGCACTGGGTTCACTGTGACCCCGTATCTTAGTTTGATTTCTGTTGCTCCAACAAAACACCATGACCAAGACAACCGGGGGAGGAAAGGGCTTATTTGGCTTACACATGCTGATCACATACATCACTGGCGGAAGCCAAGGCAGGAACTCAAGGCAGGAGCCTGGAGGCAGGAACTGAAGCTGAGACCATGCAAGAGTGCCTCTTACTGACTTACCCCAATGGCCTGCTCAGCCTACTTCCTTACCCACTCAGGCCCACCCCTTCAGGGGTGACTTCTCACAGTAGAGTGGGTGGATCTTCCCACATCATCATCAATGAAGATAATACTGAACAGGCCAGTCTGATGGAGAGAGACATCTTCTCAACTGAGGTTTCCTTTTTTCAGATAACTCTTCTCAGTATCAAGCTGACAAAAATAACCAGCACAACCAATCTTAAAAAAAAGATTGAGAGTGATTGAGAAAGATACTCATATTGACCTTGGCATATATGTTTGTGTGACACACATACACACACACACATATATACACATACATCCACACATCTCCCTACCTGATTTACATGATTCGTGCTTCTCTTCTTTTATATTTCCAAGTAAAGCTCAGTGTATGCTCATTTGTGCATTCATTCATTCATTCATTCATTCATACTGAGTACAGGTGTTATCCAAGCCCTGGGAAGGCAGTGTGGAGCCTGATGAATGTGTTCCAAACTTTGCTCAGTGAGATGGTGCTGTAGAATCCCAGGATGTCAGCTCGGAAGTGGCATGGGTTTTTCTGGCTCCCTTGGGTCCTCTCATCTGTAGACGCAGGCATCCCTGAGCAGTAGGTCCATGGCAGGACTTATCCATCTACAGTCCGGACTAACACATCTGTCACTCTCCCCCAGACCCAAGGGGAGAGTACCCAAGCTGCCTAGCAACAAGCAGGGACCTTACTCCATTCACCACTCTGAAGCCTTTCCCCAAAGCAGTCTGTCTGCGGCTGTGCTAAGATCATCAGCACAAGCATTCTGCTTCAGGCTCCACTTGAGTTCTCGCTGTGACATCCCTCACTGATGGGCTGTGATCTGGAAGCATAAGCCAGATAAACCCTTTCCTCTCCTCAATTGCTTTCGGTCAGTATTTTATCCCTTACAGGGACACTCTGATGGCTCAGGACCCACTGGATAGCTAATCCAGATTCCTCTGCCTCCTCTCCCAATCCTTAACTTAGTCATAGCTACAAAGTCTCCACAGAAAGCATAGGAAGTTACGTTGACAGGTTCTGAATTTCCAAGGATGCAGATGTGGGCATTTGGGGACATTATTCATCAATCACAGTGAGTCATGTACTGGGTACTAGCTCAGAATCAAGCTCCAGGTTGGTATTTCAGCGAGTGGGCAGGAGGCACAGGGTCTGCCCTCTTGCAACCTCAGAGAGCATGAGTTTAGGTCTGCCAGAGGGATGTGAGGAGTCTTGACTTTCATGGACATCTGGCTTCCTCTCACATGTATGGCAGAAGGGGGAATTGGACTGTGAGGGGCTTGGAAGATTGGGGGTGTAGAACATACTTAAAACCTAATCAGAGAGACTCAGAGCTAGGACCCCAGGAATGTCAGTGGCTAACTCTATAGTTAGCCAAGCTCTGAAGATCCAGAGATTTAGAAAGGTAACCCCAGGCAGTAACTGCTTATCAATCACCATGGAAGTGATTTAAATATTAAATAATAGGTAAATAATCTGCAAATCCAGGCAGGGGTATTTAGGCACCTCTCTATCTATCTATCTATCTATCTATCTATCTATCTCTCTTTCTCTCTCTCTCTCTCTCTGTGTGTGTGTGTGTGGTATGTATCATTTTGTGTGGTGTGATGTGCACATATGCATGAAGATGTGTGCACCCACATGGCAACCAGAGTACAGCCAGTGTTCTCTGTCACTCTCTACCATATTCCCTTGACACAAGTTCTCTTACTGAACTTGAAGTTAGTCATTTTGGCTAGATTGGCCAGCCATGGAACTCCTGAGATCTACTTGTCTCCAACCCACAACACTGAAATTACAGACATGTGCCCAGCTTTTGTGTGGGTGCTAGGGTTTCGAACTCATGTCTTCATGCTTCAGTCATAAGTATTCTCTTACCCACTGAGCCATTTCACCGGCCCCAGGCACGTTTCATGAATATGTTGATACTGTTTGGGAGCTGAGCTAAGCAGGGTAGGAGTCTGGGAATAGATGTTCCTAAAACTATCAGGAAAGGCAGTGAGTGGTAGAAACTGGCACCTCCCCTTCCCATCCTCAGCCCCGCCCACACCGTCCTAACCCCTAGGAGGGTGTGGCATTGATACTTCTTTTATATGTTGATAAAGTGCGGACAGCCCCTCACTTTCTGTTTTTCTCCTTAATCCAGCTCTCAGGAATTCTGTATTTTCCCTTCTAAAATCGTTTCATTACAGAAGAAAAGGTCCCCTTCATCTCACCATCATGACTGAACTCAACCGGCTGCCAATTTGTCTGTTGTGGGATAGCACACTCATCTCTGCTCTGTGGCTCTCAGGGGCAGAGGGAGTTCAGAACCCAGTCATTTTGGGAGCACTTAGGAGGGTTCCAGCAATCCCTGTCCCCACAAGAGGTACCCACAGGTGACGAAGAACACACACACACACACACAATGGGGATCTGGCATGCAGCTCAGGTGGTGGTTGACTGGAAAGCATAAAGCTGTGGCCTCCATAAGATTTCCACATCATCCAGGGTATAGGGGAGTGTGCCTGTACCTCAGTACTCAGGAGGTGGAGTCAGGAGAATCAGGAGTAAAAAATCCTCAGCTACATAGCAGGTTCTAGGCCAGCCTGACATACATAAGACCCATCTCAAAATACATAGACAGAGAGACAGACAGACAGACAGACAGACAGACAGACAGACAGACAGACATATAGATGAAATCATGGGCTGGGGAGATAGTTCATTGTTTAAGAGTCCTGGTGGCTCTTCCAGAGGACCAGGGTTCAATTCCCAGCACTCACAAGGCAGCTTACAACTGTCGGAAACTACAGTTCTAGTGGATCCAATGCCCTCTTTGGCCTCCACAGATACTGCACACATGCAGCATATAGACACACATACAGCTAAAACACCCATACACGCAAAATAAAAAACTGTTTTTAAAAATTGTGATAGCAATTTTTAAAAGGAATAGAAACTTCAGACTGACTTTGGAGTATCAAGAGCTTTATGAGGTAATAAAGCTGAGATGTTTCTACCCATTTTATTAGTAAACTGAGTCCCAGAACTTGAACACGAGCCAATTCAGTGTCAGTAAAGACTGACTGACTGGTGTTTTCGAGGTGCTAGCTGTATGTTCCCTGAGGATCTGTTGAGACCACACATTCGTTCTTCAGTGTTACAGTGCAGGTCTAGGGAACCTGCCGAGACTCCCAGAGCCTTGTGGCTGGGAACAAAGTTCTGGACCAGGGACACATGGATAGTGGTAGAAATAAACAGCTTATTAAGAAAGAAAACTATGTTTTTCAAAATGGAAGTGAGCCAGAAAACGGGGCAAGATCTCAGACTCAAAGGCCCTGGGCCATGAGATGCCTGGTACTTTATAACCTTTTCTGGGACCTCAGAAGCATCTGTCTTAGGGTTTCTAGCACTGTGAAGAGACACCATGACCACAGCAACATTATAAAGGAAAACATTTAATCGAGGTGGCAGCTTACAATTTCAGAGGTTTATTCCATTATCACTATGGCGGGGAATATGGCAGCTGGGAGTGTGTTAGCGTGTAAATAGACATGGTGCCGAAGAATTCTACATCTTGATTCGAAGGCAATAGGAAGTGACCTGAGAGACTGGGTACGGCTTGAGCACATATGAGACCTCAAAACCTGCCTCCATCATGACACACTTCCTCCAACATGGCCACACCCACTCCAACAAAGACATCTCCTAACAGCACCACTCCCTTTGGGGGCTATTTTCTTTCAACCCCCCACAACATTTTCGCACATATGGTGCTTTGTTCTGTGTAACCCTAATGTCAGTGGGATTTCCAGGCTTCTTCTTTCATAAATCAATTTTTTAATATTTATTTTTTATTATGCGTGTGTTGGGGGTATGTTCATACAAGTGCAGGTTCACTCAGAGGCCAGAAAAAGGATATCACAGCCTCTGAATCTGGAGTTAAAGATAGTTGTGAGCTGCTTGGCATGGGTTCGGGGAACTGAACTCAGGTCTTTAGAAGAGCACAGCTAAGCCACCTCTCCAGCCCCTCATGTGTCAATCTTGTTGCCTCTAGATCAATGATTCTCGATCCAACTAACACTGTGACCCTTTGGTACAGTTCCTCGTGTTATGGTGACCCCCAACAATAAAATTATTTCATTGATACTTCATAACTGTAATTTTGCTACTGTTATAGTTTTAATGTAAATCTCTGATATGCAAGATAACTGATAGGCAACCCCCAAAGGGGTTGCAACCCATGGTTTTCCATCCACTGCTCTAGAACCTCCTACGAAGACTTATTCTTCTACCTGACAACTAAGGGCTTGGGGGATAGCTCAGCAGTAGATCTCTTGTGTAGATAAGACCCTATGTTCCATCTCCAGCACCCAAACATATGTGATGAAATCACATACACTGAGCACACATGCGAGAAAATCACGTTGTCACAGAATGCATTCTGCAAGCTTCTCTTCCTGCACCCCAGGCTGCTGCTCGTCTGTAACATGGCTCCTCAGCACGTCAGTGAGGACTTCATCTCACCAGTGTGTGGTGCAGACCTAGGAGTCTGGGGCTCCAAAACATGGTGGAAGCGTTTGAGCAGAGTTAACTAGATCATCATATCCTAGCTTAATGTCCCTTGCCTGAGGGTCGTCCACCTGGTATTCAGGCACAGCGGAGGACCCTTCACTAGACAGGAAATGACAAGCAGAAGTCTATGCCCCGCCCTCACCATGAACTTCCTCTCCAGCGGGGAACAGATAGTGATGAGAAACTGAGGCAGAGAAGAGAGTGGAGCAACCGGGAGCCCAGTGACTGAATGAGCCTCCCTCCCAGAGGGAGCTAAATTCGGACCTTAGGTCAGCTATTGTCTCAGATTGTGGAGCACACTCCCACTTGGGGGCGGTCACCAAAAAACTAGCAAAACAGCAGGTTTCTGAATGTTCAATGGCCAAAAATTCACCAGAATCAAAGGTATAACGAGTCTGAGATGTTTGGGGGAGTGCTCAGCCGCGTTGGTTAAGGAGCTTCCCTGCAGGCCACTCTGCACTGACTCCCAAGGCCACCAAAGGCTGCCTGAAACCCCTGAGCTCGGACTCAAGACTGCTATATGTTATGAATTGCAGTGCCTTTCACTAGCTATGTGTTTTCCAGTCTTATAGAAGCATAATGGCTTAATTATGGGAAACGGGCGTTTCTTACGACTCTGCCTTCATTCATTCCCTTTCTTCTGTGATAAAAAAGACTTAAAGAAAACACAGAACTGCTTAGGGGAAAGAAGAGAGGCATGTTTGGTTTGTATTGTGTTTGAATGTCATTTTTAAACGCTACCTGAGGGCTGTCAAGACTGCTGATGATGTAAAGACGCCTGCGCTGAGCCTAAAGACTTGAGCTCCATCCTCAGGACCCACAAAATAGAAGAGAAACGACTCTGGCAAGGAGTCCACTGACTTTCTCACATACACACACGATCACAAATAAATGAAATGCAATGACAAAAATGTAGCTGCTGTTTGAGTTGCTGGCTTGAGTTTTATAAAAAAAAAAATATTTGTTCAATGAGCTTTGGCTTGGGATTAAGGCGGAATACTCAACAACTCTTGAAGTGTCCCTAAGCGTACTTCTGTACCACGCCTCTATGCAAGACATCCTCAACATTATTTATTATAAAAATCAAAATATCCATCAACTCAAAACACTGTTGTCATGGTTTTAGTAAAAAATGTCCCTTACAGGCTCAGGTAAACACTTGACTTCAAGCTGGTGGCAATGACGGGGAAATTTAGCCTGTGCAGCCCTGCTGAAAGAAGTGTGTCTCTGGGAGCAGACTTGGAAATGATACAGCCTTCCCTGCTTCCAGCTCATTCTCCCTGCTTTGCGACTTTGGTGGAAGATGTGGGTTCTCAGCTTCCTACTCTGGCCTCAATGCTGCCCGCTACCATACCTCCTGTCCTGATGGACTCATGTCCTTCTGAAGCTGTGAGTCCCAATAAACCCTGCCTTCAGCAGGGTCCCTGGGCCACGTGTTTGGTCACAGCAACAGAATAGGGACTAAGCCAGAGTTGAAGGTGCTCTGGGCCCTGCAGCATCAAACATTCGGCCAAGATTTAATTCTTTATGTTTAAAAAAAAAAAAAAAATCAGCGCACCATCTCATTAGTATGCAAATTAGCTTTCATCTTTAATAAATGGTAAAATTATATGTATACCAAAGAATTATTTTAAGACAAATCTTTTTATGACTTAGTATCAGTAAATGTTTGGTTTGTATACATATTTTATATACCTATATATCCAGAGTGGCATAAAAATTTCATGGGCGAAAAGGGCCGATGAGTAGAGGGAGTTAAAGAAGGCCTGGGTCAGGTCTGGAGAGATGGCTCAGTGGTTAAGCCTGCTGTTCTTACGGAGGACCTGAATTCAGTTCCCAGGGAACACGTCAAGCAGCTCACAATGGCCTCCAACTCCAGCTCCAGGGATCTGAGGTACTGTACATGTACATACACACACACACACTTTTTAAAGAGAATTCTGGCTATGGCTGTGAGATCAGGAGCAAGGTGTCCTCAACCCCCTTCTTACATCTTAGACTTACGCCAGGAGTCACAAAGGTGCTGGACTCTCCCAGTCTGTCTCTTAAATATCTTCCAAGGCTCATGTGTTTAAAGGCTTGTTTCCTAAGCTGTGGCAGTACTGGGAGGTGGTCCAGCCTTAAAAGGTTGGGGCCTAATGGGAGGAAGTTGGGTCACTAGAGGAGATATTGGGAACCCCCTCTTGGCCATTTCCTCTGACAGAATTGAGCAGCCTCTGGGGTTACATGCTCCCACCACACTGGACACAAACTAACAGGGCCATCTTTAGACAGAGACCTCAGAAACCACGAGCCAGAACATGCCTTGTCTCCATAACATCTTGGGTGTTTCACAGTCCTGGCTGAAAGCTGATACACTAACTCACTGAGGTGTGAGCTAGGGCTCCAAAGAGCACGGACTAGGGTCTCGGGGGTCTCAGTTCTGTCCCTTTCCAGCCAGTGACCTTGGTTAGGTCATTTTACCCTTCTGATTCTCTCTCTCCCCCCTCACCTTCTTGTAACCAGGTCTTGAGTATTCCAAGCTAGCTATGGATTCACCATCTACCTGAGGATGGATTGTCCTCTCTAGAGCCGGACTACAGTCCTGCTCTCTCATGCTCAGTTTATGTGGGGTTAGAGCTGGAGCCCAGGGCTGCATTAGTGACAGGCAAGCAGCTAACTAGCTGAGTCGCATCTCCAGCCCTATTTATTTCGTTATCTGTACTTGTGATGGGAGTCATGCCGCCTGCCCAGCCAGATTCAGAGACTTGCGGCCTGGATATGCCTAACATGGTTCCTTACATAGGCAATGTGTGGAAGCTGCAGATGTCATGCCACAGAGAATACCTTGGGTGGGGCCTGAGAGTCCCATCCAGAGGGCCTAGCTGGGGACCCCCTCCCCCAGCTCTTCCCAAGACAGCCTGCTGTTTCAGTCCTCTCCTCAAGCACCGCAGCCCCTAAATCCTGGGTCAGTGCTAGAGACCCCCATTTGCCTTAGCAGGAATGGCTGCCATCCCTCAATGTACATGTCTATGTGGGCATACACTTCACCCCCACACATGGAGATCAGAGGACAGCTTTCAGGAGTTGGTCGTCTCCTTCCACAGTGGTGGCCAAGGGATTGAGCCTCAGTTGTCAGGCTTGATGGCAAATGGTTTACCCACAGAGACCCTACCTCTTTTCCCTTCCAACACTCCCTGACCTCAGATAAATTTCTCAGCTGTATGAAGCAACCAAAGCCCTGGCGTCTGTGAGTTTTCCCAGCCTCCCTCTTGCTAGTCTCTAACTTCAGAAACTCAGCTTCAGGGTCGAGGAGATGATTCTGTGGAGTACATGCTTGGCAGGCAAGAATTCAACCCCTAGGACCCATATAAAAAGCCAGCTGTAGTGGCATGGGTCTGTACCTACAGCCACGGGTTTCCCTGGGGTTCTCCGGCTTAGCCAAATTGATGAGCACAAGAGAAAGACTGAAAAGACTTTGTCTCAAAAACTAAGATGGTGGATTAGGAACTGCTTGAGCTTGAAGACCTGAGTTTGAATTCCACTAAAAATCCAGCATGAACCTATCTGCACCTGCAACCAGGCGCTGTGGAAGGAGGAGATGGGAGAATCTGTGGGGCCTTGCTGCCTGCCAGACCATCTCCGGGCTCCACAAGATACCTTGCCTCAAGGGAGTGAGGCAGACAATAGAGCAGTCATCCACTACCCTTCTTTGCCCTCCTCATGCCCACGGACATGTATGCACATACACCACACTCACACCTACACACCAGCACACACACACACAAACACATCCATGAGTACACTCACACACTCATGTGCATGCATACTCACACCTACGCACACACACATACACAAATACACTCACACACTCATATGTGTGCACACACACCTACACATCAGCACACACAAACATCCACAAATACACTCACACACCCTTGTGCATGCACACACACCTATACACAAGCACACACACGAATATATTTACGCTCGTGTATGCACACTTACACCTACACACAAGTACATACCTGCACAAATACACTCACACACTCATGTACATTCACATATGCACAGAAACCTGCACACCAGCACACACACACACACACACACACACACACTGAAAGAAGAAAGGAAAAAGCAATCAATGTGGAGAACCACTGAAGAAACACACGCAAAGTTGACTCTGGCCTCTACCCACGCACTTGCGCCCTCACAGCCCTATGTATTTGTGTACACACAAAGTCCTGTTATCATTTCTCTACACAGTACCTGTTCTCAGCCACCACCACCCCCATTTTTATACCTTTTCCTTTTCCTCTCCTGGGCCCCCAATTTTTAACTGCTTGAACTCCTGTTAGTCCTACAAAGCCCATAGAATTGTGACTTTGGAAACCAGCTTTCCTGTATTATGCGCTCTTTCCTTGGGTGGGATATGGACTGTATTCATCTGGGTCCTGTTCTTGTTTCTTTCGCTGTCTTCTAACCGCGACTCCTAGACAAGAGTAGACATGAGCACCGTAGGGGCAGCATCTAGGTCACCATTTCCACGGAACCTACTGTGGGCTGTGAAAGGCATTGGGTAGATGTAGAAGAGCTGTCTCCCATAGAGGCAAAGGCTTGGGCTCTACAGAGAGAGTGAGGCGAGCCCCTCCTCCCCGGCGGAACCGGGTGTTACAAATGAGCACTTAGAGTGACAAGGGTTTCTAGGTCTTCCTACTGACCTGAGTAGAAGACTCTATAGTGCCCCAAAGTCTCAACCTAAGAACCTGCAGCCTCACAAACTGCCCGAGTTTATTTGGGGAGCAGAATTCGATTTGCATGTCAAAGGAGCCGCTATCTGGTACCTGATGTAAGACTAATTTTATTATTAAATTATCAACACTGATTTACTGAGAAATACGGTACTGCCGGGAGCTATTTTTAACCTCCTGCCTGAGCCGAGACTCGGGCTCCGCAAACAAATCTTTCTTTGAAGGACACTGCATTTGCAAAAGTGAATTAGGTGAACAAATATCCGTCTATTCATGAAGTTTCTTTATTGCGAAATAAATAAATAACGGCCTGAATGCCTTCATTGTCCCCCTGGCGGCGATGGCTTCTGTGGATCCCTGCGGAGATGGGCGTGGCGCAGAGCTGGTGGGAGGCGCCCGGAAGTGCTGCCTGGGACTTCAAAGGCGGACTCCAGTCACCACCCCGCGGGTGTCCCCACCCCAGCACTATCCTCTAGTGGGGACCATCCCCGTCCAGGTCAGAAGGGAAGACAATGGGGAAACTCTGTGGCTCCTGTCTGTGGGATCTTGGCAGGTTCTTAACTTGAGCCTTTCTATCCTCCTATCTCATCCAGAGTTAATCCTGCCTCATGTCTGCGTAGTTGAGAGGATTAAACGAAATACTTAACACATCAAGCAATTGCCACACAATGGTTACTGTCGCAATCCTTGTTGGGACAGGTAAATGTGAAAAAAGGTAAAGATAGAAGCTTTTGTGGCCAGTCCTGTGGTATATGGCAGGAGAATGGACCCTAAAACCAGTTCTAGCCACACTAGGCAAAGCTGTGTGCCCCTAGGCAAGACACAGCCGTCTCTGTTCTTTATATTTCAATTCTACACAACAGTGTAGTTCAATGGTAGAGCACATGTCCAGCATGCCCAAGACCGGAAGTGCCAGTCCCAAACGTGAATGGGAGTAGGAGGTAGTGTAAACTATACATTGGGTCACAGGATTAAACACGTGATTCAATAGCCTCAGGTGTTGGAATATGACTCCCTCTGATCAAGACCATTACTGAATTTGGTGGTATATTCCTGTACCCAGCACTTGGAAGCTGGAGGCAGGAACAGAAGGTTATCCTAGGCTACATAACAAGTCTGAGGCCAGCCTGGAATACATGAAATCCTGTCTCAAAACCCAAACAAACATTAATATAATCCATCATTCCTCTCCTTGATGGTGGTGGTGATGGTGTGTGTGCCACAGGTCAACATCAAACCTCTTTCTCTATTGCTCTCCCCTTTATCTTTTGAGGCAAGTTCTCTCTCACTGAATGGAGCTCAGCAGTTCAGCTAAGCAGACTGCCCAGTGAGCTCTAGGGACCCAATCCAGGGAGCCTATCTTCTCCCTCTCCACCCCTCCTCCAGGGCTGGGGTTGCAGGAGAGTACAGCCATGCTTGTCTTTTGTGTGAGCACTGGGATTCAAACTCACATTTCACCCACTGAGTCGCCTCCCCAGCCCTTCCTTTCTTGATGCCATCTTTAAAACTCCACCCGCACTCAAAACCTGGTGCCAGGGATATGCGACAAATATGGCTTAGCAGTTAAGAGTACTTGCTGCCCAGTCGTAGGGATTGGAGTTCAGATCCAAGCGCTCATGTAACAAGCCCTGTATCCTTCACACACCTATAACCCCAGCTTTGAAGGTAGTGGAGACAGGTTGTGCTATTTTTGTTTATACTCTGGAACATTTGTTTAATGCTGCAAAGATGTGTTTGCTTAAATAAAATTCACCTGTGGTCCGGAGGTTGAGTCAGCAGCTAGCTGACAGGAAGTTGTAGGGAGGAGCCACGTGAAGAAAGGTTTATAAGGAGGGGTGAGGAAAACCAAGAGGACTCGGGAGCCAAGAGGGGGTGAGCTTCTTGCTATTTAGCCTCTCTGGGGAGCAGGATTCAACCCCAACCTTTGAATCTTGAGTTCTTTAGTGGGACAGAGGTTTAGATAAAATCCTTTTGTAGCTTTCAAAGAGTAGGTGCATGGAGGAACAGAATTTCCTCAGGCTGCGGGCCTTGTGACCTACAGAGTTGCAGTTGTTGACTAGGGTAGCTGTAGCTTTAAATAAAAGGACAACAGAAGGGTTGCTGAGTCTTGTTGCCTTTCAGTGTACCCGAGAAAATGCGAGCCTCAAGTTCAGGGAGAGATCTGGTCTAAAGATTGAGGTGGAGGGGGCTGGAGAGATGGCTCAGAGGTTAAGAGCATTGCCTCCTCTTCCAAAGGTCCTGAGTTCAATTCCCAGCAACCACATGGTGGCTCACAACCATCTGTAGTGGGGTCTGGTGCCCTCTTCTGGCCTGCAGACATACACACAGACAGAATATTGTATACATAATAAATAAATAATTTTTTTAAAAAAAAGATTTAGATGGAAAAGATGCCTGATGGCCCTCCTCTGTTTTCTCAAAGTAGGCATAGGCACAGGCACCTGCACACGCAAGTATGTATGCATTCACACAGACATTCACACTCACACAAGTGTGTGTGCACTCACAGACATTCACACTCACACAAGCGTGTGCACCCACAGACATTCGCATGCAGACATAAACAAATTTTAAGAGAAGATCAAAGGGATGTGGTGGACACACAAGGTGCAGGGTATTTGTGTTTGAGTGTTTTTTTTTTTTTTTTTTTTTTTTTTTTTGAAACAGGGTCTGTGTAGCTCAGGATGGCCTTTGTCTAAGAGTTTCTATTGCTATGACAAAATATCATGACCAAAGGCAAGTTGAAAAGGAAAGGGTTTATTTTGCTTATATTCTTCCATTTAACAGTTCATCATCAAAGGCAGGCAGAGCAGAAGCTCAAACAAGGCAGGGACCTGGAAGCAGGAGCCGATGCAGAGGCCATGGAGAGGTGCTGCTTACTGGCTTGCTCTCATGACTTGCTCAGGCTGCTTTCTTATAGAACTCAGGACCACCATTCCACAGCAATCAATAAGAAAATGCCCCATAGGCCTGCCTAAAGCCTGGTCTTTTGAGGCATTTTCTCACTTGAGATTCCCTCCTCCCAGATGACTCTAGCCTGTGTCAAGTTGACATAAAACTGACCAGGAAAACCACTGAACTCCTCCTAAATGGATTACCTTGGCTCTATCTTCTAATTACAGGTGTGCAGCACCAAGTTCAGTTTAGGCAGTGCTGGGGTTTGAACTCAGGACTTCATGCATGCTAGGCAACACTCTACCAAATGAGCCATATCCCCGTCCTAGAAAACAGGTTTTGAATGAAGCCTTGGCTCACCAAAGCAGCTTTCAAACTCCAGAGTACTCTGCCCTTGAACAGGGTGGGTCTTGTGCATGTACATCTTGGAGCTGAGGAGAGAAACAGCAAGCTATCTGAAGCTTTCCAAGATCCATATTGATCCCTGAGAGGGACCAGGTCTTGAATGATGCTTAGCCTGGATGTATGCCCTCTATGTACCTGCTGGAATAGGCTGTGCTGACCCTCTAGTTTTGGGAGCTTTAGTAGGATTAGCAGGTATCCTTCCTATGCATGGCAGAGGCCCCAGGCTGTGTACATCAATTTGAAAACAGTCTTTAAGGGACCTGGGCTGTCAATGGGAGTTTGCATATTCATGTAGTAGAGCCTTAAGACTTAGCTACTGGCTCCAGGCCCAATTACACTGGGCTTTATTAGCCTGGAGTCATCTGGACCACCAACCCCCATCAGGATCTGCAATTTGCATCCACACCTCAGTGTTTACCAGTGAGAGGTAAAGTTTACTACCACCTCATCCTCTCTGGAGCTAAGGCATGAATGGTGAGAAGGGTCCTGGGTTAAGTTCGAACTTGGAAATACAAAACAACCATGGCCGAACAACCGTGGCAACCCCTATACCTGCGTAATGGATGCACTTGGTAGTTTCAATATGAAATCACACACACACACACACCAGACAGACACACACTGGTTCATGTGTTTAAATACTTGGTCTTCAGTTTCTGATGCTGCTTAGAAAGTTGGGGAATCTTTGGGAGGCAAAGCCTTACTAGAAGAAGTCAGTCACTGGAGGTGGGCTGGGAGGTTTAGAGCCTGACCCATGCTCCTGTGGTAGTGCCTTCTCTACCATGACAGACTGATAGAAAGCCCAAGCACTTTCTCCCCTTTGTTGCTTTTTGTTGGGGTTCCATGATGTTCCATCATGGCAACGGGAAAATGGAAAATAGATTCGTTTTAATATCATTTCTGTTTCTGTGATAAAACACCCTGATAAAAAACAACTTAGGAGAGAAAGGGTATATTTCAGTTCACAATTCCAGGTTACAGTCCATCATTGTGGGGAGATCAGGGCAGGAATCTCAAGCAATTAGTCACATCACACACAAGTCAAGAGCAGAGGGAAATGAATACATGCATGCTCACTTACTTGCTTGTTTGCTTACACTCAGCTCAATTTCTCCTCTCTTAGAAAGACCTCCTGCCTAGGGAATGTGCCACCCACAGTGGACTGGGTATCCCCACATCAATTACTTTTGTAACATGAAGGGGGGCCTGCTTGTTTGTTGTGGTTTTTCTGTCCCGCCCAGTACCCCACAACTGTTTAGCCCCAAAGAAAATCACACATAGATCTCTATAAGTTATAAAGCTGATTGGCCCATTAGCTCTAGCCTCTCACTGGCTAACTCTCACATCTTGATTAACCCATTTTTCTGATCTTTGTTAGCCATGTGGCTCAGTACCTTTTTTCAGTGGGGCAGATCACATCCTGCTGCTTCGGTGATCTAGGCAGGAGTCGGAGGAATCAACTTCCTCCTTCCCAGAATTCTCCTGTTCTCATTACATTACTTCTACTTCCTGTCTTGTTTTCCCGCCTATATTTCCTGCCTGGCCAATCAGTGTTTATTTGTAATATGATTGACAAAATACAGACAATTCTCCCGCACCATACTTTAGTTAAATTAAGGTAATCCCTATAGACATACCAACTGGATGTAGGCAATCCTTTGTTGGGACTCTTCCTAAGTGATTCTAGGATGTGTCACAGTGACAGTTAAAGCTATCACACTGTTTTTAACTCACAGGACAACTAAAAGGATTGCAGTAGTGTCAGGAAATGTTGTTGGTAGCTCCAACACAGAAACATGCTAACACTGAAACCCATTCTTGTCTCACTCCAATGGCCTTGGTTTGATAATTTCTGAAAGATTTTGGCTCATCAGAAGACAACACAATGTCTGGCCATCATTGAGAATACCTACCATCTTGCATCTCAGATCCTTATTCTGTACCGTCTACTGTGTTCTTGCACTTCAAGAATCCTCCTAGGCACCCACACAGAGGAGCACAGCCACATCTTACAGAAAGCGAGGCTCAGCAAAGTGCAGGCATCTGCTCAAGTATTGCAGAGGTAGTTTGTAGTAAACCTCGCTTGGAACCCTAGTCCACAGACCATAATCAGGGCTTACCAAACATAAACTGCTTAGAATACTTATGTCCTTCTGTATACTGTGAATACATATATCTTCCATTGGTTAAATAAAGAACCTGCTTTGGCTTATGGCAAGATAGAATATAGCTAAGCAGGAAATCCAAGCAAAGATAGAGAAAGAAGGCAGGGTCTATAGAGATGCCAGCAAGTTGCCCATGGAACAGGATGCCAGTATATAAGGTAATGCCACGGCCATGTGGCGATATACAGACTATTAGAAATGGGTTAATTTACAAGTGAGAGCTAGGCAGTAATAACCAAAACCATCGGCCAAGCCATTAATATTAACCTTTTAGTGACTGATTATTCTATAAGTGGTTGCAGGGACCGGTAGAAAAGAAACATGCCCTGGCGAGACAGCAAAAGCCTCTGGCTGCGTTAGATGGAGCAGCAAGTAACTTCTGTGTGAGCTTGTGCATCTGTGAGCATGTGTGTGTGGTGCATCTGTGAGCATGTCGGGGGAGGGAGCAGGGAACAATCATGGATGTCATTTTTCAGGAACCTCCACCTTGTTCTTTGAGACAGGGTCTCTCACTGGCCTGGGACTTGCCGCCTAGTCTAGGCTGGCTTGACTGTGAGCTCAAGGGATCCACCCCTCAGCCTCCCAAGAGCTGGGGCTACACACGTGGCTTCTCAGACTCAAACTCAGGTCCTCACACTTGCAAAGCAAGCGCATTATTGACCAAGCCATTTCTCCAGCCCCCAAAGTGATTCTTTTTCAAAACAAATGTCTAGGTGCCAGATGCTATGGAACACAAAACACTCCCTTTCTATAATGTTCCTGTACATTAGGCGGCATTTTCTAGAACGAAAAACTGTGATTGGCAAGATAGCTCAGGAAATAAAGGTGCTCGCCATGCAAACCTTCTGGCCTGCAATTTATCCCTGGAGCCATATAAAAGTGGAAGACAAAAGCCAGCAAGACGGCTCAGTGGGTGAAGGTCCTTGTCACTGATAACCTGAGTTTATACTTGTCAGAGGAGAGAACTGAGTCCCACGATGTTGTCCTTTGACCTCCCCACGCCTGCCATGGGAAGCCCCTTCAGATACACAGACACACATGTACATGCACAGTAAATAGACACAATGTGATTTTAAAAAATTGAAATAAGAGGAGAGAGGCAAGCCCATAACGTCTTCTGACCCCCACACGTGCGCCTGACACATCCGTCCACACGTAACAACAGTGAATTAAATGTTTAAGGCAGCTGCCCAGAGATTAGATGATAGTATCAAATGGCCTGTAGTTGGGAGGAGGGGGGAGGGGGAGGGGAGGGAGCTGGGTGACAAGAAGTGTGTGTCTTTTGAGGTCAGATACACCCAGGTTTCAATCTCTGGGAGTTCCTTTGTTGGGTGACCTAGGGCCTATAGCAAGACCTCTCTCCTGCTTTAGCTTGTAAGACATTTCACTCACAGAGTCTCTGGCTTCTCAGTTTACTTCATTGTTGAGATTAAGCTAGTTAACATAGATAAAAGGATTGTCTCACTAAAAATCCAAAAGGTTTAAAAAGCTTCCCCCCCCCCCCCCCCCCCCCCCCCCCCGGCTCTCTACCTTCTGACCTGGTTGCTTTCAAAGGGCCAGGCTATTTTGGGACACTCCACTGCTGTCCACTGCTCAGTTCGGTTGCTGATGTCCCAGAACTGTGATGCCTGCTGGCCTCCAGCTGCCAGACATCGGGGTAGACCCCTCTATTCTTTCTTGCTTACCCCCTAGCCCCAAGTCCAATGTGGGGTAGGGGAATGCATCAGTTTCAGTCCTGGACATGGGGACTGCAGGACAAGAAGAGAGGGAGGGAAGGGGCCATTCTCCAGACCCCAGGCCTGGGGACCTGGGCCACTCATCCAGGAGCTAGGCAGAAGCTAACTGAGCTCGCCTGCTTTACATCCATGGACCAGTAGCCTTGCAAGCATCACTTCCACCTGGAGGAAGGGACTTACTTTGCCAAGCCCAACAAAGTCCCATTTGGACAAGCAGACGCACACAAAGAAGCAGAACTTGGGCAGGAGAGATGGCTCAGGGAGGTTCAATGCTGTCTTGTGAGCACCTGGGGCAGAGTTTAATCCCTAGGACCCACATTTTAAAAAAGACAGGTGCTGTAGTGCATGCTCGTAATCCAGTCACTGGGACACACATGGCATGCACACACGTACA
Source organism: Chionomys nivalis (assembly GCF_950005125.1). Lineage (NCBI taxonomy): Eukaryota > Metazoa > Chordata > Mammalia > Rodentia > Cricetidae > Chionomys > Chionomys nivalis. Next base: position 98,993,979 of record NC_080090.1, read on the forward strand.
TACACACATGCGTACACTTACACAAAAAAGAAACACGGCTCTAGCTGGGTGCGATGGCATAACCTGTAACCCCAGCAATAAGAAGAATGAGCAGGTTAATGCTGGTCTGTGGGTTCAAGGGCAGCCTGAAATACAGAGAGCCCTTGTCTCGTAAGTGGAATAAAGGCAAAACAAAGCCTGTGGGTGACAAGTATATCCACCTACATGTATGTATTCTCTCTCTCTCTCTCTCTCTCTCTCACACACACACACACACACACACACACCACATATGTGTACACGCACACAAATTTAAAAAGCAAACTTGCTGTAGCTGGATGGGGGTGGGCAAAAAGCAGCTAATAAGTTGTGTGCAAATCCACTCTGATGTGTGTTGGAAAGTTCTAGAAGAATGCAAACCACTGTGCTATTACTGAAATTATCTCTGGGGGGAGAAATCAAAGAAAAGGAAGAGGATTTTTTTTTCACTTTCGTTTATATTTATCTATATGGTTTACATCTTTTTAGAAGTATGTATTATGCCAACAGTTTTCAAAAGATGTTTTCCATTTGGAGAAAATAAAAGCTTCGTGACAGCCAAAGTGACGAGTGAGGGACCTACTAGAAATGCAGTAATCTTCCCAGGAGCCCAGACACAGGAGGTGGCCCTAGACAAGAGAGCCGAACAGCCAGGGGGCTCAGTGTGACAGTAGCCATGCTTTCATTTGGACTAGAAGGTTCTGGCGATCCCTAGAGGCACAGTTAGGACCTCGTGGGCTATGATGATGCCTTCCAACAAGGCGGGAGGTAGCCAGGGCCAATCTTCTCAGAATGCCCACCCCTTGGTCCCTCTGGGAAGTCACACCCAGAATCAGGTACACCTGTCATCCCAGGATTCAGGAGGCTGAGGCAGGGTGGTCCCAAGTCTCATGACAGCCAAGACTACAGAGCAAGACCCTGTCCTCAAAATAAAAGCTGTGTATAGTGGTGCACACTTGTAATCACAGAACTTGGGGGATTTATGAGGTCAAGGTCATCCTTCTCTATAAAGCAAGTCCCTGTCCAGACTGGGCCATGTGAGATCTTGTTTCCAAATAAGTAAATAAATTAATTTAATTTAATAAAAATAAAGGCATAAGGATATAGCTCACTTAGAAGTTTATTTGGTTTTTTGGTTATTGTTGCTTGGTTTTGAGGATTTGTTTTTGTGTGCCACCAAGCATGAAGCCCTAGTTTATATTCCCTGCACCTCATAAACTGAGTATAGTATAATCCGAGCACTTGGAAGGTAGAGGCAGGAGAATCAAGAATTCAAGGTCACTGAAGGCTACACAGTAAAGTCAAGGCCAGTCTGTCTTACATAAGGTCCGGTCTTAAATAAAATAAATAAATATGAAAATTTACATACCCACACAGAAATCCTTCTAAGATTTGTCTCCTTTGCATGATGGACAATGAGGGCTGATGAGAAGCCAAGGACAGTGGCACTGTGTTTTGATCCTACTGCATGTACTGGCTTTTTGGGAGCCTAGCCTGTTTGGATGCTCACCTTCCTAGACCTGGATGGAGGGGGGAGGACCTTGGACTTCCCACAGGGCAGGGAACCCTGACTGCTCTTTGGACTGGAGAGGGAGGGGGAAAGGAGTGGGGGAGGGGGAGAGGAGTGGGAGGAGGGAGAGAGAAATGGGAGGCGGGGAGGAGGCAGAAATTTTTTCAATAATAATAGAAAAGAGAGAGAAAAGAAAAAAAAGATTTGCCTCCTTTGGCTCCTTCTGAGTGCTTTCATCAATCCAGCCACCACTCAGCCACTCCTACCCCATCAATACATGCAAGCACTCATCCATCCTTCCATCTACCCATCATTTGTCCACCTTCCCCTCCGTCCATCCATGAATCCATCTACCCAGCCACCCAACTGTCTATCCACCCATCTGCTCACCCACTGTTCATCCACCATGAGTGGATACTCAAGGGTTTATGGGGCATTCACTGGTGCCAGGCACCACTGTAAGTCCGAGGGACAGAGGTCATTCTATGGTCATTCCATTTCTAGGGACACAGGGTCTTACCTTGTGAACCTTGTAGTCCTCAGAGAACTCAGACAGCCCAACAAGTAATCATAGCACTGTAATAAGCATTATGACAGCCAAGTTTCAGAGTTCTCTGGGCCCAAGGGTAAGGCAGAAAGAATCCCTGTGCAGCAATCAGGAGACAGAACCTGGAAATGTTATGCAAGCTAAGCCTTCGTGAAATAGGAGCTGGTCCAGAGAAAAGGGTTCCAAGTAGAGGAAGCAGGATACTTGCTATTCAGAATAGCACGGGGGAGGGGGGGCTAAAAACAAACTGATTACCATGGAATAATCCTTTTGTACACTGTGAAGATGTTTTGCTCTCATTGGCTTAATAAAGAGCCATTTGGCCAATGGCTAGGCAAAGAGAGGTTAGGCAGGGGGGTCAGACTAAGAGGATGCTGGGAAGAAGGAAGGTGGAGTCACGAGGAGACACAAAGGAAGCAAGAGATGAACATGCCCTGCTGAAAATCGGTACCACCACATGGTAGAGCGTAGATAAGAAACATGGTTTAATTTAAGTTGAAAGAGCTGTTAGTAACAAGCCTAAGCTATCAATTAATGAAAAGTCTCCGTGTCCGTTATTGGGGACTCAGTGGCCCTGACGAGGAACTCTGCCTACAACTGATGACAATGATTAGGAGAGAGCCAGCACCTACCTCCCGGATCCCCTGAGATTCTTGACCTTGACTTACCTGCACAGTGCATTTGTAGAAATATGCCCTCATTGTGCCTTGTTTGCTTGGGTTTGGGTTTGTGTGTGATCATGTATGTGCCCGTGCATGGGCTTAGGGGAGGTCAAAGATCAACCCTTCAGTGGTACCCTTCTTTAGGAGCTGTTCACCTTCTTTTGTTTTTGAAATAGGCACTCTCCCTGGGCTAGAACTTGCCAAATAAACTGGGCAGGTTCTCCACCAAACCCCACGGATATACCTGTTCGTGCTGGGATTGCAAGCACACAGCACCACACCCAGCTCCAGGTCTGGGGACATGAGCTCAGGTCCTCAAGCTTGCATAGGAAGCACTTTACCAAGTGAGCAAGCTCCTTCTCTACATTCCCATAGGACTCAGGCTCTGACACCACATGCACTTTGGTAACAACCCTTGCTCTTGCCTCCCTGTGCCTCAGTGTCCTCGGCTGTGAAGTGGGGCTGACATCAGTACCTCCTAGTGGGGCTTTGAGACCACAGCTGTACCCAGTTAGAATTCCTAACGTACTGTATGGGGTGGGTGTCAGGCTGTGCAGTTGAAGGTGTTAGCACTAGATGATAGACTCGTGGTCTAGTGACACTCTTCAAAACTAGTGTGGTAAAGTTTGTTCTGAAATCTGTTACGCAGACTGCTTGCTGCGCTGCTGCTGTGGTCCTCCGTCTTTTGTGAAATGCTCCCCCTCCTTGAAAGAAATCCAAACCCAGGAGTCACAGGAGGCCCCAGCATGACGGGGCCGTGGTAACTCTCAGCTGCTAGATGTGTTCTCCAGCACTCAGAGAGGCTCTGAGTGCGACCCTCCCTGCTCAGACCTGCATGGTCCTGAGTCACTTCCAACCACAACTGCGAAGTCAAGTGTAAGAGGGAAGCATGGGAACTCTTAGCGTTCCGTTTTGTTTTGAGACAACACTTCACTGTGCGTGATGGTTAGGATGGATTGCCGGCGGTAGGACCAGAATCACCTGGGAAGTGGGCTTATGAGAATGCCTCTTGGGTTATCTTGATTAAGTTAGCTGGTGTGGGAGGATCCATAGTAATTTAGAGGAACCATTCACTGAGTGAAGGATCCTGAACTGTACAAGATGCAAAGAAAGAGCTGGGCAGTGGTATACACGTACCCATTGCTCTCTGCTTCTTGACTCTCTTAGTTAGAATTCTCTTTTGCTGTGAAGAGACACCATGACCATAGCAACCTGTATAAAGATAACATTAAAACTGAGGGGGCTTCCAGTTTCAGAGTTCAGCCCATTATCATCATGACAGGGAACATTGCAAGCAGAGACTGCACTTTTGTTTCCTGGCCACCCAGACCAGAATAATCACACAGAAACTATATTAATTGCAACACTGTTTGGCCAATGGCTCAGATGTATTCCTATTAGCCCATTTCTATTAATCTATGTATTACCATGAGTCTGAGGCTTACCAGTAACATTCTGGCATCTTTCTCCTTCTGGGACTGCATGGCATGTCTCTGACTCCACCTACTCTTTCTCTATCTAACTCTGTTCAGATTTCCTTTCTGGCTTTACTCTCCCAAGTCACTGGCCGAAAGAGCTTTATTCATTAATCAATAAAAGTAACACATATACAGAAAGACTTCCCACATCACAAATGGTGCTGTGTCCCTCCCATAAAGTGCTAGGATTACAGGTATGCACTTGGAAGAAACTTTCACTTTATTTATTTATGTCAGAGAGAGAGAGAGAGAGAGAGAGAGAGAGAGAGAGAGAACGCAATGCATACCTGTCACCCCAAGACAGAAGGATCAGAATTTCAAGGTCATTCTCAGTGATTGGGAGTTCAAGGCCAGTCTGGCTGTCAGAGAGGAAGAAATCCTGACACATGCCTATTATCTCATCAGGAAGGCTGTTGAGGCAGGGGGATCTCAAGTTTAAGGCCAGTCTGGGCTATATTAAAAAAAAAAAAAAACCTGAGCAAGATACATTGACATGTGTTTATGAAAATGTCATAATGAGACACATTACTTTGCATGCTAAATAAATTAATGAAATTAATTTTTCGTTGAATGAAAAGAGAGACAAACAAATTACTAATATTAATACCTAAAACAGGACCAGAGCTCTGCCTGCCAAGAATTAAAGGGCACAGGCTTATCTCTGACTCATAGGGAACACACTTTCATGCCTAACATTGAGAAAATAACAAATTAACCCTCTTTTATTTTTGTTCCAACGAAAAGGAGATCTGCTTCCAAACCTGATTAGCCTGCTAGGCTATGGATACTGATCTGACTATGAGTCCCCCCGATGAATATAAATACAAAAGCTGGAAAAAATTTAAAGTATAGACTGATGATAGTATACATAAATTATTCATATATCAAATATATATGTTGATTCGAGAGTTCCAAAAAGAAAAAAGAAGTTTAACCAATAGGAATGCATGATCAGGGGCTTTTAAAGGGACCAGTCCCTGCAGTGTGGCCTCTGCAGTGTTATCATCGGTAGGTGCAGGTCAGGGGCCGGGGGGGGGGGGGGGGGGGCTGGGTTTTGTCTTGGAATCTGGTAAGAGTTAGCTGCTCCAAGATAGGAAAGAACCGGAGCAGAAGGCACAGCCTCCAGAATCTTCCGGGCCAGGTGCGGCTCTCCTGAACTCAGGCAATCCTGAAGATGAAAACTCCCACTGACAAAGAGTCTCAGAACAGAGAAGAGCCTTCCTGCCAGGCAGAGACAGGCAGTACCACTTCAGCTAAGCTCTGGCACCTGCAGGACACTCCCTCCTCACTGCCACCGAGGGAGAAGAGAAGAGTTGTTGTGACAGGTTGCTGATGGGGACACGCTGTTCCAAACAGAGCGTTTGCTAGGCCATCAGCAAGGCCCCAAGGCCAGCATGCTTGGCCCAATCCCAAGACATGGTGCTTGGAGGAGTCCGAATCTGGGGGTCCCTGGAGGAGGAAGTCTGGAGAAGAAGGCACCTGTGGGTCTTCTTGTCTGACTCACTTACATCTGAAGCCTGGGGAGTGGGAGGTAGACATTCCCACTCTATACACAAAGGACAATAGCCTGGAGACCTAAGTTTGAATCCCAACTACACTTCTTTATGTGTGCAAATGAGTGTGCAAATGAACTTTTATGCTTGGATATGTGGGTACACGGGTGCACATACGCATTGTACGTGTGTGTGTGTGGAGGCTAGAGATGAGCCTTGGATGTCATTTCTCAGGCTTTTTATAAGACAAGGTCTCTCACTGGCCTGAAGCTCATCACATAGGCTGAGTGAACTGGCCAGTGAGTCCCAGGAATCCTCTCCCCAGCACTGCGATGTCGGAGTGCCTCACCATGCTGGGTTTATCTTACCCAGATTCCAGGGATTGAACTCAGATCCTCTTGCTTGCACAGCAAGCAATTTACCAAGTGATCTAGCTCCTCAGTTCTAAGATACAACTGGGGACTTTGGACAGGTCGTAAATTTCTCCAGGTTTTAAGCAGACAAAAGAGTCCCTTGTGTGTTTATTGTCCGCGACTGTTCGATACTCCTAGCACGGGAATACAACTAGGAAAGAAGTTGGGACCGTGCTTGATAAATTGCAAGGATGAGTGTTTGAGGTGAAGGGCTTCTTGTATCCCATAAACACCCCAAATCTGATGGCTTAATAAAGGTGGCTAGAATGGAGACCTGGTCTCCCATCCAAGCCTGTCCCCTTCTCGGTTCCCACCAACAAGGCCCTTAGCTGGCCACAAGCCAGCCTGAGACCTGGGAGTGGCAGACACCAGGACTGCTGGCCAGCTTCTGTTAACTGAACCTCTCAAAGCTCCCTCATCAATCCATCATCCTCTTAGCAGCTGACACCTCTGGCAGAGCCTCCCGGCAGCCCCAGTATTAGAATTACAAGAAGCCCAGTTCCGAGGGGGAATACAGATGGAGGAATCTCGGCTTCAAATTTGTCCAAGTATTGTAAATAGTGGGACCCGGGAAAGGCATCTCCCCTGCCCTTCTGACAAAGGGGAAGGGGAGGCGAGTTTGTTAAAGTACAAATTGCTTCTTACTGCAGAGACTAAAGCTGGATTGGGGCACCTCCTTAGCAATTCCTCCCAGCTCTCAGAAAAGCCACCGCTGCATGTCAATTTTAATTTTTGAAATTTAAACCGAGGGCTTTGTGTCTAAGCTCCATCTCATCAGAGGAAGGGGAGGAATAAGTCAAAAAGGATTAGGGGTCCGATGGGGATTGCAGATCCATAGCAATTAGACTTCATTTGGGTTGCAGACATTGGGTTTTAATCGCATTTCAGGATGATACAATCAGCAAGGCATCCAAAAGTGATACCCATCCTGTAACCATAGACTGTTCCTGGGTACAGGTGGCCTCGGCTAGGTTTGGGATCCACCATCAGAGTGGGTAGCATGGCCTGTGGTGGGAAGTTAGGGTTCTGTTTGTGTATGGAACTGGGAAATGATAGTTTGATAGTATTTCTCTTTCCCTTTGTACACTTTATTCTTGGACTCAATGCAGGCATAATCATTGCTTATATTCAACCGAATGACTAGAAAACATTATTCAAATAAAACGAGAGCACAGAGGAATGGTGGCAGCCACGGGATTCGAGGCAGGGGGTATAATTGTCTTGTAAAGGGAAAAGCAGCCTTCATTGCCTTCCTGAACAATGCAATGTGAGGGTAGACTGCAACCAAGAATGTCTCACACACTGCATTGGCATGAATGCAGGCCAGTGTGCAGCATGCATTGAATGAGAACAATTATATCTACATTAGCAGTTTTCAAGTGTTCAGCTTTGCCTAGATACACACACTCCAGGATTACCTATGTGTAGACAGGCGAGTGTGCACACACACACACTCATTTACAGACCTCTTTAAACATCTGGGGCATGTGTGTGAGTGTGTGTTTGTGTGTGTGTGCCACAGTCAAAATGTGCACATCAGAGGACAGTCTGTGAGAGTTGCTTCTTTTCTTCTGCCCTGTGGGCTCTGGGCATTGAACTCAGATACTTTGGCTTGGTGGTAAGTGCCTTAACCTGCTGAGCCCACAAACACATCTCCTTCCAAACAATCAAAAGGGGCTCAGTACAGCAGGCAGTGTGATGGCGCATACCTATCATGCTAGCTCTCAGAAAGCTGAGACAGGAGGATGGTCAATCCCAGACCAGCCTGAGCTAAACGTTGAGAATCCGTCTCATTATTTTTTCCACTTAAAGTTGGAGAATTAAAAGAGCTCAGTAAGTGATAGCAGGCAGCTGCTGGCTGTTTACGACATCGCAATAAAAATAAAACAAAAAGGAGAGAAAGAAAGAAATGCCCAAACCGTGTGGAATGTTTTCATGACATAGGTGTACAGATACCGACAGGAAGAGAGACAGAGTTAATAGTCCCCCAGCTGTTGAGTCACTTCTTTCAGGGAGAAATGACCCCCAAAAGCATCTGCCCCTCCTGGAGGGGCTGACATCTCCCTTATACATTGTTCCTGTTAAACTCAGAGAGCTGAAAGACCGACAGAATAGAGTACTGACTCTTCTGAGAGCAAGGACCTAGCTGGAATGTGAACAGAGACACCGCAAGTGTGCTGTTGGTCTTTCAGGGAGTGAGAACTTTCAGTCCAGGGATGCTTCTTCCTGTCCTTATCTCTTAGAGCCCCCAGAATTCAAAGGGTTCCGCACTGGCAAGTGTCTCATAATTGTCTTCCACTTCGCAGGGACCCTCCCTTCTGACCTCCTCTACCAGATCCACGGAGAGCTAGTTGCCCAAACTGTACACCATCACCTCTCATCCTTGCACCCCCTCAACTCAGGGCTGCATTGAAAATGGCAGGATGCTGTTCTGATCCCCGCCCCCACCCCCACACACACACCTTTCAGCCAACCCCAGGTTGCAGGGGGCAGTGCACTGCTGGAGACTGGGCATTGGCCAGGTTGTAAGGTCGGGGCGATTTCTGGAGTCCAGGTCACGGAGCTGTATTAACAAAAAGAACAGGAGCCGGTGGTCTAAAAACATAATTTAATGCATGGCAGAGGAGGTCAGAGGAGAGTATGTGGCAGGTGACTATTCTGTTTGTTGGAATTCAGCTAAGGATGGGTTTTTGGCTGATGGACAGGAAAGTCTGCAGAGGCATTTTGGGTCACAAAAAGGGAGGTCCCAGGGAGGTCACCTGGGTCTTATCTTCCTGGTGAGGCCTGCAGTCCTTGACCTGACTACACTGGGAGGGAGAGGTGAGCCGGGAAACCTCAGGCTCCTTAGGACTGCCTGCCGACCCAATCAGCTTTCCCAAGTCTGGGCTGCCCCACAACCAAGCCCCTCCAGAGCTGGGATTCTTCCCCAGCTCTCCACTTAAAAGTGTTCCCTCTCCCTCCCCAGGATGGGCACTGGGACCAGGGACACAGCCTCCCCACAGCGTGGTGAATCAGACACACTGAGACCTGAGGCAGGGTAAATAGGACAGCAGGGATGTGTCTTTTCCAACGAAGATGTCAGGAAGTGTCATGAAGCCGCAGAGTGACATTCACCAAAGAGCCACGAGAACCCTGTGGGGATGGGGCGGCATGAAGCCACCCGGTCTCGCGGTCTCGCGCTCTCTGCACCCCTAATCCGGATACAGGAGAAAGCCCGAGAATGTGCTGTACTTGTTGTTGTTGCCTCCGTGAGCCTTCCCGCCGTCCAACTTCACGTAGACTTCATCGCCTGAATCCAGGTGCAATACCACACTGTTGCTGGCATAGTCGTAATTCTGGTCTGCATCTTGGGCTATGGCGCTGGCACGCACCTGCGGAGCGAACCGAGGAGTAGGTGAACCCTCGCACCTCTTCCCGAGTAAACGCCTGGCCTCCCTCGCCCATCCCCTTGCAGGCTCTCTGCCTGCTACTGCACCCCCTCCTCAGCTCCAAGTTCTCTCTGCAATAGAGTCAAGGAAAGAGGAGAGGACTTCCGAGACACTGACCCAGTGTGTAAAGGAGGTTCTAGTGGTTAAGGCCACGATGAAGAAACCTAGAGGGAAAAGGGTGACCCACGTGCAACCACAGAGCCACAGAGCGAAAGAAAACTGCGTTGTTTTAAAAGCCCTGCTACTTCAGACCAGGACTCAAGCTATGGGGGACCTAGGACCTAGTTTAGGTGTCAGGAGCACTGCGTACCCGGGGTCCAACTTCAGGCGTGCGGCAGCGGCATTTGGGCAAGCATAAAGGAGTGCGCAGGGAAGCGGGATGGGATGCTGTGGTCCAGCGCCCACTCCATCCCAGAGTTTGCTGGGGCGCCGGAGGGTGAGTGGCAGGGTAAAAGATAGTTCCCGGCGATTCCGGGAGCCTGTTACGGTCTGCAGAATCTGTTGGACCCGGTAAAGTAGGGAGGGGTATGTGGGAGAAAGTCACTGACCTGCCCGTTTTTGCAGAGATCCGCCCACATGCTGGTTCCGTCGCCGCCACGCATGAGGATGTGGTAAGTGAAGAAGTAGATGCCTCGTACCTGGCAGCTGAACTTGCCGGTGGTGGGGTCGTAGTGATTGCCAAGGTTGGTGACCACGTCGTCGAACTTGAGCACCTCGTAGCCTTCATGGGGACTCTTGAGTCCCACATAGAAGGCGATCTTGGGACCGCTAAAGGCAGCGCTCAGCGCACTGGTCACTTCGCCCTCCGTGTCGCCACCGCCCCCGGTTCCGCCACCCACCACTCCAACGCCACCAGCCGCGCTGGTTGTCAACTGCAGTCCTGGTAGCCCTGGCCTCCCCGAGTCTCCCTTCTCCCCTGGGGGACCCCTGGGCCCAGGCGGCCCCGGTTCTCCAGGGGGACCCCGAGGCCCCGGCTTGCCTGGTCTCCCTGGATCACCCTTTGGTCCCTGGATAAAGGGAGGCGGGGGGTTGGCGCTGAGGTCCTGCATAACTTCCAAGGCAGCAGTGCTGGGTCCTGGCGGTGGAGCCTTGGCGCCCGCGGGTCCCCCTGCGGGAGCGACGCTGTACGGGTCACAAATCATGCGGCAGGTGCCCAGCATCTCGTAGTGAGCAGCGCCGGGGGGAGCCGCCTGCAGCAGCAGGGGAACCGCGATCAGCAGCCCCAGTGCCATGGCCAGGAGCACGCCGACGGCCGCCAAGCAGGCGCGCCGCCGCCGCTGCCACAGCCGGGAGGCGACCGCCACCAGCTCCTCCTTGCCGCCCGGGGAGGTAATGGTGGAGCGGCGCGGGTGGCCCCGCTCTACGCGCTCGGACGCCAACTCCGCAGGTCCCCGCCGCGTCTCCGACGTGGAGACCCCTGTCCTGGCCACCCAACTATTTCAACGGGAGGTATCCGGACCTGGGATCCGGTAGTCACGGCTCTGGAACTGATCTGGAGAGTCGAAGAGCCCGACACGCATGGCGAGGGGCGCACAGGACGAGCCCGGCGCCCCGGAGGGTTTCAGGTAGAGGCGGCTGGGAAATGCTGGGTCTGGTGAGGCTTTCGCAGCGGCGCTGATTCCTGCTCTGCTGGGATTGGCGGGGCTTGGCAGGGTTCAGTGGGACTCTGGAACAGCTCTGCCGCACGCTCTTCTCCGCTCTCCCGCTGCTCGCAGGCTCCCGGGTGGAGGGGGGGACCCAGCTACCCTGACGTAAGGAGATCAGGACGGAGCGGCGGAGGCGGCGAGGCAGCGGCGTGCGCTGCCATCACTCGGGAGACGGCGCCCTCCTGTCATCAGTTCCCATCCCGCAGCGTCCTCCGGAGATATGCCTGCTGGCGGCGCCCAGGAGCCACAAGTGGGAGCAGCGGGCCGCAGCCCCCCGCTGGGGCACCATAGACACACCCACCCTCGGACACACGCACCTCCCACAGACCACTTCGCACTAGCACCCACGCGCGCAGCCAGTGGGTGCACACAGCACCGCACACACACGGCCACAATGGTGCTCAGAAACGTGGTACCTGCCTGCAAGGTTCTGGTGGGGTTACCAAATCCATCCTCTTGTCTGTATGGGTCCAGACCTCAACCCAAGTCCAGGACAGCCTGGGCCTCCAGCTCTGCGGGAAGGACCGACCCTGTAGAAGCCTTGGAAGTGACTAGAACTAAACCAGTGTTGCTCCTGGGTAATCTTCCATTAATCTAGGGCTTCAAATTGTGAAATAGGTTTCTCCAGAGAACCCCCCACTAACTTTTAAAAGGATTCCTATATCTTTATTGTGTGGATAAATATATATCAGAGGATAACCCGCGGGATTAGTTCTCTCTGTTCACAATGTGGGCTGGTCCAGGGATCAGACTCTGGTGCTCCGGCTTAGCAACAAGTGCTCTTAGAAGCTGAGCTATCCTGGCTGGCAGGAAGGACTTTAGAACGTCCAAAACACCCAGGACAGCGCATTCGCGCTGTAGATGCTTTCCTCCCCAGGCCAGGCGCTATTGCTTGCCTCCCGCAGAAAATCTACCTGAAAACATGTTGCAGTCTGGTTTTTCCACTTTCTCTTAGCTATTTTACTGGGTATTGGGGCTTCACCTTCTACAGAAAGTAACAACTCCCAGTAAAGGAACGAGGGGACTCGAGGCACACCTTGGTTTTGCTCAGAAGGGAAGACTGATTCGTCTTATATTTCAAGTTAGCCCTTGAAAGTGAAATTCGAACATGTTTAGTAACATGATGGACAACTTTGAAAATAAAAAGGGGAACTAAATGGGAACAGAGAACAAAATAATAACTAAAGTAGGGCCTTTGGGGAGACAGAATCTCAGTTGTGGTGTTAAACTGGGGTTTCTAAAAGACAGGCTTCTCTTCCTTCTCCTACTTCCTTGCACTGCCCCCTTCCTCCTCATTCTTTTGTTGTTACTCATTTTCTTCTTTAAACTTGATTTCTTTTGTAAAACAACACACAAAGTATTAGATGTCATTGCTACATTTTCAAACAACGTGTGCTTTAATAAATGGTCCTCCCTTACCTTCACTATGAACATGGAGGGAGCCCCACTCCAGGAAGGTGTGTGAGTTCATCTCCTAGAACACCCAGCTCCCTCTTCCTGCGTCCAAGTGCATTTGTGCTTTTCCTTTGAGCCTAACTCTTTAAGCAGCTGGACACACATTAAAGGAGAATGACCTATTCCCTCAATTGCAGCAAGATGGATAAAAGGGGAAAGGACCCCTCCTGTGTGCAGGGAAGATCTCTACATCAGAGGGGGGAAGCCCCTCGTCTGGCTAGGCTGTAGCCCTAGCTTCTATCCATGGCCAGGACAGATGCATGATCCCACACCTCCTGTGTCTAGCTTTCTAAACCCCCAGAACAGGTCCAGTTTCTGGGGGCTAATGTTCTAAAGAGAACGAATGTTTATCAGAGGCTCTTGGGGTTCACTTAACCCATTTTGTCTCTCTGGTCACTTGTGCTCCCCACCTCAGGCTGCTGCTGCTTGTTCCATCATGAAATAGGTCTCAGTGGTATTCCTGCAAAGGACTTCTGGGCTTAGTCTGGACCAGTCTTACCTGGAACAGAGATACCTACCACACTTTAGTTGCTTTGTGGGTGCTCTTTCCTTCACTCGCAGACACAGTCCTGTGTATTTATGGTCATTCTCCTCTAATACAGATGGGAAAATAAAGACTTTGAAGGTACAGGGAGCTTGCTCAGGGTCCACCCATGTGGCAGAACCTGGCTCAATGTGATGCTGGAACATAATCTTCGATGGCTTTCAGATCTTTCCCCTCTCTGCCCAGAGTGACCCTAGAACAGGAAATTCTGGGAAGCGCCTGTTGGGTTCCAGTACTGTTCCTGCAACCTGTGTGACCTTGAGCAACGTGTTCCTCTTCTCTGAGCCTCCGCCTCCAGGGGCACAGAATAGGAACGGAGCTCCTGGGAAGATGAAGTGAGTGCACTGGTGCACAGGCTAGAGGAAGGCCTGCCGCCTTCACCACCTGCTGGCACTCCCCCCTCTGCCCCTGTGGGTGTGACAACTGGGGTGGTAGCTGTGGGTACCAAGCAGGGTGGTCAAGATGGGCTTACGATTAATGAAAAAGATCCAAACATCATCACACTGTAACCTCTTCCCAAGCAGAGAATGTGGGCTGCGTGGCTTTCCCCACCCCCTTAGCTCCCTGCCACAAACCACACACCAAGCTGTTTTTCCTGGTCTCCGCTTTCCTAGGAACCCCATTGATTTGCAGGGGGTGCAGGCTTCCTCCACTGAGTGTCCACTAGGTGGCGAGTTGAGCAGCAGCAGAGCTAGCAAGTGACTGGTCCTTGGTCCTCCATCCCTGCCCCGAAACAGGGCCTCCTGGCAGTGTGGGACAGTAGTGTCTGGAGGGCTCTTTGTCACCAGGAATTCTGCTTCTCCTAAGGGGTCTGTGTCATCCTCAGTGAGTGTCTTCTCACGAATATTAAGTATGAGCTTCATTAAAATATAAGTCACAATTTTAAATTGCAAGCCCTAGTTTGGACTCAAATCCAGAGTCTGGGATTGCAACTCAGCTGGTGGAGTGCTTGGTAAGGAGGGGGAAAGGAGCCCCGGGTCTCATCCCCAGTACCGCACTAACCCAGCAAGTACTTCCAGACTTCAAAGTGAAGGCAGGAGGGGAGGCAGAAACGGAGATACAGGGTGTCTTAGGCATGCAGATGAGGGAGGGAGGGAGGAAGGCAGGGAGGAGGAGAGAGGGAGGGGGAGGGAGGGAGACAGAGGAAGGATAGAATGGAGGGAGGGAAAAGAGGGCAAGGGGAAAGGGAAGGAGGGAAGAAGGAGAGAAGAAAGGATGGGAGAGAAAAGAGAAGGAAGGAAGGAAGGACAGAGGGGCAGAGGAAGAAGGAAGGAAGGGGGAGGGAAGGAATGGCAATAGAAAAGTATAGGTGGGGAGAGGTGAAGGAGGGAGGAAAGAAGGGATGGACAGAGGGAAGAGGGGAGAAAGAGGAAGAGGAGGAAGGAGGAATGGAGGGAAGGAGCTAGGGAGAGGAGGATGGAGGGAGAGGGAAGAGGGAAAGAAGGAGGAGGGAAGGAAGTGGGAGGGAGGGGTTGTGGGAGAGGAAAAGAAGGGAGGAAAGGAAAGGGGGAAAATATTCCTAGCATTTGGGGCTACTGGAGGAAGTAAAAATTTTGAAAGGTAAGGCTAGTGATGTTTTAGGTCATTGGCAGGGGTGTCCTTGGAAGGGACTGGGGACTAAGTCTCTTTCTTTCCCTTGAACTCAGCTGTGGTGGGTAGATTGCTGTTATTACTACAGCCTGCCTGGTGAGGGTCAGTATCATAAAACAAGGAATGATACCCAAAAATAACCTCTGGTACACACGTGTGCGCACGCGCGCTCACACACACACACAGAGGAAATCATTGGTTGTGTGCTGAGTGCAACAAGGTAGTGACAGGGCCACATGCATTTCCTGAGTCACCTCTGATGACTGGGATGATGGTGGATGGAGAGTGGGAGGAGCAAAAGCAAAGAAACTATCTCATTACCGAGCAAGGGGCAATGCAGTCTTGGTGTGCACTGCAGAAGAGAGATGGGTGGTCAGTTGTATGTGGACACAGAAGTCTGGGCCTTGCTGATGGAACCTAGACAGAGGTCAAGGAAGGAGGTGGAAGAGGCTGAATCAGGGTAACTCAGGCTAACCATGGGATACAGTAACCCTCTGAAGGGAAACCTCATTCCTGTTGGGGACAGTGTCTGGGAGCCTTGGGAGTGGAGAGTGGAGGGGAGAGGGGCAGAAAAGAAAAGAGGAAAGGGAGAGGAGAGGAAGCCAAGCCATGGCTTAAAATGAACAACCCCTAACCTCCAGCCAGCTGGAAGACAGGCAGGAGAGGGAACTCCTGCAAAGGGACCTAAAATTCAGCTGGAGATGGGGAGGTGAGGGGAGAAATGCATGGAAGGAGAAAAGAGCAAGAGGAAAGGGGAGGAAAGAAAAGAGAAAGGGGGGGAAAGAAGAAGGAAGGGAAGAATGAAAGAAAAGAATGGAAGAAGGGAGATGAGGGGAGAGGGAGGGGGAGAGGCAGATGGAGAGGGGAGAGGGAGGAGAGGGCCAGAAGGAGAGGGGAGGGGGAAGGGAAGTGAAGGGAAGAAGAAAGGAAGAAAACAGGAGAGAGGCAAGGAAGGATGGGTAAAAGAGAGGGAGCATACAGGGGTTCTCTTGTCTTCACCTCCCACCTCACTGTGGGAGCCCTGGGTTTACAGAGCTGTGCTGGGTCTGGCCTTGTGTGGGTCCTAGGGCTTCACCCTCAGGTCCTCACCCTTTTCCCACTGACTCATCTTGTCAGCACCAAAGAGGATTGTTTTTTTTTTTGTAAAGATACTTTCTCTTTTCATGCTTACAGTATTGAGACACATGCTCCTGTTTTAAAACTGGGTGACTGAGAAGAATGGATCCCCGTGCTTGTGAATGTCAATGGTGTTTGTAATGTCCCCTAGCTGCTCCAAGTGGTGGTGGGATCCCAAACTTCGCTCCTCTCCAGATCTGAAGCCCCCAGCCACTGGTTCCGACTGGCTAAAGCTTTCTTGTGCCCTTGTCTCACCCAGCTTGTGTCTCCCTTGGAGAAGCTTGTCTCAGGATACAGAGAGAGGGAAGAGCCAGGAGAGGTTGGGTTTGAAGTTGGGAAGGATCTGTTTGGTCAAGGTGGAACTGACCAAATGGGATGTGGGGCCCAAGAAAGAAGCGTTCTACACAGAACAGATGGTATGTGCAGGAGAGAGACTGCATGCGGGACTGGTGCGGATGCCACACTGTATGTTCCTGGCCCAACTGTCCCCCTACTCATGCAGTGCAGTGAGGAGCTGTGGGCAGGCCTGCTTTTCGTCCTGTCCAGCTCCCGCACAGTTAGCTTAACACCCGAAATAACAACACACAAGTTGTATTCATTTAAACACTGCCTGGCCCATTAGCTCTAGCCTCTTAATGGCTAATTCTCACATCTTGATTAACCCATTTCTAATAATCTGTGTAGTACCATGAGGTGATGGCTTACCGGGAAAGATCTTAACCTGCTTCCGTCTCAGAGAGGAGAAGCATGGCGTCTGCCTCACTTCCCTTCTTCCCAGCATTCTGTTCTGTCTTCCCTGCCTACCTATGTTCTGACCTATCAGGCCAAGCAGTTTTCTTTGTTAATTAACCAATGAAAGCAACAGATAGATAGAAGACCCACCTATATCAATACAGATGAATTCTTTTTTCATGAATGTATGTGTGTGTGTGTACATGCATGGCGTATGTATGTATATATGTTTGCACATACTTGAGTGCAGAAATGCATGCACTCGTGTGTACATTTGTGTGGAAGCCCAGGGGTAATGTTGGGTGTTTTTCCTCAGTTACTCTCCATTTATTTACTATAGCAAACTCTCTCATTGAACCTGGAGCTCACCAGTTCAGTCAGTCAAGCCAATCAGTTTGTCCCCAAATTCCAATCAGCTCTGATTCCTAAAGCTGGGGATCAGAAGGCTTCTTCTCATACTTGAGGGCAAGCACTTTAGCCCCTGAGCCATCTCCCCAGCACCTCTTCCAGATTTTTCTTGCCCTCCGCCTGCTGCACATCCCCATCCCTGCTCTGCTCTTGGCACTGTTTGGAGGCACCACAGAAGCCAGCGTGCCCTGGGCCTCCCTGGTCTTACCAACTCCTTCCGTCCTTGGCTCTACAGGGCATACTGAAGAAGAGTGATAGCACTGTCTCCTGGGTGCAGGGCACCTGTCCAGGATGCAGAGGGGTCTGGGAATCATGGTCTGTGCAGTTTTGTTTGAGAAGGAACTTGTTCCCCACAGTGGATGGCCAGGGATAGACAAGTCTCAGCCCACAGGGCCTTTGTGACCCAAGCAGCCATTTCCGTCCCCAGCTCCCGAGCCCACAATGCAGGAAGATGGGGGGAGGTGCTCCAGTCTCATCCTTTGAAGATGCTCACAGCTCCACTCGGAGCCCAGTGAGGAGACGCCCTCCGGGCCCATTAGCCAGATCACACCAACACATTTGCGTCAAGAGGGTCAGCGAGTCCCAGAGAGCCCTTGCCTGGTCTCGCAGAGGCAGTGACTACAGCCCTAATTACCTCTCCTGCTGGCGATTCAGAGGAGAGGACCTGCTTCAGTCCCTGGATCTGCTCCTACTGGGGCCAAGTCCCCCATAATCCTTCCAACTACAACCCAGCTGTCTGAAGCCAAGGTGATTTGTGCTGGTACCCTGAACTAGGCAGCCTCATTCGTACCCATGCTGGCCAGAGAACCAGCCAAGCTTCTCAGCCCACTTAGGTTTTTTTTTTTATTTTAAATTTTATTTTAAGATTTATTTATTTATTTTATATACAGTGTTCTTGCCTGCATGTATGCCTGCGAGCCAGAAGAGGACACTAGATCTCATTACGGGTGGTTGTGAGCCACCATGTGGTTGCTGGGAATTGAACTCAGGACTTTTGGAAGAGCAGCCTGTGCTCTCAACCTCTGAGCCATCTCTCCAGCCCTCTAGGCTCACTTTGATGCTGATGCTTTGGCTGGTATTCCGTCTTGAAAGGGGCACTGCCTCATTGCTTGCCCGAGCAGCAAGCGACTGTCTGGTGTCCACCATGGACAAGACAGAAAGGACTCTAGTCAGAAATGTCTGTTCCTCAGCAGCTGAGCCAGTGAGCGGGTGACCTACCCATCTCCTCCTATGTCCTCCTGTTATTCTCTCTTCATGCCTGCTTAGCCTCTCCCGAGCCACCTATGTCCCAGATAAATGACACATGCCGCCAGTGGCAGCCTTCAGGTGGCATTCGCAGCATCCTGTCTCCCTTGAGGGAATTCTTCCTCTATAATGATGTATTCTTTAGGGAAGATCCTGTCTTTGAGTGCCTTGGTTGCCCACAGAACTGGATTTGGAGAAGGGAAGAGTTGAGAGTGTTTGTCCCTGGGCAGCACAGTAAGCTGGCCACAGCCCCAGGGGCCACCGGAAGGTGTGCCTATTTGTTCTTGGCAGCCTTGTTAATCATGTAAACTTCTGTATCCTCACCAAACACCTACGAGTTGCAGGGAAGGCAGACTCTGGTCAAAAGCTAACGTGGGACCTTATGGGCTTCCCCTAGAAGAAGACTTGGCCCTGTGTTATGCAGACATAGAACTTCGCAGTAGATCCTGGCCCATTTCCTATATTAGTTCACTTCTCATTGCTAAGTCAGAATACCTGATAACTGTAACTTAAGGAAGGCAGGGTTTATTTTATCTCCCAGTTTGGGGATACAGTCCATCATGGTGGGAAGACATGACAGGAGTGTGAGGCAGGGGTCACACCGCAGGCTCAGTGCAGCTTGAGGCAGAGGTCACACCGCAGGCGCAGTCAGAAAGCAGGAGATGAAGGCCAGGACTCAGCTCACTTTCTCCTTTTTATGCCGAGCAGGACCCCAGCCATGGAATGGCGCTGTGGTAGCTATAGTCAGTCTTCCCACTCCAGTCAAGGTAATCTAGAAACTCTCTCAGGCGTGGCCAGAGGCTCGTCTCCCGGGTGACTCTAGACCCTATCCACCTATCACATCCTCTCAATGAACCAACATCATCTGGATTATCTGCTGAATACCAGACACTGAAAACACATTGTGGCAGGGTAGAGAGTTGCTATGAGCAATGTGGCTATCCCGGTAACGAAACTCATCATCTCTGCACCCTCCTGAAAAGTGCAGATAAGACATCCTCATCCTGTCTCCACCCACAACGACCCTCTGACTACATCATAGTGAATATAAGACACCAGTGATTCACCTACATCCCTCTCTTCC
The DNA here is from genome assembly GCF_950005125.1 of Chionomys nivalis. Lineage (NCBI taxonomy): Eukaryota > Metazoa > Chordata > Mammalia > Rodentia > Cricetidae > Chionomys > Chionomys nivalis. The sequence continues at coordinate 99,013,348 of NC_080090.1, forward strand.
CCCAAGGTTTGCCCATGTCCTGCCATTGTCCATTGTGCTAAGGGCTGTGGGCAGCCCAGCTTCCTTCAGCAGGAAGGAATCAGGTTTCTGAGATTCAAAAATTATTTTCTGTTGCCTGACTTGGAGGTGAGACCAGGACTCTGTGGAAACGTCTGACACCTCATATATGCCTCTCCTTCCAGGCACATCCCCCCCACAGCAGGATGGCCTGAGCATGGGGCACAGATGGCTTTCTTCTTGCCCCTTGGTTCTCTGTGCCCAGTAGGTGCTCTGACTCCAGATCAGAAGGACATCAGCAAACCCATCTGAAGTCGTGCTTTCCCAACTTGCAAAGTATTTGGAAGGACACAATGCTGGCAGACCCATTGCAGAGGGGCTTGTAGCTCTGTGAGAGGGAAGGACACGGGATGCTGTGTCCTGCAAAGAGGCCAAATCTTCGAAGGCAGATCATTGACTGACCGGAGCCTCAGTTATGTGCAGGGGTTGGAATGTTGCAGGTTGGGGCTCCTTTAACACTCTTAACAGCCATTTATTGGCCTCTGCTAGAGTGACCTAACATTTTTTGTGACTAGTAGTTTTTGCTCATTTGTTTGTTTTGCTGTGACAAGCATGGTGACCAAAAGCAACTTGGAGAAGAAAGGTTTTAGCACAGACTTGATACAGTCAATCATAAGGCAAAGTCAAGGCAGGAACCTGGAGGCAGGAGTTGAAGCAGAGGCCGTGGGGGACCACTGCTTCCTGGTTTGTGTTCTGTGGCTTGCTCAGCCTGCTCTCATACAATCTGTGACCTGCCCAGGGGACTGGACTCACCCACATCAACTGTTAATCAAGAAAATGCCCCCATAGACCAAACCTGGTAGAGGCATTTTCTGTATTGAGGTGTCTTCTTCCTAGATGACCCTGGCTTGTGTCAAGCTGACAATACACTTGACAAAACCAGCACAGACCCCTCGTTTCCACCAATCCAAGGGCTCAGAAGCTGCAAGGTAGCATCAAAGGCCTGTAGCAGGCTTTCCCTGCTTTGCTGTAATCCACCTATTGGCAAAGCAGCTCTTATCACAGAGAAATAAAAAGAGAGAATATTCTCAGCAGTGTGTTTATATCAGGTGATGTTTTATGATTTTCTTTGTTACGTTAACTATAAAAAGTTAGTGAAATTGCTACCTCATTGGGACATGGTAATTGGGAAGCCCTAAAGGTGTCCCTTGGACATGGGTACTCATATCTTATTCCAGAATAAACTATGTCTTTTTTTATTTCTCTGTGGTAAAAGCTGCTTCACCAATAAGTGGGGTCCAGAGGGCCTCCCCAGCTGCTGTACCCAAGTCCCCACAATGGGTCGTAGGCTAGGCCTTCCCAGCTGCTATACCTGAGCCAATAGTAGGCTCCTAGGACTGGCTGGACAGTGGACTCCATTGCTCCTATGACCTTCTAGAAACCTCCACTGAGAGACACTGCCTGTGCCTCCTCAGCTGGCAAAGCTACTCTGCCTGCAACAAAGCAAGCCAAATGGCTAAGTGCATCCACTCCGAGACACAAACACAAGAACAGTCTACAGAAACACAGGGAACCATGGTTTCTGTCTCAGCTGGGGTTTTCATTGCTCTGATAAAGCACAGTGACCAAAGCAACTTGAGGAGGGAAGGTTTCATTTGACTTATATTTCCACATAGTTTATCATCGAAAGTAGTCAGGGCAGGAACTCAAGCGGGGGGGGGGGGGGGGGGGGACGGACCGGGAAGCAAAAGCGGATACAGAGGCCATGGAGGAGGGCTACTCCTTACTGACTTGTTCCCCCTAACTTGCTCAGCCTGCTTTTTTATAGAACCCAGGATCACCAATGCAGGATGGCACCACCCACAATGGACTGGGCCCTCCCCCACCCATCACTAAGAAAACATCCTCCAGACTTATCTGCAGTTGGTCTCAGGGAAGCTTCCCATTTGAAACTCCCTCCTCTCAGATGACTCTAGCTTGTGCCAAGCTGACATAAAAGCCGGCTGGCGAAGCCTCTGTTCCTGGGAGGAGCAATGGATCCAGACTTCCAAATGACATCAGAGGACGGGCGAACGATACACATGGCCCAATGTCAGCTGTCAAGGATGCAGGGCCATTTGTGCAAGCTTCTTTCTTCTGGCTGTGTGCTCCCCTGGGACTCCATCTGTGAGTCCATCTGAGCCCCAGGCTGGGAGGGGGGGAATATGAGATCTTAATCCATCAATCAGGCAGGTTCCAAGAGAATAGGGAGGTCTATCCTTAATCACACAAGTTCTGTGAACTTGAACAGGGAAAACATACCTTTTAAAAATATGAATTTCTTACTGAAACTTGCTTAGCATCTCCTCCCATTTGGGAGAAAAGCAAGAGAAGTGGCAGGATTGCTCAGTGGTTAAAGATGCTTGTCACCAAGCCTGAAGATATGTGTTCCATCTCTGGGACCCACGTGGTGAGATTGACTTGCTCAAGCTGTCCTCTGACTTCCATGTGCTCACTGTGGCACACACACACACACACACACACACACACACACACTATAATTTAATACAAGGAAGTAAAGAAAATGAGTGGTGTCAGCAGTAGACAGACTTGGTCCCCAGGAAGCCCAGGTATTCTCGTGGGCTCAGACAGTCCCTATGGATACAAGGCCGAACATCTCATGATATGTAAGCTATCCATAGTCTGATTAATGGGCTGTATTGATTTTTAAAAGTCACATGTGGGCTGGCAGAGTGACTTAGTGGAGTGTTTGTCTAAATGCACTAAAACCTGCATTGCACACACCCCATCACATGAACTGGGAGTGACGGCACACAACTGTATCCCCAGCACTCTAGAGGTAGACGCAGGAGGACCAGGAATTTAGGTCATCCTCCAATAAGCAATTCAAGGTCGGCAGAGATGCAGAAGATTCTAAATAATATGTGTGACCATAGTCATTTTAAAGGTGATTTCCTTTGTGACATCATGCATTTTATTCTGCACATATGAAGAAGATTTATTCAAGGGAAAAATACGATACTGTACCGGGGGCAAGGGGATTATTGGCACACGCACAAAAGGTTGAGGATGTGTACTCTGGAGCCTCTGGCCAGCGCTTGTGCATGCTTGGTGCTTGATATCATCGGTTATACAATGGGGACAATGGGGGCTGGGAAGATGGCTCAGAGGCTCTTCCAGAGGACCAGAGTTTGATTTCTAGTACCCACATAGAGATTCACAGCTGTTCTTAACTCCAGCTGCAGGGGATTTGGGACCCGGGGCTGCCGCCTTGTGAACCAGGCATACCTGTGACGCACAGACGTAAAATTAGCCAAGACAACCCTACAAGCAAAATAACGAAATACTTTTCAAAAATGGTTTAAATAGGGGAAAGAGCTCTTCGGCCCCATGTGACAACTGCCTCAGCACCCCTCTGCCCCTTGGTAAGTGCCCCTCACCGGCCCTATCCCAGCTTGCCTCCTGCGTCAGCTCCAGGACACGGGAACTTGCCTGTGCACCTGCTGGAACAGAACTCCGCCAGACAGACAAAACCAACTTGAGACGAGATTGAAGAGATTTGTCACCAGGGATGGGCTCGTGGACCTGTGGGGACTGCTTGGGGCTGTCTCACGTGCAGAGAAACTCTCACACACCTGCCTCCACAAGTGTAATTTCTTTGTGTATGTGTGTGCCTGTGTACATGTGTTCATGTATATGTGCGAGCCTTCATGTGTGCGCACGCGCATGCGTACACCCACACACAGCACACAGGAAAAAAAGGACAACTTCCAGCTCTCTTTTTCACAGAGCACACAGGCAAAGGTCCAAGAACAACCTTCAGCTCTCTTCCACCTTTTTGATAAGGCGGACTCTTGTTTCTACTCCGTGTGCTCTGCGAAATCAAACAGACACTGTTGGACCCTCAACTGGACTCTCTGCCAGCCTGAGGACCAACCTCTTGACTTCTGCTGGCGCCCAGTATCCCAGCACAATGCACGCAGGATCTAGCATCCCTTTGCAACTTGAGATTCAGTCTAGGAAGCGGTCCCCTGGAGTTGCGCTTTGATCCGTTTCTGTGAGGCGCCCCCTGGTGGCAGACACTACCATTGCTGTAGGATGTTTTTCTTCCTAGGTTTAGTAGGCTAAAACTGCCTGGGTAGCTAAAGTGTTCCTTCTGACTTACAAGGGTCAGAAAGGTTCTGGGACAGGAGGACCATCTGATCTGAGTTTTATAAACCTAAGATACAGAATGGATATGTATCTCAGTGTCAGAGTGCACACTCAAAGCCCTGGGTTCCATCCCTAGCACCACACGCACACAAACACACACACAAACACATACATACACACACACACACACACACACACACACACGGCGGGGAGGGTGCTATAAAAAATGAGATGAAAGAAGAAGGGGCCTTTGAGACTCTGGAAATGCACGGGAACTCTGCAGAGAGTAAATTATGAGAATCCAGGGGCTGGATTCTCAGACAGCTCAGCTGGTGAAATCACTTGCCACCAAGTCTGACACTTGACTGATTCCCAGAACTCACATGGTGGAAACATGACCACCGAAAGCTGTCATCTGACCCCCACATGGGTAATGCATGTCATGCATGCTTCCTTTCCCACACATATATAAACAAATGTAATTTAAATTTACTTAATATGATATGGCCTGAGGAGTAGGGGTGTTTCCAAACAGACAAAAGGGGAAGGAGTCACAGATGCAAAGGGAAGCAGGGGCTGCTTCTTGTGGGCCCCTGCACCCCATGAGGTCCTCACAAGTAGGAAGACTGGAGAGAGTCCAAAGCTTCCCTGCCAGGCCTCTGGCTATGTGACTCATAAAAAGTTCTTCAGTCAGGAAAAACAAAAACCTACACAGATGAGCTATAGGGCCAGAGGGGAGCCGGGCAGGGGACCCTGCCACCCACAACAAGCACCAGACCAAGGGAGCATTAGGTATGAGGAAGGCCCTGCTGTAGCAGAGTAACTGCCCAGAGCAGGACCAGTCAGGGTATTTACATCTCAGACCTCTATTCAAAACCATATTGGACCGGGTGGTGGTGGTGCACGCCTTTAATCCCAACACTTGGGAGGCAGAGGCAGACAGATTTCTGTGAGTTTGAGGCCAGCCTAGTCTACAAATCTCTGCAGCCTTGAGGACATGGGCCATGTCACCAGGGTCTTCTGTAAAATCCCCAAACAACCTCTCTCGATACATACTGTTGGCCCCAGTTCACAGATTTTAAAACTGATGCTCAGAGAGGTTGAGCGTCCTCCCCAGAATCACACAACTATTAAATAGAATGCGTAATATCTGACTCCAGTTCTGTGTGAAGCCTCCACAGGCTTTTTGTGTACATACCTTCTCTGTGTGTGTGCGGTGCGCACGTGCGCATGCGTGCAAGCCAGAGGACAACCTCAGCTGTCATTTGTCAGGTGTCATACACCTTTCCTCTGAGACAGGGTCTCTCACAGACCTGCAGTTCATCAAATAGCAGGACTGTCTGACCAGCATCCCCCAGGGGTCCCCCTGTCTCCACCATGGCAGTACTGGGATTACACACATGTGCCACCATGCCTGGCTTTTAAAATAATTTTAAAAGCCTATTATTATTTATTGGGGGAATATGTGCCACAACATACGTGTAGCAGAGGACAATTTGATGGAGTCATTTCTCTCCTTCCACCATGTGGGTTCTGGAACCACACTCAGGCTGTGAGGTGGAGGATCAGGGATTCAATGTCATCCTTGGCTATGAAGTGATTTCTACAGTAAATTGTACTATTTGAGTCTCTGTCTCAATAAATAAATAAATAAAAGTAAATGGGCTTAGGCAGCAAAACCTTGTATGGCAGTTAGCAGCTGGGCCTTTGGCAGACAACCTCGGCAAGAATCAGTTTTATCCTGGCAGTGGGACTCACGGACCACAGCAGCTAACACAGGCCTGTCCCTCTCTGTGCGCACAGGCCACCCTGCAGCCAGCACCCGTGCCCTTGTGCTCCATGGCAGAAAGGGCCAGTTTGCTGCCACACTTACCCAGTCAGCTGCTTTACCTTCCACACCCGCCCACCCACCTGCTTCACCTGCCACACCTGCCCACCCAGCTGCTTCACCTTCCACACCCGCTCACCCAGCTGCTTCACCTGCCACACTCACCCAAACAGCTGCTTCACCTACTGCACTTGCTCACCCACCTGCTTCATCTGCCACACCTGCCCATCCAGCAGCTTCACCTGCCTGCCACACACACCCATCCAGCTGCTTCATCTGCCACACCCGCTCACTCAGCTGCTTCACCTGCTACACCCATCTCACATGATCTAACTCCATAACTTTCCCCACAGAGGTCAAACTACCCTGCAGAGTGACCCTTCACCCAGGCTGTGGGAGGTGGCCGAGTGTGCTCTTGGGCTTGGCCAGGGCCACTCTGAATTCCTCACTGCACACACATCACAGCCTCGCTCCCCGCCTTCTCCTGGATCTCCTGGCCTCACCTTCGGAATGAACTGACACTAGGTGCTTAACCACAAGACAACTTGTGAAAGATGAGTTGTTAGACGATTTGTCATCATGTGGTCATTGACCTGAAAGGTCCCAGGTCAGTAGTCACTGATTGACTGTTTGCTGCCACCAGGAGAGGTGCAGGGTTGAGCATGTGGTTTGTGGTTAGAGCGTTTGACCAGCATGCACAAAGAACCTAACCAGGTGTGGTGGAGCTCAGGAGGCTCAGAAGTTTAAGGCCATCCTTGAGCCAAACTGGGCTACATGAAGCCCTGTCTCAAACCAATCAACAACAAAAAGATGTGATAGCTGAAGAGCAGGAGGCTGCTGCACACTCTGCACTTCCAGAGCAGACTGGGTTTTTCTTTAAGTTGCATTTACTTGCTTATTTATTTTGGTGGGGGCGGGAGTGCGCATGCCACATGTGCATGTGGAGGTCAGGTGATGCAGAGTTTTTCTCTCCCGAGGGTGGGTCCCAGGGATTCAATTCAGCTCCTCGGATTTAGCAGCAAGGATCTTTACCTGCTGATCCACTTTCCTGGAATAAAATCTCAATATAACTAGTAATGCACTAGAAATTAATGATTAAATATATAGTACCCCAAATACATAAAGCAGTTGTATAGTCATTAATTATTGCATTCTGTACACGATTGTGCTGAGCTTGCTAATGCCTAAAACAGAGTGGATGGTGTTCCCATGTTAACACACACGTATAGATACGTACACATCTCACAACACACACAGACACACACACAAAGGAAGCCCATCTCCCTATTCTTTTGACTGCTGTCTGAAGTTTTGAACAGTAGAGGCAGAACCCCACCTCAGTTTCTCCCAGTTCCTGCTCAGTGCTCTGACCTGGACCCTGGTCATCTGGCTATCAAACCCTAACCCTGCCCACAGCTATCGCGCAGAGAACCCGGCTGGCCCCAGCCAGACTCTGCCCACCTTGGGCTCTGCTCAGAGGACAGTGCTGAACTGATTCTGTCACGAAGGGTTAGTCTTGTCTCCAGGCTGGCGGCCTGCAAGGGGACAAGACAAATGTATTTAGACAGCCTTGATCTGGAGCACTGTTGTCAGACAAGCTCCCGCAGATCTTGCAGGATCTTCCAATCCCATAGTAAGAAGGCTGTGGGCTGGGGCTGTAGCTCAGTTGGTAGAGTGTTTGCCCGGAGCTCACGAAGCCTTAGGTTCCAAACTAGCACCCCATAAAACTGGGCAGGGTGGTGCTGCCAACATGTAATTTCAGCACTTGGGAGGTAGAGGCAAGAGGATATGGAGTGCAGGGCTATCCTTGGCTACACAATCAATTGGAGGCCTGCCTTGACTACATGAGATACTGTCTCAAAAGTGAAAGAAACAGATGGGCTGCACAGTTGGGGACTGGGGCTCCAAGGAGGACACTGGAGAAGCTCACAAGCCTTCAGGGGAAGCTGGAAGTGCCAGGACAAGCTAGAGGCCAAAGCCAGTATCTTCTTCTGCCTTACATGGGGCGTGACCATAAACCTGACTTTTGACCCCAGAAGGGTACTAGCACATCCTGCTGGTCCTGCTAGAGCCTTGAGCCAGGCTTTCTTTGAGCACACGTGTGTTTATATGTGTTCACGTGGGTGAGCACACTTGTGTGCAGATGAGTTGCCACACACCACTCCGACAGGCAAGCTGGTAGTGCAGCTGGTAGCAGACTACAGATGGACCACCAAAAGGAAGCCCACCAGCTCGGAACCCCTTACTATCCTTCACCTGCCAGCACCCACATGGCGGTCGTTCCTTCATCCCATGGCATTCCCCTAGCTTCTGCTCCACTGCTACAGAGGCAACACTTCCACAGAGATGGTAGAATCTCCCTCATGAAGATTCCTTGCCTTTGAGGCATCTCTGGAGAGAGAGAGAGAGAGAGAGAGAGAGAGAGAGAGAGAGAGAGAGAGAGAGAGAGAGAGAGAGAGAGAGAGAGACCCTAAGCATCATGCAAGGCACCTGGCCAAGCAGGTTACTTCATTAGCTCAACTGGTTGGAAGCCGCAACTATGAATACCATAGGCAAAGGTTCTATGTGACTCAGGTGGCTCAAAGAACGGAAATCAATCCAAGAGTCCTGGTCAAGACTTTTCAGCCAAACCCAGCCTTTATTTAGCTGTGTGACCTCAGGTGAAATGGAAGGACTCTCTGGTACTCACTGGTCACTAACTCTGCCCAAAAGATGATTGGGCAGCATCTCTAGCCAGCTCTCCCAAATTTCCTCCTTCATGTTCATTGGAAGGTCGCTTGCTCTATGCATTGTTTCCCCAGTTTCTTGGCAGTTTTAATTCAGATCATATTGGCAGGGCTGGGATGGAGCTCCACGATACCAGTGCTTCCTTAACATGGCTCAAGACCTCAGATTTAAACACATTTGCAATTGAATTAAAACTTGGTTCTTCCTTTTCCTTTGGTTCTGGGCTGGAACCCAGAGCTTCACACATACTGGGTAAACACTCTATAGCAGAAGCCACATGCCCAGCCCCTCACTGGGGGATTCTAGGCAGGTGCCCTACCACTGAGCCACGACCCCAGCCGCTCACTAGGAGATTCTAGTCAGGTGCTCTATCTCTGATTCCTATCCATTGCCTTGAGCTCCAGAATGCAGTGAACAAAGCAGACAAAACATCCCCCACAGAGAGACCTCACTGAGCAAATGTGTTCCCAACATATTCCTCCCGCATTGTTAGACACTCATGAACGTCCAACCCTGTCCTGAGCTCACTGCGTCACACCTCTCAGTGTGACAACTTGTGCAAGTCCACATTCTCACCATAAAGTGGGTCTGCCCTGTGGGGATCCCCCAGCCCCTGAAAGAGTCAGAGCCATAGGCAGGGCCATCCAAGGGCTGCACATGAAGGCATACTATGAACCAGGACCAGATGGGCTGGTGGGGTGTCTCAGCTCAGCATTCAGGGCTTTCTACCATGTGGGTACCTATCTGTCAACCTGTAATGATTCCTTGAGTCCTGTTAAGGAAGTGCACCTGTTACCAAACTTGGGGGTCACTGCCTGTGCCCCAAGATGTTTTCAGCTACCTGTCCTCAATAAGTCAATTAAAAGAGTCACATTAAAAGTAGAAAGCAGATAAGGGAAATTTATTAATGTGGCCATATTGGGAAGAGGGACAAAGAGGTCCCTGGAACTCCCCCAGTGTCGGTCCATACGGGGCTCTCTGTAGAGGAATCTAACAGAGAATGACAGCCTTCCAGATGCCTCAGCCCCCAAAGACCAGTCTATGGCCTCCCTGGGTCTGAACAGAAAGGCTGAAGTTTACTGGGACACAATCACCTACAGCCAATCAGGGAAGAGCCTCACAGGCGTTGGAGCCATCAGGAACTAAAGCAGTGGCTGGGAGGAGAAGGTGCCCAGAGGAGCCTAGTGTGTCAAGTCAGCCCACAGGCAGATAGAAACCTGGCACACAGGAGCTCCACCTGGGCCACCCCCCCGGACCATCTGGTGGCTTCTGCTTCTTGGAGGCCCACTGGTTTCTCAGAAGAAAACTTCAGGAAGCTCCCTCCCTCCAAACCAACTCCGTGTACCGTGTTTCCTAATACAACGCAGAGGCTGTCTGAGGTGCCCCAGCCCCCTCATTTAGCTCTGAGGTGTAATTAATCCATAAATTAAGCTCCTGCAGACTCACAAATACCCAGAAAAAAAACTGGAAAAAAATATAATTAGTTTGCCCATATGATTCCATCTGTTAACTCTGAGTTCAACACCACTGTAGAGAATCCCAGGGGCTTTGCTGGTGATGTTGGTTGTGCCTAGAGCTGCCCAAGCCCTGCTTTGGGGAAGGAAGCCCAGGCCCTCAAAGCCATATGCCATGGGGCAGGAACCAGGGAACACAGCATAGCCCCCAGGGATATGACTCTCGGGGAGGGCCAGGGGTATGAGGGCAGCCAGAGACATTTGCATGTGCCCCCAGCCAGAGCACTGAAATGCATCTAAGTCTGGTCCTGTCATCTCTATCACAAGCTATACACATAGGAAGAAAAAGGTTGGGAAAGGGAAAGAGAACCAGAGAGCAAGAAGCCTGGGAGAGCAGAGGCCAGGGCAGAAGGAGCCGGTTATATGTCAGAATAGAACTTAGAATCCCTCTCGTCCCCCATCACGCTCCCTCCCAGCACCCAGCTTCTGCTGGGCCATCACTTGCTATTGATCTGGCTGGGATAAGGACCAGTGAGTGTTTTTTTTTTCTTCCTTTCCCCAAATTACTTATATAACAAAATGAATACATCTGTTTTAATAACAGTTAAATAAGACACAAGAATACAGAGTCAAAAGGCATACCCACATTGTTCTTTCTATTACTCTTAATCCCCAGGGGTGACATTATTAGCTGGTGTGGGGCTAGCATGGTGGCTCAGAGGGTAAAGGCCCTTCGCAAGCAAGCCTGAGAACCCAAGTCCCATAGTCCGATCCCGGGAACCCCTTTGAAGATGAAGGAGATTAATTCAACCAAGTTGTCCTCTGACGTCTACATGCACGCGATGGTATGCACTCACACCCTCACACAATACCAGGGACACGCATACACATAATAAAAAATGAACTTTAAAAAAGCCGATATTTAAAGGATACTAATATTTTGATGCCATAAATATCGAAAGATATTATACTGTTTATGATGCTGGCAACTTCTCAGTTACTCACAGTTCCCAGGAACCAAGCACTCGCACATATCTCTCTGCATTTGGCACATGGTTCAGACTCATTCTTTATTTTGTGAGGGTATATGTGCAAGTTCATGTGTGTGATAATACCTATGCATCACATGCGTGTGGAGGCCCACGGTCAACCTCCAACATTGCTTTTTGAGACGGGTTTTGTTGTTTTGTTTTGTTTTGTTTTGTTTTGTTTTGTTTTGTTTTGTTTCTGGAACGCAACAATTTGGCTGGGCTGCCTGGCCAGCAAGCTCCAAGGTCCTACTGAAAAGTTTCTGTACCCCATAAGCCTCTCCACCGACGCAATATTCCAAACTAGATCAAATCAAACCAGATTAGAAGAAGTCCAGGTTTAATAGATACAAACACTCCGGGATGGCTTTCCGGCCCCTCAGCGAGGAGATGGAAAAGGAAGACCGGAAAACCACGTGTTCGTTCACTGGGAGCAGTTTAAATACCCTGTGGGAGTGGTCTTGAGCATCTCTGGGGAGGGGTCATCATTTGGTAGGCTTTCTCAGGGGTGGAGTCTGGACTGAGGCAACTCCCCGGGGAGGAGGCTTGGGGTGGAACGCCCACCCGAACATTCCAGACTCTGGAAATATGGATACGTGGGGCTGGGGTGTGGCTTCCATCCAAACACCTCCTCAGTGTTAGATTTACACATGCACACCACCACACCTAGCTTTTTAAAATGTGGGTTCTGGGGCTCAAACTCCAATTCCCTGGCCTGCGTAGCAACTGCTTCACTAATAGCAATTTCCTAATCCCTTCATCCTTTATGCAAAGTGCATGCTGTTACAGCAACAGAATATTTATATTTTCTGTTCAATCCACATGGTCTCCCATATATTACTATTTGGTTTATTTCTAAAATTTTAACTCTTAATTAAAAAAAAAATACTGGGAGAGGAATTAGGGAGGTGGATTAGTGGTTAAGAGCACATGTTACAGGGTCTCTCTATATAGCCTTGGCTGTCCTGGAACTTTCTACGTAGACCAGGCTAAACTTGAACTCAACGAGATCTGCCTGCCTCTGCCTCCAAAGTGCTAGGATTAAAGCACTTTGCTCAGCCTCACATTCAAATCTCACAGGAGATCCAAGTTCAGTTCCCAGAATCCATGGCTCATAACCACCAGCTCCTGGGATCCCATGTCCTTTTCTTGCTTCTACAGACACCAGCACTCACATGCACATTCTATACACAAACACACACACACACACACACACATGCACACATAATAAAAATAAGATAAAGTCTTTAAAATGCTGGGAAATAGTTAAAGCTGACATTTGTTTATTTCTTATCTTGAAAGATACAAACAAAACAGAACCTGGTCGGGTGGCGGTGTTGGTGGTGGGGCGTCTGGAATGATGGTTCGGTAGTTAAAAGCATTTACTGTTCTTGCAGGTTCCACTCCCAACAGCCATATCAGGAGGCTCACACATGCCTCTAATTCCAGTTCCAGGGGATGCAGGCAGCTACACTCACATACACATCCACATGCAGGCACATACACATACAAAATTTAAAAATAACAAAAGCACAACCCAGGAAGACCATCAAATGACTTGCAGGCAAGGAGCACGACACAGGCAGAAAACTGCCTTACATTCTCCTCTTGGAATTTCATCTCCTGTCTCCAGTGATGGAGCCCTGACAGGTGATACCCAGGACCAGGCACATGGCCGTGTTAATTACCAACATGATGGGGTGTAGAACTACTTAGGAGACATCAGTGAGGGAGTGTTTGGATTAAGTTCACTGAGGCTTAGGCCTGTCTACGGTTGGTGGCACCATTCCATAGACTGGATAAAAAAGAACCTTCATTTTCATTTTGCTCTCTGACTGTGGAGTAGATGTGACCAGCTGCTCCAAGCTCCTGCCACGATCCCCTTCTCTACACTGTGATGAATTGCACCCTTGAATTGGGAACCAGAACAAATGCTCCCTCCTCCAGCTGCTTTTGAGGGCATTTTATCAGAGTGACTGGAAAGAAACCAGGCCAAGTGGAGAGGTGGTGAGAAGGGAGAGGGGACAGCTATAGAAAAGAGGGACAGAAGACAGGAGGAGAAGTGTCAGGTCAGGAAGAGGAGAAAAACGGCTGGGGCGGGGGAATCGTGTAGAATGAGGAAAATGAAGGAAGCTCAGGGATGGGTAGTGCAGTAGTGACTTTTCTCATTGCCGAGACGGAAAGCCTGTCAAAAACATCAGAAGGAAGGAAAAGTTCATTGGGCTAACAGTTTGAGGGCACAGGCCTAGGTCATTATGGTGCAGAAGGCATGGATGCCAGAGAAGGTGACAGCTGGTCACATGGCATTCACAATCAGGAAGAAGAGAGGTGAATGCTGGGCCTCAGTTCGCTTTCTCCTCTTCATTACATTCAGGGCTCATGGGATGGGCTGCCCACGCTTAGGGCAGACTGATGAGGATTCCCTTCCATATGCTGTGATGCCATTGGTTAACAAAGGAACTGTCTTGGGCCTATGCAGAGCAGAATAGATGTAAGTGGGGAAAACTAAACTGAATGCTGGGAGAAAGAAGTCAGAGTCATGAGACACCATGGAGCTGCCAGTGGAAAGACACGAGCTGCCAGTCTGAATCTTGCCAGTAGGCCATGAGTCTCATGGTAAAATATAAAATAATGGAAATGGGTTAATTCTAGATATAAGAGCTAGCCAATAAGAAAGTAGAGCTAATAAGCCAAGCAGTGATTTAATTAATACAGTTTCTGAGTGATTATTTCGGGTCTGAGCAGCCAGGAACAAACGAGCAGTCTCCCACAACAGTAGGCCATCCCTCCTCACTTAACCGGATCTAGAAACCCCTTACAGATGTGTACAGAGTGTGTTCCCATGATGACTCTAAATTCAGTCAGGTGAACAATGACAATTCCCCATGGCAGAGGCAGTAATTACTAAAGGAATGAAAGATTCCTTGAAACCATGTTTCTCCAAGCAGTTCCTGGCAGCCTAAAGGTATCGATAAACTTCACCCAGGAGTGGGGGTGTCAGCTGCTTCCTCTCTGGCCTGATGCTTTTCTTCAGGGTCCTAAAGGGTGACGTGTCTCCTGTCTTCACTTCCTACTCTCGCCCTAGTCCACCTTTGACTCCTTACCTAACACTATGAAATGGCTCTCAGCGACCCTGGCACCTGCAGGTAAATCAAACCCAGTACAGTAACATCACCCTGAAGTCCTACTGTGCTTGTCAACTGTCTGTTACTATGGCAAGATACCTAAGAAAATTAAAGAAAGGGGACTTTTATCTGCATTCTTGATCCCAATCCAAGGCCATTGGATTGTTGTGTGACTTCTCCTTGGGAGATGTAACAAATGTCTACTCGCCCTAGACAGGACACTGACAACAGGCACCCTAGAAAGGACACTGACAACAAGCTCTCTAGACAGGACACTGACAACAGGCTCTCTAGACAGGACACTGACAACAGGCACCCTAGACAGAACACTGACAACAGGCCCCCTATACAGGACACTGACAACAGGTGTTCTAAACAGAACACTGACAACAGGCGCCCCAGACAGGACACTGACAACAGGCCCCCTAGACAGGACACTGACAACAGGCGCCCCATTGACAACAAGCCAAGGAAACAAGTCTGTCCAGGCCTATCTTAGGGAACCAGGGAGTTTACTGGGGTCACTTACAGATCATGGTAACTCAAAGATAGCTGTGTCACCAGAAAGCCCTCCCCAACGTGAGTGACAGCTGACAAGAACTGTACCCAAAGACCAACCATGGCCAAGCAAAGCATCTCACCCCATGGTGTCTGGGAAACCAAGGAAACAGGAAGAGACTGGAGTCCATCAACCATCTGACATCCTTCCATGAGGCTCCACTTCCTAAATTTTTCACTGTCTCCCACCAGTGACAGAACCTGGGGATCAAACCTTCAACATGGGCGTTGAGGAAACTTTTAAAATCCAATCTATAGAAGCTGAGCAGATGGGCCAGTCAGTAAAACTGCTTACTACTCAAGAATGAGGACCCAAATTCAATCCCCATGTGAAAAGCTGAGTGTGGCAGTCTGTTCCTATAATCTCACAACAGGGAAGTAGAAACAGGAGGACACCTGGGGCTCTCTGGATAACCAGTCTAGCCAAACTGGTGAGCCCCAAGATGACTGAGAGAGCCTACCTCAGAAAACAAGGAAAATACAGCTAATGACCCACTACCAAGATTAACTAACCCACCGTCTCGTCCAACTGTGTGGAATAAACTCACTGATGCAGGCTGCTAGTGTTCTCCAGTCAAGCACAGAGCCCACCCAGTCCCAACTTTAGGCTTATGTTTATGACTTGCGGCTGTCATTTCTTCATTCCCTGTCGTTCCAGTCAGATCAAGTCCAAAGCTGTGCAGGTCGTGGTTCACACATGTGTGCACATGTACAAACATGCACACACACACACACATACACACACACACTGAATTGAGCAGCACCCACTTCCCTCATACGGCAGCTTCCTGATGCCAAAAGGAGAACATAACCTGTCCAGGGACTGTGATTGCCTTGCCTTTGCCCTCTGACTCCTAAAGTGCACTCCAGGTGGCGGCACCCTGGGCTTCCTTGCCTCTCAACTGGGAGACTGTAGTAGCTGCAGGGCTCCAACCCCAGCCTTTAATGATTCTAAACTCATCTCAAGCCCTGCTCCCACCATGGTATGCATATTTACATCTCTTTCCCTGGGAACTGGAGCATTAATAAGTAATGTACATTTCAAGAACATGCAAAATATGCTTCAGCAAAAGGGCCGAGGGTACAGCTCAGTGGTAGAGCACTTGACAGCATGCAGAAGCTGGGTGTAATAGCCAGGGCAGCAGACAATACAGAAAACAGTGGGAAGCTATAACAATGGGTATTTCCAATGCTTTGCTTGGACTGTAGTGGTTTGTATGGATTTAGGAGCACTCCCTACTAAGCTAGAACCCTAAACCTCCAAGGCAATGTTCATTGTACTTGTTAGCGAATAAGTCTTTGCATAGTTTCACTAAAAGATATTGACAGTAGGGGCTGAAGAGAGGGCTCAGTGGTTAAGAACATATGCTATGCTTTCAGATGACCCAAGGGCAGTTCCCAGCATCCAGGCTTTAGTTCCCAGCACCTGGATTGGACAGCTCACATCTGTCTGGAACTCTGAATCCAGAGCATCTATCTGGCCTCCATGGGAACTGTACTCATTCACACCCACACAAACACACACACACACACACACACATATATTTGCTCTACAGCAAATAGGGGCTGTAGAGATGGCTCAGTGGCTATGAGTGCTTATTCTGCAAGGGGCCACAAAAGCTTACTAGCTAGCAGGTTTGGCCAAAATGATGAGCACGGGGTCAATAGAGAGAGGCCCCCTCAAGGTAATAAGGCAAAGAGTGACAGAGAAAAGCATCTGATATCCTGCTCTGACCTGCGTGTGTGCATTCATGGGTGTGTGCGATCACATCCACACACATGCACCACACACATATATCACACACCCCACCCACATGCAAAGATATTGATTCAAAGATACAGTATCACCAATAAGAACAATAAATGTCAGCCCTGACTAAATGTAGTGGTCTCTTCTCTTTTCGCTTCTTGGGTCTGACAGAGGTCCTCCAGGAGCAGGTGGTAGTGCTGACATTCTATTTGGTTCATGTGTGTGACACTTAGCGTCACTATTGGTCGCGGGTGTCTGCCTCTGCAGGGACTGTCCAGCATGTGTCTACTGTGAGAAGCTTGCATAGGTAGACCTGGCCCGAGTTCTCCATTAGTGTGTCTAGCAGGACAGTCCCTTGGTGGCCTGTGAAGTGATCGAGCGAGGACCCCATGCTATGTTTCTGACATAGCACCCTCATGGCTCACAGCTTCCTGATGTTGGTATTAATCGTCTCCTTGACAGAATCTAGAGTCACTGAGAGATGAGCCTCTGAGCTTGCCTGTAGGGGTTGTCTTGATTGTGTCATTGAAGTGGGAAGCCCCATCTTAACTGTGGATGTGTTGGAAATAAGATAATAGCAAACCCAAAAGGCAGGTTTTAATATACAGTTCTACACACGACACCCATCACAGAGAAAAAGCAAGAATGGCTGGGGTGCTTCTCTGCTAAGATCATGGTTTTTAAAGCCCCTCGAGAATTCCTGCTCTCTTCTCCCATAGGCTGAGATTTGTCCCCTTCCCCTACCCCAACCCTGATTCAGGACGCAGTACCTTACCGAGTGGGTGTCTTGGGCTTTAAGACTGCCCCCTTTTCCTGAAGTGGGTTCAGTCACACAGCAGAGTATCTGTAATGAACATGCTCTGACTGGCAGGTAGGAGAGAGAGGGCCCCAGGGTGTTCTGTTCTCTGTAACCGGGATTAATTCTAAGTGCACACCCATATTGAAAACAAACCATAACCTATTTCTTACAATCAGTCCCTAGACTCTGTGACATGGAGAAACTGAGCTGAACACCAGCAAGCTTCAGCCCTCTCTTCTGATGGCAGACTTCAAGTGAGCAGCCACTTCCGGCTCTGCCATCTTGACTTCCACACCACGGCGGACTACCTTAAATTGGGAGCTAAAGCACACCCTCTCTCCCTTGAGTTTCTTTCGTCAGAGCATTTTATCACCACTACAGAAAAAGAAATAAGACATTCGCGGTAAAGCCACACCCTCCAGCGTGTGGCAGCAGCCCCAGTTGACATCTGGATGCCATCCCATGCCGTTTCTAGATCAGGACTGCCAACGTGCGAGTCATTGTGAAAGAAATCTAGAGGAAATACAACATGATTTATCCCTAGCCAGATAAGGAGAATCATAGCTCTAAAACAAGATTCAAGTTAATTTAAATAATATGTTTTCTATAAAAGAGAACAATATTTTACAGACTGAGAGATATCCCCAGCTCCTGGGAAAAACTGTCTCTCAGATGCCGTTATATAGCACCCTAGCTAGCTGCAGGGTGTGTAGATGCTCAGGACCTGACCAGCTGAATAGCACCTTGTGAGACATCTGCACAGTAGTCGTGAGAATGTTAGTCCGATAGAGGCTAAAAGCAAATGGCTATGTTATTAAAAGATTTATTTTTATTTTTAATTATGTGTATCTGTGTGTTTGTGCAACTGAGTGCAGTGCCCATAGTGTCCAGAGGGGGCATCAGTTCCCCTGGAACTGGAGCTACAGGGTCATCATGAGCAGCTTTGCTGACAGGCGCTAAAAACTGAAACCCAAGCCTCCACGAGAGTGGTACGCTCTGTTTACTGGTGAGCCATCTCTCCAGTTCATAAATAGCTATGGTTTGTATGCTTACAAAGAATTTTTATTAGCATGAGGGAAAAGGTATGATACATTGAAAAAGTCAGATATGAGTTGTTATATAATTGTGGTATCTGAGTTATGCTAAATAAATGTGCGGAAGGTTAACAATTTTCCATGGAGTGGGATAATAGGCAGTTTCTAAATCAAACCTCTTGGGACTTCTGTGCTTCCCCATGTGAACGGTTATTTTACAAAGGGTTTAAGGTAGTCCAACTTAATTCCAGGTCTCGATCTGCAAAGTTTGGTCTCTCCACATCCATGATGCTACAGCTGAGGGATGATGATGTTCTGGATCTTTGCTACACATCTGGCTTCTTCAGAGAACTTCAGCTCTACCAGCCAGTGGAACAAGATGACTGAGGGCCCTAGTTAAGCCCAGGCTGAGGGCTGGCTGCCAGGAGAACCAACTGTGTATTGGAGAGTGGGGACTTTCAGCTCACCCCTCCCCGCCTTCCTCCAAGGAGAGGAGAGTGGCTGAAGGTTGAGTTGATCACCAAGGTCAAAATATTTCATCTGTACCTTTAATCCCAGCACTGGAGAGACAGAGGAAAGCAGGTCCCAATGAGTTCAAGACCAGCCTTGATTACCTAGTGAGTTTGAAGGCAGTCAGGGCTACACAGTGAGACCCTGTCACAAAAGAAAAACAAAAACAGTCATTCGATCCGGCCAGTCAGACAGCTCCACAGAAAAAAAGCGATTTCCAGGCGAACCTGATGACCTGAGATGGTCCCCGGAATCCTCAGTAGAAGGAGAGAACTGAGTCCTAAAAGTTGCCCCTCTGACTTCCTCATGCATGCTATGACACACATATATGTGTGTTTACATATGTATATGTAAACACACATATATACACATACATATATATGTAAACACACAAACATGAGAAAGAGAATAAATTTTTCAATGCAATAAAAATTACTTAAGCTACAAACCTATATAATGAGATGTCTGTTAAAAATCCCAAAAATGGGGCGCCAGGCGGTGGAGACACGGGCACACAGGCAGGCCCAGATGGCAGAGACACCAGCGTGCAGGCAGGCACAGGCAGGCACAGGAGGCGGAGACACCGTCGCCTGGGCCAAGCAGAGGAGACACCAGCGAGCAGACCCAGCGGGGATGGTGGGATAGTCCAAGCATGAAACAGTGAAGCCCACACTGAGAGCAGATCTCCCCACTACAATAAAATCAAACCCATTAAATAGCATCTATAGGAGGAGATGGGGAGACGCCAAGGCAAAAATTCACCCAATAATCTGAAAAACAACATAAAAACACCAGAACCCAATGATCTTACAACACAAGGACTTGAACACCCTAACACAGAAGAAGAGGAAAAAATGGACTTTATGAAAGCAATAGAGTCCCTTAAACAACATGTAAAAAAACGTCCTCATAGAAATGGATGAAAAGTATAATAAAAAGTTTGAAGAAATGAGCAAATACGTAAATGATACCCTGGGAAACCAAGAAAAAACGATCAAACAGGTAACGGAAACCGTTCAAGAATTGAAAACTGAAATGGAAGCAAGGAAGAAAACACAAACTGAGGACCAGCTGATATGGAAAATCTAGGTCAACGAGCAGAGACTACGGAAACAAGCATAATCAATAGAATACAAGAGATAGAAGAAAGAATCTCAGATTCTGAAGACACCATAGAGAAAATAAATGCACTGATCAAAGAAAACAGCAAAACCAACAAATTATCATCAGAAAACATTCAGGAAATATGGGACACAATAAAAAGACCAAACCTAAGAATAATAGGGAAGAAGAAGGAGAAGAGTCACAGCTCAAAGGCCAAAGAAAATATTTTTAACAAAATTATGGAAGAAAACTTTCCCAACATAAAGAAAGATATTCCTTTGAATATCCAAGAAGCATACAGAACACCAAACAGACTGGATCAAAAAAAATAAAAATCCCCTCGCCGTATAATAATCAAAACACAAAATATACAGATTAAAGAAAGAATATTAAGAGCTGCAAAGGAAAAAGGCCAAGTAACCTATAAAGGTAAACCGATCAGACTTACACCTGACTTCTCTATGGAAACCATGAAAGCCAGAAGGTCCTGGATAGAGGTACTACAGAAACTAAGAGACCATGGATGCAAACCCAAACTACTATACCCAGCCAAGCTATCGTTCACTATCAATGGAGAAAACAAGACATTCCAGGATAAGAACAAATTTAGACAATACGTAGCCACAAATCCAGCCCTACAGAAAGTAATAGAAGGAAAATCACAACACAAGGAATCCAACATTGCCAACACTACCTACAATAACTCAGGCATCTAGCGACCCTTCAGCAGCACAACTCAAAGAAGGGAGACACACAAACTCTACTACCAAAAGCAACAGGAATAACCGGAACAATCCATCAGGATGAAGTCTCAATCCTGAATATCTACGCCCCTTAATATAAAAGCACCCACTTATGTAAAAGAAATATTACTAGAACTCAAGGCAGACATCAAACCACACACACTAGTAGTAGGAAACTTCAACACACCTCTCTCACCAATGGACAGGTCAATCAGACAGAAACCAAATAGAGAATTAAGAGAATTATTGGAGGTAATGAAGCAAATTGACTTAACAGACATCTATAGAACACTCCACCCAAATAGGAAAGAATATACCTTCTTCTCTGCAGCTCATGGAACCTTCTCGAAAATTGACCACATACTCGGAAACAAAGGAAACCTCCACAGATACAAAAAAAATATCAGTGTCCACCTGTGTCTTATCAGATCACCACTGACTAAAGTTAGAAGGCAACAACAATGCTACCCCCAGAAAGCCGACAAACTCATGGAAACTGAACAGTCAACTACTGAACCACACCTGGGCCAAGGAAGAAATTAAGAAAGAAATTAAAGTCTTCCGTGAATTTAATGAAAATAAAGAGACAACATACTCAAACCTATGGGACACGATGAAAGCAGTGCTCAGAGGAAAGTTCATAGCACTAAGTGCCCACTTAAAGAAAACGGAGAAAGCATACATTGGGGACTTAACAGCCCACCTGAAAGCTCTAGAAAAAAAAGAAGCAGACGCGCCCAGGAGGAGTAGAAGACTGGAAATAATCAAACTGAGGGCAGAAATCAACAAAATAGAAACACAGAAAACAGTCCAAAGAATCAATGAAACAAAAAGTTGGTTCTTGGAGAAAATCAACAAGATCGACAAACCCCTATCCAAACTAATTAAACAACAGAGAGAGAACATGCAAATAAATAAGATCAGAAATGAAAGGGGGGACATAACCACAGACACAGAGGAAATTCAGAGAATCATTAGATCTTACTACAAGATCCTGTATGCCACAAAACTGGAAAATGCAAAAGAAATGGACATTTTTTTAGATAAGTACCATATACCAAAGCTAAACCAAGACCAGGTGAACGATCTAAATAGACCTGTGAGTCGCGAAGAATTAGAAACTGTTATCAAAAATCTCCCCTCCAAAAAAAGCCCAGGACCAGATGGTTTCAATGCAGAATTCTACCAGAACTTCCAAGAAGACCTAATACCTATACTCCTTAATGTATTCCACAATATAGAAACAGAAGAGTCATTTCCAAACTCCGTTTATGAAGCTACAGTTATCCTGATACCAAAACCACACAAAGACACAACCAAGAAAGAGAATTACAGGTCTATATCACTCATGAACATCGACGCAAAAATTCTCAATAAAATACTGGCAAACCAAATCCAAGAACACATTAGAAAAATTATCCATTATGATCAAGTAGGCTTCATCCCAGAGATGCAGGGCTGGTTCAACATATGCAAATCTATCAATGTAATCCACCATATAAATAAACTGAAAGAAAAAACCATATGATCATTTCATTAGATGCTGAAAAAGCATTCGACAAAATTCAACACCTCTTTATGATAAAGGTCTTGGAGAGATTAGGGATACAAGGGTCATACCTAAATATAATAAAAGCTATTTACAGCAAGCCAACAGTTAACATTAAATTAAACGGAAAAAACCTCAAAGCCATCCCACTAAAATCAGGAACACAACAAGGATGTCCACTCTCTCCATACCTCTTCAATATAGTGCTTGAAGTTCTAGCAATAGCAATAAGACAAGATAAGGGGATCAAGGGGATTCATATTGGAAAGGAAGAAGTTAAACTTGCATTATTTGCAGATGATATGATAGTATACATAAGTGACCCCAAAAACTCTACCAAAGAACTCCTACAGCTGATAAACACCTTTGGTAATGTGGCAGGATACAAGATCAACTCCAAAAAATCAGTTGCCTTCCTATACACTAAGGATAAGGAAGCAGAGAGGGAAATCAGAGAAGCATCACCTTTCACGATAGCCACAAATAACATAAAATATCTTGGGGTAACTCTGACCAAGGAAGTGAAATATCTATTTGACAAGAACTTTAAGTCTTTGAAGAAAGAAACTGAAGAGGACACCAGAAAATGGAAGGATGTCCCTTGCTCTTGGATTGGTAGGATCAACATAATAAAAATGGCAATTCTACCAAAAGCAATCTATAGATTCAGTGCAATCCCCATCAAAATCCAATCAAAATTCTTCACAGATATGGAGAAGACAATAATCAACTTCATATGGAAAAACAAAAAACCCAGGATAGCCAAAACAATCTTATACAATAAAGGATCTTCTGTAGGCATTACCATCCCTGACTTCAAACTCTATTACAGAGCTACAGTACTGAAAACAGTTTGGTATTGGCATAAAAACAGAGAAGTCGACTAATGGAATCAAATAGAAGACCCTGACTTTAGCCCACAAACTTATGAACACCTGATTTTCGATAAAGGAGCTAAAAGTATACAATGGAAAAAAGAGAGCATCTTCAACAAATTGTGCTGGCAAAACTGGAAGTCAATCTGTAGAAGAATGAAAATAGATCCATATCTATCACCATGCACAAAAATCAAGTCCAAATGGATTAAAGACCTCAATATCAGTCCAAACACACTGAACCTGATAGAAGAGAAAGTGGGAAGTACTCTACAACAAATGGGCACAGGAGACCATTTCCTACGTATAACCCCAGCAGCCCAGACACTAAGGGCATCATTGAACAAATGGGACCTCCTGAGACTGAGAAGCTTCTGTAAAGCAAAGGACACTGTCACTAAGACAAAAAGGCAACCCACTGACTGGGAGAAGATCTTCACCAACCCCGCAACTGACAAAGGTCTGATCTCCAAAATATATAAAGAACTCAAGATACTAGACCGTAAAAGGTTAATCAACCCAATTATAAAATGGGGCACTGAGCTGAACAGAGAATTCTCAACAGAAGAAGTTCAAATGGTCAAAAGACACTTAAGATCATGCTCAACTTCCTTAGCGATCAGGGAAATGCAAATCAAGACAACATTAAGATACCATCTTACACCTGTCAGAATGGCTAAAATAAAAAACACCAATGATAGCCTCTGCTGGAGAGGTTGTGGAGAAAAGGGTACACTCATCCATTGCTGGTGGGAATGCAAACTTGTGCATCCACTTTGGAAAGCAGTATAGCAGTTTCTCAGGAAATTCGGGATCAACCTACCCCTGGACCCAGCAATACCACTCTTGGGAATATACCCAAGAGATGCCCTATCATACAACAATAGTATATGCTCAACTATGTTCATAGCAGCATTGTTTGTAATAGCCAGAACCTGGAAACACCCTAGATGCCCTTCAATGGAAGAATGGATGAAGAAAGTATGGAATATATACATATTAGAGTACTACTCAGCAGTAAAAAACAATGACTTCTTGAATTTTGCATGCAAATGGATGGAAATAGAAAACACTATCCTGAGTGAGGTGAGCCAGACCCAAAAAGAGGAACATGGGATGTACTCACTCATATTTGATTTCTAGCCATAAATAAAGGACATTGAGCCTATAATTCGTGATCCTAGAGAAGCTAAATAAGAAGGTGAACCCAAAGAAAAACATATAAGCATCCTCCTGAATATTAACCTTCATCAGGCAATGAAAGGAGACAGAGACAGAGACCCACATTGGAGCACCGGACTGAAATCTCAAGGTCCAAATCAGGAGCAGAAGGAGAGAGAGCACGAGCAAGGAACTCAGGACCGCGAGGGGTGCACCCACACACTGAGACAATGGGGATGTTCTATCGGGAACTCACCAAGGCCAGGTGGCCTGGGTCTGAAAAAGCGTGGGATAAAACCGGACTCGCTGAACATAGCGGACAATGAGGACTACTGAGAACTGAAGAACAATGGCAATGGGTTTTTGATCCCACTGCACGTACTGGCTTTGTGGGAGCCTAAGATGGAGGTGGGTGGTCCTTGGACTTCTCACAGGGCAGGGAACCCTGATTGCTCTTAGGGCTGATGAGGGAGGGGGACTTGATTGGGGGAGAGGGAGGGAAATGGGAGGTGGTGGCGGGGAGGAGGCAGAAATCTTTAAGAAATCAATAAATAAATAAAAAAAGAAAGAAAAAAAATCCCAAAAATAACGGAGTTAGTTCACCCCAACTCTGAGATGAAATGTGTCCAGACTGAGGGGCCTTCTGAACCCCACCCTATGGATTTCTCCATCTAGTGTTCATCTGCAATGAAATAAAATATTTCATTAAATATTTAAAATATCCTTTGTTAAATGCTTTCATTAAATATTTATTATATCCTTTATAATAAGTCTGCAGTAGTAAGTGAACTGTTTTCATGGGTTCTGTGAGCCACTCTATCAAATGAGCAAACCCATAAAGGGGTCACGGGAACTCTGAACCAGGTGGGACAGATGTCACGAGCAACGTGTGATCTGTGACTTGTGCTTGGCATCTGAAGTGGAGGCAGTCTTGCAAAACTGAGCCCTTAACCCTTGGTCCTACGCTAAATCCAAGTGGTGTCAATTAAACCAAGTCAGAGGAAAGCCAGGTGTTGTCCTTAAAGAACTGGACAAAAGGTTGTGGGTTGGGAAGTAGACGGTGGGTATGGTGAGGGGTGAGGACAGCAGGAGCTGTTTGTCCTGTCCTCAGAGTTAGGGAGGTGTGATTTGATGCCACAGTCCTGCCTCCCGGGACTTGAAGGGCAGACAGATAAGCCGATCAGCTAATAGGCTGTGCCCGCCCACTTGCAGCCTGATTCTTTCAGTTGCACCCTGCATAAAGATATAACAAAAACCTGTGATCTCAGACTCCCTAAAAGACTCCCCAGATGCTGGGATCCCAGAAAAATGGCATGTACTGTTGTCGCTTCCTAAAGAAGCTCACTGAGTTCAGATTGGCACATTCCCACCTGTAAAATGGGTACACCTTAACCTCTCCTCCCACACACCCTTCCTCAGAATTCTCTCCCCTTCCAGTTGCCCAGGAATTGGGAACAGTGGGTGCTGTGGATTGCATAAATCGTGACACTGAATCTCCCCACTTCCTCCGAGGCTGACAAGAGGGATCATCTTCCGTCTATGCTGTCTTCTTTAAGGTGCTGGGCTTCAAATCTCCCCAGAGCGCCCCTCCCCATGCTGCTGCCTGTTTGGTGACAACTCTGCTACTCCAAAAGGACAATCCGCATCAATGTCCCCTCGTACCCAAGCCTTTCAGTAGGAAATGAGGAACACTGGTGCTGGGGCCCGTGAGGTGGCCCACGTGTTGTCCAGCAGTGAAGTCAATCCCGAAGCCCTGAATCGAGATGAAGAAAACTCACCACAAGGCCCACCCCTAAGCCAGAGAAATTGGAGCTACAAGTGGGGAGGGAGTCCAGCCGCCTGGAGAATCCCCCCAACGTGTTCAGCTTCGTGAATACTCTCAGCTACAGCCCCTTTCAGCCACTCCAGGAGGAATCAGTACTCTGGCCTGTTGTTGATGCCCTGGCTGGGATGACTGTATGTGTAAAACACGGTGCCCTGAGAAAGTTTCTCATGACTGATAAGTAAAAATAGCCCCTTGTTGTAGTAGACTCCACCAATATAATAAGTCAATCAAGCCGAATTAAAGTCCAGGCTTTAATCAGAGCAAAGCATTCCCGGGTGGTCCCAGGGGAAGAGGAGAAACCACAAGGGGAAACCACATGGCAGGTGGCAGGGGTGGGGGCTTCAGGACATGATGACACAGGCCTTGTCTTAAATAGCCTGTAGGCGTGGTCTTGAGCATCTCAGGGGGAGGAGCTGACCCTTGGCAGGTTTTCTCAGGGATGGGGTCTGGTGTGAGGAGTGAGGCCAGGTGGGGCTTCTACCTAAACAGTGACATCTATGCCACTTTGAGATACTGACGTGCAAGTATGAATTGATGTTCCCAGAAACAAAAAGAAAAAAGCCACACCTGGGCTAAAGATTCTTGGAGGATGACTGACTGACCAGCACACCCCGGACTGAAGGGGGGGAATGTTGCAGATCCAGAGCCAAATAGTTTTTCATTGCCCATCCTCGTGTGAACGAGAATTTCAGGAAGGAAGCCACAACTTATCTTCAGCCTCCAAAGCCACGCTTCCTTGCCTGCCTCTGTGTCAGACCTAACATTCTGTGATAACAGAGGAAGTCACAGCTAACACCCTGACAAATGGATAAATACCTTTAGGAATACATTAACTTAATAAAACCCTAGTTTTCCACCAAGAGCTAAGAGTTCCGCCATCTTGCTGTCGTCCCCTCCAGCCCCACCCCCACCCCACTCCCACTCCGTGTGCCCACAAGTGCTTCTGTTTTGGCTTTCTTTGTTCTGTTTCTACAAAAACTCCATGAAACTGTTATCTCATTGGAGCACAGAATTTGGGGTAACCTAAGTCCGTGTTCCAGGGCCATGACCACTCATATTTGGCCCTAGTATAAACTGTTATCCCCTTTGAGGTAAGAACTGCAGTTTTGCATAGATACTTGGGTTTGATCTAATGTGGGAGCTAAGGGACCTAATCCTTGCGACTACCAGGTAAATCTGTTGGAAATCTCCTAACACGATGCCTTCAGGGAGCACCTGAGAACTGTAACACACAGAGTGTGTTAGCAGCGGTGGTGGAGGAGGCAGGGGGCATGGGTGTGAGCTTCTCAAGGAAGAGTTGCACTTTCTTAAGATGTGTGTGCGTGAGTTCACGTGCGTGCGTGCGTGCGTGGGTGTGTGTGCGTGGGTATGCGTGCGTGCGTGCATGTGTGTGTGTGTGTGTGTGTGTCTATACATGGAGGCCAGAGGCTGATATCAAGTGTCTTTCTCATTCATTTCCCACCTTCTTTTTCTTAGACAGGATCTCTCTCTCACTGAACCTGGATCTTGCCTGTTTGATTAGAATGCCTGGCCAGTGAACTGAGCTGTCTCCACTACCCCAACAGTAGGGTTCCAGGCCTGCACCACCACACCCCCCTTTTCACGTGGTTCTGGGGATCAACTCGGGTCCTCATACTTATGAAGCAAGCACTGTACTGGCTGAACCATGTCCACAGTCCCGTTGAAAGAGTGCTGAACATCAAGTTTAATTATGGGGGCTAAGAGAAAAAGAGCCGCTGAGGGAGAAAGCAAGGCACACTGGAGTGTAGGTGGGGCTCTTCAAGGAGAGTCACAAGGAAGTGTCCTGCTGGCATCACCCATAGAGAGCATCTCAGTGGATCCTGAACTGCATCTCAGAGGGGTCCTAAGCACTCTTCCCTTTCCTCTCTCTTTATGACAGGCAGGATTTCAGGTGTTTCTAGAGGTGCCTGAGATGGGATTATAAACTGATAAAGGAAGTCCAGGAGCCAGCAGGGCTGGCCAGGGACCTCAGGACAGCGCTATGGTGAGATTCCCAAAAGACGGGAGGGCCGTGGTTGGGAAAGACTAAGGTCATAAGCAAATGCTGATTGTATCAGAATTCTTGCTTCTCAGCTAGTGAGACTTCCACCAGGCTTCTTGGGGAGCGCCTACATTCCCTTCCCGTGTCTCCTCTGTTTCTCATACTTCTGTCCTTCCTCAAATGTCTTTGAAAAGCGATGAGACTCACGGCTTCCTTTTGTTCTATTACTATAAAAGCGTCATGGAGCTATTACCACATTAGAGCACAGTATTAAAAAACATGTTTTCCTGCAATGGTCAAATGTGTTCACGTGTGTCTGCAAGTGTGTGCTTACGTGTAAGGAGGCCAGAAGCTGACACTGCATGTCTTCCTCCATCACTTTCAAATTTATTTTATGACAGGGTCCTTCCCTGAACCTGGAGTGACTGGCCACAGAGCCCCAAGGCTCCTCCTGCCTCTTCTGCCCCAGTACCAGGACTCCAAGCACATGGTACCATGCCTGACTTTTTGTATGTGGGTTCTAAGAGATCACACCCAGGTCCTCATGCTTATATGACAATTACTAAGCCGTTTCCTGGAACCTATAAATTCAATTAACCCCCTTTAGCCTAATAACACTGTAGGTACCTGCTACCATACCCATTTTACAGATGAGAAAACCAGTGCTCAGAAAGGTTAAGGAAATTGTCGATGCTTCCGTGTGACTGCTACAGCATAACTAGTGTAGAAAGTCAGTTTGATCCCAAGCCTTCTCTTTATATTCTTCCTTCTTCCAACAGAGACAATAAAAACATACACAGAAAGAGAATTATACAGAGAAATCACCTGTGCCCTCCTCTAGCTACAACAACTCTGTCAATCTTCTCAGACGATTTTGACTAGTCGATGAAGAGAAACAGGTTAAATTAAGTTATAAGAGCTGGTGGGACAAGCACAAGATAAGGCCGAGCATTCATAACTGATAAAAAGTCTTCTTGTCGTGATTCAGGAGGGGTTGGTAGCCTAAAGGAAAGTCTGCACACACGTAGTCCCAGCACTCAGGAAGTAGAGAAGGGGGAATCAGAAGTTCAGGGTCATTCTTGAGGGGCATGGCAAAGATAAAACTTTGAAAAAGAAAAGGAAAACCCAGATGTACGTTGGATGATTCGCCAGCTGTCAGCTAACGGCAGTGCTCTGGCTGCAGCTGAAGCAGGGCTGTACCGGCCTGTGGCTAGAACTGTCCAGAGAATTTCCTACCCTTTTTGTGTATATATAGTGTGGGGAGGGTGAGAGTGTGCAGGGGCCAAGGAGGATGTTGGTGCCCACCCTCCATCACTTTCTGTCTTCTTCCCTTGAGACAAGGAGTTCAGATAGGCTGGCGCCCAACAAGGCCATTTCTGCCCCTACTGGAGTTACAGTTGTGCGTGGACACACCTGGCTTTCAGTGCCTGCTGAAGATTAAAACCCAGGTCTTCATGCTTGTATAGCAAGTACTCTTATTTATTTGGAGACAGTCTTGCAAACTTACCCAGACTGGCCCTGCGCCATCTTCCCAGCCACACTTTCTCTTTGAAAAAAAATTATTTATTTTATGTGTACGTGTGTGTGCCCAAGTGTTTGTGCATATGTGGAGGAGCCCCCAGAGGTCAGACGAGGCATTGGATCCTCTGGAACTGGAGTTACAGATGGTTGTGAATCTGCGTGTGGGTGCTGGGAACTGAACTCAGGTTCTCTCCTAGAGCAGCCAAGTAAGTGTTCTTAATCTCTGAGCCATCTCCCCAACCCCCTCTTTTAAAGACAGAATGTCACAGTGTACTTCTGGCTGGCATGGAACTCACTATATAGACAGGTTGATCTTAAAGATCCACCAGCATCTGCCTCTTAAGTACTGGGATTGAAGTTGTGTGTCACCGTGCTCAGCTAACTTACTCACGGTTTTTGACTGACATTGGATTAAACGTGACATAGCCCCAGCAGATGCATGTGTATGAATATACATAGATGTACATGCTTGGATATGCACAGACTATTTCTAGAAAAGTGTGTGAGAGGTTGGTGCCGTTTGTGGCCTCTGGAGGCCAGACTGGTGTCTGCTAGAAGGGAAGCAACTTGTCACTATGCTTCACTTTAATCAGGTGTGTTATTGCTTCTTTCCGTTGCAGAAGATTTGTGTTTGGTTGGTTCTGTTTTGTCTGGGGAGGCAAATTTTAACAGTAACAAAACCAAATGGTGGTGCCATCCAGTTCTTGTACCCTCCCAGAGCCTCTCATAACTTCTGGTTTACAAGCAGATTAAATACAATTGAAGAGCGGTCCCAGGGGGGCTGGTTGTTTAGCAGCGAACATGACAGGTAATGTGGCCTCTGCTTCATTGAGCTCAACCAACTCATCATCCAGACCCTGTCCTTTACTTCTTAGCCTCGTGGCCTGGACTCTCACTTCTTAGCCTCGGGGCCTGGAGTCCAGCGTGTAATTGGGGGTGGGGGAGATGCCATCTCTTCCTTTCCATTTTTATGAGTGAAGAAAACCCACAAATCTAGACATAGTGATCCATGCCTATAACTTAGCACCAAGGAGATGGAGGCAGGAAGATCTCCGGTTTGAGGTCTAGCCTGGGCTATATACCAGAATCTTGTTCAAGAAGAAAAGGAAGCAGGGCCCGGTGATCCAGGCCTATGATCGGAGCTGTCTGAGAGTTGAGGCAGGAGGACCATAAGATCAAGGCCAGCTTTAGTGACACAGTGAGTTCAGGGCCAACCTGGGTAAGTTTGCAAGACTGTCTCCAAATATATATATATACACACACACATACTGTAGCTCAGGGGTAGTGGTAAGAGGGTCTAACATGTGCAAGAACCTGAGTTCAACCTCCAATATTTTGGGGGGAAATGAAAACAATTGAAGAGAGAAAGAAAGGTCCCCATAGCTACTCAAGGACTCCCCTCGCCCCATTTATCTCACTGTACAAAAGCACATAAAAAATTCATCACCAAAACAATCTCCGTCAAAGGAAATAGAGTACTTTGAACTTGTTGGAGCAGGCAGGCTGTCCAAGCAGACTGCCCTTCTTAAAAATGATATTCTTCCAGCCGGTCTCTTTCAGAAAATGACTGTTCTTAGAACGGCTCTCCTTCAATCCCCAAACCAAAATTCATAGATAGTACAATCCACCTGCAAAGACACATTTCAAAAAACAACCAGAACAAAGCCCTGTTGTAATAAAAAGAGAATTAAAAGCAATTTATGACCTGTGGGTGTAGCTGGGTGGCACAGAGCTTTCCCAGTGCACGCAAAGCCCAGGGTTTGATCCTTGTCCTGCAAAGAACAATACCAACAGCTTCGAATAAAAGGTCTTTCTCCAAACAGATGCTCAGGACACTACAAGATGCACTGAGGGAGGCAGGTGCTTGCAGACGTATTGGAAATGCCAAGGCCGAACCAGTGTTACTACATGGGGATGCAAGGATGACTCAGTCAGCACAAGGCCACTGGCATTCACAGAATGCACTCCAAGGTGGCAAATAGATCTGGTGATGCTTTCAACAAAACACAGTACGATCTCTCTTGAATGGCAGAGTGGCTGTGTTCCTAGGAGAGCCGGGGTATTAAAGCCAGGCAGAAGGCTGCCCACACCTTAAATATCACACAGAATGACGTCTGAGGCTTAAAAGGGTATTCACACACATGAAAGTCTCATGGGATATCAGGGTTCTCTTTCCGCGTGAAGCCCATCCATGGGGTGGAGAGATGGCTAGTTGGTAAAGTGCCAGCTACGTGAGTATGAAAGCCCAAGTTCTTTCCCCAGCGCCCATGAAGAAGCCAAGCCTGGTGTGCACTTACTGTCCCAGAGCTGAAGAGGTGGGGACAGGAGGATTCCTGGGGTTCACTGTGCAGTTGGCCTACCTTAAAAACAGTGAGCCCTGTCTTCCAGCAAAAGACCCTGGCTCAAAAAAAGTAAGATGCAGCCAGGCAGTAATGGTGCATGCCTTTAATCCCAGCATTCAGGAGGCAGAATCAGGAAGATCTCTATGAGTTCGAGGCTAGCATTATCTACAGAGTGAGTTCCAGAACAACCAAGGCTACACAGAGAAACCCTGTCTTGAAAAAACAAAAAAGATGCATAGTTCCTGAAGAATGAGCCCTGAAGTTGACCTTTGTCCTCTCCAGATATGTATCCATGCAAGCATGCATGTGTGAGTGTGTGTGTGCGCGCACACACACACACACACATACACATTCATGATGAGGGGACTATTTTGTGCTAAGGGGCTCAGCACCATATGCTGTCTTCCTCCCTGTCCTGTCGGTGTTTGTTTGTTTGTTTTTGTCAATTTGACACAAAATAGAGTTACTTAGGAAGAGGGACCTCAATTGAGAAAATGTCTCCATCACACACACAAGATAACCCTAGCCTGTGTCGTGTTTTCCTGATTGCTAATTGGTAGAGGGGAGCCCAGCCTACTGCTGGCAGTGCCACACCTGGGCAGGTGGCCCTGGGTTGTATAATAAAGTGGACAAAACAAGCCATGAGGAGCAAGCCAGAAAGCAGAGTTCTCCCATGGCCTCTGCTTCAGTTCCTGCCTCCAGGTTCCTGCCCTGGCTTCCTGCCCTGGCTTCCCACCATGATGGAGTGTGTACTGAGTGCTGTAAGCTGAAAGCTGCTTTTGGTTATAGTGTTTTATCACGTCAATAGAAGCCCTACTAAATACGCTCCCCAAATGTCAACTCTCCCCCCAGCTTGGAGATCTGTTGCTTCATTGAGCAGCTTCTCCCTGTCCACATGACTTCACAGAGCTGCAGGAACACCTGGCTAAACTGGGTTATCCCCTCACCTCAGGGCTCAGGGAGCTATGGAGAAGAGGCAGAAAGATTGGAAGGGCCAGAAGGGATGGATGACTCCAAAGAAGTGTCTTCCAATTACAACAGGATTGATGCATAAAGAACTCACAGAGATCGTGGCAGCCTGCGCGCGTGTGTGTGTGTGTGTGTGTGTGGTGTTTATATGTGCTTTATCTGTATTTAAAACATTTATGGTGAGGGTCAAGTAAGACAATTAGTTAAAAATAGAAAAAATAAGAAACATTTAGATATATCTACACTGACTTCTCCTGTATGTACATATTTGTTTGTTTTTCTATATTCCCAAGGTGATCTCAAACCCCTGGTGTTTGACCCTTCTATCTTCGTCTCTCAAATATCTGTAAGTATGAACCAAAGACCCCAACTATATCCAATTTTATTGGCAATTAAGTCTCATATAGCTCAAGTTGACACTTTGTAGCCAAGGATAGTCTCGTAGTTCCAATTCCTGCCTCCACCTCCCTAGTCCTGGACAAGGGCCACCAACTCTAGTTAATGAAGTACTGGGGATTAAACACAAACACAGGGCCTAGTGTGTTCTAGGGTAGCTGCTTTCGCTACTTTACACACTGCTGTGACTAAATACCCAACCAAAGCAACTCAAGGGAAAAGGTTTATTCCAGCTGATACTTCCAAGGGGGCTGATACTCCTGGCAGGGAAGGTACAGAGGCAGGGGCATGACCCTGGGTTGTCACCTTGCATTGCCTGGGCCAGGGCTATAAAGCATCAAGATACCACTGAGGTGATGACCCATTTCTTCCAGCAAGGCTCTGCCCCTAAAGGTCCCATAGCCTTCCTTTACAGCTCCACCAGCTGGGGACCAAGTGTCCAACCCCATGAGCCTAGGAGGGACATTTCACATTTAAACCCCAACATGACACTCTACCACCACAGCCACAGCCCGGCTGTGACTGCAAGGAAGAACGGTTGACTTACAGAATGGCAGAACTCTATGGGCACAGCCAAGAAATGGCTCCAAGCCTGCTCTCATGACTCTCAGCCCTGCATTACCAGGTCCCCTTTTCCAGGCTCCGAGTGACAGCCTGGGGACCAGCTTCTCAGGCGCTTTGCACCACTTACCCCTGGTAGTGTTCTCAAGCACAGGGCACAGCCCTGTCTAAAGTCACCCTTGCATGAACTTTCTCCTCCCTAGACCAGAGCTACACCGTGGCCTAGAGGAGGGTTGATCAGCCTATTCCAACTCCCTTTTGCATTTCCCAAGTTTGACTTTGGTGGTACGGGTACTTTGGTCTGTCTTTGGTTTCCTATCTGGGGTGAATACGCTTCTCATATCTCAGCAGGATTAGCATCACACAACGATGCTAACTGAACAATCTACAACTTATCCACATCCCCAGCCCTGGTTGGATGATTTAATCTTTGTGTGAACATCAGCTTGCACTTATACAAACTAAGGCAGCGATGATAACACTAAGTGATAAATACTATGGGACCACTGTCTCTAGGCATCCCTTCTTCACCACTTCATTATGCAACACATGACTACGTATACAGAGAGAAAAGATGCTATTTGGTGATTTTATTATTTACAGAGAGGCTGTCTTGCTACTTGCAATATTCTGGGACTTTCCCACATAATGTCAGACATTTTTTCAGCCCTGTCTCACATTCTCTTGGCTTATTTGTACACAGAGGTTACTGTGGCAACCAGCTCTTCCCAGGTGTGACTACTGGCTTCCCCTTAGCAACACCAAATATACCATCTTCCATTCCACCCCAGCCTTCTGCTTCACTGGCAAATCCAGAAGTTTTGGGGAAGTTCTTGCCCAATCGGAGAGGAGCCAGTGAATAAACATTGCACACCTCCAGGTCGGCTGCAGATTTCTAAGGCAAATTCCACTTGATCTCCCTGAGAGTCCCCACAGTAATAACGGACTCCTCGGCTTCCCCAGCACATTTCTCCAGTATCCTGACACATCACCCCGGAATCAATCCCCAAGATAAATTACCTGAATGCAATCTCTCGTGCCATGCTCTTGACAGAATCCAGACTAAAGCGCCAAGTTCAGAATATTGTTAAAAACACAAATCCATGTTGACTGATATTGATCTGCTTGCACTGTCTTCGAGTGTGCGCAGGAACTCTGTCTTAAGATGGTTTCTGAGCACTCATAAGGTCAAGACCATCTCAGTTAACATACCAAGAGGCTGTTGGCTTACTTACTCTTATTTATTCCCACACAAGTCTACAGTGTTTTCAAGGGACAGCCTCACACACAGAAGTTCAGTGTGCTCCATCTGGGAGCAGACAGCAGAATGCAGCTGGATCTGCCAATCAAGTTTAGTATGCTAATAGGCTGACCTGAGTTCAGCAGCTCTGCACACTTTCTGTGCACTCTGGCTGTTGCTCACGATTGCCATTAGCTCCTCCTTGAAGGCAGAATAGACTCTACCCAGAAGCAGTATCTGCCTAGGGTCTTCTGCAGGGTGGATCTGCCTGTCAACCTGTTTCCCTCCAGTGTCATTGTGGTATTTTTACCTTTTAACCCCTTGGGGGATGTTTACTGGGTACATCATCCATGCTTTGGGGTTATCCATGCATCTGTAAGCAATGCCTCTGTCAATATGCTCATGCTAATAAACTCACTGGTTTCTGGGGTGAACCTTTGGGTGGAAACCTAGTTTGCTTTGTTCCTGGGAACCTACGAAGAACAGACAAGTGTTTGTCTCAGGGAAGAATCTCAAGGGAGCAGAAAGTACCGCTTCAATGCCATCTATTTAGAGACTGTGAGTACATTTAGTGTAACTAAAGATTTGGAACTTAAACTAAATAAGGGGGAAAAAGATCTGGAACTTAACGTTCATGTTACAAATAGCCACATCTGTTTGCTAAAAAAGTGTATTCTTTTCACATATATACCTACAAAACAAAAAGGGTTACATCACCCAGCTTGACCCCAAGACCCCCTCATCTACTCCTGTTTTGGGTTCTGGATACACATGAGCCAAGAGGTCATCCTGATTTCTCCTCAAGTCTAGTCCTGGGTCAGTGTTTATCATTTTTCTCCCTTTCTTTATGACTCCGAAAGGAAGACTTCAGCCTTTGCCATTCTATCATCCTGAATCTATTGTCTTTCAAGGGCAAAGCTCTCTGCTGCATCAAGGAGCTACGGAGGCACTCAGACATGCAGCTGAACCATCCATTTTGCTTTAATTGATGCCAGGGAGGTGGCAGGTTCACACGTGGGAGACTGAGACAGCTGCTGCTCTCCGAGGAATACAAGGGCAGGCTAAGTACAGAGGGCAGTGCTGACTGCGGAGGGGACAGAAGACGGCCAACTTTCTGCCCCTCCTACCCCATACTGGGGTTGAGCTGAGGACTCGTGCATGCGGGTCGAGTGTCCATCCACTGAATTACGTTCCCAGAGGTAAAGTGTCTGCTTTTTAAGGCGACAACCAAAAGTAATTAGAGCTGGTGAGATGGCTCAGTGGGTGAAGGCACTGCCATCAAGCCTGGCAATCTGACATCAACTCCAGGACCCATGCGGTGGATGGAGAGAACTTGCCTGTAAGTTATCTTCTGACCTCTACATGCAAGGCACGGTATGCATGTGCCCTCACACATACAAAGGTGCACAGACACATATAGATGGATGATAGATAGATGATAGACAGATAGATAATAGATAAACAGACAGACAGATAAACAAATATCATAAAATTTAAAAATAACATTTTTTAAAGATGTAGTTAGCTGGAAAATAAAAATCAACCAAGCTATGTCTGTTGCCAATGATACTGATAAATAATTTACCCCCCAAAATACAAATTAACTCAGGTTAAAACAAAAAGAGGCAAGGAGGGACTGGGGATAGGGTCTCCCATGCATATAACCCTGGGTTTGATCCCCACACCACATAAACTGAGCATGGTGGTACACACCTGTAATCCCAGCACTTGGGAAGTAGAAGTGGAAGAATTGCAAGTTCAAGGTCATCTTTGGCTCTATAGGAGGCTCGAGGCCAGCCAGAGATACATGAAACCCTACCTAAGCTGGGGGGAGGGGGTGTTTAGGATGCACTCGTTTCCTAAGTCCTGTCAGTACAGAATGACTCAGCTCTGAGTACTGACTGCCTGAGCAGAGTGCTCACATGCTCCAGAACCAGATGATGGACAGCTGTGCGTGACCTTGACCAAGTCACCCATCTGCCCTTCTGGACCCCATCAATTTAGAGATGGGGCTGTACACATAAATTAAGAATAAAATGGGCTGGAGAGATGGCTCAGTGGTTAAGAGCATTGCCTGCTCTTCCAAAGGTTCTGAGTTCAATTCCCAGCAACTACATGGTGGCTCACAACCATCTGTAATGAGGTCTGGTGCCCTCTTCTGGTCTTCAGACATACATACAGATAGACTATTGTATACATAATAAATAAATAAATGTTTTTTTAAAAAAAAAGAATAAAATGAAGCTTAAGAAGTAAAGGAAAAATCAGAACAGGACCAAGGAAGCAGACACTGGCACGGTCCACCCCATGGACACTGCTGTGGCCAGTGGCTGGCCTGGGTCACTCTTCTGTCGTGAAAATATATTGAACAAAAAGCATCTTGCAAAGTAAGGGTTGCCTTTGGCTCATAGTTTCAGAGGAACACAGTCTAACATGGCAGGGTAAGCATGACTACCTACAGGAACTGGAGGTCAGCAGAGAGACAACAGGAGGTGGGGCCACACTACCCTCCTTCAAAGCCTGCCTCCAGTGACGTATTTCCTCCAGCAAGACTCCACCCCCTAAAGGTCCCGTAGCTTTCCCAAACAGCACCACCGGCTGGGAACCACGTATTCAAACACCCGTAGGAAACATTTTATGTTCAAACCACAACAGATATGGTAAGGGATTAAGGTGACACATGACATTAACCATCACAGCTGCTGTCTCTGTGTGTGTGAAGAAGGGGAGGGACATCCCTGGCTGTTTTCTCCTCTTCCGGTCGGGGGTGGCTGTTGAGCTTCTGTGGCCTCTGACAAGTGGAAGCTGCGAGAAAAGGAAGGTGAAGGTGGCATGGAGGAGCGAAAAACCAGATTGTTCAATTCCAGTCTCAGCCCAGGAGGCTGGACTTCCAGAGGACTGAAAAGATCTCCTGCTAGGGCTGCTGCTAGGCACGGCTGATCAGAGGCAGGACCTTCTGTTTAACAGCGCTGATGATACACCAACACTTGCTGTATCCTGAAATCGCCAAAAGAATGGGCCTGAGAAGAACTTCCGTATTACTTTGGAAGGGGCGGGAAAGGGGCGGGGAGATGACTCCACAGTTAGGTTTTCAAGTAAAAAGCAAGTGGTCTTCCATCAAACCAATGGTGAGAAGGACACCCTGTGGAAGTGCGCATGCCACGGTGAGCTCCGAGGACAGCTTGTGAGAAGCGGTCCTCTCCTTCTACCACGTGGCTTCCAGGGATTCAAGCCATCAGGCTTGGCAGCAGGCACCCTTATCCACTGAACCATCTCACTGGTCCGAGCAAAGCATTCTGACTGTTGGAAAGCTCCATGAAGTACACGGGGTTTTCACACTCACGTGCAGAAGCTGACACCGTAACTTCTGTGTTTTAGCAGAAACGGGAGGCCCCCAATGGTGGCGCTTGCAGTTTTGGCTACCCCCCCCCCCCCCCCGACACACACTTTATTTCTTGTACATTGCATCAGTTTTCTCACAGTGGTGACAAAATTGCTAACAAAATGCAGCTTAAGAAAGGCAGAGTTTGCCTTGGCTCACAGTTTGAGAATATAATCCATCATGGCAGGAGCGTGAGGCAGCTGGTCACACAGCAGCCACAGTCAGGAGGCAGAGAGTGAAGACAGCTGCTGCTCAGTGTTCTCTCTCTCTCTGTCTCTGTCTCTCTCTCTCTCTCTGTCTCTGCTCTCTCTCATAATGAAAGGCTTTTTTATTAGGAGTGAGAAAATACACACCTGCAGCAAGGCACACAGACTGTCTGCAGAGCGTAGGGGGCGCTCTGGGACCTGAAGCATGGTCTCTTGAAGGCTCATCTTCTCCTTTTTCCACAGCCCTCTCCAGCCCATGCGATGTGCAGCCTACCTTCAGGGTGGATCTCCCACCTCCATCACCCCCATCTAGCAACTTCCTCACAGACACGGCCAAGGGGGATTCTCAGTTACCTCAATTTGACAATATTAGCCAGAACATACATGAAGCCGCTAAGGTACCTGCACCAGTAAATGTCTTCCTTCTGTTTAAGCATGAAATGGCTTTTGATGGGTATCAGATGGAGACAGGGCGAGGCAAAGAATGATGTAAAAGAAGCCCTTCTCTTAGCCGGGCGCATGCCTTTAATCCCAGCACTCAGGAGGCAGAGGCAGGTGGATCTCTGTGAGTTCAAGACCAACCTGGGCTACCAGAGCTAGTTCCAGGGCAGGCTCCAAAGCTACAGAGAAACCCTGTCTTAAAAAACAAAAAACAAAACAACAACAACAAAAAAAAAAACCCTTCCTGTCCTGCCCCCTCCAGTCACCGACTTCCTTATCCAAATCTCATCTCTCTCTGAGTACGTACTTTGCTGTGTTTAACATAAAGCACAAAAAATCCTCCAGGCTCCTGCCTGAAGAACTGCAGCATCTCCACAGAGACGACTTTGCACTTCTTTCTGTCTGTCTCTGTTGTCTGTAGGGCTGTGTATAGAGGCGGCTATGGATGGTTGCAGAGTAGCTCTCAGCCGTGACAACAGGATCACAGGGCTGCTAGTTCACATCTCAGCAGACAGGGAGCAAACATGGGACCGGCATTGTAAACCTCAAAGCTCCCAGAAACCCACTCCCTCCAGTAAGGCTCCACCCACTAAGGTCCTACAAACTCCTGAAACAGCACCACCAGCTGGAGACCATGTTTCAAACACACACAGACACACACACACACATACACACACACACACGCACATGCACACGCGCACACACATGTGCAATCATGCGCGTCTGTGGCACATGTCTTACTTCCACACCATGACAGAGCCTGTCGCTGACTTTTTAAAAGTAGAGACAACTTCAGAAACACCAGCAGGATCCTGCTGCCAGCTTGCTGCCATGGAGTTCCAGAAGAGGAGAAGAGTGCTTCTATTTCAGCTCATTGCACAGGGCTGGGCAGGATGTGGGTTTGGTGCTCCTGCTGCATAGTCTTCCTATCAAGAGAGCTTGTATTTTAAAGAGATGTTTATGCTATCAGACTCTTGAAACAATGGACCCCAAAGGATCAGAATTTCCTCAGGAATCTCATGCTAAGGAAAGGAAAGGGCTGAAACCATGGTGCCCACTAGAGGGTGAACTTGTCTCCCAAGAAGAGTTCACACAGGTCTGACAGCTTATCAAAGCAGCTGGAGACACCGGACTAACTAGCTTGGCATACCTCATGCCCTCTGTTTAAACCCCGATCTCATGCTGGCTCCCCAAAGATGAACTCGGTCACTAGACTTCTTCATTTGTTCCTCTTCCCATTGTGTCCACATTGAATTGTTGTACAGGGCTTTCTTCCCTGTCACACTGTCATCTTTGGGAGTTCATCTGGGTCTGTTCATAGAAGGTCATTGTCTTAGTTAGGGTTTCTATTGTGTGATCACAGCAACTCATTCGAGAAAACATTTAATTGGGGCTAGCTTACAGTTTAGAGATTTAGTCCATTGTCATCATGATGGGAAGCATGGTGACATGCAGGTAGGCGTGATGCTGGAGAGGTAGCTGACAGTCCTACATCTAGACTGGCGGGTGGTAGGAAGAGAGAGTGACTCTGGGCCTGGCTTGAGTTTCTGAAACCTCAAAGCCTGCCCCCAGTGACACACTTCTCCAACAATGTCACACTTCCTAACAGTGTCACTCCATATGGGCCTATGGAGGCCATTTTTATTCAAACCACCATAACCATTAGAGTTAGAATTGTTAACTACTGAAGCTTCCCTATAGAAGGATGAGACAGGGAGGGTCATGGGACCTTCCTGAGTATTCAGACATCCTGTATGTGGCCTGAGGGTCTCAGGGAAAGGCTAGAGTATATAGGTGGGAAAAGACTAGAGGAGGGGCTCTATCTACATAGCCATGGGGTAGTCACATCTATGTGGGCACAGACATTCCAATGTGACTCTTGTAAGGTCATCCGTGCTCTTGCCCATAACCCTTCCCCACTGCTCTGTAAGCAAGTCTCATAAGCTCATCGGTTCCTCAGAGAGCGCTGGGTGCCTTGGTTTGTGGTTTGGACTGTAGGAGGGGTAGGCATTGTTTACAACTCCCACAGGGAAGGAGACTTAGCCACAGGACAATCTCCTTTCTCTGCTTTTCACTATTACTCGTCTATTTCATCAGCATATTGGGGACAGGTGACTGAGCCTTGCTTACTGGGGCTACCAAGGTGCAGGCTTTGAGTCTAAAAGCTCACATAGCAGGCATGCCCTCTGAGTGCTACCAATTCAGGCTGGCATCGCGTAGCAGAAAACTAACGGTGTGGGGAGAAGCCAGTCAGCAGAGAAACATGAAACCCTTCCCTGATTAGGCTACAGGAAACAAAGGAAACAAGAGGAAAGCCAGGATGCACAGACACGGCAGGGGCACTATGCAATGACCGGTAAAGGACCAGACCTGATTCAGGCGTGTCTTCTTCCCACTCACTAGCCTCCACTTCCATCCTCACAGATGCCTTTTCTTCTTTTTTAATAAACTGCCTCTATTATTCCTATCATTATCTCTGTATCCCTGATCCATTCATTGTTCAAGACATAGAGACCCGTACATCTCGGCAGGTGCCCTCCAGACTCAGACCCATGCCTGTTACGTGTTGACACACCACAGTGAGTACGTCATAAGAATTGGGGGACACACCACAGTGAGTACGTCATAAGAATGGGGGGACACACCACAGTGGGTACGTCATAAGAATGGGGGGGCACACCACAGTGAGTACGTCATAAGAATGGGGGGACACACCACAGTGGGTACGTCATAAGAATGGGATGACACACCACAGTGGGTATGTCATAAGAATGGGATGACACACCACAGTGGGTACGTCATAAGAATGGGGTGACACACCACAGTGGGTATGTCATAAGAATGGGAGGACACACCACAGTGGGTACGTCATAAGAATGGGGTGACACACCACAGTGGGTATGTCATAAGAATGGGAGGACACACCACAGTGGGTATGTCATAAGAATGGGATGACACACCACAGTGGGTACGTCATAAGAGTGGGGGTGACACACCACAGTGGGTACGTCATAAGAATGGGGGGACAATTTCCATGTGCTCTAGATTCATTTCTGTCGCTGTGAAAAAATACCCTTACAAAATTCAATTTTGAGAATAAAGGATTTGCTTCATCTCACAGTTCCTGGTCCTCGGCCACCATCAGAGTCAGTCACAGAGGCAGGAGTCTGAAACAGCTGGTCACCTCACAGCTACAGCTCGAAGCAAAGAGAGATGAATGCATGCATGCATGCTCACCTGCTTACTTACTTGCATGCGTTCAGCTCAATTTCTCCATTCTTAGACAGTTCAGGCCCCCTTAGCTAGGGAATGGTGTTGCCCACATTGGGCTGAGTCTTCCCGCACCAGTTAAAGTAATTAAGACAATTTCTCACAGACATGCCCAGAGGCCTACCCAATGTATTCAATTCCACCCTGAGATTCTCTCTCTCTTGCAGGTGATTTTAGGTTACGTCAAGCTGATAAAGATAGCCATTCCATCACCTATCTTGCCTATGACCAGACTCCCCCACAAGATCTGCCTCCTAGATGGTCACCCAGATTTCTTCTGCTCGGTCCCAAGAGTGGCCTGATGGGTGTGCTGAGGCCTGAGCTGGAGGATGCCAATTTCAGTAGCCTAGACAACAGGCAGATGAGTTGGCCATTAGTCCTTCTCAGCACACAGAACCAGCCTCTGCAGCCTGGGGCACCCAAGCACCCAACAGGGTCATTCCTTCCCACTAGGCAGAGCACTGGGACTCAGATAAGGCATTCTGCCTCACTGTGACCCTCCTCCTCCTCTCTGTGTCCAACTCCCCACCCCACCCGCCCCTGGGGAACACTCAGGACCCTTTTAGCTCCTTCTCCTCAGGAGACAAAGGCTCTTGTTACAGCTGTGGGTAATTTCCGGCTCTTTTCAACACACGGTTTCTCATCACTCCTGAACCTGACATTGTCTGCCTATCTCTGGCAGATTACTCAGAGAGCAGGACACAGACAATAGCCCCGGGAACAATTCCCCTCCTTCCGGACAGGGATCCATTTTTCAATTATTTTGTTATCCCATTTACTTAATGAGCAAATCTAGTGTCAGCCCATATTTTACGGCCATGGGCAGACTCATGATGATGGGAAACGGTTCAGATCACTGCCAGCGAGGAACGCTGTTGCTCTGAGCATGCAGGGACCCCAGAAACTTCCAGACTCTCCTCTCTCTGAGCCTATGCACTTGCCACTGCCCCTAGGCCCTATGTCCTCTTTCCATGACTCAGTCTTTCCCTCTGCCCACTCCTGAGCCCTCTTCTCCTCAGAGGATAGGTGCAATGGCGCCCTTCACAAAGATCACAGGTGTCCCCAATGAGCCAATTATTACTTTTTTTAATGAGGGAGGGATTTATTTTGGTTTACAGGTTGGGGATACAGTGTGTTGTGAAGGGGAAGACAAGGCTGGCAGCAGTAGATTGAAGCAGCTGGTCGTCACATCCACACTGAGGAAGCAGAGAGAGATGAAAGCCATGAGATGAGAGGAAAGTGTGACCTGGGAGACACTGGAGTGGCTGTCAGGAGGCTTGTGCTCTGGATCATTTGCCCAGGAAGAA
This sequence comes from Chionomys nivalis, assembly GCF_950005125.1. Taxonomy (NCBI): domain Eukaryota; kingdom Metazoa; phylum Chordata; class Mammalia; order Rodentia; family Cricetidae; genus Chionomys; species Chionomys nivalis. Next base: position 99,057,204 of record NC_080090.1, read on the forward strand.
AGGTGATGGGAGCAGATGGATCCTGACCTTGAGAGATGAGTTCCCTGGCATTCCGCCTCCAAGTTAGAGATCCGGATTCCTTCCACCTGTAGATCTGGCATCTCAAGCATGTGGCTTCTATTGGCACCAAGTTTCAACTAAAATAGCCAAATTCATAATGGAACAGGAGAGAGAGAGAGAGAGAGAGAGAGAGAGAGAGAGAGAGAGAGAGAGAGAGAGAGAGAGAGAGAGATTCTTTTGTGTTCACACTGAAAAGAAGGACAAATACATCCAGTGATATCCCCACATCCAAGTCCATCTTTGGAGGTTCTGAAACGAAGTTAAGGTTTAAGTCAAGGCCAGAGTTCTGCACAGCTCTGCAGTCCCAGACAAGGTGTGTGGTTCTACCACATTGACCCACCAATGCCTCTCTCTCTGACAAGCTGTGAGTCTCTTTCCAGAGAAGAGTTCCCTCTCTGGCCAACCCAGGTTTTAAGCTTTCTCTTCTCACAGCATGAAATTCCCGGGGGAATTCCAGTGTCTTGGGGTCCATTTTGGCAGTGGTCTGTTAACCAAAGTAAGGGATAAGATAGACTCTTTATCTTCTTCCTGCCCTGCTTCTGCCGCAATGACACCAGCATGGTCTCCATGGTAAGGTGAAAGTGACAAGCACTATGTCTGTCTTAGTCATTGTTCTATAGCTATGAAGAGACCATGGAAACTCTTTTTTTTCTTTCTTTTTTAATTGATTTTTATAGAGCTCTACATTTTTCTCTGCTCCCCTCCCTGCCTCCCCCCTCCCCGCTTCATTCCTACCCCAAGGTCCCCATGCTCCCAATTTATTCAGGAGATCTTGTTTTTTTCTACTTCCCAAAGATTAGATCTATGTAAGTCGCTCTTAGTGTCCTCATTGCTGTCTAAGTTCTCTGAGATTGTGGTTTTTAGGCTGGCTTTCTTTGCTTTATGTTTAAAAACCACCTTTAAGTGAGTATATGTGATAATTGTCTTTCTGTGTCTGGGTTACTTTACTCGAAATAATTTTTCTAGCTCCATCCATTTTCCTGCAAAATTCAAGATGTCATTATTTTTTTCTCCTGTGTAGTACTCCATTGTGTAAATGTACCACATTTTCCTTATCCATTCTTCAGTCGAGGGGCATTTAGGTTGTTTCCAGGTTCTGGCTGTGACAAACAAAGCTGCTATGAACATAGTTGAGCATATGTCCTTGTGGCACAATTAAGTATCCTTTGGATATATACCCAGAAGTGGAGACCAGGGAAACTCTTATAAAAGAGGGCTTTTAATGAAGGTAGCTTACAGTTTCAGAGGTTTCATTGTTGTCATGGCAGGAAGCAAGGCAGCACACAGGCAGACATGGTACTGGGGATGTAGCTGAGAGTTCCACATCTGGATACAAAGGCAGCAGGAAGAGAGAGACACTGGACCTGGCTTGAGCATTTGACACTTCAAAGCTCACCTCAGTGACGCATTTTCTCCATCAAGGCCATACCTGCTCCAACAAAGCTACACCTCCTGGTCTCTCTAAAGTATTGCTACTTTGTAGTGACCAAACATTCCAATATATGACCCTATGGGGAGGGTGGGTGGGCATTGCTATTTAAACCACCGCAGTGTTCTTACAACAACTACAGAGACCAGAGAAGCCAGTGATTCCTCAAAGGCCACAGGGCATCAGAGGAGGAAGCCCAACTCTAAGCCATTATCATCACTAACCACCACAACCACTAGGATTATCCCAATTCCAAGTCCAACACTCTTTAAGCCTCACTGTCTTAGAGTTTCTATTGCTGTAAAGAGACAACATGACGACCACAGCAATCTTATAAAAGGAAGAACATTTAATTGGGTGGTTTACATTTTCGGGGGTTTTGTCCATTATCATCATGATACAACAAGATAGATTGCAGGCAGACATGGTGCTAGCAAAGAAGCTGAGAGTCCTACATCTTTGATCTGCAGACAACAGGAAGTGAGCTGAGATACTGGGCATGGCTTGAGCATATGTGAGACCTCAGAGCCTACGTCCACAGTGACACACTTCCTCCAACAAGGCCACACCTACTCTAACAAAGCCACACCTCTGTTGTGGGAATTCTTCCAGCCAATAGCCTTTTGGGTACTAACCCATTAGGACGTGATCTGAGGTACTACATGTGGACTGATAAGCAGAGAGGGGAGGCATGCTCACTCTCTTGGGTAGTGGTCTGAGTTCTATTCGCAGCTTCCAGCACCCACAGAGCAGAGGACCGTGACTGTCTACCCTTATTGTGAGTTTTTCCCTAAATAAATATTTGTTATCCTTTATTCCTGGCTCCCGTGAACTTCCTTAATTACACCTACACACCTCCTAATAGTGCCATTCCCTGTGAGCTTTTGGAAGCCAATTACATTCAAACTACCACATTCCCCTCCCTGGCCCCCACAAACCTGTAACAATATCACAATGGGAAATGCGTTTGATTCAACTTCAAAAGTCCCCATAGTCTATCACAGTCTCAACATTGTTTAAAAGTCCTAAATTCAAAGAGTCTTCTGAGATTCATGAAATACCTTGGTTTTGTTTGTTTATTTGTTTTTGAGACAGGGTTTCTCTGTGTAGCTTTGGTGCCTGTTCTGGAACTAGCTCTTGTAGAGCAGGCTGGCCTCGAACTCACAGAGATCCACCTGCCTCTACCTCCCGAGTGCTGGGATTAAAGGCATGTGCCACCACCGCCTGGCTATGAAATCTCTTGAGTGTAACTGATTCCCTATTTTTAAAAAATCAACAGCAGATCACATACTATTAACGTACAATGACACAGGATATACATTACATTCTAAAACACAGGGAAGGGAGCACAGTGAGGAAAGCAAGACGGAAAACCAGCTGGGCAAACTCCAAACTTTGCATCTCCATGTCTGATGTCAAAAGGCTCTTCAAACCTTCATCTCCTTTCAGCTTTGTTGACAGCAACATATTTCTCTCTCTTGGCCTGGTTCCACTCCCTGCTAGCAGCTTTTCTCAGTGGGTATCTCATGGCTCTGGCATCTCCAAGGTAATCCAGGCTCCAACTTCACAGCTTCATGTCATGTCCTCTTTAGGCCTCCCTTCAGGGACACCCCTAACACACGTCTGACCTCAGCAGCTTTCCTTAATCACAGAAAGAGATTCCATAATTCCTTTCTTTTATCCTTGATTGTAAAACCAGAATCACATGGCCAAAGCTGCCAAATTCTGCTGCTTGCTGAGGCTGGAAAACAGCCCCCTTGTTCAGTTGCATCTTCACCAGCTTTCTGGTTTCCGTGGTTCCCTTCACTGCCTAAGCTTGGCTATTATGGAACTTCCTCTGTAGACAAGGCTGGCCTCAAACTCAGAGATCCACCCACCTCTGCTTCTGGTGTGCTGGGCTCAAAGGTGTGCACCACCACACCTGTCTTTAAGAATTTCTTTAATTCTTTTTCACAAGGGGGAAATTTAGCTGAGTAGGATCTTGCCCTGAGGTCACTACTCCCTTTATTTCATTTCTTAATCCGTTTATCTCCTCAAACACAGGATTTACCTCCATTCTACTTCCTGGTGCTCCTTTTCTCCTCAAATTGTACATTTTTTATTTTTCCTTGTTTACTTGCTCTTTTTCATTATAAATCCTCATAAGCATGGACACTAGTAACCACACAAGAGAGTCTGTACTTGGCTGTTCTGAGATTTTCTCTGACTATGGAATTAATTAATCCACATCTCTTCACTGTAGGCTCAGGCAGACTCTTCAGACAAAAGCAAAAAGCACCCACATTCTTCACCAAAATATCACAAGAATCATCTTTAGGCAACATACTAAAATTCTTCTCTGAAACCTCTTACTCTAGGCCCCTACAGTCCATCAACTCACACCCAGCACCACTGTTTTCCATGCTCCTACTAGGATGGCCCATAAAGCAGCACTTAAAATATTCAACTGCTTTTCTAATCCACAGTCCCAAGGTCCATATTCCTTCAGACGAAAGCATGGTCAAATTTATCAAAGCAATACCCTGGTACCAACTTCTATCTTAGCTTGAGTTTCTATTGCTGTAAAGAGAGACCTTGATCATGGCAACTCTTATAAAGGAAAAACATTTAATTAGGGTGGCTGACAATTTCAGAGGTTTTGTTCATTATCATCATTATCACTATGAAACATGGTGGCATGCAGGCAGATGTGGGGCTGGAGAAAGAGCTGAGAATCCTACGTCTTTGATCTGTAGACAACAGGAAGTGAACTGAGATACTGGGCATGGTTTGAGCATATGTAAGACCTCAAAGCCCACCCCTGCAGTGACACACTTCTTCCAACAAGGCCATACCTACTCCAGCAAATCCACACCTCCTGATTGTGTCATTTCCTGTGAGCTTATGGGGGCCAAAGACATTCAAACCACCACACTCACCTTCCTTGACCTCCAAGCAAGATATGACCCATATAAAGCTCTCCTTTCCTTGTCTGACACTTGCTACCTCTTGGCGCTTCTCTCCACTAGCAGAGAGACAGATGGACAAACAGATGTATAGACAGATACATGAATAAACAGCTGGGTGGATGCTTGGATGGATACATGCATGAATAAATGGACAGGTAGACGGATGGATGATGGAGGGAGGATGATAGATGGATAGACAGATACTGCTAGTAGCAAGTGAAGGAACGCTTACCTCAGAGTGATCTATTTGGGCCACTGCCGTTTCCTGTTGGCCGAGCAATGAGAACACCACGGGGCCTCTCAGCTCCAAATGCAAGAGAGAGCATGGCCAGAGGAAAGCTCCCATGTCCCTCTTTCACCCTGACAGCTGTCATCCTGAAGGCTAACATGCCTTTGAGGCCAATTCTGCCATCAGAGAGGAAAAGCCCTGGCACAATATTTTGTATTCAGGAAATTAACATTCCTAGCCCAATTAAATGACTATGAAAAAAGCTTCACAGCCACTGGGCAGTGCCCTTTCAGTGGGCTCAGAGAAATGCTGGCATACTCAACATTTTTCCTTCTCCACCACCCCCATTACAAACACCCCTACATGGAACAAAGGGCTCAGGGCAGATGCAGGGAGGCCAGAGAATACAGAACATACAGGAGGAGGCCCTGGATTTCAGAATGGGCCTCAGGGAGTATGGGGAAAATTTGAGAAGGCCCTAATTTGCTCGCCTCTGCCTGGACATCTGGGCAGCAGGCAGTATCCCGTGTCCAGGCAGGCAGATACACCAGCCAGAGAATCCCAGAAGCAGGTCAACTCAGAAATCCTAACAGAACAGGTCTCATGCAGCCCCCAAGTGCATAGATGACAGTGAGTAGTGGCACTTGTTGCCTACATAGGTGGCTGCAGTGTTCTACTTACAATCTCCAGCCAGGACCTGGCTGCCTGCGACTCCTGCCTATCTCCTCTCAGCCTCCCTAGTTTTGCTGAGAAGCCCTTCTCTCATGCAGGGTCATCAGAGTCCCATCTGTGTTAATGGAATCCTGATGAAGGGAAGGGAAACATGATGTAAACAGTGGAGCTTCTGGGATTTCAGATTACTTACACACACACACATACACACACACACAAACACACACACACGCATGTGCACACACACTGCCACCACCACCATAGCACAGGATTCAGATGATAGCATGGGTTCTGATTTAAAGGACCTGCCTGTCACCTCCTTCACCAGTGCTCAAGTCCCACTCCACATCTCTGCTTTGAGGCTCGTCTCCCGACATCGCTAATTGTCTGCCTTCTGCATTTTCTTACGAACATTGGGGACAGCTCCACATTTTTTTCTCCTCAGTTTCTTTATCTTTAAGAGAGGTAATTAGAACCAGGCATGGTGGCACAGACCGTTCATTCCAGTTCCCCCAGCCCCCACCTGCATGCATTCAGAAATCAGGTACACCTCAGGTACATGTTGGCTAAGTTTGACACAAGCTGAAGCCATCTGAGAAGAGGAAGCCTCAGCTGAGAAAACGCCTCTGTAAGATCAGGCTGCAGACAGTCCTGTGAGGGTTTTTCTCAGTGATTGATGGGGAGCACCCAGCCCACAGTGTGTGGGGCCACTCCTGGACTGGTGATCCTGGGTTTGATGAGGAACCAGGCTGAACAAGCCAGTAAGCAGCACCTCTCCGTTGCCTCTGCATCAGCTCCTGCCTCCAGGTTCCTGCCCTGTATGACTTCCTGCCCTGGCTTCCTTCCATGGCAAACAGCAATGCAGAAGCATATGGGTCAACTAAGCCTTTCCCTCTGCAAGTCACTTTGCCCATGGTTTCCTCCCAGCAGCAGTAACCCCAGCAAGGACACCTCCCCTGCCGCTCTCCTCACTATCTCTGGTGGATGCACCAGTCCTGCTTCCTCATCTCTGCTGCCCACACTGCTCTACAGCTCTGAACACATGACCTCTGCCCCCAAACTGGCTGAACCATGGCCAAACTCTCTATCCCTAGGGAAAGTTAGAAAAGCAGCACCCCCACTCTCTGTCCCCTCACTTCAGGTCCCCTTCATTGGATCCATGACACTATTTCTTATACGCTTTCATACTAAGTGAACTTTCTTGGTGTTTTTATAAAGTCTATAATGTTATCCTGTAGGTGGAGACTACTCGTTCATTTCCCAGCCCCCAGAATCAAATAGTCACACAGAAACTATATTAATTAAAACACTGCTTGGCCTATTAGCTCAGGCTTCTTATTATCTAATGCTTATATCTTAAATTAACCCATTCCTACTATTTTATATTTTACCACGAAGCTTGCAGTTTACCAGTAAGTTTTCCAGGCATCTGTCTCCTTCGGCAGCTACATGGCGTATCCCTGACTCCACCTTCTTTGCTCCTCTATCTCTGCTTGGAATACCCATCTTGCTCTATTCTGTGCTGCTATAGGCCCAAAGCAGCTTCTTTATTAACCAATGGTTAAAGCATATTCACAGCATACAGAGGGGAATCCCACATCATTGTCCCTCCTCACGTACGTGTCACACTGCCTCTGTTATGATATACTGTCCATCATAATGCTCTCCTACATCACGGCCCCATGGCCCTCGTGGTTGTGTGGTGCCCCACCACCACCTCTCTTTGAGACCAGGATTTCTACATAGCCTTGGCTATCCTGGAACTCACTGTGTAGACAAGGCTGGCCTCATATTCACAAAGACCAGATTCATGTGCTTCTGTCTCCTAAGTGCTAGAAATAATGGCATGCTCCACCAGGCCTGGCCAGCCCTCCTTCTCCTAAGCCCATTTTCTGAAGGGTGAAAGACCCTCGGGGAGGACCTTCCCTCAGGAGGAGACCCCTGAACCCAAGGAACAATCCGAGACCACAGGCTGCAACGGCAAGAGGTTTTTTTATTGAGCAGTGCACAGGTACCTGCCGGCGCCAGAGTCTATTTGGAAGACTTGCACTCCCTCAGGCTGGGCAGGGGGTCTTTTATATGGAAACGGGCGGCAGAAGCAGTCATACAGAAGCAGATGGGTGGTTACAGGGATCCCATTGGTCAGTTCGAATGAGGCGATGGGTTCACTTGGGGACAAGCTCCTCGGGGACATGTAGATCTGATAATAGCTGACTTGGCTCTATCTAGGGCTCATGTGGTTTTTCCCAGAACTTTTCGTTCCCCTCCTAGGCCTGATGTCTGACCACAGATATCCTGTTTGGCAGCCTAGGAGTACCGACTTTACCTTGAACTTATACTTGTTTGTGTGAAAGTCTTGCAAAATGGCGTTACAAGAGCTAAGCTGGGGTCTTTCAAAGGGTACATTTCCTGTCACCTCCCTTCCTAGCATGCCAGTCTGTCTCTCCTTACCACAGGCTGTGTGTACCAATTGTTCTGCAGCCCATACACTGGGGCCAGGCATTCTGCCATCAATCACTGAGCAAGACTCAGGGGGAAACGGGCCCAGAGAGGGGAATGAGCTCTTCACCCAAGGTTAACAATACAGAACTGGAGCTAGGCATTGAAAGGAACCTCGAAGTTGACTCAAGACACCCCAAGACCAAATTCTCAAGGCAAAGGAGATTTATTTGCCCCAGAGGGACAGGAGACAGGGAAGAAAGGACAAAGCTAGGAGATAGAGGATGAGAGAGAAGGGGAAGGGAACAAGGGAGAAGGGGCAGGGGTGTTTGTCCCAGGGACATAGGACCACCTCTGGATAGAGAGGAGACAGACATGGCCCATAGGCAAATGGCAGTTTATAAAAGAAAAGGGGAAACCCCGTGTTAGGATGACGTATTTAATTTTAACTGGGCAAGTTAATTAGGTGAGCCAAAGGGGGCTTCTGACTGATGGACTTTAATACTTTGATAGCTGGACCTTGGTAGTCAACCTTAGGAGGAAGAAGTGGCCAAATAAGTGAATAGACCTTGGGGGCAGCTTTAGGAATGTAATCTAGCAGTTTTTAGCCAATCAGAGGGAATGGGGGAAAGGGGCAAGGCCTGCCAGGCAATGTTTGCCGTGCTCAGGCTGTCTAGACTCACTTCAGCCATGGTGGTGCATGCTGATAATTAATCCCAGAAGCACATGGGAGAACGAGGCAGGGAGATTGCCAAAATCAAGGCTAACATAGGTTATGTAGTAAGTTTGAGGCAAACCTGGATTACATAGCAAGACCCTGTCCAAATAAAGAAAAGAAAGAAAGAAATATAGGTTGTTAGTGGATAATCATCGATAATAGTCAAGCTTGTAGTCATGTTAGTTAGATTTTCTAGATATATAGAGATATATTTCAATTAGGCATTCTTCATATCTTTCAAAGACTACAGAATATGGCATTTTAAATATTTTAATAACTTAGGGTTTTTCATGACAATGAGACACGCGCATGGGGACAGGAAAATGAACAAGTGCATGGGGACAGGAAAATGCACTTTGCTTTTATCCTAACACAGGGGGTGGCTGTGTCTTTTTCCCACTGGCTGAGGTCCGACCTCACAGTCTTTGACGACTTGCTAGTTTTAAAAGAATTGGCACAAAGGAAAAGAAGCAGAAGAGAAAGGGGCCCCTGTTTAATTCACTTCAGTTCTGAGAATGCAGCAGGGCCTTTGTGTAAACTAAGGTTTTATTGAAGGGGAGGGAATTAAAACATTTGCATAAAAGTCTTTCGTGTGGGGAGATAAAGAGACTTGAGTTCCTTGTCATAAATATAAGTTTTAGTGTTTGCTAGAAAAGACTCATATTTAATGCTTCTTACATTTGGAGTCCCAGCTGCTCTCCAGGCTGAAGCAGAAGGATCTCTGAGGGTTGGTAGGTCAAAGCCAATCAGGCAACAAGGCAAGCCAACAAAAAAGAAATCTGCTCTGTTTTTAACGTACTCCTCCATTGCTTTGTGCTTGTGGGACTGGATTTCCTAAAGTCCTTTCACCTCTCCACAGGTCCCTCAAGTCCCACCCTCTTTAGCTGGGTGTCTCAGTTAGCAGGGTTTCTGTTACTGCGATGAAACACGCGACCAGAAAGCAACTTGGGGAGGAAAGGATTTAATTGGCTTACACTTTCACATTGCTGTTTATCACTAAAGGAAGTCAGGCCAGGAACTCAAACACGGCAGGATCCTGGAGGCAGGAGCTGGCACAGAGGCCATGGAAGGGAGCTGCTCACTGGCTTGCTTCCCCGGACTTGCTCAGCTTGCTTCCCTATAGGGCCCAGGACCAGCAGCCCAGAGATAGCACCGCCCTCCATGGGCTGAGCCCTCCCACACTGATCACTACATGAGAAGATGCCCTACAGATGGATCTCATGGAGGCATTTCCTCAACTGAAGTGCCTTTGTCTCTGTGACTCAGCTTGTCACTAGAAAACAGTAAGGAAAGGTGGGTCCAGGGCCAGGACCATACTGCCTCTAATGGCCGTATGTGTGTTCCGGGCTGATCACTCGCCCCGTGCATCTCATACCTGCTTGGTCACCCTCTAATGGCCACATGTGTGTTCTGGACTGATCACGTGCCATGTGCATCTCATACTCCCCTCTGACCGTCTTCGTCTTCTGACCACAGTGCCCTTTGTACCTTCAGACGTTCCCTTGGTCTAGGGCATGTCTGACACTGCACTGAGGAGCAGACAAGAGCATGCAGGACAGTCAAAGGACCTTGCAGTGGCAGCAGCTGTGAGGCGCTCAATGACACTGCATCTGGGCTGGCTGCTTCCAGTTGTGCATAGAAACTGCTTTACAACTTAATTATGGGGTGAGGCATTTACCTTTCCTTTTAATGAAAAGTAACAAAATGAAATACAATAAAAATTTTCAAAAGTCCCATCCTATCACATCACAAAAGAAAGTTGCATCCCCTAACACTTTGGATCTAATAGATCCTGTAATCATTTGACCAAAGCTTGAACGCCATCGCCATACATTTCTGTGACAAACAAGTAACGCAACAAAAAATTTCAGACATGAACATTCGCAAACAAAGAGGAGGGACAGGAAGTACCTCCAAGATTCAGGCAATGTGGGCTCCCACCACAGGAAAGGAATGGAGGTCACTCGTCAAGTCCAATCTTGTTTCAGAACAAAAGTCTGGCATCTGTGAGAGTTTTAGAATGCTTGCTTGTAAATATAAGTAAGAAATAGTGTGAGGAAATGATTTCTTCCAAAAAAGAAATGCTTATTTATTTATTTTATATGTGTGAGTGTTTACTGCATGTATGTAAGGGCTTCAAATGTTTACAGTGTCTGAAGAGGCCAGAAGAGGGCATTAGATCCCCTGAAGCTGAAGTTACAGATGGTTCTGAGTCATCTTGTGGGTGCTGAAAACCGATAAAGACCTAACCAAGACACATGCCATGTTTGCCTTTTTTTTTTTTTTTTTTTTTTTTTTTTTTTTGGTTTTTCGAGACAGGGTTTCTCTGTGGCTTTGGAGCCCGCCCTGGAACTACTCTGTAGACCAGGCTGGTCTCGAACTCACAGAGATCCGCCTGCCTCTGCCTCCCGAGTGCTGGGATTAAAGGCGTGCGCCACCATCGCCCGGCTCATATTTGACTTTTTGAGACTTGCTTAATCCCTTAATATGATTATCTCCGGTTCATCCGTTTTACTACAAACCACTGTGACGACAGTGTCAACTTCAGAACCAAGAAGCATTGGGCACCGGCCACTCAGCACACATGAAGGGGAGTGTCTGGTCTGCATTAGCTGAGTGAGAAGACCCGCCACAATTGTGGGTGGGACCACTCCCTGGAACAGGGGTCCTGGAGTGTGCATTTGTGTGTAGAGGGGGAGCTGAGCACTGTCATGCATGTAATCCTTGCTCTCTTCTTCCGGGTGAAGATTTAATGTGTGCAGCTGCTTCCGGCTCCTGTTGCCTTGACTTCCATGAGGGACTGCATCCTGACCAGTGGGTTAGCATCAGTCCTGTCTCCCTTATGATGCCTTTGCCAGAGTATTTTACCACAGCAGCAGGAAAGAAACCAAAGCTGGGCAGTGGTGGCGCACGTCTTTAATCCCAGCACTCGGGAGGCAGAGACAGACGAATCTTTGTGAGTTTGAGGCCAACCTGGTCTACAAGAGCTAGTTCCAGGGCAGGCTCCAAAGTTACAGAGAAACCCTGTCTCGAAAAACCAAAAAAAAAAAAAAAAAAGATAAGATGACAAGATGACCACCAAACTTCATTCGGTGAAAATAATTCCTCATGTATACATCCCACATTTTCTTACATGTTGTCCTCTGTTGATGGACACCTCGGATTGTTTCTATAACCTAGCTGTTGTCCATAGAACTGCAGTAAATACGGGTTGTGTTTAGGAACCTTCATACTGATGTCCATGGTGACTGGCCTAGCTTACTTTTCCAACATCAGAGGATCAGGCTCCCTTCTGTTCACAGCCCAGTCAGCATTAGTTTTATTTTTTAATGACTGCCATTCTGACTGGTGTGAAATGAACTCTCATGGTTGTTTTTATTTGCATTTCTCTCATAGCGGGTGACATTGAACATCTTTTCCTGAGTTTATTGGTTATTTGTACTTTATCTTTTTAAATTTTTTAGATTTTATTTATTTTTGCTTTATGTATGAGTGTTTGAATTATGTCTGTGCGCCACCTGTGTGCAATGCCCAAGGAGGCCAGAAGAGGGCACTGGAGTCACAGATGGCTGAGACACTATGTAGTCTGGTTCAGGAACTGGAACCAGAGCTCTTAGCTTCTCAACTATCTCTCCAGCACCCTGTACTTCATCTTTTGAGAATTTCCTGATAATTCATTTCTGTAGCCAATTTTTATTGATTGAGTGTTTATTAATTGATTTTATTGCACATGTGTGCAAGTGAACCTGTATGCTTGTGTGTGAGTGTGTGAATGTAGTTTATTTTTAGTTATTTTTATATTATCGATATTAATTCTCTGTCAGATATCAAGGTAACAATGTTATTCTCCAATTCTTTAGGCCTTGTCTTCAATTGATTGTTCTCTTTGCTGTTTTAACTTTAAAACACTGAAGAAACTGACGAAGTTATTAAAAGATGGAAGGACCTCGCACGATGTTAGACTAGAAAATTTTGTTTATGATAAAGTTTTTATTAATACTTTGAGAATTTGAAGCAATGTAGTTTTTTATTTCTGAGAATTTAACTTTTTTTTTTTTTGGTTTTTCGAGACAGGGTTTCTCTGTAGCTTTGGAGCCTGTCCTGGAACTCCCTTTGTAGACCAGGCTGGCCTCGAACTCACAGAGATCCGCCTGCCTCTGCCTCCCAAGTGCTGGGATTAAAGGCGTGTGCCACCACCACCCGGCTGAGACATTAATTTAATTGCAGTCTTTCTCCTTTCCCTTCCCTCCCACCAAATCCTCCTGTATGCCCCTCCCGATTCTCCTTCAAACTCATGACTTCTTTCTTTCATTAACTGTTATTGTATGCATATATGTATTTGTGCATACATATACATTCCTAAATATAACCTGTTGAGTCTATATAATGTTACTTGTATGTACTTTTTCAGGACTGAGGTTTGATGTTAGAAATTTTATTTTTATTTTTTTTTAAATATTTATTTATTTATTATGTATACAATATTCTGTCTATATATATGCCTGAAGACCAGAAGAGGCCACCAGACCTCACTACAGATGGTTGTGAGCCACCATGTGGTTGCTGGGAATTGAACTCAGGACCTTTGGAAGAGCAGGCAATGCTCTTAACCGCTGAGCCATCTCTCCAGCCCCGATGTTAGAAATTTTAATATTGTGAACTGGCTGTACTTCCAAGACCAATCTACAGATTTAACATAATAGTCATCAAAATTCCAATGTCATTCTTGACAGAACTAGAAAAATAATCTAAAATACACTAGGAAGCACACACAAAAAAATCCCAGCTAGCCAAAGCAATCCTGAACAACAACAACAAAAAATACACTCGGTGTTGGAGGTAACACTCTACCTGATTTTCAAGATGTATTTCAGATCTACAGTGACAAAAATCACATGGTTTTGTCTCAAAACAGAAATATAGATCAATGGACTGGAATAGGAACACAAAACAAAATGGATGCAAAGTCAAGAAGCCACAACACTTGAAATAAACATAGTCTCTACAACAAAAAGTGCCAGGAAATTGGGTATCAACACGCAAATGAACAAAACTAGATCACTATCTCTCACCCTGTACGGAAATCAGCTCCCACTAGATCAAATGCTTTGAAGTAAGATCTAGTGGGGGGAGGGGGTGTTAGAGGAAATATTCCAAGATGCTGGTGTGATGATCTTGTTTGTCAACTTGAGTCTAGATGAACTAGCGTCAACCAAAACCATAGTGACTGGGCACACATGTTGGGGATTTTCTTGACTGGATTATTTGAGGTTGGAAGACCTACCCTAAGTCTGGACCACATCTTCTTGTGGCAGCCCACATAGGGACATGCCTGCTAGCCCTCACTCCCACCAGCAAGTTTATCTGTCCTGTTGCTGAGGCATCCTCCACTGATATTAGAACCTACTTATGGGATTCCATCATAGGCTGAGGACCAGCTAAGTCATCCAGCCTCACGACTGAACAACTACTGCACTCTTGACCTTTCTACTGGGAAACAATCATTGTTGGAATAGCTGGGCCACAGCCCATAAGCCACTCTAATAAATCCCCTTCGTGTGTGTGTGTGTGTGTGTGTATGTGAGTGTGTGTGTGTGTGTGTGTGTATGAATGCGCTCCTTCAGAGAACTCTGACACAGTTGGCATAAGCAATTACCTTCCCAGCAGGACTCCAGTTGCTCAGGAAATAGCCCTCACAATTAACAACTGAGATTCCATAAACAAGATAGCTTTAAAATACTGCTTCAAGGATTAATTCTTTTTATACTTCTATATTTCATTTTGAACATTTGTATATTTCATATTATTTCTGACTTTCATTTCTTTACTGTTTTCAGTTAAAGTGTCCGGCGATACAATTGTTTATATGTATGTTTCTTTATTATTTTTAGATTTTCTTAGATGTGCAGCTTAAACAAAGAAAAATCTATTTCAAACTGTAGCAGCAATTGGGAATCCCAAGGAAGAGGGCCATGTGATGTCACAGAAGCATTTACAAGGTGTTTACTTCTAAGACATATACATACGTATGTGTCTGTGTGCGCATGAAACAGCCTGTGGAATCAGGAGAGGCATCTGAGCTCTTGGATCTGCAGTCTCAGTGATTCTGGGACTCAAACTCTGGTCTTCTGTAAAAACAGTGTCTTAGTCAGGGTTTCTATTGCTGTGATGTTGTAGTGTGAGCGGCAGGGCTGCGTCCTGGCACCCAGCTGCCCGCATGGCTTATGCCCCAAAATAATTACACGGAAATTATATTCTTTTAATCACTGCCTGGCCCATTAGTTCCAGCCTCTTATTGGCTAGCTCTTACATATTGTTCTAACCCATTTCTAATATTCTGTGTAGTACCACGAGCTGGCTTACCAGGAAAGATCTTAACCTGCGTCTGTCTGGAGTGGGAGAATCATGGCGACTCACTGACTCGGCTTCTTTCTCCCAGCATTCTGTTCTGTTTACTCTACCCACCTAAGGGCCTAGGCAGTTTCTTTATTAATTAATCAATGAAAGCAACAGATTAATACAAGACCCACCTCCATCATTTCCCCTTTTTCTGTTTAAACAAAAAAGAAAGGCTTTCACTTTAACATAGTAAGATTACATATAGCAAAACAGTTATCAAGCAAGAATTACAGTTACAATATTTAATCTATTTTATCCTTTATCATAACTAAGGAAAACTATAACTATAACCATTCTTCAACTCCATCAAAGACTCCAGAAGGATATAATATTACCTAAGTAAACAAGAAATAAGAAAACTCTAGAAATGACAGAGACATCTCGCTGCCTGGACAGTCACCCAAAGTTCTTTTGTACCGTTGGGGCATCCATCTTCGGCCTACAGGCCCATAGTATCCAGCAGACATTTTCATGAAGCAGGAAATTCCAAAGACAGTTCAGTCACTATCTGCTGTGTCCTGCAGAATGTCTCACAGACTCTTTCATGAGTCAGGAACCCCAAAACCATCTCACCTTTAGGCAAGTTCAGCAGTCCTCTCTCTGTGGGTTCTTTGTGTCCAGTTTATGCATCAGTCCATGCAAGAGCAGTTTCTTGCCCAAATGGCTATCAAACTCCTTAAGGAGCCTCTTCGGTGCCCATCTTCCTCTTGAAGTAGATTGGTGCTGCCAGGAGCAGATGTGTCTCATTATCATGAAAAGCCCTAAGTTATTAAAACATTAAATGCCATATTCTGCAGTCTTTGAAAGATATGAAGAATGCCTATCTAGCTGAAATATATCTATGCACATCTAGAAAATCTAACTAACATGACTAAAAGCTTGACAATTATCGATGATTATCCATTAACAACCTATATACATTACATTTTTAAATGAACTATACAATCACAATACCTTAATCAAGATTAGAAATACATATACTTATAACAAAATTGACCTTAAAATCATACCAATGCAAATTATTCATATCTATATCATATCTCCCTTTAAATGTAAAAGAACATTTATAAACAATATTTGGGAATATGGGCACAGTTTTTTCATTCCAAACTGCTTCCTGCTGAATGGGGGCGTCATTAATTAGGTTTTTCATGGTATAACCTGTGTGCCAGGGTCATCTCAGTTGGCAGTTGAGCAAAGTAATTTTTTGAGGGTGTTCACAGCAACCTTTCAGGAGGGCGTGGTCTATCATACCATATTGAGATAGAAGCAATCAACAGGGTCTCGTCCTCTATGAAAACAAAAAAAGAACCTCTCCAAAGCATCATATCCTTAGACCCATATTCTGAAGTCATAATACCCTTATATCCATTCTGGTTTAGCTTGGCAGCCCATATAATGAAATGTCTCTCTGTACTTAGCTCCTTTACAGTCAAAAATTTTAAAGAAAACACAATAATACAAAGAATCCAGACTCTCTGTGAATTTTCCATTTTTACGTGGCTTATTTTTCTTTATTTCTTTTAATCTATAACTATCTGTAATCTGTCTCTTTAAAGACTTTACCCTTTTTTAAAAAACCATTAACTTTATTCTCTATATTCTTTTTTTTCTCTCTCTCAAGCCTACGTACACTCATCCAACTTTGTGGTCTTTATGTCTGAATCTGTTTTATTGTGAATCTGTAATTTTATTACTATCCAGGAGCACTTTGTTTTGAGCTTTTAAATTGTTAGGGGCTTAAGAATCTAAGCTGTGACATTCCTAGGTCAAAAACAGGTACTGCCAGCTTGCTCCGCCCAGTACAATATGGCGGAGCCGCTCGTGTCTCTGATCCTTGCACATTGCACCAGTAGCATGGTGGAGCTGCTTGTGCCTCTGAGCCGCAGCACGCAATGACTTCCTTTTAGGCACACAGTGAGTCTAGTTGCGATCAAACAAATCGTAGCACTTTACTCCAAATGATCCATTCAAAAGACTCTTTCTCCCGCAGGAGCCAGACAGAGATCGCAATGGCGGCACAGTGCAGAAAGCTGGCATTTTAAAACAGCCAGTTTTTTTCCTGCTGCTGAGTCAGGACAATTTCTTTGTGGCACGCAACCCACAAACAGCAAAAAACTGTCTTGAATTCTCTCTCTCTCCTTTTTAAGCCCTCTCAGGTTTTACGTGGAGTTCATTAGCGCGTTGGGTGCCACTCTGTTGTATTATGAGCGGCAGGGCTGCATCCTGGCACTTGGCTGCCCGCATGGCTTATGCCCCAAAATAATTACATGGAAACTGTATTCTTTTAATCACTGCCTGGCCCATTAGTTCCAGCCTCTTATTGGCTAGCTCTTGCATATTGTTCTAACCCATTTCTAATATTCTGTGTAGTACCACGAGCTGGCTTACCAGGAAAGATCTTAACCTGCATCTGTCTGGAGTGGGAGAATCATGGCGACTCCCTGACTTGGCTTCTTTCTCCCAGCATTCTGTTCTGTTTACTCCACCCACCTAAGGGCCTAGGCAGTTTCTTTATTAATTAATCAATGAAAGCAACAGATTAATACAAGACCCACCTCCATCACTGTGAAGAGACACCATGACCACAGCAACTCTTACAAAGGAAAAACAATTAGTTGGGGTGACTTATATATCAGAGGTTTAGTTCATTATTGTCACAGAGAGAAATATAGTGATATGCAGGCAGACATGGTGCTGGAGAAATAGCTAAGATTCCTACATCATGACTCTCAGGTAACAGGAAGTGTTCTGAGACACTGGGCAGTCTCTTGAACATATATGAGACCTCACTCAAAGCTTGCCTCCACAGTGAGATACTTCCTCCAACAAAGCCATACCTACTCCTACAAGGCCATACTTCCTAATAGTGCCTCTCCTTTGGGGACCATTTTCTTTCAAATCACATATGGCAACTGCTATTAACTACTAAGCCATCTCTCCAGTCCCTAAAAGGCTATTTGTATATGTTTATTTTTAACAAATACTATGTGAAATATTTTAAGCATAAACATTGGGGCTCAGTGGTACAGTGCTTGCCTCTAGCCTGCATAAGGTCTTGAATTTCCATTCCCAAACTGCACTAACTAACTAAATGAATGGAATCTATGAATGCACAGACAAAGAAAATTCCAACTTATTTTCTGCTATGTGCCATAAACTAAGAAAAAATATTGGAATATAAGTGTTCCCAACTGAGAAGTAGGCATTTGGGAGCTCTTCTACCAACAGAATTGCTGTGTAAGCTTTCCTGGGGAAACCAGAACAAACATCTGTCCACCCAGACAAAGTACCAGGACAGATCACAGAAACAGTTCCACCCAAGTCTAGCTTGGAGAATGTATGGGTTGACTGGGAGGGTGCAGGATGTTTACTATGGGTGAAGGGCTACTTACAAGAGGTCCTTGGTCTAACAGGGAACATGGGTGACAACATGGTGGGTGGTGACTCATGGGAAAAAAAACAAGTCTGGAGCCCCTGCAGGACTTGGAGTCAGATCCACAGTAGCCTCCTCCCCATGGCAACTGTTGCTGCTCATATAACCTTGGAGGGGAGCTTATGAATCTCGTACCTTTCAGAGCTTTGTAAGCCTTGTAAGTTTTGATTATTTCCTAAGTTATAACTTAGTATATTCACAGAGCACACCCCAAACATTCCACTCCCAGCACCTACATGGTAGCTCACAACCACAACTGTCTATAACTCTTGTTCCAGGGAATCCAACCTCCTCTTCTGGCCTGTGTAGGCACTGAATATATGAAGTATACAGACTTATATGTAGGCAAAACAGCCGTACATATTAAAGTAAAAAAAGTTTTCATATTTTTATTATTATTTATTTATGTGCATATGTGTGTGACTGTGTATGTGCATATGCCTAAGGAGATAAGAGGTCACACCTGGAGCTGGAGTTACAGGTGGTTGTGAGCTCCTGATGTGGGTGCTGCAAATGAAACTCTGGTCCTCTGCAAGAGCAGCCACTGAGTCATCTCTCCAGCACCTGAAAAATAAAAAAATAAAAAAAAAAGTGGACTGTACCTGGTGCCTGCACCTCTAACCGCCATGCATGGACATTTATGTGCACCTGGATATATATGTGGACTCTCACACACAAAGGTTTGCGAACACACACACACACAGAGTCTCCTAGTTTGGAGGCTAACTTGTGAATGTGGATTTTTCTTCAGAGTAATTACAGATACAAGACTTTTGGAGGAGAAGTCAGAGCCCCAGGTGAGGAACAAAAGCAGCTTCCTTGGCCAGGTCCATGCCATGGACACTCCAGTGTTTCTGGGCCTAGGTCACGTCATGGATACTCCAGTCTTCCTGGGCCTGGGTCTCACCATGGATACTCCAGTCTTCCTGGGCCTGTGGTGCAGGACAATTATCTATAGTCTGTCAATTATCTTTTAAATAAATGCTGATTGGCCAGTAGCAAAGCAAGAAGTATAGGAGGGACAACCAGACAGGAAGTAGAAGCAGGTCAATGAGAACAGGAAAATTCTGGGAAGGAGGAAGTCCATTCTTCCCCAGTCCTGTCCAGACACCAAAGAAGAAAGACGTGACCTACCCTGCCGAAAAAGGTACTGAGCCATGTGGCTAATATATACTAGAAATAATGGACTAGTATAAGTTATAAGAGTTAAGAAGCCTGAGCTAATGGGCCAATCAGTTTATAACTTATGTAGACCTCTGCGTGATTTTCTTTGGGGCTAAATGGCTGTGGGACCTAGTTGGAGGACAGAAACCAAGCAGGATAGAAACCTCAACAAGCCTGGGTCATGCCATGGACACTCACGTCTTCCTGGGCCTGGACCACACTATGGACACTCCAGCTTTCTGGGCCTCGACCATACCATGGACACTCCAGTCTTCAGGCTATCTGCCCAGAGACACTGTTGAGGAAGCCTAGTCCAAGGTGTGTGGCTGACTTTCAGCGGCCCTTGCCTTGCTAAGGGTTTGTGAAGTGAGATAAGTATGCTACCCGTGCCCTGTATCCTATTTTCCCAACCCTGCCTTATGGGACAAGAAATCAAGGACAACCCTGCTTCCCAGAGTGCATTCAGCTCTGGTTTGCCCTACTCAAAGAACTCCCAACTTTGCTGTGGAGTCTGGTGTCTTGGGATACCCATAATTCTACCTGCTCCCCGGGAAACGATATAGTTGGATACAGTCAAATTCTGAATCAGCCAAGGCTGTGTGAGCTGTGCCGTGCTGAGAGTTTGCTGGAGGAAGAGCCCCTCTGCTGAACCCAGGGACCATATGCCGCTGAGAGGTGATGGAGGAGGGAAATGATACCTATGTGTTACTTTCATTGGTTAATAAAGAAACTGCCTTGGCCTTTGATAGGACAGAAAATTAGGTAGGTGGAGTAGACAGAACAGAATGTTGGGAAGAAGGCAGTGAGGCAGACGCCATGCCTCTCCTATCCAAGATGGATGCAGGTTAAGATCTTCCGGGTAAGCCACCACCTCGTGGTGCTACACAGATTATTAGATATGGGTTAATCAAGATGTGAGAGTTATCCAGTAAGAGGCTAGAGCTAATGGGCTAAGCAGTGTTTAAAAGAATACAGTTTCCATGTAATTATTTTTGGTAAAGCTAGCTGTGTGGGAGCCAGGAGGCAGGAAGCGGCCCGCAGCTCCTTCTACAGAGAGGATTCTTGACTATGTCCAGCTTTGGCCTTTGGTTGGTCACCAGCATTCTAGACTCACTCAGTATTATCCTGCCACACTCTGGCTAGCTGGTCCAAGGGACACAGCAAAGCTGAGATGTATAGGTGTCTGGGCTCACGACCTGTGGCCCCACAGACGACACTCACTTTAACTCCTGAGAGTGGCATCTCTGTAACATAAGTCCCTTCCGTTACTAGAGTAGTCATGGTCAGAACCTGGGCCTTAGCAGCCCTAACAAACCAGGTTTGGCTTCTGGTCCATGATCATCCAATTAGATAGGTAACAGTGGACAATGGAGGGAGGAGATTTACTCACTGTGGCCACAGTGGGAAGAACAGCAAGAAGGTCCAGAGACCATGGTCAGCATCCCAATATGAAGTTTAGGTTTAAGAAAAGGGCAAGAGGGGTGTGGGTGTGTGTGTGTGTGTGTGTGTGTGTGAGAGAGAGAGAGAGAGAGAGAGAGAGAGAGAGAGAGAGAGAGAGAGAGAGAGAGAGAGATTTAGTGAACCTGGTCAAGGCAGTGGGGGGGGTCCTGGTGTGGGAAGTCCTTCTGTATATATGTTGCTTTTATTGGTTAACGAATAAAGAAGCTGCTTTTGGCCAATGGCTTAACAGAATATAGCCAGGCTGGAAGAGATATATATATATATAGAGAGAGAGAGAGTAGGCAGAGTCAAAGATGCCATGGAGCCACCAGAGGAGAAAGATGCAAGCTGCCAGCTGGAACATTATCAGTAGGCCATGAGCCTCGTGGTAAAATATAAAATAATAGAAATGAGTTAATTTAAGAGATAAGAGTGAGCTAGAAATATGCATAAGCTATTGGCCAAACAGTATTGCAAATTATATCCTTTCTGAGCGATTATTTTGGGAGTCTGGGTGGCCGGGAAACGAACAAGCGACCTCTAACAACAGGAGCCCTGCCTGTTCTTGACCCATCATTGCCTCAGCTCCAGTCTCTCCCTCAAACCGTTTGACAGGTTTTCAGGACTGTCTGGAATCTCTCTCCAAGAGATAAGCTCCCCGGCTGGTACCACAGGGCTCGCTGCCTTTCCCCAGCATGAGATTCCTAGGGAATTTCTAATCTCTGGGTCCTTTTCTTCAATGGGCTGATAACCAAAGTGGCCCTTTAGAAAATCTTCATTTATGTTAGGAGGGTTGCAGGCCTACTGCCTGCCTAGAGATTTACCTCCTTCCACATAACATGTCCACCCTGCCTCTCCACTGTGATTGGAGTATCTCCTCCCAAAGAACTGCCTTCTAAGAAAGAGCCTTCCTTCAGTCTCAGATCCTACTACTGGTGCTTCATGAGGTGGGTGACTCCAGGAGACGAGGTCTCTCCAATGAGGACCACAATGCCTGCTTACCTGGGAATAGGATGACATCTCTGACTTAGCACACACAAGACCTGGGGTTCTCCCCTCCATGAAAAAAAAAAAAAAAAAAAAGCAAACTTAAAACAGACTTCAAGGCCCTGGTGGCAAGCTAGTGTTCATACTTGAAGAAAGACATCCCCTGGGCTAGCATAAAGAGAATCTCAGACTGCTGTGTTTTGGCAGGCCTGGGCCTTCTGAAGGTAAGAAAGAGTATCCAAGGGGTCTATAGTGACCCCATATATATGTGCCATGTATAGGCATATCAGCTACTTCCAACATTTAATTCCTTCCTTCTCTTCCATCGCTCCCTCCCTAGCTCTCTCATTCTGGTGCTGGGAGTGGAACCCAGGGCCTCATGTGAGCTGGGCCAGAGCTCTACCACCGACACACACACATGCACAAGTGTCCATGACCATACCACATCTGTACCTTCAATTGTGATGTTATAATGACAGCAAGCCACCAAGCAGGCAGGTGTGGCAGGATTGCAGTATCGCGCCCTTCGGATATGGGACAAGAAAACCTGCAGCCATCTTCCTAAGTACCACAGCTTCATTTCCTGTTAAATGAGGTCACTCCTCAATCACACTGTGCTGGGCCTAAGGGTGTACTTGAGGTTTCCTGTCTGTTGTCTCTCAGAATCCTTGCTCTGTGGAGCCTACTTACAGCAAACACCCGACAGTTGCCATTGTCTCCTGCTGACGCCCACTGAGAAGAGGAGCTGTGCAGAAGGAAGCCAGTGGCCCTGTCCCTGTAAAGTCCTCAGAGGCTCAAGGCAAAGTCAATAGGAAAAGAGAGGAAGCACCCCATCCCCAACCAGCTGCCACTATCCCTGAGTACCCACCCTAAGGGCAGTTTCATTTGCATGTCATTTGCATAACTGCACAAGCTCCCTATTCCCCATGGGTCTTACAGCCTAGCATTTCATCCTGGCAGCTCTGCCTTCCATAAAGGGGCATCATGGGACCAGGAGATGACTCAGTTAGTAAACCACTTGCCTAATGAGTGTGAAGGTAGGAGTTTGATTTCCATAACTCACGTAAAAAGCCAGGCACAATTGGGCACATTTGTAATCCCAGAAGTAGCAAGATGGAAGGTGGAGACAGGTGACCCCTGAAAACCTGAGGGGTGGGCAGTTACTGAGTTCCAGTTGACAAGAGACCCTGTCACAGACGAAAGGTTGCAAGCACCTAAAGAATGATTCCTGATGGTGCCCTCTGCCCTTTACACACATGCTTACCAGTATGCATGGGCACATGTGTGTGTGTGTGTGTGCATGCGCACACACACAGACCACACACTCGGGCCCGTGCAAGTGTATACTTAAAATAAAGAATCTAAATCCTCAAATTCTGCCTCTTTGATGTGCTCCTGTGAGACCTTGTTTGACCTCATGGAGCTTTGGTACTCCAGGAGCAGCTTCTGTAATCCTTTCTTCTGACGATGGACAAGAGAAGCAAGAGCTGGAAGGAGAGCATCCATGCAAGAAGCTGGTGGGTGGGCAGCCCTCGCCTCTCCCTCCTGTAGGCATCACAGAGATATGACCTTGGCTGAACTGCCTGTTAGGTCTGGGCCAAGGGGCTGCTGCTGTTTGGAATGCTCAATGTGTCACTCACAGTAAGCCTTGAGGACAGGTTGCTGACACATAAGACCCACTGTGTCTTCTGAAAAGTTTCAAGATGCAAGGACTCACCCATCTGACTGTTGCTAATTACCCTGCCTCATTGCTTCCTGTTCTGCTTTTGTTTTGTTTTGTTTTGTTTTGTAACCTGGTATCCTGTAGCACTAGGTTGGCCTTGAACTTGTTATTTAGCCGAGGATGACCTCGAACTCCTGAGCCTCCTTCCTCCATTTCCCAAGGCCTGGTTTATGCAGTTCTGGGGATGGAACCAGGGATTTGTGCATGCTAGACGTGGTGGTTTGAATAGGTATGGCTCCCATAGCCTCATTTGTTTGAATACTTGGCTATAGGGAGTGGCACTATTGGAAGATGTGACCTTGTGGAAGAAGTGTGTCTCTGTGCAGGCAGGTTTTGAGGTCATATATGCTCAAGCTACACCCAGTGTGGCACACAGTTTCCTTCTGGTGCCTGCGGATCATAATACTCTCAGCTCCTTCTCCAGTCCCATGTCTGTCTGTGCCGCCATGCTTCCCACCATGACTATAATGGACGAAACCTCTGAACTGTGAGCCAGCTCCAATTAAATGGTTTCCTTTATAAGAGTTGCCTTGGTCATGGTGACTCTTCACAGTAATAGAAACCTCAACTAAGATACTAAGCAAACACTGAGCCACATGCCCAAACTTCCATTTTGGATCCACTGTATCCCATAGTGGGAGGAACAGAGTGAGCATAGACAACTAGAACACAGGGGTGGGTAAGGCATGGGTAGATGCCCCATAGATGCCATACTGTGTGTACCAGACAGCCGATATAATCTTCCTATGTCCTTGTTTGAAAATGAGCAAAATGCCCTAGAAAGATTAAAGTTGTAAATACAATTCTAACACTTAATGCAAAGTGCAAACAAAACAATGCCAGCTATTCTGTCACAGATTCTGGCCCTCTTCAACCTTCCTTGATGTAATGATTTCAACCACATAAGGCTGATACTTTCAGGTTCTAGGGGTCATGCAGGTGCAGACCAGCCCTCAGGCAGAAGTGCCTAATGGCCCCTGGGGATGCTAAAGAGCCCACATGATCCACGTATGGCTCCGTTAAGCCCTTGTGTGCGTGCATGAGCCCTGTCATCTGAGTATGACGTAGCCATGTCAACCCCCTGTGTGCATATGCTAGGCAGCTTTTAAAAGCTGGATGTACCATCTTCCTACTTCTCTCTGCACACTGACTTCCCAGGCCTGTGCATGCCCCCTCTAATAAACTCCTAAGCGGGTTTGTTGTGTGTTCCATGTTTCTTTCTCACTCACACCAGGCAATTTCACCTGAATCCCACTGCTAGCACAAGGTAGCAAAGGCAAACCAGGACTTACCTTGCACATGTCTTTTCTTCCCAGTCCCTTCTTGCAGAGTTATGGGGGTCCTGGAAGATATCACAAGCCAGGCTGGGCTACCAGTCTTCAAAAGGTAAAGTAAACACATAAGTAAAAACCTATTGCATAAGTTTTCTTCTGAGACCAAAACACTGTCCTGCAAGGAAGTTCCATATGACAGAAGGCAGACAACTCAAAATAGCTTCAGGAAGTGCCTAAAACTGACCAGATTCACCAGGGTTCTCCTTCCCAAGAGGAAACAATAAAGACTACTGAGAGTCACCTTCAGACAAGCTGCAAAGAAGACTGAGACCAGACCAGCTACCTGGAAGAAACAGAAACCAGTTGAGTTGCCTGGAAGGGGCTTAGACCAACAAACCACCTGGAAAGAACATCTCAAGGGAGCAACCACTGAAGGAGTAGGCCAGAACCAGAGACCTCTGTGGGTCTGGGCGTGAGTCTGAGACCTTCGAGAGAGTAGGCAGGAACCAAGACCTCTGCAGGTATGGGCATGAGTCTGGGACCTCCAAGGGAACAGGCCTGAGCCAGGACCTCTGTGGGTCTGGGAACGAGAATGGGACCTCCAAGGGAGTAGACTGGAGCTAGAGACCTTTAAGGGACCAGGTCCAAGCCAGGGACCTCTGCTGGAGTAAGAGGGCCCAGCCTAGGGACATTTACGGAAACATGCCTGAGCCAGTGACCTCGGCCAGAGCAGGCCTGAGACAGCAAACTCCACAGGAGCAGGTACAAGGGAGCAACTGCTGAGGGAGTAGGCAGGAACCAGATCTCTACAAATCTGGGCACAAGTCTGGGACCTCCAAGAAAGTGGCCTGGAACCAGAGATCTGTCAGGGCACGAATCTGGAACCTCCAAGGAAATAAGCCTGAGCCAGGACTGTTACCAAAGCAGGCCCAAGGCAGAAACTTCAGCAGAAAGAGCACCAAGCAAGCAATCTCTGTGGGAGCAGACCTGAACGACTCCTGGTATTGCAGAGGGAACCTTGCAAGTGCCAAGCAACCCCCAGGAACACTGAGTGGCCAACAGGGTGACTGGAACTGTGGACCTGACTGCACCACAAGGAGCAATCATCTGAGCCTTGTATCCACTGGCACCTGGAAGATCGATCACCAGAGTCACAGACAGCCCCAACTACACCAATTAGAGGAAAAGATGGGTAGACAAGGTAAGAACGCATGCAACACCACAAAGAGCAACATGACACTGGTAAAAACTAATGACCCTACAACAGGAAGATGTGAACAACAAAATATAGATGAAGTAGAAGAAAATGACCTAAAAATAACTTTAGGAGAATGTTTGAGACCCTTAAAGAGGAAATGAAAAAAAATCCCAAAAAGAGATGGAAGAAAAGACAAACAAAAAATTGGAAGACATCAGCAAATCCCTTAAAGAAAACCAAGAAAAATCAATCAAACATATGAAAGAAACTATTCAAGACTTGAAAACTGAAATAAAGACAATAAAGAAAACACAAGCCGAGGGAATTATAGAAACAGAAATCATGAGAAAATGATCAGGAACCACAAATGCAAGCATAAACAGCAGAATACAAGAAATGGAAGAGAGAATCTCAAGTGCTGAAGATACAATAGAGGAAATAGACTCATCAGTCAAAGAAAACATTAAATCTAACAAAAGCTTAACCCAAAATATCCAGGAAATATGGGACACCATAAAAAGACCAAACCTAAGAATAATAGGTATAGAAGAGAAGTTCAACTCAAAAGCACAGAAAATATATTTAACAAAATCATAGAAGAAAACTTTCTCAACCTAAAGAAAGATATGCCTATGAAGATACAAGAAGCTTACAGAACACCAAATAGACTGGAAAAAAAAGTTCCCTCACCACAAAATAATCAAAACATTAAACACAGAGAATAAAGAATTAATATTAAGAGCTGCAAAGGAAAAAGACCAAGTAATATATAAAGGCAGATCTATCAGAATACACCAGACTTCTTATTAGAAACAATGGTCAAATCTTATGCAGATATTAAGAGACCATGGTTGCCAGCCCAGACTACTATACTCAGCAAAACTTTCAATCACCATAGAAGAACAAAGCAAGTACTAGAAGGAAAACTCCAACCCCCAAAAATTGACCACATCAACAAAAACACAGATAATAGATGATCTCACACCAGCAAACACAAAGAAGGGGAAAAAACAAAATAACATCACCAACAATGAAAACTAAAATAACAGGAGATAGCAATTACTGATAATTAATATCTCTTAATATAAATGGAATCAAATAAAGAGACATGGGCTAACAGATTGGATACGAAAACAGTATCCATCCTTCTGCTGCATACAAGAAACTTACCTCAACCTCAATGACAGACATTGCCTCAGAGTAAAGGGTTGGGAAAATTTCCAATCAAATGGAGATCAAGGGGATACAAATTGGAAAAGAAGCCAAACTCTCAATATTTGCTGATGATATGATAGTTTACATACGTGATCCCAAAATAATCTACCAAGAAACTTCTACAACTCATAAACACTTTCAGCAATGTAGCAGGATACAAGATTAACTCAAAAAAAAAATCATTAGTCCTCCTGTACACAGATGATAAAAGTGGTGGAGAAGAAATCAGAGAATCAACACCCTTCACAATAGCCACAAATAGCATAAAATATCTCAAAGTAACTCTGACCAAACAAGTAGAAGACCTGTAATGACAAGAACTTTAAATCTTTGAAGAAAGAAATTGAAGAAGACTTCAGAAAGTTGAAAGATCTCCCATGCTCTTGGGTAGATAGAATTAACATAGTAAAAATGGCAATCTTACCAAAAGCAATCTACAGATTCAATTCAATGCCTATCAAAAGCCCAACAAAATTCTTCACAGACCTCAAAAGAATGGTATTTAACTTCATACGGAAAAGCAAAAAAACCCAGGATAGCCAAAACAATCCTGTATAATAAAAGAACTTCTGGAGGCATCACAATCACTGGCTTCAAACTCTACTGCAGAGCTACAGTACTGAAAACAGCCTGGTATTGGCATAAGAACAGACAAGAGGCCCAATGGAACCAACTCAAAGACCTGGATATTAATCCACACACCTATGAACATCCTATTTTTGACAAAGAAGCAAAAAAAAAAATACCAAATAGAAAAAAGAAAGCATATTTAACAAATGGTGCTAGCATAACTGGATATCAACATATAGAAGAATGAAAATAGACCCGTATCTATCACCATGCACAAAACTCAAGTCAAAATGGATCAAAAACCTCAACATAAAGCCAGCCACACTGAACCTCATAGAAGCGAAAGTGGGAAGTATACTTGAACACATTGACATAGGAGACTACTTCCTAAATATAACCCCAGTAGCACAGACACTGAAAGAAACAATTAATTAATGGAACCCCTGAAACTGAAAAGCTTCTGTAAAGCAAAAGACACAGTCAACAAGACAAAACGACAGCCTACAGAATGGGAAAAGATCTTCACCAACTCCACATCAGACAGAGATCTCTGATCTCCAAAATATACAAAGAACTCAAGAAATTGGTCATCAAAAGAAGAAATAATACAACAAAAAATGGAGTATAGACCTAAGCAAAAAACTCTCAACAGAAGAATCTAAAATGGCTGAAAGACACTTAAGGAAATGCTCAACATCCTTAATCATCAGAGAAATGCAAATCAAAACAACTCTGAGATTCCATCTTACACATGTAAGAATGGTCAAGATCAAAACACTGATGACAACTTATGCTGGAGAGGATGTGGGGTAAAGCGAGCATTCCTGCATTGCTGGTGGACGTGCAAGCTGGTACAGCCCTTTGGATATCAGTATGGTGATTTCTCAGAAAATTAAAAAGCAACATTTTTCAAGACCCAGCAATACCATTTTGTGTATATATCCAAAAGATGCTTAATCGTACCACAAGGACATGTGCTCAGCTACGTTCATAGTAGCGTTGTTTGTCATAGCCAGAACCTGGAAATAACCTAAATGCCCCTTAGCTGGAGAATAGATAAGGAAAATGTGGTATATTTACATAATGGAGTACTAAACAGCAGAAAAAAATAATGACATCTTGAAATTTGCAGGCAAATGGATGGATCTAGAAAACATTATATTGAGCGAGGTAACCCAGATCCAGAAAGACAGATATCGTATGTACTCACTCATAAGTGGCTTTTAGACATAAAGCAAAGAAAAACAGCCTATAAATCACAATCCTAGAGAACCTAGACAACAATGAGGACCCTAAGAGAGACTTACATAGATTTAATCTACATGGGAAGTAGAAAAGGAAAAGATCTCCTGAGTAAACCGGGAGCATAGGGACCATGGGAGAGGGTTGAAGGGGAGGGGAGAGGCAGGGAGGGGAGCAGAGAAAAATGTAGAGCTCAATAAAATCATTAAAAAAAAGAAAGAAAAAAAGAAAGAAAGAAAGAAAGAAAGAAAGAAAGAAAGAAAGAAAGAAAGAAAGAAAGAAAGAAAGAAAAGCATCTCCAACCTGTTGAGCAGCCTACAGGCTCTGCAGTGTGTTTCAGGTTTCCGGCTTTACTGCACAGTGGACTTTGGTAATGCAGCTGTATCTGGATCATCTCTGCTGTTCTGTGTAACCCCTCACTCATATTCCTGTAAGTAACCTGTGCTGGTTTGAATAAGAGTAGTCTTCATAGGCTCATACATTTGAGTACTTAATCACCAGGGAGTGGGTCTCTTTGATAGGATTAGAAGGATTAGCAGGTGTAGCCTTGTTGGAGAAAAGTATGTTGCTGAGGGTGGGTTTTGAGGTTTCCAAAACCCAGGCCAGCTCTCTCTCTCTCTCTCTCTCTCTCTCTCTCTCTCTCTCTCTCTCTCTCTCTCTCTCTCCCTCTCCCTGTAGATCAGGATGTAGTACTCTTAGCTACTGCTCCAGCATCTGCCTATCACACCATGCTCCTTTCCATGATAATGAACTAAACCTCTGAAACTGTAAGCAAGCCCCCAATTAAATGCCTTCTTTTATAAGAATAGGCTTAGTCATGGTGTTTCTTCACAGCAACAGAAGAGTGTCTAAGACTTTAGCCAAATAAAATGCATTGGTTCACCAAGCTGAACTCTGGCGTTGTCCGTACTTTGGTCTGTGGTGGGCTCCCGATACGGGAGGACTAGAGGTTGTGTGTAGCATCTCCGGGGAAAAGAAAAGCCTGTCAGACAGCACAGCAGAGAAAGGCGCTTTATTCGTGCAGGAACATTGGAAAGAGGAACAAACAAAGGGGTCCAGTCCACTTCAAGTCCCTCTTCCAGGTCCCGACAGGCAGTTTAGGTTTAAACGCGGGCAAGAGGTGTGTATAGCTAGGTAGTCCTGGCCACGTGGGCCTGCTTATCTTGGTCGTCTGGCCTTCGGCTCTCCTGTCAAGGTGATCTGGCAGGTGTCAGATCTGTGGGACAACTCTTTCTAGGAAACTAGTTCCCCCAAAGGCCACCAGGCTTCAGGCTTTTTCTTCTCCCAGTATAAGATTCCTGGGGAAATTCCAATTTCTAGGAGTCCATTATTTCAATAGTCTTATAGCTAAAGAGAGTTTCTTTAGAATATCTTCATTCCTGCCTGGAGGTAAGTTATAGATCCTTTAAGGTCCCCCAGGTTGTCACAGGGTGGAGCCTTGTCCAAGTAGCTTTCACCAAGGCGGGTAGGGGTAGGGGTGGAGGGGCTGGAGGGGTGGAGGTGGGAGAGGTGAGTTGAGGCGTGAGCTGCGACCTTGTTAAGAGACCGGGGACAGTTGCTGAGATCTCCCTAAGCAGGGTGGGGCCTGTGGAGAGCATTATCTCCTTCCAGTCAGTCAGTGTACACCACCCTGAGAGGCCTCACTCTCACCACTTTAGACCTTGAGCTAAAGGAGTCTCCAGAGGCGAGGAGGCCTCTGACTGCTGGAGCCCTTCACCTGGGAAGGAGGAGCAAAGGTGAACCTGGGTTCAGAGGAACCTGGTTCAAATCTCAACTGTGCCACATCTCACTTTATGATGGTGTGTCGCTCTGTTATCTGAAGATAGGCCTGATCTATTCTGTTGTCTTCAAATTTTATTGCATTAATATTGCATTGCCTTTATTTACTTATTGTGTGGGTGTGTGGGGGTACATGTGTGGAAATCAGAGGACAGCCTCGGGGAGTCAGTTCTTTCCTTCCACCATGTTGGTCCCAGAGATGGAACTCTAGTTGCCAGGATTGATGGCAGTCACCTGAGTTTTCTCATTGGCCTGCTCTATTCTTTTTTGTTTGTTTTATCTTGACAAGGTCTCACTGTGTAGACCAAGCTGGCCTTGAACTCACAGAGATCTGCCTACCTCCAGCCTCTGAGGGCTAGGATTAAAGGCAAGCGCCTCCACATCCAGCTCTGATCGATTCATTTCTCAGAGTTCTCAAAGTAGCAGTTACCAGCTCAGCTCAAATGTCAGGTCCCTTCTCTCCCCTCCTTTTGCTGGGCCAAGTCCCAGGAAGCAGAGAACAGCAGGGTGGGGGGAGGGGTGGGGGGGTCACAACCTACATTCTAGAGGCTCTCTGTCCACCTTTGAACCCCATGCGGTTGCAGATGACCTGAGGCCATTGGCCAACACCCTCCACATCCCACCAGGTCCTGGGCGGGGCTGGGACCTGCTTGCCTGGAGCTTGGCTTGTACAGTTCTCTACTGCTCAAGTGGCATGGTGAGCTCCAACCACCCAGTCTGGGGGATCCAGCTTCAGAAGAACAACATACAAAGACATGGCTGCCAAGGCCCATGGTCAGCAGGCTGCTTGCTCCACCATCCCCTCATCGGAGAAGGAGGGCGGTACAACCTTCTCTAGACCTGGTGAGCTGGGGTCTGTGAGCCAGGGAGGAGGCAGGGCATGGCAGAAGAACAGAGTAGGTGTCCTAAACATCTCTCCCAGCAGGGACTCAGCCCAGCTGCTCCGGCTCCTTTCTCGGGAACCCCAGAAGCCCATCTAGACAGGCTTCCTCCAAGCAAGTACACACCCTCTTTCCCTTTATTTGTGTGCATGTGTGAATTCATGCCCAGTGTGTGTGTGTGTGTGTGTGTGTGTATACAAGAGCTATCAACCTCAAGTGTCGTCTGCCTAACTTTTTTGAGAGAATCTCTTGGCCTGAAGATCACTAGATTTAGCTGGTCAGAGAGCCCCAAGGATTATGGGTCTCTGTTTCTCTGGAGCTGGGTACACCTCTAAATCTGGCTTTGTGGTGTATGGGGGGAAGTTTTGGGAAACAAATTCTGGTCCTCATACTTTCATATCAAAAACGTTACTCATTCACCCAGCTATCTCCCCAGCCCACCCTGTTCTCTGTGGATTACAGGCAAGAAGAAAGGAACTGACAGTGTATTGTTTGCTTATGGAGTGAGCTTGACCCGAAAGTAACATGGCTGGCTTACAGTGAAAAGCTAACCAACGGAGTAATAGCAATAATAAGGGCAGCACTGTTAGGAGCGCGACTCCTTGTCCTTGTGGTAAAGGAGGGAGTAGGCTAGAGCCTACTCTAAAGCCTTGGGTTGTATGTTTTGTTTTATATAGGAGTAGAATGTGTGGTGGTGTTTGTACATGTATGTGCTTACATGTGGAGGCATGAGGTCAGCCTTAGGTGTCCCACAGGACGACATCTTCCTTGTTTTCTGAGGCAATGTCTCTCACCTCATTGGCCTAGATCTTACCAAGGAGACTGGCTTGGGAGCCCCGGAATCTGCCTCCTAGAGCTGACATTACGAATTTGTGCCATTATGCCTGACTTTTTTTTTTAATGTAAATTCTTAGGGATCAATCTCAGGTCCCCATGCTTGAAAAGCAAGTACTTTACTGACTGAATCCTCTCCTCAACTTCCCTAGACAGACTTTCCAGATCCAGCGCTGTGTGTGGGCAGTGTGCCCAGGGCCATCAGCGAGCTCCAGACACTGGTTCTTGTCTGCCCAGGACAGGGGCCAGCCTTGGCACTTGGCCTCGCCCTCCGGAACACTCTGTGACACCTTGCCAGCGCTATAATCTGAATGGATAGAGAAATTTCAGAAGGACCATAGGGACTCTGAGATGTGTTTGCTGGGCATGTTTCGACCCTGGAACCCTTGAATGAGATTAGAGAAGGTCTAAGCCCTGGGGCAGACAGAATATAGAGAGAGTTGGGGGAGGGATTGCGGAACAAAGAAGGGACCCTCTAGCCAAGAAAAAGTTCAATATGCTCTTGGGAGCTCTGGGCTCCTGGGAACCCCTTAAGAGCAGCATTCCCTCCACAGAGAGCACAGAATTCTGCTTCTTTATCCCACTGTACCTTTAAGGAAAAAAAAATTATTGTGTGTGTACACAAGCTTGAACAGTACACATATGGAGGTCAGAGGACAACTCTTAGCAGTCGGCTCTCTTCACTCTGTAGGTCGCAGACTGAACTCGGGTTAGCAGGAATTGCATTTACCCACGGAGCCATCTTACTGGGTCTCCCTTGATACCTTTAAGCAGCTGGTCTAGGGCCATACTTGAGACCCAGACAGTTGTACTTCCTACCTCTCTAAATCTTGTCTCCCTGATACCCAGGGGTTTCCTGGAAAACAGGATTCTCTGAATTCCTCAAAGTGACTTCAATGGAGGCTTCATGCCTCGCACCTGTGATCCCTGCTGTGACCGGAAGGTTGCTGCAAATTCAAGGCTAGTCTGAAATACTTAGGAAGTCACTGGTTTCCAAAACAGTGGTGGCTCAATTAATAAGGCATTGCTAAGCAAGCTTGAGGATCTAAACTCTGGTCATCAGCACCCGTGTATAAAAAGCCAGCACAGCATGCTTGTAATCCTAGCATGGGGGAAGGTGGCAGGAGGACTTCCCAGGTCTTCCCAGTCTGTTTAACCCAGCCGAGAGCTCCAGGTTCTTCAAGAGACACTGTTCAAAAATAAAGTGGAGAAGCAATTGAGGAAAAGACCTCACTTTAATCTGTGGTCCTCACACACACACAAGCATGTTTGTGCATGCACCCCTCCCCCATATACAAATACCTCTAAGGTCCCTCACCCGCCTGCCCACGTGCTGCAAAAGTCAAAGCCCCTTATCAGGAGTTGATGGGATAATCCTTCTTCTGACCTCTAGGAATGTCCCATAAGTCAGGAAAGCTACCCTCTCACTTCCATAAACTGAGTGTGAAGTTAACGCCCCCCAGCAGAAGTCTGAAACAACAACATTGTGTTGTGCCCTAGTGTGATGCTGTACTACAAAGCTGGGGACATTGTGTGTTGGGAGAGTAGCATTAGGCAGTGTCCCAGGGCTGGGGACACCTTTGACAGGGAAAGGTGGCATCTTGGAACTCAGAGGTGTGTGTAGGATTCTAGCTTAGCCAGTAGTTCCCAGGAAGCCATGACCGTCCAACACAAAACCAAGGGGGCTTGAAACCTGCAGACTTCTGAGGGCAGGTCAAAAGTCATCTCTAAGGGGAGTAAGGGATGGAAATGTGACCCAGCTACCGCTACCCCCACACTTCTTTCCGGTTGTAAACCTGTGCATACTTGTTGTTCCTGCTTTCACTGCAGACAAGGGAAGAAACCCACCACTTGTCACCTTGGGCTCTGCTCACCTGGGCAGCCCTAGTCTGCCGCCTAAACTACCCCCATGACCTTGATCATAAACTACACAGGGACTTGAAGTGTTCTTCAAGTGGGGGAGGCGGGCAGAGGTCACGATGTCTGTCTTCCCACTCTTTCCCTTAGTCGGGGGAGGTCGGTTCTGCTCAGGTTACTGTGGGCAGACCAGGAAGTGACAAGACCGGCTCTGAGACTCCCTAGGGGAATTGGAGGAGGACGGTGGCTGGTGGTTTCCTCCACTTGCAGTGCAGGGCGGGGACCGAGAGCCTTGAGCTCGCGATTGAGGGCGGGAGGGGTGGCACTACTGGATAAGCGGCAGAGTGCGGGCGGGTGGCCACCACCCGGCCAGGTCCGGCCCCACCGGCGGGCGGGGCGCGAAGAGAGGAGGAGTCTAGGGCCGAGCCACCGCCTCCGCGGGCGACCTGCAGCTGCCACGGCTCCTCCAAGCGGCGGGCCGCCGAGGTGAGTGACCCTCTCCACGTTCGGGTGCACTGTCCCCGAGACCCCTGGCGCGCTCCTGCTGATCGGGCCACCTCGTCCCTTAGACCAAGCCACGCGAGCCTGGTGGCAGAAGATCCCAGCGGGGTAGTCACAGACAAGGGGGAAGCAGGCTCCAGAGTCCATGTTGCACTTGTCAGCAACCCTCAGGGCAGCCCGGGACTACCATGGGTGCCACGTGCTCTTCGGTTTTTGTTCAGCAGGAAGTACCTAGTACCCAATTGGCAGGTCTGCCCAGTGCCCGCCTCTGCCCGCAGAGCCTTAGTCTGGAAAGTTCTCCGACTTGAAAAACCCGGGAGCCGGTTGCCGGCAGGAGTGTAGTGGTAACTTTGGTCACTATGGTTAGCTAAAGTGAATGTTATGTCTTATGCTGTTTGGGTCAACAGGCAGCGTGTGCTGGTGCGGGCAGGGAGGGGTTGGGTGAGGGTGGTACAGGGCACCTAGAAGTCTAACACGTGTTCAGAGTCACTTCTGACACAGGCTCCAGAAGTAGGGGTTAGCGAGATTCCCTTGGGAGGTGTGTCTGCCTGACAGAGTGCTGCCATGACATAATCGGAAGCCAACATTTCTCAGGCACTTGCTAGGGGCTCTGCA
Source organism: Chionomys nivalis (assembly GCF_950005125.1). Taxonomy (NCBI): domain Eukaryota; kingdom Metazoa; phylum Chordata; class Mammalia; order Rodentia; family Cricetidae; genus Chionomys; species Chionomys nivalis. The sequence goes on from NC_080090.1 coordinate 99,092,814, forward strand.
TGCGCTAGTTCAGCCACTCCTGGGGAGTGCTGAGCCTTCTAGATCCCTAGTGTTTTACAAGGACACACAGGTAGCAAGTAGTAGAAGCTGCAGGTTTTCTGGACAAAGAGGTCTTCTAGAAGCAGGCCAGATCCTCAGAACGTCTGGACAGCCCAATGAATGCAGTGCTGGGTGGCACAATGCCCCTGAGACCAAAAGGCGTGCCCTCTCAAGTCACTTGGGCCGGCATAGTGTGTCTGTGTTGAGGCCAGAGGTGGATGGGTGTCTTCCTTTATTGGTGTGCACATTTTAAAAGGTGGGATCGCTCACTGAACTCAGAGCTCACCAACTGACTAAGCTGTCTGCCAGCAAGCCCTGGGAATCCCTGTCTCCACTCCCCCAACACTGCCATTACAATGAATGAGTGCAGTAGCTTTTCACCTGCCTTCTAGGCATTCGAACTCAGTTCTTTGTGCATGCATATCGAACCATCTCCCCGGCCCCTGCAAAGGATGTCAAAAACACAGATGCCCAGCACCCCCTGGCAACCAAATGAATCAGTCAGAAGCACATGGAGGGCACAGCTGTGGGTGTCACCAGAGGCTTGCACAGGGGTTGACCGCAAGCAAATAATTAATCAGTGTCTGGTGAATGCATAGATGGACTGGGACAGGCGATGTCACTGGGGGAAGTGGTGGACAGAAAGGCTTTCTGCAAGAGGCCTTGGAATGGGATTGTCAAGGGAGGCTATTGGCCTCAGGGCCTGCTGGGAGCTCAGGCTGGCCCAGCTGGTCATGTGAAGTTTGACTAATTTCCCCCAAGCCTGCTGAGGTCTTCCAGGCCTGGTCTGCATAAATTTGTATCTCTCCATCCTAAAGACTTCAGATGTCAGGACCCAGCCTGTCCTGTCTTCTGTTCTTGTTTTATGGCTCTTCCTTCCTCAGGCTTATCAGAGACAGGGTTTCAGGGTGTTATAAAGTGAAAGTTCTTGAGCGGAGTCCAAAGTCACTAGCCTTCACAGCACAAAGGCAGGTAACCACTGATAGGGGAGTCTGGCTTTGCAATCAGCAAGCGGGATTCTGCACCTCAGCCCACACTGAAGTCGGCTGGCTCCCTGAACTTGGTTCTTCAGTTGTTGAGCCCTGCCCAGAGCTTTGGACACTACATCCCCAGAAGGCAGAGGGAGTGGTGGCCCTGGGAAGTAATTCTGTATCACTCAGAACAGCAGGACTTTAAGTATCATACCCCTTCCTCTGCTCCCGAGGTTTGAATATTAATGTTCTGTATTTCTATTCATGTCTGTGTTGAGGTGTGGGTATATGTGTGTGTGCATGTACATGTGTGTGCTCACATGAGCATGAAGACCAGGGGTCGACCTCAGCGGTCATTCCTCAGAAACCATCTTGTTTTTCAAGACTGGCTCTCTCACTGCTCTGAGACTTGCTAATTCGGGGAGGCCGACTGGCCAGGGAACCCCAAGATCTGTCTATTTCATCCGCTTCCTCCAGCTCTGTGATTACAAGTGTGTAGCACCATGCCAGGCTTTATGTGGGCTCTGGGATTGAACTCAGGTCCTCATGCTTGCAAAGCAAGTAGTCTATCAACTGAGCTGTTTCCCCACATAGATTTGAGGGTTAATCTGGTCGGACCTTCCGGGTTCTTTTGCTATTTGGTAGACCATTGAGGCCCAGAGCGGACTCCGAGATGCCCTTCTCTGTGACAGGCCTGACCCTAGCTCCAGGCTCCAGGAACCCTTCTGAGAGTCTGGACACCTGCCTCCAGCACAGGAAGGGTTTCTCTGCGCTTCCTGCTGCTGCAGACGGAAACCTTAGTAGGCCGGGGCAGGGGTGGTAGGTCTTCTGGGACTTGAATTCTCTGCCTTCCAGTTGAAACTGGATCTGTCTCTGGGTGCTTTCCCTTCCCTGCAGAGCGCTCAGGACTTTCTGGGTTGGGCAGGCAGGAGCTGAGTACCTAAGTGTTCTATGGAATCTCGTGAGTCTCTGGACAAGGAATGGGCCCCTGGATTTCGAAGAAGGAAGTTTGTCCTTTTAGAACCTACGTTTGCTCCTTTCCTCCTTTGTGAAGGGATAGATGCGCTCCTCTATTTTGTGATGTGTGGAGACATGTGTGTGGCATGGTACACGTGTGGAGATCAGAGTCCCCTTCTGTCTTTACAAGGTCATGGGGTCACTGGGCTGGTGCAGAAAGCCCTCTACCCTCTGATCCATCCTACCCACCCACATGCCTGTAGGAAACTCCCGCCCCACCCAGGAAACTCCATCCTAATCAGGTTGTGAAGGTTATGAGTGGTTGGCCCCCGGAAACTGGACCTGCTCTCCGTCCCTCTCCACCTCTCCAGCTCATCACCCTTCCATCCTTGGCCTGCCATGCTCTGATGCCATCCTACCCAAAATGACAGTCAGTCCTCTTTCCTGAGCACTTAGCTTCCCACACACCCGAGCCTGGACCGAGCAGTATATATACACACACGTTCACTGCACCTTGAGACTCTTAGGAGATGATGTTATTCTCACAACCACGCGATTTTTTTTCCCCGGGGGCAGACCAGCCTCCAGCCTCTTTAACCCCAAACCAGGCTCCTTACCGCTCGCTCTATGCCTGTCCAAATCCTGCTTCATTAATTATTCATTCCCCCAACATTTAGCGATACTAACTTGATGTCAGGCCCTCAGACCAGCAGACTTGAGACTGCCATTTGCTCCGCTCCCAGGCTCACCCATGTCCTCTATAATTCTGAATACAAGTAAGGGGAAGCCTTCTCTTCCCCGTGCCTCCTTCTCCAGAGTGCTTCTTGGACTAGACCTCTGTCCAGTTGCCCCTGCAGCTGTGCTGGAGAGTTATTCCTCCCACCACACATCCCCACCCGTTACCTTGGTCACCCACAGGAGCAGCCGTGAATATCACCGTTCAGTAGTCAGGTGTCTGTCTTCTGCTCCGTGCCAGTAGCTCAGTGTTTAGGCATTCCTTCCATGCTGGAAACTAACACAGGGCTAGAGCCTGCTAGGCAAGCGCTCTTCCACTGAGCTGCTCCCTGGCTCCCATTGCTTGTTTCCGAGTCTCTTTAGTTTAGGAGGTGAATCTGTACAAACAAGAAGATAGCCCCAAGAGCATCACACCAGCCAGTGACACAAACGTAGAGGAATATGAGGCCAGTGAGGGATGGAGTGGGCGGTCCCAGGCCATGTGAAGACAGCAAGGCCCTCCTGGGGTTGGAGATGGGGACCATAATGCACCTGTGGAACCCTAAGAAACCAGAGAGGGAGTTAGTCAGCTCCTTTCCCCTCCACCCAGCAGGTATTCTTTCCTGGGAAATAAATGTCCCTTCCGTTCAGAGCAGCTTCTCCAGGGGAACCTTGACAAGGATGCAGAATGCTAACGGCCCCTGTTCTGAGTCGGGAATTCTGCACCAAATCCTGTTGCTCCAGCTCTCTGGGTGATACTGGGGCTCACTGGTGATGGAGAGTTCTCCTTGAGCCCCACTGACCCCACAGGCATCTTCCAGCAAACAAGCACAGCTCAGAGTGAGGGACTGTGGGAGATAACGCATCCTCAGCTGATGCTGTCCAGGGAACATGTGGTACCTCCCAGCAGCAGCGAGCAGATCCAGACATGTACAAACTATAGTACCTGAGTAACTCCTGTCTGTAAGGGTGTCCGTAGCCACTGTTTTACTTAACATTCAAAACACAGAGGCGACACTGGTGATGTAGCCCGGCTGGAAGAGTGCTTACTTAGCATGGGAAGCCTTGGGCTCCAACCAGAGAACCACATGAACCGGGCACAGTAGAGCACGCCTTTAATCCAAGCACTTGGGGGGTAGGGCCTCGAGGATCAAGAATTCATAGTCTTTACAACACAGGGAATTTAAGGCCAACCTGATCTACGTAGAGTGGGAAAGAAGCCTGCCCAAGGTCACATGTTAGCATGTGGTTGAACTCAAGTTCATACTCAGGGCTGTCTAAGTGCGGCTGCCAACTGCTAACCCAGCCTTATTTGTCAGAACAGCGTTGGTAAATGTTGTCCAGAGTTACAGGAGCTGATAGGTGCCTTAAATATTATCCAACAGCATGGGTTGGATCTCCAAAGAAGGAGGATTTGAGTGGGTCAGGAACGTGTTAAAACTCAGATGGAAGTAATAGGCTAAGTGAAGCGGGGCTCACAGGTCAGGACATGGAAGAACGAGAGTACACACCAGTCTCTGTATTGGCCTGTGCTGGACTCCGGGAGCTGTCAGAAGCTAGCCCTGCCCTCCTGAGGCTTTAGCGTTAGGGATAGGTGCGGAGGACTGCAGGACAGACAGCAGGATGGTCCCTGCTCTGGTGGTTGGTCTGGGACGTGGTGTGCGTGTCAACAGCTTTCACTAGACTGCAAGATTGCTAGTTCTCTGACAGGTTGAAGAAAATCAGATATGTCCATCCACAAGCCCAGATAGTGTGATTCCCTTCAACAATATAGAAGTTTCGTGAACTCTGGGCTGCCCTTGCAGCCTTGGAAAGCGGTGGTAAGCCACCAGCAGCGGGTGGAGGGTGCCTTTATCTACCATTTCGGATAAAATGCTCCTCTGATTGCAGAGCTGTCTGTCATCCTTCCGCTATGGGCATTGTCTGGCACGCGGTGGCAGAGCAGCCTCCTCTCTCAGCACAAAATGCTGAGAGAATCATCCCTAGGCTGGTGACAGCCGTGGTGAATGCAATGGATTACCCTGTGAGAAATTGATCAGTTGCTACTCTCTGTAACCATTATGCTTGCTTTGTACCTTGCAGGGTCTCGATGGCTCTGCCTCTGCCACCATCCCCCCTTTATGCTGGATGACATTTCTTCATTTTATGCATCCTGGCTTCAGCTGGCCATCCTGCCTCAATTCCTGTAGCAAAGGCACTGGAGTCTGAGCCACTAATTACTACAGTGAGGTTTCCTCCCCAAACAGGAAGTCTCCAGCAGAATTGCTCTCTCAGGGCCCTCTCTAAGGGAGCATCAGTCACCCCTCCCAGGCCGGTCCTGTGGCCAGCTGTAGGCGGGCAAGCTGAGAGGGGAGGTGTCCCAGTCACCCACACCCTAGAAGGCCTGTGGCTGCCCCGCTTCTGGAAAACCACAGTCAGGCTGCCGAAGGAGGACGCTTTATGGCTTGCAGAGGGGCTGTCTAGGGACTCACCTGAAGGCCCGATGTCGCAGCTGCCCGTTGCCAGCGGTAAGTTTGATCAAGGCTCTGAGGTATCCACCTCATTCACTCACTAGTACACCGCCCCCTTGCCCACTTGAGAGAGTTCCTCTGATGTGTGGATTTTCCAGAGTCCAGAGAGGGCAGTGTTTCCCTGAGGGTTACACCGCCTCGGGTGGCAAAGAGAACAGGAGAAGGGGGTCTTGACAAAAGTGGGAGACTGTCTGCTGTGCACACCTCGAGACCCCTTTTCAGCGAGAGCGTTCAGGCAGCAAGTACAGGAGTCTGTTCAGAGTGTAAGGCTTCAGTTTCCACACACAAAGCAATAGCCTTGTGGGTTTTAGTGTGTGTTGCTTTAAAAAAAAAAAAAAAGTTAATGTTCTTGATGTATTTCTGAGGAATGTGGGCCTGCTGGGAATTATAAATTTTACTTAATTGGTAACCATTTCTGCCTTGGTTTATCACAGAAATGCTGGCTGCAAGTAATCGAACTGGATTTTTCTAGAAGGATTTGAAAGGCTAGATGTTTGTAAAAGCCCTATCAATTATTCATCCACTTTTATTTTGCAAAGTGATGTGGGGAGAAAATTTTGTTTTGTGTCAGTCCAAACCTGTGCGCATGAGTGTGCGTGTGTGTGTGGGGGGGGGGATGGGAGACTGGTTTATGTGCATGAACTTCGCTTTCTATTCGGTAGAAAAAAACCTGTTTTCCTTTAAAAAACCATAATGATTTTTATGATGTCTAAATAACAATTCCAGGTAGTATTACAAGAAATGTAATAGCAAAGTGTTTGTAAGAGTCCATCAGATAGGAGGAATGCCCACAGAGAAAGCAGAAGTGTGCCACTTAGAATGTGTTTGTCTGTTATTAGCTGTTTTGTTTTCTTTTGTTTGGAGCAGAGCCCCTGTTGCTCGAGCCGGTCTCTACCTTGTGTAACTGAGATGACTTTGAACTTCTCACCCTCCTGCCTCTGTTCCTCCTACATGAGGATGGCAAGCACACACCACTAGGCCATTTGTATGGTGCTGGGGATCGAACCCAGGGCTTCGTGTGTGCTATATAGGTGCTCTATCATCTGCCCTACAGCTCCAGATCTACTACCAGCTTTTAAATGCTTATTTGAGACTCGTGGTCTCTCTTTTTTTTCCCTTGCTTTGGGGAGTAGAAATAGGGGTTGGGCAAGGAGAGAGCCCAGAGCTCCCAAGCTTGACAGAATAGGAAGGAGTGAGATCCTGGGTCTAAGCTAACCCCAGTTCAAGAACTAGGATGGAGGACAGCCCCACTTTACAGAAACAGCCAGAGGAGTGACTGGGCAATGTTCCCAGCAGCACATAGAGAAGATAAAGGACACCGGAAGGAAACAGACAGGAATCTAGAACCGGTGTTGGGCAGGTGACATCTGTAATACCCACATACAGAGCCACCATCTTTACCGGCCAAAAGATCAATTGGATGCGGAGACTAGAGCAAAGCATCTCTGGATCCAGGAGAAAGTCCCTTAACCTGTCTGAGCCTTGCTTTGGGATGCGCAAAGTGGAAGTAGTGACTGTCGTCTATAGATAATATCACAGCATCTGAGGTTGTGGTTGCTGCAGTGTAATCTGGTCTCCTCTAATCTCTTAGCATTTGACCCTGGGGATTTGGGCTGTATGGGTACCAGACACATACAGAGTGCTGGGATGTGCTGGCTGCCTCCCTCAGTCGCTTATGCCCCAGGGAAACCTTGGATCACTACGTGGGGAAGTCATGTGGCAGAAATGGGGAGAAGGAGTTGTCCCTGGGAATGGCTTCCTCTGTATAGCAAGGGTGTAATTTTCACTCAGGCTGCACAGGCAAACCCTAGTTTAATGATGGCCTGACATGGTGATACAAAAACAACAACATTCAGTAGAAACTGTACTTCAAATTTTCAATTAGGAACTTGTCCCAGGCATTTTAAACTTACAGTATCATCAGTTTACGATGGATTTGCTGGCTGCAACCCTACCCAAAATCAAGGAACATCTGTGTCTTCAGGGCTTTGAAATGAGCAAGATTTATGTGTGTCACTTGTATGTGTCTATATGTTCACACATGTGAGATTATATGTAATCACATTCACATGGAAGTCAGAGAACTTTCTCATTCACCCTCCACTATATATTGAGGTTGAGGCAGAGCCTGTGACTTGAACCAATTGCTTCCCAATTCTGTTAATCTTACAGGAATCCCTGTCTCTGTCTCTGGGATTACAGGCAGGCTGCCACTCCTGTCTGGCGTTACCTGGGTGCTAGGGATTTAAACTCTGGTCTTTCCGCTTTCCTGGCATGTTCTTTACTCCTGAGCCATCTCCCCAGCCCAGAAAGACTTTCTAGACATTAGTACTCGGCACCTGCTATGTGAATTATTCAGATCAGAGGGCGTTAGGTCTAACATTGCCATAAATCTGTGGGAAGGGATGGTGGGAGGCTATGGGCTTCCCAGCTCTAAGGGAAGGAAGGTACCTGGCACTGGACACTTGCTCCACCCCTGTGGCAGAAAGCCTACGGGGTCAGAGAACAAAAGCATTGATTTTTGTCTTAAAGAGGAACTGGGAAGCTTCTCCTCTTCCTTCTCTTCAAAAATGCAGGTACGCATGTGTGTGTGTGTGTGTATGTGTGTGTGTGTGCTCGTGTGTTTGCACTAACGAGTGTGTGTGTGCTCACGTGTGTGTTGGGGATTGTATATGGAGACCATAGGAAGACATCAGGTGTCACCTTCGGGAGCTCACCAATTAACCCAGAGACAATCCTGTCTGCCTCCCCAGCACTGGTATTACAAGTCCTTGCCACCACGATCCACTTTGTATGCGGGTGCTGGAGATCAAGTTCTGGGCTTCACACTTTCTGGGTGAGCCCTTTACCAACTGAGCCATCTCCCCAGCCTCAGCAGCCAGGCCTTCTGTTGGGCCTTGTAATTGGCGATCTTAGTTGTAAACTTGACTAGACTTGGAATCAGATAATTTTGAAAGCTTCTGGACTGAACTGCAAAGGACTCTGGTTTGGTCTTGGCTGGTTTCGTTGCTTGTTTGTTTGTTGAGACAGGTTCTCATTATGTAGTCATGGTTAGCAAAGAACTCACAATGTAGACCTCAATCTCAAAGTTATCTGTCTGCCTCTGTCTCTAAAGTGCTGGGATTAAAGGTGTGTGCCATCATGCTAGACTGAGAGACTCTCTTGATCAGATTATATGAGTTGGGAAGACTCACCGTAAATGTGGGTGGCACCTTCTGGTGGCATCCCATGTAAGAGGACGTGAGACAAGGGAACACTTGTTGCCTGCTGCCCTCACTCTCGTTGGCATGTTCACTCATCTTTCTGGTGCAGCACCCTCCGGCGTCTTTGAATTTCCATCATAGACTAAAGACCAGTGCTCTCCGGGAGTCCTCCTGACTGTTAGGGACAATTTGGGACTCCTGAGATACCCAGCCGGCAGACTGAGGAACTCCTGGTCTCTCTAGCACGAGATAGCCACTGTTGGGTTACCAAATGATCCTGATTTATCTCTCGTTAGGAACAAGTAGTTTAGTGACATTGTACATAAAACCTTTGGCCATTTAGGGGAAAAATGCAGAAAATAACAATGCTGGCTGGAGACTTCCAGAATCTCCAGATAAAGTGACAGAAGAAAAGAGGGAACTCAACACTGAAATCCCCCAGCTCCAGACACACACAGACAGGCTGAAGTTTCTTAGGTGTGTCCTGGAACAAATCTCTCCAGAAGCAATAAAGTTCAAGTTGCCAGAAATCAGACCAAGCCCTCATTATAAGATCGGCTGACTTCCATCCAGACCTCAGACCCCAACCCTGAAGTGTGTCAGTCAAGCAATACAGTGGAGTGAGGACATTGAGAACAAAATGGGGACCTTGTGGTTCGGGATGGAGATGTGGGGAGGACCCTAAGGTGGCTGAGGGCATTGAATCTTCAGATTTCTTCATCTGAGGGAGTAGCTTCTCCTCCCTTAGAAGACGTGTCCCCTCCTTTTTCTGCAGAATTGCCCTCTTCACCCTTGCTGGCCAAGACAATGCTGACATCCCTTAGTTCCCATAAACCATTGTCTCTAGAGCATAATGGGACTCCAGGCTAAACAGGCTCCTAGAGGAGGAGCAAAGTGTGGTCCATAAAGAGGTGTGCTATGAGTGTGCTAATTTGTGCAAGCGGAAGTCTGAGGGATTGTGCAGGGGTGGATTCTAAGGGTGTGGCATAATGGTGGAAGCAACAAAAGCGGACCAACCCGAGTTCATGGGTATGAGCTCGTTAAGCAAAGATTCTAGGTTTAAAACGGACCTTTGTACAATTAAACAAAGTGCTGAGCATGGCAAGTCTCAGCTTTAGTGCCAGTGCTCTTGAGGCAGAGGGAGGTGGAGCTCTGAATTTCAGGCTAGATAGGACTACATCAGTGTCCTCAACCTTCCAAATGCTGCGACCCTTCAAGGCAGTTCCTCCTGTTGTGGTGACCCCACCACCACCACCACAAGGCTATTTTTGTTGCTACTCTATAACTGTGATTTTGCTACTGTTGTAAACTGTCATGGAAATACCTAATATGCGACCTCCAAAGCAAAACTAGAACAGACCTCGAGTTTTGTTGGTTGGAGAGAAGAAGATTCGCAGGCAAAAAAAAAAAGATTAATTCAGAAAACCAAACATGATCCCAGAGTTCTTATCGGGAGGCACTAGAAACAAGGAATGGGTGCCACAGCCTTTATATTTATTTGTAGTATTTAAACTCATTTGTGCAGTGCCTGGGTGGCAGTTAGGTTCTAAAATCATCACTACGTGGCTGTGGTATAGGAACTTGGTGAACTCCAGAGCAGTCAGGGACTTTCAAGGAGGTACATGGAGCCTCGGTAACCACATCTGAGGTTGATCCCTGCCTTCCTTGTGCAACCACAGGCACAGGGCTGGGGGTGGGGTGGGGAGAGAGCAAGGAGGGAGGGAGGGAGAGAGAGAGTTGTGCTACTTCATCACCACTGGGATGCAGAGCCCCAGCTAGGTTCTGGGAGAATAGCTAACAGCCACAAGTACACTCTGGCCACGGCACAGAATCCAGAAGTCCCATTATTCAAGCAAATACTAATTGAGCACCTCCTGGGTGTCAGGCTGTGGGTTAAGTGATAGAGGTGCGTGTATGGGTAAGGAGGAGCCTCCACCTGGCGCAGGGACAGAGGAGTGAGCCAAAAGGTGAGGCGGTCAGTAAGGAGACAGAGGACCCCAAGGCTCCCCTCTACCCTGGCCCAAGAGGAAACCAAGAGCCAGTCCTGCTGTTAGTCCTCTGAGAAAGCCTCCTCTGGCCCATGACAGAGCTGGGGAGTGGCTGTATCATCTGGTACAGCTGGAGAGTGTGAAAGCCAAGTTCAGTGTCCTTTGGAGTCCAGAAGGAGTGGCTCTTCAGGGCCAGGGGAGTTTCCCCCAAAGACTTTCTAGGAAAGGAACTCATAACCAGACGGAACAGAAGGAAGTCATCAAGCTTGAGCCCCAGGAGCAGGGCCTGCAGCTGTCTTTGTGTGTCTTGACTGCCTCTGCCTTCTCTCTACCCCCACGCTTCCCAGCTCAGGATCAAAGCTGGACTAAACCTCTTTTTCTGATTTTGCAAATCCCTCCCCATGGCAAGGGCAGAGGCAGACACAGCCTTTGGGGCACATGGGCTCAAGTCTTTGCAATTCAGTTTCCCCGGGGAAGCAGGAGACTTCATCTCAGGAGCTGAGGCTGCAGGTCCAGTGTTGCTTCTCCATGGCCTCCAGCCTGCCCGGAGGAGCTGGCTGATCCTCAGGCCCCCTCCTGGAGATCCCCGGGCACAGCTAAACTGGTCCTCCCTGACTGTCCTGGTGCCTGGCCAGGCAGGCTCTCACTGAAATCCGTGACGGTTAACACAGATTGTGAACATGGTAGGATCTAGAACCACCTAGAAGACTCCCTATATTTGCCTCTGCTGCCTTTGAGGGATTATCTAGATTCTGTTGAGATAGGAGGACCCAGTCCTGACAAAGGAGAAAGTGGGCTGGGCACCAGCAGTCATCTCTCTTCTGACTGGGTACCATGTGACCACCCTCCTCTCTTGCCACCACCATCCCTTCCATGGCACGATGGAATGCACCCTTGGACATGAGCCACAATAAACCCCGTCTTCCCTAAGATGGCTTTTGTCGTGATATTTTACCACAGCAACAGGGAAAGAAACTAAGGCAGAGTCTTCTGCTTTCAGCTGCATTGCAAAGCCTGCCCATCTCCTAAAATCTCCGCTGTGGATATTGTATCTTGTTTCCCCTGTGTGCACCGTGGGGATTCAAGGAATGGCTGAGGGGATTCCTCTGAGAAGGCATGGCGGGTCTGAGTGCTGTTGAGCACTGATGGGCCACAGGGGGCACTGTACATATGGGTTACTCTGCACATGGGTTACTCTGTAAAGATACTGTGTGCAGATGATGCAGGAGCTGGCTCATCTTGAAGCTTAGAGCCCCTGGCCTTAGTCCTACCCCCTTCCCTTTCCTGGCCAGCACTGACCATCACACTGAGTCTAATGGCCGAGGGGTGAAGTGAGCTGTCCTGATGAGTAGCTGTTCTGACTCTCACTGTTGAAGAAGTGAAATTGAATGAGTGGGAGGTGACCATGTAGGTTCTTCAGCTGTCCTTCGGGGACATCCTCCCATTCAGGATGTCTGTTATTGTCCTGGCTCTCCAATTTTTGTGACTTCCTAATACCACACTTCTCCCCAGCCTGCTGTGGGCCTGGTGACATGCTGGTGGCAGAAAAGGAGACCATCAAGTCTGCTTCTTTGGCTGAAGTGCCACCATATCCCCCATCCTCCTCTCCCCACATTTGTTAAGAGTGGTATATTAGTGACCTTGCCCATCGTTGTGATAAAGCTCCTGGAGAAGCAGCCTCAGGAAGGAAGGTTTATTTTGGCTCACAGTTTGGGGGTACATGGTGTAAAGGTGGGGAACGCATGGCCTCAGGAGCATAAAGCATCTAGTCAGGAGAGGAAAGAGATGGATGCTGTTGTGTACCCCATTTTCTTCTTTTAATTTATTCCAGGTCCAGCCCATGGGATGCTGCCCTTCACATTTAAAAAGGGTCTTTCCCTGCAGTTCATCTAATCCAGAAACTCCCTCACACATAGCCAGAGCTTTGTCTAAAGAGTCCAGGTCCTGTCAGGTTGATAGTATTGGAAGTTTATTAAGGTTAAGTAAATCAAACACTCTGAAGAGAGACTTGAGTAGGCCGCCCCAAGGCAGGGAAAAGCCTAGTAGGTTCTTGTTGTGGATTTTTAAAGAGATGTTTATGAATATTTATGGAGTAGGTAACATATTCATGGAGTGAGATGAATCTTCCTCCCCAGTCAGGTCAAACCAGTTATCCCTTTCAGGAATATATCCATCTTCTAAGAAATCCCATCATGTGGTGGTGGTGGTACAGGCCTTTAATGCCAGCACTTGGGAGGCAGAGGCAGGCAGATCTCTGTGAGTTCATGGCCAGCTAGGACTACAGAGGGAGTTCTAGAGTAACCAGGGCTACACAGAGAAACCCTGTCTCAAAACAAACAAACAAACAAATAAATGAACTCTCATAAACATGGGCCGGGGTAGTTGTCCAAAACCACAATACAAGTGATACGATAATGATGTTAGGTCTTTCGAAGATGGACGTGTATGGGAGAATGCCCTGTAGCCGAGAACTTCTGAGATCCTCTTGCCTCCACCTGCAGAGTGCTGGGATTGCCTTGCCCAGCCTGTGTGGTGCTGCTGTGCAAACATAGGACGTCGTGCATGCTGGCTGTGCTGGCTAGCTTTAAGTCAACCTGATAGGCTGGAGTCGTTTTGGAAGATGAAACCTCAGTTGATAAAATGCTCCCCAGCAGGTTGGCCTGTGGGCAAGTCTGTGGGGCATTTTCTTGATTGATATGAAAAGACCCACCCCATGGGGCCAGTGTCACCCATGCGCTCGTGGTCCTGGTGCTATAAAAAAACAGGCTGAGTAAGCCATGAAGAGCGATACGGGAAGCAGTGTTCCTCTATGGCCTCTGCTTCGGTTCCAGCCTCCAGGTTCCTGCCTTATGCTCCTGCCCTGATTGTCAGTGATGGAATGTGCTGTGGAACTATAAAGCTGAAGTAGCCCTCCCTCCCCGTGTTGCTATGGTGTTCATCATGGTGACAGAAAGTACTTTAGACCCTAGGCAAGTACTGAGTACACCCAGCCCTTTCCCCAGTTCTTCACTGAAGACCTACCACAGTGGCATTCGGAGTATGTCCCCTGGACTTTCAGGAGCCCAAGATCTGGGAGAGGATCTCTGGTGTATCCCAAGGCACCTCTGTAGTGGGTCCCATAGCACCTCTGTAGTGGGTCCCATAGCATCTCTGTAGTGGGTCCCATAGCACCTCTGTAGTGGGTCCCAGAGCAGCTCTGCAGTGGTCCCATAGGATCTCTGCAGTGGGTCCTGTAGGATCTCTGCAGTGGGTTCCAGAGCAGCTCTGCAGTGGGTCCCATAGGATCTCTGCAGTGGGTTCCGTAACCTCTGCAGATGCCAGTGAGACTTTAGCTGAAGTCCCCACAGTAAATTGCACTACGTTCCCACCTTGGAAAGACTATCTCACAGAGCAGAGGCAGCGCTCCAGGGCCAGGGGGGCACAGGCAAAACAGCTGTGGATTTAATTTGGGAACTGGGGATCCTGGCATGTAAGGGTGACCTGGGGATGCCGTGGCTTAAGAACTGTTGCTAGCAGACACCCCAAGGCTATACTCTAGAGTTTGCTGGTGCCCTGCCCATCTTCCTGCTGGACCCTCACCCCAGACTCCATCTGGCTCTCTTCTGAGTTGGGCAGCAATGTCTTCTTCCTTTTGACTGTCTTTGTGTTTGTTTTCCTTTACACAGGCTCTTATGTCACCCAGACTGGCCTCAAACTCACTGTGTAGGTGATGGTTACCTCACAGTTCTGATCTTCTTGCCTCTGGGATTCCAGGCATGCACCATCACTTCCAGATTATTGCATGGGGGTCAAACCCAGGGCTTCTGGCATGCTAGACAGGCACTCTACTGACTCAGCCACATTCCCATCCTACCTCTGCCCCACTAAGCTGGCTGAAGGTAAAATGCATGCGTGCCTTCAGGCCATTATCTCAGAGCACTTTTAGAAAATGCAACCTATTGATTTGAATGATTCTGTTTCTGCTTTACAACAGACAAAACAGAGGGTTCTCTTGTTTTTTGTTAAATTTTTCAAATTCTAGACAGAGGAGTAAAATGAGAACATTAATTTAAGAACCTCAAAAGTCTGGACATGGTGGCTCAAGCCTTTAACCCAGGTCAGCCAGACCTACACAGTAAGACCCTGTTTTAGAGAGAAACAGACAGAAAAAGCCCAGAGCAGATCTTTTACCATGAAGCGCCATGGTCCTTAGCGTAGAGAAGAGGCCGGGTTCTGACAAAGGAAACTTGCAGTAGAATGTCTCCTTCTACCAGTGGGTCCTAGGAATAGACCTCAGGGGTCCAGTTTGGTGGCACATGCCTTTACCTACTATATACACTAGCATGCAGGGGACACAGCAAGGAAACTGCTGGAATGGCTGCTCAACTAGGAGAAGGTTTTTTTTTTTTGTTTGTTTGTTTTGTTTTTGTTTTTCGAGACAGGGTTTCTCTGTGGTTTTGGAGCCTGTCCTGGAACTAGCTCTTGTAGACCAGGCTGGTCTCGAACTCACAGAGATCCGCCTGCCTCTGCCTCCCAAGTGCTGGGATTAAAGGCGTGCGCCACCACCACCTGGCAAGGAGAAGGTTTTTATTATGAATAAGAGAGAGAATAGCCAGAGACATCTGGAAGAGTCCAGAACAGAGAGAGAAAGAAGTAGACTAGACATGACCAAGGCTGTCTTTGAGAGAGATAAGAGAGCACGGGCAAGAAGAATCCTGTGGGTTATAAGGAGGATATGTGGCTGAGGGCAGGGAAGCCCATGAGCTGGAATGTCTCCTTTTGGGGGAACAGGAACCTACTTAACAAGTTCCTGAAGAGTTCTGGCTTTTATCTAACTGCCAGAAATCCTCCTGTAGTCCAGCTTGAGCTCATTGCTAGATATATAGACGACCTGGGCTCTGCACTACTGAGCCACCTCATGAGGCCCGTATCCTGTCTCCTTGGCGTGGGATTTACTGATTTGGCTATGTTAGATGACCCGAGGAGCCCCGGGGATCCTCCTCCCCAGCTGTGGTGAGCAACTCTATAGTAGTTTGGATGTATTTGGTCCCCATAAACTCATAGGGAGTGGCACTATTAATAGCTGTGGCCTTGTTGGAAGAATTGTGGTCTAGTTGGAGAAGGATGGATGACACACACCTTTAATCCAGACCTTGAGGCTGGAGGGCACACCTGTAATCTGGACCACACCTTCTGTTGGAAGTGTGCCACCGTGGGGGCAGCCTTTGAGGTCTTTCTCAAGCTTCACTCAGTGTGACAGTCAGTTGATTTCCTGTTTCTCAGCTCCAGCAGCACCTCTGCCTGAATGCTGCCATAATCCCTGCCTTGGCGACAACTGACTGAACCCCTGAAACCGTAAGCAAGGCCCCTCAATTAAATGTTTTCTTTGTAAGAATTGCCGTGCCCATGGTGTCCCTTCACTGCAATAGTAAACCCTAACTAAGACAACCACCATGCTGGCTTTTTTACATGGATGAACTTAGGTCCTCGTGTTTGCAAAGCACCATATTTCATCAACTGAGCAGTCTCTCCAGCCCCTTTAATCCACCTCTTAGACGTCCTTCCCCTTCATGCCCGCAATGGTTACATTTCAGTGTGAGCTTCAGAAGAGACAGAGCAGATTCACACCCGTGGGGAAATGAGAGGCAGTGCACCTCCTGGAAGATTGGCTGCTGTGTGCCGTACCCTGCTGCATGGCCTCATTTAAACTCCAGGCCTTTCAGTGGATAGCGGAGGATACCTCTGGGAGCCATGGAGCGGCCCCGAGACCTCCGCACTCGTACACAGATTCAGCCACACCTCCCTGGAATGCTGGTAGAAAGGGCAAGCCGAGTCCCAGAGACGATGGCTCCTCCCCAACAGTTAACTTTGGCTGTTGTGTAAGTTTGACATCTGCAGGTCATGGGACTCAAAGAGCTCAACTAGGCAGACAACAAGGAAAGAAGCTTTGAATGCGGAGACAAATGAATCACAGACTCAGACTTAACCCCAAAGCATGTTGGCTTTTCAGTCACAGAAATAATAGTCCTTGGAAACTCAATTTCTTTAAAAACAAAAACAACTTGTGTGTGTGATGCCTGAGTTTAAACCCAGAGTCTACATGCTGAGCAAGCATATAAAAACTTTAAAATTTTTTTTTATTATTTTTCATTTTTAATTGTGTGTGGTGTGTGGATTCATGCACATGAATGCAGTGCCTGTGGAGGTCGGAGGTATCAGACTCTCCTTGAGCTGAACTTACAGGTAGTTGTGAGCCACACACCGTGTGTGCTGGGAACCGAACTCACACAGCTTCAAAAGCGGTGCAGGCTCCTGACCACTGAGCCATCGCTCCAGCATACAGCTTGCATATGTTCAATTGTATTGTACACCTATCGTCTCACACACACACACACACACACGAAGGTTTAAAAGGAATCAAACCCATAAGTGGGCAGAGGATGTAGCTTGGTGGCAGAATGAATTCAAACCTTCGTGTGTTCAAAGCCCTGGGCTTCATCCTTAGAGTGTGGACACACACCCAAAGATAACATATGGGCATCCTGGCAGTCTGAGGTAACCCTGGGTTCTGAGTGGGAGCCTGTCTGCTTTTCCTTATAGGATCTATTGTTGTTTGTGAGGATAACTGCACCCAAGGGATGCCTGGTGGCCATCCATGACCACTTAGAATCCGAAGGGTGGCACGACCCATGAGAAAAGACTAGCGCCATTCTCTGCGTGACTATTCTCACTCCAAGAGCAGGCAGGAGCTGGCAGGTTGGTTGTGTATCAGAGCCAAAATTGCAGTCCATGTTTTGGCTCTGCTGGGAATCGAGAGGGGACAAGGAGCCTGGCAGAGACCCCGAGGGGACTGGGTCACCCCAGCCACAGTGCTCTTTTGTAGCTTGGCAGGCAGGTGAGTAGATCTGTATCCAGGCTACAGACCTAGGCCCATCAGCTGCAATTGGATCCCCTCTCCCTCTGTGCCCTCAGTCTATAAATAGATCCTACATTAGGGCCAGGCACATCTAGAGACCAGACGACTCAGGCTCTTACCTCTACCAAACACACAGGCAGCAGTGACTTCTGAGCCTCTCAAAACTCCAGGATGTGTGCCAACCACTCTGTCTCTCCCCACAGCCATCAGAACAGTGGCAGGTCTTGTGCTTGGGTGTGGCCATACCCATGAAAAACTGTGAGGGCAGGGGTTGGGGAGGTGCCTCAGTAAGTAAAAAGCATTTGCTGTGCAGACATGAGGATCTGAGTTCGAATCCTCAGAACCCACGAAAAAGTTGGATACGATATGAGTGTCTGTAACTCCAGCATCCTGTGGGGAGATGGGAAGTGAAGGCAGAGCTCCTGGACCAGCTAGTCTGGTGTGTAAACAGGAGAAACAACAGACCCTGTGTCAAACACAGCAGAGAGTGAGAACCAACATATAAGGCTTATGTCCACACATACACAAGCTCACAAATGTGCACACATATGTACATCACACATATATACATATACTCATACCTGTGCCAGTGTCTTGATTTAGTTGCTAAGGCCAAGGGCTTTCAAAGTTTCTTCCTGCCATTTTTCTGTTTTTCTTTTCTCTCCTTTCTTTCTTTCTTTCTTTCTTTCTTTCTTTCTTTCTTTCTTTCTTTCTTTCTTTCTTTCTTTTTCTTGTTTTCCAAGACAGGGTTTCTTTGCATACCCCTGGTTGTCCTGGAACTCACTTTGTAGACCAGACTGGCCTTGAACTCACAGAGATCTGCTTGCCTCTGCCTCCCAAGTGCTAGGATTAAAGGCGTGCGCCATCATCACCACCCAGCACTCCTGCCAATTATTTTGTAAGATTTTGCCCAAAGCCTCCCCAACCTTATTTTCTTCCTTATTCTCCTGCCTCAGCAATTTGAGAGTAGAGATGGAAGACATACTTCTGTTCATCCAGGTTTCTGAGGTCACACAAATGGTTAGCAAATGTGGACACCCTAGCCTGGATGCCTTGTGGGGTCAGGTGGGATGGCAAAGGGTCTCCATTGCCAATCTGCAGAACCCTTGTCCCTGACTACTGCCCACCCCCTGCCCCGCCCTACTCATCTCTGATCTCTAGGGCCTAACGGGTACTTGGCATTGGTGCAGAGGGGTCTCCTGCTGCTGGTGCTTGCTCAGTGCTTATGGCTTGGGTCTGGTGTAGGTGTGCCCAGCCCTGTTTGACTTATTTCTGCAACCTTGTAAGGAAAGCGCTATTATCTCCTTTTTATTTGTGTGTGTGTGGAGGGGGGCAGAGATCAATGTCAGGTGTCTTTTTTTCAGTTACTCCCCACCTTAACTTTTTGAGACAGGGTTTCTCACTGGGACCTGAAACCAATTTAGCTAGACTAGCAGGCCCGTGGTTCCCAAGGGATCTGCCTGACTCTGCACATGTGAGCACATGCTGCCACACCTGACTTTTGTACATTGATTCTAAAGATCCAAACTCAGATCCTCGTGTGGCAAGCACTTAGGCCTCTGAGCCATCTCCCCATCCCAGGTCATTGCTATTTTAGCATTTTCTCTGTGTATAAATGTGATCATGTGAGCAGCGTCACGGCAAACATTGCTCATATACTGAGTGTAATCATGTGAGCAGCGTCACGGCAAACATTGCTCATGTACTGGAATTACACTTCTCGGCTGGTGAGAGGCTTTGCCTAGATTCCTTTCCCCTTTCCTATGTCCTCTTTTTTTAGAAAAATTTATTTTGCATACAGTGTTCTATCTGCATGTATGCTTGCAGGCCAGAAGAGGGCACCAGATCCCATTACAGATGGTTGTGAGCCACCATGTGGTTGCTGGGAATTGAACTCAGGACCTCTGAAAGAGCAGCCAATGCTCTTAACCTTTGAGCCATCTCTCCAGCCCCTCCCATGTCCTCTTAATTGTCTCTGTCTTCTTTCTTTCCCCATGTTGTCTTCTTTCTTTCCCCAGCCTGCTCCGGCATCCCCTCTCGCTGCTTCCTGAGTCCCATGCCTACCCAGTGTTTATGTGGGCACAGAGATCCAAGCTCTAATCTCCATGCTTGCTGAGCCCCCTTCCCAGCCTTCATTTTCTGTCTTCCCAGCCTTCCTCAGGAGGTCGGAGTCCTTCCACTCTGTGCATATACGTCCTCATCCGGTGGGGCTGCTCTCGCTCAGCTTGTCCCCTGTGTTTGCAAATGGAATACTTGGTGTCTGCTGGATGAAGATCTAACCAGCCATGTTTGACACAAGGTGGAAGGTAGGGGGCCAGATGCCCTGGGAGGCCTCTAGTGACCAGGTCTCTGCATTCTCTTACAGCCACCGCAATGTCCGGGGACATGGACAAGCCGCTGATCAGTCGCCGCCTGGTGGACAGTGATGGCAGTCTGGCTGAGGTCCCCAACAAGGCCCCCAAAGTGGGCATACTGGGCAGTGGGGATTTTGCCCGTTCCCTAGCCACACGCCTAGTGAGCTCTGGCTTCAGCGTGGTAGTGGGGAGTCGTAACCCCAAACGCACAGCTGGGCTCTTCCCCTCCGCAGCCCACGTGACCTTTCAGGAGGAGGCCGTGAGCTCTCCGCAGGTCGTTTTTGTAGCCGTGTTCCGGGAGCACTATTCTTCGCTGTGCAGTCTGGGCGACCAGTTGGCTGGCAAGATCCTAGTGGATGTAAGCAACCCCACGGAGAAGGAGCATCTTCAGAGCCACCAGTCGAACGCCGAGTACCTGGCCTCACTCTTCCCTGCTTGCACTGTGGTCAAGGCCTTCAATGTCATCTCTGCTTGGGCCCTGCAGGCTGGCCCAAGGGATGGGAACAGGCAGGTAGGTGCTAGGGAATGGCAGCCAGCATCCCTCATGTCGCCATAAAAATCTCATCTTACTCGGCAGGAAGTCGAAGCTTGGAGACATTAATGATGTTAGCCCAACCCTGGTGAGTTGGGATTTGAACCCTATTTATTTATTTATTTATTTATTTATTGTTTTTCAAGACATGGTTTCTCTATGTAGCTCTGGCTGCTCTATAACTCACTCTGTAGACCAGGCTGGTCTTGAACTCACAGAAATCCACCTGCCTCTGCTTCCCCAGTGCTGGGATTAAAGGCGTGCGCCACCACCGCCCAGCTTGAACCCTATTTATATGGACATGGGATCTGTGTTCTTTTTGAGATGGGAGCTTGGTTTCCTCAGTATGAAGGAAAGGATGATGGCTGTTGACTTGGGATTCAAGGAGGAGATATCTTGGGGCTGGGGAGCTGGTGCAGTGGGTAAGATGCATGCTGTGTGACCATTAGAACCTAGATTTACATCCACATAAAAACTATGTAGTGGAGCCGGGCGGTGGTGGCGCACGCCTTTAATCCCAGCACTTGGGAGGCAGAGGCAGGCGGATCTCTGTGAGTTCGAGACCAGCCTGGTCTACAAGAGCTAGTTCCAGGACAGGCTCCAAAAACCACAGAAAAACCCTGTCTCGAAAAACCAAAAAAAAAAAAAAAAAAAAAAAACAAACAAACTATGTAGTGGTTGTCATCCCAGCAACACTGGGGCAGGAATAGGGGACCCCTAAGGCTTGGTAGCCAACCAGTATAACCAAAAAGGCAAGCTTCAGGTTCAGTGAGAGACCCTGTTTCAACAAGGAAGGAACATGGAAAGGGATAGATTAAGACACCTAACTTCACCTCTGCCCTCAACATGCACACACATGAAAAATATATACACACATACATACATCCTCACAAATACCACACATGACCAAAAGAAAGCAGGACTCCACACATGTGGTAGAATGTCCATCTGTAAATTATCCACGGCCCAGCTCTGAGAGAATCTCGAAGTACCTGGCTATCCATCACTGTGTAACCTAGATGTGTGACTGCACTATGGGACTTTCAGGACAGGGACAGGTTTTCATATGGTGCACTCATTTTCTTTCCATTTCTGTGATAAAATTGTCTGAAAGCAACACAGGGGGCAAAGGGTGTACGTCAGCTTACAGGTCACAGTCCATCACGGAGTAAGTCAGAGTAAGCGCCCAGGCCTCTGTGCTATTCCGTGCAGCATCACTGCTGTGCCGGGAACTCACACCTCATGAGGAAGTACAACTAAAACCGTGGAATGCTGCTCGCTGCTTCATTCCCGCTCACACTAACTAGCTTTCTTACACAGCTCAGGACCACCTGCCTAGGAATGGTGCCTCCCACCGTGAGCTGGGCCCTCCTGCACCAAATAACAATGAAGGCAATCCCCCATAGACATGCCCACAGGCTCATCTGATCTGGGCAATCCCTTAATTGAGGCACTCTTCTCATGCTGACAGTTAAAGCTGATTAGGACAGAGGACTTGCTGGAGAAGACCCTCAGCTGGCCTTAGAATGTAGGGAGGGCATCCCAGGCTGATTGGACAACCTGCAAATGTACCGGAGTAAAAACTGAGGCTCTCAGACCTTAAGACTAAGGTTCATCTGACAGATGGGTGTATTAGTACAGACCTGCAGGCTGGGCAGGAGGCTGAGATCACTACTCGACTAATTGCTCAGTTACTGTGGGAGACTAGATAGACCTCAGGTGTGTCAACAGGATCGCTCAGGATTCTTGGGGACCCAAAGACACCAATGTGTCTTCCAATGGAGCTCAGGGGGTACAGCGGACTTGCAGGCTGAGACAATGGGGCAGGCAGGGCTGGGGACTGAAGTCTCTGTGGAGCCGAGGGACAGCACCATAGAGAACATCTCTGTACCGAAGGATGCAGCTGCGGCTGCTGCCTCACGTTCAGAGGCTACATGCAAGAAGAGGCCGTCCCTGAGCAGTTAGTCCTCAGAAACAGCTGTTCCAGAGGCAACAGGGCCACCTGACTGAGCATCTACCATGATCGGAGCCAGCAGAACAACCACAGGGACGGCACTGTTTCATCTCCAGGGGAGGCCGCAGGGCCTCTGTTCCCAAATCCTTGGCTGAGCATCAGCGCCATCTTGCACTCTCAATTGTACCATCAGTTGGCCACTCACTGGTACCTGCCCCTCTATGCCTCAGTTTCTCCAACTCAACTAAGGAGCTTGACCCTGGTGGTTCACCATAGCCATGCCCATACCTGTGACTCCAGCCAACTGCCCCCTGCTCTCTTCCTACAGGTGCTCATCTGCAGTGACCAGCTGGAAGCCAAGCACACCATCTCAGAGATGGCGCGCGCCATGGGTTTCACACCCCTGGACATGGGATCGCTGGCCTCAGCCCGGGAGATAGAGGCCATACCCCTGCGCCTCTTTCCTTCCTGGAAGGTGCCCATCCTTCTGGCACTGGGGCTCTTCGTGTGCTTCTATGCCTACAACTTTATCCGGGATGTACTGCAGCCATACGTGCGGAAGCATGAGAACAAATTCTACAAGATGCCCTTGTCTGTGGTCAACACCACACTGCCCTGTGTGGCTTATGTGCTGCTGTCCCTGGTGTACCTGCCTGGTGTGCTGGCAGCCGCCCTTCAGCTGAGGAGGGGGACAAAGTACCAGCGTTTCCCGGACTGGCTGGACCACTGGCTGCAGCATCGCAAGCAGATCGGACTTCTCAGCTTCTTCTTCGGAGTGCTGCACGCTCTCTACAGCTTCTGCCTGCCGCTGTGCCGCTCCCACCGTTACGACCTGGTCAACCTGGCTGTGAAGCAGGTACAACCCACCACCTCCACCGGGAGCTATCTGGGTACCACTGTGGCTATCTTCACTATGCAGACTTAAGTGAGGCGAGGTCAAGGGAGAGCAGGTACTTAGAAGTTCTTGAGCATTGTGGAAGAAGACACAGCAGGGAAAAAGTGACAATATGTGTGCGTGCATGTGTGTGTGTGTGTGTGTGTGTGTGTGTGGATGAGTGTGTCCGTGTGTGTGTGTGTGTTGCTGCCTATAAGTGTGGGCATATACTTGCCATGGAGCTCTTGTAGAAGTCAGAGTTGGTCCTCACCATCTGCATTGTTTGAGGCAGGGTCTGTTGTTTGACTCTACATACCCTAGACTAGCTGTCCTTCAAGTTTCTAGAGACTCCTATCTTTGCATCCCGTCTCTCCACAGGCATGCTGGGATTGTAGATATGCACTACAGCACCCCGCATTATGTGGGTTTTGGGGATCTGAAGTCAGATCTTACGGCTTGCTAGCAAGTTCCAGATCCACCTGCCTCCACCTCCCACCTTTGTATTCCTGGGATTAACATTATGTGTGTGCATGTGTATGTGTGTGCACATGAGTATGTGTGCATGTGACCTCATGCTTTTGTGGCAAGCACTTTACCCACTGAGCCATCTCCCCAGGCTATGCCCAGCTTATTTGTGGGTTCTGGGACTCAAACTCAGATCCTCACAGTTGCAGGACAAACATTTTACCAACTGAAGTGGCTCCTCTCCTTTTTAATTGAGGCATGGTCTTATTTACTCATTTAAAAAGCCATATGGCACCACTCTGCCCAGTGGGTTCTTGGACAGTGGGGGTCTCTGAGTCAAGGGAGCAGGGATGGTGGCATCAGCAGGCAATAGTGCATACAGAAGCAGCTTGGCCCCTGTCTCGCCTGCTTTCCTGCTTGGTTCAGAACTATGGCGTCTCTGCTTTTCTTTTTCTATGTCAACCTTGGGCCCGAGGCTGGTGACTGCATGCTGCCCATGTAGGACATCAGTCACCCAGCAGGGTTCAGCCCAGGGCTAGCGAAGTTCATCTCATCCACTCTCAGGGTACAGGGACAGTCCCCTGCCTGACATGTTCCCCTAGAGACACAGGACATGGGGGTGAGGTCACGTCACTGCTGGACCACAGGCCTCCACCCCTGCCCACCTCGGGCACCTGCTTCCCTGCCGGTGGTTTCTCAGACAAGTTCGACAGAACCACCATATACGGGCTGCCTTCAGCATTGCCAGGGTATAAATTTCATTTTTTTTTCTCACTAAGTTGCCCAGGGCATCCTTGAACTTCTCTGTAGCCCAGAAGTTGTGATCCTACTGCCTCAGCTTCCTAGGGAATTAAGAGTACAGACCTGCAGCAAGTTCAGGGTGACATTTTCCTCTACAAAAGGTGAACCCCCGGGTGTGGAAACCCTGTTCTACTGAAGGGGCGCCAGGCAGCATGTCCTGCCCCGGAAAGGGCAATTCAGGGGCCAGAGCCCTGCGTGTTCAGCCCTCTATGCTGAGTCAGCAAGAGTTCAGGCAGAGCTGAGAAAAGGCCCACCCTCTCCCAGGGCGTAGGAAGCGGCTGCCCTCCCCGACCCCAGCCCTAACTAATTCCCTTTTTCTGTGTGTATAAGCATGCTCACCTGTGTGCAGGTGTACATGCATGTGGGGCACATAAAAGTGTTGGCCTGTCTACATGGAGGCAGAGACCACCTAAGCTGTCAATCCTGAAGCACTATGCAGTTTGGGCTTTGTACTTATTGTTTGGGGAACTTTTTGTTCATCTGTTTTGTTATTTTTAAGACAATGTCTCTCAGTTGCCTGGAACTTGCTGAGTAGGTTCTGCTGTCTGGGCAGTGAGCCTCAGGGATCCACTGTCTCTGCCTCCCTTGTGTTGGGGTCACAAGGAGGTGCCATCACACCCAGCTTTCTGATTAGGTTCTAGTGATCCAAGGCAGGTCCTTGTGCCGTTGACTGAGCAGCTCCCCTCCCTCTTAATGTATGCCATTCTCTAAATTCTCTGGCCCAGACCCTCCTTGATGTCATTAGCCCATTGTTGCCATCACGCCAACTTCATGGCCCACATGGCACAAGTGAATCGTCTCACTCCTACAAGACAGTCTGTGCCCTAAAGGGACTTCAACTGTGTTGCCAAATTCTCAAGGGGAGACCCAGGCTGATGGAGCATGTCTGAGGCGACACTCAGAGAAAGTCTGGGGTTTAACATGCCAAAGCCTGGCAATGATAGCCAGTTCAACGTGGATGTGTTTAGGCAGGTGATTGGTAGGCCACTGATTGACTGCACCTTTGGGTCCCAGGCCTGGACACTGTTGAGAAATGTTGTATCCAGTCCCTGAAGGAAGTCCCTGCAGGAAGCAGTCCCCTTGCCTGCTCTTGGCTACCTCCCTGTGGCTAGTGCTCACGCTGGCTGTTTCAGGGCCTTGTAGGAACAGGAGCACAATAACATGGACACAGGGAACCCCGCTGTGTGGCCTGGAGGCTTTCAAGACCACCTTTTCCAACAGCATCATCACTACCTGTACTGGTGTTGGTGTGGCTTTCTGACTTGCTGGTGCTGCTCCTGGAGATGCATTTCCAGGTTACTTAGAAGTCAAGTTCAGAAGCAACAGCTGGCCCACAGGCAGCTTCCCCCTGTCCTCCTCACTCCAAAGCTAACCAGCGTGGGACCACCAGAGAAGAGATAAAACTTAGCTGACTGTGGGCCTGGGGAGAATCATCCAACAAAGAGCTTGCCTTGCAAGCATGAGGATCTGAGTTTGATCAATCCCCAGAAGCCATGAAAAGTTGCTGGGAGTGATGGCACATGCCTGCCATCCCAGGCTGGGGAGGTAGAGACAGGCAGATCCCTGGGGCTCTCTGGCCAGCCGCCTAGCTTACTTGCCAAGTTCCACATTCATTAAGAAATCATCTTAATAAGCAAGGTAGACAAGCTCCTGAAGAGTGTCACCCAGTGTTGACCCCTGGCCGCAACACAAACTCAAACACACTGCACTCACAACATAAAAGTGATAACGATCAGTCCCCGAGGCGTGTTTTCCTGCTCCCCCCCCCCCCTCCTCAGCAAGGCAGGCAGGGAGCGGGGAGGAGCACCAGTGTTGCAAGCCACTGTTGACTAGTCTGCAGTCATGCACAGCAGGACTTGTGATGTGAGCCACCTGAGCTCAGCGAGCCGCTGAGTAATGCGCAAACAGCAGAGCACATGGAGATGACTCGCTTCGCTAACGCCAC
Source organism: Chionomys nivalis (assembly GCF_950005125.1). Taxonomy (NCBI): domain Eukaryota; kingdom Metazoa; phylum Chordata; class Mammalia; order Rodentia; family Cricetidae; genus Chionomys; species Chionomys nivalis. Next base: position 99,119,016 of record NC_080090.1, read on the forward strand.
CAACCATGAGTCAGTCTTGTTCGGGGGGCTGCTCCAGCAGGGACCTGAGCCTTTTGCAGGGTCAGACCCGTCTCTCCCCACTAGCAAATGCTGTTCCAGCTTGTTTTACCACAGTGCAATTACCGGCCAAAATCTAAGCTCGGCCAAAATCTAAGCTCGTTGGGATCTGTCAGATAGAGAAACAGGTCCAGAGATGGTGTCTCAGAGACCCACAGGCCAGTGGTCAGGAAAGAAACAGGTCCTTCAACTCCTGGTCCTTCATGGCCTTCAAACAGCAAGATGAAGCAGCCTGCCCTACAATAATAAAGAATGGGAAACTGGGTGGGCTCAGCCCATAGAGTTTGTTTAGAAAGCAGAAAGCCCTGGGTTCCATCCCAGCATCACCCACAGCCTAGCCGTGTGGCACAAACTTGAAATTATGGCACTTACTTGGGAAGTGGAGGTAGGAGGATCAGAATTGAAGGTCATCCTTGGCTACCTTGTGAGCTGGAGGACAGCTTGTGTTACAGGAGACCTTGTCGCAAAACAGAAACAAAAACCAGGCCATCTTTTCTCACTGTACAGGCAGTGGCCATAGATGGCATTTTCTTGACTCCTTTAGTTTCTTTTGTAAACTTTGCAGCCATTGTTGCTTAGTCCCTGGATTCATTTTTAATATTCTATTCCGGTAACAGGCTTACACGAGGTTTTTTTTCTTCCTGCGGAAGTAGTTACACACACACACACACACACACACACACACACGTCTGAGTCAGTCTCCTTGTAGGAGAGGCAGAGAGCAGCCTGCTTAGCCTCCTTTCTTTCTTGCTTTTCTGATGGCAGATTAAAGGGCTAGCATTCAGGACTGACTGGGAAATGATGGCGGTCCTGGAGGCAGCTGGGAGGGGAGGCAGCTGGGAGGGGAGGCAGCTGGGAGGGGAGGCAGCTGGGAGGGGAGGCAGCTGGGAGGGGAGGCAGCTGGGAGGGCTGTGGGTCCATAGATGGAGGGGACACAGCCCTGAAACACTGCCTTTCCACTATCCTGACTGGGGCTGGAAAACAGTGTGGTATAGCCATGCTTAAGGAACATGGGCTTCTTTTGTTGGCTGAGGGTAAGATATGAGACAGAGCCTCAATGAGTAGCCCAGGCTAGATTTGCACAATGATCCTCCTGACTCAGCTTCCCAAGTGCTGGAATTATAGTCATGCACTCCCAGGCCCAGCTGAGGGTCTGTATATCCTGGGACTCTCTGGTCTCTTAATCAAGCTGAGATCAGCCATCAGCCAGGAAGGGAGCTGGGACTTTGAGAAACCAGCTCAATCGTTGTCTCTTGTTCCCTTAATCCCTAAAATGGGGGTATAGAGCTCTCTGTCTTGAGGAGACATCATGAGATTAATTACCTTTTAAAGATTTTATTTATTTACTTATTTACTGTTATTGTTTTTCCAAGATAGGGGTTTTCGGTGTCCTGGAACTCACTCTGTAGACCAGGCTGGCCTTGAATTCAGAGATCTGACTGCCTCTGCCTCCCAAGTGCTAGGATTAAAGGCCTGTGCCACTGCTACCTGGCTCAAAGATTTATTTTTAATAACTCCTGTATGTCCATGTATGGGTATGTGCATATGAGTGCAAGAACTCTTAAAGACCAGAGAAAGGTATCGGAGCCCCTGGAATGGGAGTTACAGGTGGTGAACTGCCAGACGTGGGCGCCAAGAACCAAAGCTGGGTCCTCTGCAAGAGCAGCAAGTGCTTTTACTGTTGTGCCATCTCTCCACCCAGTGTGGCTTTCAAATACCTGGGGAGTGCTTAGAATATGCCTGGCACACGTTAGCTGTTCAGCAAAGCGTGAACATAGCCGTGGCTTTCTCACTCTTGTCTTTTGGTGCTCAGTCACATGTGCTCCAGGGTGACGGACGCGCTCCAGGGTGACGTGTGCTCTCGGGTACCAGCTTTTGCTCATTGTGGTCATGGTTTCCCTTCTGCCAGGTCCTGGCCAACAAGAGCCGCCTCTGGGTTGAGGAAGAAGTCTGGCGCATGGAGATATACCTTTCCATGGGCGTGCTGGCCCTGGGTATGCTGTCGCTGCTGGCTGTCACCTCACTTCCCTCCATTGCCAACTCACTCAACTGGAAAGAGTTCAGCTTCGTACAGGTAAAGCAGATTTCTCTTTAGCGCCAGCTGCAGCTTGGTCCTGAGCCAGCCTAGTTTTGTGCTCTCTGAACGATTTCAGCTTAGATCCCGGTTGTTATGGGACACTGGGTCAGGTGCTGAGGACTCCCCATCTTGTAGGGTCTCCCAGCCTCCTGATCCTGCTTCAACTTGCCCAGGGCAAGTTAGACTTCCTGATCCTGGGAAGTCTGTCATGTAGAGATCTGACAAGGACGGTGGACAGAGCCTGGGACCCTGGGCTGAACTTCCTCAGGGGACTGAGTACTTCCTTAATCATTGCAGGAGCCTGGTGTCCATGGGAGGCAGTGAGCTATGAGTGCTCTCAGAGACTCCTTCCTCAACATTAAACACACCCTCAGCTCAGTCTCTACCGACACACACACACACCCTCAGCTCAGTCTCTACCGACACACGACACACACACACCCTCAGCTCAACCTCTGCTGACACACACACACCCTCAGCTCAACCTCTGCTGACACACACACACCCTCAGCTCAACCTCTGCTGACACACACACACACCCTCAGCTCAGCCTCTATCAACACACAGACATACACACACACACACCCTCAGCTCAACCTCCATCGACACACACACACACACCCTCAGCTCAGCCTCCACCGACACACACACACACACACCCTCAGCTCAGCCTCCATCAACACACAGACACACACACACACCCTCAGCTCAACCTCCATCGACTCACACACACACACCCTCAGCTCAGCCTCTGCTGACACACACACACCCTCAGCTCAGTCTCCATCAACACACACACACACACCCTCAGCTCAACCTCCACCGACACACACACACACACACACCCTCAGCTCAACCTCCACCGACACACACACACACACCCTCAGCTCAACCTCCACCGACACACACACACACACCCTCAGCTCAGCCTCTGCTGACACACACACACCCTCAGCTCAGCCTTCGTCAACACACACACACACACACCCTCAGCTCAACCTTTGCTGACACACACACACCCTCAGCCCAGTCTCCATCAACACACAGACACACACACACACCCTCAGCTCAACCTCCATCGACACACACACACACACCCTCAGCTCAACCTCCATCAACACACACACACACCCTCAGCTCAACCTCCATCGACACACACACACACACACCCTCAGCTCAACCTCTGCTGACACACACACACCCTCAGCTCAACCTCCATCGACACACACACACACACACCCTCAGCTCAACCTCTGCTGACACACACACACCCTCAGCTCAGCCTTCGTCAACACACACACACACACACCCTCAGCCCAACCTGGTGCCTGGTTCCACTGTGGGACAGGTGGGAACTGGTTTGAGGACGGCTCTGTAATTAGATCAAGCAGTGTTTCCTAAATGATGATGTTTCTTGGACCAATTCAGAGAAAAAAGTATGAAGACTGGGGTGTCACTTAGAGGTAGAGTACTTGCTAAGTATGTGTAAGAGAAAGATAGATAAATAGACAGACAGACAGACATAGATATTGATTGATAGATGCTGATAGATGATAGAGATTGTAGAGATTGATAGTAGATAGATAGATAGATAGATAGATAGATAGATAGATAGATAGATAGATAGATAGATAGGATGGTTCATGTTGGTATAGGTGTATGGATAGATGGATAGACAGATGGATGAATGAATGCATGCGTGACTCGATGATGATAGGTAGACAGACAGGTGGCAGTTCTCCAATACATAAATTATGGATTACTTCCTGTAACAGAGTCACAGTATACCGTGGCATACCAGAGATTCTAGTGCAGTTTGTACACACAAACTTCTGATAACTGGCTATTTGTGAACACCGCCACCACAATTCTGTTTCTCAGCTCACAGCTGCCAACACTCAGGGACGCAACGCTGCAGGGAAAGGGTTTCCTTGCAGTTTTCAAGGCAGTGGCCAGTCTGAACACACACTGTACCGGGCATCACTATAGGCTAGGATACAGCTGGGAGCAAGGTGAGCAGAGATTGTAAGGGACACAACCCGTATGGGGGACATGTCTCAAATTTCCTGGGCACCCCCCAGTGTTCTTCAAAAAGTACAAGAGGGTCAGTGCTGGCAGAGCAACTCATCCCTCTGGTGGTGGATGGAGGCTGACTCATCTCGGCTCCTGCCAATCGTATTGTATCAGGGCAGAGAACAGCCGTCTCCACCCCCACTGTCAACCACAATCGGCAGCTTCTCTGCTCAACAAGGACTCAGAGGGACAGTGACAGAATACTGCTCTTATATAATCCAAATTAATTCTTCGTGACTGAGACCCTTAGCGTACCTTAGAACCAAACGGTTGTGGCTGAGTTTTAAAGCAAGGCTGTGAATCTCCAGGGCTGTGCTTCTCCCAGAAGAGAGGGCTCAGGGCTGACACAGGCTGGCCTAAGAGGGTGGGGAGGGAAGGAATTTTCTTGATCTGCCACTAATCCCTGTTTGTCTCACACCCAAATCTCGGATTTCTCACTTGCCGCCTCAAGGATCCTGGGTATGTGGTTTGGTCACAATTAAAACAGGCTGTGGGTCGCTTCCCTTTCCAGAAAGTTCTTCCCTTAAGCAGCTGTAGATTACATGCTCCGGCTCTGGCTGCTGGAGGAAGCCTATGGATTTGGTTTTGTTAGCAAAAGCTGACTGGGACTCCAGAAGCCATGCTTTGCTTTACATATTGAAGCGAGTGGGTGGAACGGCAGGGATTCATTTAGTGGGGTCTGATGTCTGCACTCTAGCCCCAGAAACCTCGTGCTCTCTCTCCCGAGAACCCAGTGTGGAGGAGGGTCTGCCAGGGGCTCCTCAGTGCCAGCACCACCTGCTCTGCAAGTGGGCCGGCCATGCCCCTGCCCCCAACTCTCAATTTGCACTCCTGAAAAATGAAATTAATGCTATAAGAGAAATGTTTGTGAGACAACGTGAAAAATTATGGGTGAAAGGAAAACAGCACATGGCTACTCTTCTTGGGGTGTCTGGTCACAGCCCTACTCTCTCTGATAAGCACCAACTATCTGCTTGTTTTGGTTTGGGGAACGGTGTCTGACTGTGTTACGTAGGCTGGCCTAGCTGGGAGGATGTGCGTTGACTAACTCCCAACTATTACTATCTCTGTGTGTCTCCTTCTCGATGCTGGGTTATACCTGGCTGTGCTCTGGGCATTTGTAATGCATAGTGCACTTCTTATTGTCAGCCACCATCAAAAAGGTCCATAGCAGGTTTTAAAGCACAAAGCATTTCTAGAGAGATAGGGCCTTGCTACCAAAGGGCTCAGGGACAGCCTGGAAGTCGGGGTGACCCTAAATGTGCATGCTGCCCTCCAGTGGCAGAAACAGAGCCTTCCTGCTCCATCAGCCGCCTGTCGCCTTGGTTTGGAGCTTCCCACTCAGCACCTCCCTGTAGCCACCTAGGACCACAAGGAAGAATGTGAGCAGGATCCATGGGAAGCGCAGGCTTTCTGTGCCCAGTAACAGCTGGGTTTTTTCTTTATAATTCATCTATTTATTTCACATCCTGGCCACAGCCTCCCCCACCATCCTCCCCTCCCAGTCCCTCTCCCTCATTGCTCCTTCCCACTTCCCCAATCCCCTCCTCTTCCCTCTCCATCCAGGAAAGGGCAGGTCTCCCGCAAGTGTCTACAAAGCATGGCACATCGAACAAGCTGCAGTTAGGCTGGGCACCTCCCATGTATTATGACTGGGCAAGACGACCCAGTATGAGAAGCAGGGTCCCAAAGTCAGCGAAAGAGACAGTCCCTGCTCAGCTGGGGGTTTTGAGGGAAGCTCTGGCCTTCTGGAGCAGGGAAGAGCCATTGGATTTAGAAACCTATTAGTGTTTCGAAGAGCCCGGGCCAACCCTTGGCCTAGAATGCTCTATTTAGCTGAGCTGAGAGCCATCGAAATACTGATCTCATTAAAAGACTGCATATGCCTGCATTTAACCTTTTGTTTCCAAGGCGATTTGGGTATTGTTTTGTTTAGTTTTGGGGGCAGGGTCCCATTTAGTTCAGGCTGGCCTCAAACTTAATCTGTGTAGTCACGGAAAACATCGAATGCCTGCCTGATCCTTCTGCCTCAACCTCCCAAGTGCTGGGGTCTCAGGCATGTACCATCACACCCGTTTCTGTGGGACTGTGATGAAATCCAGGGCTGACTTATACCCTTAACTCATTTGTTTCCTTTGGGAGACAGGATCCCATGAAGCCCAGGCTAGCCTCAAACTGGCTACATAGTTGAGGATGACCTTGAATAGACCCTCCTGCCTCTGCCTCCCAAATGCTGAGATTATGTGTGTGTACACCAGTTCTTGTTTATGGCGGGGGGGCGGGGCAGGGGGTAGGTCCCAGGGACTTCAACATGCTGGACAAACAGTGCACTCCTGAGCTGTATCCCCAGCCCCCCCACAATAGAGTTAGAAGTTTTCAGTTTGGGTTAGTGTTTGTTTGGGTGTTTTTGTTTAGCATAGTCTGTATTGAACCTTCCCTATTCAGTCAAACTCCATAGCATTATGGTGTCCAGGGGTCTGCAGAGCCCCTGCGTAGATGACCCTGGTGCAGCCCTGAAAGCCTAGTTCTGACCCCGAGTTACAGGCACTTCCTCTGACCTTGCCTGATGCAGCCGCTGTCTGAAATAATGACAAGGACTAGCCTGACCCACACTTGATGAGAGATGGCCGAGACCCTTCATGCTGTGGTACTTGGGTGCCAGCAGTAGCCACAGCTAACCAGCTTCTGTGTAACAGAAGTGGCACTGACTTGGTGTGTATGTCTTGAGGGGTTATTAATGGCTTCATGGCAGCTCTTTTTCTTCTCATTTCCTTTGGTTATTCTAGAATTTTTTTTTTTTAAAAAAAAAATTGTTCCCAACGACAGAGAGAATTTTAGGAAAAACAAACTCTGAAAACATCGAGGCTTCCCAGCAGGCCTGGAAAATCTAAAGGCTTTCTGGCTATCAGCCCTGCTAGAAACTACTAGCCCAGAATTGGGATTCCTGGCACGTGTATCACGGGATGCAGAAAACAAAGAAAAGAGGGGCTATGAGGTGCTGCCTGTGGCTGGTGGCAGGTGGACCCCGGGAAGGTCTCCATAGGACCAGCATGCTGGTCTTCTCAGTCTTCAGATGGAGTGCTGAAGACAGGAGCCCACATGGGTCAAACACTGGCGTATCACAGAAGAGATGCTGGGCCCTCACCGTCCTTGGCCTCTGTGGGGTCTTACTGCTGCTTGCGTATCAGGAAGCCTGTGGCACACATGGGGTCCGTGGTTCTCTAAAGAACTAGAGCTGGGCCCTCACCAATAGAGCAGCCTGGGTGCTGGGCCCTGCGTGGGTTCTAGAAGGGTGTGGGTGAGAGGGTTTCTAAAATTAGTGGCTTAGTCCTGGTGACACATTTGTATCATCTGCTGAACTCTGAAAAACACCAGATGACTGAGCTCCACCCTAAACTAGTTGAATTTGAATTTCCCAGGGCTGGGGTGGTGCAACTCCTGCTTCCCCACGCGCTTCCCAGGTGATTTTAACATCCAGCTTCCGTTTGGAGCCAGCCTCCAATTGACCAACACTTAGAAATAAAATCCAGTGGAGAGAGAACGGGGAGGGGAGCTCTTACTTCATTTGGGTATCTTATTTAGAGCGGGAACAGAGCGAGGAAGATGGCTCAGTGGTTAAAATGCTTGCCACACAACTTGAGGACCAGAGTTTTAGTTTCTAGAACCCACATGAATTCTGGGTAGGCATGGTGGCCCACCTGTAATTCCAACCTCAGAAGATAGAGATGGGAACCCTAAGCAAGCTAGCTAGTGAAACGAGGCTCATCAGCAAGCCCTGGGTTTGACTGAGAGACCCTGCCTCAATTAATAAGGTAGAAGAGCGATCACAGATGATTCCAACATTAATCTCAGACCTCCACATGACATGTATGCACTTATGTGCGTACACACACACATATGCATGCACACATGTGTATTCACATACATGTGTGTTCCCCACACACAAATGGAAAATGGAAAAAAATATATCCAGGCAGCTACCCATGAATACAGTGTGCAGCCACTGGGAAATGTTTGTTGTGATGCTTCACTGGAACATCACAAGCAAATCCTTCTGAGTGATGCTCTTTCTCTGGCTGGAACTCACCATCCTGGTTTAATACAAGAGCAGGTGCAAGTGGCAAGGATAAAGCGCAACGCATGATAGCCCCATCTATTCATCTGTACTATTTCAGTTTTGCTGTGCTGTGGATGGACCCCGGGATTTTCTACATGCTAGGCTAGGCAGAGGCTTTCCCACTGAGCCAGCCCCCAGCCCCACCAGACCCCAGTCCCTTTTAGAATGGAATCTGAGGTGAGCTCAAACAAGGAGGCATCACAGACAAGCCCCCAACGCTATGTTGACAGGCCTGGCTAGGAAGAAATCTAGGAGGCCAGTTGTTGTTGCTTTTCTAGAAAGCCCCAAACCAATGTCTATGGAGCTCAGCCCCATGAATGTGCAGCCTCTTTAGGTCATACCAGTGTGACAGCTTCTTGAAGAAAGCAGTGCTTTTTGCTTGATGATGACCACCACATAATCCTCCAGCCTAAATCCTCAGTGGTTCTAGTGGTCACAGAATTCATCCAGAGTTGTCTAGACCTCTCCTTTTGCCCCACAAAGCTCACGATACTCACACCCACACCTTGCTTAGGCTTGTTGCTGTAATCTCCTGCTTGTTACTGAAGTTGATGACACACTGTGCTCAGGACCACTGCCAGTCAATCCCAGCAGGGCATGACAAGATCAGCATCTCCTGTCTGTGATCCATGAGAATGCAGCCTGGGCCAGGAGGTTGCGCACCTTTAATCCCAGCACTCGGGAGGCAGAAGCAGGTGGGTCTCTGAGTTTGAGGCCAGCTTGAACTACAGAGAAAGTTTCAGGACAGTCAGAACTACACAGAAAAACCCTGTCTCAAAAAAATAAAAAACAAAAACAAAGAAGGAAGTAGAGGAGGAAAGGGAAAGTGAGAGTCCAGTGTCCATTGGCTGTTCTTGCCTGGAAATAACTTGCAAAAGCCACTTATACCTGCAAGGGTGGGAAACTATTGTAAGAATGTTCAGACAGTTCCGTCTGGGGCAGCAATGCTCATAAGACTACAACACCATTCAGTTTTTCCAAGTGAGAGATATGGCTGATGAGGTTCTAAGTTAGTGCTGGGTAGGAGATGAAGTCAACAAACACAGTGCGTCCTGGTGGTCATGTGAGGTTTTCTGTACAGTGCCAGGTCACCAGACTACAGGCCCCTGGAGCCACCGTCACTGCTGGTGCTGAGTCCTGTACGCAAACCAGCAAACTCTTTACCTTGTGTTTCTCTATCATCTAAATGTCTGTCTGGGATGGGGTCTCACTATGAAGCTCTGGCTGTCCTAGCCACTGTGTAGACCAGGCTGGCCTCGAACTCACAGAGATCTGCCAACCTCTGCCTCTCGAGTGACGGCATTAAAGGAGCGTTCCACCATGTCCAGCTACCTGTTTCTCTTTAAGACAATTTATAATGAATTCCCTTCTTGATTCAGCCTTACCTCAGCCAGGCATTACATGCTAGCAGGCTTTTGTTTCTATTCTAATACATATGAAATCAATAGAATGTTTTTTAAAAGCGCCTTCGGTATAATTCTATCTAAAAGTTTCCTGGGAATCATCAGAAGTCCAAATGTCATAGTTGGAAGAAGATGCAAAAGAGGACGAAAGGCATGGTTGTCTGTCAATCCTTAAATGCCGTTAGTCTGGAAGTATGGCTCCTGTTTTCATCCAGGGACACTGGAGTCCGCCCAGATGGTTTAGGAAATAATCATTGTGCCACCCGTAGGAAGAGCAGAGGGCTTGGGTTGTAGCTTAGGTGGCGGGCAAAAAAAAGCCCTGGATTCTCTCCTCCACAGGGGAGATCAGGAGGTCAAGGCCATCCTCAGCTAGATACTGAGTTTGAGGCTAGACTGGATGAGAAGCCCAGTTCAGAAGAAGTGAAGGAGAGAGAGGAGGGCGGAGGGCCAGGGCCAGCAACATAGCTCGGTAGTTGAGGTAGTTGCGGTTGCCAAGGCTGCCAAGCTAAGCTTCATCTCTGAGACTCATATGGGGAGGGAGAAAAGTCACTTCCTCAAGCTGGCCTCTGACCTCCACACACCAAATAAAAAGTAGAAAAAAATATAGGAGAAAGAAGTGGGGCTGGGATTGGAATTCAGCAGAGCTCTCGCATCCGTGGTCCTCCTCTCTCATTTCCGCCTCCTTTCTTCCCACAGTCCACGCTGGGCTTCGTGGCCCTGATGCTGAGCACGCTGCACACACTCACCTATGGCTGGACCCGTGCCTTTGAAGAAAACCACTACAAGTTCTACCTGCCGCCTACGTTCACACTCACGCTGCTCCTGCCCTGTGTGATCATCCTGGCCAAGGGCCTCTTCCTCCTTCCCTGCCTCAGCCGCAGACTCACCAAGATCCGCAGAGGCTGGGAGAAAGATGGTGCTGTCAAGTTCATGCTGCCTGCCGACCACATGCGGGGGGAGAAAACAAGCCACGTGTGAGGCCCTGGAAATGGAGACAGGCACAGCTTGTGGGGGCCCTGAGCTGAGTCTTTTCTGGATGCTGCAGATGGAGTGATGATATACGGATAGGTGATTGAGATCTGGATTCCTGGGATGCAGGTTACGCCATGGTATTCAGAGTGACACACCACGCGTGTGATATGTATTCATATATAATACATATATAATAGGATTTGCTATTATTCTTACTTAACTAAGAAGCTGGGTCCCTATATTTCAACTTATGTATTTCAAAACAAGTGCCACACATTGAGTAGCAGATCCCACCCTTGTAACATTGGCAGAGGCAGACGCACACTTGGTATAGGAGAGATTTGTATTTTGTTGGGTCTTTAGTCCTTATTCTCTGTATCCCCTGTTAGCTACAGCCTAAAGTTGGTGCAGAGCTGGGCCAAGAGCTGCCCCTGATGCAGCCTGCCCCACCCCACCCCCAGGGCTAAGAAGGAGGCCTGAGGGTACAGAGGGACTAGGTGCGGACCCTCCTGCTGTCCTGAGCATGTGGGGGTGGGGCTCACCAAGGCGCCCTGGAATTCATGCAGGAGCTTTTGCAGGCCTGTCCTTTCTCCAGGGAAGGATCTGAAGCTGCCGCATCTGATCCTAGCTGAGCTGAGGAGACTGTCCCTCCTCCCTGAAGGTCCAGAGTCACCGTGGAACCTGCAAATTGCTCCTTCTCTGAAGGTGTGAAGTCGCCTCCTCGCTGGAGCCATTAATGAACGTGGTCTTCAGAAGTCTAATTGTTCTCCTCCATTAAGTCGGTGGTGACCCTCCTTTAAACCGCTGTGCCTTCTCGCCTTTCCCGTCATTAACTTGGACATCTCCCTGGATGGAACAGACGCCTGTCGGAGCAGCCCAAGGTGGGGGGTGGGGTAGGGGGCATCAGAGCCTGCAGAAAATAACCAGCCAAACCTCTTGGATACGCCCTGGGGTTGGGGGGAGACTACCTTCATTAAAATTGGTCCCCAAGGAGAGTAACAGGCACCCCTGTTGCTTTTGTGCAGACAGCCTACCTTCTGAGCACCCAGAAACCACATTGGCTCCATGCTCCTCCTATGGGGGTTCCACGGCCCCCATTGTCCATGCTTTTGCCTCTCAGATATGTTCAACCACAAAAGTCTGCAGATATTGTTTTTTGAATTCTTAAAGAGATCATACTCTCATTTTATTATAGCTACAATTTCCTTCGTTGTCATTGCTTGTATTACTGTCTTCCTGTGCTTGGTTTATTAATTAGTCCTAACCATGGGTCCATAAGGGGAAATGTAACTTATGTGTGTGAGTGTGTGCATGTGTGCTTCAGTCTGTCTGCAGTCCCGGAAGTCCTGAATAGACCATACATTATAATTCAAAACAGCTGGGAGGGGCAGGAGGCCAGAACATACCCAGGGCAGAGGGCATCTATCCTCCCAGCCCTGTGGCATCCACACTCAGCACAGTCCCCCCAAATCCTGCAGAGATGGAGTGATCTGCCACCATTACAGAACAGTGATCCCATGGGGCTCCCCTGGGCCAGGAAGCATCTTTTGATGCAGGGAAGGAAGAAGGACCCGCCAATGTACACAGGATGAGATGCTCCTCTTCCCACCAGGCAGGCATCATGAGGGTCCTTAAGTGAGAAAGGGACAGAAGTCCAGTGCAAGAACCTCTCACTAGGCCCATGATGGGCAGAAGTGTCACACTGGAGAGTCAGGCTGCTTCTTGTAGGTATGGGCAGCAGGTATCCTGTTCCAGGAACAGGGCCTAGGACCCGAACATGGCCCACAGAGAAGACCACTGGAGGCAAAGCAGAGATTTCAACATAACAGGGGCCGATGACTTCCCTGCTGACCAAAAGCAAGAGGAACAATGGAAATAGCAAAAGTGGAAGCCATGAGTGGTCCCATCTGGTAGGGATATACTGCCTTCTCCGTCTCTCTGGAGAAATGTTCCCAAGGGAGCAGTGGAACTTCCCCCCTTTCCTTGCCCTACGTCTGCTGCAACTGCTTACAGATGGGAAGTGGGTACTTGTCAATCAGCTCATGGATGGCAGGTGGACCGTGTACTTGGTCCCAAACTTGCATCTGTCCCTGCTTCTCACATCCCTGGCAGTCAGCAGCTTATAGGAGGCTGGCCACTCCCTAAGCCTGGTAATGTCTTTATTGTTTGGGTTCCAGAGTGCCCCAGCCCGGTGCTCTAGGAACTAAACGGCACAGCCTGAAGTGGGCATGCAGTCTGTGGTGGGCGCAGCCACCCTGTCTCATCGTACAGAGCTGTCTCAGAAGCGGTGACAGGGCACAGCTGCCTTTTAAACTTCAGACTTTCCTCTCTGGCAATTGGATCACATGAGCATTGGCTCCTTTGTGGATTCATCCAGTTCCAGAGCCTGTGCTCACTCGGCCAGGTAGGTGGAGGGGTCGCCAGGCTGAGCATTAATCTGTGCTGGACGTGGCGACTGAGGAGTGACAGGCCAGTGATGGAGCAGGCAAGGTCCCCACGGCGCAATCGGGGCTGTAAAAACCACAGTGCCAGAGAAGTGAAAGGCAGGGTTGTCCTCTAGCCTACACACACATGAACACGCGCACACACACACACACACACACACACACACACACAAAACTGTATATTTCCTGGAAGCATATAAAGTACTTTTTTTTTGCCTCACAAATTTCTATAATTCTATAATCAAACATAGTTGATCTCTGCTGAATTAGCTCTCTGATAGCATTCAGAAACCCCACTGCTTCATACACAGTAGAAACTTGGATGTGCTGGCCATGTGAGCCCTACCTCCCCGCCCACGAGGTGAGTAACGTGGCCCTGTTTACCAAGAGCTGATTTCATTTATTGGACCAGAAACCTGGCTTGTTTCTGTAAGTTCTCCATGTAGGATGAACCTAGTTTTCAAAACACCGCCTTAGTCATTAGCGAAAAGTTTCCCTACCCATCAGGCTTCCGCTTCCAAGATCCATCCTGCTACATCCAGTCTCTGGACTGAAAACATGAGTCAGTCTTCTGCTTCCACCATGTAGACTCTGGGACGGAGCTCAGGTCTCAGGAGCACATGGCTTTTCTCACTGGCCTTGAAAACACTCTTTTTAAGGTTCCACTGAACTCTCAGGAAGCAAAAAAATTAGTGGGGCCGAAAATAAATGGGGCGAACAAAGGGCTACTGCCTATTGGGTGCTTCCCGGTGAAAAACAACTTTGCTCACACCAGCTCACCTTCAACAAACCACAGGTGAGAGCATAGCAGCATCCCCAGGGACCTCAGAGAGCAGAACTGGTGTCTTCCAGACATTACCGAACCACTGCATCCCGGAACCCCCGGCAGCCATGGCTGCCTGAACAAGATGGAGTCACTCAAGGGTATTCTGCCTCCAGCTGAGCGCTACTGACAGTTGATGGCTTCTGGAGTAGGGAGACCCTTTTTCAAGGGTGTGGTCCTGGTAGACTGACCACGTTCCAGTGGATGGTCCCTGCCCCATGAATATATGGGCAGCACAAACTGAACTCAGTGGGATGTTAAATCATCAACAACAAAGTCATGAGGTTGTTAGCAAGTAAGAGAGGATTTGGGAGACGCAGGGGGATGAATTGAAGGTAAATATGATCAAAATCCATGTTGTGCATGTATGAAATTCTCAAGAAATTGATTAAAGTATTTTTAAAAGAGATGGAGAGATGAGTTTTTGGTTAAGAGCACTTGCTGCTCTTCCAGAAGACTGGGACTCAGTCTCTAGCATCTACAGGATGGCTCACAACCCTCAGCAACTCCAGTCCCAGGGGACCTAACACCTTCTGGCCTCCGCAGGCACCAGGTATTCATGTGATGCAGAGACAAACGTGCAGGTGAAACATCCATACACATAAAATAAAACAATAATACATTTTTTCAAAAGGAAAAGCAGTTAAAACTAAAGAGATACTAATGGTCCTGGGGCAGGCGATGTGGCACAGGTGAAGAGCATTTGCTGCTCTTGCAGAAGACGGGAGATCAGTGCCCAGTACTCACAGTAGGTGGCTCACAAGCACCTGTAATTCCAGCTCCCAGGGATCCCATATCTGGTCTCAGTAGGCACCTGAGTACACATGGTTCACAATTGGGTGTGTACACATGCACGTGAGCACGCGCACACACACACAAATGCACACACATTCCAAATAAAAATATGTGAAAGGGGGGAGAGGCTGGAGAGCTGGTTCAGAGGTTAATAACGCCTGATCCTCTTGTATAAGATTCCCAGCACCCACATGGTGGCTCACACACATCTGCAAACCCTATTCTAGGGGCTCCAACAGGTTTGCACATGGGGCACATCCATACACACAGGCAAATATTCATACGTATAAAGTGAATAAAAATACTTAAGATAGAAAAGGAGACTCACACACCACCAATTACTGGAGTTGGACACGGAAAGAACTGTGGGAAGGCAAATTGTGAAGAGGGGAAAGCCAAGATTTGCTAAAGCCAGTAAGACTGGGATCTCACTGAAGCAGAGAGCATAGTGTTCACCAGCAGGCAGGGAAACAAATTAAATGTAAGCCACATTCAGACCCAGCGAGCAACTCTGAGAAGCAGCCAGGAAAGACAAAAAGACGGGTCACCTACAGTCATGGAACCATAAGAGATTTCCTGACATGTTGGCGGAAAACAGAAAATAGTATCACAGCTCTTAAAAGACAGAAAGGAAGTGATCGTCTTTATTTATTTGCATATTTAACATTTACAAATATAAGTATGTATTATGCTTTGAGACAGAGTCTTATTATGTAGCCTTGGCCAGCCCGTGACTATGTAGACCAGGCTGGTCTTGAACTAATAGAGACCCACCTGCCTCTGTCTCCCAAGTGCTAGAATTGAAAACGCATGCACCATGCTCAAGTTAGGATTTTACACACACATGAAGCCTCCCTTGGGTTTGATCCCCAGCACCATATAAACCAGACATGGTGGTACAAACCTTCAACTCCAGCACTTGTGAGGAGAATCAGAAGTTCCAGATCATCCTTGGCTCTGTAGAAAGTCTGAGACCAATCTGGGATGCAAACAATCTTGTTAAAAAAAAAAATGAGGGCAAAATGAGTATGTTTCTAGAAAACAATAAGGATGTCATTGTGCACTGAGGTGAACTCACCAATGTCTAAACTCTCTCAACCCCCTGAATCCCCAGTTCTGACAGGGTCTTTCCAACACAAATCCACAGCCCTGAGTTTTTGCATAAACCTAGACATCAGCGTCTACTGAGGCAGAGCCAGGAGTCCGGCTCCAGGGTTTCCTGCTCACAGTCAGTGAACAGGAGCCCCGAGTCCCTGAGAGCCTGCCTTCCAGCACAAGGATGCCACCAGGACAGAAACCAGCCTCCGTGTGCCCCCTTCCCACTACACCTGAGGAGCTCAGGAGGCATCCATGCTAGGTTTTCTATCCAGGAGTCATTGAGATCACGGGGCTGTGGCACTGCAGGGCACCCTGTTCTGGGAGGAGCAAGGATAAGAAAGCTCAGCTGTCTGTACAACTCTTCCTAAGTCGGGGTGCTGCACGTGTGTACATTCTTTCCTAGAACTTTAGGGAAGAAGTGGGGGGGCTGGCTCAGTGGATGAAAACACTTGCTGCACATAAAAATCAGAGTATGTAGTCCCAGGGATGCCTCGGGGAGATGGGAACACAGGAGACTCCCTAGGAGATCAAGGACCAGTTAACCTAGAGTACACAGCACTGAGCAAAAGATTGTATCAAAACAAGGTGGAAAGTAAGGACCAGCACCTGAGGCTGACCTCCAGCCCACACATCACACAAAAATGTGTGCAAAATCACATACACACTCACAGAGTGAAGGAGGGAGAGAGAGAAGAAGGGAGAAAGAAATACAGACAGACAGACAGAGAGGGGGCTGTGTTAGCCAAGGCCCAATGAGCAGTCACCGCAATGAACACAGATAGACTGCACTCTTCATTCAAAAGATAGAGCTTGTGAGGCGTGGCTACGAGACCTTACCCCTGGCTGAGGAGCTACTATCAGGGGATGGCTGATGCAGGAGGGATCATCTGTTTTCTTTAGGGAGTCGGCCCCTGCTAAATCCCCATGCTCCGATGGATGGTAGCGTACCTAGGCACATACTAGTAGCACTAATTCGACTCAGTGGGTCCAACAAAAGATACCATGAAGTTGTGAGAGAAACAAGACAGGGGAGGTCTGAGAGCAATTAAAGGGGAAGGGATGGGGCAGATTTTATCAAAACATACTGTATGCATGCATAAAATAAAAATGCTATTCTGAAAGAATAAACAAAAATATAGTTTAAAAGAGATTGTCTGGACAGTTTCCTGCCATTTCACTAAGGCTACCAACCCAGAGCAGTGAGTCCCTGACTAGAGGGCAGGCCTCAAGGTCCCCGCCAGGGAAAGCGGGCCCCCGCTGCTGGGGCTGCAGTCTCTGCTGTGATCTGCTGGACCTGCTCTGCCTGCGCCCTACTTCCCTTAGTCCCTGGCTCATTGGGGCATCCAGGAGTTCCTGTGTAGGTGCCGAGAAGTTTAATCGGGACGGGTGAGTGTGTGCTATCCTGGGGCAGATGGTCCCGGTAGAGAGCACAAACACCCCTACACTAAGGCTACCCAACCAGAGCGGTGAGTGCCTGCCTAGCGGGCAGGCCTCAGCAACCCCCGAAAGGGAGCGCAGGCACCTCCAGCTTGTATTGCAGTGTCGCCTGTGTTCTACTGGACCCCGCCTGTGTTCTACTGGACCCCGACCGACCCCTTGCATTCGGCCTTCCTTACGCGGGTCATTGGTATACCACGCATCCATGTTTTGGTGTTGAGGAGTTCATCTGGAAGGGAACGGTTCCTGCCCCTACACTGAGGAGATACACCTAGAGAGTTAGTCACAGCAAAGACTGGTCCAAGACGTCAGGCCTCTCCTGGCTCCATTTGAAGGAAAAGATGGGCAGGCGCCAATGCAAGAATTCCCCCAACAACTTGAAAGGCAACGTGACATCACCAGGATCCAGGAATCCCGAAATGAGAAGTCTACACCCTAATCCAGAAGAATTAGAAGAATTCGACTCAAAAGTGAATTTTATGAAAATAATAGAGGACCTTAAACAGGAGGTGAAAAACTGCCACAACCAATTAGAGATTACAAACAAAAAGGTAGAGGAAATGAATAAATCTCTCAAAGATACCCAAGAAAACCAAGAGAAACAAGAAAAAGTAATCAAACAGGTAAGGGAAACGGTTCAAGACTTGAAGAATGAAGTGGAAGTAATAAAGAAAACACAAACCGAGGGAAGGATGGAGATGGAAAATTTGAATAAACGAACAGGAACTACAGAGACAAGTACCACCAACAGATTACAAGAGATAGAAGAAAGAATCTCAGACACTGAAGATACCATAGAGAAAATAAACTCTCTGATCAAAGAAAACAGCATAACCAACAAATTCTCATCACAAAACATTCAGGAAATCTGGGACACAATAAAAAGACCAAACCTAAGAATAATAGGGATAGAAGAAGGAGAAGAAGTACAGCTCAATGGTCCAGAAAATATATTTAATAAAATTATAGAAGAAAACTTTCCCAACCTTAAGAAAGATATTCCTTTGAAGGTCCAAGAAGCATACAGAACACCAAATCGACTGGATCAAAAAAAAACATCTCCTCGTCATATAATAATCAAAACACAAAACATACAGAATAAAGAAAGAATATTAAGAGCTGCAAAGGAAAAAGGTCAAGTTACCTATAAAGGTAAACCTATCAGACTTACACCTGATTTCTCTATGGAAACCATGAAAGCCAGAAGGTCCTGGATAGATATACTGCAGAAACTACGAGACCATGGATGCAAGCCCAGACTACTATACCCAGCCAAGCTTTCGTTCACTATAAATGGAGAAAACAAAGTTTTCCAGGATAAAAACAAATTTAAACAATACGTTGCCACAAATCCAGCCCTTCAGAAAGTAATTGAAGGAAAATCACAAACCAAGGAGTCCAACAATGCCCACAATAACTCAGACATCTAATGACCCTTCACCAGCACAACTTGAAGAAGGGAAACACACAAACTCTACTACCAAAGGAAAGAAGGAAAGAAAGGAAAAATGACCGGAATTAACAACCACTGGTCATTAATATCACTTAATATCAATGGACTCAACTCACCTATAAAGAGGCACAGGCTAAGAGATTGGATACGAAAACAGGATCCAACATTCTGCTGCTTACAAGAAACACACCTCAACCACAAAGACAGACATCTACTCAGAGTAAAGGGCTGGGAAAAGGTTTATCAAGCAAACGGACCTAAGAAACAAGCAGGTGTGGCCATACTAATTTCTAAGAAAGTTGACTTCAAACTAAAATCAATCAAAAGAGATGGAGATGGACATTTTTTACTCATAAAAGGAACAATTCACCAGGATGAAATCTCAATCCTGAATATATATGCCCCTAATATAAAAGCACCCACTTATGTAAAAGAAAAGTTACTAAAACTCAAGGCAGTCATCAAACCACACACACTAATAGTAGGAGATTTCAACACTCCTCTCTCACCAATGGACAGGTCAATCAGACAGAAACCTAACAGAGAAATAAGAGGATTAAGGGAGGTAATGAATCAAATGGACTTAACAGACATCTATAGAACATTCCACCCAAACAGGAAAGAATATACCTTCTTCTCTGCAGCTCATGGAACCTTCTCGAAAATAGACCACATACTCGGTAACAAAGCAAACTTACACAGTTACAAAAAAATATCGGTAACCACCTGTGTCTTATCAGATCACCATGGATTAAAGTTAGAATTCAACAACAATGCTATCCCCAGAAAGCCTATGAACTCATGGAAACTGGACAGTCAACTACTGAACCTCACCTGGATCAAGGAAGAAATAAAGAAAGAAATTAAAGTCTTTCTTGAATTCAATGAAAACGAAGACTCAACATACTCAAACCTATGGGACACTATGAAAGCAGTGCTAAGAGGAAAGTTCATAGCACTAAGTGCCCACTTAAAGAAAACGGAGAAAGCACACATTGGAGACTTAATAGCCCACCTGAAAGCTTTAGAAAAAAAAGAAGCAGACTCACCTAGGAGAAGTAGAAGACTGGAAATAATCAAATTGAGGGCTGAAATCAACAAAATAGAAACACAGAAAACAATCCAAAGAATCAATGAAACAAAAAGCTGGTTCATGGAGAAAATCAGTAAGATCGATAAACCCCTATCCAAACTAATCAAACGGCGGAGAGAGAATACGCAAATTAACAAAATCAGAAACGAAAAGGGAGACATAACCACAGACTCAGAGGAAATTCAGAGAATCATTAGATCTTACTACAAAAACCTGTATGCCACAAAATTGGAAAATGTTATAGAAATGGACACTTTTTTAGATAAGTACCATATACCAAAGTTAAACCAGGACCAGGTGAACAATCTAAATAGACCTGTTAGTCGCGAAGAATTAGAAGTTGTTATAAAAAACCTCCCCACCAAAAAAAGCCCAGGTCCAGACGGCTTCAATGCAGAATTCTACCAGAACTTCCAAGAAGACCTAATACCTATACTCCTTAATGTATTTCACAATATTGAAACAGAGAAGTCATTGCCAAATTCCTTTTATGAAGCTGAAGTTACTCTAATACCAAAACCACACAAAGACACAACCAAGAAAGAGAACTACAGGCCAATCTCACTCATGAACATCGACGCAAAAATACTCAATAAAATACTGACAAACCGAATCCAAGAACACATTAGAAAAATTATCCATTATGATCAAGTAGGCTTCATCCCAGAGATGCAGGGCTGGTTCAACATATGAAAATCTATCAATGTAATCCATCATATAAATAAACTGAAAGAAAAAAACCATATGATCATTTCATTAGATGCTGAAAAAGCATTTGACAAAATTCAACATCCCTTTATGATAAAGGTCTTAGAGAGATTAGGAATACAAGGGTCGTTCCTAACTACAATAAAAGCTATTTATAGCAAGCCGTCAGCTAACATCAAATTAAATGGAGAGAAACTCAAAGCTATTCCACTAAAATCAGGAACACGACAAGGTTGTCCACTCTCTCCATACCTCTTTAATATAGTGCTTGAAATTCTAGCAATAGCAATAAGACAACATAAGGGGATCAAAGGGATTCAAATCGGAAAGGAAGAAGTTAAACTTTCATTATTTGCAGACGATATGATAGTGTACATGAGCGACCCCAAAAACTCCAGCAAAGAACTCCTTCAGCTGATAAACACCTTTAGTAGCGTTGCAGGATACAAGATCAATTCCAAAAAATCAGTTGCCCTCCTATACACAAAGGATAAGGAAGCAGAGATGGAAATCAGAGAAGCATCACCCTTCACGATAACCACAAATAGCATAAAATATCTTGGGGTAACCCTAACCAAGGAAGTAAAGGATCTATTTGACAAGAACTTTAAGTCAATGAAGAAAGAAATTGAGGAGGATACCAGAAAATGGAAGGATCTCCCTTGCTCTTGGATAGGGAGGATCAACATAGTAAAAATGGCAATTCTACCAAGGGCAATTTATAGATTCAATGCAATCCCCATTAAAATCCCATCAAAATTCTTCACAGATCTTGAGAGGACAATAATCAACTTTATATGGAGAAACAAAAAACCCAGGATAGCCAAAACAATCTTATATAATAAAGGATCGTCTGGAGGCATTACCATCCCTGACCTCAAACTCTATTACAGAGCCTCAGTATTGAAAACAGCATGGTATTGGCATAAAAACAGAGAAGTCAATCAATGGAACCGAGTAGAAGACCCTGATTTTAACCCACAAACTTATGAACACCTAATTTTTGATAAAGGAGCTAAAAGTATTCAATGGAAAAAAGAGAGCATCTTCAACAAATGGTGCTGGCAGAACTGGTTGTCAACGTGTAGAAGAATGAAAATAGATCCATATCTATCACCATGCACAAAACTCAAGTCCAAATGGATTAAAGACCTCAATATTAGTCTGAACACACTGAACCTGATAGAAGAAAAAGTTGGAAGTACTCTACAACATATGGGTACAGGAGATCACTTCCTACGTTTATCCCCAGCAGCACAGACATTAAGGGCAACATTGAATAAATGGGACCTCCTGAAACTGAGTAGCTTCTGTAAAGCAAAGGACACTGTCACTAAGACAAAAAGGCAACCCACTGACTGGGAGAAGATCTTCACCAACCCTGCAACAGACAAAGGTCTGATCACTAAAATATATAAAGAACTCAAGAAACTAAACTTTAAAATGCTAATGAACCCAATAAAAAAATGGGGCACTGATCTGAACAGAGAATTCTCAACAGAAGAAATTCAAATGGCCAAAAGACACCTAAGGTCATGCTCAACCTCCTTAGCGATAAGGGAAATGCAAATTAAAACAACTTTGAGATACCATCTTACACCTGTCAGAATGGCTAAAATCAAAAACACCAATGATAGCCTTTGCTGGAGAGGTTGTGGAGAAAGAGGCACACTCATTCATTGCTGGTGGGAATGCAAACTTGTGCAACCACTTTGGAAATCAGTGTGGCGATTTCTCAGGAAATTTGGGATCAACCTACCCCAAGATCCAGTAATACCACTATTGGGAATATACCCAAGAGATGCCACATCAAATGACAAAAGTATCTGTTCAACTATGTTCATAGCAGCATTGTTTGTAATAGCCAAAACCTGGAAACAACCTAGATGCCCTTCAATGGAGGAATGGATGAAGAAAGTGTGGAATATATACATATTAGAGTACTACTCAGCAGTAAAAAACAATGACTTCTCGAATTTTGCGTGCAAATGGATGGAAATAGAAAACACTATCCTGAGTGAGGTATCCCAGACCCAAAAAGAGGAACATGGGATGTACTCACTCATAATCGGTTTCTAGCCATAAATAAAAGACATTAAGCATATAATGTGTGATCCTATAGAAGTTAAATAAGAAAGTGAACCCAAAGAAAATCATATAGTCATCCGCATGGAGAGGGGGAAGTAGACAAGATTGCAGGGCAAAAACTGGGAACTTGCGGGTGAGGTGGCATGGGGCAAAGGGGAAATGGGATGAGAAATATGAGAAGGGGAGGATGGGAGGAGCTCGGGGGATTGGGATGGTTGGGATATAGGAAGGATGGATACGGGAGCAGCGAAGTATATATCCTATCTAAGGGAGCCATCTTAGGGTTGGCAAGAGACTTGACTCTTGAGGGGTTCGCAGGTGTCCAGGAATATGTCCCCAGCTGGTACCTTGGGCAACTAAGGAGAGGGAACCTGAAATGACCCTATCTTATACTGATGAATATCTTGCATATCACCTTAGAACCTTCATCTGGCGATGGATCGAGGTAGAGACAGAGTCTCAATTTGGAGCAACGGTCTGACCTCTTAAGGTCCAAATGAGGAGCAGAAGGAGGGAGAACATGAGCAAAAAATCAGGACCACGAGGGATGCACCCACCCACTGTGACAGTGGAACTGATTTATTGGGAGCCCACCAAGGCCAGCTGGTCTGGGACTGAATAAGCATGGGTTGATTCTGGACTCTCTGAGCATGGCGGTCAATGAAGACTGATGAGAAGCCAAGGACAATGGCACTAGGTTTCAATCCTAATACATGAACTGGCTTTGTGGGAGCTTAGCCTGTTTGGACGCTCACCTTTCTGGACGTAGATAGAAGGACCTTGGTCTTCCCGCAGGGCAGGGAATTTGGACTGCTCTTCAGTATCGAGAGGGAGGGGGAATGGAGTTGGGGGAGGAGAAGAGGAGTGGGGATAGGGGGAGGGAAGTGGGGGGAGGGGGCAATATTTGGGAGGAGGGGAGGGAAATGGGAAACGGGGAGCAGGTGGAAATTTTAATTAAAAAAGAATAAATAATAATAAAATAAATAAATAAATAAAAGAGATTGTCTGTTTGGCTTTTGTCAATATAGCTATGCATATAATTAATTTTGCATACAGCTGCATATCTAAAGACTAAAGGCAATGGTAGGAAGAAATGTGTTAGGAAGAAAGAAACATTAAGATGGGGGTGGCTACATTATCATATAAAGTATACTTTATGACAAAAGGCACTTTTGGGGTAGAGAAGGTCATGACATAACGATAAAATATTTAGAATTGAATATATTAAATAATGTGCTTCAAAATACATAAAGAGTGGCTAGGAAGATGTCTCAGTGGTTAGGAATACTTGTTGATCTTCCAGACGACACAGGTTCTCCTCCCAGCACCAACACTGGGAAGCTCACAACCACTTGTAACTCCAGTTCCAGAGTTTTCTAATAACCCTCTGACCTCTTCAGACACCTGCACTCCCATGCACAAGTTCATACACAGACACACTTACATACATACAATTAAAAACGGATGGATGGATGGATAGATAGATAGATAGATAGATAGATAGATAGATAGATAGATGATAGATAGATGATAGATAGATAGATGATAGATAGATAGATAGATAGATAGATAGATAGATAGATAGATGATAGATAGATAGATAGATAGATAGATAGATAGATAGATGATAGATAGATAGATGATAGATAGATAGATAGATAGATAGATAGATAGATAGATGATAGATAGATAGATAGATAGATGATAGATAGATAGATAGATAGATAGATGATAGATAGATAGATAGATAGATAGATAGATAGATAGATAGATGATAGATAGATAGATAGATAGATAGATAGATAGATGATAGATAGATAGATAGATAGATAGATAGATAGATGATAGATAGATAGATAGATAGATGATAGATAGATAGATAGATGATAGATAGATAGATAGATAGATAGATAGATGATAGATAGATAGATAGATAGATAGATAGATAGATAGATGATAGATAGATAGATAGATGTTTTAAATACTTAAAGAAAGAGACACATTTTAGTTTGCTTTCTGTTGCTGTGATGAACACCATGACCAAAGGCAACCTGAGAAGGAATAGGAATAGAAATGCAAGGCAGGAACCTGGAGGCAGGAATGAAGCAGAAGCCATGGAGGAACAACTGCTCCCTGCTTTGCTCCCGTGGTTTGCTCTGCCTGCTTTCTCACACAGCCCTGGTAGCCCTGCCCACAGCAGGCACAGAGTTGCCTACAGACAATCTGATGGCTGCGATCCCTAGGTTCCTTTACTAGGATGATTCTATCTGTGTCAAGTGGATTACAACAACTAGCCATCACATCAGTGAGTGAAGCAGGAAGGACAGAGGAGGGGAGGGGCCGTCACTATGCTAAATCCCAGCAAGTAAGAATTACATGTGTGTTTAACAATACAAGTTTGCCATCATAATAGGAAAATTCTATTCCTAAGAAAACATATTATGCCATAAAGCAATTTTTAGCAA
Organism: Chionomys nivalis; assembly: GCF_950005125.1. NCBI lineage: Eukaryota > Metazoa > Chordata > Mammalia > Rodentia > Cricetidae > Chionomys > Chionomys nivalis. The sequence goes on from NC_080090.1 coordinate 99,144,119, forward strand.
ATATCAAAGATATTTATCTAGAATACATTCTCTATGTGCAATGAAAAAAATACTAGCATTCAAGAACAACGTGGTGTTTTAAATGTCCAAACTTTTGAAATTCAAAATATTCATCCCCAATTAGGTCATTTTTCAAAGAGAAAATTGTAAGAGAAACTTTTTCAAAAATTTTAATTGGATTACTATTAACTATCTTTATCAAAGAGTTCTGGATGCAACAAAAATATTAATTAGAAAGAAACCCATAGCTTTGACAAGAATCACACACCAAATAAATACATGAAAGTAAAAAATGAAAAATTTAAAATCCAGACAAGGTACACAGAACAATAAACAAAATGTAAGAGCAGAAATCTGTGGAACAAGAAACAAAGACTTGGTAGAGGGGACAGCGAAACTGAAGATCCTCTTTTCCATTTAATCAGATGAGTGAATCTTTGATAGAAGACAAAGGTTCAAATAAACCATTGCAAACACAACAGTACAGATAAAATAGAGTTTTCGTTTAAGAGACCATAAGCAAGTACATGTGAGGGCTGGATGAATGGCTCAGTGGTTAAGAGCACCTACTGCTCTTCCAAAGGACCTGGGTTCAATTCCCGGCACCCATGTAAGGTGTCTCACAACCACCTGGAACTTCAGCTCCAGCAGGATCTGCACCACAGGCCGCCGTGGGCGCCTGCACTCAGGTACACAGACTTACACAATACCCATAATCAAATATAATGAAAATAAAATTTAAAAAGAGTTTACATGCGATATTATGCAAATAGCTTGGAAACTTGTTCAGAATGAGCAAAGATATAATTATGTGTGTGCAGTGCTCAGGGAAGCCAGAAGAGAACATTTGGATCCATTAGAACTGGAGTTACAGACAGTTGTGAACTGCCGTGGCTGGGAACTGAACCCGGGTCCTCTACAAGGGCAGCGAATACTCTTAACCACTGAGCCACCATTCCAGACTCCTAAAAATATTTTTTAAAACAAACTGTTCTCTAGCTTACTCTATGGGACGATGAGGGATAGTCAAAGATAGTATGTGTAATATATAAATTATATTCTATTCTTACTCTTAGCAGGAAGAAGAAAATTGCAAGCAAAACAGGCTTAATCTTGTGATGTGACCAAGATCATACATGGGACTAAGTTGGCTTTTTCTAGGAATACAAGTATATCTTCGTGTAGATTCTATAAACAACCACACGTCACCACACGGTACTTCTGATCATCTCAATAGAAAGAAAAAGACGGAAATAATAAAAATCTATCATCTGTTTGCTAGGGTTTGGATGTCGTGTAAATGTGTCTCCCAAAGGTCCATGCACTGGAAGCCTGTCCCTATGTGGCGTTACTAATAAGCGATGGGATCTTTTAGGCCTGTTGGGGAAGGTGACTAGGTCATTACTGAACATTGCCCCTGAGGGGGAATTAACACAGGTCTCAAGAGAGGTAAGTAGTCCTGCAAGACTTGGTTGATAAAAAAAATAAATAAATAAATAACAGAAAATAAAAACAAACTAACAAAAACTCACCAGGCCCAGTGAGGCAGCTCAGTTGGTGCTTTCCTTAGGGTCGTCACTGTTGCTGTGATGAAACGCCATACCAAAAGCAACCTGCGGAAGAAAGGGTTTATTTGTCTTATATATCCCGAATCACAGTCCACTGGGGGAAACCAAGGCAGAAACTCAAACCAGGCAGGAGCTGATATAGAGGCTGTGGAGAGTGCTGCTTCCTGGCTTGCTCTTCCTAGCTTGCTCAATCTGCTTTCCTATAGAACCCAGGACCACCAAGCCAGGGATGGCACCACCGGCAACGGGCTGGGCCCTCCCCTCCCCATCAATCACTAATTAAGAAAATGTCCTACAAGCTTGCCTGCAGCTGTATCTTAGAGATTCACTGTCTCAGATGACTAGCTTGGGTCAGGCTGACACAGAACTAGCCAGCACAGTTGGTAAAGCCCTCACCTTACGAGCATGGGGACCTGAGTCTGGTTAGCCAGAGGCCCCCAACGTGCACTCCTTTTCTAAACGCCGAGCACGGTGGGGTGCACTTGTAGTCTCTGTACCGACAGAGTCCCAGGCTCGCCAGCTAGGCAGCCTGGCCTACTGGGCAAGTTCCCGGTCAGTAGGAGACTTTGTCTCTAAAAACAGGTGTATGACACCTGAGGTTATCCTCTGACCTCCACATGTGCACACATGCACTTGTTCTCAACCAGGTACACGTGGATCTGCACACACACAGCACACACACACAGCACACCACACACACACAGCTCCGGGTTCTGCCTCACACGAGATCTCTCCCTCTGCACATATTCCCACGGTTGAGTTGCCATCTACCAAAAAGCTATCAAAACCCAAATCCATAAAGCTGTCCAGACACGGACTTTCACCTTCCAAACCTGTCAACAAAACCGTTTCCTTTACAAATTACTGAACTTCATTTATTTAGTTATAGCAGCAGAAAACACACCAATCTATCACTCACAATGAGAGAGAGAGAAAATTTTCTTAGAAAAAGAGAAAGCCAACAGAATTTTTTCTTAACTCAATACACATCATCTATAAGTTTACAGCAACTATCATCTAGTACTGAAACGTCAGTCACATCTGACTCCAGAACCAAGTACTGGTCTAGCCCGTTCAAAGCCCTGGACTCCACCCCCAGTGTTGCCAAGATCTAACTAATTAATTAACTAAAGAACAAAACAAGGGCCCTCATCATCAGGACTCACGTAAGACAGTGTCTACTGCAGAGATGGCAGCCAAGGAATAAGGACCAAATGATTAAAGAGGCAAAGCTATGTACAACATGGAAGACGCACCTCTCACTTGCGCTGGAAAGTCGGAAGAAGGTAAACGCTCTCAGCCACGCAGAGGCTTTAGCCAGCCTGCTTTTCACTATCATAAAGATCTGTTGATGGGGGAAGGTAGCTCAGTCCGTAGAGGGTTTGCCTTGTGTGCACAAAGCTCTGAGTTCCTGAGTTCTATTCCCAGCACAGAATAAACCAAGGCTGGTGCTTCAACCCCAGCACTTGTGGAGAGGGGTGGAGGCAGGAGGATCAGGAGTTCAAGGTCAGCTTCCATGGCCTAGGGAATTTGTGGCTATCCTGGGTTAGCGACACCCTGCCCCCAATTAATATATGGATGGATAGACAGACAGACAGACAGACAGACAGACAGGTAGATAGACATTCAGGATCCTCTCTCAAGAAAATAAAAAATGGACAAACAGTGGGGGTGCATGCCTTTAATCTCAACACTTGGGAGGCAGAGGCAGGCAAATCTCTGAGTTTGAGGCCAGCCTGGTCTACAGAATGAGTTCCAGGACAGCCAGAGCTACACAAAGAAACCCTGCCATTAAACAAACAAACAAAAAAAGAATGAATTTTCATAAGTTAACCACAGTGATTTAGAAAAAAACAACTTTAAAATGACTTAGAATGACAAGAATACAAGATATGCAGAATCAAACCTAATGCATATGGGAAGAACTGTAACAAGTTGACAGAATTTTATTGAAAGCGTTATATATAATCCTGAGAAGGAAAACCCCATGTTAGAAATTCCAGTTTTCTCTAAATGTATCTAGATATTTAATGAGATCAAAGCCCAATAATCTTTTTGAAAAGAAATTGTCCAGCTATTTTAATAGGTTTGATTAGTATTGTGTTACAGTGCTGACAATAGAGCATTGTACTCACAGATGGGGGGGAGGGGAGAAAGAGAGAGAGAGAGAGTCATCGCGCTATGATTGGCCACGAGGGAGCATTAGGGTCAGTGAGGCCAGAGGACGGGGAGGGGGAGAGGAGGGGCAAATGATTTCATCATGGTGTCCCCAAAGGGAGCTGGCATGGTAGCAGGCAGGTTTAGGGTATCAGTGGGCTCTGGGAATATGGGCTGTCTAGAGGTGTTGATGGCTGTAAGATGACCATGTGGGTGCAGAGAGACCTAAAGTGTGAGACTCCAATACAGGAGGGGCTGCCAACACACAGTGAGGATTTTATTTTAAAAATGTGGCCTGGAGAGATGGCTCAGTGGCTAAGAGTGCTTGCTATGCAAGCCTTAGGACCCGAGTTCAGACCCCAAAACCCACACAAAAAGCCAGGACTGGGGGCTGGAGAGATGACTCCGCAGCTAAGAGCATCGGTTGCTCTCCCAAAGGACACAGGCTAAATTTCCAGCGCTCATATGGTGGCCCACAACTATCTGTAACTCCAGTTCCAGGAGATCTGACATTCTCTTTAGGCCTTGTTGTGCAACAGACACCCATGTGGTACACAGACATACAGGCAAAATACCCGAGCACACAAAAGTGCTTCTATAACCCCAGTCCTATAGGGAGGAGGAGAGAGGACCACCTGGGGCTTGCTGGTGCTAGCTTGCTCCAGGCAGAGTGAGGGAGAGAATGGAATGCCCACCACCCTCCTCTGGCTTCTGCATGTGCGAGCGCGCGCACACACACACCACATACATACACAATATGTACCCTAGAAGGAGGTGGGTGACAAAGAAACAAGGAGCCAAGGCAAGGTGCCTTGATCATATTATCAGGTCCAAAATAAGGTGCGCCTGGCAGACACAGGTAGGTGGGTGTGAAGTGCCGGCTCCTGAGAAGCGGGAGCCACAAGTGTGGAACCTGGTGCCAACATCTCTGCAGAGAAGCTGAAGACCCAAGGCAAGTTAAGGTCCTCGTGACAAATCAGACGTGGAAATGCGCCCTACCAAATATCAAGATGTATTTTAAAGTTATCCTAATTAACACAATGTGGTGGAAGCCCAGGAATAGACAGAACAGAAAACCTAAAAACAGACCCACACAGATATGGAAACCCGACACACGTTTTATTGATTCAGAGACATATATTTTGCATATTTGAATTTCTCTGAAATTAGAACGCTTCTTGCAGTTGATAGCCTCTACGGCACCACTGGCTAGCAGTTACTGCTAACTTCTACCAGCACGTTAGATTTTTAAAAAATTATTACATTTATTTGTGTGTGTGTAAACGTGTATATGTGCGTGAGCACACATATGCCACAGCACACACGCCAGAGGACATGTTGGAGTAGTTGTTCTCTTCCTCCACCATGTGGGGCCCGGGCATCGAACTCAGGTCATCAGGCTTGGCAGAAGCGTCTCCACCTGCTAAGCCCTCTTGCCAGCCCTTGCACTGTTTTTTGACTCCCCTTGTTGCGCTGATCTTTCAGACAGGAAGTGATTTAAGGCGTAGTATAAAAAGAAGCTGGTGGTTCGCATGCTATAGCTACCTGCTGGTAGAATCCGGAGAGGGACTTTGGAGGGGGTGGTGGTGCAGGCATGTAATCTCTGCACTTGGAAGTCAAGGCAGGAAGACCAGGAGTCCCAGGTTCTTCTCTGCTACACAGCAAGTTTAGGGCCAGCCTGGAGCACAGAAGACCCTAAAAAATGAAAGAGAGGGAGAGGAAGAAAGAAAGGGAGCGAGGAAAGTAAGTGCCTTTGCTACGACTTATAGAATACTTACTCAGTTGGACGGAAGAAAATTCCAGAAAAAAAAACAGTTCATCAAACTAATTTATCACTCTTCTTAAAGACCTGCGTAGTAAAAAGAATGGGGCTACCGAGACAAACAACTTATTAGTTCACTGACAGAGACCTCTTGCTGAGCCAGAGGAAGGCAGCCACAGAAGGACGCAAAAAGGACACACTCAGAATCCATTCGTGCCTGAAGGGGGCAAAGTTGAGGGACATGGGAAAGAATTCAGTAACAAATGGGAAGAGAGGCCACTGGACAAGGACATGAGCACCTTTGGGGGAAGGTGGACACGTGTGGGTGGGCACGCGTGGGTCACATCGGCAAGAGTGGCGGTTGTATGGAGACTACAGTTACAGAGGGTCAGGCTATGCCTAAGATCCACATTTCAACAGTGTATTCATTATGCCTCAAAATATAAGTTTCCAAATTAGATATCAACAGAGCTTTATTGTTTCTTCTTTGGTGGAGAGTAAAACCCCCACTGCTTAAGGACTTTGGGGTCACAAAAGGCCATGGAGAAGAAGCAGGAAGGGGAGGAGGGTGGGTAGAGAAAGATTAAAGAAGAAGGAAAAAACTGATCCCCAAATGGACAGAATCAACTTTTTCTGAACTCCAGAAATGAGTTCAGCATTTACAGTCACCTGGGTTAACGCTGGAAACAGACGACCGTGAGGAAGAGTGGGCTCTGTGCTGTCCGACTGTGCTGGCATGCCTGTGTGTGTCCATATCCGTATGTGTGTGTGTGTATAGCACGCTCGTACATGTGTGTATGCGTTCAGAGGCCAAAGGACAACATCAGCTGTCACTCCTCAGGAGCCAATCACCTTGCTTTTTGAGAAAGGTCATTTACCAAGGACCTGGAGCTCACCAGCTCACTAGGCTGACAAGGGAGCCCAAGGAATTCCCCTCTCTGCCTGCCTAGCACTGGGATTACAAGTGTACGCCACCAGGTCCCACTTTAACAACACTTTTGAAGTGCATAAGTGTCTTGCTTCCATGCCTGTCTGCATATTCTGTGCGTGCAGTGGCCTTAGGAGGTCAGAAAAGGGTATTGGGATCCCCTGGAACTGGATTCTACTGACGACTGTGAGTCACCATGTGGGTGCTGGGAATCAAATCCAGGTCCTCTTAACTGGTGAGCCATCTCTCCAGCCCATGTTCAGCTTTTTAACTGGGCTCTGGAGGTCAAACTCGGGGCCTCATGCTTGCAAAGCAAACGAACAACTGGGTTTCTCTCTCTCTCTCTCTCTCTCTCTCTCGTTTCACACAGTAGTCCAGGCTAGTCTTGGCAACTGCCCTGGCCCCATTTTCCACATGCTGGGGTTACAGGTGTGTAAGGTGCCGTGCCTGGCTTGTTTTGTGATCTTAAGTTGCTCAAACTCGTCTTGAATTCAATTCTCCTAACTCACCTTCCCACGTCACTGGGACTGTAGATACACACGACAGTGGTAAGCCAGAGAGACATTTGTGAAAGACAGCAACAGACTGGGCAGCTGCCTTGCGTGTTAGATGAGAGTCAGGGCAAACTGGCTAAGCTATAGAGGAAGAAAGAGAGAGAGAGAGAGAGAGAGAGAGAGAGAGAGAGAGAGAGAGAGAGAGAACTTGGGGTGGGTCTGAGAAGAATTGAGATAAATATGATCAAAATACATTGTACACATATGTAGAATCTCAAGGAGTTAATAAAAAACATATTTAAAGGCTAAGTTTATCCTTTTCCCTGCCTCCCAAGAAAGAGGGTATCCCTAACCTTCTTCTCAATGACGTGTCTAACATTCAAAGAACTGAAAGGAAAAACATCTAGTTGCTAAAATAACTGTCACACGGGTGTGCACTCAGCGTGAAACAAGACAAAGGTTAGCAAGACAGAACAGTGAACACTTCACATAGTTCATGTAAAAGAAACTGCCCTGACCCCATAAACCTGGCCTCCCTTTCCCCGTGCTCCCTTCCCCGCCCAGAGGATGATAATGGTCTCTAATCTCTTGTGTGCAGCAAGGCCTCCCTGTCCAACCCCCACAGTCTCACTCTCCCACCCTCTCTCCCTGCTGGGGTCTCTTTGGGTATAGTCTGTCTGGTAGCTTCCTGTCATCTCTTCTGTCACTGATCTTTGTCGCTTTAGACAGTGTTCCTAGTAGGCTGGTGAGATGGCTCGCTGGGAAAGGCACTGCAGCCAAGCCTGATGACCCAGGTTCCACCCCTAGATCCCCTGTAGTGGGAGGAGAGAGCTGACTCCCTGGGGCTGTCCTCTGCCTCCACACATGCTGTGCACATGCGCGCGCACACACACACACACACACATGCGCACACACACATTTTTAAGGGTACATAGCATTATTGTACATAATTACTCCAAACTGGAAAACAATTCAGATTTATTCTAGAGGAGCCTGCATGGATAAATTGTGCCATTCAGATGATGAACAACCTATAGCTGAGAGAAACTTAAAAACATAACGTGTCTAACATTCAAAGAATGAAGGGGCAGAAGGACGGCAAGCAAGAGAATACTGTATGCCATGAGCTGCCATCTATATAAACCTCAGAAGCTAAGCAAAAGCTGGACAATGTATCACATGACTTTTAAAGCTTTCTTTTAAGGAAGCATGATAGACAAAAACAAATTTAGCATAGATGATATCCTTTTTAATATGATTTTTATAATGATTAGACACAATCACAGACAAACATTTATTACTTAGCAATGTGATTTAAATTTTTTAAATTATATTTACTTACTTATTCTTTTTAAATTTACTGTGTGTATGTAATGTGTACATGCATGCCACAGTGTTCACGGTGCTGATGGGGGGGTCAGAGGTCAACTTGCAGGAGCCGGTTCTCTCTCCAGCATGAAGGACTTGGGATCAAATGAAGGTTGCCAGGCTTGGCAACAGGGGCCTAAAACCGCTGAGCTGCCATATCAGCCCTAGATATGTGATTTTTAAAACTTCATTTAAAAGAGAGAGAGAGAGAGAGAGAGAGAGAGAGAGAGAGAGAGAGAGAGAGAATGATGAAAAAAATCTGGATAGTTTTTGCTGTTGTTTTGTTTGTTGGCGGCAGAGGCTCATGTATCCCAGGCTAGAACTTGCTGTGTACCTGAGACCATGAACTTCTGATACCTCCTGCCTCTACCTCCCGAATGTTAGGTTTATGGGTATGTGTACCATGCTTGGTTTATGCAGGGCTTCATGCATGCTGGTGAGCTCTTTAGCAGATGAGCTACAAGCCCAGCGCAGAGCCCAGTTTTTAATCCAGGGAAGCACAAAGAAGATGGGAGCTATATAGCAGAATCTAAAGCCATGTAGGTTCGTTATTGTGTTTTGGGATTTCCCTTGTTCTAAATGAAGAATAAAGAGGATCTGCACACAAAGAATAAAGGTACTCTTTCATCTTTCAGCAGCTATTAACAAGCCGAGACAGTGTCTTCCTCTCCCCTCGGTGAGAAGACCTGCGAGAGAACCCAGGGCAACTTTCTCCCTGTTCTATTACCCGAGATCCCGCCCTAGTTCACCAGCAACACTGAGCAACTAGGGTCAGGGCTCTAGCTCCAGCAGGAAGGTTCAGCTTGGGAACCCATCCTCAAGAGGCCAGGAATAACAGACAGTAGTGAAAAGCAGGAAAAAGGGATTGATTCGCCAACATCACATTGAGAAAAGGGATAAAGAGGTGCCCTGTATGTCCATCTTCAGGGTCCTGACATGAGGTTCAGGTTTGAACAGAGATCTAGAGGTGTGCAGAGCCAAAGCGGCCTAGCCAGGTGTGGTTCTGCCCAGCACTGACCCCTCATTGTCTGGGCTCTGGTCTCTGCGGCAAGGTGGGCTGACCGGCTGTTAGCACTGTCTGAACTATTCCTGGAGACATGCTCCCCCTCTGCAGACACCTTCCCCCGGCAGGAGACTGCTAGGGAAATTCTAATTTCTTGGGGTTCACTGATAACCAAAGTGACAGGCATAATGTCTCTTTAGAACATCTTCATGCCTTCTGGGGTGGTTACACATGGCTGTCCATGTCCTGGAAAGTTCTGGAAGGGCTATTAAGATGTAAAAGTTGAGGGAGTTGGAGGTATCCCGAGTAACCAACATAAATGAGACATAAATGGAGGGGCCTTCTGTGGATGTGCTTGATCACCCTTGAGCAGAGAGCAGGCACCTACGTTTCTCCTATGCAGGATTCTGTTTTTACTTTGTTTTAAGGCTTTGCTGTCTGAGCATAGCCAGAATAGGACTGTCACTCACCGGACTCCTTGCTGTCCTTGATCCAGGGTGATGCAGCACTTGCCTGGGGGTGATTCCAGGTGACACCTTCCCAGCCAACTTGCCTTTCGTCCTCTAGGGCAGAGAGGCTGGCTTTTGATTCCCACGCATGTACTCCTTCACCATCTGAGACGGAGGGCTGGAGGGTATTAATAGACTTGGGATCTTGGTGCCTCTGAGCCCCCCGCCTGGTGTGGTTCGTGTGACAAGCCCACTTAAAGTGTCACTCTCTAGGGCCTTGGTGGTCGGGTGAGCACCCGTTCATCGCTCTGTGAGAGGATCAAGGGGATGATTTGACAGCGGAGCTCTGTCGCTGTCCCTGGAGGACAGGAGCTGCAGAATCAACAACACGCGCAGCTCTGCATAACCAGCCCAACAGCAGAACAGCAAAAATAGGAAAGAAGATTAAAAAGTAATCCAGGGTTTGCGGTGCTGAGGGCTATGGAGAAATGAGACTCGGGTAAAGGTGTCACAACCCAGAACTGCCAGTGTGCACAGGTCAACATGCATTTGTGTGCACGTGCGTGTAAGGAAGACCTCAGGAGCCACTCCTTAGAGGCTCCCTAATTTGGTTTTTAATGTGTTTATTTTTGAGACAGGGTCTTTCACTGACCTGGGATTGGCCAACATGTTTAGGTTTTCTGCCCAGCAAGCCTTAGGATGCCTGTCCCTACCTCTTCAGTGCTGGGATTTCAAGTGTGTGCCACCACACCTATATAAATATATATGGGCTGGAATGCAAGTCACAGCATTCTACCAAATGGGCCATCTCTCCAGCTGCTTCCGCTCTCTTAACACCTCACGCCTGAGGTAGCAAACAATCTGCCTGCCCTTGGGAGAATTCACCCAAGTCCCTCTTTAAGAAGGAATTTCACATCTGACACTCTCTCTTTGAGGATGTACACAGAAGAAACTGTGGAATTCCAACTGGCTTGGAAGGGTGTCACAAATCATTACCTGAGCCATTTACCAATAGTCCCCTGTGTTAGTTACAGTTCTCCTTGCTGACAAACTACCTAACTCTGGTGGTCTGAACAAGAATGGCCCCATAGGTGCACGTAACTGAATGCTTGGTCCCTAGTTGGTGGAACTGTTTGGGAGGTGTGGCCTTACTGGAGGAGGTGTGTCACTGGGGGGAGGGTTTTGAGGTTTCAAAAAGCCTATGGCATTCCTAGTTAGCCCTCTTTCCTTTGTGCTTGTGAATAAAGATGTGAGCTCTCAGCTACTGCCCAGAACTATGCCTGCCTGCTGCTCCAGAACCACGCCTGCCTGCCTGCTGCTCCAGAACCACGCCTGCCTGCCTGCTGCTCCAGAACCACGCATGCCTGCCTGCTACTCCTGAACCACGCCAGCCTGCCTGCTCCTCCAGAATTACGCCTCCCTGCTGCCATGCTCCCCACCTTGATAGTCATGGACCCTAACCCTCTGGACCCTAACCGTGATCCCCAAATTAAATGCTTTCTTTTATAAGCTGCCAAGTCAAGATCAAGTCATGTTTTTTTTTAATCACAGCAGCGGAGGAGTAACTAAGGCACTAACCAAAGCTACTTAAGGATGGAAGAGTTCCTCTGACTCACAGTTTGTGGGACAGTCCATTATGACAGAAAAGTCATGGAAACAGCACGAGGCAGCTGCTCACATGGAACTTAGTCAGGAAGCAGAGGGAGAAGAGCTGGTTCTAAGCTCACTTCCTCATGTTTTAATCAGTCTGGGACCCCCGGTCCATGGGATGGTGACACCCATAAGGTGGGTCTTCCCATCACAACTATCCTGATCTAGAACCTCCTCATAGACATGTCTAGAGGTCTCTCCAGCAGCTCTAGCTCCTGGCAAGTTGACGATCAGTATCAACCATCACAATCCCTTGCATGCCCAGGGAGTCTGTACAGAGAGTTCTTTCTGAATCCCCAGCTGTCTGAGAGATGCTGAGAGCAACCCTTTGGAGCTCTGGCTGGATGCCCATGGTGGCTTCAGTGACTTGTAGTCGGGGAAACACAGGAGCTGAGCCAATAGCCTGGGTGGCCACTCCTGCCCTCCCATCCTGTGGGTTATATAATACATTGGCAGGGAAATTCCACACCACCCTCCATTGCTACAAGCTCCTCTCCCCACACTCCTGGGAGCCCAGCCCAGCCTCTGCGCTGGTTCCAGCTCTCTCCTCCCTCCGTCATCTCTCTTGCATTCATTCCACCGGCCTGCCTCTCCCTTTTTCCTTCCTAACAACCATCTCAATTTTGCAACATTTAAGGATTCAAACTTGAGGATCTCTCTATTGTCATGCACCATCCTGAAATAGAAATTGGTACTTTGACATCTGAAATCTAACACTGGGGCTTCCCCAAAAGCCCAGCCTTGGCTGAAATGGCCTAGACCTTCATGAGAATGGTGAAGGCAGTCCCTGCCAGATTCTTAGATGCCCTGCTATTTGAAGAGAAGAAGGAAGTTTTTAGACACCACACTCAGGGTAGTGAGTTGGCTCAGTGGTTAAAGGCACCAACTGCCAAGCCTGACAGCCCGAGTTCAATCCCAGGGACCCACACAGTGGGAGAGAACTAATTCCCCAAAGCTGTACTCTGACCTGCACACACACACACGCACACGCATACACACACGCATGCGCGCGCGCACGCACACCCACACACTAAAAAATGTAAACATCGGATTCCCGTCGCTCCTTAGAGCACATGGTTTCCTCCCTCTGAACACCCAACAGTCTCTGTAACTAACCAGGACGGAGTTAGGTTGTATGTTTTCCCTGTATGAAGGCAGGAGTGCACTCTGCGAAGGATGCAGGCTTGACACACCTCCCCTGCGCGCTGCGCGCGCACGAGCGCGCTCTCTCTCTCTCTCTCTCCCTCTCTCTCTCTCTCTTCCTTCCTCCCTCCCTCGCCCTTCCTCCTTCTCTCTCACCTAACCACCCCAATAAAGTAGCTCTAACATTTTAAAAACTAAAATGAATACCTGAGCCAGACAGCTCAGGTAAAGCTGTCACCAGCCTGATGACTTGAGTTTGGGCTCCAGGACCCACCTGGTGGAAGGGGAGAGCCGGCTCTCACACACTGTGGCACAAGCATACACACACACACACACACACACACACACACGTATGCACACAGACAGGCACACACGTGCAAATCAAGGCAACAGGAAAATAGTAAACAAACGAAACTAAGATGCAGCTTGGAGTCTAGGCAGCGACTTCTCTGACCACAGCATCAGGGTATGCTGTCCATCGTGAGTGCTCGGACAGAGCAGGGAATTCTGGTTTCAGTCAACACTGTGTGTGAGAGGAGACTGGGCACCACAGACAGCCACAGGACTGTTGCCATGACCAGTTCACTGCTTTGGGGCGAGAACCTGCATCTTCTTATTACTTCTTATTACTTATTGAATATACCCTACAGTTTGATATTATGTTTTCTCTAAATAACTAGCTTTAAAGACTTAGTTCTTTTTATTTTATGTGTATGAGCGCTTGCTTACATGTAGGTATGTGTACCACATGCATGCTGAGCACCCCTGCAGGCTAGAAGAGGGTTCCTTGGAACTAGATTTAGATGGCTGTGAGCTGCTCTGTGGGTCCTGTGCAGGAGCAGCAAACTGCAAAGCCGCCTCTCCAGTCCCAGACTTAAGTTTAAAAGACCTGAGTTTGGGGCTGGAGAGACAGCTCATTCAGTGAAATGATTGCTTTGCAAGAATAAAGACCCTCTACTGAAGAATGGATAAGGAAATGTGGTACACTTACACAGTGGAGTACTACACAGCAGAAAAAAATAATGACATCTTGAAATTTGCAGGCAAATGGATGGAGCTGGAAAACATCATATGGAGAGAGATAACCCAGACCCTGAAAGACAATTATCACATGTACTCACTCATAAGTGGTTTGTAAACATAAAGCAAAGAAAACCAGCCCACAAATCACAATCCCAGAGAACCTAGACAACAATGAGGACACTAAGAGAGACATACAAGGATCTACTCTACATGGGAAGTAGAAAAAGACAAGATCTCCTGAGTAAATTGGGAGCATGGGGACCACAGGAGAGGGTTGAAGAGGAGGGGAAGGCAGGGAATGGAGCAGAGAAAAATGTATAGCTTAATAAAATAAAAACACTCAGGAATAAAAAAAGAAACTGTGGTCTGGGCGTGAAACACAGATAATCTCATTGAGCAATTTGTGCAGTAGCTGACGTGTCCAGCGATTATTACTGGTATTTTAACCTCCTAATGTAAGTTCTGGAAAGTCCAGTAAATTCCAGAAGAATATACAATATAAGATAGAGAGTCAAACTGAGTCTTCCATACACAGATAAAGAGATCCACACTTTTGTTAATTTCCAGTATGTGCCAGGGCGTGGAGATGTAGAAAAAGCATAGTCCAGTAGCAGAGGCTTGACCACCAGGCATCAGGTCCTGAGACCTGTCCCTGCCATATTAAACAATATAGTTCAGTAGCAGAGGCTTGACCACCAGGCATCAGGTCCTGAGACCCATCCCTGCAAATTAAACAGCAGTCCAGTAGCAGAGGCTTGACCACCAGGCATCAGGTCCTGAGACCCATCCCTGTCATATTAAACAATACAGTTCAGTAGCAGAGGCTTGACCACCAGGCCTCAGGTCCTGAGACCCATCCCTGCCATATTAAACAAGGCAGTCCAGTAGCAGAGGCTTGACCACCAGGCCTCAGGTCCTGAGACCATCCCTGCCATATTAAACAAGGCAGTCACGGCATATCTCCAGGGTTCTAATAGACTGGCACAGTCATGGTTTTACGAAAGAAAATTCCTAGAAAGAAGCCGTGCCCGCAAAGGTTGGCTGACTAATTGGAACTTCAGTGACATGGAGTGGCTGGAAAGTTTCGGGGTCCAGAGCCTTATGGGCCATCATTAACCCTCTAAATAGCCATCCCTTGCCCACTTCTGTCAGGCCTAACATCCATGACTAAGGGGTTAAACCTTTCGGGATGTACCAACAAAAGCCTGTTCTCCACCATCGAAGGGTGAAGAGTACCATTTGGGGCCAAAAGCTAAGGTTTCTCTGATGGGCTCTAACCCACCTCTGGGATGTCTCACCCACGTATTTGAAAAAATACCCTGATTTATCACTGTTCTGTTACCATAACAACATCAGAAATGACTTCCACATTTGAAGACAGAGTTTGGAGTGACCTATCTCTGCGTCCCTGAGCCCTGGCCACCTGTTTGGCCCCAGAATAAACTAATTCTTAAGCCTGCTCAGGTGAGAGCTGGTTTGTGTCCGCAGTTGCTAGAGTTGGTGGCCCTCACAAGCTAGGATCAGTGCCATCCTCGACAGGCCAGCTAAGGAGATGCAGGGTAGTGACAAGCAGAGAAAGAGAGCAGCAGAGTTCAGTCTACAGACCAGAGATGGCAGTGTAGCAGTGGTGGGGGGTGGGAGGGCTGGGTGGAGCAGTGGGGGGGGGTGGGAGGGCTGGGTGGAGCAGTGGTGGGGGGTGGGAGGGCTGGGTGGAGCAGTGGGGGTGGGTGGGAGGGCTGGGTGGAGCAGTGGGGGGGGTGGGAGGGCTGGGTGGAGCAGTGGGGTGCAGGTTGGGAGGGCTGGGTGGAGCAGTGGTGGGGGGTGGGAGGGCTGGGTGGAGCAGTGGGGGGGGGTGGGAGGGCTGGGTGGAGCAGTGGGGGGGTGGGAGGGCTGGGTGGATCAGTGGGGTGCAGGTTGGGAGGGCTGGGTGGAGCAGTGGTGGGGGGTGGGAGGGCTGGGTGGAGCAGTGGGGTGCAGGTTGGGAGGGCTGGGTGGAGCAGTGGGGGGGGGGAGGGCTGGGTGGATCAGTGGGGTGCAGGTTGGGAGGGCTGGGTGGAGCAGTGGGGGGGGTGGGAGGGCTGGGTGGAGCAGTGGTGGGGGGGTGGGAGGGCTGGGTGGAGCAGTGGGGGGTGGGAGGGCTGGGTGGAGCAGTGGGGGGTGGGAGGGCTGGGTGGAGCAGTGGGGTGCAGGTTGGGAGGGCTGGGTGGAGCAGTGGGGGGGGTGGGAGGGCTGGGTGGAGCAGTGGGGGGGGTGGAAGGGCTGGGTGGAGCAGTGGGGGGGGTGGGAGGGCTGGGTGGATCAGTGGGGTGCAGGTTGGGAGGGCTGGGTGGAGCAGTGGTGGGGGGTGGGAGGGCTGGGTGGAGCAGTGGGGGGGTGGGAGGGCTGGGTGGAGCAGTGGTGGGGGATGGGAGGGCTGGGTGGATCAGTGGGGGGGGAACTGAGAGGGATGGGGATAGGCAGTGGGACAGGCAAGGTCTTAAGGATGTGATTCTGGGCAACTGCTCACAAGATAGAAAGGAATCTGGACCAGGGCTGGGGAGCAGGGCATTCCAGAGAGCAGAGGAAATTCTGAGCAGTGTGTCCAGGGAAATTCTGACCTGTGTGTCCAGGGAAAGCAGTGAGGGCTTGGAGGGCGGTGTTGGAAGGTGGGGCAAAACAGGTGGCGAGAGAAGAGGTGGGAGGGTGCACTATTAGGTGGGAAATAGAGACCCGTTGGATGAGTGTACACCAGGAGGGCAGAGGCTGGGAAGACGGCTCAGGCAGTAAACTACTTGCCAAACAAGCATGAGCATCTACCTGACTTTGATCCCAGAACCCACATTTCTTTAGAAAAATAAAATAAAAGCAAGATATGGTGGTGTTCTTTTGTAATCTCAGCTCTGGAGAGATAGAGCAGGTGCAGATCCGATGGGCTTGCTGGCTGAGCAGCCAGTGTAGCCTATTTGGTCACCTGAGAATGACACCAGAGGCTGTTATCTGGCCTCCATACTCACATGTGCACCTGCATACGCATGCACATGCACACACAAAAAAATTAAAATGCATTTATGAGGATGTATGCGAATCAAAGGCAACTCTGGTACCATTTTGTAGAGGGCACTACAGCATCCTGGGATGTAGCAGCCACAAGTTCTGGAGGAAGTCCTCTGATGTTATAGGACAGCTGTGGATCAAGTGCTCTACCGAGGGCTGGCTCAGTAAGCGTTCCGCACACACTGTCTCTTAGTCTCCCCAGAGAGCTTGTTGCTGGGCAAATCAAAATTGTGAAATGTTCATTAAAGGTGAACAGGAAGACAGTGAGCAGCAGGAGCCCTTCAGTCCCCACCACGTCATAACACCAGCACTTGCTCACTCTTAGGTGTTGGATGTGGAGAGACAGGTGGTTCAAGAAGACACTGAAATGAATCATTGTGGGCTAAGGAGTCCATTGGAAGAGTTATTGATGCGATGGACAGACAGACAGGAGGAGGAGCATGGCAGAGGCTCCAAGGAGAGTTCAGGCCCCAGCACCTGAGACAGAGAGCGTGGTGGGGTCTGTAGAGAGAGAGCCCACAAGGCAGAAGCAAGGTCTGCTCTTACACCCTCTGAGTGTGGGGGTGGGAGGTTTACAGCAAGAGCCTGTATCCAGCTCTCTGACTCGCTGGCAGGAGGAGGGAACAGAATGGAAAGGGGGAGGATGTCACCAATACCTGAACATCAGTCACTTTGATGTGAGCTAACTGGTGGGAAATCCTGTCAACAGCCTTCCAGGAAGGTGCCTGTCACTGTGTGTGACCGCGAGAGCTGCTACAAAGCAGAGGTAGATCCTAACCTTAGCTATTAAGGTTACAGTTGTTTGTTTGTGGGGCAATGTGTGTGCATACGTGAAGAAGTCAGTTCTCTCTTTCCACATGTGGGTCCCAGGGATCCAGTCTGAGTTGTCAGGCTTGGTGGCAAGCGTCTCCACCCACTGAGCCACCTCACTGGTCCTCTTCTCAATCAGTTTCTGAGTGACATGGGGTCCGGTTGGTTATGGGAGAACTTGATTTTATCAAAAGCCTTTCTAGAAAACATAAACCTCATCTGAAATCTGAAGGATATAAATACTAGCCTGGTGGGTTTTTATTACTGTATGTATGTGTGTGCTTGTTTATACGTGTACAGAAGTACATGCATATGTGTGCTCATGCATGTGGGAGTCAGAGGGCAGCTCTGATGCCTACCTCAGGAATGCTGTAGAGTTCCATCGAGATGAGGTTTCTCATTTGCCTGGAGCCCACCCACTTGCCAATAAGCTGCAGGGATCCCCCCAGCTCTCCGCCTCCTTGGTGCTGGAATTGCAAGTGTGTGTTACCATGGCTTGCATTTTAATGTGCGTTCTGAAGATTGAACTCAGGTCCCTCTACTTGGAATTCAGGACCTAGAAAACGCTACCCAAACACTCTACCTGAACCATGCCTTCAGCTCCTATAGTTTAAAAAAGGTAACCAATTCTTATTGTTTAAATTCTAGTGTCTTTAAAAAAACAAACAAACAACAAAATACCAAAACATTAAATCATGTGTATGTGGGAGGGGGAGGGTATCCATGTACATGCAGTACCCATAAATGCCAGAAGAGGGCGGCAGATCTCCTGAAGCTGGAGTTACAGGGAGTTGTCAGATGCTATAGGTGAGTGCTGACAACTGAACTCAAGTCCCTGAGAGAACAGTGTGCACTCTTACCTGCTGAGCCATCCTTCCTCCCCACTTCCCAAAATCTTCTAATAAGATTTATTCTTTTGTTTGTTTTGTTTTTTTGAGACAGGGTCTCTCTGTGTAGCCCTGGCTGTCCTAGAACCCACTCTGTAGACTAGACTGGCCATGAACTGAGAGAGCTTCCTGCCTCTGCCTCCCAAGTGCAGGGATTATAGGGATTAGCCACTACTGCCTGGCAAGATTTGATCTCTGGAAGCCTCTTCCGCTGTGCACCGGCATTAAATACCTACAGAGTGATACCAGCACTTGGGCTGACACACTCGGGGAGTCATACGGAAGGCCCGTCACCTCTGTCACCCGAACCACAGTCTTGGCTTTACCGTCACTCCCTGCCCTCAGCCAGACACGGACTGACGCAAACAGAGAACCACAGGGACACGACACTTTGGTTTTATTGTTTGCTACTGTGGTCGTTCATCCCAACTGACAACCTGATAAGATCTGGGACCACTTGGGAGACCCTCCTCTTGGGCATCTGTGAGGGCAAGATTGAGGAGCAGAGGAAAGACCCGTCCTCAGAGCAGGTGGCATCTCCAGTGTGTGGCCCAAACATAAAGAGGTGCAATGCATGTTGTCAAACTGCCTTCTAAATGTTTAGATTAGTGGCTCTCTCAACCTTGCCAGAGAAGTTTCTGTTGCAGTGGGCAGGGTTAGTGCAGGGACTCCAAACTGGTCAGAGGGTCAAGAATGAGTGCTCAGCCCTAAAGAGGACTCTGTGTCACCTACCAAAGGCAAGGGAGCATCGCAGGAGGAGCCGAAAGAATGAAGGTCCTGGAAGGAGCTGTGGAGTGCTGTGCTCAGGACACGACGTGGCAGTGCACTTGTGAACTCAGCGCCGCACAAAAGCAGCCAGCATTCCAGCAGGCAGCACTGACTGGGCACAGTGGGCTATCCCTCCTCCAAAGGAGCTGGAGAGGGAAAGAGAGGATAAAAAGAGAAGTCATTTGAGGGCATCTGAGGGGAGTAGGTGAGGGAAGCTGGGGTGCAGATGATCAAGTTGATCAAGTACATTATTTACTTGTGTAAAATTGTTTGGGCTGGAGAGATGGCTCAGCCATTAAAGGCTAGGCTCACAACCAAAAATATAAAATTGTTAAAGAATGCAGAACAAGCACCGTTGTTCGCTTGCCTCTGCTTCTTGCCGGTGAGTGCATCTGCGCTGTCATGGCGGCTGCCGCTACTCCATCCTGCACTGACGTCAGAACCCAGCTGCTTCAGGCTTCCGATGTAGACAGAAGACCAGTGGCTCCCCAGGGATCCTCCAGGCCCTCAGCTTGCAGCTTCATGGAGTGTGTACCTGCTGGGCTCTCAGCTTCTCCAGAATGTGGACACCCATTGCTGGGCTACCCAGTAAACCAATGTAGTGAATCCCTTTTAACAATACACACTCATTCTCATTCTCGGTTCTAATACACAACCTACATGTGAAGTTTCTTAGTTTTCAAAGAGAGACAAGCATGGAGCTTTCTACAAGATTTGGGGTCAGCTGCTCTGCCCCATCCTATATGAGAACTTCCAGCCTTCCGGACAAAAAGAGAGGGTGTCCCCTTCTTCAAATAACTCCAGCCACTGGTGTCTCTGTGCCTCCAAAGCTCTTGTAGTACCTGGGTACAAGAGGACAGCCCCCACATGCCCTGCTGAACAGGGATCAACCCTGTCATTGGCCAGGGAAGCAGTGTATTTTAGACCCACCCAGGCCAAATGGAGGCTGCTTTGAATATAATCGTCAACACAGAGCAGGGTACTGTTAGCACCTCCTTGACCTTCTAGAAACCAGCAAGATGCAGCTGGGGAGATGGCTCAGTAGGCCAAGTGCTGGCTGTACTCGCATGAGGACCCAAGTCTGATCCCCAGCACTGCGTGAAGTCTGGTATAGCGGTGCACACCTACAGCCCCAATGCAGAAGTGGGCAGGAACAGCTGGAGAACACAAATCCCTGGCCAGTGTCTATTCAACCAGTGAACACCAGGTTTAGGGAGAGCCTCTGTCTCAAAAACTAAGGTGAAGAACAGTAGAGGAAAATACCTGATGTCAACTTCTGTCCTCCACACATGCACACGCACACGCGCGCACGCACGCACATCAGCAGGAATATCAGAAGCACAATGAGGAAGTTTTGCTGTGACCTTAGAGTAATCAGGTACTGACTTTTACATGAAATCAAATCTTAGACACCAGCCATCCCACCGCCACTCCTGAGCGCTGTCGAGGGCTACCCCAGTCACAAGCTAACGTGTTTGACTTTGAGCTAGAGAACTCCAAGGACAGTCACTTGAAGATGGGCCAACCACCCACTCTAGGGTGATGAATAGATGACTCACAGACTCAGCCCCCAGCTTCCGGTCCTCGGCAGACTCTGCTGCCACCTGGTGGCTGACAGCAGGAAAACAGTCACCGGCAACTGCAGGGACTCTAAGGAACGCAGGCTAAACTGCAGGAAGATCGCACCGCCAGAAGGCCAGCGGTGAGGCAGTCATTAGCTGGCACTGAGCTCCGTACCTAGAATATTCAAACTGTAAAACTGACTCTGCTAGACCATTCTACCCAGAAACCACGTTTGGCCTCTCTACATCCATTTGTTCAATACCCGAACTTGAAGCAAGTTGTGCCCACAGCACAAAGGAAGTGCAAATTGTTCTGCTGTTTGGAATGAGCCCACTTTTCCTAACTGGAAACAAAGCAAGCAAAAAAAAAAAAAAAAAAGGAAGACATATAAAAGGGATGGGCCACGTGTTCGGGTTCCTGTACCCAGGTGTAAGGCATCTGGAAAGGGTGGCAGAAAGGCAAGGGGTTCTGGGAAAATAAGAGTCCTTCCTGGACTCTGGGAGCACACGGGCGGCTGCAGAGCTGAGGGTTTGATTGGCAGACACTAGCAATCCAGCTGACAGAAGTGCTGACCTTGTGGGAAGTCCTGGTACCATGAGTGCTTACTTCATATGGGATATAGCACTTTGTTTAGCATCTACAGTTTCTTTTGTTAAGTGTGTATATGCGTGTGGTGCATGCGTGTAGTTCGTGTGTACGCCTGTGTGCATGAGACTGCATATTCATGAGGTCAATGTCAAGTGTCTTTCTCAATCACTATCTGATTTTCTTCCCTTTCGAAAGACTTGTGAGCTACCTACCTACCACGGGTGCTGGGAACCGAACTCATTCATGTCTTCTCTAAGAGCAATATGAGCTCTTAATGGCCTCGCCATCTCTCCAGACCTTCCGCCTTGTTCTCTGAAACAGTGTCTTTCACTGAACCCAGAGGTTCCCTATTTGGCCAGACTGGCTGGCCAGAGAGCTGCAGCTACCCTTTTGTCTGCCTCCCTAGCACTGGAATTAGACACACTCCACCATGCCCAGCTTCTTATGTGGGTTGCTAGCGATGAGAGCTCAGGCCAACACTTGAGTGACAAGCCCCCTACCAACTGAACGTCTCCCTAGCCCCAGTGTCAACGGGATTAATGTTAATGAAGCACAGATGTGCTAGAATAACACGTGCAATCTCCTAGGGTCATTTCCCCGAAGCCCAAAGGCAATCCTGTGAGGTCAATACGGACATCCCCCATTTAATGGAGCAGGAGACTGAGGCTTCTGCTCCAAGGTCAGACCTCTAGGTCAGTGATGGTGGGTGTTGGTGCTTCACGCTGCCACTGCCAGACTACAAAGCAGATGTTCCTTCCTGCTCCTCACGCTTGCCTAAAGCAAACACGGCAAGACAAATAACAACCCGTGCAAAAGTGCACCATTTGCCTTTTGTAATTTGTGTGATTTTAAATGTCACCACAAGCTCACTTCTAGGTCACTTTGCTCTAAGGCAAGCGAGGGACACCGCATGGCAGTGTGTGCAGTTCTAGAAGCCACCGCTGACTCTCTATTCTGCTTTCCAGGGGCAGTTCAAAAGGAAACGGATGACAGTCTAGGACACCTACCTTCCCTATGGTGGATAATCAGAATAGTGTTTTGTTTTCTGGCTGGCAAAAAAAAATTTAAAAATTAAAAATAAAACATCCTCACAAGGCAGAGAATTGCCTCTGGGCATACAGGAACTTCCTTCCAGGCAGAAAAACACATCTGACGCACGGAGATGCAGATGCAGTGCCCACGGGACGAGACAGACACTAACTAATCTGTTTCTCTGTCTCTCGGTCTCCCTCTTTTGGAGACAAAGCCTCATGTAGCCTGGGCTGACCTTGCTGTATAGCCAAGGGCGACTTTGAACTTTTGGTCCTCTTGCCCACATCTCCCAAATGCTGGGATTATAGGCATGCACCATGATGCCCGGTTTATATGGTACTAGGGATCAGACCCCAGGCTTCGTGGGCACTTGGCAAGTAGCCTACCAACTCAGCCATCCCCAGCCCCTTTAACCCAATTTTTAGTCAAATTTCTCAACTCCTTTTGAAATACATAAGCACTCAGAACCACTGAGCAATTTTTTCCAGAGTTCAGTCCACACAAGTTTATGAAACTGATTATATAAATGTATTCCTTCTACACAGATCCATTTATTAGAAGGGCCTGCCAAGATTGTTTTAAAAACCAAACACAATCTTCAAGTCAATCATTCATGTAAGAAAGAGTTGAAGTCAGAGAGCTTGTAGTTAAGAGGAGGCAAAGGCTGGTCACCTAGGACCTCTAAACCTCCTTAGGAAACTAGGTGTGTGCATGCGTGCTTGTGTGTGTGTGTGTGTATGATGTACCTGAGACTTCCATGTACCTAGCTGAAAGGAGGAACTTCTTAGGAACAGGTTGAGTCCAGTGTGTGCACGCACACACACATACACCACAACATGCATATGGAGGTCAGAAGTCAATTTTGCTGAAACCAGTTCTCTCCTCCTACCATGTAGATCCTGGTGATCAAGCTCAGGTCAACAGGCTTGGCCACATAAACCTTTGCTCACCATGCCATCTCAATGATCTGTTTGCTTTTTCTTTTTAAAAGTATTTGTTTTATGTGCGTGTATGTGTGTGCCTGAGTGCATGTATGTATGTGCATGCATACAGGAGCCTACAAAGTCAGAAGGTGTTGACAGAGGTTGCTGTCCTGCCTGGTCTTACAACCTTTCGGTCAAAAGAAACACACAGAGGTCTACATTAATTACATGAACTGGATGGCCTATTAGCTCAGGCTTCTTATTAACTCTTACATCCTATATTAACCCACAACTCTTGTCTGTGTTAGCCTCGTGGCCTGGTACCTTTTATCAGCGAGGCATTCTCATCTTCCTTCCTCTGTGACGCCTGCAAACTGACCCTTTCCTCTTCCCAGAATTCTCCTGTTCTCGTTGCCCCACCTAAACTTCCTGCCTGGTTGCCCACCTATACTTCCTGCCTGGCCAATCAGCATTTTATTAAAACAATACAAGACCATTGTCCCACAGCAAGAAGGGGGGAGTTGTGGGCAGTTGTGAGCCACCATATGGGTGCTGGGAACTGAAACCAGGTCTTTTGGAAAAGCAGCCAGTGCTCCTAACCACTGAGCCACCTCTCCAGCTCATCACCTGCTTTTCTTAAGTGAGTTCTGGGAATCTTAGCTCATGTCCTCATGCTTGTGCTACAGGAACATTACCCAGTGAATCACACCCTGCCTTTACTTATTTCCAGAGAGTAAATAAGCATCATCTGGGACCCAAAGTAGACTTTCTCGTCTTCAGTCTGGCTGCCTACGAATGTCGCTATTGTCTGAGGAGTCACTCAGAACTGCAGAGAACAGACAGGGGCACTTTCCACAGCACACAACGTGAGCAGTATGACACGCATCTGATAAGCTTCTCTTAGCCATTGTACATTGTATGATCTCCCACTGACTAATGGCAGAGCAAGAGATAGAGAGAGATATGAGTCGCCAAAGACCATTATCTAAACTCTTATGTTCACGCTCTCGCCCAAAATGAACATTTGGGAAAGGGGGCTGATCTCAGATCTGATTCATTGAATAAATGTGTCGGACAGAAAGAAATGAGAGTCACACCTTCTCCTCCATACCAGCACTTCCTAGAGATACTGAGGTGTAGAGTAAGGGGAAGGCAGAGGAAAGCCACAGGTCTCATGCTGTGGGGTCACTGTTGTAAGACACAGGGACATTGAAGCCTGCAGAGCCCTAAGCCCCTTGCCCTGATGGTGGAGTTCAAGTCACTATGAAATCAACTAAGAGAACATCTTCATATTGAGCTAACTTTCCTGGTCAGACCATCAGGAGGTTCTTAACAACATGAGGCAAAACAGTCAGTAAACAGCAGTCATGGGCTGAGCCTGTCCCCCAAAAGTGCACACGATGAGAAAAGGACAACAGAAGTTGTCTGGGGTCAGGGAGATGGTCCAGCCAGGGAAGAGCTTGCTGCACAGGCGTGAGGACCCAGGTTTGAATCCCCAGCTCATGGTGGGATGGAATACAAAGGCAGGAATGTCTCCCAGAAGCTGCAGGCTGGCTAGCTTAGCGTTAGAAGCAGCACACAACAGAGACCCTGTCGAAACAAGGTGGATGCTGAGGGCTGACACCAGAGATTTTCCTCTGACCTTCACACATACACACACATCCACGCACATGAACATGCACATATATAAAATAAATATTTTTTTTAAAAGCACAAGGTACCTTGAAGTTCAAAGCACAGACTCTGCATAAAAGAACCTCTAGGGAAGAGGAGACAGGTGGATCCCTGGGGTTCCATGGCCACCGGCCTAGCCTGTTGGCCTAATTCCAGCCCAATGATGGAACCTGTTTGCTGTTCTCTAGTCTCCACATGCATACATACGTGTATATATACATATACCCCATAACACACACATGCACACACCCCTCACATGAACATGTGCACACGCGTGTGCACACACACACACACACAGAGCTGTGCTTGGCCTCACCTACCCATCAGGAAAGCAATGCAGCAATCTCAGAGCCACCACAAATGACGACTGTTATCCCCAGAAGTGGGGATGCCTTGCCCCACCTCCTGTCCTCCACAGAACCCCAGGCTGGACTACATCCTCAGGTGTGCCATATGGACAGGACTGCTGTCTTTGTACATATCTGGAAAAAGCATCAAAATAAACACATTTGCTGTGGTAAAAAAAGGAGCCCCCAGGCTCACATAACCTACTTGGTTAGTGGCAGGGCCTGTGCGCTCCCGTGACACAAGAAGAGAGAGTTCTTCCCACCAAGGATGGCAGTGACTGGCATGAAGTCCTACAGGTCAGCATGGCTGGAAGCTGCCCACTGGTACAGGGTGGATGTGATTCCTATCACGTCTCTCGAGAGCCAATGCCGCTATTTTCAAAACATCTCTGGAAGTGAGGTTTGAAGTCAGAACCAATGTGCATGTGTGTCTATGTGCATATATACATGCCACAATGGGAATGTATACAGGTGTGTGTCTATGTGCATATATACATGCCACAGCGGGAATGTATACAGGTGTGTCTATGTGCACATGCACATGGTACAGTTTGAATGTGTACATACGTGTCTCTGTACATGTACACAGGCCACATCTGGAATGCATACATGTGCTACTGAAAAAGAGGGGTGAGAACGTGAGTCAAATAACCCAAGCTAATTCCAAAAGATTCCAGTTATAATTCTTTATTATAAGGCAGTTTTCTCTGGGTGACCAAAAGGTCATGCCCTAACCTGGTCCAGCCTCTTAGCCTCTTAAAAGTCATTGCCTGAAGAAGGTTCCCCATCATATACATGCATATACACATCCCACAGCTGGAATGCACACATGGTGTCTATGTGTGCATACATCCCACAACTGGAATGCACACATGGTGTCTATGTGTGTATACACATCCCACAGCTCGAATGCACACATGGTGTCTACATGCATATACACATCCCACAGCTCGAATGCACACATGGTGTCTATGTGTGTATACACATCCCACAACTCAAATGCACACATGGTGTCTATGTGTGTATACACATCCCACAGCTCAAATGCACACATGGTGTCTATGTGCGTGTACACATCCCACAACTCGAATGCACACATGGTGTCTACATGCATATACACATCTCACAGCTGGAATGCACACATGGCATCTATGTGTGTATACACATCCCACAGCTCGAACGCACACATGGTGTCTATGTGCACACACATCCCACAGCTCGAATGCACACATGGTGTCTATGTGCGTATACACATCCCACAGCTCGAATGCACACATGGTGTCTATGTGTGTATACACATCCCACAGCTCAAATGCGCACATGGTGTCTATGTGTGCATATACATCCTACAGCTGGAATGCACACATGGCATCTATGTGTGCATATACATCCCATAGCTCGAATGTGGCACTAGTTGATTTTCTCCTTCCACCATGTAGGTCTGGGGGATCAAACTCAGGAAATCAGGTTTGGCAGCAAGCACCTTTACTTGTTGAGCCATCTTGCTCAACAAAATGTCCATATTCTATTGACCCAAAAGACTCAACTCTTGCAATATAAAAAACCAAATAAAGCCAAAAGACCTCCAATCATCTTAAGCCCTGGTAAGTGGATTACCATCTATGAGGGTCAGAGTCCTTTATTTCAAGTTGAAGTTGCGACATCTGAGACAGTTCACTGCGAGAACCATGACACACGTATGAGAACTTACTTTGTGCCAGGCTATGCCTATTAGGGGACAACAGGCAGTATCTAATTTGACACTCATGTGTGCACACGTATGATGTATAAGTTCTATGTCACGTTACTCTTCTCCATGGGGAAAGCAAGTTTCCTTGGTGCTGGATCAACCTTTCTTGAGATTCCAAGCCTTGGCTGTGGAGATGGCTCAATGGGCCCTCACTGCCATGAGGAGCTGTTTCAGATCCCTCCACAGTCTCACGTGGTGGAAGAAGAGAACTCCCAAGAGTTGTTTTCTGTTTACACACATGTACCATCTCTCTCTCTCTCTCTCTCTCTCTCTCTCTCTCACACACACACACACACACACACACACAATTATTACAAAGTAAAATTATAATCCTTTAAAATGTATATATGTACAAAATGACAAAATGTGTGTGTGTGTTCTCCACCCACCTCAGCCTCTGAGGACTTGGGACTACAGATACAGGTCAGTGCACCTACATCAAGTTTATAGAAATAACTATATGTCTAGAAAATGTCTTAAAATGTGTACAGAAAGGTGAGCAAAGAACTAACCTTAGAATAAGGGTATCTAGGGGCCAGGGATGTGGCTCAGCTAGTAGGGTGCTTGCCTACCATCCACGAGGCCTTCGGCTCAATTCCCCACACCAGAATCAGACTGGGTATGACACATGCCCAGAAGCCAGCACTCGGAAGTAAGGGCAGGAAGAGCAGGAATTCAGGTTCATCCTTGGCTACAAAACAAGCTTGAGGCTAGCCTAGACTACAGATATACATACATACATACATACATACATGTGTGTGTGTATAGTACTATAGGCATATAATAAAAATGCAAATATATAAAATTATATATTATTTTTTTTTATCTCCAAGATGGTTTCTAAGAATTAACTTTTACTTGTAAAATTCAAAATTCATAAGATAAGATAAACATTAAAATATTAATATAGGGAAAATAATTCAGAGGAACATCATAGACCAAAATGTTCAATATGTTCATGACATTTACCTGATAGGTTTCTTTTTTTCCACTTTTTTTTTTTTTTTTTTTTTGGGGGGGTTTTTCGAGACAGGGTTTCTCTGTGGCTTTGGAGCCTGTCCTGGAACTAGCTCTTGTAGACCAGGCTGGTCTCGAACTCACAGAGATCTGCCTGCCTCTGCCTCCCGAACGTTTTTTTTTTTTAATTGTTGCATATGTATTAGATTTGTTTTTGCTGACATTGAATGCAATGTATTCTGGTAAAATTAAGCATTAGAGATATGACTTTTTGTATCTTTGCTTTCCAAACCTAGCTTCCTCCTGCATGTCCTTTTGTGCACATGCATATCGCATAAGTTATATATCTTGTTGCTGTGACAAAATTCCCAATGAAAACGCGTCAGGAAAGGCCTCATTGTGGCTCACAGTTTTGTTTTTTAAGTTTACTTTTTAATTTTTTTATTTTTATGATTTATTTATCTTTATTTTATGTGCATTGGTGTGAAGGTGTCAGATCCCCTGGAACTAGATTTTCAGACAGTTGTGGGCTGTCATGTGGGTGCTGGGAATTGAACCCGGGTCCTCTGGAAGAGCAGTCAGTGCTCTTAACCGCTGAGCCATTTCTCCAGCACCAGTGTGGCTCACAGTTTTAAGGGCACAGTCCATCATGGTGGGGAAGGCGTGGCCGCAGGAGCACGACGTGGCGGCTCACAACACATCCACTGTCAGGAAGCAGAGAAATGGATGCTGGTGCTCAGCTGTCTCCTTTTTACACAGTCCAGGACCCAAACACAGGGACTACCGCTGCCCACAGTTAGTGTAGGCCTTCTGCTCATAATTAACCAAATCTAGAAACTCACGGACATGCCCAGAGGTCTGTCTCCCTGGGGATTCGAGATCCAGTAGAAGTGAAAATCAATACTGACCATTGTATAAACCCCTGCGTGTATTTGTTCACAGCTCATGGGAGTCAGTTCTCTCCCTCCACCATGTGGTGCTGGGCACTGAACTTGGTCCTCAGGCTTGGCAGCGAGCACCTTTACCCTTCAAGCCTTATCTTACGGGCCCAATGTGGCTTTGGAAACTTGTAACATTTGCTTGAGACCTTCTGTAATCTCATTCATTGTTATATCTCTGACTCCAGGTCCCTAAGTGACAGGATGTTCTCACGGTTGACTAAGCAGGAATCCAGAACACGGAGACACAGTTATACGGACGCTCTATTACCATCATTTAGGTTGGTTACAGTTTCCTATTTTAACACTACAGCGAATTCCCTTCTTAGAGATTTCTTTGGAAAAAGACTCCAAGAATTGGACTTCTGGGTCCCTATAATTTAAGTTATCTCAATAGACATTCTTCTAAGTTGCTCATTTAAATGACTGTCTAAGATTTACTCTCCCATCAGCAGCACAGGCACACATCACTGTCAGTGGCTGCCAAATCCTTTCTTTTTTGTCTGTTAATAGAAAGTAGAATCCTGTTATTTAACTTGAATTTCCCTGGAAAAAGGATGTGTATCTTCATATATTTGTCATATATACAAGTGTTCCTTTTATTCTCTCTCTCTAGTGGAATCCTGTTATTTAACTTGAATTTCCCTGGAAAAAGGATGTGTATCTTCATATATTTGTCATATATACAAGTGTTCCTTTTATTCTCTCTCTCTCTCTCTCTCTCTCTCTCTCTCTCTCTCTCTCTCTGTGTGTGTGTGTGTGTGTGTGTGTGTGTGTGTGTGTGTGTGTACTGCTGGCAGCAACCAGTTTTTTTCTTCCACCATGTAGTTCCTGGGGATCAAACTCAGGGATGCAGGCTCAGCAGCAAGTTGAGCTGATGAGCATCTTGTCTGCCCCTGTATTCCTTCTAGACCAATCTCTGTAAATTTTCACTATATGGTTGTCTTCTTTTCATTGATTTGCAAGAGTCCTTTAACTAATCTAGAAATGAATCCTTCACTTTTATGTGCAAATAGATTCTTCCCATCTTTGTGTTTTGACCTTCATGTGACTTTTTTTTTAAAAGATTCATTTTTTAATTATATGTTTGTGTGTATGCTTATGTGTGAGTTTGTGCATGAGCTCAGTGTCCACATAGGCCATGAGATTCCCGTGGAGCTGGAGGCTGTGAGCCCCTGGATGTGGGTGCTGAGAACTTAACTCAGGCCCTCTGGAAGAGTAGTATGTACTCTTAACAGTTGAGCCACCTCTCCAGCCACTGTGATCTTCGACCTAGTTTTTCATATTTGTATGCCAGATCTGATGAATTTCAGAAGCCACATTTTAAGGTCTTCTCTTTGCCAAAGTCAAGCACCTTATCCAAACTTCCTTCTAAAATGCTCATCATTTTTCATGTTTATTTCCACCATCTGAAATCACGGTCCCTGTTCCCAGCCCCTGGAGCCTGCACTTTCTATTAAAGCCCAAGCTCTCCCATGCCACCTTGCCTATATGCTGGCTAGTGCCTCCTGAGAAAAACAAAACAACAAAGACAAGACACCTTTCCGCTGGTGACAGGGCCCAGTGGACAAAGCACTTGCCATACAAGCCTGAGGATTTGAGTTCGATCCTTGAACTCTCACGAAAATAGAAAGACAGCTGACTCCTCACAGCTATCCTGACTTCCTCATGCACATTGCGGCACCGCAACCCAACAACGACAACAGCAGCAGCAGCAGCAACAACAACAATAACAACAATAGCAACAACTACAGCAGCAGCAACAATAACAACAATAACAATAGCAACAACTACAGCAGCAGCAGCAGCAACAACTCAGCAACAGCAGCAGCAACAACAGCAACAGCAGCAGCAGCAGCAACAGCAGCAGCAGCAGCAGCAGCAATACTTTCCCTCAGCAAAACTGTCTTGAAGGCAGCTTCACCAGGACTTAGAAAAATGATAAAACAAAAATAACAGCTCACAGAACTGACTGCCCCCTTTGTCTGTGTTCCTGTGGCAGTTTGTCCTGCCATTCCAGTAAAAGCATGCCTATCTTTCCTACTTACTGTGGCAAAACATGTCTGAGGCCATCTGTGTATTCAGCACACTTTGTTTAATGGACGAATGAATAAAACAAACAGTCTCTGTTTTAAAAAAGGACTCTATTAAACCTTCCAACAGAGCAGAGCGCTTCTGACCATGCTAATCAGACTCTTCCAGAGGATTCCTCTGAGAGAAAGACCTTAACTCCCTCACAGCACCCCCACCTCAATGAATCCAGTTTGCCTTCTCTGCAAAAGGAAGAGGCCAACACTGGAAGCCAGCCAGCCCTTCTAGACGATCTAAGCACAACGTGCTGGCTGAGCCCCTTCAAAGCAGCTACTGCTCAGTACCCAGGAACCAGGAGAATGGCACTGTTCTGGAAGAAAGCGTCTTCCAGGACACAGAATGTGTCCCCACAATTTTCTCCTGGAAGTACACATATCCGGCTACCTACTCTCTCCCAACAAATGAATTTGCTGCTATTACAGTTTGTTATTTTTAAAAAAGCCAGGAAATAGCCCACAAAAAAAAATGCTAGCAGCATTATTAGTGTAGACTGATAGAAAATAAGAAGAAAGAAAAACAACCCTTTATACCAGGAAAGTTCCCTAAAATAATCACTATCCCACACCCCTGGGGTAAGCAATGACCTTGAATGTCCCTAAGAGCCTCCTCCAATCTGTCAGTCACAGAAAACAGCAGTTTCTCTAAAGAGTATCTCTAAACAGTATGCTCTTGGTTGCAGTTTTCTCTAAATTTTTTTGACTTTTTAAAATTTGTGTGTGTGTGTGTGTGTGTGTGTGTGTGTTTCACATGCAGGCAGCGCCCACCCCTAGCACGTACAGAAGTCCTGTTCTGTCACTCTGATTTATACCTTTGAGAAGGGTCTCCTGCTGAACCCAGAGCTAGGCTGGCAGCTAGCATGCCCAGTGGCGTTCTTGTCCATCCCTCTACAGCTCTGGGGTTACAGGAGCACCTGGCCAGGACTTGCTTTCCACATGGGTGGTGGGGATTCAAACTCACTCCCTCATGCTTGTGCAGTAAGTGCTCTTAACAATCCCTCCAGCCCTGGTTGTGTCTTTTTGAAGAACCCAACACATTAAGTCACCAAAAAGTTCCTAATTTTAGAAGAAAAAAATTATTTATTTTTGAGGCAGGGCCTCCTGTAGTCAAGGCTGGCCCTGAACTTCCTATACAGACAAGGATGACCTTAAACTCCTGATTATTCTTCTGTCTTTGCCCCTCTTCTCTCAAGTGCTGGGGTTGCTACCGAGGGCTTATTCCTGGCTGGGACCCAATTCAGAGTGCACTAGGCACTCTACCCGCTGAGCTGCTCCCGAACCTCAGATGGGACACTTTTATTTCTGGCTGTGAGCCTTGTCTTTAACAGCCGAGTCATCTCTCCAGCCCAGATGTGCTACTTTTAAAACAAACATTTATTTCATTTTCATTCATATTTCAAAACATTTCAAGTGTTTTGCTCATTTTAGAACAAGAAAGGAAAGAAGAAGGCAATGGAGGGAGGGAAGGAGGGAGGGAGGAAGGAAGGAAAAGAAGAGAAGAGAGTGGCAAAGAGAGACCGCCACAGGGAAGAATCAAGCCGAGGATTAATTTTTTAAAGCTTTATTTGACAATTTAAAAAGCTCACTTTGGAAGAAGGGTTGCGAAGGTGTGCCGGCACGCTCACCAGGACGAGGTGGGATTAGCCTTATATCTCTCATAATCTTCTCCGCAGAAGAAAGCAATTTCAGTCTCACCGGCTGAAAAGAAGCACAGGGAAGGAGAGAAACAGTATTTTAATGTGAAACTTAGGTTTTGAGCAAGTATGGAAATCCGTATTACGCTGGTCTGTTATCATGGATGTTGGAAATGAAAAGACAAAGTGGCGGCTGGACTGCAGGATAACTTTCCACCAAACCAGCCAGAAGCGCCAGTGTGGCTAGAACAGATTAAAACTCAAATAATTCAAAAACAAAAAGAACAGTGATTCATGATAGTGAGCCGGTTAAGGAGCTTTCTGCTGAGCCTGGCAGCCTAAGTTCAACCCTCAGAGCTCACACGGTGGAGGGAGAGATCCTTTCAAGCTGACTTCTGATTTACACACACGCACGCACACATGCATGCTCACACAAATAAATGCACTTTAAAAATTTGAAAACAATCTCCTTAAAATCATGAGTTAACACAAAAGTGAAGATTTTCAAGAGGTACCTACATAGCTCATTTATATCCCTGGAAAATGAAAAACCTTGATCTCTTTCAAATAGTCAGTTCCAGAAGGGAAAGGACTCCCCCTGCCCCCCAAAATTAGCCCGTAGGTATAATAATTTAATACTTAGAGGATCAGTAGAATATTTTACAGATCACTTTACATTCTCCCTCATGACCCATCAAAATATGTGTCTGAAGAAGTTAATTTTTGGCCCCCGCTCATGACTAATTCATGAGGCTTCAGCAATATGCAAAGTGAAAGACACAAATTGGCTTCTATGCAATACCTTCAAATACCTCTAATTATTCACGGGGGAAATGGCTCAGCTAAAGGACCCGCAGAAGTTCAGGGCGGCCACGAAGCTTTCAACCTAGCGGGTCAAGGACTCCGTCTTCTAAAACAATAAGTCAGCAGCATTATTAATTCAGATCTGATGGAGAGCCTTCCCATTATTAAACATGTGGTTCTTCAAGGTGTCGGCACCCACAAGTTCCACGCTGGCTTTTTAAAATTAAACCACGAGTTAATACAGTCTGCTCGGCTTTCACAGAAGGCGAAAGGGCCTTCCGAAGCTCAACAAGAAAACAGACGTGATTATTCGTAATGAATACTGAGCACTCAATTAACATAGGCGCTCCAAAGAGACAAGGGAAACTCTTCACCCCAAATAAACAGGATGAGGCATGCAGAGGATTAGCACCGGTCTGCAACGGTAGGCTCTAATCTCATCATTAGATTCTATCACAAAAGAATGAAATTCAAGAGATTAGCATGACATTTCATTAAGAATGGTTTCATTGTTTGCAAGAATATCATATGTAGTATCTCTCTGCCATAAATTACCCTGTGCTCTCGAGAAAATAAACAAATATTGAGAGGAGAAAAACGATATGACCGTGTCCACAGATTCTTGGTCCAGACACACTTCATCCACGGGATTAAATTTAATCCAAGTGGTTGATAATTTGATTGGGAACTCTCATGGCATTGAGCCTGGGTGGGGGGCATTGCAGAATCAAAAGCGGGCTGGAGATGAGCCTCCCTCAGCGAAGAGTGGGTTAGTAAGCAGTTCAGCATCTTAGCAAGTTATCCCATTTCAAAGAATCAGCTGACTGTAAAAAGGGGGCTGGAGGGGCTGGGAGATGACTCTGTGGGGAAGAGCACTTGCTCTGCAAGCATGGGGACCTGAGTTCAAATCCCTAGCATCCATGTCAAAGCTGAGCATGGCTGTGTACGTGGGGTGGAGACAGGAGGATCCTGAGAGCAAACAGCCTAGCTGAAACAGTTCAACAGTGAAACTGTGATTGTCTAAGTCAGTGAGACCCTGTCTCGAGGTTATAAGGCAGAGAGTAACAGAGGAAGACACTGGATGTCCTGCTCTGGCCTCCACACGCATGCTACAACCCTTTGCAAAACTACAACTAAACGTTATTTCTGAAGGGAAGCCTACTCGGGGCAAGAGCTACCTGACTGAGTCCTCCCTCTCATCCTTTGCTTTTTGACAAACTACAAATGATCTAATCAGAAGGAAGACAGAAAGGACTGGAGATGGCTCGGCACTTCAGAGCACTCTGTGCAAGCAAGAGGCACCATGTAAAAGGCTCAGTGTGCTCACACATGCCTATAAGCCCAGTTCTGTGGGAGGTACAGAGCGGGAACTTGGTAGCCACCACTCTTGCTCCAGGTCTTAAGGAAATGGAGAGAGACAGAGCAGACACCCGACGCCCTCCTGTGGCCTCTATGAATGCACCTCCATACAAGCACGCTACACTTATGCACACATGCAAAATAAAGCATAAGACAGCTGCACTCTTGGCATAGGGGCATGCCCGAAATCCCAGCACTGTGGAGGCTGAGGCAGGAGGATCCAGGCTACTGGCATGGGTTACACAGAGATAACTTGCCTCAAAAAAATTCCAGCTAAACAAACAAACAAAAAATAGATTTTAGACTTTAGCAACATAGTTTCCATGTGGAAGGAATGATGGTTTCTAAAAACCTAGATTTTTTTTTTAAATATTTATTATGTATACAATATTCTGTCTGCATGTATGCCTGCAGGCCAGAAGAGGGCACCAGACCTCACCACAGACGGTTGTGAGCCACCATGTGGTCGCCGGGAATTGAACTCAGGACCTTTGGAAGAGCAGGCAACACTCTTAACCACTGAGCCATCATCTCTCCAGCCCCGAAAAACCTAGATATCTTTTGAAAATATTTGAGAGAATGGGTTCATGTACTTAAAATTTTTTAATAATTTAAACAGCAATTACAAATGATTTTCTTTTTAAGACAAAGTTGTCTGTAGATGAAGTCTTTCCTATGTAGATGGGGTTGACTCTGAACCTCTTATCCCGCCTCTGCCTCCCAAATGCTGGGGAGACAGACGTGGACCACCCTGTGCAATGCTGGGGCTAAAGCTGGGGCTTTGTGACGATCAGCAAGCACTGTCCCAACTATCCCCTCCCGCAAAGGGTCACGACCGCCATGGAGTCACTCTTTCCACCAGTATCCCATCAACTTACTCCCCGAGTTCTATTTAGAACAGGTCTTTCAGCACGGCAGAGAAGAGTCAGTAGGAAGAAGGCGATTGGCTTTAAATTGAGTGTGCAGTACAGTCTGTGCAGAGGTCTCGGTGTGGGAATCTGGAGAGAGATCTAAAACCAGCTGTCTTCACTATCAAATAAAACCAAGGAGAGCCCCCCTGATACACTGTGGAACCTCTGAATGCTGGCATGCCATTGTAACATGAGCCAGGACATCCAGACTTTGGATAGAACATTACTAATTTGATAACACTTCTAAACAGATTTCACACGCTCATTCACTCACACACATGTGCGCGCACACACATACATGCACACACACCTTTCATGGGAGACTGATAATTACGTCAATTAAGAGAAAGAATAATCTATTCTAACTATGAAATCTCAAGAGAAATTAAATATAGTTCAATTACTCCTCTGACCTATTGAAACAAACTTCTCAGCTATCAACAAAGCCAGACTACAAGCTCTTTATCTATATCCCTGACTTTCTGCTGTGACTTACCTAGTCTGAGAAAAGCTGACACGTGTGTGCTTTGGGGGACACCCAGGACAGACTGTCAACTGATGATAACAGTATGTTTTTGCTTGTTTTTTTTTTTTAATTAGTTCTCAGAGGTGAAAAGATAAAGCCTCACTCTCTCTTCTGCTCCAGGAAAGCGTTTTATCCTTTCTTTTGTATGTATGTGAATGTACACGTGTGTACATATGTGTGTGCATGTACATGTAGAGGCCAGAAGTCAACCTTAGGTGTCACTTCTCAGACACCATACACCTGGCTTTTGAGATTTAGTTTTGTTTATTTTATGTGGATGGGTTTTTGCCTTCATAGATGTCTGTGCACCGCATGCATACAGTGCCTGTGGAGGCCAGAAGAGGGCGTCAGAGCCCATGAGACTGGAGTGAGTCACTCACCGAGCCACCACGTGAGTGTTGTGATTGAACCTAGGTCCTCTGGAAGAGTGAGCAGTGTTCCTAACTGTTGAGCCATCTCTCCAGCCCCCACCTGGCTGTTTATGAGGTGGGGCCTCTCATTGGCCTATGAGAGTAGGCCAAGTAGGCAGGCCAACTGGCCAGCAAGCCCTGGGGACCTGCCTATCTCCTCCCTCCCAATGCTGGGATTAGAAGTATGTTCCATCACACCTAGCTCTGTTACATGGATCTGAGGGGACCGGACTTGGATCCACACGCTCACAAAACCCTAAGCTTCAAACCCTCCGGAGCAAAACTCACAGCTGAGGGCTACTTCTAAATTTCATCAGTGGAGGCAGAAGTGAAAGGGAATTGGTCTAGACAGCTGGGATCTTCATGTCATGCTTGCTTTGAATGTCTGTATCGGGCTGGCCATGGAAATCAGCAAACAACACACCAAAGACGGCACATACTGAGATGTCTGAGCTCCCGTACACCAGGCACATGGCTGCTTGGAGCTAGAAAGGCAAAAAATGTCTACACAGTGGAACACAATCCAGCCATGAAGAGGATGGAATCCTAACGTGTACAGCAAGACGCATACACTAGAGGGCGTCAGGAGAAGATAAGGACCTGTGGCGCTCACTCTACTTTTTGAGGATGGAGGGACGGCTCAGTGGGTAAAGATCTTGTTGCCGTGTGCTGGATCTCTAGCACCCATGTAAAAAGCCAGGCATGGAGGTCCATGACTGCAGCCCCAGCACTCGGGGACAGGAGGCAGGCGGATCTCTGAGAGTTCGAGGCCAGCCTGGTCTACAAAAGCTAGTTCTAGGACAGGCTCCAAGCTACAGCAAAACCCTGTCTTGAAAAACCAAAAAAAGGAAGAAAAAAAGTGTGCTGATCTCTGGCCTTCACACGAACATTCACACACACGAACTCAAGCAAGGTTCAGTGGCTCAGTCTCTTCCCTGCTGTCTGCCAATCCAGATGTAGAATTCTCAGCTACCTCTTCAGCAAGCACCAAGATCAGCGACTGAATGTGTCTGAGATGGCATGACTCAGGAGGATTCTAGGCCGCACAATGATGACATTAGCAAACACCTCCATCTACAGAAGGAAGTAAACTACAGGATACGACAACAGCGCTGGAGATACTCCTGCCATGTTATGAGAATGAATGACGGCAGATACCTGAAGATAGCACTGAACACAAACACATACAAAATCTACACACATTTTAAAAAGTTGTTTTCACAGAATTAGAAGGCTTTCAGGGGTCAGGATACATTGCATTCAAAATGGCTAGAAGGACAGATTTGGCATGTTCCCAATATAAAAAAAGTAATAAATGTCTGAAGTGACAGACTTGATCATTATGTGTGTATGTATGCATGCATGAATGCATGTATGTATATGTATGTATGCATACATACGTGTGTATGTCCTGGTGAATCAAAATATGGCACTGTACTCCACAGACTGCACAAATGCCTTTACTTATATAAAATTGATACAAACACATAAAATCACGTCAAAAAGTGATACTTCAAAATAACACAAAATATGGCAGGAGTAGAGCTTGGCAGTGCAATGCTTGCTAGTGTGTGTGAGGCCCCAAGTTTACTCCCTGCCATTGCTAGAGAAAAGGAAACCGTAAACAAAACCTTCACAAACAAAGACTAACGGGAAGGACTGAGGAGATGGCTCAGTTGCTGACAGAGTGACAAAGCTGCTAATTGATGATCTGCTTTCTAAATTCCACCCCAGAGGGGGGCACTGTAACCCCAGTGCTGTGATGGCAGGAGCAGGTGGCCCCTGGAGCTCAGCCAGCCTAGCCTACCTGGTGATTCTCAGCTAGGGAGAGACCCTGCCTCAGAAAATCAAAGTGGACTCTCCTAAAGAATGACAGTGGACGCTGTCCTCAGGCCTCTACAGTCACATGCGCACACATGCACACCTACCTGCGTGCGCACGCACACACACACCACCACCACCACCAATAAAGGAAGAAGCGTCTGTAGGGGTGCATTCTGAATCTGTTTTGGAACCCCAGCCAGCATTACTGAATCCAGATGTCACTGTTACAACCGTTAATATGAAGTCACTGACAGCACGGTGACACAGAAGATGAGAAGCAACCCCAGGGAGCTGTGGGAATATTACAGAACCAGGCCGGCAAGAGGCCTTCACCAGACGAGCAGCGCTGGTGTGGCCCACTGTCGCCGGCTTTAACGTCTCCCAGTAAAACACAGCCTGCTCGGTGAGCGTCACCAGGCCATGAATCCTGAGCAGAACAGATCCAGAGAACAACAGTAACACAGGGAAAAGTGAGATATATGAAATAGCTCCGCAAAGCTCACGTGCTTTTCTTTCTGAGGTGAACCAGTCCATGAGATTTTAATTATTAAGAACAACCTTTAAGTCGTGTAGGATAAATGTCTTGGTGAAACTCCCTCCTCCTTCCCAGAAGTAAACTGTACTCTTCTTTTTGATGTGTGTTGTGTAGGTGTGTGCAGTATTTGCATACAGGTGCACACAGAGGCCAGAGGAGGATGTCACCGTCCTGTGCCACCACTCTCCACCTTGTCCCTTCCAGAGGGTCTCTCACTGGAGCTATGGTGGCAGTCGGCAAGCCCCAGGGATCTCCCACAGCTCCAGGGTTATAGGTGAATGTGTATGGCCATGCCCAGCTTTTTATATGGCTGTTGGGGATCCGAACTCAGGTCCTCATGCTTGAACGACAAACTCTCTTACCCACTGAGTGATCTTCCCAGCCATAAAGCAAATCATTTTATTTATACAAGCCCACCAACAAAAATGGGTGCTACTGTCAGGAATATACCATGGGGTGGTATATACAGTATACTACTGTGAGGAATATACTGTGGAGTGGTATAACTGTATACTACTGTGTGGGTACACAGTGGGGTGGTATATACAGTAACTACTGTGTGGACTGTACCGTGGGGTGGTATATACAGTATACCACTGTGTGGGCTGTACCGTGGGGTGGCATATACAGTAACTACTTTGTGGACTGTACTGTGGGGTGGATATACAGTAACTGCTGTGTGGACTGTACTGTGGGGTGGTATATACAGTATACCACTGTGTGGGC
The DNA here is from genome assembly GCF_950005125.1 of Chionomys nivalis. Lineage (NCBI taxonomy): Eukaryota > Metazoa > Chordata > Mammalia > Rodentia > Cricetidae > Chionomys > Chionomys nivalis. Next base: position 99,183,750 of record NC_080090.1, read on the forward strand.
TGTACCGTGGGGTGGCATATACAGTAACTACTGTGTGGACTGTACTGTGGGGTGGATATACAGTAACTACTGTGTGAACTATACTGTGGGGTGGTATATACAGTATACCACTGTGTGGACTGTACTGTGGGGTGGTATATACAGTATACCACTGTGTGGGCTGTACCGTGGGGTGGTATATACAGTAACTACTGTGTGGACTGTACTGTGGGGTGGTATATACAGTATACCACTGTGTGGGCTGTACCGTGGGGTGGTACATACTGTATACTACTATAAGGAATATACTGTGGGGCCTCAGTAAAGCGGAAAGTCTACAGAGGAACAGAGTCTTGCTCTCTTTTCTCAGTTCCCCTCCTGGGCTTTCTTTTCCAACTCCTGCAGAAAGTCAGGATGACACATTTATCACACTGGCATTATTCCCATGGCAACTGGCTGTGATAGCAGACTGACAGCTCTTTAGTGAGATCAAGGAGTAAAGGGGGAGCGAGTGCTGACTTTGAGTTTCCTCTTAAAGCTCCCCGAAGCCTAAGCAGATGCAGGTGGGAAGGAAAATTCCCTAGGAATATCACACTTGACAACTTGTAATTCCTTGCTGCTCTCGGGGGACCTTGTGTCCTCCCCCAGATATAACCAAGGCTTGCTCCCCAGAGGACAGAACACAGCTCTAGGAAGCAGAGGAAATTGTTTCCAGGAGGGACCCACATGCTGCCTTGTCAGGTCTAGAGGGTATTTTTTGGGATCCCTAGATCACTCCAAGCCCAGAGGTGACCCAGCAAAAATGACCCAGTTTGAATCAAAGTCTAATCAAAGCATTAAAACAAGAATGATAAAGTACTTGCCTTGCCAGCATCAGGACCTGGGTGCCATCCTCAAAATCCACTTTGTTTGTTTTTGTGTGTGTGGGGGGAGGGGGTTTAGACAGGGTTTTTCTGTGTAGCTTTGGAGCCTATCTTGGAACTCACTCTGTAGATCAGGCTGGCCTTGAACTCACAGAGATCCATCCGCCTCTGACTCCTGGGCTGGGATTAAGGCGTGCCTCACCACAGTCTGGCCAGAGTTCACATTTTTAAAAAGGTCAGATGTAGAGCACACACTTGTAAGCCCCACACTCAGAGACTGGACACAGGCAGGTTTCCAGGGCTCACTGGCTGGCTGGCTTGTGTGATTCCTCCTCCATATATACCTATGAACACGAACTGTGTACCTTTTATTATTTTAAAAATATTTAATATGGTGATGTATGTGTGCATGTGTGTCTGAATGAGTATGTACATGTATGGGTGGGCGTGGTCAGAAAGACTGAAGCTGGAGTTACAGGCAGTTGTGAGCACCCAGTGTGAGCGCTAGGATGCAGGTCTGTCTTCTGGAAGAGTGTCAGTGCATGTAACTGCTGAGCCATCTCTCCAGCCCCACACGCAGGTTTTACATGATGATGACATCACACAACATACCCTTCATCCGTGGGATAAACACCCACATCAGCGATTCAGACGGGAACATGAGAGGGAACCCTATCGCCCTTCAGAGGGGGAACCTGAGCAGGCCCGCTCCTGGAGACTTGGAAGATTCGGCAGCAAGTGGTCCCTGACTACAGAGCCTGAAAGCACATGCTCTTGGCAGATGAGCACGAGGCTCGCCAGTTTTATTTATGACTGCCAATCTTGTAACAACTCCTGCTTGTTCAAGGTCACCCAGATGGACACACTGGACAGAAACAGGTTCTCAGCCCCAGTCTTGGGGGCCAGGGTGTAACTCTAGATTCTTGGCTCTGCTGCGCACACAGCATCTACTGCAGCATGCATTTGTTGCCCTAACAATAGCATGGAAGTATCTTTCGACATGCTAACTGTTCCTTCAATCTGCATAGGTTTTCATCTATCTTTTCTGTACTAACTACAAGGTTGTTTGCATGTATGTCTATGTTGTATGTGTATATACACGTGTGTGTGCATGTGTCTCTTTGTGTGCATGTGGAGATCAGAATTTGATAATAGAAATCTTCCTCGGTTGTTTTCCACCTTGTTTTTATCTTTAAATTAAATTAATTTTTCAATTGTGCATACGTGCACATGCTCAGTGATCATGGAAGTATGAAGAAGGCAAAAGAGCTTGAGTTACAGGAAGCGGTAAGCCCAACATGGGTGTAAGAGACAGGATCTCACTGAACCTGGTGGTCATTGACTGGTTAGTCTGGCATGCCAGTGAGCCCTAGGGATCCTCCTGTGTCCACCTCCCCAGCACTGAGATAACAGAAGTGGGGCCACCATAGTTTGCTGGTTTTGTTGTTTTCTGGCCTCCCTCCCTCCCTCCCTCCCTCCCTCCCTCCCTCCCTCCCTCCCTCCCTCCCTCTCTTTTTCTCGCCCTTCCTTCCTATTTTAAAGTGTGCTAGGGACTGAGTTTGGGTTTTTACCCAACAAACACTTTACCCATCACCTCTCCGAGTCCTAAAGTTCTCTTCAGTCAGGCTAGCAACCTTTCATGTGTCGTGTAACATACCTAACACACATACTCATGCTTTGCCCCTTTACCTTTAGGGTTGTGTCTCATTTAGGGTTTACACTGCTGTGATGAAGACTATGACCATAAGCAAATTGGGGAGAGAAGGGGTTATTTCGGCTTATAGCTTCACATCACAGCCCATCATTGAGGGAAGCCACGGCAGGAACTCCAGCAGGGCAGGAACCGGAGCCGAGAGCTGAAGCAGACACGGAGGAGGCATACTGACTACTGCTTGCTCTGTCTGCTTTCTCTAGCACCCAGGACCAGCAGTCCGGGGGTGACACCATTCACACCGAGCTGGGCCTCCCACATTAGTAAGAAAATGTATCACAAGCTTGCCCGCAGGCCAGCCTGCTGAGGGTGCTTTCTCATTTGAGGCTCCTAGTTCCCTGAATGACTTTAACTGCGTGTCAAGTTGACATAAAACAAGCTGGCACAGTCCCTTTGCTCTTTATTCTTAGGGTCATGGCATCCTCTTCTTCTCTGCAGCCTCTCCTGTAAGGTTGTGAACTAATGTTCTTATTTGATGACAAGGTGGATCAACTGATGAAGACACTTGCTGCCATCCTGAAGTCCTAAATTCCACTCCCTGGGACCACATGGTGGGAGTGGAGAGCCAATATTCACAGGCTGTCCTCTGACCTCCATGTGCTCATCACAGTGCATGGCATCAGGCCCCCACACATCATACAAAGACGCATACAAAAAAATAAGTATAAAAGTCTTTTCGAGACAGGGTCTCACTGTGTATCTCTGGCTGTCCTGAAACTCACTCTGTAGACCAGGCTAGGCTGGGCACCAACTCACAGAGATCCACCTGCCTCTGCCTCCCAAGTGTTTGAATTAAAGGCGTGTGTCACCACACCCAGAAAGTAAAAATACTTTAAATTTACTTTGATATTGTAACAATTCATCTCGAATTTCTTGTTAAATAGAGACAGAGTTAGAGATCTGAAATGTTTCCTAGAAATTCACATAGATTTCGGCTAATTCATTTCTTCCCTATTTATTGCGAGATGCCAACTTTATTACCTCATAGTCTTGTTATAGTTTGCATCGAATTTTACACTGTTTTACCGAATTACCTGTCCAGTCCCACATCAATACCAGTCTATAATGTTCATTTTGGTGTAGGCTTTCAAAGCCAGCCAGACTTCCTCTCGTTCTAGAAGTCTCAATCAGACAAGTGCCACCTGCTATAAAAGCAGCATTTGACACACCAAGCGTCAAGTTAAAAAAATCATTTCTCACTGACATAAAATAAACATTCAATACCTATTTGAGGGATGACTTTTTTCAAATAGCAAAAAACATTAATTTATTACTTATTCATTTACAGGCAGGCTCTCAGCAGATAGTCCAGATTGGTCTGGAACTTGCTACGTAACTCGGAATGACCTGAAATGCACGGCCCCCAGCCTCAGCCTCCCTGTGCCAGGATTAAAGGCATGCACCACCAAACCCAGAAAGAGGTCACTGTAATTGTCCCAACTCTGATTTTACTTCCAGGGAACTTGATCATGGATGAAGTTACAGAAAATAATATAAGTATCAGAGAATACAATTCCTGTGCACAATTCACAGGGACAGAAAAATGTTTTTGAATCTCAAGTAACAATAAATGTACTGTATTCATAATATGAACAGGCACTAATTGTTGCAAATTGTGTAGACTTGATACAGAGATCAGATTTATGATTTCATAACCTGCCATTTATTTACGTGCGTGTGTGTGTGCGTGTGTGTGTTTGTGTGTATACAAGTCTTCACAGACGCAAGCACAGATGCAAGAGTCTGTGTGTGCAGAGGCCAAAAGACGACATCAGTAGTCCTGATTACCATCTTATTCCCTTGAGGCAGCATCTCTCACCAAACCTGTATCTAAGCTGGCAGCCAGCAAGCCCTAGAGACCTTCCCAGCTCCAACTCCCTCTCTGCTGTGGTTATGGGTACATATATGACCACACTCAGGTTTTTTTACAGGGGTCTTGGGAATCAAATTCAGGTTCTTATGCTTGCACAGCAAGCTCGCTTACCTACTGAGCAATCTCCCCAGCCCTTTGACCTATTATTTTAAATCCTATTTCAAGGGAAAGAACACTGCCAGGAATTCACATAAACCACGTGAATCCTTTAAGGTGAATTCCTACCATGTGGTGGAAATGACTTAACAGAAACTGCTGTCCAAAACAACACCACCACCACCATACGGCTTCCCAGTGTGGCCCTCACTGTCATGCCTCTTACCCACTGTACCCGGGGACTTCTGGAGGAAGCGGGCACCGGGACGCTATCCTGCTCCCTTACCACAGAGGTGTCACAGGCAGCATGTGCCTTCTGCTCAGAACTCGGGCTCCTACTCATGCACATACTGAAGAAGTGAGAAGAACACTGACACCTAGTGGCCAGGAGACAGGCCACACAGCACTTCTCTCAAATAGAACTGAACGCACATTCTAGGTCGAAAGGCTGAATCAGGTAATTTTCCTACTGTACACACCAGGCTTATAGTCTAAATTCCACAGCTTGCGCACTGAGAGTCTTGAGTATCAGAAGTCGCACTGCGCGTTGTACAAACAACATCTCATTTCATTATTCTACATTAGTTCCACTAGGTCCATTTCTCTCCAACAGCGCTGATGACAGTTGGCAGTTACTGTACTAATAGCCTGCCAATCATTTAAAATGACCCTCACCAGAGTTCCGAGCAAACCTGAAATGAACTATTTGCGTTCTGCACACGTGCAGGCGAATTGCGGTGCCCTCGGCTAAAGGATCAGAACGCAGCTCTCTCAGCACGGGGGTGGGGAGGTTGCTTTGGGAGGATGCTTTGGGAGAATTTTCCAGATTCTATCATCCTCACGCACAGGCCAGGAAACCCAGTGTCCCTCCCTCCACCCCAGCCCGTCTCACCTATCCCCGAGTCCTTCAGCGTTCTGTCTTCCTTCAGTAGGAGTGTGTCGTCGTCCTCCAAACCCATCACCAGCTCATTCGTCTAGAGAGAAAGAATCCCCACTTGGTCAGCACATTTGGCCAAGATGTCCTGAAGACCTGAGAGCCGTACTTGGAGGAGCTGAGAAACAGCTCAGTCACAAAGTGTTCACCCTGCAAGTACGAGGGCCTGCGTTTGGAACCCCGCGCCATGTAACCCCAGTGATGGGGAGGTGGAGACAGGTGGATCCCTAGCTCACTGGACAGTCAACCTAATCAAACAGCAAGTCCCAGGCGCAAAGAGAGACCCTGTCTCAAGAAGGAATGCGGATGGGGCTGGAGAGACGGTCCAGGAGTTAGAGCTTGCTGCACTCTCATGAAGACTGGAGTTTAGATCCCAGCACCATGTCAGGCAGCTCCAAAGGATCCAAGACTCTCTTCTGGACTCTACAGGCACCCTCCCGCACACTCACATGGACACACACAAATAACTAAGAAAGAAATAGTTTAAAAAGTAAAGTGGACAACAATAGAGGAAGACACCCAACACCAACTTCTAGCTTCCATATTGCATGCACCCAGCATGTACATGTGTACACATGCATGAACATGCACATACCACACACACACACACACACAACACTAATCTAAGTCATGTGACATTCTACTCTGGTAAGGAGACAACAGAGAAGATGCAGAATATAGACCTACTAAGTGCCAACCCTGTAAGCCACACTGCAGACAGTGCTACACACAGGCTTTGGGAACAAGCTGGGGTTCTAACACAGGTTCCCTGGGTGCCCAGCTTTGTGTACTCAACACTGTAAACTTCTCCAAGTTTCAGTTACCTTGCAGCTACAGAAGGGGAAGTGAGTGCAGCTTCCCCCTTTCCTGCTGTTAAAGAGGATGTGCGATGGCCCATCCAGACCCTCAGTACTGAGGGCACCCTCTATGTCTGCTGTCATCATGTTGCAAGAACCTGCGAAGAACTGCAAAAATGCAGGCCCAGGGCATGTGGCTCATCAGAGACAGAACTGAAGACACATTCTTGACAATGTGACATCTGAGAGAAGCAACGTGGCCTTAAATGGCCCCAAGGGCACATATCTAAAAACCATGCCCAAGCTGACAAGGATTTCAGACTGTGTCTCATTTGCTGGCGTATTTCTAAGTGATTTGGAGAGGTGGTGAATTCCGTTCTCCAGTGATAGCTGCAAATGTGGATGGACATCACTGGAGACAATCTGGAGTCATTGTCTCCCCTGACTAACACCTGGAAGTTTCTGCAAATGGGGCACACAGTCCCACAGCCAATCAGAATTCAGCTGTTTAGTAGTCTAGTCTAGTTCCACGTATATGTGTGCATGTGAGTGCATGGGTACGTGTGTAATGGAGGCCAAGAGTCAGTGCTGGGTGGCTTGCTCAATCTCCACTCCATTGTATTTTTTACAACAGGGTCTCTGGTAGTTTGAAACAAAATAGCCCCCAAATGGGAGTGGCACTATCAGGAGGTGGGGCTTTGCTGGAGTGGGTGCTGCCTTGCTGGAGGAAGTGTGTCGCTGTGGGAGTGGACTTGTGCGCAGTTCGCTTCCTCACCTGCACCATGTCTGCTTGCACACTGCCACGTCCCACCATGATGACAATGGACTGAGAATGGCCATGGCCATGGTGTCTCTTCACAGCAGTAGAAACCCTAAGAGAAGGTCTTTCACTGACCCTAGACCTCCCTGATTAGTTGGACTAGCTGTCATGAGCCCTGGGGAGCTGCCTATCTTTGCCTCCCCAGTACTGACGACAGTGCTTGTCACCACACCTAGCTTTTTACGTGAGTTCTGGGGACCCGAGCCCCGGTTCTCATGCTTGCCAGGCAAACACTTTTCTGCTGAAAGCACTGCCCAAGCCCCATCTGCCCTGTTTCTAGAATATACGTGAGACAGACTCAACAGAAAGGTTTCTCCACTGCCCAGCAGAAGCCCCACAAGCCAGAGGCCATGTTCCATGGATCATGAACTTCACTCAGTACCAACAGAGGGCCCTGAACTCCAGAGTACAATCACTGAAAAAAATTCAATGCTTCCTTTAAAAGTTCTTTTAGAACACAGAATCGAAATACAAAATTCTCCAAGAACACAGAGAATGAAACTGCAAAATCTCCTACCCCTATTCCCCAGCTACTGAGCTGTCCTCTGCAGAAACTGCACCTGGCCATGTGTGCTTCCTGACATCAACGATGCATGTCACACATGTGGAGATGTGCAAACACAAATGTACCATGTGCTGTCTTCCAAAGTCTTATATTTTTTCTCTCTTAAAAATATGGTTGTAGGGCAGGAGAGATGGCTCACTGAGTAAGAGCATTTTCTGTGTGAGCATGAGGACTCAAGTTCAAATCCCCAGTGCCTTCAAAAAGCTGAGGGTGCTTGTGACTTCAGCGCTATATGGAGCGTAGACAGGAGTTGCTGGACTTACTGGCTGCCAGCCGAATTTTAGGCTCGGTGAGAGATCTTGTGTCAGGGGAGTGTGGTGGAGAGCGACAGAGCAGGAGACCCAACACCTCTGCCGGCCACTGCACATACACACACGCACATACGCACATGGGGGTGTTGAGTTCCAGCATCCGTGGCTCTGCTTATTATGAATGCCATGCTTCCTCTCCATTTAGGATTATGTCCTAAAACACAGGGTAAAAGACAATAAAGAAACAACTCTCTCTCTTTAGCCACTTTTGTCAAGTATTCATTGCCACAGCAGAGAGAAAAGTAACTAATAAAACATAAAACAAAACCACACCTTGCCTTCCCTACTGTTTAGAAATCAGAATGAAAACACTCCACAGACGAAGCCTGTGGGCAGACTGTGGTGGAGCATCCTGGTACCCAGAAAATGAGCAGGTGCCACACTCCATGGACGAAGTCTGTGGGCAGACTGTGGTGGAGCATCCTGGTACCCAGAAAGGAGCAGGTGCCACACTCCACGGACGAAGCCTGTGGGCAGACTGTGGTGGAGCATCCTGGTACCCAGAAAGGAGCAGGTGCCACACTCCACGGATGAAGCCTGTGGGCAGACTGTGGTGGAGCATCCTGGTACCCATAAAACGAGCAGGTGCCACACTGCAGCCTCAGACTTCAATGTGTCAGCCCAATATTTTAAGACACTGTCAAATTTTCATATGAAATAAATGTCACTAAGTCCCTAACCTGAAGCCGACTGACACTCTCAGCCACTTGTTCTGTGTCGCCTGTGACACACATTCATCTGAAAGCTTGAGTTTACAACTGTGCCAACGACTTGAAACAAGAATAAAAAGAAATCAATTCATCAATAAATACTTCACTCAAAACTTGTTAGGGAGAGCCAGTGAGATGACTCAGAAGAGAAAGGCACCTGAGGCCCAGCCTGAAGACCTAGATCTTGTAACCAACATGGCAGGAGGAAAGAACAGACTCCTGGGAGTTGCCCTCTGACCTTCACACATGCACCATAGCATGCACACACCCCCACATATAATAAATAAATGAAATGCAATAAAGATTTTAAAAATTATAACAATTCCTATGACTGTGACATTACACTAGGTGCTAAGATATGAAGAGGCATGAATAAAAAGGTATAATCCCTCAGGGCTGGGACATGGTCCAGTCAGTAAAATGTCTGCCACACAAATGTGAGCACCTGAGTTCAAAAGCTGGCCATGATGGTGCAATCCCGGTGTTGGCAATGTGGAGAAAAGATGGGGCTAAGCCAGCCAGGATAACTAAACAATAAGACCCAGGTTCAATGAGAGATCCTGTCTAAAATATAAGGTGGAAGCCAGGTATGGTGGCATATGGCTTAAATTCCAGCCTCTCAAGGCACAGGCTGGCAGATCTCAGTGAGTTTGAGACCAGCCTGGTCTACATAGCACAGTGAGTTCCAGGCCATGCAGACCTACGTAGGGAGACCCTGACTCAGAAAGCAATAAAAAGTGGAGAGCAGCTGAGGAAGTCTTTCAGCGTTGACCTCTAGTCTTTACAAGCATGAGTACACCTGTCTCCATACACACATGTATAGATGCACAGGAACACACATACCACACAGGTGTGTCCCTTATCCTTGAGCAGTTATGTAAGAGTGAGCTGACATTTTCAATGAGGAGTCTATGAAGGCCATAGAGGCTTAGGAGAAAAGACACTCCCATCCTGTGTGAGAAGAACACCTTTGGCGGCAGCATCATCCAAACCTCACATGTATTCAAGAACATATGAACGAAAACACAGAACACATAAACACGCAGTTCTCTTAAGGTCAGGGACACCTTGGAAGTGTGGGCTGTGCCTCTGTGGAAGTATCCACCAGGGCTCTTGTGGCCTGTGCCCATACACAGAGCACTAGCATTTGCTTCTGGGCCTTTGTTTCTGATACAGAATTTGAAAGAGATTCAGTTTCCAGATGCCTAGCGGATTCTTTACACAAGCTGGGCCTTTAGCATATCCTGTGCCTATTCTGTATAAACGTGTGGGAGGTGCCCCCCACTTGTTTTTAAATTTTGTTTTGTTTTGTTGAGAACAGGTCTCTCTATATGCTCCCAGCTGTCCTAGAACTTGCTTTGTACACGAGGCTGGTGTTTTGGGACGATCTTTCTGTACATTGTGAAGATGTGCCCTGACAATGGTGCCTTCTGATTGGTTTAATAAAGAGCTGAACGGAGATAGCGAGGTAGGAGAGATTAGGCGGGACTTCCAGGGACAGAGAGAAGCTCTGGATGAATCTAGACACTCAAGAGACACCAGCAAAATGAGAGTAAGACGTACAGAGTGGAAGGGAGGTAAACAGCCACGTGGCAGAAGGTAGATGAACAGAAACATGGTAACTTAAGTTATGGAGCTAGGTGGGAATATGCCTAGACTAAAGGCCAAGCTTTTATAATTATAATTTTATGGTAATTATAATTTTATAATCTGTGTCATGATTGGGGAGCTGGCAGTCCCAAAGAAAGTCTGATGAGAAAGTTTGCTACAGGCTGGCCTTGAACTCACTGAGATTCCTTTACCTGTGCCTCCCAAGTGCTGGGATTAAAAGCATGTGCCATCATGTCTGGCTATTTCACACTTTATTTTAAAGATATGTTAGTAACAAGTACACATGACTTAGCTTTTTAAATCTTTAAATTACATTTTATTTATTGTGTGTATGATGTGTGGGTGTGCATCCCACAGCAGTGGTCAAAGGACAGACAACTTCCACCATGTAGGTCCCAGGGATTGAATTCAGATAGTCAGGCCGGGTGGTGGTGGCGCAAGCCTTTAATCCCAGCACTCGGGAGGTAGAGGCAGGTGGATCTCTGTGAGTTCGAGGCCAGCCTGGTCTACAAGAGCTAGTTCCAGGACAGGAACCAAAAAGCTACGGAGAAACCCTGTCTCGAAAAATCCAAAAATAAAAAATAAAATAAAATAAAAAAATAATGAATTCAGATAGTCAGGCTTGGCAACAGGTGCCTTACCCTCAACAATCTTGCTGGCCCTGAGCTGGCTTTTGTATGTGTGTGGGGTACATGCACAAACATGTATTTGTATGTGTGCATGTAAATGCCAGATGTCCGTATCAGCTACTGTTTTCAATTGCTCTCTGCTATTGCTGTTGCTGCTGTTGTTGTCGTCGTTTCTTTCTTTGAGCCTTCATGGAGACTCCTCAGGTCCACATAGAAAAGAGACCTGGTCGCCGGTTAAGACAACCTAGTCAGAAAACACTGATGCCAGAAGCTAGAGCAGGAGCTGAAGCTGGGACTCTGGCCGGCAGCAGTATGGAACAGAGGGGAAGCGGTGCCCTGTTCTTCCAGCAGAACTACCCTTCTCTAGAGCCGCCATGTCCTCATGGACCTACGAAAGTCTCTTTCCACCATGCCCTCACTCACACGCTCGTGAGCAAAGCGCACTTGGCATCCATAATGTCAAACCTGTGACCCAGGCCAGTCTGGGCCTTGGCACTGTACGTGGTGCTGCTCAGCCTGCACACAGATCACCGTACCTTGTCCAGATCTCCACAAGTTACCACGGTGGAAGCTTGGTAATTAAAGCCAACCTTCAAGACAGCAGGTCACAGTCCATACGCGAAATGCTGGTTCACCTTGGTATCTGCGACAGTGTCTTCCTGAACCTGGAGCTCACCAATTCAGCTAGGCTGACCTGGATCAAGAGACCCTTCTGTCTCCACCTTCCCAGTGCTGGGATTACAGGTGTACACCATGGCATCTGGCTTTCACCTGGGCACTGGGAAACCAAACTCAGTCCCCAGGCCTGTAAGGTAAACACTATTGACTGAGCCACCTCCCAGTCCCTACCTTTTTTCCTTTAATGGGAAAGGAAGGCTGTAGAAAGCAATCCTCCAAAAACTAATTCCTAGTAGAGATTTGAGGCACACATGTCTATTTGCTTACTCCTGCTTTTAGCAACACTGGTGAAGCAGGTATAGCAGAAACCCCGTCCACCAGAAACTCCGTCCATCAGAAACCCCACCCATCAGAATCCCCGCCCATCAGAAACTCCGCCCATCATATGCCCCACCCATCAGAAACTCTGCCCACCAGAAACTCCACCACCAGAAACCCCGCCCATAAGCCTTATCCACCAGATGCCCCACCCATCAGATGCCCCACCCACCAGATGCCCCACCCATGACATACCTTTGCTTTGTGAGCTTGATGAAGAATCTTTAGTGTATCTGAAAGAAAAAACAAACAAGTTCTTTGTTCACACAGATTTATCTAAAACCTCTGTTGTAATTATTAGATGCAGAAACTAGAAAAACTGAAAGGCTTTCTTTACAAACATACCTACTTAAAATCTGTCCTACTTTAAAAGAAAATGCACTTTAGCAAGTTATGCAAAGTATAGGAGGGCAGGCGTGGAGCTCCGTGGTGGACTGCTCACATATGGAGATCCTGGAAGGAAGAAGGGGGGCCCACGGGGAGAAATGGCAGAGGAGGGGAACGAAAAGAGAGGGAGGAAGAGGGAGAAAGAGATACACAAAGATACTTTAAATCAATAACCTTTTGACAATGACTATGAAATTGTCATCTACAAAGTTCAAAATCAAGAACCCCTGAGTTACCAAAAACAAATCACAGAACGCTTCGTAATGTTTCAAGTAAGGGTCACTTTCGTACTGGCTCCACGAGGCCTGTGGGTCAGTCACGCCCATGTAGGTTCCAAGCTTAGGTCTTTCACCTGCAACAACGGAGCAGCGGAACCGGAAGTCTGAACAGCAAACACCAAACTCCATTATCTCTTCTAGAGTCACTAAAAGCTAAGAGTAAACAATTCAAATATATATATAAGTATTAAATTAAGACACAAGTGACAGCGGGCATTGTGAGGGCCCACAGAGTTGTGAGCCTGATCCCCCTGACCGGAAGCCAAGAGTCTGACCTTATTTTTCCTCTCTCAAAGTTGTTGACAACAGGTGTGGCTACAAACAATACATTCTGACCTAGGGTGTGGTTAATTAGTATTTCAGGTATAGAGATGGATCCACTTCACTTTAACCAAAGGCTGGAGAAGTCAAGTCTATTCCTTAAATCATGTTAGCGAAGTCTGTCACCTCCCTCTCCCCTCTCAGAGTGAAATATGCAAGCATGTGGAAGATAACGAGGTGGAATGTCCCTTCCGATGCTGCTCTGTGTTTCTCTTTCTTATTTCTCTTATATCTCTGTTCCTTTTGCTTAATAATTCTAACTCTCATGCTCCTACCCTGGAACGTTCAAGTTTTGTCAAAGCTGGTCTTCAACAAGGCATGGTGGTATACATCTTTAATACCTGCATTCAGGAGACAGAGGCAGACAGAGCTCTATGAGTTCCCAGCCAGTTTGGCTACAGCACAAGTTCTGGCCAAGGCTGCATGGTGGGACCCTGTCTTTAAAAAACAGATACAAATGAAGAAAAGTAGATTTAAAAATTACTATTCCTTTGAGGCAGTTATAAGGCCTGCAGGTCAAATAACCGGGCTGAAAAAGTGCTGTTATCTTCAGAGTTCAAACATTATCTAGACTCAGTGGTCATGTGAGCATGCCAATGCCCCAAACCCACAAATATCTGTTATTCTTTTTGTGTGTACATGTGTGTATGGTATGTATTGGTGCATATATGTGTACATGCATGGATGCATATGTCTGTATGTGTGCAAAAGCATATGCATGTATGCATGCACATGTGTGTACGAGTGCATGCACATGCTTGTAAATAGCATGCATGTTGTATGTGCATGAACAAGGAGGTCAGAGGTTGATGTCAGGTGTCTTCCCCTATTGCTCTCCACCCAGTATTTAGAGACAGTCTTTCTCTGAACCTGTAAGTGTTGGAGGTATTTTGGCAGATGGAAAGGTATTTTGGCAGTCAGGAGCCAAGAAATACCACAAAGTCACTGTACGTTTTGCAGCTTACAGCTCTGCTCCAGGGAAAGGTTTCCTCAATGCAAACTCTGCTCCAGTGGGTGAGGGGTGGGCGTCCCCAGTGAAGTTGTTACAGCCCTGCTCAGAGTCAGAGAAGTGAGACAGCTGGGCTTGGCTAGGTGAAAATCTCCCCATCGAAAGTGTTACAATTCTGCGTCACCTCAGCTCCAGAGAAAGTTTAAAAAAAATGTTCTGCACACATTTCTAATACAGCTGGGCTCTCTCAGGCAAAAGTGTCATACCACACAACAAACCTCACTCAAGATTTATTGGGAGGGAAAAGTTCAGCAGGGTGGTTGCCTCTAGCGGGAGAAGCAGCAGCAAATGAAGCAAAGTACAGAGCTTAGATAGGCTTTCTTGGAGGGGGGCAGAGAGGAGCTTTCCCAGAGTAGCTTGGGATTTGGTGGGATTTCATCCTCAGGGATCTCAGGGATTGGTGGGATTCCATGCTGGGGGTGGGGGATGTGGTGGGATTCTGCAGCCTCACTCTAGGGCAGGATTTCAAAACTTGGTCCTGGGTCAGGTCAAGGTCAGGGTGTTTTTTCTCACCCTTTTCCCCCTACAGAACCTGGAATTCATATATTCCGGTCAGATCTTCCTGTTTCTGCCTTGCCAGCATTAGCATTTCAGGTGTGTGCTGCCACGTTCACCTTATTATGTGGGTGCTGGGAGTCAAACTGAGACAGTTAGGCTTGTGAGACACTTTACCCAGAGCCTACTCCATCTGAACCCAGCTCCACTCTGTAGCTACTTGTGCTGAAACCAGGCCACACTGCATTTTTGCCACACACTATTTCTCTCCACTTGATGAACCTTGAACTCTGAATTCTCTGCTATCTGCATGTGGTTGACGACATGATCTCTTCCAGACCAGGCACCTGCTGGCATGCTTCTTCCACCATTATTACTCTCCATCTGGAACCACCGTGCATATAAGCTCTTAACTCTAAGATAACCAGCCCCTAGTTATACAGCAGACACAAGTATTCTGCATACTTGAATTCTAAAAGTTTCTGATTCTCTACTTCACTTTCTAAACCATCTAATTACTGTATTATGATCATAGTGTATAGCTCTATCTGAATAAGCTCTCCAACAGAACACTAAGTTCTATTCTACTGACTATGCTGTAATAAAGAATCTGTAACACTAAATTCCATTCTACTAGGTACACTGTGAAAAAGAATCTGTCTGAAAAGCAGGATCTATTGAGCACACCTCAGCGTAGCTAGGTCATCATAAAGTCTGTCACTCAGTGGAGAATGGCACAGTACAAGGGCACTTGTGGCTCTTCTGCCTTTCTCAGGCACCAAGCTGGGACATGGTGCACACAGACACTCATTGCCTTAGTTAGGTTCTATTGCTATGCAGAGACACCATGACTATGGCAACCCTTATCAATGGAAACATTTAACTGAGGTGGCTCACTTGGTACTGGAGGAACAGCTGAGAGTCCTACAGGCAACAGGAAGTCGACTGACTCACTGGGTGGTATTCCAAGCACAGGAAACCTCAAAGGCTGCCCCCCAGTGGCACACTTCCTCTAACAAGGCCACACCTCCTAACAGCGCCACCCTTTGGGGGCCATTTTCTTTTAAACCACCACACTCATACACTGTGAATTATTCACTATCTTCAACAGTCGGGTTGGGGAGAATAAAGAGCTGGCTGTCCAAGCAAGAGAAGCTGAGGTCCACCCCCAGAAGCCATGTCAAAAAGACAGGTTTCGTGGCACACATCTGAAATCCCAGCCCTGGGGTGGAGAACAGTGGAGCCCCGGAGCTCACTGGCCGGCCAGGTCCAGCCATGTAGGTTCAGTGAGAGATGCTGTCTCCAATAAATAAACAAGGCAGATGGTGCTAGAGGAAAATACCAGATATCAACACACACTTGCATATATGTACACTCCCCCACACATATGTACACCTACAAATACATACACAAGCATACAAGAGAGAAAGAAGATCCCCACGGAACTGGAGTTAAGGATGGCTCTGAGCAGTCATGTCTGTGCTGGGAATTCTCTAACTCCTGAGAAATCCCTCCAGACCCTCATGTGAGGCAAATGCTCAGCAGTCTCAGCAAACCTACAATAGGGGAAGCTACCTTTTCTTAGCAGGACAAAAACACTGTGAGCTGAAATTTTCACCCAGATTTTTCTCTTCAATTGAAATTGGCAAAACCAAAGAAAGTAAAGAAAAAAATGTCACTTCCTCTACAGTGAGAACATCACTCATTCTGACTTTGGGGTGGTTTGTTTGATTGTTGATTTTGCCTGGTTTTGATTTTTGTTTGTTCGTCTGTTTTTAACAGGGTCTCAGGTTGCCCAGGCTGGTTTTGAACTTGCTATGTGGCTAGTCTTGAACTCCTGGTCCTTCTGCTTCTAGCTTCCCAAGTGCTGGGTTACAGACATGCTTATTTTGACTTCTTTTTTTTTTTTTTTAAAAAAAAAAAATCTCACAAACCACTTTATTAACAAAAAATATTTTCTTAAAAAAACTCCTTGAAAAATGCAATTTTATAAACATATTATTCCAGGGCTAGGGAGATGGCTTGAGGGTGTGCGCTGCTATTTTCTTTAAAATATTTTATTTATTTATTATGTATATAATATTCTGTCTGTGTGTATGCCTGCAGGCCAGAAGAAAGCACCAGACCTCATTACAGATGGTTGTGAGCCACCATGTGGTTGCTGGGAATTGAACTCAGGACCTTTGGAAGAGCAGGCAATGCCCTTAACCTCTGAGCCATCTCTCCAGCCCCTGCACTGCTCTTTTGGAGGACTAGGAACCCACGTTGGGTGGCTCACTGTCACCCATGACTTCACTTCAGGAGATTCAAGGCTCTCCTCTGGCCTCCACAGGAATGCACACACAGACACACACGTAAATAAAAATAAATCTTTAAAAACATATACAAAGGGGCTATGAAGAAGGCTCAGCCGTTAAGAGCATCTGCTGCTCTTGCAGAGGATTCAGGTTTGGTTCCAGCACACAGGTGCTGGCTCACAACTGTCAATAACCCCAGTTATGGGGATCTGGCACTCTCTTCTGGCTCTGTGGACAGAGTTTACACATGGTACACTTATATACAAACAGGCAAACATTCATATACATAAATCAGTACAACAGAAAAATGGGGTTCTAAATGTTTAAAATTTTTAAAGCAGTAATGTATATTTGTAGAGTATTTAACATGCTAGCCCATGCATTTCATACTGCACCAAAAACACACCAAGCTAGCTGGGTGTGTGCTGCACACCTTTAATCCCAGCACTCAGGAAGCACAGACATACAGATCTCTGTTTGGGGCCAGCCTGGTCTACATAGAGAGTTCCAGGTTCAGCCTGGGCTACAGAGAGACTTGGTCTCAAAATAGACAAATGAACAAACAAACAATAAAATCTAAAGAACCGCACACAAGGCTTAGCAGAACAATTGAAGTCAGGATGATTACTGTGTCCAAATGCATGGTAGCTGAGTCCCTGGGACAAATGGCTCAATCTACAGCTGTAGACTGTGTGTCCAAATGCAAGATAGTTGTGTCTCTGGGACAAATGGCTGAACCAACAGCTGTAGATGGTAATTAAACAGGAGGGGGGTCTCAGAAACCAGACACTGCTGGCTGTAAGAGTGGGCTCTTCACACAACAGCACAGAACCAATCAGCAGCAGAAGGGAAGCCAACGCTGCCCCCCACTCCTCTCACACAGTGCACAGTTCTGTGCACAAGCAGGACAAGTACTGGACAACCATGGTAGGAGAAGCTGGCACCAGGCCGTTCCTAAGTGAGACAAAGCAGTGGGCTGTTTCTCAGCCAGACCAGAGTCATCTGGATGACGACATATTTCTACCCCAATGAGACTCAGCAACCTAGAATCTCTGATGGTTACACTATCATTCATATATATATATATATATATAGTGTGTGAGAGACAGAGAGACAGAGAGAGACACAGAGAGAGACACACAGAGAGAGAGAGAGACAGACAGAGAGACAGAGAGAGAGAGAGAGAGGAGGCCAGAGAAAGAGAACAACTTCAACTGTCCTTCCTTGAGAGCCATCCACCCTGTTATTTATTTATCTATTTACTTACTTATTTATTTTTGAGATAGAATTTCTCACCGGCCTAGATCTCACTGGTTATGTTAAGCTGGTCTGGTCAGTAAGCCCCAAGAACACACCCGTCTCTACCTCCCCAGCTCTGGGACTATAAGTAGGTGCCATTGTTATAAGCATGTTTTATGAGGGTTTTGGGGACCTCATACTTGTCCAGCAAGCACTTTACCAAATGTGCCATTGACATCTCCCCAGCTCTGCTCTCTGTTTTAAACGTTATCTTCTAAAAGAACTGACATCGCACACATGCCCCCCACGCAATATGCAAAAAGGGAAACTAAATGTAATTTGCAGGTGGATTCAAGCTTAAGATTTCGAGATTCTATTCAAAGCATTCTCCTTCAAAAGCTGTGAAAGCCACAATTGAGAAGTTTCATATTTACCTCAATCATGCTTTTTATTCCTTTCTCTGCTTCAATATTGAGTATGTAAATGCTTGAGGTCTCATAAATCAAAGTACTTTCCACTCAGCGCCTCTGCCTCCTGCCTGGCTGCCTCTACGACCTCACAATTAGACGCCGGGTATTAAAATGCAGGCACACGTAGATTGTGATTTTGAAAGATTGTAGGTCATTGGTTGCCCTATCGGATGGGAACGGAACGAAAAGGCACTCCGGAAAATGACTTAAGGTGATAAAAAATTTACACTTTCAAATGTCTGTGCTAATTAGCAGAAATATTTATTAGCTGCATTGAAACTTCCAAGCAGGGTCTCAAATCCAAGTCTGCTCAGTGCCTTCTACTGAGATGAGGGACTGCATGGTCTCTACAACAGACAGTGGCTCGCAGCCTCTGGCTTTACGACTGTATTTTCACTTTTTATTGTATTTCATTTATTTTGTGTGTTTATGGATGTGCATACATGTGTGCCAAGGCAGAGGACAACTGGTGAATTTAGTTTTCTCTTTCCATCATGTGGGTCCCAGAGACTGAACTCAGGTTGTCAGGAAGGGCAGCAGGTGCCTTTACTGAGTCATCTCACCAGCCTTTGTCTATTTATTTACTTGTTTGTGAGATGATGGGGTCCCAAGTATCCCAGGCTGGCCTTGATAGCTTGCTTTATAGCTAAGGATGACTTTGAACTTCAGATCCTCTTGTCTCCGCCTCCCAGGTGCTCTGGAGCCACCCACTTTGCAGTAGTTGGGATCTCACTGGGGGCTCTGTGCATACAAGAGAGGCATCCAAACAACTGCGCTCCACCCCCAACTTCTGTACTGGATATTTAGGTCACTAATTGCAGCATATAAAACAAGCCTGTTTGGCTGGGTAGTGGTAGTACATGCCTTTAATCCCAGCACTCAGAAGCAGAGGCAATGGATCTCTGAGTTTGAGGCCAGCCTGGTGCACAGAGTTAGTTCTAGGACAGCTAGGGCTATTACACAGAGAAACCCCGTTTCTAAAAATCAAAAAACCAAAAGCCCCAAGTATGTTCAACTCACTGACATTTCAAATGTTAAACCACTTCTTTTGAGACAAGGTCAGAGGCATCCCAGGTTGGCCTTGACCTCCATATGTAGCTGAGAATGATCTTCAACTTCAGATTCTCCTGTCTCACCTCCCAACTGTTGGATTACAGGTGTGCACCAGTACTCTGGATTACAGGTGTGTGCCACCACGCAGGATTGCAGGTGTGCACCAGCACGCTGGATTGCAGGTGTGCGTCAGCACGCTGGATTACAGGTGTGCACCAGCACGCTGGATTGCAAGTGTGCGTCAGCACGCTGGATTGCAGGTGTGCACCAGCACGCAGGATTGCAGGTGTGCACCAACACACTTAGTTTCATTTGGCTCAGGAATGAAACCCAGGACTTCCTGCAACTGTAAAACCTCATGATGGAGCCACATCCACAACCCTAAATGACTTCTTTAAATTCTTAGTCCCCTGCCATGTTTTCCTCTCGATTACCTGGCAAAGAAACCTCATTTATAAACAGTTTTGCCAAGCATGCTATTCCTCACAAGCATGCTACTCCCCTACACAATTACAATGGACTTTCATAGCATGCTATGACTCCTAATTTCCTTAACAAACTTCCACACTGACATATGAGTGTATGTATACATACATATATATGTATGTATGTATATAAAACATATATATTACCAAAGACCCTCAAAAGCATCTCTGATTCATATGCTAAGCAAACATTAATGATATAAAAATAAAAGTGGCTCACACATGCATAACAGTCCAAGAGTGTATGTAGGTATCAAATATATGTTAGTGCTGGGATCAACCGGGGTCTTGCCCATGCTAAGCAGATTCTTCACTAAGCCATGCCTCCTGCCCCTCCAAAGTAAGTTAATATTTGAACACCACATTTAAATTCATGCCAACAAAATAACTCTGTATCTTTTAAAATAGTATGAACAATTGCTTACCGTATTTGTAATTTCTGAGTGGTGGAGGCAGGCTGGTCCTCAAAGGGACATCTGCAAGAGAGAATGATGATTTTTCATTACAAAATATTCAGATAGGACGCCAAGTCTTTCAGTCCTTATATAAGGAAACCATCACTGAGACACTGACCTAGTAGCCACTGATCCAAGAAGTCAGAGGAACTATTGGAAGAACAATTGCTGGGAACGGTGAGAAGGCGCAATCAGAAAGAGTAGCTGTGCCGGGCAGTGGTGGCGCACGCCTTTAATCCCAGCACTCGGGAGGCAGAGGCAGGCGGATCTCTGTGAGTTCGAGACCAGCCTGGTCTACAGAGCTAGTTCCAGGACAGGCTCCAAAACCACAGAGAAACCCTGTCTCGAAAAACAAAAACATAAAACAAAAAACAAAACAAAAAAAAAGAGTAGCTGCTTCACAAGCATGAGGATCTGAACTTGGGTCCCCGGGACCCACAGAAAACGTCAGAGGACAGTGGTTTACCTCTGCATCCCCTAACCCCGGGGGATGGAACCCCTGGAGACCAGCAGTCATCCTAGCCCAGTAAGTGAGCTTCAGCTTCTGTGACAGACCTTTCCAAACAGTGAAGGTGGAGAATGAGCAAGGACAGACATTGGACATTGACTTCAGGCCTCCACACACGTGTGCTCTCCTAAATGTACACCTGAACACGCATGTACATACATGAGGTCCTGGGTTTCCATGCCAGCACTGCATAAACTGGGCATGGTGATACACATTTATAATCCTAGACTTGGGGAAGTTAGGGCAGGCAGTGGATAAGAAGTTCAAGGTCATCTTTGATTACACAGAAAAGTTTGAGTTAGCCTGGGCTACATGAGATCTTGTTTTTCTCCAGATTTATTTATTTTTTTTTTTCCGAGACAGGGTTTCTCCATAGCTTTTGGTTCCTGTCCTGGAACTAACTCTTGTAGACCAGGCTGGCCATGAACTCACAGAGATCCACCTGCCTCCGCCTCCCGAGTGCTGAGATTAAAGGCGTGCGCCACCACCGCCCGGCTCCAGATTTATTTTTACTAATGTTTATTATGTGTGGGAGGATATACACACATGACTGCAGGTGACTTCAGAGGCCTGGGGGTTGGATTCTGTGGAGCTGGAGTTTTAGGCCATTGTGACTGCCCAACATGGGTACTGGGAGCCAAACTTGTATCCTCTGGAAGAAGAATAAGAGCCCTTAGCCTCTGAGCTGTCCTCCCCAGCAGTTTCTAAAAGACAGATAGTATGTAGGCTAGAAGGAAGGGAGGTGGGGAGAGGGAGGGAGGAGGAAAGGGGAATTCCTATATTTAATGTTTTGCCACTGATAACAAATCAGAGGGTGTACTCCCCGAGAGTGATCAGGAGAACTGGCTCTGATGTTACAGTATGTGGAGACACAGAGAGACGGGGCTGTGACCACCACACTTTCTTTGTATCTCAGCTCCACTGTCGTGTCCACTGACAGCCCCAAGGGTACTAGCTCCTTAGATGTTGCTATAGCCATGCTGCTTGACCTAAGATGGCTCCATTCTCGAATTCATAAATCCCTGAAGATTAAGGCACCATGGACTGTCTTCTCAAGTCGTGAGCAGAGACCACAGTCTGCTTCTCTCACGTGTAGTTGCTATCTAAAAAATCATCTGTGGTGTGTGGTAGGCACTCAGAAACCCTTGAGAAGGAGAAACACTGTAAACCCCTTCACCTGGCAATTGTGAGCACCAAGGCTCCAAGGAGGCAATTAGTGATGCCTGGTGATTGTGGGCTAGAACATCTTGTACCAAAAATGAAATTCTTAACATACATGCACATGAACACATGTACACACATGCAAGGAATATCAACTGAAAACCAAACACCAGGGCTACAACAATGCAAGCTAGTTAATATAAATACAAACACACATACAAATAAACTCATTATTAACACAAACGATACAGAGAGGCCACCCTCAGGGCGGGAGGGGTAACTCCCTGCTCTCCAACTGTAGACTGTGCACAGAAGGAACTTCTGAACCACGGGCCCCGGGGCCCGGCCTGGACTCAGCTGGTGGAGTGCTTGCCTGGCCGGATGAAGCTCTTGGTTTGGTGTCTAGCACAGCACAGAACAAGAGAAGTGATGTACGTCTGTAATTTAAAACCTTAGGAGGTGGAGGCAGGAGAAATAGATGTTCAAGGACATTCTCGGCTCTGTAGCCAGTGAGAGGACAAAGAGCATGAGGAAAGCAGAGGTGCTCAACAGGACACGAGGAGGGTGACGGGGTCTCCATGAGCTGCCTCCCACAAAGCTGGAACCCCACCTCATAGAGACTTCCCAGCAAACTCGAACCAAAGAGAATCCTCCCATAAGCCAACCAGTCCTCGGGACTTCCAGAAGCATACCAAGTCTGAGTAGCTGTCAGAGTCAAGAGGAGCCTGAGACACCAGACAACCATGGACCCGGTAGGAGGCCGGCTAACCAGACAACCATGGACCCGGTAGGAGGCTGGCTAGAAAACACACCTGCCACACAGTCCGGATGATCTGGGTTTGATCTCCGGGACCCATGTACAGGCGAAGGAAGAGAAATGACTCCATAAGCTTGTCCTTTGACACGACACAGGTGCATGCACACGCACACACACACACATCATACACACACTATACACAACAATAATAAAATAAGGTTAGAAAACAAAACCATGATAATGAAGTATAAAGTGGAATCCTGCCTGGAAACCTTGAGCAAGAAAACAAACAAACAAACAAACAAAAAAAGAATTCGAAATAAATTTTAGTCAATGCTGGTGTGCTCGTCAGTTCATAGCTGTAGCCAATGTAATGTTCTAATGTACAATGGTAAGAGAGGAATCTGGGGGTATTAAATGCAAAGAAATATGAAAAGATAAAAAGGAAATGTTGGGGCTAGAGAGATGGCTCAGTCAGCAAAGTTCTTGCCACATAATCTTGAGTTCCCAAGTCCAACAACAAGCATCCGTGTAAAGAGGGCTGTGTGGCTGTGCATGGTTGTGACCCAGCACTGGGGAAGTGGAGCCAGGAGGACCCTGGCCAGCTAGCCTAGCCAGTGAGCTCCAGGTCATACAAGGAGCGACTCTATCTCAAACAAACAAACAAACAAACAAACAGATAGAGGATAGGAAGCTGGAGAGATGGCTCAGTGGTTGAAAATGCGTACTGCTCTTGCAAAGAAAGGACCAGGGTTCGGTTCCCAGCACCCACATCACGTGGCTCATAACAGCCTGTAATCCCAGTTCCAGGCAGTCCAGCACTCTCTGGCCTCCACAGGCAATTGCACACACACGGTGCACACAAACTCATATCGGTGCACACACACACATAATAATAATCCTTTTGTTAAAGCAAGGTGGATAGCACTTGAGGAAGGACATCCAAGGGTGGTCCAGGAGGATCCAGAGGGCACAAGCCCAATATATATGCATACATGAACACGTACCAACATGGACATGCACGTGCATGCACTGGGGGGGGGGAGAAAAAGGTGAAAAAAAATCTTACAGTAGCAAGGCTACAGTGCCCCCTTGGGACAGCAGGCTGCTTCACAAAGCAACATCGCCAGGAGTAAAGGGACATAAAGAAATCTTCAGAACCTGAAAGCTGGACAGAGCCGTCACAGTTCGTCACAGAGAATGACCTACCATTCAGAAGTAGGATTTGAAATCTCAGAAAATATCAAAATGCTTCTAAATCAAAGACTATCTGAAATCTCATCTCATCTACATAATTGGTTTCTGCACTCTTATGATGCTGCTTTAGAACACTGGCCACTTACATAAGGTATCATGGTAGTTCTATAATCAAAATATGAGATTAAGGAGACCTACAGCTGAAAGATCCCGAGAGCTGGGCGTGGCTAAGGATTCCTATGTAAGCTTCCCCTGAGCGCAATAAAGGGGGCATTGGCATTCTTGTATCAAGGATGACCCGTGTCCACGTCTCTGTCTCTCTGTCTGTTTGTGTGTCTGTCTCTGTGTTTTTAGGTCTTCAGCTTAGCTCCCAGTTCGCGTACCATCTTGAGTGGCACGGTGCTACAGGACTGTCGGTTTTTACAGGGCAGGAACAGGACCTGTTGGCTTTTAACATGTGGCCCCACCAACTTTTCAGAGTTTCCCAGGACCTCAAATCAGATGACATGCTTGAACACAGAGTCCACAAGCTCAAAAAAGTCCATATCCTAAAGGGTTTGTTTTGTTTTGTTTTTGTTACCAAGTCTCCCGTGACAGAAGCTGGCCTCAAACTCCCTAAGAAGCTAAGAAAGACCTTGAGCTCCTGATTCTCCCACCTCCACCTTGGAGCACTAGGATTCCAGTATGTGCCGCCATGCCCAGCGTGTGCGGTGTTTAGGACAGAACCCAGGGCCTTGAGCATGCCAGGTCAGCACTCCACCAACTAAGGAACGTCCCTGGCACCCCTAGTTCACTTCCACAGCTGAACCTTCCCACATACTCAAGAAAAATGGGCAGTGATCGCGTCATTACTGTGGCAGGCCTGAGGGTGTAGCTGTGACAGGGACTGTCTGGGGACCATGGTAACCAACAGTCGCTGTGAATGAATCGTTCTGTGGTGCTGGGAAACCACCACTTCCTGTACCACCATAGCAACTTGAAAATCGTATCTTATTCCTGAGGATGTCAAAAGGGTCCTATTCTGCCTGACCAAGAACACCACACCCTTGCTGCACTGATGCCAACAGCAGAGTCCTTCGCCCCTGTGATGTCTTGAGCACATGGCCGGGAGGCGGCTCAGCAGCAGGTAAAGGCACCTGCCACCAAGTCTGACGTCCTGTGTTTAATCTCTGGGGCCCACGTGGTACAGGGTAGTCTGACTTCCTCCTCCGTACACATACTGCGGTTCACACATGTGCACATGCACAAGCAGGTTATCATGCCCATGAACATATGTACACACAGAGAGAAAATAAATAAAATGTAATAAAAATGAGAAAATGATTTGAAAGTAACTGTAGAACTGTTTGTAGTTCAAACTTTGAATATGTTTTCTCATTTGAGGAATGACTTTCCAAATGCAGGCTACTCTGTAATTGGCACTGGGGGTGACCGGAACATGTTACCCCAACATATGCCCACCTGCCACAACGATTATTGGGAACTAAAAGCTGATGTCTAGTACTCTCTCCTTCCCTGCTTGTCTAAGACAGCCTACAAATAGGCTTTCTTCCAGAGCGACCTTAGAAAACTGTTATGCCCCCATCAGCCTGCAGGGGGCATCAGAGTGTACCATACCGCAAAACTCCAGCAACCAGGCCTTCTCTATTCCCCTCTCCACAAGATTCCACCTGTAAGCATCAAGATCCTCTTCCTTGTCTGGGCACTTCTCTGGGAATTTTTCATCCCTAGGGATCCCACATTTATGGCGTGCACCTAGCCATAAGCTCCTGCTGGCTTTCCTCTTGTTCACCTGTCTCTTTCAACAGAGAACTTACGATGCTGGAGCTGGGGAGATGGCTCAGCGGGTAAAGCACTTGCTTGCCCTTGTCATGCAAGTGTGAAGACTTGATTGACTCCCCAGAGACCACATCAGCGCAGGCATGGTAGTAAATGTCTGCAATGCCACAGCCACGGGCAACTGAAGGGCAGAGGATCACCAGATGCAAGAAACAAAAGACCCTGTCTCAAGTGAGATGGACGGTGAACAATGACACGCAGCTGTCCCGACCTCCATGTGTGCTGTGTGACATATGAGTGTGGGGGGCATGCTTGCACATAGGCACACATCATACGTAAGTTTTTAAAAGAACTTACGAGTGAGGAAAAGTTAGTTTTTCTTTCCTATAGCATTATTTTTAGTATGAAATATCAATATTCCCCTAATAATTAAGAACAACAAATAGCTAGGTCTAGTGGCACATGCATTTAATCCCAGCACTGGGAAGACAAGGCAGGTAGATCTCTCAGTTCAAAGCCAGCCTGGTCTACAGAGTGAGTTTCAGAACAGTCAGGGCAACACAGAAAAACCCTGTCTTGAAAGCAAAAAAGAATATGGCAACAAAACTTTATAGTCTAGGTGTCAGTCGGAAGATACTTCACAAAATGACTTAAATAACCACAGAAAGGAAACCTGCCACCAAACCAAGCCCATGTATCTACCTCTCAAAAAGAGAGCTCAAGGAATTAGGGCAAGTAGTTAGAGCAGTGAAACAGCTTACTCATAGATGACGAGATGGCTCAGCAGCTAAGAGTCCTTAATTCTCTTGCAGAAAACCAAGGCTTAGCTCCCAGAACCCGTGGGGCGCTCACATCTGCCCATCACCCCAATTCCAGAGAATCTGGTGCCCTCTTCTGGTCTGCATTAGCACTGCATGCATGTGGTACACACACACACACATATATACACACACACACACACATAAAATTAAATAAATCTTTAAAAATATTTACTCAAGATGCCTATAAAACCATAAAGACAATAGGCCAATACGTTGGGGAAAACACACCAATTTTTAAAATTATATTTTATTTATTTATTGTGTATCAGTGTGGACATACATGCCATGGTGCACTTTTGGGGGCCAGAGCACAACCTGTAGGAATTAGCACCCTCCTTCCACCACATGGAACAAACTTGGGTCATCAGAATTGATGTCAAGTGCTTTATTCATTAAGCCATCTCACTGGCCTTAAAAAATACATCTTAACTCAGTGTAAGCGAGGCAAGGAGAAAGAAGAAGGGCTTAGGTAAGGAAAGAATGGTGGCTGGACATCCCTAGGCCCCATTCCCATGGAGTGGAATGGGATGGAGATGTGAAATCGGTGGTCAGTACACATGTAATACAGTATACATGTTATCATAACACCATGGTGCTCACTGCAACAGATATGTCATCTATGACGTTCAAGTTGAAAAAAAGAGTAGGAAAAAAAATCATGATCTTAGTAACGTTTTTAAAATTATTTGTGTGTGTGTGTGTGTGTGCATCTCCTTGTCTGCGAGTGCACCACATGTATGCAGTACCCACAGAGGCCAAAAGAGCCTCAGATCTCCTGAGCTGTACTGATAAGAACCAAACCAGGCCCTCTGCAGGAACAGCGAGCACTCTTAGCCACTTACCCAGCTCGCTAAGTAACTTCATAGTTTTGTGCTGGGTTCATTCCTAGAGCACACGTGGCCCTCAGGCCACAGGTTAGACACACCTGCTTGAAACCTGGAAAATATCTCAGCCACTCCTATCTATCACGCCTTTTGGTTTGAAGAGATAAGAAAGATTGGATTTATTTTATAGATAAAATAACAGTCATTATTTACCACCTCCTAAGTACACATTAAGTGATTGACAGGTCTGCACGAACTGACCCAAAAGGCAGGGTAGCAAAGGGACAGACACGACATGCATACAGAAATGTCACCCAGCAGACACCTACACAGACCCAAGGGAACAGTGAGGACTTTAAGCAAAAGTGGTTTTCAAGTCCCTGAAAAGTAACCCTGGCAACCTTCATTATCATGACACACACAGGCTGGGAGATAACTTAGTGGGTAAAACACTTGCCACATAATTCAGATCCCAAGAGCCCGGTGGGTGGGGGTGGGGTTTGAATAGATACGAACCCCATGGACTCATGTGTCTGAATGGTTGGACTATAGGGAGTGGCACTATTAGGGGTGTGGCCTTGTTGGACAAAGTATGTCACTGTAGGGCAGGCTTTGAGGTCTCATATGCTCAAGCTATGCCCAGTGTGGGAGACAGTTCACTTCCTGTTGCCTATGGATCAAGATGTAGAACTCTCAGCTACTTCTCCAGCACCATGTCTGTCTACATGATACCATGCTCCTTGATAATGGACTAAACCTCTGAAACTGTAAGTCTTCCCCAATTAAATGTTTTCCTTTATAAGAGTTGCTGTGGTCATAGTGTCTTTCACAGCAGTAGAAACCCTAAGTAAGACAGTGGGCATGGATGTTGTTTATAAATCCAACCTCAGAAGGCAGAGAGAGAGGGAGAGAGAGCTGACTAACAAAACCAGCTTTGTCAGTGAACTCTGGGTTTGACTGAGAGACTGTGCACCTCAGTGAATACGGGGGGGAGGGCAACAGAATGATCCCTGAAACCAACCTCAGACTTTCTCATGCATGCATGCACACGCATACACACACACACACACATACACGTGCGCACACACAAATACACACATGCAAAGAGACACAAGCTTGCATGTGAAAATGGCAAAATAAAAAGTCACACAGGTTACAAATCACGGAACTATATATTAAGAACTATGGACTATATTCTATATCAATTTTGCTTCACTTAAAAGAATCAAAGCATTCGCTAGAGGCCTGTGGAATACTTCAGCAGTGAAGGGCAGCAAGGCCGCCAGGATGGGGCTGCACTTCTACCTCTGCATGTCCAGAACGATAAACAAGCACCGCCACAAGGTATCCATCTCCGAGCCAGAGAGCTGGCTCAACTGCTAAAAACACCTGCTGCCAAGCCTGATGACCTGAGTTCGAACCCCAGCCCCTCATGGTGAAAGGAGAGACCCTGATACTGTAAACTGGAAGCCCAGAGTGAGTGAAATCCTGAATGTCTGACAGAAGCAGGGCCTCTTAAGGATTCCAAGACTAACTGGTCCATGGAAAACTGGCAAAGCCATTACCCATATGGGCCAGACTCAAGAAGGATGGCAAAGCTTGGGCATCCAAGTATGTGGGGAATCTTTGTCAACCAATTATCTTTAAGAGGTGGGACCGAGTTAGGGTGTGGCTTTCTGGGACCCAGAGAAAAACAGGGCGCAGCCCAGGTGCGCTCTCTCTGTGGCATCCTCACAGCACAGCTGAGCTTGGACTTCTCGTTCCTGTTCTGTGAGTTTGCCCCTTGTAATAAATAAAAATATAACTGTTTTATCCTTTAGCTAGCTTGCTTATTTCTCGACCTGAGGTAATTCAACACAATTATGAGAGATTATGGATCAGCATGCAAAGATTAGCAACTGCAGTTTCCTTCTCTCAGAGTTTACAGCCTGGACTGCTGGCCTCCAGAGACCTCCTCCAAGACTAGCAACTCCCACCCCATCCTGTGCTGAAGCTTACAGCCTGGAACTGTTCACCTCCAGAGACCTCCTCCAAGACTAGCAACTCCCACCCCATTCTGTGCTGAACCTTACAGCCTGGAACTGTTCACCTCCAGAGACTTCCTCCAAGACTAGCAACTCCCACCCCATCCTGTGCTGAACCTAATAAACATGCTGAGGTTCCAGACAGCAGAGGTATCAGTTAGAGAATACGGGCGGCCGGGTGCCGGGGACACAGCCCCGCCACTCCCACTTCAACAACTGTCTGTGTGTCTATCCTCCTTCATTCCCTTGTCATCCCTAGCCAGGGTTCTGGGGACCCGGGTTGTGTGGGATGAGGCAGGCTGGTCAGACAGTGAGCCTGAGGGATACTCTGTCTCACCTCCCCAGTGGGATTACAGGTACACACCCCCATTCTGTTATTACATGGGTTCTGGGGGAGCAAACACATATTCTCCTCACACTCGTGTGCAAACACTTGACAGTGCCCTCCCCTGTCCTAGACCCTAGTCTGTCTGAGGCTAAACACAATGGTTCGAACTCCTGATGAGTGTGTTCACACTACTCACTAACAAACCGGGGCAGCTAGTGACAGGCCCAGGACACGGGCCAGCTTGGCCCTGTTGGCACCAGCTTCCAGAGTACTTCTGGACTGGGGAAGAACTGCTTCAGGGCTTCTCTTGGTTGATTTTTTTTCCTATTTAAGCATAAATATTGCTAAGTAGCCTAGGCTAGCCTAAAAGTCACTCTATAGTCTAGGCTGGCCTGAAACTTGCTAGATAGCCCAAGTTAGCTTTGAAATCATGATTCTCCTGGCTCTGCGTCCTGAGTGCTGGGATTACAGGTGTGCATCACTGGACCCAAGCGAATTTTGAACTTTTCAAAGATTATTATTAACACGTAGTCAGATGTTCACTGTCAAAATACAAATGAAACAAAGTACCTCTATTTCTCATACCTTGCTTTAGAAAAATTATAAATTCCTTCACAGTTTGGTCCAAATTAACTCCATGATATACTACAGGTCTGAAATTTCGATGTTCAAACGAACGGATGAGGCGAACGGTGACCGTTGCTTCCTTGGCAGCCATGTGGAGAGAAACCTGTGGTAAGACACATGATAAAGTGGATCAAGGCAGGGCTGTGGAAGAGCGAGCTTTCGGATCGAGCTGAGCACATATGGGGGTCTTCTGCTATCCCAGTGCTTGGGAATCGGAGTCAAGAGACTCCTGGGGCAATCCGGCTGGCAAGACTGGCCATCCTGGCACCCTGCCTCAGTAAATGAAGTGGAGACTGACTAAGGAAGACATCCATTGTCAACCTCAGGCCTCCTCCACATGCACACATGTGCACCCAAACACACATGCACACATGCTACACATACACACACATTAAAATAAATAAAATTCAAATAAAAGTTATTTCTTAGTCAGGGGCAGGGACTTTAATAATTGGCAACATTCTGTGTCTTAAGCAAGATATTAAACATAGGGACAGTATGTTATTTTTAGCCTTTCAATTTGTCTGAAATAGTTCATAACCACAAGTAAGTCACATAAACTTGGCTTTAAAAGTCTCTCTGAATAACTGAGCCTTTGTCCAATTGTTTTACTAAGGTTGGGGGAAAGATACAGCATATTAAGCATGAAAAACCAGGGAGTTTACTATTTGAATGCATCAAATAATTTATAATTAAAATTAGCATATTAGCTATAATGAAATGGCTTCTATAAAACCTGCAATAGATTTTCCCCATAAAATAAAGTAAAGGTTCATCTAACCTGCCTCTTGGTTAATAAACCTAATAAATCTTTTGATAATTCCAATATTGGTGATTACAGCAATCCCCATACCACCTTCATAATTCTCCTCAGAAAAACACAGTCCTAAAAGCTACCAAACAATAGTTCAACATCTACAAAACAAAAATTTTCAACATACTGAGGCACTAAATATTACTGACACAATCCAGTTTCAGGAATCTTTTCTCCTGAGCTGTTCCCCACTCAGCCCTGAGTGTCTTCTTTGTGTTCATGTATGTGTGAGCGCACAGGTGCATGTATGTTGTATGTATGGGTGGAGGTCAGAAGACAATCTCATGTTGTTCCTCGGGTGCTGTGGTGGTTTAAAAAGGAATGGCCCCCATAGGCTCACATATTTGAATGTTTGGTCTTTAGGGAGTGGCACTATTAGGAGGTGTGGCCTTGTTGGGGTAGGTGTGGCCTTGTTGGGGTAGGTGTGGCCTTGTTGGGGTAGGTGTGGCCTTGTTGGGGTAGGTGTGGCCTTGTTGGAGGAGGTGTGGCCTTGTTGGGGTAGGTGTGGCCTTGTTGGAGGAGGTGTGGCCTTGTTGGGGTAGGTGTGGCCTTGTTGGGGTAGGTGTGGCCTTGTTGGAGGAAGTGTGTCGCTAGGGGTGGGCTTTGGGGTTTCAAATGCTCACGAGAGGCCCAGTGTCTCTCTTCCTGCTGCCTCAGGATCTAAATGTAGAATTCTCAATCACTTCTCCAGACCATGTCTGCCTGCACACTGCCGTGCTTTCTGCAGTGATGACAACGGACTAAACTGTAAGCCTGTCCCAGTTAAATGCTTTCCTTTGTAAGAACTGCAGTGATTATGGTGTCTCTTCACGGAAGAGGATTCTGAATAAGACAGAGGCCTTCTACTTTTGTCCGATGCACTGGTTCTCACTGGCCTGGAATCTTACCGCTGGCCACAGCAGCTGGCCAGTGAGCTGCCGGGGGCCCACCTGTCCCTGACTAAAGCACCAGCTGCAGCTGTTTAACCCCACACTCATGTCCTCTGTTTACAAGACACGTGCTTCTGACTGCCCATCTCTCCAGCCCAGGTTTTCATTCTGACTACATTTATTTATTCACCTCTCTGTCTGTCTGTCTGTCTGTCTGTCTGTCTATCATGTGTGTACATTCGGGCAAACTGTGGCATGGTATGCACCCATGTGGAGGTCAGAGGACAACTGGTGGGGGCAATTCTCTCTTTGCACGATGTGGACTGAACTCAGTTTGTACAGCAAGCCCCTTTACCCAGTATGCTGTCCCTCCAGCCCATGCTCTGCTTCTCTCTCTTTCTCTCTTTCTTTCTTTCTTTCTTTCTTTCTTTCTTTCTCTTTCTTTGATTTATTATGTATACAGTGTTCTGCCTGCATGTGTGCCTACACTGCAGAAGAAGGGCACCAGATCTCATTATAGACGGTTGTGAACCACCACGTGGTTGCTGGGACCTCTGAACCTCTGGACTCAGCACCTGTCCAACCAACCATATGCTCTGGCTCTGGATTGTGATGTTAGTCATATATATCTGCACATGTGTTCAAACTGCATAAAATAAATGTATGGACACACAGACACGCCTAGACATACACAAACACAAGTGCATGTACAACAGTGAAATATGAACTGAAACCATGGATTGTGCCAACAGCAGTTGTCTAGCCATGAAAACAGACTATATTCAAGCCAGAACTACCACCAGGGAGACACTGGGCAAGAGGTATAACAACTCTTATCTGCATTATTTCTTATGATTTCATGGAGAACTACAACTATCTCAAAAAAGTTTCTAAAACTTATCATTTAGTGTGGTGATTTGAAAGAAAATGACCCATAGGGAGTAGCATTATTAGGAGGTGTGGCCTTGCTGGAGGAAGTACGTCACTGTGGGGGCGGGCTTTGAGGTCTCTTGTTCAAGCTTTGCTCAGTGTGACACTGAGATCACTTCCTATTGCCTGCAGGTCAAGATGTAAGACACCCAGCTACCGCTCCAGCACCATGTCTGCCTGCGCGCTGCCGTGTCCCACCATGATAATGGACTAAATCCCTGAAAATGTAAGCCAGCCCAATTAAATGTCTTTCCTTTACAAGAGTTGCTGTGGTCTTGGTGTCTCTTCCCTAAGTAAGACATTCAGACAAGCCTGCTGCCATGATGAATGGAGGGACCGCACTGAACAACACAGCACCAAAACCATCAGGGAAGAGCCCAGTAGAGACCTTAGAGACACCACAGCAGCCATTGGCTGTCAGCACCTAAACGCACCAGCCAATCTAATGAATGCATCAAGCCCAGAGCTTCCAGCGTATTTACTGACAGAGGCAGGATCAGTGACACAGAGGTAGCAGCCAAGGTCAGACGCTAAGGGAGTCTACTGGAGGCATGGCCTGGTTTCTTCATCAAACTCCCAAACAATAAAGAAGACAGTCTAGGAGACTGGTCAGGGGGTAAAATACTTACTGTTCAAGCGTGAGAACCTTTAGCTCCTCAGAACATAGATAAAGCCAGGCTTGAGAGTGAACATCTGTAATTCCAGGGTTTCTGTGAAGACAGGGAAGCTAGAGCCACGAGAATCCTAGACGCTTGCAAGTAAGCTGGCCTGGCACACAGAGAGGGGACAGCACAGACCTCCGGATCAATAAGAAGGTGGGGTGGGGGTGGAGAGATGGTCCAGTAGTTAGGAACACTCACTGCTCTTCCAGAGGACCTGGGTTCCATTCCCAGCACCCATGTTAGGAAGCCCACAACCACCTGCAATTCTAGCTCCTGGGGATCCAACACCCTCTGCTGGCTTCCATAGGCGTCTGCATTCCTGTACAGCAGTGATTCTCAACCTCCCTAATACTGCAACCTTTTACCACAGTTCCTCGTGCTGTGCTGACCCCACCTGTAAAGTTATTTTGTTGCTACTTCATAACTACAATGTTGCTACTGTTACGAATCGTAATATAAATAATCTTCTTCCTATGGTCTTAGGTGACCCCTGTGAGAGGGTCATTCAACCCCCAAAGCCCTCCCGACCCACAGGTTGAGAACTGCTGATGTACACAAGCCCTACACTGACACACCTACGGCATAGATTAGAGATAATGAAGCAACAGGGGCTGGAGAGACGGCTCAGCAATTAAGAGCACTTTCGACACTTCCTTCCAAAAGACCAGAGTTCTGTTCCTAAAACCTACACCAGATGGTTCACATTTACTGGTCACTCCAGCTTCACAGGATCCAGTAACTTCTGTCCTACTTGGGCACCTGTACCCATGTGGCACTCACATACACATATATATGAGCAAATCTTTAAAAACAAAATAATAAGCAAAATGTGGAAGGTGAGAACCAACCCTCGAGGTTGTCTTCTAAGCTCCACATGCACACTGTTCCATGTATGTATCTTCACTCACACATATACATACATCATACACACATCACACATACAAGGAAACTGGGCACAAAGAGTGACAGACAGTCATGTATCTAGATTGGCATGGTTCAGACATGGGTTGGGTACCCATGTAGTGGTATGGAGGGGTGGTAGGACCTTCAAAAGGTGGGAGTCTCATCCAGAGATGGGGCTCAGTGGCAGAGTACATGCTCAGAATAAAGGGGGCCCCTGGGCTCAATTCCCAGCATCATATGGTTATATTCCAGTAACATACTGAGCCACAGCAAATAAATCCAAATAGCATTCAGTGGTTAGTACACCAGAATCAAGCCACAACACACGGTGGTGGCACACGCCTTTAATCTCAGCACTCGGGAGGCAGAGGCAGGTGGATGTCAGTGATTTCGAGGCCAGCCTGGTCTACAAGAGTGAGTTCCAGGACAGGCTCTAAATCTACAGAGAAACCCTATCAAAAAAAACAAAACAAAACAAAACAAAAAAACAAACAAACAAAAAAAAAAAAACAAAGCAGAATCAGGTCACATGGTCACATGCCTGGAAAGAGTCTGAACCATCTGCACAGCACCGAAAGTCTCGCACAGCCCAGCTTGGGCCCCCACCATCACAATCCACTTTCCCTGCATCCTTCCAGCTATAACGACAGCTCCTGGCTTCCCACACAGTCGCCAAGCTTGCGCCACACCCTCCCACTGTTACTCCCTTTATCCTCCAACAATGGGAGCTTCAGGAAGCAGGTCAGAGACTCCCAACATGGGCCAGCTTCGATCTGAGTGCCTCCTCCCTCAGGCTGAGCTCTGGAGCTCTCTCCCATTGAAGGAGAATATACTGCTCACAGGAAAATATACTACATGCTCGGTTTCTTCTAGATCCGGCAACTTGGGCTACCTGAGGTGCATCAGAGGGTCAGGAATGCTTGCTGGTGAAAGAGCGGTGCTGAGGACAACCTGCATTCCCCGAGACACACCAGCAGGCATCCTGCAACAACGCAAGAGGGCCACAGGAGAGGTGCGCAAGCTGGGAGCCATACAGTGCCTGCCTGGAATGCACGAGGCTGGACCCCAGCACCCCAAAAGTCATCAGAGAGGGAAGAAAGAGGGAAGGAGTTAAGAAGGGAGGGAGGGGTGAAGGAAGGGTGTCAAGAGGGAAGGAAGGATGAGTGAGAGAAGAGAAGGGAAGGCAAGAGGGAGATAAAGGAGGAGAGGAAGGGAGGAGAGGAAGGAGATGTACAGAAAATCTTATTGTTTCCCAACAATAACAAATTTTAAAAGCAAAATTAACATTTAAATATCTATAAAAGTAATATTCAACAGCAACTCAGTATCTCTGTATTACAGGCAGTTCAGCTGAACCTAGGCTGGGCACACCTTAATGTACAGGCTTGGACAGGGCTTTGAAAAGTGAGAGTGCCCGGGGCTTAGGAAGGTCTTTAAACCTCCCCTCTACAAAACCTGTTCAGGTGGGTGCCTGCCGGAGCACCCGGTTCCCTGGCGGCCACATCACTGCAGAATCGAGGGCCCCACTGGCCCGGGCTTCAACATGCTTAGGGGTTCAGTGTCATCAAAGTCAAGATGCTTCCAGACTCCAGTCCTCTGAGTGACAGACATTCAGGAACTAGGAAAGTAGCGACAGGCTGCCACAACAGCCAGGACTTGGCAGTTTCCCAAGCCGGAGCCTCTCCGCTGGGCAGAGTTCCCAGCTGAGCAGCTAGGAGCCTAGTAAGGCTGGATCCTTCTCTCCTGGCGAGAGCAGCGGTGTGTACATGTGAAACATAAGAGCCTGCCATCCCTCAAACATGGAGAACACACATGTCCACATCACACTGATCTCTATCAGCTCAAAGAAAGCATGTAACTAGAGCTGATTTGGGCTGTTAACGTAGTTTGTGTCTACGAAGTTGGTTATCAACACTGAGTTACAACTCAGGAATCCCTGCTAAGACAAACACGGGGTCAGGCTCCTAGGAACCTCTGGTCCTGGAAATTTTATCAGTTGATAAAGACATAAACTGTCCTGTTCTGTCATGCATGTCTGTTAACGTTGAATTCACAGATGATGGCACTGGCCATGTGTGGGGAAATTTGTCCACCATACCTGTCGGCTCTGTAAGGTATACGTGGCCCTCTCACACTTATGAACACGCAGTGATCCAGATCTATGTCTGGAGGTCTTACACAAGCAAAAGATAGGGACAAGCTACATGGGTCTGTCAGTTAACGGTGCTTGTTAGGAAGATCCGAAGATCCAAGTTCAATCCCAGAACACAAGTGAAGATAAAAGGGTAAAACTGTCCAGGGCAGCCAGGGCTACACAGAGAAACCCTGTCTCAAAACAAAGGGGGGGGGAGGGAGAATTCTACTAAGTTATTTTGTGGGCCTCTATATGCACACGGTGACACATTTATGACCCTTGTACACAATAATACTTTTTTTTTCTTTTTGGTTTTTCAAAAAAAAAAAACAAACAAAAAACAAAAAACAGGGTTTCACTGTAATTTTAGAGCCTGTCCTAGAACTAGCTCTTGTAGACCAGGTTGGCCTCGAACTCACAGAGATCCACCTGCCTCTGCCTCCCAAGTGCTGGGATTAAAGACGTGTGCCACCATCACCCGGCCACAATAATACTTTTTTTAAAAATTAAAAACAAAACTAAAAAGTAAAAGATGGGGACAGGGAGATGGTTCAGTTGGCAAAGTGCTTGCTTGAATCCTCAGCATGAGAACCTGCGTTTGGACAACTAGAATCTACATAAAAAGCCAGCACAGGGGCTGGTGAGGAGACTTAGCAAGTAAATACCCTTACCATTGAGCGTGACCACCTCAGTCTGAGTCCATGATCCCACACCGTGGAAGGAAAAACTAACTCTTGCAAGCTGTCTTCTGACTTCCAATGGGTCCCACCACATACATACAGAGATAACTTTTAAATTAAGGAAAAAAATAGTTGGGGCTGGGGAGACAGCTCAAGGTCCACTGCCAAAGCCACTGGCCTGAGTTTGATCCTTGGGACCCACATAGTGAAAGAAGAGAACCAATCCCCTCAAGCTGTCCTTTGACCTCCGCATCTGTGCTATGACATATGCACATACACATCTAATAAACAAATAAATAAATGGAGTTTTTAAAAACTAATGAGTCACCTAGAAATGATTCTTGAAGAAAGGGAGGGAGGGAGGGAGGGAGGGAGGGAGGGAGGGAGGGAGGGAGGGAGGGAGGGAGGGAGGGAGGGAGGACAGAAAGAAGAAAAGCCAGTATAGTGGTACATGTCTATAACTCCAGTGGCAATATGGTAGGCAGAGACAGGCAGATCCTTAGAAGCTCAAGGGAGAGCTGGCCTGGCCTACTTAGCAAAGTTCCAGGCTATTAAAGGACTCTGTCTCAAAGAAGGGGAAGGTACCTGAGGAGTGATATTCAAGGTTGTGTTTGATCTCCAAACACACATACAAGGCTGGCAGACACAGACACACAAACATACACACAGAGAGAGAGAGAGAGGAGAGAGAGAGAGAGAGAGAGAGAGAGAGAGAGAGAGAGAGAGAGAGAGAGAGAGAGAGATTATGTTATGGTTGGAGGTCACCACAACATGAGGAGCTGTACTAAAGGGTTTCAGAATCAGGAAGGCTGAGAACCATGACCTAGAGTCTTTCCCGTGTGCATTCAAGACTATGATAGCTGGAGGATTCCTGTTTTTAGTTGAGAAACCTCCATACTGATTGCTGTGGTGGCTGCACCAGTTTGCACTGGCACTGAGAGTGAGTAATGGCTGTCTGTTCCCCACGCCCTCCCAGTTCTGCCAGCTATCTTCTTAGTAAGAACTGTGACTAAAGAGAGATGGAATCTCAGTTTCTTTCTACCTTGTCTTCAGGCTTAGCAGCAAGTGCCTTGACCTGCTGAGTTATCTCCTTGCCCCTGAGACAGAGTATCAATGTGGCTCTAATCTACCTTCCCTGATGGCTAAGGATGTTGGCTAGTCTTTTCAAATATGTATTGGCCACATGTGTCTTATTCTTTTGAGCACTACCTTTTCAGTTTTTTAGGACATTTATTAACTGGGTGATTTCCTTTTTCTGGTACTTTTTCTAGTCATCTGTATATTCTACATATCAGTCTCCTGTCTGATGTTGGTAAAAAATGGTTTTTCTTTCAATTCTGTAGCCTTTGACATTTCCTCTGCTGTACTAAAAAATTATTTCATCTTACCTGACAACTCTTAGGACGATCAGATGCCTACACCTGTATCCTTTTTTGAAGTGCAATGCAGAGGAGGTCAGAGGCATCAGATCCCTGGAGCTGGAGTTATAGGTCTTTATGAGTTGTCAGACATAGGTGCCGGGAACCGAACTCTGGTCCCCTGTGAGAGGGGCACGTGCTCTTCACCGGCCATCTCCCAAGCCCCTGCTCGTACCAACGGTGCTTTCCTCTAGCAATCTCCAAGTTTCAGGTCTTACGTGGAGGTCTGTGCAAGGTTGAGAGCTGCTTGTTTAGTTTTACTGTCTTCCCTGTGAGATTCAGCTTGTCCAGTTTGTTGACAAGGCCATCTTTAGCCAATGCACGTTTCTAACGCCTCTGTCAGAATTAAGTGGCTGTAGCTACATGGGTTTACTTCTGGGCCCTCTATTCTATTCCTTTTGTCTATACATCTGATTTTGGGAATGACTGGAATTTGAACAGGTACTTGGATAGAATTATTTATTTATTTTTTTTACTTTTTGTCAAGAAATTTATTAACTTTACAAACACTATTTCACTCACTCATTCATTAAAAAAAAGTTTTACAATTAAGTCTGTAATAAAACCACGTAATGTTCACCAATGCATTCCAGCCCAGTTACACCCACGGAGTATAATAAACCACTTTAAAACAGCAGTTTTCATTCCCATCAGGTAAGGGTATTAAACTGAAAATATTCCTTATAACAGGCTGTCATTCAAGGAATCCACTTTACGTTACTGTGTGGCAGAATGATGTCTCTAGCACGGACATAGTCCGTCTCTGCAGTCTCTTTCACACCAGTTTCACAACAGGAAAGTACTCGTGTGGTCATGAAGCTTTTAGCAGGAGGGCACAAAAAAGAGTCAAAGGTTCCTCCTGAATTTGATTTCTCTGTTCACAAGTACTTTCCTGTTGGATAGAATTATTTTAAACCCCGAATCATTTTAGAGTTACATTTACTCCATCAAATTGAGAATTACAAAACTTGGAATTTCCATTTGCTTTAAAGGTCATAACTGTAGGGGAACGTCCAGCTTCCCAAGAAGGATGGTTTAGCTACAAACAAACAAATCATTTTCATATTACCATAAATGCTTAGTTTCCTCTATATTTAGAGATCAGTATTATAAGTATAAAAGTTTACTATTTTAAGTTTTTGAATTTTATTTTTTGGGGGTGGGTAGGGGTTGGGGAATGGCCTGCAAGAGTCCATTCTCTCCTAACCATGAGTCAGGGTTGGAATTAAGGTCACCAGGCTTAGCAGCAAGTACTTTTACCTATAAAGCATCTCACTGGCCCTTTTTTCTCTGAAAATGGATTTGCCTTGTAGGTGCAACTCTGTGATGGCTTCTTGTTTTCTTTAATCATTAGTGCATGCATGGAGGGGGCCGTGCCACACTGTACAAGTCAGGGCCAGAAGACAACCGTGGGATGGGTTTCAAGGATGGAGCTCACGTTGTCGGGCTTGCACAGCAAGGGCTTCAGGCTGAGTCATCGCAGCTGCCAGATGGGTAATGTCAGCTGTTAGTATATTAAGAAACACCCAGGAGGATAGCGGCACACCTGAGCATGTCTAGGAGACATGTGAAGAGGCCATTACATCACAGGACTCTGACCTGAGGAAAGGATTAGAGGAACTCAGGGGACAATGCACAGTGGGAGGCAGGGAAAAGTGGTAGGCGAGGCCTGGCAGGAAGAAGTAGATTACTGGGAACTTGTTTGTTGAAGCTGTTTGCCTTGGCCTCTTTCTAAGTCCCCTTTCCTCCACTTGCTGTTCCATGTGACATAAGCCACTCAGCTAAATCCTCCTTGCCATGATGGACTGAGTTCTCTGCTGCACCCTCCCTATATGAATGGACTGAGCCCTCCCTCCCTGTATGAATGGACTGAGCCCTCTACCCTCCCTATATGAATGGACTGAGCCCTCCCTCCCTGTATGAATGGACTGAGCCCTCCCTCCCTGTATGAATGGACTGAGCCCTCTACCCTCCCTGTATGAATGGACTGAGCCCTCTACCCTCCCTGTATGAATGGACTGAGCCCTCTACCCTCCCTGTATGAATGGACTGAGCCCTCTACCCTCCCTGTATGAATGGACTGAGCCCTCTACCCTCCCTGTATGAATGGACTGAGCCCTCTACCCTCCCTGTATGAATGGACTGAGCCCTCTACCCTCCCTGTATGAATGGACTGAGCCCTCTCTCTGCTGCACCCTCTGAGTGAGGTCCTCTGAAACTGTGAGTCACAATAAACCTTCATCCTTGAACTTGTTTTCTTGGGTATTTTGGTCACAACAAAAAATTAACTAAGAGTTTTGCAGCCTGTCCTAGAACTCACTCTGTAGACCAGGCTGGCCTCCAACTCACAGAGATCCACCTGTCTCTGCCTCCCAAGTGCTGGGATTGAAGGCGTGCGCCACCACTGCCTGGTTTTAAATATATATATATATAAAATATTATGCTATGATCTGCCCTCCTCCAACACTTTCCAGATCCTCCACTGGAGTTTTTTCTTTTTTAACCTTAGTATTCTGTCTAGATTATTATATTTTGTTTCTGTAGAATGTAAGGAATAGTTGTGACATTTCTAAGCTGTGGAAAGGTGGGAGGGGTATGTGTCGGGCATGAGGGAGCATCAAGACACATTGAATATGTGTGTTAAATTGTCAGAGAATAAATAAAACAAACCAAAAAAAATTAACTAAGAGTAACAAAACTAACACAAGATGACCATGTAGAAAATATGAAAACTGGACTGGAGAGATGGAGAGATGGAAAAGTGACTTCCACACAAACATGAGGACTTGAGTTTAATCCTTAAGCCCCACACAGTAGAAGTAGACAGCTAACTCCTCCAAGGTGTGCTCTGACCTTCACACACACTATGGTACGTGTGCCCTTCCACACACACACACACACACACACACACACACACACACACACACGTAAGACTTTAAGACAATCCTGAAGCCATTTCTGACAACTCTGAATCCGCTCAGCCTCCGTGCCATAGTGCTTCCCCTCCTCCCCTGGGAACCAAGGACCTAACAGCTACACTCGCACGTACTCAGTAGTTCCTGAACAATTACCCATATACGTATGTTTTGATTCAGTCCCCTGGGAAACGGTGTCAAAATGACCTCTTACCTCACCTGATCTGGCAACAGCTCTCCAGTCAACTATTGGTAATAGCCCTTTGAATAAGCAAATCAAAATAGTCAAAGAACAACCCCCCTTGCTTCTGTGGCCCCTTTAAAAGTAGGCTGTACCAGCTATTCGAGGTCCCTCGGCTTCCCGAATGCTGGAGGACCCTGTCATGACAGAATTAATAAAATTCTCATGCTTTTGCATCGGCTGTGGTGTGTGAGGTGGTCTCTGGGGGCGACTCCTCCTCGGTGTTTGGACGCTAGAGTCCAACACACACAGAATCTAAAGCCAATAATAATAATTGATAATATAAAACTAAGGACTTAAAAACTAGGACCATGTGACAATCAAAACTTCTGAAAGATGTGACCATCTGAAAACTTCCTGCCTTTCCTTTGGTTTGCTTACATACTACAAACCAAAACACCATTATTCTAGAAAGACTGCTGTGATCATATTTTACAGACAAAACTTTTAAGAAAAGCATTTCTAACATTAATTCAAGAGTGAGTGTAGCTGAGAAGATGGTGTCTCGGTCACTATTCTATTGTTGTGAAGAGACATTGTGACCATGAAAACTCTTATAAAGGAAAGCATTTAATTGGGGGCTGGCTTATAGCTCCAGGGGTGTGGTTGTCCATGGTCATCATGGCAGAAGGCATGACGGCAGAGAGCATGGGCGTGGTGGCAGGCAGGTGTGGTGCTGGAGAAGTAGCTAAGAGCTACATCCTGATCTGTAAGCCAAGAGACAGAGAAGGAGGGAAAGTGAGGGGAAGAGAGAGAGGAGGGAGAGGGAGGGGGGAGGGAGATGGGTGAGGGAAATAGGGGGAGGGGGAAGAAAAAGAGAGAGTAAGGAAGAAGGAGGAAGAGGAAGGAGAGGAAGAAGGTGAGGAACAGGGAAGAGGGAGAGGGAAAGTGATTGGGCCTGGCATAGGCTTTTGATACACTTCCTCCACTAGGCCACACCTCCTCCAACCAGGCCACACTGTGATTTTCTCAAATAGTGTCAAATGGTGACTAAACATTCAAATACATAAGCCTATGGGGGCCCTTCTTATTGAAATCACCACAGATGGCTTACTAGGTAAGAGCACATTGCCCTTGCAGAGAACTGAGTTCTGATTCCAATACTCACGCTGGACAGCTTACAACTCTAGCTTCCAGAAATCCAACACCCTCCTCGGAATTCTACGGGCATTGACACTCATATGCACAAACCCATACACAAACACACACACATAATAAATCTAAAATAAAAGAATGCTTTCAAAGTTTGGATCACTTTTAGATGAGTTTAAAAAAATAAAACCCTCCAGCTGTCGGTATTTAAGAAACATGGTAGGATCAAAATAACCCAGAGCTAACCTAACAGCTCCCCCACGTCCCCCATGATGCTGACGCATGTCACATGTGCCTCGGCAGCTGAGGGTGGGTCATCACCAACGCCAAACAAGGAAATAAGCACAGATTGCTGCTCACTCTCAAGTCTATGACCTGCTGGAATCAACACCTACAGCTCCACAGACTTGCCTTGGTCACGACCTTCCCTTCATCTTGGGCAAATGTGCAAAACAATCACTTGTTTTCTGTGCTAGAGACATGTGAGACTTCAGAAATGATCCAAGGCAGCTGAATTTTCCAGACTGGAGGGAAAGACTATTTCTGTCTCTCTGTCTCTCTCTTCCTTGCATGTCTGTCTGTCCATCTGTCTGCGTGTCTACAAGGTTATTAGGGTGTCTTCCTCAATCACTCTCCACCGTGTTCATGAGTCAGGGTCTCTCACTGAACTGAGACCTCACTGACTTGCTTTGACTCAACTGGCACACGAGCTCCAGGGATGTGGGACTCCCCTCTGTATGCTGTGAAAATGTTTTATTACCACTGGTTAACTAATAAAGCGGTTTTGGCCAATGGCTTAGCAGAGCAAAGCCAGGCAGAAAATCCAAACAGAGATATAGAGAAAGAGTAGGCAGAGTCAGAGAGACTCCCACATAGCTGCCCAAGAAGCAAGAGGTAACAAACCGCTAGCCTCATGGTAAAATATCAAATAATAGAAATGGGTTAATTTAAGAGGAGAGGTGGTGGCTGCTGCTGTCTTCAGACATCTTTCAGAGATGTGTAGCTTCCAGGGCTCAGCAAGACAGACGGGGTCTCCTACCAGCATAGCACGCAGGTCTGGTTACTATCTGGTAAAACGAAGGCAGGAACCCCCCCAGGGGGGTGATTGCTTGGAGTCCTATTATATAAAGGCTTGGATTACTTAAACTTAGGGTTCTACAGCTATGACACAAACACATGTATGGAAGAAGGGTGATCAGAACTTCAATATACAGGGAATCTGAGAACACCTAGGGTACAACAGACTGTCTGAGAGGGGGTGTCGGACTGCTGAGACGGCTGTCTGTTAGCTCTGTCAACTCCTCACAATCTAGACAGTATCATTGAAGGATTGTCTACACTGGGTTGGTCTTGGGGATTATTTTGATTATGCTCACTGAAGCAGGAAGACCATTCCACTGTGGGTGACA
The DNA here is from genome assembly GCF_950005125.1 of Chionomys nivalis. NCBI lineage: Eukaryota > Metazoa > Chordata > Mammalia > Rodentia > Cricetidae > Chionomys > Chionomys nivalis. Next base: position 99,228,227 of record NC_080090.1, read on the forward strand.
CCATTCCCTAGGTAGGGATGCTGTATCTCTGAGTGGAGAAGGTGAGCCACACACTAGTATGCATGCCTTAGCTCACTGTTCTTGGTTCTCGACTTTGTTTCTGGCTGTTTCAAGTTCCTGCCGCCTTGACCTCCCCACAGTGATGCGCTGTGACCTGGAACTGTGATCTAAAACAAATCTTTTCTCCACCAGTTATTCTTGCCAAAGTATTCTAGCACTGCAACAAGACCCAAAATTAAATCAACGGCTCAGTCCGTTGGCAAAGTACTTGCCTTACAAGCATGAGGACATGAGTTCGATTCCAGAACCCATGTGAAAAGGCCTGGTGTGATGGTTCATCTTTATACTCGCAGAGCTCAGGAGGTGGAAACAGGCAGATTGCTGGAGCTTGCTGGCCAGTCTATAGGCAAGGTCCAGGATGGTGAGAGACCATGTCTCAAAAAAAGTAGAAATGGCCTAAGAAACAAGACCCAAGTCTGTCCTCTGACTTATACACACAACATATATAGGCACAGGCATACCCACAGACACGTGTACTCATATATATACACACACAAGATGATTCAGATGACCTAGATGTAAGGTTCTCCATTCTGACAGAAAACCACTTCATGAGAGGAACCCACAGAAGCCACTCCCTGAGACTACAGAGCTCAAGGAACTGGTATAAACATAGTTTGCTAAAGCAAGTAGGAGTGAAGCCATTCGCCTGAAGTGGTTTCCATAACCAGAGTTCTCAGATAAGCAACTGGGAAATTGACATGGAAATATTTCAAGTAACATAACAAAAGGACAACCCTCAGTCCACCGAGACAATGGGGCATCCCCTCCGACCATAAATAAGCAAATAGCGCACTCCCCATACCCTAATAAGGCAAACGCCTCTCTCGTACTCTGCTTCTGCCCTGACTGAGACATTTTCCTGCTGTTTGCCCACTGCAGAGTCAGGCTAATTGGCCTGTGAGCTTCTAGCAATTTTGCTGCTTCCCACCTTCATTAGGAGAACTGGGATTACAGACACGCATTACCACATCCAAGTTTAACTTGGACTCTGGAGACTTGAACTCAGGTCTTCACCCTTGCAAGGCAAGCTCTTTACCCACTGAACCATCTCTGCAGCCCGGATTCTTAAGATACGATGATGTTCTACCTTGTACCCAGCTTTCCAATAGCCACATTTGCACTAATGTATCACTGGCGACAGTGGAAATTCAAGAGTTTTCATGGGGCTTTCAAGGTTCACACGAGGGGGGTGGGGAGGCGGCAAGATGGCTCAACAGGTGAAAGCGTTTGCAGCCAAGCCTGATGAGTCTGTGACCTGAGTTCAACTCAGGTGGAAGGAGAGAAGCCACTCTTGCAAGATGACCTCTGACCTCCACACACGCCCACTCACATGCACAAACACAAAAACTAAATTAAAAGGACAAAAGTAATCTAAGAAGGGGCTGGAGAGGTGGCTCAGTGGTAAGAACGCTTTTGCTCTTGCAGTGGACCTGGTTCAGTCCCCAGCACCCACATGGCGGCTCACAACCATCTGTAACTCCAGGTCCTAGAGATCCCAATCCCTCTTCTGCCCTCCATGGGCACCGGGCATGCATATGTGCACAGACAAATGCACAGGCACACTTAACACACATTTTTAAATGTTTAAATAATAATCTAAGAAAAAACAGAAGATTGGCAGGAGATACACGTGTACTTTGTAGAAATAACTTTAAGTTTTATTTACTGTTTTGTTTGTTGGGAGGGGGCTGTCGTGTCTGGTTATTTGAGACAGAGTCTAGCTATGCTGCCCAGTCTAACCTCAAACTTGAAGTCTTGCTGCTTCACTCTCCCAATGCTGGGACCACAGGTGTGTCCCTCTAGGCCTGGTGAAAACAAGGTCCAAGGGCTGCAGAGACGACTAGGTGGTAAGAGCACTGCTTTTCCAGAGGACCTGAGTTCAGTTCCCAGTGCCCACACTGGGCAGCTCAGAACTGCCTGTTACCCCAGATCCTGGACATCCGACCCCTTTTCTGGCCATGAGTGTCCCCGTGCACGTGCACACTCATGCAAAGACACACACGGACATACATAAATAAAAATATTTTTTAAAGATTAAATTTAAAGATTAAAATTTATATATTATGTACACAGTATTGTGCCTGTATGCATGCCTATACGCCAGAAGAGGGCACCAGATCTCATGACAGATGGTTGTGAGCCACCATATGGTTGCTGGGAATTGAAATCAGGACCTTTGGAAGAAGAGCCAGTGCTCTTAACAAATGAGTCATCTCTCCAGCACCCGCCCCATAAAAATAAATCTTAATAATGAGCTTCAAGTGATGCCGTCCGACATGAAGATGGGAGATGTGCTTTTCCTTATACTTCAACTCCTGATGTTTCATATACAAAACAGAGCTAAAACTCTGAAACATGGAAGGAGGGAGGTGGGCAAGCTAGAGACTTCAGGACCTGGGGCATAAGGTGGTGTGGACTAGTTTCCTGGGGCTTCTTGGGTCTCAGACTCATTGCTTAACAACTCGCCAACCTCAGAAATGTCAACAATGAAGAAACCATGTGGCTCTGCTCCAGTAGACACCACAAGAGACTGTGACCCTACCTCTACCTGGACCAGCAGCACCCGAGGGATGCTAGGAGTCCCATCCGCACCAGGCCTTGATGGGGCACCCCATCACCTGTCAGAGGAGGTAGGGAGCTGGGCCACAGTGCATCCTACTCTATCTTCCCCACGGCAATGAGGCCACTTGGGGAATCTCCAGCTTTACCCCATCACTGGTGACATGCATTCCTTCCTCTGCACAGAGGGTAGTGTAAGGTAGACCTACTGGAGGGCCAGCATTGTCCTGCCAGCCACTGTAGGAGGGCCAGTCTCCTAGCCCATCTCAACATCCATGGAAGACAGGCCATAAGCAGACATAAGGCATTCCTGTCCCTGACAGCAAGGTGGCTGCAGAGGTCCTTGGGAGAGCCAGATGCCCTGCCTCACCTCAGCTGTTACCAAGAACAGAACTTTTCTCTCCATCTAGTAATAATAAGTCAGTGAGCCCCTTCTTCTGTCAGAGTGCGATATCAAAGAAAGGCACTAAGACGGGGTTAGAGAAACATCTCGGCTGGAGAAGCCTTGCAAGCAGATGGACCTTAAATAAAGACCCAAATCCCCAGATCATATGTTTAAAAAATGCCCCAGGCATGGTAGCAAACATGTGTAATCTAGCACTGGGGAGACAGAGCCAAGCAGATCCCTGACATCCACTGGCCAGCAGCCTAGACTACACAGGGAGCTCCATTCCAGGAAGAGATTTTGTCACAAAAACAAGGTGGGACCATTGAGGTGAGTGAGCAGGAAAAAGTCCTTGCCTTGCAAGCTTGATGAGTTCAAGTCCCACAGCCCAGATGAAAAGCTGGATGCAAAGTAATGACCCCAGCACTCCCACAGTGAGACAAGAAGCAGAGACGGAAGCTTGAGGGCCGAGCAGGCCTGGAGAATATAGAGCAATATGAGAAGAGAGACACTGCCTTTACAAGGTGGGAGGGTAAAACCCACCCCTGAAAGCCGTCCACATATACTGTCACACATACTCACACACACACAAACACACACACACACACGCACTTATAAATAATAAAAGTGGGCCTGGAGAGATGGCTCAGTGGTTAAGAGAACTTGCTGCTCTTCCAGAAGACCTGGGTTTGATTCCCAGCACCCACATCAGACAGCTCTAGCTGCAAGGTGAACCAATATCCTCTTCTGGCCCCCGTGGGCACCTGTACAGGCACAGCATACACTCACACAGACACACATATATACACATACGGTTAAAAATAATCTTTTAGGAATGTGCAAAAGTAATGAAAAATAATAAAATTAATAAAAGATAGATTGTACCTGAGATATACCATCTGAGGTTGTCCCCTGGCCTTCACACATATGTGCACATGCACACACAAACACGCGTGCACGCACAATGGCACTAAGACAGGATACGTAGCCGAGGATGACTCAGAACGTGTTATCCTCAATCCTCCCTTTCTCCCAGCGAAGGGAAGGCACTTCCTATAGTCTTCCACTGACAAGCCCTCTTGGAGAATCAATGCTGTCACACTGGACACCAGCCTGGATACAGAGGAGGTGAGGATGGGAGAGGACAACATCAAGCCTATGCCACACACACTCTCCTCTCACACCCGCCTTGATGCAGTTACTCTCAATGTATGCATCTGAGGAAAGGCAAAGGAGAGAATGGTCCAGAGCTCCGCTGGGAAGTCTCTTTCTGCAGCTGTGGGAATGCCACGCTCACCTGCCCACCCTTCTCTGGGCTCTTCCTCGGCCGGCCCTTCTCCCCACTCCTATCCCAGATGCACGTCCCAATCCCTTTAAAAAAACACTCTACTCCCCACCCAGCTCTGCTGGAGCCTGGCCAGAGGAGTCACATTCAAGAGAATGGAAACCAAGTACAGTGCTAACCGGCCGTGTGGGATCGCCCTGGCCTTCCACAAAAGCTCTTGCCACAGTAGTTTCTTCTTAACTCTTTTCTTAATGATTGGGTTACTTTTAGAAATTAGAGGTTTCCTTTATAGCAAGAAACTTAATCTTAAAACCACTCCTCACACTCACTGGGAGGGAATAATTTTCACCTGTTCATGTGCCTTGCCGATCTGGTTTAAACAGTAACGGAAACCTGTGGATACAGAAACAGAAATTGACCTCAAAGGTGCCTGAGAAACTCTCCCTGATGGTTAGTTTGTGCAGTGCCAGAAGGTGTAAGGCAAATTGCTGCATGAGAAAAGACAGACCTCAATGGTCTTATCCAGTGTTGGATCCTGCATGCTACAACAATGGCCTGCCTGGCAAAATACACCCATGGGTCACACAGCGGCATGACAGTTACAGGGTAACCAGCTGCTTTCTGCTGTGCTATGAGGCCTGCTTCAGAGCAGGAATTTCATACCTGGTAAACCTGGTCAAGCTAACTAAGCCGAGAGCAAGGGAAGCCTGGGACAGTCAGAACGATGCCTCAGATTCACATCCACAAAAATAAGCTGCAGCCTTGACAACTGCTATTGACCAGCTGACAAGTTGGCTGCGACAGGCTCCTCATTCTCCCTAAGCCCTCTGCTTCCAAAGCTTTGGAAACGCCACCAAAACACTGCACAGGCCTGGGGCACAGTTCATCTGCTTTGTTCCAGCCCATGGGCTCATCATCAGCTCTACTGAATTCAGCTGTTTCCAAGAGGGCAGCTAACTAAAGGGAACTTTTTGATTTGTTGTTGCTGTTGCTAGTCTTTACTGGTATATGTGTGTCTATGTGACGCATCCCTTTGGGTGTGGGAACATGTACGCGTGCTCCTGGGGGAGGGCAGAGGCTGACATTGTGTGTCTTCAACAATTGCTTTTCACATTTTTTTTGAGGGTCTCTCACTGAACCCAGAGCTCACCAATCGGCTAGAATGACCACTAGATAGCTCCTGGGATCTGCCTCTATCTCCTTCCTCAGTGTGGAAAATAAATTTTAACAATTAGTGGGGGCTGAAGTCTTAATTCAGGTTGCTGTGTTTGCAAAGTAGACAATTTACCAACTGAACCACGGCCCGAGTCCTTTCTGTTTGCTTTAGTGAGGAGCCCAGACTCACTCAACTCTCATGGATGCTCCTGCGTTAGCTGCCCCAGTTCTGGGATGACAGTCTGTGCCATTAAGTCTAACCAGAAGCAGCACAGCCACCAGAGAAAAGCACTGTGCTCCGTCAAAAAGTATTTGTCCAGTTCCTAAGAAGAGCAAGCATCGAGACGCGGCAGTGGCTAGTGCATGATGGGTGAGAGAAGACGGCAGAAAAATAACAATAAAAAACGTGAAAGCTGTTTAGGACTCAATGATTTCTCAGCATTATAAAAAGCAATGACCTTTTCTAGTTTTGTAGAAATATGTAATTTTTAAAAATTCGTATGACTCACCCCAAATACATCAAGCAGTTTATTTTCTTTTTTTTGTTGTTGTTTTTTTTTTGTTTGTTTGTTTTTGTTTTTCAAGACAGGGTTTCTCTGTGGTTTTGGAGCCTGTCCTGGAACTAGCTCTTGTAGACCAGGCTGGTCTCGAACTCACAGAGATCCGCCTGCCTCTGCCTCCCAAGTGCTGGGATTAAAGGCGTGCGCCACCACCGCCCGGCAAGCAGTTTATTTTCAATGTATTTATTATTGTAAGTGTGTGCAAGAACCGTGTGCATGAGCGCAGGTCCATGTATGCCACAGCACATGTGTGGCAGTCAGAGGACAATGTGGTGGACTCGGTTCTCTCCCCACCTTCATACGGGTTCTGAGGGTTGGAGCCAGGTTGTTAGGACTGCACGGCAAATGCTCTCCTGGCTGGGCCATCTTGCCAGCTCCTGAAGCTTATTTTAAAAATTAAATTCCAGTCGGGCGGTGGTGGCGCATGCCTTTAATCCCAGCACTTGGGAGGCAGAGGCAGGCAGATCTCTCTGAGTTCGAGGCCAGCCTGGTCTACAAGAGCTAGTTCCAGGACAGGAACCAAAAGCTACGGAGAAACCCTGTCTCGAAAATAAAAAAAAAAAAAAAAAATTCCAGGGGCTGAGAAGCCTCAGTCAGGAAAGTGTTTGCCACACAAGCACGGGAACCTTGTGTTCAGTTTCCACAAACCATGTAAAACATGTGTAGGCATGGTGGCATGTGCTTATTGTTAGCATCCAGGCGAACCTGGCCCTGCGCCCATGAGAACTTCCAGAGTGTGCCATGCCCTGTTTCACACTTGTGCGCAGGGCAGGCAATACCCTGTCTCCTTAAAAGGCAAAACTCCGCCTACTTCTCTCCTCTTCTTCTTTTCTCTCTCTCCTCCTTTCCTTCCCCCACTTCCTTTATCTCAATAAAACTCTCCACTTAAAATCTATCCATATGGGGAGCGGGCAATATTTGGGAGGAGGGGAGGGAAATGGGAAATGGGGAACAGGTGGAAATTTTAATAAAAAACTTTAAAAAAAAAAAGTTTAAGTGCAAATTTTAATTTAAAAAAAAAAAAAAAAAAAAAAAAAAAAGAAAAAAATCTATCCATATGGCCTATCTGTCTCTCATCCTCCGTGGCCTCTCACCCCTGGGGGTTGGACTCATCCACAGAATCCTACCACCTATGAGCCCTGTGCTGGGGAGACCCAACAGAAGGACCCCTAGGGCTCACTGGCCCATCCAGTCTAACCTACTTGGTGAGTTCCAGGACAACAAGAGACAGGACACTTTCTCAAAACCCAACTGGGAGGCACCTGAGGAATTACCATCAGTTTTTCTATGGCCTCCAAACGCCACCCCAACTCCCTGGGGCAGAAGCACTAAGGGTGGGGCTTTCGGTGGCACGTCCCTAGATGACCCAACACAAAGTCACTGAGCAGCAAGGCAAGGGTCAGAAGGATGCGGAAAAGCATGCCCTCGGTTACCCTGAAACATGGCCTAGGGAGAATCTACAACAAGGAGGAGCATCCTTCCTTCTCTGGCTCCAAATGGCTTAGCACCCACAGCCCTTCAGCAGGTCTGTCACCCACTTGAAACTGTTGTTGCACCTCCTCTGGAACCACGACATGGAATTAAAAAAGCAAATCATGTCCCTAACAAGCGACCAACAAATAGTCTTGAACTGCGGAATGTCACGATGACGGCAACACTTCTATTGGTCTCCTGCCTGCATCTGAGCCCATGCAAAGCTCCATGATGCCAACTGAGCTTTCAAAGGTGGCAAGGAAAGTCACGGTAAGGAATACAAGTCTACCATAGCTATTCACCTGAGCCTTAATGGGGTGGGGTCCCCTAAATCACCACGCATTCTTTATCAGTCACAGGCAATTTCTCCAAATTTAACTCCAAAATTTTTGTTACACGAACTAACAAACCTGGATGCCTTCCCTGCAATTTAGTTTCTCCTTCCCAGAAGATGACTCAGAGGCTAAGAGCACTGGCTGCTCTTCCAGAGGTCCTGAGTTCAATTCCCAGCAACCACATGGTGGCTCCAAACCATCTGTAATGAGATCTGGTGCCCTCTTCTGGTAAACAGGCAGAACACTGTATACATAATAAATACATCTTTTAAAAAAATCTCGGCCAGGTGGTGGTAGAGAACGCCTTTAATCCCAGCACTCAGGAGGCAAAAGGCAAGCAGATCTCTGTAAATTAGAGGCCCGCCTGCTCTACAAAGCGAGTTCCAGGACAGACTCTATAAAGTTACAGAGAAACCCTGTCTCAAAAAAAAAAAAAAAAAATCTCCTTCCCAAACATTCCACAAAAACCTGGCTGACGCTGTTGGTGACACCTGAAAGCTTGCTTGGGCTTAAGTTTTCTACTCTGCAGGGCTGGGAATCCCACGCACAACCTCAAATATTCTAGGCAGACACTATCCAGCCCTGATCAACAGCCCCAGCTCTCCCTGTGTACACAACTACAGTTATGATGGGGGGGGAGCAGAAAGGGTGGTGATCTGCCGCCCAGGTCCCTTGCCACACATTAGGAGATTGAAGAGGGACAATTTCCCTTCTGTGACTACCTCTAGGGAGTTTTCTATCACCTCTCTCTTCCCTGGAATCCAATGCCTGAAAATTCTCCTTTTGGCCTACTAAATTCTCCCACCCGCTGCGCTGCCTCCCCTCCTCCCACGGAGCTAAGTTTCCCATAACAAGTTTGCGGAAGACACCTGTGCACTCCATCGCTACCATCTCCATCAGAATGATCCCTGCATCCCCAGAAAGACCAGCCTACCTTTCTTAGTTCTCCAGCCTAGACCCTTTTTATTCCCTCATTCCCTGCACTTTTCCTTTTCTTCATAAGCTATCTCTGCTTCTAGGTCTAACCGTGTGTCTCTGGGGCAATCCTTTGCCCCAGAGACACCTATGCTCAGCATTGAACGCCCTCTGAACCCAGGGCCCTACTGAGGACTTCCCCAGTTTCTCTAACCTCCAAGCCTAGTTAAAAGCCTCTTTTCCTCCATCTCCTTTCCTTCTAGGGGATGTGAGCATTTTCAGCTGGTGTCTTTTATCTCAATCCTCAATGAAATTGCCCTCAGGCTTCCTTCTGAGTCAGTTTTAAATTGTCGTTAATGAAACTAAAAACTCAAAGGGGCCGGGCGGTGGTGGCGCACGCCTTTAATCCCAGCACTTGGGAGGCAGAGGCAGGCGGATCTCTGTGAGTTCGAGACCAGCCTGGTCTACAAGAGCTAGTTCCAGGACAGGCTCCAAAACCACAGAGAAACCTTGTCTCGAAAAACCAAAAAAAAAAAAAAAAAAACAAAAAAAAAAAAAACAAAAAAAAAAAAAACTCAAAGGGGATCCGCTGTTGACTCCGCTCCCTGCTAGAATGTTCCTGCCCTCATTTGCAAGGCTTGCTCAAACTGTATCTTCTCTCCACCGCCCTCCGCCCCAAACACACACCAGTTAAAACTTCCAACTCTTTTTTTAAAAAGTCTATAATTTACTATGCCAACTATTAACCCACTGTAAGAAGCTCCAAGGTTGAAGAGATTTATTTGCCCTCTGCTGCGTGCCCAAGGTCTAGAAGCCTGAACTCATCAGGCCAAGTGTTTAAAAAACATTTGAGAAGAAAAGTTATTCACTTAACAAGAGCTTGTTGGGCACCTCTTCCCCTGCAAAAGACATCACACTGCCTCCGCCTTCAGAAAGCACTGAGAGGTCACTGGATCGTGTTAGGGGTGCATGACTGAAAACTACGGATAACGTGCACAGGTCAAAGAGTGTGCCAACCGTTCAGAAGAAAGGACTTGAGCATGGGCTTGATCCAACGGGTCACTGACGCGCAGAGCGCCAAAGGTTTTTTTCCTAGATTCCCTTAAAGGTGCCGCGACATTCCACTTTCCAGGCGGAGAAATTACTAGACCAGAGATGCAAATTCCGGCCTCTTCCCAACCGTCTTGATATTTAAAGAGAAAGAATCATACTAATTTTTACTTTCCTGCAGCAGCACCCCATTCCACGCGACCTCTGCACAACCGCCCTCACCCCCAATGCTCCCCACGCCGCCCCAGCCCAAAAACCCGCAATGCTTCCCACCTGCTCCCGGCGTGCCCCGCGGTTCCTCCCCACGCGTGCGCAATAAACTACCTCTTGGGTCCGGGAGGGGCTGGAGCTCCGGCCTAGAATGGACACGCCCCCGAAAGCAGATCTGACTTCTGATTGGCTGCAGGCGCTCGCCCGAGCTCGGTTGGGCCGCAGGGACAGTGCTTTTAAAGGCGCTACCCGGTGCACTCAGGAACTTGAGCGCTGCCTGCCTGCACTTGCTCCCGCGCTTTCGCCATCCAGGTCACCTCGCCAGCATGTCTCAGGTACTGCGCGTGCCCTGCCGGGCTGCGAAGGTTCAGTGGGTTTGGGGAAATCAGTTCTCTGGAACCCCGCGGGGTATCTTTCTCCCAACCACCCCCCCTCCCGGATGCTAGGTTTCTGCTCTGGGATCCGAGCCCAGCTCATAGCCTGGGGAACGGAACTTTTTCCCTTGCAGATTTCTGAAACTGCCACCCACGCCGGAACTGCTGGAGAGTTGCGGGTGGGCTGGACTCCCGGGTGAAGCAGGCACAGGGTCCTCGAAAGAAAGATGGGCAATAAGAGGATGAAGGGAGAGGAGATTGAATCTCATACTGGGAAGGACCGGAGTGGAACAGAGGGGCACTCGTGGAGGCCCTGACTGGGGAACCTGGAGGTCGGGGGGGGGGGCAGTAATTAGCCTTGTGCCTGACTTGCCCTTCTACAGAAGAGATGCGACTAGATGAGGTGGCCCCGAAGCCTTTTCCTTCCCTGTTTTGGGACCCCTGTCCAGGACGGATTCCCTGTAGCGTGATTCCTGGCTCCTCCCACTTGCTTGTCCCTAATCTGGGCACTGGGACAGAGGTCACCGCTGAACTCCAGGCCCAAGTAGGAAGGGACCAGTGGGCGCCTGACCCTGGATTCCACTGCATTCATGGCCTGAACCCTGATCGACTGTTTTCATCACTCCACGTTTCCCCTCACTGCCCCGTCTATCTCTGCTGATTATAGGTCAGGGCCTTGCTGGAACCCCCAGCAATTGCTGGATTTGAGCCAACGGAGGTCAGGCAATTGGGCAGAAAAAAATTTAAGGGCGTGTACTTCCACTGTAAGTCAAGTCTATTCCTGGCACTTGACACAGTGCTGTAACCACACAAGTGGACAGGTGGGCCTTTGCCGAATCTTAGTGCCCGCAGAGTTTGCGAGGAGTGCTGCCTTCCCTTCCCATCCACCCCTGGACCGCTCCCACTCAGATATTCACCCCCATCCCGTTCCTCTCCTTCTCACCCAGGCTGAATTCGACAAAGCTGCCGAGGAGGTGAAGCGCCTCAAGACTCAGCCAAGTGATGAAGAGATGCTTTTCATCTACAGCCACTTCAAACAAGCCACCGTGGGCGACGTAAATACAGGTATGCCCAGCTTCTCATCAGAGCAGGCCGAGTTGGCTCGGCAGCCCAGGAGTCTGAGAATCTCACTTTCCAACCGCCGGAGCCCCAAAGGTTCAGGCGGGGATGGTGACAGATCAAAGCTGGGAGGTCCACCTGCAAGACCATCTTCCTAAACTCTGTGTGACCCTGGGAGCAGATTCAGTCTGGTTTTGGAAGGACTTTACCGATTATCTCAGCATCTACTGTGAAGAAAGCAAAGGTCCCAGACGGGAAGCTTGCTCTAAGCCCTGTTGCTCAGAAGTAGCTTTGTTGAACCTACTATTCCCATTAGGTGTGCAGGGTCATCCAGCACTTGGCAGCCGCCCCAAAGCCTAAGAGATGAGCAGTTGGAAGTGGTGCTGACCAAAGTCTGCACCTTCCAGATGACTTTCCCCCTCTTAAGATCTTGGTGCAGACTTCTGTGCACATGTGTATGTGGGAGCCAGAGGACAGCCTGGAGTATTGTTTCCGCTGCACCGTCCACCTCCCCAGGGATCTGCCTGTCTCTACCTCTCCAGCACTGAGATTATAACACAGGCTGCCCTGTGCACCCCCACCCCGCCCCATTTTTTTTCCACATTACTTCTGGGACTGGAACTCGGGTCCTTATACTTGCAAGGTAAGCCCTTTGTTGGCTGACCTATCTCTCTAGCCCTTTGGTACAGATTTTGAAGTTATGCTGTGGATTACCTTGGTCTATAATATTGTTTCTGCCGCTGCCTTGGGCAGTGGCTGTGTCCTGAGATAGCAGTACAGTGTGTTCTAGCAAGAACTCATGACAGCATAGAAGGGAATGTACCTCTCAGCCACCCACCAAGTGTGGCCTCCAATTCCACTGGGCTGGAGTTGCAGGCCAAGCAGGTCAGAGCAGAGAGCTTATGAACATCCAGGAAGAAAAAGATAACGGGGAGGCACGGCTGCTTTGCTGCCAGATAATATTTTGTCACAGCCTGGCCTCTGGCCAGGCTAGAGGTACTTGAGCATCAGACTGGCTTGGAATCTGTCACTCCCTGAACAGGAAACTGTTGTCTCTTTTTCGGCTATACTGTTCAATACAACAAAGACTAGCCACTTGTAGCTATCAAGTTTTAGCTGCAAATGGTTTTACCTAAGCAATGCGCAAAACAGTCAGTAGCTGCGTGAGCTGTGTTTCAAGGGCTCGGTAGCCACGTGGGGCAAGTGGCTTCTGAATGAAATGTTGGAAGGACCAGCGAAATGGCTAGCAGGTAAAGTCTTGCTGCCGCACTTGATGAAAGAACTAACTCCCAAAAGTTCTCCTCTGGCTTCGCACACACGTGCACCCTAATATACACATGCACTAATTGAATGTGGCCAATATGCATGCCCACTAGGGCGTCTTCCTCTGGGGTGTTGAAGGCACCTTCGTAGGCACAGTCCTGTAAGGTTTCCAGGATTTTTTCTTCAGACTCAGTACTTAGCAGTTTCTGCTCTTAACAATGAAATTGCTCCCCAGTAAGGATGGTGGGAGGTCTTGTCTCCCAAACCCAAATGTTCTGGAAGAAGCCTGGTCTTCATTTTAAATAAATAAATAAATAAATAAAATAAAAACTACGAACAACAGAGTTCAGCAATGTGGTGGGGAAATAGTGGCAGGTGGGATCTAATAGTGTTTCTTTTCAGAATTGTCTTTTGGGTTTGTTGTTGTTGCTTTATCCTCGTGTGCATTGGTATGTATGTTACCAGCATGTCTGTCTGTGTGAGGGCGCCAGATCCCCTGGACCTGGAGTTACAGATAGCTGTGAACCGCCATGTGGGTGCTGGGTTCTCTTTAAACACCAAGCTATCTCTCCAGCCCCCCTTTTTTTTTTCAGAGTTTTTGAATTCTGAACCATGTGAATGGATGTTTGTTTGATTTGATTAAAGTACAGGTATAGTTTGGTTTGAGAATTTTTTGGTCTTTTTTTTTCTTCTCTGTTTTGGTTAAGACAGAGTCTCATGTAGCCCAGGCTAACCCAAATTTACTATGTAGCCAAAATAAAATAACCTTAAAGTTCTGATCTTCTGGCTTCCACCTTACAGATGTGAATCACCAGGCCTGGTTTATCTGGTGCTGGGGATGGGGAAACCAGGGTTTGGGTCATGCCAGGCAAACACTCTGCCAACGGAGCCATATCGCTGGCCTTTTTACTATTTAATATTTTTCTGGTTTTGAAACAGAATCTCACTAAGCCACCCAGTCTGGCTTTAAGCTCTCTCTGTAGACCAGGTAGGCCTTGAACTTCTGATCCTCCTGCCCCAGCTCCTGATATCACAAGTGTGCACCACCATGCCCTATTTACAGGGCGCGGGATCTCATCAGGCTTTTGTGCACGCTAGGGAACTACCTACAGCTACGCCTCATCCCCAGCCCCAAAGAATAGTGTTGTTTTTAAAGTAAAACTTTGGGTTTTAAACATTTAACTCATAGTACAGAAAGAAAAATTAAGAACATTTTTAGCCTGTTTTTTTCTCTACTTTAAATTTGAGTTACTATAAACCCATCTGGGTTTCTTATGCTAGAACCCTCTGTGTGAGACACTGGAAGTATATGAGTATATGCACCAAAATAATATCTTGAGGGAGGGGGTAGAGGGAGGGGAAGGGATATGGGAGGAGGGGAGAAGGTGGAAATTTTTAATAAAAAAAGAATATCTTAGTGCTGGGAAGTGATAGCACCAACTTTAATTCCAGCACACGGAAGGCAGAAGTAGGCAGATCTGTGAGTTCAAGTCCAGCCTGGTCTACAGAGTGAGTTGCAGCACAGCCAGAGCTGGGGAAACCCTGTGGGGGCGGGAATGATGTCTTGCTTTGCATGGGAAAGAAGTTGATAAAGCTCTCCATTAGAACTTGTAATAAATCTCCTGTCTGCCCTTCTCTTGTTGCAGATCGGCCAGGGCTTTTGGACCTCAAAGGCAAGGCTAAGTGGGATTCCTGGAATAAGCTGAAAGGTAACTTGTTCTGATCGATCTCCTCCCTTGTGAGGCTGGCCGTTGAAGATTCTCAGTTCTGGAGTGGGGAGGACAGAGGTCAGGAAGCACACATTGGAAGCCAGCCCAGACAAGCCTAGCTTGGGGAAAACTAGGCCACCTCCTTTCCCTCCTTTTCTAAGAGCTTTGTCTCTGAGCAGACGTGTTATCTGGAGGGGAAGGACTTGGGGGCCAGCCACTGAGAAGTAGGCCAGGGAGTGACATAGCTGCCATGGTCTTTGGATGTCTGTTGAGTAAAGAGAGTTCTCTCGTCCACGCCTCTATCTCCCCAACAAGGCCAGGCAGTGACCCCTTAGCCGAGTGGCCATTCCCCAGTTCCCTTTCAGCCAGAAGGGCACATGAGAAAAGGGGATGAGGTAATGCATGGCCAGTGAATGGAACGATTATTCGCTGAGAGCACAGGCATCTAAGAGGTGTCCAGGCTCCACTAAATCACGTGTTCCCACGGCAGCAAGCCCCAAGAGCTGGCACCAGAGTTGTGGCAGCTTCCATACCCTCGCCAGCCAGTTGCTGAATAGGCCTCTGTCCTCACAAGAGAGAAAGGCATGAACTCAGGAAGGGCCCAGCACACTGAAATGGACTGCCAGGGCCGTGTGGGTCTGGCTGTCCATCTTCCACAGTGTTTTCAGGCCCTGGAAACCCTGGTGCTTCACAACAAGCTTTCTCAGTCCCCGGGGGAATCTAGGAAACCCAGTATGGCTGTCCCTCAGGGTGTATCCATTGTCCTTTATGCCATGACCAGGGGACAAAGATTTGCCTCATTCCTTTCCAAGAACCAACTGCTTTTCCTCAGTCTTCACCTCTTCTCCCAGCTTCTCTTTGTGGGGGCGGGGGGGGGGAGGGTTAGAGGGGGACTGGCTCGGAAAGCCAACAGCGTAGCCCTGGGAGATAAGACTCCAAAACAGATCGTCCGTAAAGCTGAAGTCAAACAGTAAATCAGCAGCACCAGCAGAATCACTGCAGGGATACTTTCCTGCCTGCCTAGAAGGCTAAAGGTCCTCGCTGCCTGCAGCCCCACCATGCAAGAGCTTGGTGCATCATGAAGCAGACCTCATTCCCTGGAGTGCTTTGTGTCTAGTCCTTGGGCCATCTCTGAGATATAAGAACTGTGTTGTGTGTGTAAGAAATAACTTCCAAATATGAAACCGGGATCGCTGCAAGTGTGTCCAACCTGTGGCCCATCATATGTGGAGATCATGTAGAGATGGTTAATTGATTAAGAGCACTTGCTGCTCTTACAGAGGACTTGGATTGGGGTCCCCAAAACCACAAGTGGCTCACAACCACCTATAACTCTAGTTCTAAGTGATCTGACTCCCTCATCTCACTTCCTCAGGCACCTGCGTGCATTTGGTGCACATACATATATATTCAGGGACATATGCATACTAATTAATAAATAAATGATAGAAGTCTTTTTTAAGTAAATAGAGAACCGTGGAGAAGACACATGACATATAACCGTGACCTCCACTTTGCACATGTGCACATTCGCTGGCAAATACACAGACACATACATGCATATTACACCCAACTGCACAGATATGGCACACCCCTGCCAGCTCCGTGTCTTCTTAGCAGACTGCTTCCCTGATGTAACTCACCGGTTCCTTCCAGGAACTTCCAAGGAAAGCGCCATGAAAACCTACGTGGAGAAAGTGGAAGAGCTAAAGAAGAAATACGGAATATAGA
Source organism: Chionomys nivalis (assembly GCF_950005125.1). Lineage (NCBI taxonomy): Eukaryota > Metazoa > Chordata > Mammalia > Rodentia > Cricetidae > Chionomys > Chionomys nivalis. Next base: position 99,244,353 of record NC_080090.1, read on the forward strand.
AGACCAGATTTGGTGGCCAGCCACACGTGTGACCTGTGAGGACATAATGCCTTGTTTTTTTTTCTAATGTAGATGATATGGCTCTGATAAATTAGGGCCAGAATTAATCGCTGATCCTTCTCCCTGTGTAGTTTTTACCTGAAATCAATTAAAAGTACATTTGTTACTTTATATCTTTATGTTTCTGGGCTCTTTTATATTAATTGCGTTTGCCTTCTGTGTGTATGGGTGGGTGAGAGCGCAACGGCACCCATGTGTAGGTCAGAGGAAAATGCCAGAGTTGGTTATCTCCTCCTACCATGTAGGTCCCAGGGATCAAACTCAGGTCGCCAGGCATTTTACCCACTGAGGATCTCACCAGCCCACCACCCAGGTTCCTGGGATGACTGGCCTTGATCCAGGCTCTCCTCTTTGCTTCCTTCTAAAGATGTGCTTTGGAGCTGGGGTTGTAGCTCAGTTTGGGAGAGTGCCGCCTAGCATGTATAAACCCATGGGTTCAGTTCCCCAGCACTGCACCAAAAAATCTGGCATGGTTGTGCACACCTGTAATCCCAGCGCTCAGGAGGTAGATCAGGCCTATCAGAAGTTCAAAGCCATCTCTTGGTGACAGAGCAAATTTGAGACCAGCCTGGGCTACATGAGACCCCGAGTCATAAAAACCAAATAAAATTAAAATAGATGAAGATGTGTTCTTGAAGCCCTTCTGCCCTCTTTCTCTACCTGGATGGAATGTGAGAGGTGGTCACGCTCGGTCCCCTGTGTGGACAGCCACAGTGAGGGATGGGGTTGTAGGAGTGGGATTTCTTCCCCTGCTCCCAGCCACCTTAGATCAGGTGAGCTGGCTGGGACCTGCACCTCCCAATGTTCTAAGAGCCCCATCGCAGAGCCGCCCTCAGGTTCTCAGGAAGGCAGGATTGATGGTGTTTGAATTTGTCTGGATCCAGGGCAATTGAGCAAGAGTGGGAGCACCCTTGGGAACAGGATGCTCCTGGTCTGAGGTCTCCCAGGGTTCCTTTCAAAACTGGGCCACAGTGGGAGCAGGAAGGTCATTCGCCAGTGTGCCAAGAACTTTCTTAGTGGGAAGAAGGGAGAGCAGGGCTTGGGGAGACCACAGAAAAGCAAGCTGGACTCCTACAGAAGGACTGCTCTTCAGAAGAAGAAAAGAGACAGTCGGCAAAGGCATGCTGCAGCTGGGCCCCTCTCTGCCCTGAACATGGGATACTGTAGCGCTTTTCCATGTCATGGGTGAGGATGTTAAATCTGAAAGGGTCTCAAGAATACTCCAAGGACAAGTAGCTCAGCTTTCCTCTTCCAAAGCCCAGGTCCATGGCCACAGTTCAGTCTCACTGTCAGAACAGCGCCAAGGCCTGAGAATAACTCATACCGGTTCCCTCCGCTGGTAACTAGATGGAGAATCAGCTTTTTAAGTGCAGGTCGTTACCCTGGTTCCAAAGCCGAAGCCTTCAGGGAGACCAGAAGGAGGTGAGTAGCCTCCACTGTTGGGTGTGGTACTCTCTGTACCACAAGACAGGAGAGAGCAGGCTTAAATGTGCCCAAATCTGTGCTAGGCAGTTGGAGCCCAGGGAAGTGGATATGAAGGTGCCGTCCGAGGGCTGAGGGGTTGGAGCTGTCTGTAGGACTTGAGTTCAGTCCCCAGAACTCATAAAAAGCTGGGCGTGGTAGCATATACTTGTAAGCCTAGCAGCAGAGAGACAGTCAGGCAATTCCCTAGGGCTCCCTGGGAAACCAGCCTAGCCTACTGGGCAAGTTTTAGGCCAGTAAGAGCCTGTCTTTTAAACAAGATGGGCAAGAGAGGTGGCTCAGCAGTTAAAAGCATTTACTGCTCTTACAGAGGACCCAGGATGGCTCACAACTACCTGTAATTCCAGTTCCAGGGGATCCAATACCCACCTCCAGCTTCCATGGATACCAGATACGCATGTGGTACATAGACAGACAGACAGACAAAACACCCATACACATAAGACAAATCTTTTCTAAAAGGCGGACAATGCCCGAGCAATGACACTCAGAGTTGTTCTCTGGCCTACACACACACACACACATATACACGCGCGTGTGTGTGAGCACACACCACATGAGCAGCTGGGAGGTTGCTTTAACATAGCAAGAGGCCAAGATTACAAGTCCACTCAGGCACCCAGAGGATGTGACTTCTTAAGTGGCAGGGTCATTTATGAGGAAGCGTGTTTTTTCTGGTAGTTAATGTAAAGGCGTGTTTGAGGCAGGGCACCTACTGTATTATTCTGCCCTTCCTAGCACCATCAAGACCACTCAACCCAATCATTTGCTTGCCCTGTTAATGCTCCAAAAGTAAACAGGCCTGAAACACCACCAGAGGGGGTGCACCGAAAGAGGTGGGCACCGGCGGATGCACACCTGGAGTCCCAGTTGCCTCCGAAGCCCAGGTGGGAGGATCACACATTAGAGACCACGCTGGGCAAGACCCTGCAGAAGGCACAGAGGCCTTCGTGCTCTTGGATAAGCACTAGGGAAACCAGGAATGCTAAACACACAGGTTGTCTCCAAAGGGAAAGATGCATCACACTTTCCACCCGTCAGGCAGGGAGCTGAGGTAGCTAATAGCCTGGTAACCTCTGTCCTATGGGCATGGCCAGGCTGCTCAGACTGTTTTCCGGAGCCCATTTATTTCCAGCTCAGTAGTACTCTCCTCTCCAGACCTTATCAGGAGCGTTGTTTACTTGAGCCTGCTTCCTTGCTTAATCTTGATGGAAGCTGTCGGTTGTATTTTGTTGGAGCTGTGATATAATCATCTCCTCAGCTCTGTTGTGCACTTAGCATTGAGTTAATTATCCCCAGGAAACTTTTTTTTCCCCCAAATTACACTGCGTTTAAATAAGCCTAAAATAAACAAGCTGGTTTTAGAGTCTTGGAGTTTGAACCAACACTGGCTCCTGAGTCGAGTTGAACAGACTTCTAGCTTCTCTCAGATTGACCCTCTGCTGGCCACGGCATTTGCAGAGACCCCTCCCCAGCAAGATGCCATCTCAAAAAAAAAAAAAAAATCAATATCCAAATACACTAAGGGTAAACTGCATTAGTAGAAGATGAGCCTATCATGGAAGGAGGGAGAGGCTCACAGAAGAAGTTAAGGGGGAAATTCCCTCTCCATTCAGAATTGGCTCAAGGCTCAACTCGGCAAACTCCCCTGGAGGGCAGTGGTGAACCTTCATGAGACTGCCAGAGGCTTCCAACACAGGCTGTCACCATCAAGATCTTGTCCCACGAGCCTTCACCCACCCTTATTAGCAACCTCCCTGTCTATGGTTGTGGGAATCCAGGAGGCCGTAGGCCTGGAGCTCAGCCCATTCAGCTGGTAACATGGCGTGAGTGGTTAAGTAGCCCTGGGCAGCCTTCTGACTGGCTTGTGGCTTGGTGAGGAGCTGGGCCTGCAGGGCACCATGTCCTCGCCTTTCCTGGTGAGGAAGCCTCCAGGCCTGACACACTACAGTAACACGGCTCTAGGACTGTCTTCTGACCACTTGGCAGTGCTTCTCTCTGGGGATGGGAAGGAACCTTTCTGTGGAAATGAAGTCAGCGACGTCAGGCGCTGGTGGCACACACCTTTAATCCCAGCACCTGGGTGGCAGAGGCAGGCTGATCTCAGTGAGTTTGAGGCCAGCCTGGTCTACAGCAAAGCAAATTCTAGGACAGCCAGGGTTGTTACACAGAGGAACCCTGTCTCGAAAAACAAAACCAAAAAGCAAAGTCTTTTGGGGTCACCATTTCATGGCCTCCTATCCGTGGCCTTTGCTTTGTTTACAGAGGACCTGATAGGGCCGTTATTCACAGTCTTCCTTTTGGTGTTTGCATCCTTGGGTGTGGAGAGTACATCTCATTACAGGGAACTAGTTCTTGGGGAACACATTCCAGGATGCTGTATATATGCCCGAGACCAACGAATACCAGACTGTATGCAAACTATTTTTCCTTTATGTGCATATCTGTGGCTTAATTTATGAACTGTATGCATTGAAATATTAACAATAACTAATGAAGTAGAAAAGGATAAGCATACACTAGTTAACTTAAAAATGACGAGTTGCTCACTTTTGGAGTTTTCCACCCCCGACCTACCCAGTGAGGTGGGGAGGTGGGCCTCCGCTGTCTCTACCTCATATTTTGAGAAGGGTCTCTCGGTGAACCTGGAATCTACCTTTCCCAGCTACACTAGCTAGCCACTGAGTTCCCAGAATCCGCCTGTCCCTGCTTCCCAGCACTGCCACACAGTGCTGCTTATGTGAATTCCTGTGCCCACGAAGCAAACATTTTACTCAGTGAGCCTGCTCTTTTAAAAATGTTTTGAAACTTTGGCTTATTTATTGTGTGTGTGTGCGCACATGCATCCGTGTGTGCATTCAGGCATGTGGTACACTTGGGCCGCGCGTGGGAGTCAGAGGAGCTTCTTGTGCCCATCAGCACCTATCGCTTTGTTTGGGACAGTGTGTCTTTTGTTTTCCCTCTACTGTCTGGCAGACGAGGTGGCCCTCAGGCTTTTGGGATCCTCTGCCTCCATCTCTCTGTGGGAGTGTTGTGATTACAGACACGCTACCCAGGCGTTTGTGTCATTCTTGGGTCACACTCAGGTCCTCACACCTACACAGTACACATTCTTACCTCCTCCCCATCTCCCCTCTCAGCGCAGAAACACTGCGCTAAGCCCGCACATTTCCCATTGTTTAAGACAGTCTCACTGCATGCGTAGCCCAGGCTGGCCCCAAACCCAGGATCTTCCTGTGCCAGCCTCCTGAGGTACGCGCCACCATGCCCCACTCCCATTCAATACTTTTGAACTTGTTTATCACAGGTCCTGAAACTACAGAAAGCAAAACGCAGATGAGCGGGCACAGATGACCTGGCTGGCGGATGGATGGCTGTGTTCATCATCCAAATAAGAGGTTAAAGGCTGAGGAGATATAAATGGTTTAGAAAGCCCCGCTTCTTTCCTTCTGTCATGTTCCCTCTTAGAGTTGCATCTCCACTGACTGTCCGAGGACAAGAACGACAACTTCTCGTGCTCCCAGGAGCTCTCGTGCTCCCAGGAGCTCAGAGTCCTGGAATCCATTCCTGAAAACGCGCTTGCAAAAGCAGTTCCATCTCCACCTGGAGGGGGCGCCGGTAAGCGCGCTTTTTAAGGTGAGTCCCAGGCTGAGCAGGTGTGTCAGCCATCGCCCTATCTCCACCACCTCCCCTCCACCTGCTCCCCGCTGCCCCACTGCGCACACACTAGGGAGCAGTCCTACTGGTATTTACCTGGCATTCTAAGGTGTCAGCAACAGCTTCCCCTCAGGGTTTCTTCTGGGCTTCCGCAGTAGCACAGGTCCGGGCCAGGCGCTGCGCTGCGGCGCCACGCCTTTCTTTGTCAGAGCTCCAGAACAAGCAAATGTAGGTTGCTCATAGTCGTCCTCCGTACACCAAAGTGGTTCCAAGATCCAGAAGTCTGGAGACAAGCATCGCCAAGAAACATGGACGCATTACTGGACTGCAAGTCAGGAGCTTCAGCTCGGCAGTCACTCAAGTTAAAGAGACTTGGGACAATTATGTCATTTCAGGGAGCCTCAGTTTCTTCAGCAACAAGATAGAACCCAGGGCTGGGAGATGGGGAGTGATCAGTAGGTAAGCACTTTCTGTGCAAGCATAGGTCCCTGAGTTCAGCTTCCCAGAACCCACAGAAAGCTGGGATTGTAGCACACAAAGTGCTCCCTCAGGGAGGCAGAGACAGGAGCATCCCAGGGAGCCCTTGGGCGGACCAGCCTAGAGTACACAATGAAAACAAGAGGATCTGTCCCACACAAGGTGAAAGGTTACCACCTACAGTCATTCTCTGACCTCAACCTGTGCGGTGGCATCTGCACAGGAGCTCACGCTTGCGCATGCACGCGCGCGCACACACACCACACCACACGAGCCGAGGACCAGAGAGATGGCTTAGCAGTTAAAAGCACTCACTGGTCTTGCAGAGGACCCAAGTTTGATTCCCAGCACCCATGTCAGGTGGCTCACAACCACCTGTAATTCCAGATCCAGGGGGATCAAATGTCTCTGGTCTCTCGGCACTTGTACTCACATGTTCACACACAGACACACACACACACACACACTTACACATAAATTTTTTAAATGTTAGAAATAATTTATTTTTTTAGCTAAGGAAGTTAGCATCTCCTGAAAGCCACAGAAGGGCAAAGAGAAGCCCCCGGGGGTGGCTGGGTTACTAAAGTCAGGTTAGAATATTGTAAATAGATGTCTTAAGCAGCCGGATGATTATAGGTTCTTAAATTACAGGTACTGAAGTTGAGGATGAGGCCAGAGAGGTCACCAATGAGGCAGGCTTTCCTAGAGCTTTGCCTTTGGGCTCTGGGTCAGGCGCGATAATCCGAATGGAACTGCATGAGACTTTGCCTTGCCACCCAGCAAGTGCACGTGTGTGATTCCTGTGATTGTTCTTTTCATTTGACGTTTTGGGACTGCAATTGTGTGCAGATAACCGAACTCACGGAAGTGAGGTGTGGATGAGGAAGGGATTGCTCTGGGGTCTTTGCAGGTACAAAGGATATTTATTGAGGGAAGATCAGCCTGGACACAAGGCGGGGCCTGGCTCAGTGACCAGAGAACTTGCAGGGAGAGACAGGAACACAAAGACCATGTGAAAATGGGCACAGATTGGATTGGCACAGTGACGGGCGTCCGTAGTAAGAGTGTGTGCTAACAGCTGCGGCTGGGTGCACGAGGGAGAACGCACCGGAAACTGAGCTGCAGTGTCGTCCACCCTGGCTGATCCCATGCCTGACAGCACCGGCAGCTGGACACCCGTGAGCTGCAGACAGGTGGACCAGTGTGCTCCCAAACAAGTGTGTCTTCAGAGCTGGCCACATAGTGGCACTGTGATGGTTTAATTGTCAATGGCACACAGTCTAGAGTCAGGTGCAAAGAGACTCTAGACTGGGCCGGGCCTCTCTGAGGAGGTGTATCTTCATCATGTTACTTTAGCTATGCTAATTGCCCACTGTGGGTGGCACCATTCCCTGGGCTGAGAGACTGGATTGCCCAGGGAAGTGAGCTGAGCGCAAGCACGCGTTCATCATTGCTACCTGCTCTTTACCGTGGATGCTATGCGACTGTCTGCTTCAAGTCCCCGCTGCCTCAGCTTCCTCTCATAACCTGTTACTGTGAGCCAAAAAACCCTTCTTCTCTAAGTGCTCCTGCCTGGTTCTGTTTGTTTGTTTGGGGTTTTTTCAAATTTAACTTTGTATTGATTCCTTGTGGCTCATGCATCTCGATGCCACTCATTTCCCCATCCCTGCAGAAGGGTCAGTGTTTGTGTAATCCCAACACGGTGGGGGGCAGAGGCAGGAGGAACAGAACTTCAGCGTTGTCCTTGGCAACATAGGGAGTTCAATGTCAACTTGAGGTGCATGATACCCTGTCTCAAAAAGACTGAAGGTCTCACTTATCTACGTGGAATTAAACGTCCCTAGAATTAGTGTCTTCAAATGCTGACATTTTCTTGTCCATGTGGATCTAGGATTGGTCCTGTCTCAGCGAGGGGTACATGTCACTGTGGTTAGGGGGTGGCCCAGGCTGGAATTGTGTCCCTTTCCCTGCTCATCAGACCGACACCACCATGTCCAGTCATGTGATTTGACCTTCTTCACAGTGTGGTGGCTGAGTTCCCAAGCAGTGTTCCCAGAGAGCCAGGCATCATCTCTGTGTGTGGGGGGGGTGTGTGTGGATGCATGTGTACATGGATGTCCATGTCCACATGTGTGCGTGTGCACATGGAGGCCAGAAGCCAGCTTCAGGTGTCATTCTTCAGGACACTATCCACCTTGTGCTTTGAGACGGGGTCCCTCACTGGCCTGGAATGCAAAGATTCAGCTAGGCTGACGGGATTGGCAACCCCCGTTACCCAACCATCTCTGCCCCTCCCCACTCAAGTCTCTTACTTTGAGTTTCTATTGCTGTGATAAAACAAGTTGGGGAGGAAAGGGTTTGTTTGGCTTGCATGTCCATCACTGAAGGAAATCAGGACAAGAACTCAAGCAAGGCTGAAACCTGGAGGCAGGAGCTGATGCAGCGGCCGTGGGGAAGAGCTGCTTATGAGCTTGCTCCTGTTGGCTTGCTCAGCCCGTTTTCTGATTGCATCCCGGACCAGCCCAGGCATGGCACCACCCATACTGAGTTGGGCACTCCCACATCAATCATCAATCAAGAAAGTCCACCTTAGGCTTGCCCGTAGCCCAACGTGGTGCACACATTTTCTCCATGAACGTCCCTCTTCCCTAATGACAAGAGCTGGTGGCAAGTTGACATGAATCCAGCCAGCACGCCAACACCAGGGTTACAAGCTTGGGCCACCATGTCCAGTTGTTGTTGTTGTTGTTTTTAAAAAACTATTTATTTTTATGATATATTTTGGCTGCATGCATGTGTAGCACATGTCTTCTCTATCTCCCAGTGACCCTTCACTTCCCTGTAGTTGGTGGAAATGTACTACTCTTGCCATCCGTGTTGCAATAGAGCAGTGGCAGCAGCCTTTGCCACTTGGGACAGTCCGTAGCCTTACAATGACACTGTTGTTTCACGGTGTGTTTGTTCCAGCCTGGCGTGGACAGAATTCTACCCTGCCCCCTCTTGCCAACCTCTAACATTTCCATCAGTAGGATTCTTAACTAGGGCCTATTTGTTTTTATTGTTGTTTTTTAATAAACAGAAGGTCTTGCAAATGGATTAGTTGCTTGTTTGGGGTTTTGAGACACAGTCTGATGTAGCCTAGATTGGCCTCCTACTTATTATGTAGCTGAGGATGACTTTGAATTTCTGATCTGCCTTACCTCCTGAGTGCTGAGATTAAGGACATGTGTCACCACGCTTAGTTGACTCAGTGCTGGGGACTGGACCCAGGGTTCCTTGCATGCTGGGCAAGCGTGCTTGCAACTGAGACGCACCCCCAGCCCCTCTTTAATGTATTAAAAGTCAACAAGTCTTTGCTAACCTGATTATTATTTTAAGAATGATTTTATCTTCACAGCTTAGCAGACAAGGATGGTGGTATTTTGCTACTTCAGACTTCCTTGAAAATTGAAGTTTGACAGTTACCTTCTTTGTGGGGCTCGCTTCCCCCACCTCTCCCTCACTGCTGACACCTCCCTCCTGTCCTCCCCCTGCACTCTTAGGTCCAGCCTTGCTCTGAAGTCTAACCGTGCTCAGGGGCAGCAAGCCAGATGTCTTCCAGTCGTCAGTGTCGTGTGTGTATGTGTGTGTGCTCGCTCGCGTGTGCAGGGGTGTGTGTATGTATGTGTGGGTGTGTTGTGGATTGGCCCTTCCTTGCCCCCACATTCACCCCACCCCCAGGGGTAAATGTGGCACTCAGTGAACCACAAAAACGGTCAGTGTTTGAGGAAGCAGGCCTTCAGGGCACACTACCAGGACTCAGATGTTCAGAAACCGGAAGGGCTCCTGTGGGCAGACTATGAGTCATCTGGGAGCATATTCAGAGCTCTGAGGAGACAAAGCCATGTTTCAGCAGAAGACCACAAGGGGTCTAGGGAGTTGCCAGAGACGGGGAGCTGAGTGGGGTTCAGAAGGGAAAGCCTTACTATAGCTGCTCCAAGCTCCGTTTCTGATCAGTACCACACACAGCTTTTACCATGGGCTCCGAAGGATCCAGCTCGGGTCTTCAGGCTCACACAGCAAGGCCCTTTCCCAGCAGAGCCATCTCCCCAGTCCTATTTGGGACCATTTTATTATAAGATATTTCAAACACCCAGGAAAGTAGAATAGCTCTGCAGTGAGCAGTCATGAGCCCACTCGGTGGACGCCTATCTCAGCATTTTATCCTGAGAACTTTATCACACACACAGCCCTAATCTGTTACACTGCTCTTCCAGCAGGCTGAATACACCTGCATACATTCCAAAGTAATATGGACACCAGCATACTTCCCCATAATCTTAAGTGTGTACGCTATTAATCAGTGCTTATATTTACGTACATGTCTATTGTTTCTTTAGGACAAAATTTAGATACAACATGTTGAAGGCTTGGTGCTCTATTAGGAGCCAGTGGAGCCTTAGGAATGTGGGGCCTCATGAGAGAATATCAGGCCATCTGGGGATATGCCTCTGGAGAGGCTATGGAGATCCCAGCTCCTTCTCTCCGCCCTCCCCTTCCCTCCTTTTCCTTCCCCTTCCCTTTTCTCTTCTGCTCTCTTTCCTCTCCTCCACTCTGATGAGGCCAGAGCGAAACAGGACCATGAATGGAAGTGTCTAAAACTGTGAGCCAAAGTCCCTCTGGTTGTGCCAGCAAAGGAAAAGAGAAAACAAGAGCCAGAGGGAAATGACTTTTATCTGCTTTTACAAAAACAAAAATCTTTAAGGGAAGCATTGGAGCGCCCTCTGGAGGTCAAAGGAAGAAAAACACTGCTATCTAACGGTTCCGGCCCAGTACAAGAAGCTCACTCAAATTCCTGCGACCAGGCTAAAATGCAGAACCTCTTCCTTTACTATCTTGAAAAGGTACTGTGTAAACAGATTCTTGATGAGTCCTGAGAATTTCAGGCAAATTTTAATCTGAGACTCCACCACCTGCCTGACGAGACGCACCAGGGCCCTGCTCCTCCGATTCACCTCTTTCTGCTCCACCGAAACCCTGCTTTCTTGAGGACTGTTCTCAGCTCCCCCTCACTCCATAGATGCCCCTCCTATCGCACACACTCCCACGGACACTTTTATGTCACGGAGCTCTATGTAAATATCAAAGCGAAACACAGAGGACTACTCCCTCTTAAAGAACGAGTCAGCTTGAGGCCCTTGGAGACGACGGCCTGCCTTCCCTAGTCCTGCATGCGTCCTCAGACATCAGCTACGAGAATCCCTAAGAAATAGAAGGCGAACAGATGGGTGGGTGGGTGGGTATCAAAATTCCATCTTCTTGACTTCTTCAGTTCTGTCCCCTTCAAAGGACACAAGCTCCCGACCTAAGAATCCAGCATAGTGATGTGGATTGTCTATCGTTTGCAAAGCCCCAGATTCAGTCCCTAACGCTATATCGAGTGTAGCAGCACAAACTGACAGTCCCAGGGAAGTGAAGGCAGGAGAACCCAAAGTTCAATATCATCCTCACTTAGATGGCGAGGTCGAGGCCCCCATCAAAAGATGAAAGTGCCATATAAAAATATGGCTATATTTTATAACATCACAGCTAAGCACATAGCACACCGTGGGCTGTCTGTATTTACAATAATGATAACTGGAGGAGGTTCATCTGTCTATCTGTTGCTTTCATTGGTTAATAATAAAGAAACTGCTTGGCCCTTTGATAGGACAGAAAATTAGGTGGGCGGAGTAGACAGAACAGAATGCTGGGAGAAAGAAGCCGAGTCAGGCAGACACTATAGCTCGCCTCTCCAAGATGGACGCAGGTTAAGATCCTTCCCGGTAAGCCACCACCTCGTGGTGCTACACAGATTATTAGAAATGGGTTAATCAAGATGTAAGAATTAGCCAGTAAGAGGTTAGAGCTAATGGGCCAAGCAGTGTTTAAAAGAATACAATTTGTGTGTTGTTATTTCGGGTATAAAGCTAGCCAGGCAGGAGCTGGGCGGGAACGCAGCCTGCCGCGCCTCACAACAGACGATGTAGTTGATTGCAGGGTTACAGTGCCCAGCTCTAAGAATGAAGATCATCGCATATAGCCAGGTAAAGATCAGATTCCAAAAGTGAAAGTGTGGGTTCTACTGAATAATTCCTTGAAATTTCAACGTGCTAGTCCGGGAATCAGAAACTAGAGTACACTGCCTGCTTTTATAAATAAAGCTTTATTAACACATAGACACACTCACACATACCCCTAACACCACATAAACTGAACAGGGGGCCATACGATACCTATACTCCCAGCACTAGGGAGGTGGAGGCAGGAGAATCAGAAGTCTCGGGTTTAGAGCATAGTTTGCTGGTAGAACACTTGCATACAGTCCTAGGGTTCCATCAGCAGCACCGAGGAAAGAAAGAACGGAAACTTGGAAGAATAAGGACAAAATATCATTGAGCGCCAGAGCATAAAAGGAATACATTTAGGGGCCAGCTAGGTAGCTGAGTGGATAAAGGCACCAGCTACCAAGCCTGACTCCCCCAAATCAATTCCACAGACTCACGTGGCAGAGGGGGGACAAGTGACCCCTGCAAACTGTGCTCAGACTTCCACATGTGTGGGCGCAGTCCCCACCCCACCCCACACAAGAAATAAACGTTTAATCAAAATTTTAATTTAATTTAAAAGATGATAGATACTGTCTTCTCTAAGGAGTATTTTCAGGCCACAGCAAAAAGGAGTCTGTACAGAGACTCAGAGGACATCAGGTAGGGGTGGGGATGAGGCCAGGAGCAAATCCCCAGCATCTTAGGGTGAACCATTAGGGTGGTTGGGGAAAGGTGGGTAGGGCAGGCTAAACAGATTGCCCATTTCCTGCTTCTGGATACCTGGCGGGGCCCGAGGGAGATTTAAAGATCCTTGCTGAGAACAGGATGAAGGGGCACCAAGGGTGCCTGCCTCATCAAGATCCGATATGGTGGGTACAGAGAGAGCTAGCTACCTTGGGAGCCAGCCTCGTCTGATGAAGAAGGGCTCCCAGAAGAAGCAGCTGCAGAAATGTAAAGCCAGGGCTGTGCAAAGCACAAGGCTGCAAACGGGATATTCAGTGAGGGTAAGGGTGAGGCAAACAGCCCAGAGCCTCTGCTTTTTCGATGTCCCCTTCCTTTCCGCCAGTTCTCCTGCCCTCTAATGCTTAGCGCTTAATGTTGACTTCAGAGAAGCCTTAGCAGGTCAGAGCTCTGAAGCCCCCCCCTCCCGGCCCCCACACACATATCAGTAAGGGATTTCTGGAAGGGCTGGATAGTGTGGGGAGTATCCCTTCTGCCACTGCCCTCCTTACTAAGAGAGGTGAGAGAGGGAGTTCAAACGTCTTGATTCTGGAGAGACTAGATCTTTACAGAAATCTCTCTTAACCAGAAGATACCAGAGTGCCATTACCGTCTAATCCTCCGCCCTTCATCATTGCATCCTCGGCGGAAGTAAGACCTGCGAGTCAGTACGGCCCACGCTGCACTTCTGACTCCTGGCCGCTAGAAGGCGCGCGCTCGCTTTGGTTACCCCGTGGCTGGAGCCTAGTCTCGCTTCACTAGTCAGCACCTTCTATCAGGCTTTTCTTTCGCAATCTGTGTTGCACTTCAGGGCGGGGGGCAGGAAGGGGGCAGTCGTCCTTTTCTAAATGTAAATTCTGTAATTTGATATGATTTGTGAACACCCATGTCCCACCCCACCCAAGGGTCCCCTAGCCCTATGCACGTACTCAGGAAGTCGTTGCCAGTCATTCCTTAATGTGTTGTGCAGAGCACAGATGACCTCTGCGTTCCCAAACTCTGGGTTCTCCCCCGGGTTACTAACCACCGTTAGGTCTTAGTGATTGCCTGCTGTGTTAGATGGTTTCATTCCATGGTGACCAGACCCGGAGAAAAACAAGTGAGGAAGATTTCATTTTGGCTCATGGTCTGTCTCAGTCTGTCAAGGCAGAGAGGAGATGGCAGAACAGTTCACATTACAGTGGACAGACAACGGAGAAAAAGCTGGAATAAAGGAAGGAGCCAGAGCAAGATACAGTCCCAAAGGGTATGCCTGCAGTGACCTATTTCCTCCAATAAGATCGTACTTCCGGTCTCACCATTTACCATAGTGCCACCAGATCGTATCAGGGTATCGATCCGTTTAGATCAGAGCCCTCAGATCCAATGACTTCCCAAAAGCCTATCCGTGGGCTACCAGACCTCCACAGAAGCCCGTGAGGGACATTCCACAGTCAAACCATAGCAAGTTTCTCCATGGTCCTCAGGGTTCACATGGATACATGTGAGGAGCTGCCTCAAGCTCCCAGTACTAGGACTATAGGCCGGATACTGTAACAAGTGCTCCACACACACACATGCACACACGCACACACACCATACACACACACATACACACATACATACACACACCATACACACACCATACACACATACACACACACACCATACACACACATACACACACCATACACACATACACACACACCATACACACACACCATACACACATACACACCATACACATACACACATACACACACCATACACACACACATGTATATACATGCATGTCCAATTCTTATGATGACTGTTGGGGATGCGGACCCCTGGCCCCTTGACTTGCTTTGCCTGCCTCAGACCCTTTGCCTGCTGGAGTGAACTGAGCAGAACACCTTGATGGTGGGAGAGTGGGTTCTGATGCAGTTAAAGATCCTGAGAGCTGGGTATGGCTAACAGTTAAAGATCCCTATATAAACTTCCCTGGAGCACAATAAACTTGGCGTTCAGTATGAAGTATGACCTGGGTCCCCATGTCTCTGTCTCTGTGTTTGTCTGTATGTTTTTAAGTCTCCAGTCCAGTTCCCGGCTCGCGTACCTGCCTGTAGCGCAGGCGCTACGGATGACCAAACTCAGCTTTGTTATTTCACGGGTGAGAAAAACCAAGGCGGAAAGAGCATTGCAGGTTACCTGGGTCACACACGGACATCAGAACAGAATAGCAATTTCCATGTTCTTGGTCCATTGTTCTACACCAGAGATTGTCAGTACAGCACAATCCCACAGATTCAGCTTCACCTAGGAATTTCCTTAAAACATATTTTTATTGATTATTTGGGAATTTCAAATAACATATCCTGATCACTTTTACTTCCCAAGTCCTTCCAGGTCTACTCCCTACCCTTGTGGCCCCCAATAAAAGATTAAAAAAAAAAAGTTCAGTTTGTCTTGTTCATATAGTCACTGGAGCATGGGTCCTTCTCCACCCCAAGCCCCTTCCACAGCCATCTCTTTACCTGGGAACTTGATCAAAGGCATATTCTCTAGTCTCAGCCCAGCCTTTGGAACCCAACACAGGGGGAATGAGTCTGGTGATGTGGGGGCTTTGTTGTTGTTTGTTTTTAATATTTACTTTAATTATTACTGTTGTTTGTTTTATTTTTGGTTTAGTTTTTTGAGACAGGCTTTCTCTGTGTAGCCCTAGCTGTCTTAGAACTCACTCTGTAGACCAGACTGGCCTCAAACTCACAGAGATCCACCTGCCTCTGCCTCCAAGATTAAAGGCGCGTGATGGTGGCGCACGCCTTTAATCCCAGCACTCGGGAGGCAGAGGCAGGCGGATCTCTGTGAGTTCGAGACCAGCCTGGTCTACAGAGCTAGCTCCAAAGCCACAGAGAAACCCTGTCTCGAAAAACCAAAAATAATTAAATAAATAAATAAATAAATAAATAAATAAATAAATAAAGGCGTGTGCTACCACACCCATCCTACTTTTATTATTTTTAATTACATGTATGTGCATATGGGTTTGTACATGTGTGCAGGGTGACCGGCATTGGAACTACATGTGGTCGTGAGCTTATCCACTGCGGACGCTGGGAACTGAAGTCAGGTCCTTTGCAAGAGCAGCAAGCACTGAGCCGTCTCTCCAGCCGCAGGTCTAGGTCTGAACAGCCCTCCTGGGGATTCCGATGCACACTGAAGTTTGCAGCTCCATGCTGTGTGTTCCGCCACCTCTTCGGATCTCTATCCCACAGCCACTGCCATCAGTAACAAGTGTGCGGCATAGCTAATGCCTCTCAGCAGCTCTCAGCAGCTGAGGGAGGTAATCTTTTAAGGACCTCCCCTCAGGTAAAGACAGATCTTGGTGCAAAGCCTGGCTTTGGTGTAGACAAGGATTTCAGAATGAGCCAGTATAGCGTGAAGATAAAATCTATTAGGAGCAGATAGAAAGACGCTGGCGGCAGCAGCTCGGTTGGTAAAGAGTTAGCTGCACATACACAATGACTTGAGTCTGGATCTCCAGCTCCTACGAAATAGCTGGGCTGCCCATGCAGTAGGGAGGAGACGGAAGACTCACCAGGGTCCCTGTTTCAAAAATTTAAGTCAAAATTTAATTAACAAAGACACTTGTCGTCAGCTTTTGGCCTCTGTATCCACAAGTGCACATGAACCACACATATGTGCACATGTACACAAATACACACAACAGACAGACAGACAGATGGGGTGGGAGGGGGAAGAAGAGGCAAGGCTCAGAGGGAGGGACTGAGTATGAGCGTAGGCTTCTCAGAGTCACAGTTAAGTGTCTTAGCGACGACAGTAGGCAGGAGTTTTGGAAACATTTAGAATTCCATTGCTTATGTGGATTCTAAGGGACTCTCCTCTGTCCCTATTCCTCTCCTTTGTTTTGTTTTGTTTTGTTTTGCTTGATAACTGAGACTACAGGTGGCTCCAGAGGTGACAAGGAATAAAGAGGTCGCACACAAGGCTTCGGACGTATCTGCTACCACACATTGGAGCACCAGAGTGCATCCTGTAAAACCACACAGCTTCACAGCGGGCAGGGAAAAGACCTGAATCAGAAGCCAGTTGTGTTGACCTCCTTCCCAGATGACAAGAAGCTTCAAGCAGAGTCTTCATGAGGGGCTCCTGTCCTTCCCATGTCCCCATAAGCTAGCTTAGTTTCTGTCCTCACAACTATACCACAAGAGAAAGCCAAGCACTTTAGACCCACAGCTCCCTAGGCCCAGGACAGAGAGAGAGAGGGCAGGAGAGAGATGACAGTGGCCGTGTGCTTGCCTTTAGTTTGTGACCCTCCTACCATACTCTTCTGTACAGGAGCCTCTGGAGGACTTTCCCATCAGCGTGTGATAGAGGGACCCAGGGACTAACCCTGAGGAGAGCTGAGGTATTTCTCCTCATTCTTTTCAGGTATTTTTGCACTCATCAACCTTCATTCATCATGCACTTTCATTTGTCGGTTCACAGAACCCTTCCTGAATACTGCTGTGTACCACACACCCAGTCCAACACTGGAGCACAAAGATTAGTAGTGAGATCCAGCTGCTTTCGGTACAGTTCCCCCATTCCTCCAGGCATCTCCTAAACTCCCCCTTGGAGGGGTTCCCAGCACCCAGTTACAAAGGATCAAGGTTAAAGTGAGACAGCAAGAAGCAAGACCCTGGGCTTTTAGCTGGGAGGTGCAGGGAGAGGAAAGAGCAGCAGATAGACCATATGGTCCAAAGAAAAGGTTAGCCCATGGAGGAGGCCACCAGACCAGACTCAGAGTCAGAGAGTCCACAAGCTCAGCAAGCTGTAGATCCTGTGTCCACACCAGCGGAAGGGAAGGAAGGGAGGGAGCAGAATGGACCAACACTGGTCCCTAAGGAGTGACGCGATCAGATGGAGTCTGGCAGAATTGGGGCACTCTGGTGAAGAGTCAGGAGTTATCCGTGGCGTGTTCCCATCGTGGTGGCTACTATATATCATGTCTTAAAAACCCAACTTCTTAAAACTGTGGGTCGCAATCCATATGGGGTCGTTTATCTGAATGTGAAGGTAACAAAAAATGTCCAACAGTAAAATGTTTCTGAACATACAGCTACCAAAAATTAATTCAAAATCAGGTATATAACAGATCCAAGGTGTTCTAGCAGCCTCCCTCTTGATTCCCTTTATGATTTCACTACAGCCTTGGTTCTGAACGCATACACACATGCAGGAGCGCACACACATATGCGTACAGGCAGGCACACACATGAAAACATCGGATAGCCACATAGGAAAATTCAGTTCAACATGGGCTCAACCTCTGTAATCTAATAAAAGACATTTTTATTTGGGGAATTTTTCAGTGTTTGTCCTTGGTGCTTGCCCTAAACCAGACTTCCCTAAAAAGGCAATTTTATAAAATTTGTACTTTGTAGGCCTTTGTACTGGGTGTGGAACCTAGGACTTCTCAATTTCCAGCGAGTGTTCTCCCACTGAACCTCAACCCAGTGCCCAGCTCACTCTCAATTGACCTTCGTGACTCTGCCTTCCCTGGAGTGGAAACAATGATCGAAACACTGTCATTTGTCCCGTTCTACAAGGGGACACCCTACAGGACCCAGTGTCACCAGAGAGGAGCTGTGGCAATATTGTGTGCTCCTACCACGTGACTTTCAGCCTGTCGCTTGGCCTGATGACCTTCCAACCTTAAAATGGGAGGCCAGGGCCGCAAGTGAAATGACAGGGTTTGTCTCTGCAGGTGAAGGAGGGGCTCAGCTGGGGACTGAGAACAAAAGAGCATGCGCAAGGAGTGGCTGAAGAGCTGAGCAAAGATACGGATGGACTCTGTCTCTGGGTGGGACAGGTCGGGGACCCCAGGAAGGCAGGTTCACCTTCAGATAATGAGCTTTTTCTTGTCCAGCATCTCCACCTCCTCGTGAAGTCCCTTCAAGAGGCCACTGGGTTCAGCTGTGGAGTCGGAAAGGCGTAACGGCTCCTTTCTCTTGTCCTTCCCCTCTGGGTGCTGGCCAGAGCCTACAGATCCTTTAAAGTCCCTGATCCTTTGGGCTTCCTGACTCTTTCCCCAAAGTTTCCTCCCTGCTTGCTGCCTGCCACCAAGTGGTGACCTCTATGTTGACTTTCTGTCTTCCTTCCCCTCTGAGAAGCTGTGACAGGTAGCTTACCTGCCCTGTGTTTTTCTTTAAACTCTACCAAATTGCCCTGGAATTTGAATTCCATTTGAATCAGTTCTTTTTTTTTTTCCTTTCTATTAGTAAGACTAAGAACCCTAAGAGGGTTCTTCAGTTTCCCCTGATGGTTCCACCAAGACTCTCAAGATTCTGGGAACACTCCTTTTATGCCTAGTAATTCCTTGAGCCATCAGCAGCAGCCAACTCCTCCAGCACCCTAGACAGCATCACAAAGGCTCAGTGTCTTCCCTGCACACAGTGAGGATGGGAGACGCAGAGCAGGAGTTACACGCCCTTGTTACAGTAATAGAGAGCTAACTGATACATGCACTGTCCGCGTCTGCTTTCCATGGCTCCGATAAAACCCTGACCAACACCAGCTCGGGAAGGAAAGGGTTTGTTTGGCTTCTAGCTTCCAGTCCATCCTTAATGGAAGTAAGGGACAGGAAAGCCAGGAGCCTGAAGGCCATGGGAGAACACTTTACTGCCTTGCCTGGCTTCCTCGGTTTGCTTTCTTACACACTCCAGGATCCCCTGCCCAGGAGTGACACTGCCCACCCTATGCCGGTTCCTTCTACATCAATCGCCAATCGAGAAAATGTCCCTCAGCTATCCTCTTCTCAAATGTCTCTAGCTTGTGTAGAGTTGACAAGCAACTCTCCAACGCACACATACCTTCACAGAGGATGGCGCAGGGTCCTGGAAGAAGAGGACACCAGACCAGGCCGCTTCCATTATTATTGCTATTACTATTATTATTACTATTATTATTATTTTGCATGTAGGTGGGTTGGCCTCTACACATATGTGGGTGTATGTTACATTTGGTATGTCAGTGTTTTCCATAATTGGTATAGGCCTTACTTTTTAAGACAAGGTGTCTCACTAAACATGGAGTTTTCTGACTCGGGGGACTGTGAGCACCAAGGATTTTCCCCTCTCTGCTTCCTCGTCTCTCAGATTAGAGGCAGACCCCTCAAGCCTGGCTCTTTTAAATGGGTGTAGGGGATCGAACTCAAGTTCTTATGTTTGTGGGCAAGCACTTTATAAACTGAACCAGAACGACCTCCCCTCCCCACCCAACCCATCCCAAGAGTACATGTGACTGTTAGCTAAGCATTTGCCTGGCTTCCCTGGGAGAATTTATTGACTGCAGTCTCAGGGAGAGGACAGCAGAAGGAGGTGTTGATATTTGCTGAGATGTGCCCGGTCCTTTGCCCACACACAACTTGGCACCCTTCTGTAGGGAGCAGGGAGGGCTAGGGAAACGCTGAGGGAAGAGTGGCCCAGGCCTGACATCCTGCCTAGGGCTTTGGGGCCAGGAGGCTGAGATGTCATTGACATAGGATTGTCTAGTCTGCTCTGTTCACCGGGATTTTCCCTACGGTGCATGTTTCCTGGTTCTCTGCTCACCTGGAGAAAAGCATTCTGAACCGTTTCTGAACCGTCTTTCAGAAGCACCGACACCCTAATGGTGTAAGTGAAGAACATGGCTATGGGGCAGGGGACCCACACTGCAGAGGAGCGTGGTCTAAAGTCCTCCTCCCACAGAGGGTGCTGGGGATATCTTGTTGATTCATAGAGACTGGACCTCTCAACCAAACCACAGCTCGCAGATAGGCTGTTCTCCCTAGACTTGCTGGCTTGCTCTGTCTCTGTCTGGCAAGGCTGGAGTTATAGGAGGGTTGACACACCCACTGGTATCTTACACGGTTCTGGGCATGGAGACTCTGCCCTAACTCCTGTCAGTGTGTGCTTTAACTACTGAGTCATTTCCATGGTCACTCAGCAGGTTTTTACACACTGGATGATTCTGGGTCAGGGTGTAGTGCGGCAGTAAAAAGGATGTTCTCTGTGTGTGTGTGTGAGGCCCTGGGTCCAACTCAGAGATGTGGGGGGCGGGGGAGAAGAAGCAAAACTCTTACTCACTAGAAGGGTTGAATTGGCCACTAACAACTTCATGGTCATGGTTTCACATCCAGCTGAGTTTCAGGTCAGTGGAAGGAAGTTGGAGAACATTGAGTAGCGTAGGGTTCTGGGGCTGGCTGTGCCCCAGCTGTAACTCAAGCCCAAACCAGTGCATCTAAACCTCTACAGTGGGGCCCAGGATCGCATGCTTTTAAAAGCACTCCATGAGACTTTCTGGAGTAGCCTGGCCTGGAAACCATAGGTCAGAGGGGACAGTCACCCAGAAACAGAACGTGGGAAAGACGATAGAAAACTGCCATCCACATTCGACAAGGAAGCATTTCCTCTCCCCTCTCAGCTATTGGGGAATCTGGGAATTAAAGTGACTAAGAGACCAGTGGACAAGAGAAAAGTTTGATTTTCGTCATATACTCGTGGATTCATACACACACACACACACACAAAGTGGCTAGGATTTGGAGTTTATGTGTCAGTTTCCGGGGGAAGGGGCTATGATGGTGAACCTTGTTACCAACTTGATGGGATTTAACTCACTACAGGAACAAACCCCTGGGCATATCTGTGGAGGAGTTTCCAGATTTCATTCCTAAGAGTGGGAAGACCTGCGTAGCTGAGGGCAGCACCAGTTGCAAACTGCATCCTGGACTTAATGAAAAGAACTTGAATGGAGCCACCACCGTCTCCCTGCTTCCCTGTTGTACATACAACGTAACAAGCTGCCTCTTCCAGCTCCTACTCCCTCCACCTCCCCACCACAGGGGACCCTACCCTCCAACTACCTTCACAGATAGACCCAGAGGCCCAAAGGGTTGTTTCCAAAGGGATGCTGGACCCTGTCAAGTTGACAGTCACTAATCACCATCACAGGCATTGAGACTACTTCTATGTCCTGACCTCTGGATCCACCTGCCTGGGAAGTATACTCAGAAGCTTGTAGCATGTCCCCGTGAGACAGACACTGGGGCTGGCAAGATGACTCCGCAGGTAAAAGCTCTTACCACAAACGCCCACTCTGTCATCAGACCTGCTGTCCAGAAGAGGATGACAGGATTGAACTTCTGATCATCCACCTTCATGTCCACAGCACTAGGAACACAAGCGAGCGGCAACGGGGCGGGATGGAAAGACCGGGAAACTTGGCACAACAGAGAAGCCAGGAGGCTCTCACCAAGCATCTGCTTGAAGGCTCTCAGCAGCAGCATGGTCAAAATCCTAGCAAAATTACCAACTGCTTCTGCCCTTTTCCTTCCCAACCACAGCCCTGAAGTTTCCTAGAAGGTGTACCGTAAGCCCCAGTTACAGAGAAAAAACACGGCTAACCCCTTGTTCAGCGCCACTGGCTGCTGCTTTTATTTTGTCAGGACATCAACCTATCCATGTCTGAAGCCACTCACCACATTGCCTTTAACATGAGCGGGGTGTTTCTTAGCAACCTTTGGAGATGAAATTTGAGAGTCACTAAGATGGTACCATGAGGCTAACATCAAGATAGTCACTTACTCTGACTTGGAGAAACCCTAAGGAACCCTGAAGCAAAGAGTGCCTGCCGGCAGGAATAAGAACACCTGTGGAAAATGTGTGTAACACGAATAATAAAAACCCAGAGGCAGATATTGGGGTTCAAGCTGAAGATCAGAAAAGCAAAGCAGCCAATCATAGCGAGTTTGTACATCTACAAAGGCTCAGACAAACAAAGGGGTGACCCTGTCCTCAGTGTGACTGCAGACCGCAATGCTCTCCCCCAAACCTCAGACTCCACTGAGACTGCACTGAATTCCTCCTGCCTTATATTCTTCTTTAGTGCTGGAATTAAAGGCATAAACCCTGTTTCTATTTTTAGGCAGATTCGATCTCACGTAGCCCATGATGGCCTTGAGTCCTGGGATCAAAGGTGTGTGCCACCACTCCCTGACCTCTTGTGGCTTAGCTCCTGCACTCTGAGCTTCAGGCAAGTTTTATTTATTAGAACACAAATAAAATATCTCTACAAATGTGGGAGGCAGTGTTGGGCCTGGAGGGTCGGGGAGGGGAATGGCTCTCAGACCAGTCAGGAAAAAGAAACTACAGCCTAGCAGGGAAGCAGCCAGCAGTAGTATGGGAAGGGGCAGCCCCTGAAGTCAGGGAAGCAAGGCCTGGCCATCTTATGTCCTTTTCACTGAACTGGGCTGACACAGTTCATACCTGAGCACACATGTAAACCTAGCCTGAAGCAGAGGCAGGAGGATTCTGAGTTAAAAACAAAACAAGACAAAAATATACTGTCAATTTAGTGAGGCCCTAACTAGAAATCAAACATGGAAGGACTGAAGGTTTAATACAGTGGCCGGTGTTTGATCCCTAGTACTTCTGGGAGATACACAATAGTGTGTCTTTAGCATCAGGCCAGCAACCGGGGAGTAGACAGAACCTGAGGGAAGATTAATGGCCTCTCAAGGCAGGATTTGTCTAAAATAGAGAAGTGAACCTCAAGCTTCCAAAAGATCTAAAGAGAAGTTTAAAATGCATCAGCCCCTCTGAGCTAATGAGTTTTCACACTTGTACTAAAGGTACTTTGTGGTTAGGCATGGTGGGGCACACCCATGTCCCAGCTACTCGGGGGTGGGGTGGGGAGGAGGGCTGAAATTGGATGGTTGTGAGCCAGGAGTTTGAGGCAAACCTGAGCTACATTAAATCAATTAATTCCTCCACTATGACTCCCTATTTCTTCTCTCTCCCAAGCCTACGTACATATTTTTTTAAACACATGGTGTCTCCTATAGAGGTCTTTTATGTCTGAATCTGTCCTATTGTGTATCTATCATCCTTTTCTGTCCTAGAGAGTTTTTAAAATGGTAAGCAGCTTGGTTCAGAGGCCCTAGGTGCTGGCTCTCTCTGCTTTTCAATATGGCAGAGGCACCATTACCGCCAACTCTGGTTCTGCCAGGTAGGAGCCGCACTCACCACTTTACCTCTGAGAAGGAGCATGCAAAACATAAACCCTTTTTATCTGAGCAATAGCTAAATCTGCCTTGTAGTACAATGTGCAGTCTGGAAATATCTCTGCATATGGTGGCAGGAATCCGCCATGCTCTCCTGCCTGTGCACGCCTTGTAGACCTGATTCCACTGTCTGCCCAGGTGGGGAGGGCTGAGCTGTGGACATGGTCTCAGCTGCTTTGCTCCTGACCCCGAGTGGGCACACAAGCACCCGGGATCATAAAGTCATTCAAGTATTCAGAATCTGCTCCCGCACTCTTTCGTTGTTGTTGTTGTTGTTGGGTACTACCGCTGAATCAGGACAACCTCTCAAAGGAACTGCAACATGCCACCAGCTGAAAAAAAAAATGCAGCTAAACTTTGTTTTTTGTGTGTCTAGAGTTCCTTTTCAAACTTTCTCGCGTTTTACATGGATATAGTTGACCACGTTGGAACGCCAATTTGTTGTGGAAGGGCACTAGTTAGTTCCCAGTTGCTTAGCCCCAAAATAATCACACAGAAACTATTAATTAAATCACTGCTTGGCTCATTAGCTCCAGCTTCTTATTGGCTAACTCTTACATATTAATTTAACCCGTTTCTATTAATCTGTGTATCGCCACACGGCTGTGGCAAAAGTTCCGGTGTCTGTCTCAGGTCTACATAGCTTCTCTGTACTCCACCCTCTTTTCTCCCAGCATGCAGCTTAGTTTTCCCTGCCTAACTCTGTTCCCCTATAGCTCTGCCATAGGCCCAAAGCAGTTCCTTTATTAACTGACGATATTCACAACATACAGAGGGGAATCCCACATCACATATATACATGTTTATGTGGTGGGGGACTAGTTTTAGTGGAATAACTGCATGGAAGAGGTCATAGGTTTGACATCAGCACACACACATACACGCACGCACACACACCTGAATCCATCCACCCATTCGTCTGTCTATCCATCCATATTTACATAAAATAAGGTCTGAGATTGTATCTCGCTTGTGAAACACTTGTCTACCATGCACAAGGCTAATCAAACAAGGGTTTGATCCCCAGCCCCAGAGGAAAAAAAATGAGAAGAGAGTAGGCACCAGCACCAGGAATCAAAACACCTAGTCCAAGGTCCAGAGGCTGCCCCACCCTTCCAAGAGCACCTCGCCCCACCTCCCCAAGTGAAGTGTCCGGGGAAAGCCCTGTCTCTTCCTCTTAAGTTGTAAGGACCTGGCACACTTCCCTTGTGAAGCACAGTCAGAACAGATTGGGTGGGAGTGTGTCCCAGGCTTCCTCAGAGCCCAGACAAAGCCCCGCCAACACATGGCTCTCATTGGCCAACTCTTGGTGCCTGGCTTTGCTTCCTGGGCCCTTTGACCCTGCAGGGCTCCTGGTAAGGAAGACTGATGACACATTCCTGGAAGTGATGAACAGGCAGTCTGCCCTAGGGGATAACCCTCGCATTTGTTTATTGCCCCCACCCCCATCCCACAAGATACAGGGTGTTTCAGAATGGACTGGGAAGGTAAGTGTTCTAAGTCTGCATAGAAAAAAGTGGTATGGCCTGGCGAGATTGTCGGTGTGTAAAGTGCTAGCCACGAATCCTGGAGGACTGGAGTTTGAGCCCCAGACCCTGTGTTAGAAGGCTGGGTTTGGTGGTATGTGCTTGTGGCAGCAAGGATGGGGAGGCAGGGACAGGTAGATAATGGGACTCACTGGCCAGCCAGCCTGACCTAATTAAGGAGCCAAAGGAAGTGGGCAGTATTCCTGAGGGTGACATTCAGCAATGTCTTCCAGCCTCCTTGCACGTGCACACACAATTTATACCCCATCCCCCTCACACAGACACTCACTTAAAAAAAAAGGGGGGGGGGAACAGGGCCAACGTCACGTGCAAGACCCCAGTCGCTATTGCCTGCTGCTCTGGAAGGAAGGCTCTGGCAGCCTGGGGAGCCAGGGCTCCCAGCAGCACTAGAAAGCAGCGAAAAGTGCCTGTGTTGCAATAAGGTACCTGCAGGAAGATTGAGATCAGCACGCGGAGCTGGAGGTCAAAGTAGCAGAGGCAAAGGGCACCAGGAGGCGCGGGGTGGGGGTGCGGGGGAGGGACCTGCCTACCAGGAGCAGGGGTTGGGAGGAGACAGCAACCTGGAGCGGAGGGGGAGGGGGAGAGGCGAGAAGTTGTGCCGCAACTCTCTCTATCCCCTGGGAAGAGACAAGGAGCCCAAAGCCAGGTGGGAGGGAGGGTTAGGAAGCTGGGCACCCGCAGATCTCCAAATGCTCTCATGAATTCCTAGAAGATCCTGTGTTCTGACCCCTGGGCCTCTTGCGTGTGCCTGACCCATCTTACCCGGATGCCTTCGGCTCCCCTCTCTACCTCTATCTACACAAAATAACAACTCGGCTTTAAATCTCGGCAGGTGGTGTACGCCTGTAATCAAGCACTCTGGGGTGTTCTGCGCACAGTTTATGCAGTGCTGGACCGGTGGGACTCGACGGTGGGATCCGGACTTGTACAGCACGGCATACACGCGGCCAGCTGAGCCCCACTGTCAGCCCAGCAAGTGGCTACAGAAAGGGACTAATAAAGAGATTCAAGCATTGGCTCTCCCCTTCCCCGCCCTTCTCTCCTCTCTCATTTTTCCCCTCGCCCTACAATTCTGAGATGGTCTCCTCCAACTGCCCTCTAAGTATTCATCCTCCTGCCTCAGACTCCCAGTTGCTTAGATTAAACGCCCCTCGTCCCGGCTGATATGGGCTCCACAGTCATGACGCTCCAGTCAGCCAAAGTCAAGCAGAGAACTTCTTCAGAGAATTTTAGTTTGTGCACCCCACTTCTTAAAGGGGAACCCTCCAGGGACCAGATGGCCTCCCCAAACTAATGTTCAATACAGATGGGCCCAACTCTCTACTTCGAGGTTCCTGGGGAACAAGACTAAAAAGTTTTTGTATCCCAATAAACCTCTCTGTCGATGCAATAATCCAAATCAGACCAAATCAAACCGAATTAGAAAAAGCCCACGTTTAATGGATCCTAACGCTCCCAGGTGGCCTTCCAGCCCCCAGAGAGGAGACCAGAAAACCACGTATTTGTTCTCTGGGCGGGGAGGGGGCAGTTTAAATACCCTGTGGGAGTGGTCTTGAGCATCTCTAAGGAGGGAATCATTCTTTGGCTGGCTTTCTTGGAGGTGGACTTTGGACTGAGGCAACTCCCAGGGGATGTGGCTCGGGGTGGGACTTTCCACCCAAACAATCCATACTTTTTGCATGTATGGATGCCAGGGACTGAGGTGAAGCCTTAACCCAAACAAAGACCATCAGATATTGGACACCCTGGGCAGGGGGATGACTAAGATCATAAGGCCCCTATATTCAGGGATGGAAGGAACTCTTGACAGTTCTTATGCATTGTCTCCTGGGGTCCTTATACATTGTCCTGCAGTGGTGGCGTACGCCTTTAGTCCCAGTACTCAGGAGGCAGAGGCAGATGGACCTCTGAGTTCAAGGCCAGCCTGATCTACTGAGGGAGTTCTACGACAGCCAGGGCCTTACAGAGAAACCCTGTTTTCAAAAACAAAACAAAACACAAGCCACTGGGCGGGAAACTGAGGCTCGTAGAGGGAAGTATTTGTCAGAATACATTTGCTGTTTGGTCAGCCCATCAGCAAGCCTTGCACACATGCTCTCCTCCAGGGGCCTGCCACAGAGCTGGACAAAGGGACAAAGTCCCATCTCTCAGGGACATCTCTCTCACAGTGTGGTTAGAGAGGGCAAGAGACTCCTGTAATCCCAGCTAGTTAGGAGGCTGGGGCAGGAGGACTCACCGGTGGGGTCAGTCTGGGCTCTATGAGGGCAAGAGGAGAAGGAGAGAAGGAAGAGGGAAGAGAATGGGAAGGAAGGGGAGGAAAAGGAAGGGGAAGAAAGGGAAAGAGGAGGGGGAGGAAAATAAAAGGAAGAGAGAGAAAGGACAGGAATGGGAGAAGGGAGGGAAGTAAATGGGAAAAGAAGGAATGGTGGGGGGAACAGAAGAAACTGAGTAGTCAGATGGTGGTCAAGAGTGTCCAGAGGTGCTGTGTGTGCAGCTCAGGGTAGAGGGCTTTCTTAGTATGTACAAGACACACAGAGACACACACACAGACACACACACAGAGACACACACAGACACAGACACACACACAGACACACACACACAGACACACACAGACACACACACAGAGATACACACTGATATACAAAGGTAGTAGAGTAGCAAGTTTGGGAATGGGGAGGCACTGTTCTGGCTGGAGAGGTCAAGGAGGCCCCCACAGCCCCATAGCCATCCCAGGAAGGCCTATACCCCAGAGAAACATCAGTCCAGAGCCTCTGAGGGCAGGCAGAGCTCTGTCCAGGTTTGAGCAGGCAGGTGGAGTTAGAGCCTTGAACATGAGGAACTGGGACCAGATATGGGGCAGATGGCTGAGGGAAAGGTTCCTCCAGTCTCCTGGGCCTTAGGAAGGGGAAATGAAGATGCCCAGAGGGTCTAATAAAGGTGCTACACAGGCTTGTTAGAAAGATAAGAGTCTTGCAGTGGGCAGAGGCTGGGCAACTGGAAGGCCAGAGAGGAGAGGGTAACAGAAAGACAGAGGGAAAACATGGGGCTAGATTGGTGTCTTAGATAGGGTTACTATTGTCGAATAAATACCATGATCGAAAGCAACTTGGGAAGGAAATGGTTGATTTCAGTTTTATATAGCAGTTCACCATCAAAAGCAGTGAGGGTAGGAACTCAAACAGGGCAAGCTCCTGGAGGCAGGAGCTGGTGCAGAGGCCACGGAGGAGTGCTGCTTACTGGCTTGATCCCCCTGACTTGCTCAGCCTACTTTCTTATAGAACCCAGGACCACCAGCTCAGGATGGCACCACCCACAATGAACTGGGCTCTCTCCCTTCAATCACTAATTAAGAAAATGCCCTACAAGCTTGCCTACAGCATTATCTTATGGAGGCATTTTCTCAATTGAGGCTCCCTCTTTGATGATTCTAGTTTGAGTCAAGTTGACATAAAACTCACTAGCACAACTGGGGAGGCTGGGATGGGAATAGAAATGAAAGGGAGAAGATACTTTCAAGGATCATTTGTATAGTTCAGGAAATGGTGTGTGTGTGTGTGTGTGTGTGTGTGTGTGTGATCTGAGTGCATGCATGTCCCCGTACAAGCAAGAAGCCAGAGGAGGACACCAGCTGTCTTCCTATATCACTCCCCCCCAATTTTAAAAACATATTTTAAGCTAAAATATAATTGAGTCATTCTCCCCCTTTCCTCCCTCCACCTCCTCCCAGCTACCCTCTCCCAGCTTGCTCCAGCTCTTTCTTTGTATTGTTACACATATATGCCTCAAGCACAGATACACCCTGCTTAGTTAGGTTCAGCGTTCCCTGTGTGTATATGATTCCAGGGCTATTTGGTATTGGATAACCAGTTAGGGGTCTCATCCCAGGGGAAAGCCCTTTCTCCTGTTCTCAGCATTCCTTGGTGGTCTGTACCTCTTTTTTATGGATGGGACCCCATGAGATTTCCCCCTTCCATGTTAGCGTGTTTATTGGTGTTAGATTTCTTCAGGTCTTGTTTAGGAGGCCATGTTGTTAGTGTCATGGATGAAGCTTCTCTGTCACTTCTAGAAGACAGTCTCACAGCAGACTTCCTGGGCCTCTGGCTCTTATGATCTTTTCCCACCCTTTCCATGGTGTTCCCTGAGCCTTCGGTACAGGAACTGTGAGGTAGATGGATGTGCTGGGACTGGACAACTCACGATCACTTGTTCTCTTTATTTTGTCTGGCCATGGTTTTCTATTACGGTCTCTGTCTGTTGTAGAGAGTACCTCCTTTGATGAGGGGTAAGAGCTGCCCTCGTCTCCGGACATGAGGTAAATATTTAGAAAACAGTTACATACACAGAGAGGACTTGAACCCTGGTCCTCATCTCACACAGTAAGTGCCTTTACACACCGAGCCATCTCCCCAGGCCTGGGAGAATTTACCCCTAAACCCAAACACTTTTTCCATGGAGGCTGGACTTTTCCCTCCCACGCAGTTTACTTGGATCAACCCAATTATTCAGCTTATGTTTGTTTGGTATTCACTGTGTGCCTGGCTCCGTGACAGTCTCGCGAAGCCCCTTGGCCTCTCTGAGCTGTTAAAAATCCCAGCTCCAGGCAGAGAGATGCAAAGCCGTCATTTCCAGCCTGTTGTAAGGCTGAGGCAGAATGACCGACCAATTGATGGATCTGAGCTCCAGATCAACTTGGGCAGCACAATGAGATCCGTCTCTGAAAGTGCAATTAGCCAATCTTGCCTATGTGTGTTCATGTGACTGGATATGCAGAGGACTCAAATCTTGTTCCTCCGAAGCTGTCCATTTTGTTGTTGTCGTGTGTGTGTGTGTGTGTGTGTTGGGGGGCACTCGTGTGGTAGCATGCATGTGGACAACTTCACAGAGGCTGCTCTTTGCTTCATGCTTCATATGGGTTCTGGGAATTGAACTCAGTCTTGCAAGGCAAGTAAACGCTTTATCCACTGAGCCATCTTTGCCCCCCCCACCCCATATTTTTCTTTTCTTAAAAAGAATCTTTCACTGGCTGGAGATCACTGAGTAGGCAAGACTGAGTGACCAGCAAGCCCCAAGATCTCTCTTCCTCTCAGTTCTTGGGATTACAAAAACAAAGATCTTCAAGCTTGCAATGAGGCATTGGCTCAGACATTATTGCCAGAGGCATCTCCCAGCCTTAATTAATTAATTGATTGATTCATTGTCCAAATTGTAGATCACCTACCTGCAATGAACCCATTATCTGCATTCTGAGAAATAAGGATTAGGGAAACAACCCAACTCCCCAAACAGGCCAACTTCCGTCCTGATAATGAGGCTTCTCCCTGCCTTAATCCTTTCGCTCAAAAGGTAAACTGGAGCAATCTGACGCTGAATTGATGCCAGTGTTTTTCTACTGTTCCCATCTTATAAGAAAGAGAAACTTTAAATAAATTAATTAATTAAAAAAAAACAAAAAAAAAAAAAAAGAAAGAGAAACTTTGAAATGCCCAACCTGCCTTTTTGTTTCTGTTTTCTTCAAGCCCCCTTTCGGTCTATAAAATCAACCTCCCCTGCTCAGCTTACCTGGAGTATGAGTCCTCCCTTACTGGATGGCTGTCCTGATTTCTGTACTTTTGTTTTTGGACAGAGCTGACGCTGTGAAGGAAAAGCGAGGATGAGAAGGAAGGAGAAAGTGGAGAGAATGGGAGCTGTTGTAGATGTGTCTGTCACCTAGTCCTTTCTCAGGCGTCAACTGAGCTCAGAACTCAAAAGGGTGAGTGGCGTACTAGGTATTAAAAGCTTATGTTTCTTTTCTTTTCCTTCTTTCCTTCCTTCCTCTCTTACATTTTGTTTTGTGTGTGTCTGTGTGTGTGTGTGCAAGCACAAACATGTGCACCTGTGCGTGTGTGCACACATGCTTTAGCCAGAACAGAAGACAGCTTGTAGGAGTTGATTCTCTCCTCTCACCATGTGAGTCTGGGAATCAAACTCAGACTTGGCAGCTGGTGTCTTCGCCTTATAAACCCTCTCACTGGCTCCTTCCCTCCCTCCCCACCTTCCTTGCTGTCTCTCTTTTCTTTGTGTAAGTAGTATATGGTGGATTGGTGTGTGTGTGAGAGACAGATGAATGAACACACACACACAGAGAGACAGAGACAGAGAGAGACACAGAGAGAGAACAATCCAAGCTATCATCCCCCAGGCAAATCTACCTTGTCCTCTGAGACATGGTCTTTCACTGTCCTGGAACTCACCAAAGTAGACTAGGCTAAGCTGGTGAGGGTGGATGCCTGTCTCTGCCTCCCTGGTGCTGGGATTACAGGCATGTCATAGGGCATAGCTTGCCTTATGTAGGTTCTAGGTGTTGAACTCATGTCCCTGTGCTTGCAAAGCAAACATTTTTACCAACAGAACCATCTCTCCAGCCCTGTTTCTTTTTATTTGTGGTGCTGGGAGTCGAACCTTGGGACTTGCACACATGTGTGTCTGTGACAGGCAAGCCCTCTCCCACTGAGCTGCACTTCCTGCTCAGGTCTGCTATCTTAAAGAAGAGTGTTCCGGACAGAAGAGAGAATGTGTGTAATGACCAAACTGAGTGGGAGAGCTGTGGGCAGTGCTTGCTGACCAACCAGTGACGTCAGTGCATGTGGAAGTCACCGACTAGCATCCGTCCACCTGGGAACTTTAGGGACCTGGGTCTGGGTCTTGTCAGATGAAGGGGTGGGACAGGGGAGCAGGATTTTCTCTATTTTCTATTTATTTATTTGTTTGTTTTTTGAGACAGGGTTTTTCTGTGTCATAGCTTTGGCGTCCTGGAACTCACTTTATAGACCAGGTTGGCCTTGAACACACAGAGATCAGCCTGGCTCTGCCTCCCAAGTGCTGGGATTAAAGGCGTGCGCCACCACTGCTCTGCTGACTTCCTCTTTTTTTGACATTCATTTTTCTCTAAGTCTGAACAAGTTTATGACTAGGAGGAGGGGGCAGAGGCTCAACCTGTCAGACCATCTGGAGAAAAGGCAGGGAATATCAAGGAAAAGAGGTTCTGCGCGGTCTGGAAGGCCACATGTGTGTCCACGCTGCCTCTGACTCTACTGCCTGGGATCCTACCCTGCCATCCCTGTCCACCACGGACTCCATTACATGGACACTCCTGCTGCTGCTGCGGTTATACGGCTCATAGCCTGGACCCTGGCAACCTGACAAGTCGACTCTGCCTCTGGCCCTCAAGTGGGAGTGAAAGAAACAGGCAAATAGAAAGGTCATGACCCCCAAGTCTAGCCTGGGGGTCCCGATGTGAAGTTCAGGTTTAAACAGAGGGCAAGAGGTATACATAGCTAAGCAGTCCAGCTGTGGTCCATCTACCACTGACCCATCATTGTCTCGGCTTCAGTTTCTCCTGCAAGGTGGTCTAACCAGTTGCTACCATAGAGCAAAAATCTCTTCCTGGAGACAAATCTCCATTTCTCTCTGATGTTGGGCAGTCTTTCCTTCCCCAGCCTGGGCTTCCTTGGGAAATTCCAGTTCCTTGGGGTTCATGTCTGACAGCCAAAGGGAGAAAGGCTTCAGCTTTCTTACCCTCCCCCAGAGTTTTTGAGACAGGGCCAAACAATGTAGCCCTGGCTAGTGGGATCACTCTGTAGATCTCACCGGGGACACCTGCCTCTGCACGGAGAGTGAGCGTTGGGGCTTAGAGGTGTGCACTAGCTCACAACACAGGGGTCGCTCTTTGGAATAGTTGTGTTTCTGCCAGGACAGTGTTTATCTCTGCTGTGTCACTGCGGGAGGGTGTGCCGAGGGAGTGTCATGGATGCTTCAAGCCAAGGGTGTCAGATCTTGGCACAAGCCCCACCCAGACTCCAGGCCTCTGTTCCGTGCTCCTTTTGGGAACTGGACAGATACTTCCTCATTTCTGCTTCTTAGAGCTTCTTGCTGATGAGGCGTGTGGCAGTAAATTCAACTGATTCAAGACTTTTCTATTCTTACAAACGTCAGCTAACAGGCGCCCTACCCGCAGACATGCGCAGCCCGTCTAGCAATCTCAGAAGGCACGAGATGGGTGCAGATTATGTAACCCAACGACTCTTTTTTTTTTTCTTTTTGAGACAAGGTTTCATGTGACTCAAGTTGGCCTTAAGCTTTTTGTGAGGTCAAGAATGACTAAACTTCTGATTCTCCTGCCTCCACCTTCCAAGTGCTGTGATTACAGGTACCTAGAGCCTAACACTCAGCATGTGGTGCTGAGTTTGAAACCCAGGGCCTGCTGCAGGCCAGGAAAGTTCCCTACCATCTGTGCTCTCCAGGCACCAGCCAACCTCAGGTCAGGTGGAAAAGAGTGGTCCAGGTGCCCCTGGTAGAATTTTCTAGAGCTGCTTGCAGGGATGGCCATTCCTTCCCTCTTCCTTCCCCCCTAAACTCCCCTGCCCGCCCTGTTTGGAGTTGGTCCTCCTCTGTGAGATCTCCCAATGGAGCCCAGAGCTTCAGAGGAATGAATGCCTGGCTTCTAGACTCCTGGTCTGGGGAGAGGAGGCCTGAGGCTGGGGGGGGGGGAGGGGGCGCCCAGCCCAGCGCTGGAGTTGGCCTCCTGCCCTTGGCCTTAGCTCAGGTCTGTAGCCCCAGAGCTGGCAGCACCAATGTCCCTCACTACAGGTCTCACCCCAGTCCCAAGGGTCACAGGTTCAGGGGAGGGGCCCAGCAGTATGCTTGACAATCTCTTGGGTGGTGCTGGCTCAGAACAGAAAGGCAAGAGAAGGCGAAGAGAGGCCTACGTACCCCATCTGCCTATCCCAGAGCTGTCCAAAGGTTTCTCTGATGATGAAGGACCCAGATGAACATGGAAACAGAAGATGCATGCCTGACTGTCTTTCCATTTGTCCCCAGGGCTCTTCCAGGGAGACATACATGCAATGCTTTATTATTTTTTCCCCAGGACGTGGTTTCTCTGTGTAACAGTCCTAGTTGTTCCGGAACTAGCTCTTGTAGACCAGATCAGCCTTGAACTCACAGAGATTCGCCTGCCTCTGCCTCCCAAGTGCTTGGATTAAAGGCGTGTGCCGCCACTCCTGTGCGGTGCTGTCAAAGTCCACTGTCCTTAGATAAAAAGAGAGCTGTCCACTGGCCAGAATAAACTAGATGATTCAATCCATCTAATCTATACCTTAGCCAGCATCTTGTTTTACATTAATCAGGATCACCTTCCCTTTTCCCCACAGGGGATGAAGGAGGTAGACAGTGGAAACCCTTGCCTTTGGTCCTGACCATACATCCTTTTTCTGGGGGGGGGGGATATTTTAGTATACCTATTCCCCCCACCTCTGCTCATTTACTCATGCTGTTGGAACATGAACCCCGGGACCTTGAGCATGCTGGACCTTCACCTCCCTCCTCCTCTCCTTCCTCTTGTCCCCCCCTCCCTCCCTCCTTTTTTTCCTCCCCTCCTCCTCCTTCCCATGCCCCTCCTCCCTCCTCTTTCTGTGACCACAGGGTCTCACTCTATACCAGAGTGCTCTGGAACTTACTATGTAACCCAGACTGGCCTCTAACTTGAGGCAATCCCTCTGCCTCAGCCCTTCAAATGCTGGGATTACAGGAGTCTGCCCCAACATCCAGCCTAATATTTGCTGATAGTCCCTGAGGGGATCAGGAGGCAAGGATCCTGTCACTCCTCCTAAAAGGCAAACTAAAGCAAGTGATAGCCCCCAGAGGGTTCTGATCCACTCACGTGTCACAAAAGCCTTGCAAGAGCCCAGTCAATTACACATTATCTCACTTATTAACCAAGGCTCAGCGACTTTAAACTAGCAGTCCAAGGTCACCAGTGGGTGTAGAAGCCAGAATCCAGGCGTGATCCTTCGCCTTTTGCACCCAGGTGCTCCTTCGGGACGCGCGGCCCTTCAAGTTTGGACCGGAACCAAATTTCCCAGCCCTCGAAGAATCTGTATCGAGGCGAGGATCGCGAGCGGGGTCACCGGGTACCCCTTCTCGGGGGACCAAGAGCGCTGAGTCAGCGTAACCCGAGCAGCCTAGTGAGCGCTATGCCCCCGCCCCCTGACTTGCGCCCCGCCCCGGGAGAGGGCCAGCCCCGCAGCCCAGCGCAGCAGCCGGAGCGCGACAGCTAGGCCAGGCAGCAGCGCGGCTGCCCAGGGTGCAGCATGACGGCCATCGGCGCACAGGTAGCCCGAGGGGCCCGCGGGGCGCAGAGCCGGGGTATAGCCTACCATGGGGAGGACTGGGGACCCTCAGTGACTGAAGCCTTGGGTCAGGGTGACAACTCCCCAAATGCCCAGTTCTTGCGAGTAACCTCCCCCCTCCCCCGGGAAGGTTTCTCTGAGAGTGATCTGGGGGTACCTGCTCCGCAGTGCAGCTCGCTCTCTGCAGTCTTCTTGGCCCCTGAGGGCACCAAGGGCCACCAAACTTTCTGCGGGGTCATCAGTGAATGACCTGTGAGTTGGCCTTTTCTCAGGGGTCGTTGGGAGTTTTTAAAAACTGGGCGTCTGGAGTGGAGGACCGACAGAATGGATTTGCAAAAGGCTAGACTTGGTTTACATAATGGTGGGCTAGCTGCTTGCAAAGTCAGAAGTTTCTGGGAGTCAGGACTGCAAAGATAATCTTCTCTAGAAGGCCTTTGGGGAGCTAAGTAGAACTGAGGTGTAAGAGTACTCACCGGGGACCCCACATCCCAGGAAAAAGGCTCCTGTGACAGGAGCCTCCACTTCCTTTAAGATCTGGCTTCTTTTGGGGGTAGTGCTGAGAGTGTTTGTGTTGGCTGAGAATCTCGACATTCCTACCCATTCAAAGGGCGGCCGGGAAGTGTCCACTACCCCGAGGCTTGCTTCCTGCTCACCCAGGCATCCCGGTGTCTGGCTGTCCTCTAGGCTGTCCACTGTCTAGTCTTGTCCTGAGGAGCAGATATGTCAATTGACTCTGCCTTCAAATGCTCAGGCCCTATGACACTAATAATGTTGGTAGTGTCCCGCTATTAGCCGTCATTATTATGTTTATCATTATCGATACTGCTTAAGACAGACAGTATTTTGCTTTGTTGTTCAGGATGGTCTCAGACCCCTGGGCTATCTATCTATCCTCCTCCTCAGTCTCCTGAATACCTGGCATTATAGACACAGGCCACCCCTACAGCTCTACCCATTTTACAAAGAGATAATTGAGGCTCAAAAGTGACCTGCCCACAGTGGGTAGCCAGGTGACAGAATGTAGACAAATTCAAGTTTTCCTGCCTCCAAACCTCACCCACCCCTTTGGTGACAAGAAAAAGACCCTGCATAGGCCACCCCCAAACCCTTTTAATCAGAACTCAGTTGCTAGGGTGCAACAGACAGAGACTCTGGTTAGGTGACTTCTTTTTGTTTTGTTTTGTTTTGTTTTTGTTCCTGGGCATACTCCAGATCATTTCCAGGGAAGGACCTTGGGAGGAAGGCACAGGGCACCCCCAAACAAGTGTGGGGGTACCCCAAGGAGATGCCCAGAAACCAGTGTGGGGTGTGGGAGGAGCTAGGCTAAGTGGTACAAAAACCATAGATAAGAGCCCCTTTCTAGGGGAGGAGGAGGAGAAAAGAAGAGGGAGGAGGGGGGGGACAAGGAAAAGAAGTGATGGGAGGAGAGGAAGGGAGGAGAATGGAGGATAGAGAGAAGAGGAGGAGGGGGAGAAAAGAGGAGAGAGGGTAGGGAGAGGATGAGGGAGAAGGGAGGACTGCATCTGCACAGGCATGTTTGCCCTAGGCTCAGCTGTGTGTGGCAGTCAGGACCATGAGCTACACCCATGTTAGTGCAGGGTACAGAGTGCTCTTGTCTCTACTCTGAGGACAACTTGGCCAACAACTTCGCCCCCTTAGTAACCTTAGGAGTTAGGTACTGTTATCACCCTTCAGTGGAGAGGAGGTGGAAGGGGGAATGAGTGACAGCTAAAAGGCAGGACCTGTTAGTGCAGTTCTCTGTTCCGTCTTCTTGAGAGACTAGGGCAGGGCAGGAAGATTGCAGGTTCAAAGACTAGAGTATGATCAGGCCGTCTCAGAATAAAAGACTAAAAAGTGTGTGTGTGGTGTGTGTGTGTGTGTGTGTGTGTGCATGCTAACGCATGTGTGTGTGAGAGTCTGGTGCAGAATGCTTGCCTAGCATGAATGAGGGTCTATACCCAGTAGCAAGGGTGGGCACGTGGCCTGGATCATGCTAGTGGTGGATCTGAAATGAACAGTTAGGTTGATCCTGAGCAGGCTACAGAAGAAATGTCAGTGTGTTAGGGGTGGCCAATGCGGGGACGGTGGCCTGACCCAGCCTGGACAGAACACACCTTGCAGAGCAGTAGATACAGGGATGTGAGGCATGGTGTGAATCCAGTATGCATTCTTGGGGTGCTGTTGGTCTTGGGGAGCAGAGGATAATATGACATGGCATTGGGGGTGGCCTCGGTAGCCCTTGACCTCAGGCAACAGGTCAGCTGGAACCGGTCAGGGTCTCAGGGTAAAAGAGAATGAAAAGAGAATGAGAAGTGTTGTTTAGTGGAGGAGGTCAAGGCCCTGGTTGAAGGGATAACCTTAAGCTACAGAGATGAGACTTATGGGGCAGGGGCAGGACTGGCTGACCACTTCCCCTTTTCCAGCTGGCTCTTGCACTGACTGCTACCACTCAGCAGCACAACCCTCCATGCCACCCCGCCCCAGCCCCCCCACCCCGCCCCAGCCCCCCCACCCCGCCCCAGCCCCGCCCCCCACCCCAGCTTCCAGGAGAAGTTTCCAGCCCCCAGGGTCACTGGAAGCTGGTACCAGCAGTATAGGCTGAGGCAGACACAGTGGTTCAGGATGAAGGCTAACGTATACATGATCCTTGCTGGTGTTATAGACCACTCTCAGGAACCAGGAATCACCTACGGCCACACATTTTGTATGTGGCTTAGGGGCCACACATTTTGTATGTGGCTTAGGGGGATGGGACAACCTGAAGTACCGTTCCTCCTCCTGCTCTGTCTACCTTGTTTTTTGAGACAGGGTCTTGCACTGACCTAGAACTCATCAACTAGGCTAAAGGAATTCCTTGTGACTGGCCTGTCTTCCCAATGCTGAGATTACTAACATCCACTATACCCAGGTTTTTTGTTTCTTCAATTTTTGTTTTTTAACTTGGGTTCTAGGGATGGAATTCATGTCTTTGTGCTTGCAAGGAGGGCACTTTACTGACTACTTTGGTGTGGCCTGGAACTCATCAAGTTGGGGAGACTGACTGGCCAGTGAACCCCAGTGATCCACCCATCTCTCCCTCCCCAGTGCTAGGATTTTAAGTGTGTACCAACACACCCAGCTTTTTCATGGGTTCTGGGACTCGAACTCAGGTCCTCATGCTTGCAAGCACTTTACAGACAGAGCCATCTTTCCAGCCCCACATGTCTTTACTTCATGAGCCTTTAATCCTTGTAGTCTTACTGTTGGTCAGAGAGTTTAAATAAAGCCTACTTCAAGTCCACAGAAAGAAAGGCGACACCGGATCTCTCTGTCACCTCTGTCTGATCCCAGTGTGGCATCTTAGGGCCTGAAGATTAAAGTCCAGTCAGGGCCTGGGACAGGCGGGGCCGAGGAAGGGACTGAATGTGCCTGTTTTCCAGACAGCATGAGGCCTAGGGTCAAAAGGTGTCTGAGCTGGCCTGTGTGTCTTGTGATTCGTTCTCTGTATCTGTAGCTGCCCCATCCTGTGACCGTATTAGCCTCTAGGGATTTCATAACCTTGCCAGGTGCTTTCCTGTGGGGATCGCCAGCTTCACTGGGCAGACGAGAAGAAAACAAGGGCACAAACTGGAGATGTGGCTCAGCTGGCGAAATGCTTACCCAGCGCATGTGAAGCCCTGGTTTCGAACCCTAGCACCAAATAAACAAATGGGGGCTGCTTGCCTGTCATCCCAGGAAGGAGGAAGGGTAGAAGTTCAACATCATCCTTGGCTATGTAGTGAATCAAGGCCAAGCCTGGATGTATTAAACAACGCTGGCTCAAAATACAGGGAGAAAGAGAAACGAGAGAGAGAGAGAGAGAAAGAGAGAGAGAGAGAGAGAGAGAGAGAGAGAGAGAGAGAGAGAGAGAATACGTATACACATTTGAGACAGGTCTCTCACTGAATCTGAAGCTCACTGATTAAGCTAGACAGGCCAATGAGCTCTAGAAATCCACCCATCTACCCCTAGCCCATCCAGCACCGGAGTTACAAATATGGCTCACTTTTTATGTGGGTGCTGGAGATCAGAACTCAGGTCCTCATGCTTGTGAGTTTCCCATCTCCCTAACCCTAGCAGACAGCCTCATAAGGGCTCTGCCTGCGGTCTCCCGGGAACCAGGTTCAGCTGTACCTGAGAGAGGTGCAGCTCACGCTTGCCTTTGGAATCTTACTCACAGCTGCCATAGGATGCGTGCTGCAGTTGCCTTTCCATCATTCCCCTCATTTCCCAGCTGCAATCTTTCTGTGTTATCTCTTCTTCCTACCTCAAACAGTGACGTAACCTGCTTCTGTGCATCCTATAAATGAGTCAGTTAGCTTATGTCTGGGCAGGAGGCTTAGTCTATAAGGAACTTTCAGCAGAAACTTGACCAGTTCCCCTGTGTTCTTCCTCAAGCACCTACCAAGAGCACAGGTCTAACAGTGTGCCGGATACTGCACATACCACGGTCTCTTGACATGTGGCCTTGCCCTCCGAGGGGAACGCAATGTCCAGGTGGACAGCCAATGGCGTGTCACTCCAAAATACCACCAGAATAGAGTAAAGAGCTAAACAGGGCACCTGCCGGAGAAGAGCAGTAGAGGACCCGTGGGGGCTGGCTGGGTGGGAAGGACCTCTCCGAAGAGAATGAGAAGAGACGAGGTGTCATTCTTGGGGTGAGAGAGCTGCCCAGGAGCTGCCAGACAGGGGCCCAAGAGGCCTGAAAGAATATCTTAGGGATGGAATTATATTAACCTGCCATGGTGTGTGTGTGTGTGTGTGTGTGTGTGTGTGTGTATACATGTTCTCATTAGGAGACCAGAGGGCAATCTCTACTATTGTTATTTAGGCACCATCTTCTCTATGTGTGTGTGTGTGTCTTTCTGTTTCTCTCCTCTCTCTCTCTCTCTCTCTCTCTCTCTCTCTCTCTCTCTCTCTCTCGCTGGCCTGCCTTTCTCTGCCTGCCCAGCTCTGGGACTACACACACTTACCACCATGCTTGTCTTTTTAAAATGTGGGTTCTTGGGATCAAACTGTGGCCCTCGTGCTTGTAAAGCAAGCAAGCAAGCAAGCAAGCACTTTACCCACAAGGCCATCTTCCTGGCTCCAGTTTGGGCTTTTCATTCTGGGTAGAGATCCTG
This sequence comes from Chionomys nivalis, assembly GCF_950005125.1. NCBI lineage: Eukaryota > Metazoa > Chordata > Mammalia > Rodentia > Cricetidae > Chionomys > Chionomys nivalis. The sequence goes on from NC_080090.1 coordinate 99,284,742, forward strand.
AGAACAGTACGGGATTAGTTTGCAGTTGGTAAACACTTGGCCAGGCTCTGGCAGTGGAGGGAGACAGGTAGAAAATGGAAGGGCCTCCATTGGGGGTGGGTTGAATGGGAAGCTGGGAGGGTCAATTCATGGCTTCCCACAAGAACAGAGCAAAAAAACAGGGCTGGAGTAAGTGGGATTGCATTCTGGGAGTTTCCCCTGGTGTCCCAGGCCCTTGTCAACTCACCAATTTGTGTGGTGTCTTCCAGACCCAGAGGCTGATGGGCCCTAAGAGGCCCCACCGGTCCTTCTTTGAGTCCTTCATCCGGACACTAATCATCGTGTGCTCGGCCCTGGCTGTGGTCCTCTCCTCGGTGTCTATCTGCGACGGCCACTGGCTCCTGGTGGAGGACCGTCTCTTTGGGCTGTGGTACTTCTGCACCATCAGCAACCACAGCGGTCCACACTGCCTGAGAGACCTGGACCAGGCTCACGTGCCCGGGGTGGCAGTGGGCATGGGCCTAGCACGCACTGTGGCTGCCATGGCTGTGGTGGCTGCCATCTTTGGCTTGGAGCTGCTCATAGTGTCCCAGGTGTGTGAGGATGTCCGCTCACGGCGCAAGTGGGCCATCGGTTCTTACCTCCTGTTGGTCGCCTTCGCCCTCTCCTCTGGGGGCCTCCTCACCTTCATCATCCTCCTCAAGAGTCAGATCACCTTCATGGGCTTCACCCTGATGTTTTGGTGTGGATTCACTGCCTCCTTCCTCTTCTTCCTCAATGCCACCAGCGGCCTTCACATTAACAGCCTCACGCAGCCCTGGGACCAGCTAAGAAAAGTCTAAGACCCCGCCAGGGGGCCCTAGCTTCTATAAGAAAGCACGGTCATGACGGGACTTCTCTGACATAGGACCTCTGGCTGGAATTGAGACAATAAGCTCTACAAATGGCCCCGGACTCGGGGGGCGTCTCTTCAACTGACCCCCAGGCCAGAGGCCAGAAAAGTGCCTCAGTACCACAGGACACAAGCTGTAGAGGTTAGCCAAGCTTTTAAGATGTCAATTGTAAAATAAGAAGGATGTTCTAAAACTTCTTCCTTGGGTGTTTTCTTCCCTGGACCGGAGGAGACTTTGAAAGACACCAGCAGTTGGTTCCAGGCTGTCTGCCCAGCTAAGCAAGGTTCACACCTGTTTCGTGGATAGCACTGGCATGTGGGCTGGAGGGGCCCTGGGACAGTTTTTTTCTTCTGTATATGCCTGTGCTGTGTGTGTGTCTGTGTGTGTACATGTCTTAACATGTACATGGGTTCATGTATGTGTGGATGTACAAGTAATACAAGTGTGTGCATATGGAGATCTGAGGTTGATGTCTGGTCTCATCCTTAATTGCTTTTCTACCTTATTCATTGAGGCAGGGTCTCAGTCAAACCCAGAGCTCACCTGTAAGACCAGTCTCACCAACCAGCTTGCTCTGTAGATGCCCCGACTGCCTCCCAGGCTGGAATCCCAGGTGACGCCACACCAGCCAACATGTATATTGATTCTGGGGACCCAAACTCTGTTCTTCCTGCTTTCATGGCATGGGCTTTAGCCACTGAGCCATCTCCCAGTCCAGCCCTAAAGACTCGAGGTTTCTAAGAATGGCTGAGTCCTCCACCTAAGGGATCAGTCAGTGGCTAGGACCATCTCCCATCAGCTCAAAAGAGCTTTGCACGCATTTCCCTGGCTTTCCCCACAGAAAGCCCTTTGACTAGTATATTTTCAATTTGCTGACTTAAAGAAGTCCCCCCATCCTTTGTGTGGACCCACAGGTTCTGGCACACCCCAGTTTCTGGAGGCTAGCTGTCCTCTCTCTGGGCATAGTTTGAAATCTTCCTTGAGCAAAGTCCCTGCACAAGTGCTCTTACACAGTCTTCCCCGAGGCCAGTTTCGACTCAGGCAGGGCTGTTAGTGAGACTCTCATTTGTAAGGGTCGGGTGACCTCAGCGCCCGTTTCTGATCCTGGGACACATTTCAAAGAACACACGCTTTCACTGCTGAACGCCACAGCGGGTGTGGGGACAAACAGATGCTGAGTAATAATTAACAGCTTGCAGGGGACAGGTGGAGGCGAACGGGGTCACGAGCCTGTGGAGATTTCCATACTCCTGAAAGAACTGCTCTCCTCTCTTTCATTCTCCCTGTGTGTGTGTGTGTGTGCATATGTGTGCATGTGTGTTCAGGTGCATGTGTGAGCACCAGTGTATGGAGGCCAGAGGACAACCTTGCCTGTGTTGTTTCTAGATGCCATCCTTTTTTTTTTTAATCTTTGTGTGTGGGCGTAGGCATGCGCACACCATGGCACACAGGTGGAGTTTAGAGGTCAGTTCCCCCTTCTGGTCTTCACCTGCCCTTTGGTTTGCGACCGGGTCTCTTTGCTGGTCTCAGCCTGGGAGCTTCCAGGGATTCCCTGCCTCTCTTTTTTCAGCCTACGAGCGCTGGGATTACAGATGTGGTCACTACTGCATCCAGCTTTGTGTGGGTGCTGGGAATCCCAAGATGGGTGGTCAGGTTTGCATAGCAAGCGTTTTTACCCACGGAAACATCACCCTGGCCCCATTTTGTTCAAGATGGTCTCTTTCTGGTCTGGAATTTGCCAGGTAGGCCAGTGAGCTCCAGAGACCTCTGGCTCTCATCTCACCAGAGCTGGGATTACAAGCACATGCCATCATGCCCAGCTTTATTTTATTTTATTTTTTTCTACATTGGCCCTGAGGATTGAACTCAGGCTCTTGTAAGGCAGTTGATCCACCAACTGAGCCATCGCTGCAGCCCCCAAATCTGTTTGCTCATCCTGTTGCCCCATTTCCAGTTTTTGCCACCCAGAAACAGGTGAAATATGTTCTTATATATCCTGTAAGGTTCCTTCCCCCTCCAGCCCCGGTGGGCTTTTGGACTTTGCCCTGATCTTGTCGTAAGGGTCCCTTCCAGGGCTAGGTGAACACACCTGTGATGCTTCTGGCACCAAACCCAGGGCCTTCTAGTCACTCATCAAATACTTTACCACTGAGGGCCCATTTTATTTTGAGACAAAATGTTGCCCAGGCTGGTCTCTACTTTGTGAGCTCAAGTGATCCTTCTGCCCCACCCTCCCCAAGTAGTTCTATTGTGATTTTGTATATGTATGAATACATGTTCATGTGTGTATACATATATGTGTGAGGGTACACGGGCATGTGAGACCAACCTTATATGTCATTCTCCAGGAGACCACATACCTTGCTTTTGAGACAGTGTCCTTCCCTGGCCTAGAACTCACCAAGTGTGCTTTCCTGGATGGCCAGTGAGCCCTAGGGACTTCCTGCCTCTGTCTGCTCAGCACCGGGATCGGAGGCCTGCACAACTGCACCAGGCTTTTACACCGGCTCCAGGAACTGAACCCAGATCGTCATCCACTTTACCCCTAAGTCATCCCTCCAGCCCCTTCTACAGTGAGCTTACCTATCTTCATCTTACTTACTATAGTGCGTGCATGTATGGAAATGTACACATCATGTGCACATGTGGGGGTTGGAGAACAGTTTATGCAGCTGGTCCTTTCTTTCTGCCTTGACGTAGGTTCCCAGGATGCAGCTGAAGCCGTCATGCTCGCTCACCATGAGCTTCCATCGGCTGAGCCGCTTCTCTAGCCCTGACTTTTAGGCATCTTTATTCCAGTTGAGATTCAGGAGACTACAAATGCTACATTGGAACCACCACTATCCAGGGTCCTTGGAGACCCCAGAACTGGTTGTTGGGTTTGTTTTGCAGTGCTGAGGGTCACTCACATCCAAGGCCTGGTGCACCTGGGCAGGTGCTCTCTGACTGAGCCACATTGCCCTCTCTACCTGAGGAGTTCATGGGGACTGTCTGGTTTTACCAAAACCAGAACTCATTGACCACTCATCCTGGGTCTCAGCCTGGGAAGGGGTCCTGCAGCAGGCTGGAAGATGCAAATCAGAGGCCAGCTTTCCGTTTCTGTTTAGGCTTCCCTGCTGGGTTCTGTTTGGAAGGAGATTCAAACACTTCATCCTCTTTCATCCTCTTAGAGAGCCAGGGAGTGCCAATGTGCCGGCATGGACAGCCAGAGTTATGGAAGCTTACAGTGCAGGGAGATGGGCCTCTGCCTGTTTGAGAGTTGGGAAATCACCACCCACCTTGAAGCTCAGATTGTTAAAGACTGCATTAGGAGTCCATGGAGATGTAGCATCGCTGGTAAAATGCTTGCCTGCTGTGCATGAAGCTATGAGTCTGATTTTCAGGACCACATAAAGCAGGCTTGGTGGTGCACGCCTGTGATTCTAGCACTTGGAAATGAAGGCAGGAGGATCAAGTTCAAGGCCATCTTCAGCTAGGGATTAGTAGACCAGCCTGGGCTATAGAAGACACTGTCTCAAAAGAGCGACAAGACTTTCATATTGTTGCCAAGTATCTTGGGCAAGTCTTGGGCCTTCAGGGAGCTGTCTCCCATTCATAGAGAGGATGGCTTACTTTCTGATGTACCTGTTTTCCACCAAGTCCTCATACAACATCAGGGATAATGGAAAGGGGGCTTCAGAAGCTTAGTTTAGCTGCTGTCCTGAATGCTCTATGAGAACTCTAGGGCAGACAAGATCAGCCTAAGACCCAGGGGCTTGATTCCTCATATTTCCTGAGCTTCTAGGCTTGTCCTTAAAAGTGAGCTGGAACCTGGAGGCAGGGAAGCTCCCTGCTCCTTCAGAGAGAAGCTGGGAAGCGATGTCGAACATAAGCCTTCCCCAGGTGGCAAAAGATCGACACACAGAGACTAGGCTGTTCTGGATGTCATTTATTCCCTTGCCTCCTCTGGAGCCACTGAATTACTCTCTCAGAAGAAGAAAGAGCAAATCACAGACCTGTTTCTTGCTCCATGGTGACCCAGTCTCAGTTCTAAGGAGGCTCAGACCTGGAGGAAGGCCTCTCGGCCCCTCAAACACAGAAGAGCCGTTAGAAGAGAACCGTTATATTGAGTGTCCAGCTCTGTGTCCACTGCCAGTCCTGCTGCGGCCTCAGATGATGCTGGCCCTGGGGGTGCTCCGGCTCTGCTCCGAGGTGCTGGTCTTAGTGCCGTGGGTGGCACCACTGGTGGCATTGCTGAAGGAGTTGCTGAGGGCCACAGGGCGTAGCGGGAACTCTTGGAGGCGCCACTGGCGCCATTTTTTCTGAACTTCTAGCTGCACCTGCCCAAAACCAGCCATCAGCTGCAGCAATTGCTCGAGAAGGTAGCTCAGGCCTCTGCCTAGACCCTGGCTCACTGATGAGCCCAGCTGTCCCTACTCTCATGGCCCTGCTGTGCCCCCTTCCCTATAGGTCTCTGACTGACACCATTCCTGCCCCATAAATAGAAAAGGTACTGAGGGCCTTCTCTACCGTGGGAACTTGTACGTGCCATCTTTAAATTTTAAAATTATTATTATTATTATTTTTACTTTATTTAGAGAGCGAGACATGTGAACACCCGTGCATGCCATGACATTCTTGTGGAGGTCAGGGGACACCTTGAGCTCTCCTTCCACATCAGTTCTGGACTGTACCCGCCATCTTCTAACACTGCGTTCCTAAGGTGTGAGAATTGTTCCATAAACTGCAGTCAGGTGTCCAAACCTGCATGCTTGTTCACATAACCCCCTCACCCCAGTCCGGAATCCATCCGCGATCTGAGAGTTTGCTCTTAGACATTTCCTCTATGGTCCTCAAGAGAACACTTGAACCTCTGAAGTCAGCTTTGATGTTTGATTTTTGGGAAACATCTGGGGTCACTCCCATTCAAGTGTGAACCAGACAGATTGGTCAATAGCCACAGAGACACTTGACCTGTGTGCACTACCAATGTAGCCAGGGTCAGTGGCTGGAGCTTCATATCCTGAACCCTCAGTCTCTGCTCAAGCCTGGGGCAGTTCCAAGTGACCCACTTCACTCATGGGAAGCCTGAGCTCTGGGTGGGAAGTGACCCAGGTCCCTCCCAGAGCCGGCAGCAGAGCTGTCAGGAACTTGGGTTTGAGTGGGGTCTGGGCTCGACTGGGTTTGCTGAGCTTGCTCATGGAGTTTGGTAAGGAACACTTCACAGACCTAGTCCAGACCCACAGAATCTATTTCTGTTGGTTCTGCCTGAGGACATTGCCCAAGATGTGATCTATCATACCACCAGATGACTCTGCCAAGCAAGCAGACCTGCCTCAGCCCCCTTCTCACTCTCCTTGGCTGGTCATCGGGGAGTCTTGTACTGGAATCCTGTGGTTCCCCAGGACACTCACCTCTCCATTGAGGAAGCAGTAGAGGACAGCAACCACCAGCCCCTGAAGAAGGAACTGTGTTAGTCCCACCTGCTCCTGCCTGAATCCTTGAGTGAGCACACACATGCGCAACACACACACACACACACACACACACACACACACACCACCTTCCCCACCCTCGCTCCTTAGGACCTTTCAGCCTTGGAGAATTCCCTACTTTGGGGCACGCAGTACACTGATCTGCCTGCCTGTCTTCAACACAGGCAGACGTCATTTTCATTTATTGACCCTGAGACCTAACATATGACCTCCAACTCCTGTGTCAGGGACGATAAGGGAAGAGCTTCTGACTTGGGTCCTGATTAAAGGGACCATTTAGGTCTCTGGAATTGGTGAAGAGTGCCCTCCAGGATAGCAGAGATAGGAGGCCCCTGAAGAATCACCCCCATCCCCTTATGAGGGGCAGGGTCACTCCAGTGGGAGATCCTGGGCTCACAAGAAAGGTGATAAATTCCTGCTGGAGAACAGACGTATGGTGAGAGCAAAGTATGCGTGAGTGCAGGTCTGTAGCAGGTGTGGGCAGCTCTGAAGTCAAGTGCAGGTCTGTAGCAGGTGTGGGCAGCTCTGAGGTCGAGTGCAGGTCTGTAGCAGGTGTGGGCAGCTCTGAGGTCGAGTGCAGGTCAGTAGCAGGTGTGGGCAGCTCTGAGGTCGAATGCAGGTCTGTAGCAGGTGTGGGCAGCTCTGGAGTCAAGTGCAGGTCTGTAGCAGGTGTGGGCAGCTCTGGAGTGGAGTGCAGGTCTGTAGCAGGTGCAGCTCTGAGGTCGAGTGCAGGTCTGTAGCAGGTGTGGGCAGCTCTGAGGTCGGGTGCAGGTCTGTAGCAGGTGTGGGCAGCTCTGAGGTCGGGTGCAGGTCTGTAGCAGGTGCAGCTCTGAGATCGAGCGCAGGTCTGTAGCAGGTGTGGGCAGCTCTGAGGTCGGGTGCAGGTCTGTAGCAGGTGTGGGCAGCTCTGAGGTCGGGTGCAGGTCTGTAGCAGGTGTGGGCAGCTCTGAGGTCGGGTGCAGGTGTGCTAACTGGTGCAGGAAGCTCCGGGGTGGAGTGCAGGTCTGTAGCAGGTGTGGGCAGCTCTGGAGTGGAGTGCAGGTCTGTAGCAGGTGCAGCTCTGAGATCGAGTGCAGGTCTGTAGCAGGTGCAGCTCCGGGTGTCGAATGCAGGTCTGTAGCAGGTGCTGGCAGCTCTGGGGTCGAATGCAGGTGTGCTGGCAGGTGCAGGCAGCTCTGGGGTTGAATGCAGGTCTGTACAGGTGTGGGCAGCTCTGAGGTCGGGTGCAGATGTGCTAGCTAGTGCGGGCAGCTCCGGGGTCGAGTGCAGGTCTGTAGGAGGTGCGGGCAGCTCCGGGGTCGAGTGCAGATGTGCTAGTAGGTACGGAAGCTCTGGGGTCCAGGCTGTGTCTCCTGACTTGGAGGGGTGGAGTTTATCTGGACCTTTTCTCAGAGCTCCTGTTTTCCTGATGATATTCCCTGGGTCGTCAGTCTGCAATGCCCACAGAGCCGTGAGTGATGTGTGTTGGTTGCTACTGACTCTCAACTTGGCAGAGGCTAGGATCATCCTAGAGGAGAACCTCTGAGCATTCCTTTAGGGGTTTTCTAGATTAACCAAGGTGGGAAGACTCTCCCCAAACATGGGGGGCGGGCACTACTCCATCCAGTAGAGAGAAAGTCAGCTGAGTACCACAATGCCACCAACTGCCTCGGGTCCTGCCACCAAGGCTTCTCCACCATCATGGGCTGTACCCTAGAACTCTGGGGCAAAGCAAAGCCTCCCTCCCTCCTTCCCCTACACAGTTCCTGTCAGGGTGTTTGATTACAGCAATGGGAAAGAGCTGTCCACAGAGCACCTGCTCCCTCCCTCCCTCCCTCCCTCCCTCCCTCCCTCCCTCCCTCCCTCCCTCCCTCCCTCCCTCTCTCCCTCCAAGCCCGCCTCACCATCCTGCCTTCCTCACAGGCCTGCCCTCCACCTCCCTGATAATCTTCTTTCTCTAGAGGCTTCCATATATAGCTTAAAACATCAGCTGGCCTGGCCTCTCTGCTCTAGCCTTTAGCTGCTTGTCACATTGAAGGACCCCAAAGGGCAATGGGCCTGCCACTGTGTGGTGGGCTTAATATGTGCACGTGCTAGGGGATATGGGCTTTGTGAAGTGTGTGTGTGCGCGTGTGTGCGCGTGCGTGTGCACGCGAGCGCGTTAAGTACACACGTGCTGACTGATGAAGGCCTGAAGTCAACAAGTCTTAATCAACACCCTTAATCAGGTCTCCACAACTTCCTGAGACAGGAGTTCTCACTGATCCCAAGGCTCTGAACAGCTAGGCAGCTGGCTAATGAGCCCCCGGGATCCACCTTGTTTTGCTGGTACCCAACCCCAGCTTTTGACATGGGTGCTGGGGATTCTAACTCAGGTCCTCATCTTTGTGCAGTGAATGCTTTGCCCACTGAGCCATCTCCCCAGGCTGTTTCTGAAGGGGGCAGGACTTGAACACATGGTCCAGGCATGCTAAACTCATGTTCTACTATGGAGATACAAAGCCAGAACAACACTTGTGAGTTCTGCTGTTATAGTAGGTGTATATGATTTTTCTTAGAGATTTACTTTTATTTATGTGCAGTTATGTCTATCTGTGGATATGTGTGTATACCACCTGTGCTCAGGTACCTGCAGGGGTCAGAAGACAGCACCAGATTCCCTGGAACTAATTATAGGCAATTGTGAGCACCTAACAAGGATGCTGGGAACCAAATTCAGATCCTCTGCAAGAGCAGTAAGAACTCTTAACCGCTGAGCCATCTCTCCAGGCCACGGCCCCATCTCTCTCTCTCTGTCTCTCTCTCAGTCTCTGTCTCTCTGTCTGTCTCTGTCTCTCTGTCTCTGTCTCTCTCTGTCTTTGGTTGGTAGATGCAGGTTCATTCTGTTATTCTCTTCACTGTGGTATGTGGGAGAAACTTTGATACATTTGTATATGAATACACATACATATCTACGGGTACATATATATATTTAATAATTTGTATACATAAGAACATACACACACTTGGGGGGGACAGACTCTCAAGCCACTGACTGACTTGGAACTTGCAATATAGCACAGGCTGGCCTAGAATGTGAAGCTATCTTCCCAACTCAGCCTCTCAAGGGCTCACCAGGCCCAGCTATTTACATGTTTCTTATGGCCTTCTCATTTATAAGCATGTCCATGGGACATTAGGAAAGTGTTCTCAATGTTTTGTTTTGTTTTGTTTTTTTATCTTCCCAGTTCTGGGGACAGGAAGTCCCTATCTTCATGGAGAAGCAGCCCTGGGGTCCCAAGCTCTTTGAATGCTTATTACCTACTTTGGTGGTCAAGCTAAGTCCTTCCAAATGCCTGAACCTCAGAGTCCCTGATGAGATGAGTCATAGTGAGAACACTGTTAAATGCGCAATAGGACCAAGGTGCTGGCAGAGGCTCTGCTCAGGGAAGCTTCTCAGAGGACGCACAGGGACAGCCTGCGGCTGGGTTTGAAACAGCAGAGAGGTCCTGACTCACTGTGTCCCCTCTGAGCAGTCTTCCCTGGAATTCAGAGCAGTGGCTGAAGCTCAGCCCAGCCTACCAAGAGCAGAATCTAAGGGACAAACGGGGAGTGGAGGTCTCACTCTGAGGCTAAGACCTCCCCATTGGGGGGGCTGTGCTACAGTCTCACTGCAAGGAAGACTTAGTGGGGGTGGGGTGGGGGCTGGGGGATGGGTATCCTCAAGCTCTAGGACAGAATCACAAGGCTTCTTTAGGCAGTGGGTTTGCTTTCATTGGTGTGTGTGTGTCTGTCTGTCTGTCTGTCTGTGTATGTGTATGAGGACATGCATACTCAGGTTCTACAGGGTCTCAGGCATGCTGGCAAATGCTCTTCCAGTAAGCCTCAAGCCAAATCTTTCATCTAATGGATACTATAAGTCTTGAAACAAACTGTTCTTTCTTTGGCTTCTGGAAAGCTCCAAACTCAGGGTGACCTGACCTCAAACTTGCTATGTCGTGAAGGGTGACCTCGACTCCCACCTCCTCCTCCCAAGTGCTTGGATTACAAAGTACACTACCACACCGGGTGTATAGTTTTTTCCACTGATAAGTCATCTACATATTTTTTTCTCCATTGGTCATTGCTAAAAGTGACTTTATGTTATTTTTGGAAAGAAATGGCTCCAAGCAAATAAATAAAGTAACAATGTGAAGCTCGAGATTCCAATTAGGGTTTCTTCTTACCCATTTCTGTTAGTGCTGCCTTAACTTCTCAACATCTTGGTGGATTAGAGGTAGTGACCTCCCCCACCTCCTGTCAAAAGATTCTGGTTAAAACCCCAACATCCTGGGGCCGAGAAGATGGCTCAGTGGTTCCATCTAAAATAGTCACATCTAAAACAGGCACACCGAGGAGATAGTGATTGGCAGGTCCCTGGGCTGGCCGGCCAGCTAGAATGGTCTAGTCTACTTGACAAGTTCCAGGCTACAGAGAGATCCTATCTAAAATGCAAAAAGCAAAACAAGGGCAAAAAACAAGGTGGACAGTCCTGAGGAATGGTGTCCCCTGGCACACACTTGCACACACGCACGCACACCCACACAAGTCCAGCATCCTCCTGCCACCCACTCCCACTTCCTGCTCTTTAGGGGTAACTTGAGTACAGCCTGAACACTCTTAACTTTTTTTTCCAATAACATGCTGACATTGCGAGTTTCCAATTTCTCAGTTTTAGACATTTCCTCTGGACTTCCCAGTGAGAAACAGAGGGGCTCCTCTGCATGCCTGTGGCTTTACACAGTGTGTCATTGTGGTTGCAAACGTGCTACCCGTGTGGTTGTGTAACTCCTTGTCCATCATGCTCAGTCGATTTTCTCTTTCCTTCTCCTAGGAGTCTCCCTCCCCCATTCCCATGCTTTCACTGTTGGAGACTCAAAATCAGTTGGCATCATGAGGTCCTCCCCAGTGGCCTTGGGTCGGCACTGTGTGGGACTGCCAGGCTTGCTATCTCTGCAGCCTCGTTTCTCTCAAAGGAAACTGAAAGCTGGTGTGAATGTGTGTGTGTGTGTGTGTATACACGTGAACGTATGTACACAGATGTGGAGGTCTCAGGTGTCCTTTGACTTTTTGTCATGGGGTCTCTCATAGACCTGGAGCTTCTCCAAGTAGGCTAGGCTGGCTCACTGGTGAACTCCAGGGATCACTTTGTCTCTGCCTCCTATTTCAGCATCGGTGGGATTAGAGGCACACACTCCCACATGTTTTCTGTAGGATCTGGGGATTGATCTCAGTTCCCATGCTTACAATGCCAGTCCTCTTCTAACTGAGTCACTGCTCTAGTCCTGAGGAACCCTCTTTAAGTCACGATCCCCAAAACTTACCTGGAAGGAGCCCAGGGCCAATTCAAAGAAGAGCTGGACTTCCATGGCGTCCTCTGGAGAGAAGGCGAAGATGATGTAGTGGATGCCGAAGAGGGGGATCAGCAGGAGGGTGGACTTGGCCAGGCGCCTGGGGACACAGGGTACGCTGCCACTCCTGATCTGCTCAAGCCCTCCTCACACAGAGCTCAACCCTTCTAGGGTCTGATTGTTTTAAGTTATGCTGCAATGTCTCCAGATATTTTTCAATTTGGGGTTTTGTTTATTTTCTGGATCTATCTATCTATCTATCTATCTATCTATCTATCTATCTATCGTCTCCCTATCTATATGTCTATTTGTCTATCTATCTATCTATCATCTATGTCCCTATCTCCCTATCTCTCTCTCTCATCTACCTATCTATCATCTCCCTATCTATATGTCTGTCTATCTGTCTGTCTATCTGTCTATCTATCTATTTATCTATCTATCATCTCCCTATCTATATGTCTATTTGTCTATCTATCTATCTATCTATCTATCTATCTATCTATCTATCATCTATCTATGTCCCTATCTCCCTATCTCTCTCTCTCATCTACCTATCATCTCCCTGTCTATATGTCTGTCTATCTGTCTGTCTATCTGTCTATCTATCTATCTATCTATCTATCTATCTATCTATCTATCATCTACCTGTCTAACTTTATCTGTGGTCTATTTGTGTATCTACCAGTCATTTATTTATTATTTATCAATTATCTTTTTATGTGCCTGCTTATCTATCATGTATCAATCAACTATTTATCACCTATCTGTCATCTTTGAAAGTTTGTATCTATATCTATCATCTATCTATATACCTATGTGTCATCTACCTATCTACCCTCTTATCTATGATCTATAATCTGTGTATTTTGCAGTGCTAGATGCGGAACCCCAACCCTCACTTACGCTAAGCAAGTATCCCATTATAGAGCAACATCTCCAGCACATTTTTTATTTATTTTGCAAAATCTCCAAAGTTCCATGCACTAACCACCCAGGCACAACACTGGACAGATGCATGACCAAGCCTCAGTGCTTCTGGTCTCCCCCCTCTATCAGTAACGTAAGCCAACAAGCATTCAACAGCTTCACTAGCGGATAAACCAGATGCCTGTGCTATTGCTGCTGCGCTCAGCAGATGAGGAGACAGGAAAGGGTCTTGCCATGCCCTTTCTACCCCACCTCATATCAACACCTCCTACCCACTCCCTTGCCCTCCCAGCCTTGCAAGGCTCAGATCTATACTTGTAGGGCTCCTGTCTGGTTTCATAGGTTTCTCTCCCCACAGTGTCTGAGGCTTCATATTCAGGCGTATTTCCTCCCACCCACCCCAGTCACACTACAGGTATGCCCCAGGCCTGCCTTTCTGCTTAAAGTGGGGTAAACAGCAGGTGTTCAGTAGATGTTCGCCGACTGTCCCAGCATGCCAACCTTTCTGCCTTACACTTACTTATATTGGTTCATTTCATTTCCTCTTGTTTCTTGGGTTCTAAGTTTTCTCATCAGGATTCTTAGAATGTTTATGAAAAAGATGAAATTGATCTGCAAGGCACAAGGCAGAGGTCAGGCTAGAGTTGTCCTGGCCCTGACCCCTAGAGCTGGGGACAGGAGAGACGCCACAGCCAGGATGACACATCGTGGCTGTTCATCCTGCGGCCAGAGTCCCAGTGACACATAAAAATCCAGAGACCACAGCTGGAAATGACACACCCTACTATCTGGGTTCAGTGGCCCACGTGTCTACACAATGCCAGCCAGATCACTCACCCTTGGGGCTTGTAATCCCCTGTAAATCTCGATGAATAAAGGTTTGACTGAGCCTTGGAGCCCACTTTTTATTTTATTTTATTTTATATCTGTGTTTGCACATGCTTTCACTAGCCAGCGCACACACAGTGCACACCTGTGCATACACACACGCATGTGCACACACACGCTCGTGCGCACATGCACACACACACATGCACACACGCCTGCAGAGGTCAAAGGCTAACTTGCAGTAGTTGCTTCACTGTTCCACTGCAGGTTCTGGTGGTGGAACTCCAGTGGTAAGGTATGCACAGCCCTGAGCCTCCATACCAACCCACACTTTTCTCCTTGATAGAGCATGCTACCACACAGCTGGAACAAGCCTCAGACTCTCAATTCTCCTGCCTCTGTATTCTGAGTGCTGAAACGAACTTAACACACTTGGGAAGGATTCGATCTCTGTTTTGTTGGTGGTGGGTTGCTTTTGAGGGGGGGGGTTTATCTCAAATCTCTGAGCTCTAGGTCCTAAAGATAGGGAAAATGACTCCTGCCAGACCTGACCCACTCCCTCCTCCAGTCCTTCGGGGACAGCCTGCCTGCCAACCTCTGGAATCTTGCCGTTTCTACCCTCCTGGTACCTGCAGGAAACTCAGGCTCCAGGATCTCCAGCCCCTGTTTCTCACGGGTCCACTGTTTCCCTACTTGTCCCCAGCTCAGGAGAGGATGGCCACTCACCAGGATGGACAGAATCACAGGCCCTCGGATGAGCCACCAGATGGAAGGGTTGGAGTTGATGTCCCAGCATCTACGGAAGAGAAGAGAGTGTTGGGCATCATTAGGAGTGGGGAACTGACTGCCTGGCAGACGTGTTTCCCAGTGCCACCCTCGGAAGGAAGACTGTGTTCATTACCCCTTTAGCCATCACACTTGTGCCCACCACCATTAAGATCTGTTCCTCTCAGGGCTAGAGAGATGGCTCAGTGGTTGAAAGCACACACTACTCTTGCAGAGAACCTGACTTCAGTTCCCAGCATCCTTGTAGGACAGCTCACAACTACTGTAATCCAAGATCCAGGGGATCCAGTGGTGTCTTCGGTTTCCGTGAGCATCTGCACTCACACGCACACATCTACACATATCCACATAATTAACAAATTCTTTTATCCTAAAGATACATCTGTCCTCCTCTGCTACATCCAGTTAATGCAATGCTGGAATCAAACTCTGAGCTTCATGCATGCTAGGCAAGCATGCTACCTCTTGAGCCAGTGTGAGGTTAGCTGAATTCCTAGCTGCAGGGCCGGCTGCTGTAGAGACTGACTGTAAAATGTTGTGCCGTGTTCTTGCTTCTCCTCCTATCAGCTTACCCAATGTCTTCCAGGAAGTGCCTGGTGATAGCCCATGAAGCAACAAAAATGGCTGGAGAACCTGAAGGCCAAAACAAAAGGGAGGCACAGTATGATGTTTAATGTTGACAGTCAGCCTGATGGAATTTAGAATGACTGAACAGACAGGACTCTGGGTGTGTCTTCAGGGAACTATCTAGGTAAGGCTAATTGAGGCAGAAAGACCCACCCCAAATGTGGGCAGCACCGTTCCATGGACTGGGGACCCGGGCTGAATAAAAAGGAGAAAGTGAGCTGAGCGCCAGTGTTCATCTTTCTGCTTCCTACCTGTGGATGCCGTGTGAGCAGCTGCCTCAGGTTCCTGCTGCCCTGCCTGCGCGGCCATGACAGACTGTCCCCTCAAACTGTGAGACAAACAATCTCTTCTTAAGCTGCCTCTGTCCGGATATTTTCCCACAGCAGCAAGACAAGCAACTAATCCAGGTAGGGGAGAGAGAACTCAGGCACAGTGAGTGGGCATTTATCCTTATCCGGGTACCAGGTGGATGACAAGGTTTGGTTGCCATGGAAACCCTCTTTATCATCTTGCATCAGTGTGCAGCCACATGCTACTATCCTAAGTACTGCAGTGGGTTCTTATGGAACCTGAAAGCCACTTGGGGTTAGGATACTCCCAGGAGCCTGGGCCAGATTCCTGAGGGCTTCTGGGAAAGAAGGCACATGGATGCAGTTTGGTGAGGCCCTGGTTTGAAATGGGATAAACCCGGCAGAATGGGGAAGACAGAAAATCCAGCTGGTGGAAAAGCCATTGACTTTGTTAAAGTATTGACTCATAAACCTTGTCCATTGGGGCTGGGGAGATGGCTCAATGGGTGAGAATGTTTTCTGTGCAATCAGGAACACTTGAATCTGAATTCCCAGAAGCCACATAAAAAGCTGGCACCAGGGCCCCACAACATCAGGCCTGGCTATTTGCTTTGCTTTTTCTTTGAGACAATCTCATTTAGACCAGGCTGACCCAGAACTCGATATGTAACTGAAGATGACCTTGAACTCCTGATTTTCCTGCCTCTACTTCTTGAGAACTGGGATTACAGGTGTGTGCACTACCACGCTGGGTGCTGAAGCCCGAACCTAGGACTTTGTGCATGCTAGGCAGGCACTCTACGCTCTGACTGTTTTAAGAGATGAGGTTTCACTGTGCTGTCTAGTGGCCTCCAACGCCACCTCCTGCTGCAGCCTCACAAGGGGCTGAGGCCCCAGGAGTGCACCGCTGTGCCCAGCTTAGGAGTGCACCGCTGTGCCCAGCTTCTTAGGAGTACACCGCTGTGCCCAGCTTGCTTAGTTTTTCACTGTGGCTCATGCAGTGATTCTCACAGGTTTGCTGATCTACACAATGGATGGAGAGAGGTCAGGCACCCAGACTACTCTATTTTTAGATCTCTAGTAGGCAAATCTCTACCTCACTCTGCTCCCCCAAGCAGAAAAGGATGTTTTTCTGAATAAACTGAATGACCCTAGACAAAGGCCAAGAAATGGGGCTGCTGAAATGGCTTGTTGGGTAAGTTTGATCTAAGTTTGTTCCCTGGACTCAGGAACTGACTCCTGCAAACTTTCTCTCACCTCTACATGTGTACTGTAACATGTGTGTGTACATGAGCAACACACGCAAACACACACACACCTGTACATGCTAAACAAATAAATGCAACTTTTTAGTCCCCTGGGGGAATGGATAAGAATGGACTAAGTCATTCTTATCTATGAACAGAGAGCCAAGGTCACAGACATCAGATTACAGCAAAAGCTGGAAACAAAACAACCAGAGAAAAGGAATTGAGAGGAAACGGAGCAGAAGGAACCTGAACAAAAACAACCCCAGGGAGATCAGAGGGAGACAGGAAAGATAACATCTACAAGAGATACAGGATGCTGCCAATTGGGAGCATCCAGAGGACAAGAAAGAGGGCAGAGAAACAAATCTACAGTTTCCAAGATAAACATTCAGTAGAAAAGTTGGAAGATAAAGGCAAGAAATGCCTGAAGCAGAAGAAGCCAACAGAACCGCAGGAGGCAGAGCAGGAACTTAGAATAAGGGAGGCTGTACCTGTGACTACAGAGCTTCCGCAGAGAGTGAAGCAGGGGCAGACGGGAAGGTCTAAGAGGTAACGCAGGTCCAAGGATGTGGTCTGTCAGATGGCTCAGAGTTGCACCCTCTGAGGGAATCAACTCCTGCTAGATCTGTCTCTCCATACACGTCACAACACACACACTCATGCACACATACACATTAAATACATTATTAACAGTAAATGAAAAAAAGAGAGGAAGAGAGGGAGGGAGGGAGGGAGGGAGGGAGGGAGGGAGGGAGGGAGGGAGGGAGGGAGGGAGGGAGGGAGGGAGGGAGGGAGGGAAAGAAGGATGACTGTCCTATAACTGTAGCCCCAAGGAGACTGAGGCAGGACGGTTGTATGTTCAAGGTCAACTTGAGTTAGATAGTGAGTTCCTATCTCAAAACAAAACTTCAAGAAAAAGAAATGGAGACCTGCATCTGTAGAAGACAGGGTAATAGAATAGGGCAGGGGAGGGCAGGGGAGGGCAGGGAAGGGCAGGAGAGGTCAAGGGAGGGCAGGGGAAAGGAAGGAAGGGGAGGGGAGGAGAGGGGAGGGGAGGGGAGGGGAGGGAAGCTGTATCATAGTACATTCTTGTAACAGTTGAAAACACAAAAACATCTCTCATTTTTATTTAATGTTTTTGTGGTGTGGGGCCCAAGCTCAGGGCTTCCAGCATGCTAGGCAGGACCATACCATTGAGATACATCTCTAACCCTGGCATTTTTGAAACCAGTCTTTAGACAACATCCTTCTCTAATTGCTTTTCGAAAAATCTTAGGTATACATGGCTGGAGAGATGAGCTCCGTCAGTAAAAGTACTCCTGTACAAGCAGGCGAACCTGAGTTCATACCCCAGCACCACAGGGAGCTGGAGAGGTGTCTCAGCGGTTCAGAGCATTTGCTGCTCTTGCAGAGGACCTGAGTTCAGTTCCCAGGACACACACATAGTGACTCACAACTGTTTGTAACTCCAGTTCAAGGGGACCTGATGCCCAGTCTGATCTCTGTGGACACCAGGTATGCATATGGTTCACACACACACACACACACAAAAGCAAACACTCATAACATACAATAGCAAATATATCTTTAAAAGAACTGGACATGGTACTAGGTGTCTTAGCATGGGAGAGAAAGGAAGCAGATACGGGGGCATCCCTGGACTTCACGGTCCCTCTTGTTTAGTCAGTCTGCTCTGGTTCAGGGAGAGATCTACTCAACAGATGAGCTGGAGAGTGACAGTGGAAGACACTTGACATAAACCTTTGACTTCTACATACATGTGCGCGCGCACACCACACACACCAGACATACACACACACCAGAATACACACACCAGACATACACACACACCAGACATACACACACCAGACATACACACACACCAGACATACACACACACCAGACATACACACACCAGACATACACACACACCAGAATACACACACCAGACATACACACACACCAGACATACACACACACCAGACATACACACACACCAGAATACACACACCAGACATACACACACACCAGACATACACACACACCAGACATACACACACACCAGACATACACACACCAGACATACACACACCAGACATACACACACACCAGACATACACACACCAGACATACACACACACCAGACATACACACACCAGACATACACACACACCAGAATACACACACCAGACATACACACACACCAGACATACACACAAGTAGACACACCCTGCACATACCAGACATACACACACACCAGACATACACACACACCAGACATACACACACCAGACATACACACACACCAGACATACACACACCAGACATACACACACACCAGACATACACACACCAGACATACACACACACCAGAATACACACACCAGACATACACACACACCAGACATACACACACACCAGACATACACACACACCAGACATACACACAAGTAGACACACCCTGCACATACCAGACATACACACACACACTACACACACAAGACATATACATGCTCAGACGCACACACTACACACAAATAAACACAAAATTCAGGTTGACAAAGCATGTAAGAGCTTAGAGATTTCCTTTGTATTTAATGATTTGGAAAATAATACTGCAAGCTTTTTCAGTGAATTTGGAAGAATTAGTAAAAACAATCTAATCAGCTGCCTCCCTGCTGGTCTAATAGAGAGCCAAGACCCCAGCATATGGAGATTTAGACAAGCAGAAGAGTCAGATGAGGGAGAGACACTTATTAAGTACACGAAGGAGGAAGAGGAGCTGGAGAGAGACTTAGTGGTTAAGATTACTCACTGCTTTTTCAGAGAGTCCAGCTCCCAGCACCCAGTTGGTTGGCTCACAACTGCCTGGATGCCCCCTCCATGGGATCTGAAGCCCTCTTCTGGCCTCCATAGATACTATACTCAGACACACACACAGGTACATACATATAATTATAAAAGAAAATATTTAAAGGCACCAGGGGAAGCCAAATGCAGCTAGTGGTTGGGGAAGATGATTCCCTCTGTAAACTCTAAGTCACTCACAGGACCCTGACTCTGCCTAAGCCCAAAGGGTAAATCACATCTGTATCAAACAATGATAATGTACAGATAAAATATGACTTTAGGAAAAAGTTAAATAAATAGAAAACAAAATAATTGCATGCCACTGGCTCAGCAGTAAGCAGTATTTTCACAGTTCTGATAATGTACACACTGAATATGCAAATGAATATGTGGGCTTGAGTCACAGCTGTGAAAACTAGGAATATAGGTGTGGATGAGGAGTTTTGTAGCTTTTCCATCAGAAGGCAAAAATAATATCTCAGTTGGACAGATCAAGAAAGAGTGGTATGTTGTTTAGAAATGTGAGAATGGGGGTTGGGAAGATAGTTCAGTTGATAAGATGCTTGCCTTGCAGGCACAGGGGCCTGAGTTCAACTCCCAGAACTTGAAAAACAGCTGTGTGAGGTGAAATGTGCTTGTGATCCCAGCACTGAGGAGGTGGAGGGGAGGTGAAGCACACTTGTGATCCCAGCACTGGGGAGGAGGGGACAAGCAGAGTCCTGGAGCCTGAGCACCCGTTCACCTAGCACTTGGAAAGTTCAGCACCCATCTTCCTGGTGGATGGATTCCAAGACATGATGCCTGGGTTGTCCTCTGGGATGCACACGCATACCCCTCTCAAGAGCACCTCCTCCCACGAAGGGAGAAACATGAGGATAAACATTAGGAGAAGGAGCTGGAGAGATGGCTCAGAGGGGGCTGGAGAGATGGCTCAGAGGTTAAGAGCATTGTCTGCTCTTCCAAAGGTCCTGAGTTCAATTCCCAGCAACCACATGGTGGCTCACAACCATCTGTAATGAGATCTGGTGCCCTCTTCTGGCCTGCAGGCATACACACAGACAGAATATTGTATACATAATAAATAAACAAACAAACAAATAAATAAATAAATAAATAAAACCGTTAGAAGGAACCATCAGCAGAACTGAAGAGTGGGGCTGGGGAGCGTGCCCCAGTGGTAGAGCATCTGTGTAGTATGCAGGAGACCCTGGCCCAGTCCCGAACACTGTTCCATCTCTTACTTGACTGAAGTCCTGGGGGTAATGGGGTTGGCAATGTGGTATCAGGAACCTTTATGTTGATTTAGTAAATATACACAGAGACAGCATCTCCTGTAGCTCAGACTGTCCTTGAACTCACCGTGTAGCTAAGAGAGTGGCCTCATATTTGCGATCCTGGGATTACAGGTGTACACCACCAACCAGGCTGATTCATGAACAGAAGGCATGTGCTCTACCAACTGACCACACCCCCAGCCTTAATCCCTGTATTTTTGTGAGTTTTGAGCACAAAGAACGGCTTAATGTTGAATCAATCATGGTCCTGATCTTACAGATTTCTCAAAGCCTGACAGATTAGAGCTATGGAGCTCGGTGAGCTGCCTTCCAAATCAGGGGCAGTCAAGGCAAGTCCCTGGTCCCCGTGGGATTACCCGCCTGTGCAGACACCTGCATGGTTCTGCAAGCCTCTGATGGTCAAGGGTCATGTGCTAAACAGGCCGAAGTTCTGGAGCAGGAGGGCACAGTGTGTTTTGCCAGCCTTCCTGCTGGTCTGATGGAGAGAAGAGACTCTAGCCTGTAGACATTTAGACAAGCAGAAACAGCAGAAGAAAGCTTCCCCTGCAGGGACACTTCATAGGTAAAGGCGCCAGGCAGAAACCAAATGAAACTGGGAACCACTCCCAGGAACCTTATTCAACTTAGAACCTTATTGTGTGATAAATCAATATAATGAATGGGTAGATAGGTAGGTGGGTGGACGGACAGATGGATGGTTAGATGGATGTATGGAGAGGTGTGTGGATGTGTGAATGACTATGTGGAGAGGTGTATGTGTGTAGTATGGATGGGTGGGTATATACTGTTTTCATAAGTAGGTAGCTGGATGGATAGACAGATGGATATTGGCGCATAGTGACTGAGTGGGTGGGTGGGTGGATGTTTGTTACTGTCGGGTAACCCTGAATCTACCCTTGTCTAGAGTGTGAGTTGAGCCCATGCATCCCATCTCTGAGCTTAAGTCTCTGAGTGACTTCTGGAGGTTTGTGAACTGATTTAGTGACCAGTGCAAAGCAGGAAGCCACCACCTGGAATAAGTGTTCAAGAAATGGGAAAGGAGGAAAATATGCAGTGGGGCCTTTGCACAACTGGCTCGCTGCCATGTTCTCTTTCTTAGAAATTAAATCCTTAACGTCCTTCGGAAACCAGGTGGTTTGAGAGGCTTATGGCCATGGTGCACTCAGTTCTCTCAGAGCCCTGTGGTCATCTCAGTCACATGGGTGAGAGTCATGTGACTCAACCAGAATGAACTGCAGAGCAGTTCAGAGAAGGGTGGGACAACTGTGTGTGTGTGTGTGTGTGTGTGTGTGTGTGTGTGTGCTCTCAGAGGTCCCTTGTCTTTGTGTTATGGGAGCCTGTTAGTGAGGAGCAGGCATCCCACAAAGCTCCTGGTGATAACATGCAAAACAGTGTGAATAAAGCCACTGTTACAAATGGCTGTGAAAAGCAGAAGGAAAAATATTTAACGCCTGTATACAGCTTTGTGTGAAGTTGATGATTTATGTACTCATCAGTTATGTGAGCCGGCCTGTTCCCTTTCTACTGAAGTCTGTCTGAGCCATGTCTCCTGAACTCAAACATAAAGAGGACACAAGAATCTGTGGAAGATGAGACCAGTGCTGGGCGGAATAAAATTGGAAAAAGCTCAGGATGCTCAGCATTCAGTTGGAGCTAAATTACACCTCTTATTTCACATTTGAAAGGCAAAAACCAAAACAAACAACAAAACCCGAGGTCAGAGGGTTAACTATCCAGCAATTTGTCAAAGATTACACCAGTTAGTTCAATGTGGGTCTGGGACCAGACACTAAATCCCTGGTTTCTTTCTGCGCATACTCTACAGGTTGAATGGATGGGTGAACAGATGGAGGAGAGGATACATGAGTTGGTGGTTGGGTAGATAGGGGGATGAATGGATGAGCAGGTAGGGGGTGCATGGATGGATGGATGGGTGGATGGATGGATGAGTCTGTGGATGGTGGGTGGGTGTGTGAATGGGTGGATAGATACATGACTGGATAGGTGGGTGTGGATGTGTGGGTAGATAGATGGTGGATGGTTTGGTGAACAGATTGATGGGTAGATGGATGAAGCTGCAATTAGAAACCAAGTCCTCCTGGCTCTCAATTTAGCATCCTTTCCTGCAAACCACACACGCACAGTACCATGGACAGACATACCCCATCCGAGGAGCACAAAGGCCTGCAGGCACTTCCTCTCAGAGAAGAAGGAGATGGCGAGGAGCGTGTGAAGGTAGAGGCCTTCCACCAGCAGCCATGCATAGTTGGCCATGATGCAGTACTGGAAGAAGATCATGACCAGCTTACAACCCACCTGGAAGAGATAGGCGCATGAGCCGGGGCTGGGTGGCTGAGCCTCTCCTGGGTAACTACTCCCAGAGAAACCAGCACCGCCTGGTAGGAGGCAGGTCTAGAGTGAAACTCAAGGGGTACAACTGTCTCCACAGGGCTCTGGAGATGCTCAGTGGGTGAAGGGTTTGCTTCACAGGCATGAGGACCTGAGTTTGATTCCCAGAACCCACATTTTTAAAAGGCAGATAGCACAAGCTTGAAATCCCAGCCCTAGGGAGGTGGAGACAGGCAGATCCTGGGGCTCACTGGCCAGCCAACCTAACAGACTTGGGGAGCTCTGGGCTGGTAACGGACCTGGTCTCAAAGAATAAAAGAAGCAGAGGCTAAGGAAGGCTATCTGAGTTTGACCTCGTATCTCTGCATGTATGTACACACTCATGCATAAGCATGTGCACACACAGGAATGAACACACTCAAGGGTTCTCCTGAAGCTTTCCTTGGTCAGAAGACCAGGCCCACAGTGTTCTCTAGAGACTGCAAGCCCCCAGGTCCAGTGAGGTTGACCTAGGATCTGCCAGAAATCAGGAAGTAGATTCCAATTGTGAACTGGCCCTGAGCCTTGAATTCCTTCGGAGAAAACCACCCAGTACTGACCAACACCTTCATTTTCCAAGGAGAACATTGTCGCCTAGGGAGAGAGTGGGGTGCTAAGTCAAAATTAACAAAACTGCTTTTCCTCTTCTGAGTGTGTGTGTTTGCACGTGTGTGTGCACGTGTACTTTCTGGGAGATAAATAAAAAAGCAAAATCTCTCAAAATGAAAATAAACTGTTTAATCTGCAGCCTTCTTCCTT
Organism: Chionomys nivalis; assembly: GCF_950005125.1. Classification (NCBI taxonomy): domain Eukaryota; kingdom Metazoa; phylum Chordata; class Mammalia; order Rodentia; family Cricetidae; genus Chionomys; species Chionomys nivalis. The sequence goes on from NC_080090.1 coordinate 99,308,439, forward strand.
GCCCAGAATATGGATGTGAAATTTGGAGGTGCAGCACCCATATTGCGACCCTGAGGTGAAAGCCTGAGGTTGAAGGCCCACATCCGGGCAGGACAGACAGAGGGCAAGACTGGGTCACTAGGAGTCTTCATCAGTGAGCTGCTTATGATGAGCGGTCAGGGATGCCAGGGGACACGCAGAGTGAGTGCAGTGGCTTAAGCGACATCTAGACAGTGGGAGGAAGAAAATCACTTAGGGAAATGATGTTTTTCTAGAAGCCTGGGTGTGCAGATGTTCAGGCATGAATGCACTTTCCCCCTCCAATAACCAGGCAGCTTGCTCCAGACTTTGCCATTTCGGGAGTTGGCAGGAGTCCAGGGAAGTCTGACCGCAGTTCTAGTTCCCAGGGTGGCTGGTCCACTCCTGAGCACTGGGAATTAACAGAGGCCTCCACCAATTCCCCACACACATGACTGACATCATGTCTCCATGGCTGTGGAACCCTATTGAACCTTCCGGAACCTCCTGGAACCTCCATGTCCTGCCAAACACCATTTTCTTCCTGGGGCATCTGTGTAATCTTAATGGATGCTTGCAGGGAGGACGATAAGCTACAGGGTTTGATCTTCTCCAAGGTCAGTCTAGGACACTTAGGCACATTACCCTACGGGCATCACAGTAGGTGACGTCATCCGAGGGGAAGAGTACCGCATCCTTGATGAAGTTGGACAGGGCTCTCAGGATGAAGGACACGAACAGGTGCATGTGGATGTAGTTGCGGGTGCAGTGCAGCCTCCTGTCAGAGAGAATGTGGGGCTGCAAGACCATGGAGAGGGGCTGGTGTTCTGAGGGGTCCACCTGCCCTGCTCCTCCCCTGGCATGAGGAAACCAAAGCCCCGCCACAGTCCTCAGGTCCTAGCTCTCTGTTAACAGAACCTTCATGAGGGCATAGGTCTCTAGGTGCCCGGTGCACCCTGTACTGTACTGAAGTCACAAAGGAAAAGATAGCCAAGCATAGTGGTGCATGCCTGTAAACCTAGCACTTTGGCAGTGGAAGCAGATGGATCATCTCAAGTTCTAGGCTAGTAGGGACTACGTGGTGAGACCATGACTCAAAATAGACTAGAACGGAGCAGAACAGATAACACGATCACGAGTTTTGTAACAGCAACCTGTCTTCAGCCCTGACCAACCACTGCCACCAGTTCCTGGGTTTTCTTCTGTGCTCTAGGGGCTGGAGGTTTCTTGCTGGTCCTCCCCGCCGTCATCTCATTTTGAGATAGGATCTCATGCACCTTGGTCTGGCTTCCGCTTGCCTATGTAGTCAAGGAGGACTATGACTTTCTGATCCTCCCACCTCCAGCTGGGGTGGCCACAGGGATGTGTTACCATGGCCAGTTGATGCAGAGCAGAGCATTGAATCTAGGGCCTTGCGCTTGCTAGGCAGGCCCTCTACCAACTGAACCACACCCTCGACCCTCAAGGAAGCTTAAATAGGAAGTGTCCAACCTTTCAGCTTCTCTGGACTGCACTGAACAAAGAATTGTCTTGGTGTGCACATTAAATCCAGGGCTCCAACTGCAGCCTTCTGGATTGGAGGACTTACACATGTTTACATACATTCATTTTGCATGACGTTGTATCAGCACATTGTCATCTACAAATTCGCTGCTTTTTTGAGTTGTAAAAAATCCATTTTAAGTTTCTGATTTTGTGTTGAGTCACATTTATAGCTATCCTGAGCTTCACAAGATGGTCAGGCAGCCCACCAAGACCTCCCTCTTTCCATCCCGAGTAGTTAGGAAGACTTGAGGGCTGAGGGACTCACCGGAAAGAGCACAGGATGCTGAGGGCGACCAGGAGCATGGCCAAGGAGGAGCTGTAGCCTACAGTGTACATGACCTTGAGTTTCAGCAGGTACGCATGCTGCAGAGAGAGGCACAGGTCAGCCCTACCTGCCCATCCAGCCGTAGCCAGCCCTTCTGTGTCCCAGGGTACAAGCTTGAGGCAGCATTGGTCCTGACAATCTTGACTGCTATTCTGATGCCTGTTGGTGGTTTCTTTACCAGCACTATGAATGCAAGACTTTACTGGATTACTTCCAGAGACAAGCTCCTCACTGCTTTTGGAGGAAGGCATTTGGCATACAATAATGCAAAATACTGGAATTTTGTTTGTTTGTTTTTTGAGACAGGGTTTCTCTGTGTAGCTTTGGTGCCTGTCCTGGAACTAGCTCTTGTAGACCAGGCTGGCCTCAAACTCACAGAGATCCACCTGCCTCTGCCTCCCAAGTGCTGGGATTAAAGGCGTGCCTGGCAGAATTTTTTTTTTTTTTTGAGAAAGGGTTTCATGTATCTCAGGCTAGCCTCAAACTTTCTATGAGGCCATGGATGACCTTGAACTCTGGCTCCTCCTGCCTCCACTTCCAAAGTGTTTGGATCACAGGTGGTGTGTGCCGCCATGCCTGGTTTGTATGGTGCTGGGAACCAAACACAAAGCTCTATGCACACAAGGCAAGCATTCTTTTAACTTTACTATGCCTCCAGCTCTTGTTTTATTCTGAAAAAGGGTCTCTCATATTCCAGGCTGGCCCTGAACACAGTATAACTGAAGATGACCTTGAACTCCCGATCCTTCTGCCTATACCTTCTAAGTGCACTCGTTGAAGGTGTGTGATATCAGTCCCCACCCGAATCTTGTTTTGTTATTGTTATTGTTTTCAAAGGCAAGGTTTCTCTGTGTATTCCTGGCTGTCCTTGTCCTCAGACAAGGCTGGCCTCTAACTCAGAGATTCCCCCTCTGCCTCCTAGTGCTGGGATTAAAGGTGTGCACCACCAAACCTAGCTCCAAATCCTTTTAAGTAGCCCTGAAGGTAGCTAGCTATTGTGGTCCACCTATTAGTCCTTCCTTCCTTCCTTCCTTCCTTCCTTCCTTCCTTCCTTCCTTCCTTCCTTCCTTCCTTCCTTCCTTTCTAGAACCAGCTAAAATCAGTTAGTCTTCTAGATGAAGGTGTTGTCTGTAGGAAAGTTGTAATTGTATGCAATGCCTTGCCATTTTCAAATAAAGCTCCTCTTCCCACCATCCCTCTGCAGCCTGCTCTGCATCCCTTGCCTATTTCTCACCTCTCTCCACACCCGTCACCATTTCATTCACTTCATTCATTAAAACGGCCAAGTTTGTTGGTGCTCGGTGTCTTAAATGAGACACCCAGGGGCTGGAGCAGTGACTCAACACTCAAGAGAGCTTGCTTCTCTTTAGAAGGCCCAAGTTTGGTTCCTGTATCTCCATCAAGCAGCTCACGACCACCTGTAAGTAATTCCAGTTCCTGGAGAACAGACACACTCTTTTGACCTCCAAGGGTGCCTACACATATGCACATATATGTACAATACACATAAATAAAAATAAAATATCTCTAAATGACAAAAAGAAGCACTTTACTATACAGCACTACAAGGAAGAAGCAGAGGAGCGTTGCCTCGACCTATGGCCTACACTACCAGTGGTGTGACATTTACTCAGTCACCGCCTCCTCACACTGATGCAAAAGTATTGCAGTAGAAAGAAATACTGAACCAAAAAGAGGTAAGACCTGCATTTAGGCCCAGGTACAATAGTCCAGGTGGGTCAAAGAAATGGACATTAAAATAGTGGTAATATTAACAACCAAATTGAGAGTTTTTAAAATTAATAATACTCTACAAAGGTGAGGGTACAGTGGGAATGAAAACTGGTTCAATTTTCAAGAAAAGAATGTGGAGATACATACTGAGGGCCTTTGAGATGGGCGCTTCTATCTTGTGACAGGGTCTCTCTTGTGGCTACCAAGCTGGCTTCAGACTTGCTCTGTAGTTGATGGTGACCTTGAACTACTAGATTTCTTGACGCTGCCTCCCAAGTGGTGTGTGCCACCCTGCCAGGCTTTCACGGTGCCAGGGCTGGAAGCCAGGGCTTCCTGCACGCTAGACAAGCACTCTACCAAAGGAGCCCCTGACCAACTCTCCAGGAGTTAATCCTAAGAAACTGAGTCAGCCTTCCATAGTCACAGGTTCTGTGTCTACATATTCAATTAACCACAATTTTAAAATGTTGGCGAGCCGGGCGGTGGTGGCGCACGCCTTTAATCCCAGCACTCGGGAGGCAGAGGCAGGCGGATCTCTGTGAGTTCGAGACCAGCCTGGTCTACAAGAGCTAGTTCCAGGACAGGCTCCAAAACCACAGAGAAACCCTGTCTCGAAAAACAAAAAATAAATAAATAAATAAATAAATAAATAAATAAATAAATAAAATAAAATGTTGGGGAGCTGTTTCCGGGCCGGTGAGGTGGCTTAGTGGAAAAGGGTATTTGTCATCAAGGTTGACCCTCTGAATTCTACCCCTGGGACTCCCATGGTGGGAGGAGAGAACCAGGTTGTAAGTTGTCCCCTGACCTCCACACATGTGCCATGACACATGCTCCCAACATGGGATAAATAAGTGCAAAAATAAAAAACCAAGCTGTTTGTGTCCCAAACATGTGCAGACACTGGTCCTTGTTCTCATTCCCTAGAGACTCAATACCACTGTTCTAGAGCGCCCACGGTACGTTCCGCACTGAGTCCTCTAGAGGTGGCTTCGAGTACACGGAAGGGTGTGCATAGGTGCCATGTGGATATTATGCAATTTTATGTAAGAGATTTGAGTAGCTTCAGATTTGGGTATACACAGGTTTCCCAGAACCAGTGCCATGAGAACACTGAGGCACAAAAATCCTTTAAAAAAATTTGTTTATAAAGACATTTTTTTATTATTTTTATTTATTTATTTACTTATTTACTTACTTACTTATTTATTATGTATACAATATTCTGTCTGTGTGTATGTCTGCAGGCCAGAAGAGGACACCAGACCCCATTACAGATGGTTATGAGCCACCATGTGGTTGCTGGGAATTGAACTCAGGACCTTTGGAAGAGCAGGCAATGCTCTCTTAACCTCTGAGCCATCTCTCCAGCCCCCTTATAAAGATATTTTTAAGATTACATTCATTTTTTCTGTGTGAACATCATCAAGCCTGGATGAAGCCCTTTTCTCCATTGTGTTGTCCATAAAGTTCATTACAGAACGACTGTGATGGAAGCTTCCAGCGCCCAACAGTAGAATGTTGTATGCTATCTTAACCTACATGTCTTTTTGTTTGGTTTTTCGAGACAGGGTTTCCCTATAGTTTTGGAGTCTCTCCTGGAACTAGCTCTTGTAGAACAGGTTGGCCTCAAACTCACTGACATCCACCTGCCTCTGCCTCCCGAGTGCTGGGGTTAAAGGTGTGTGCCACCACCGCCTGGCTCACCTACGTATCTTTAATGTTCTTCCAGGGTTAAAGTGATGCTTTCAGTGAGATTTTAAAGAAGTCAGGGCCTGTTCTCGGTGCACACAAAAACGGGAGACAGACTTGGAGCACTGTGTGATTTCAGCTATATGGACAGAAGGGTTGAATTATGATAGGTGGAAATTTTCGTGATCAGTGTGATTGGGTAGCTGGGGCTGGAGCTCGGTTTACAGACTGCTTATGTAGTATGTGAGAAGCCCTGGCTTCCATCCCCCGCACTTCAGAAAGTGGGTTTGGGGGTGAACAAGCAGGTAGAGGTTGAGGGGTCAAAAGTTCAGGTTCTTCCTGGCCACACAGAGATTAAAGCTATGTTTGACTACATGAAATCCTGACGGAAAAGGAATAAAGCAAGCCACTGGAATTCTCTATCTGGGCAAAATATTTTTGTTTTTAAATTGAATACCACATTCTGGGGGTCTTGCCTGGGACCTGCACTTGTATATCCTGTGATTAGACCTCATAATCACTTTTTAAAAATCTATGGAGCTGTGTAACATAGTGAGTTTGAGGCTAGCCTATGGTACACAAAACCTTGTCTTGGGGGAAAAAGGTATCAGCCAATCTGTGGGGTTCAATTTCTTATCTTCATTAAAAACAGGCTTGCGGTGAGCTGGTAGGGTTGCTTGTCGAGGGAAGACACTTTTCAGACAGACGATGGTGCGAGTTCAGTGCTCAGTTCCACATAATGGAAGGAGAGAACAGATTGCAGCAGTGCCCACTGGTCTTCTGAGTCGGGGTACAGAAGCCAACCCCTCCCCCACAACACAAACAAAAAATGTGTTCAAAATTTCTTTTAAAAAATGGTAAGGAGATGCATCACGTGGTAAGGAGACGTGTCACGTGCCAGCAAGACCTTGGTCTCCTGGTTCTGAGCAGAGTTGTAAGTTCTTTTCGTCCTCTTCTGTGCTGGCATTTTCCACAGTCGATGAGTGCTGATTAGTAAGCGAATGAAAAGGGGAATTGCAGCTTTAAGGCACCAGATCTGCGCAGGGAGCCTTCCTGACTTAGTACAGCTAGGGCTTGGGATGGGAACGGCCCACATTCTGCAGCATCACACGGTACACAGGAGGGAAACAAGCCAAGCTTCCAAACCAAGAAGGCCAGCCCCTGAGCAAATGACTCAACTTCTCTGAGCTTCAGATTCCTCATCTTCAAAGCGGGAATCATATGTTCTCCCCTGCAGGCTTGTTGAGAACGGGAAGAAGGTACGAGATGGTCTGGGTTTACAATGCTTGGCATTCAGAAGCCCCTCGACATGTGGTTCTTCCCCCAGCGCCATCCACCCTTCAGCATGAGTCAGCAGGGTCAGATGGTAGGAACTCTGAGGTATGAGTTAGCCTCCAAAAATAAAAATGGGCTGATTTTCTCTTTCACTAATAGAATGCGCTGAACAGGTGGCCATGTCATTGGGAAGTCATGAGTGCGAGCGTGTTATTTTAGGAGGTACCTTAACGAATCTGGGTGCTTTGGGAAGACAGCGATCGGTTGCCTCGCCCAGAGTGCACGGGAAAAGCCAAGCATGTGGGGTGGTAGAGTGTTGACAGTTTAGGAGGAAAGTATCAGCATGATTGACAAGATAAAATGTAAGACTCCCTGCGTGAGCCCTAGTGCAGGAAGCTTGCGTGCGTGTAGATTTCCACTCAGAATAAACAGGGACATTTTGGCATCAGATGACTCTCCATGTGAGGCCAACTGTGTGGGGTGGAGCCTCCCTCCTTCAGCAACTGTCCCTGAAGTCAAAGGCCACCTCTCAGGGTGATGAGAAGTATAAAGGCCTTAGATTAATGACCCCTAAAGTCTGGGACACCAAAGAACCCTGTGGGGCTGGGACGTGGCTGAGTTCCAGCCATATAAACTGGGCATGGTGCACATACCTGTCATTCAACACAATGGAAGCAGGAGAATCAGATGTTCACAGTTACCTCAACTACATAAGGAGTTTGAGGCCAGCCTGGGTGTGAAATGGTTGTGACTGGCAGCAGTTTGGGGGGCTGGAGTGGGGATGACTGGTTCAGTAGGGGTGGAGCCTCCCCTTCCTAAGATGACGGAGAGCTGATAGGATGCCTGCCTAGCAGGTTAAAAGCTCGGAGTTTGAGTCTTAGCACCACATACGTCAGGCACGGGGTAGTGAGCCTATAATTCCAGTACTCTGGAGAGGAGGGAGGAGGAAAAGGAGTTCTAGGCCATTCTGGGCTATTTAGGGAGATTGAGGCCAGCCCGGACTGTCTGAGACTGCTTTAAAAAAAATCAAGGAAAGAAAGAGATCTGTGGAATTTGACAAGTTCTTGGGTCAGCCTGTTGGTGTGCAATCCCAGTTCCCGAGTTCTTAACCGCTACACCGCACTCTCTCCTTCAGCCACCACAGCACGCTCTTCCTTCAGCCGCCACAGCACGCTCTTCCTTCAGCCACCACAGCACGCTCTTCCTTCAGCCGCCACAGCACGCTCTTCCTTCAGCCACCACAGCACGCTCTTCCTTCAGCCGCCACAGCACGCTCTTCCTTCAGCCACTACACCATGCTCTTTCCTTCAATTTGAAACTTGGCGCAGGAAGGCGCACACCATTGAGGGTGGCAGTCTGGTCTTGTGTTGCCTACACTAGTTCATGGGAGCCCAAGAAGGCACACGCTGACTGTGTGAAGTGTCCTGGCAGAATAATTTGTCCTATTCAGTACTAAGTGACCTTGAGCCCCGATTTCATATGTGTGAGGTCTGACCCCAGCATGACCCTGATTCCCAGGAGTTCTCATGTGACCCTTGTTCCCTCAGCTTCTAACATCTGCAGCTGTGCCTTGGCCCTAGAGGGCTCAGAGTCCGGGAACACCCCTGCTCTCTCTCCTGGGGCCTGGCAATGCCACCTGCTTGCTGTGCCCTCTACTCAGCTGACAGCAAGCGTTTCCTATGAAGAGACAGTAAATAGTTTAGAGTCAAGGTGTCACACGGTCTCCCACAACTACTTAGCCCTGTCCCTGTCACACAGAAGCAGCCTTGCAGTGCTAATGGACTTGGCTCTGTACCAACAAAACTTCATTTGCGAAAGCTGCTCATGGCCCAAGGCCACAGTCTGGCAATCTTTGTTGTGAGTAGGTGCCCTAGACACTGTAGACACTTAAGGGGCATCTGTTACCTAGTCTATCAGTTTAAGTCCACTACTGACATTTGTCAATACTCTAGTAACACATGCCCGGAAAGGGGATGGGAAAAGAAAGAATGGAAGGAACGAAGGAAAGAAGGAAGGAGGGAGGGAGGGAGGGGAGGAGGGAGGGAGGGAGGGAAGGAGGAAGGGAGGGAAGGAGGAAAGGAAGGAAGGAAGGAAGGAAGGAAGGAAGGAAGGAAGGAAGGAAGGAAGGAAGGAAGGAAGAGAGGAAGGAAGAGAGGAAGGAAGGAGGGAAGGAAGGAAGAGAGGAAGGAAGGAAGGAAGGAGGGAGGGAGGGAGGGAGGGAGGGAGGGAGGGAAGGAGGGAAGGAAGGAAGGAAGGAGGAAAAGCCAAGCAGGACATGTCATCCTCAGCTAGTGGACGGGGGAGGGTTTTAACCAAAATAAAGTTTGAGCAGAGATGGGACTCAGCCTGTTGAGCGCTGCTTGCCCAGAGTGCACAGAGCCCTGGGCTCCATCACCGCACCCTATGAACTAGATGTGACGGTACATGCTGATAATCCTGGCCCCAGGTCCTCTCTGACTTCCACGTCCTGTCTAGGACCTCATCCTGCATTCACCCATCTCGGGGGCCCGGGTGCCACATGACAGGCTTACCCGCTTCTCGTTAGAGGAGTCATTCATGTTGACGCCGCAGGCCAGGTCAGGCCTGGGGAAAGTTTCTGACCAGCCGTCCTGGGTGCAGTTCCTGAAGAGGGACCCTGAGGGTGACAAGTGTATGGAAGATGAGTAGAGGGGATCAGGCCATGGAACCATACAGTACAGTCTCTGGTGACATGAAAATATTACCACCATTTTACAAGTGGGCAAATTGAGGCATGCAGTGGTAACATAACTTGCCCACATCATTATCTCAGTAAATGGAGAATTGGGGTTGGGTCTGTTCTTCACACCACGTACGGATCCCTGTTCTTACTTGCACCCCAGTTCTGCTGATGTAATAGGGGGGTCCTGAGACATCTGGGTGGATGGCAAGGACTTAGCTTCTGTTACAGTGAATCCTTGGACCCTCACAGTTCTCTCTGTCTATCTGTCTATCTCCCTCTCTGTCTGTCTCTCTCCCCCTCCCTCCCTCCAGTCTCTCATCCCTCCCTCCCTCCCTTACCCCCATCTCTCTGTGAGGTCAGAAGTCAACCTTGGGTCCCATTCCTCAGATGCCATCCGCTGGGGCATTTTGAGACAGTCTCTTATGGGCTTGGAATTTGCCAATTAGACTAATCCATCTGGTTAGAGAGTCCCGGGGATTCCCCTGCCTCTGCACGCTGGCACTGGCATTACAAGTGCATTTTTTAAAGGTTCTGTATCTTCACACTTGCCCACTGTGTCCTGCTCGTTTTACCGGATGGAAACCATCAGACATCACCGAGGCAAAGCCTGTCAGGCAACTGCCCCTCGTGGAAGGAATCCTTTGCTTGCGATTAAGGCTGCCTGTTGAGATAGTTGAAACTGTCTGTCCTCCATCCCTGCCTGGCACAACGCTGCAGGCTGACTCCTCTGAACACTTGGGTAATGATTTCCTAGACCTAAGAGTGTGACCCCAAGTCCGTGGGCATCAACACTGGCTTGCTTCACAGGCAGAGTAAGGTGTGAGGTGGGCAGACCTGTGCCAAGCTCTTCTCATAGAGAACTGGGTTGTTTTCTACTGCATGGGGTACACTAGGAGGGGAGAATTTCCCACTGTGGGGATACATGTGTGTGCTTGTATATATGTACATGTATGCTCTAGGGATTTTACCAGGACCTCCTGCGTGCTAGATACACATTCTAACACCTACCCTTTCCTGTTCCCCACCTGACTTTTCAAAGCCATCATCCAATACAAAGGAAAAGGAGCCACTGGCCAGGAAGGAACCACTGGCCAGGAAGGAGCCACTGGCCAGGGCGGAGTCACTAGTCAGGGAAGGCCTCTCGCAGGTTCCAGCAGACGCTGCCCTCCCTGGCCTGAATGACCACCTGAATTTTCATCCCAGTCACTAAGGACCTGTGTCCTTCGCAGACTGAGGATGCCATCCCAATTCCATGGATGAGAATCCTGTCTAGTGACCCCTTAACAATCATTGCTGAGCCTGACTTTCGCTCTCTTAGTGACCCCAGGGCCTAGGTCCTCATTTGTGGTTTGGGTCCAACAGGCTCTGAGCTGGAGACACTCTGACAGCTTTTCTCAGACCGTTCCGGTTCTAAACTCTGTACGGATCCTGCTCTCATTCCACAGCCGTGCACAGCCAGGGTGCGTGCCAGCACTGGCTCCTCCCATCAGGGGCACTCCCTATCGCTCCACAGTGGCTTCCAGTCTCAGAAGGCCATGTCTTTAGGGCCCTAGACATGTCCAACCTTACAAGGTTCCGGAGGCTGGAACCGCCAGCCTAGAACCGACCGAATCACAGTTCTCTGCCCAGCGCAGTTTTTTGGTCTTAATGAGGCTTTACCCACATCACCCTCACCACAGAGTGACGTAAAGAAATGCCCAGGCTGGTGCCAGCCAGAAGCAGCCTTCCCGCAAGAGGCAGGCATGAGCAGGATATAGAGTCTTAGCGCTCAAGGGAGGGGTGAGAAAGTTTTGGAATGAAGTCGGGGAGCGACTGTGGGATGGAAAAGAATGGTGGTCAAATGCCCACTGACTGGACAGAAATGGCTCCAGAGCCGGAGGCTGTCAGTACAGGTAAGCATGGCAGCTCTCTATGGGCCCAGCACAGCACAGCTGCCTGCCTGTCTAGGACCCTCTATCCTCAGGGGACCCAGTAGCATCCCCAAGATATCTGACTGTGACTTGGGTTGACTCCTGAGCCTTTGACAAGCCTACATGGTGCCGATGGAGCATCTCTATAGGACAGCCTAAGGATGGGCTCTCTCCACCCCCTCTCTCCACTCACTTCCTCTGGGGTTCATCCCTAACAAGGACAGGGATTCCTTCCCAAGAGACCCCAGAAGCTTCAGTTTGCATGTCTGTATGTGCATGCATCGCAGTTCCAGGCAGAACCTGTCTAAAACCAGCACCTGATCCCACCCAGAAACGTGTGTGTGTGTGTGTGTGTGTGAGAGAGAGAGAGAGAGAGAGAGAGAGAGAGAGAGAGAGAGAGAGAGAGAGAGAGAAGTATGTACATTGCGAGGGGAGAAGAAAGGAAGAGAGAAAGAGAGAGATTGAGATTGAACCTAGGGCCTGGGGCATGCCAGGCAAGAGCTTTCTCACTAAAATATATTTCTAACCCTTTTTACTGTGTGTGTGTGTGTGTACTGGGAGGTCAGATACTGACATAAAGTATCTTCCTTGACCACTCTTTGCTTTATTTTTTTGAAACAAGGTTTCTCACTGAACCTAGTCTGGCCTAGTATTGCAAGCTGACTGGCCAGCCAGCTCCAAATCTTACTGCCCCTGCCTCCTCAGCACTGAGGGCACAGGCCAAGCTTTTCCCTGGTCAGTAGGGATCAGGTCCTCGTGTTTGTGCAGCAAGCGCTTTCCCAACTGAGCCGTCTCCCCAGCCCTTCCTTTTACTCTTTATTTTGGGACAGAGTCTCACTGAGTTGCTCAGAAAGGCCTCAAACTTGGGATCCTCTCGCCTCAGCCTCAGAGGAGGCTGGGATTACAGGCCTGGGGGATCATATCCTGCTAACTACATTTTAAACAAGAAACTTCAAAAATGCCAGTACTGTTTTCAAAGGAAAATAAATCAAAGGAATGTCTCAAGGACATTGAAACATTCAAAGAAAGTTCTAAGCCTGGCATGAGAACTGTCCAAGGCAGAAAGCAGCCTGCAGTTTTCCCAGCCACTCAGATGCCTGTCTGGGCCAGTACGGACTGTTGTGGTAAAGAACTACTTAGGAAATAACTCTAGAATGTGTTTTCCTTGTTCAAAAAGAAGTTGCCCTGAACACTGACTGATGTCCACGAGTACGTCTCTCTGGAGTTGGGGACACACTATAGGGAACCTTCTTCTCTGGAGGGCCAGAGAGCAAATGTCTAATCAGATCCAAGTTAGAGCCGTGGGAGAGAAGAATTCTTGGTGAACAGCAGGCTCAGACAGGTCCTGACCCACGCTCTTGGGCCAGCCAACTCCCTGAGGCTAGGTATGAGTCCCTGGAATGAGCTGTTCCTCCCACCAACCCAGGAACCAGGCCACCACCTACAAGGCAGGGCCTCAGTGTAAACCTGCGGCCCCACAGTGACACCATGTGGTAGGTAGGTGAAGCTGCAGCGAGGAAAGCTGATCATTCAGAAATCTTCCAGTTAATGGGGTGGGCGGGAGTTCAAGCAGTTAACTGGGGAGGGGTGTGATCAGGCAAGCCTCTGGTCACCCTGGGGCCACAGGCAGTGGTTTCTCCTAGTCAAGCCGCAGAAGGATAGGTGTGCCGGCTCAGAGAAGGCTTTAAGCAGATGGTCGGTAGACAGAAGAAGCCCTTTTCAACAGGAAGCTGGCCAGCCATGGATGAGACCTGGATGTTAGGGCCAGCGCATGGCTCCAAGCCAACCACGGCGGCATGAATGGCCTGAGTCCTAAGCTTCATGGACCCAAGTGCCTCACGTCAGGCACTGTGGGGTATCTGAAGCTGGTCACCAAGGAAGGGGAGAGGGTTCCTAAACTGGGGCAAGGCTGCTGCCTCCTCTCCCTCCTCTTCCCCTCCTGCTCTTCCTCCTCCTCCTCTTCCTCCTCCTTTATTAAATTACTTTTTTGGACACCTGTATGGAGGTTAGAGAACAAGCTGTGGGAGTCAATTCTCTTCTTCCACTACGTAGGCCGTGGCAAGCAAACACAGATCCACAGACTTGGCGGCAAGCCCCTGCAGCATGCTCAGCCATCTCACTGATCTCAACCTTCTTCATACTTCCCTAAAGACGCTGTCTCCCAGTTTCTTCCCGTGTCCCCGAAAACTGCTCTCACACAGCATGACCATGCAACAGTTCTGGTCTCCAGAGACCTCCCCTTATTGGTTCCCCCACTGATTGTCCTCAGAGACCCCTGCATTCTCATCCAGGAACCATTGCAACCTCTGGCCAGGGCCCTTCAAGCCTCATGGTTACCATTTCTGCCCGTGAGCATTTGGAGGAACTTCGGACATTGCACTTCCACCGTCTGAGCTGGTGCTGAGGAGGGCCAGCAGCTCATGTTGTCCCACAGCCCTTCGCAGCCTGCAGAGAAGAGCCCAGCACTGGATTAGGATGGAGCATGGACCAAGGCTACCCACCATCACCACCCTTTAAGCCCAGTTCCTATTATATGACTCCTTGAACTCTGCCTTTCCAGGGTTGGGATATGGATGAAAATCATGGTCTTGCATGCACTGGGCAAATGATTAGCATGTGAGCCTATGGAGAACCTCTCGTAACTCCAGGGCCAGGGATGTGGCTCGGCTGGTAGAGCACTTACCTAGTATGCACAAGACCCTGGGTTTGGTCCTCAGGATCACAAAAACTAGGCATGGTAACACATGCCTATAATCCCAGTAGGGAGGAGGCAGGAGGATTAAAGGTTCTAGATAAGCCTCAACTACACAGCAAGATTGAGGTCTTAAGAAAACAAAACAAATACAATGCTATCCAAGTAAAGGACTTCCTTCTTCTTCCAGATCCCCACCATCCTTGTCCTGGGCTGTAGCCTGCCCTGTCCTTCACCCCACCTTTGAAGCCTCTCCCAGGCCCACTAGGTGCTGGCGCTACTAACAGGGCAGAAACACACCATATGACTTACTTTCTTACCTCCCCAGGCCTTTGTACTCTCTGCTGACCCTATTCATCCTGGCCAGGCCCATCACTTGTGTACACACACACCCGCACGCATGCACACACATACACACACACACACACACACACCTCCTTGTGCCTCTTCATACTGGCCTGAGGTTAACCAATGCCTCAAGACAGGTCAGGGGGTTGGAGACTATGAACCAGCACCAAATGGCGAGCTAGGCAGACACATCTTCCCTCTGTGTTTCATGGCTGTGTAGACTCAGTAAACCATTCTCCCCTCTATTTCATGGCTTCAGCTTCACTGTAGTGTGGAGGTGCCTTGGGTCCCCCCACAAACACCAAATTAAAGAGAGCGGAAGGCCCAGATGAAGACATGGAACTGAGAAGTTGCAGAGATGTCAAGGCCGAGCTTACAGGTAGAGGAGGCTGTGCCAGCATTCGTCCATCTACTAGCTCATAGCCCATATCGAGTGTCTTTGCTACGCCAGGCCCACAGGGGGTCTAGGGACTCCAACTGTCGGCCACTAGATAAGCTTCTGTTCTTGGGGACCCTCTGCTTGGTGGACAACAGTACTTGGAAGCTAAGTCAATGACTGCTTCTGTTGCTGGGTGCTGGAAGCTGGGGTACTCTGTACCCACCGACCAGGGCATACCAGGGAAGACTGGAAGACTGAGCGGATTCTCCAAAGCCCTGATGCACACAGAGCTGCATCTCCGGGGAGTTTATGATATGCAGTCTTCTGGGTCTGACCTCCCAATGGTTGAGTTAGAATCCAAAACCCACAGGTCTGTGTATTGGACATGTTTCCAGCTGCTTCTGATGTGAAGTAAGGACAGAGCCTTTATGGTGGGACTGGTTACTATGGAAACTGTACTGAGAAAGGATAATGATGTTATGAGGACACATGACCAAGGATGAGACATTGGTCCTTCAAGGAACCCAAGAGGTGAGCAACCCTTGAATGCTTCTGAATCTACATCCAGGATCTCAGTGAGCCTGGCAGGTAGAAAGCCCTGTGCATTTCTGTTTTGGAACTGGCACAGAGCACGGTGTCTGTCCCATCATTCCAGAGGCTGATCTTCTGACCGCCAGCCGTGAATGTTCGCTCCAGGCCTGAGAAGGATCTTCCCAGCTTTGCCTGGCTGTGAGAGTCAACGTTCACTGTTAACTTGATGGGATCTAGACTCACATAGGAGATAAACTTCTGGGCATGCCTGCGTGGGAGTTTCCAGATTGAGTTAACAGAGGTGGGAGGAGCCACCACTCCAAGGGCTGGGGTGAGCAGAAAAGGAGAAGATGAGCTGAGCGCCAGCCTTCACCTCTCTCTGCTTCCTGACTGCGGATGCCCTGTGAGTGGCTGCCCCACGCTCCGGCTGCCATGCCTTCCCACCGCGATGGGATGTGGGTGCAATGCCAGCTCCCTCAAGCACCTGATGCTGTGCCTGCCCTGCCATGAGGTACTTTGGTGGTGTGAACCAAAGCCACTCTTCCTTTTCTTAGCTGCTTTTGTCCCAGTCATGACAAAAGGGATACAAGGGATGTGATTTGGCCCTGCCTCGATCCTTTCCTGAAGATACTGCCCTCTCTTTCCACCACCTTCAGTCCCAGCAGGCCAAAGAGAAACCCACGTCCCCTTCCTTAAGCTCATGTTTCCATGTGGCTGCTGGACGCAGTCTCCTCATCTGCTCAGTGGGTCTCCAGTGTTGGAGGCAGGTGACCCAAGAAAAAAAACTCAGAGCTGACTGGGGCTGGCCCGGCCACCAAGCACTAGCCTCCAGTCCATGTGGCAGATGACCTTTCCTGACTGGCAAGACAGACTGAGGTGTCAGAGTGTCTGAGAACCTTCTGGAGGTCACGTTGGGCAGGGCCCACAGAACAGGGAACCTAGAGCTGGCTGAGGCCTGGTAAGAGTGCCTGGGGAAGGTAGGAATCCCTGCCAGCTGGCTCAGAGACGCTCTTCATGCCAGCTAGGCCCTGGGCTGGGTGGAACCATGTCAGGTCTGAGCTATGTGTAGCCGGCATTCTGGAGCTGATTATCCCAACAGCCCAGGTGTAATGGGGTGTCAATTTCCCACGTTTAGAAGAACAGAGGACTCTGGGGTGGTGGCAGAGTGGCAAAAGCAGAGGCACTGATAGCATTGGGATTCCACACAGCGATTATGTGTCCTCAGCCCAGGGAAGCCTGACCCTGTCAGGACGCCCCTCCACCGCAACAGAACTGCCTCCTAACCCCACACTTGCTGAACACCCACAGATGATTCTTCAGCCAGTTCAGCTCTAGCCTCTGGGCAAAGAAGGCTAAGAGCAGACCTAGGAATTCCTGACAGGCAAGGAAACTGCCCACATGGAGACCCAGGCTTTGGGGTGGTAGTTGTCTGAATAATTTTTATCTTACCAATTGTGTATTTTTATTATCTCTTCAAAAGATGAAAGAACGGGCGGTGGTGGCGCACGCCTTTAATCCCAGCACTTGGGAGGCAGAAGCAGGTGAATTTCTGTGAGTTCGAGGCCAACCTGGTCTACAAGAGCTAGTGAGTTTGAGGGCAGCCCGGGCTACATGAAACCCTGTCAAGAAAGAAAGGAAGGAAGGAGGGAGGGAAGGAAGGAAGGAAGGAAGGAAGGAGGGAGGGAGGGAGGGAGGGAGGGAGGGAGGGAGGGAGGGAGGGAGGGAAGGAAGGAAGGAAGGAAGGAAGGAAGGAAGGAAGGAAGGAGAGAAAGAGAGGGAGGAAGGGAGGGAAAGAGGATGGGGAAGAAAGAGGAAAAGGAGGAAAATAAAGAAGGGAGGGAGGGAAGGCACAAGACAAGCCATATAATTGAGCGGCAGATGGTTCAGAGGACAATGGCTATGGAGATGAGACCACAGAGCCTTGAAGAGCACACTTCCCACCATGTGTAGAGCAGCCCTGTGGCCAGGGGCAGGGATCTGTTAGCTACGGCGCACACAGAACATAGTTTGAGGTGTTTCTCAGAAAATTCCAAGGCTTAAGTGTCAGCTTCACCAGGAGAATGGAGTTCAAATAAAAGCCACAGTGAAGAGACAAGAGTCTGTTGCCACCCTGGGAGGGGTACAGGCTTCTCTAGACTTGGGAAGATCCCCAAGGCAGTCACCCAGTGCCTGTGTCTTGCCTAGACACACCCCCCTGAGGCAGGTATAGGATAAGCTGGATGGTGAAAGAGGGAAGGCTGAGCTGGAGGGCAGAATGGGCCTTGGGCATCTTCAGGGCCCCAGCCAGCTGGATTACAGCCAGCTCTCTGCCAAATGTCACTTTTTCCCCGTGCTGACCCGCGAGGGCCACCGTCAGGCCCTGGCTTATTTATAAATCAGCACAGATGACCTGATGATAACCCGGGGCTATTTCTGGAGCATCTGACAGAGGACTTGTAGCCTTCCTGCTCGGGGCCCTGTACCTGCTGATGGAGGTCAGCAGGGAGCCCACAGTCCCTTCTTGCCTGATGAGAGCATTTTAGAACTTGATGCAAGTGGTTGCATAGTATGACCAATGAGAGAGGATTGTAAACCTCCAAGGAATTAATTTAATACGAATTTCATCTTGGCAGAAAAGTCCAAAGGTACCAGGCAGTGATGGAACACACCTTTAATCCCAGCACTCAGGAGGCAGAAGCAGGCAGATCTCTGTGAGTTGGAGGCCAGCCTGGTCTACAGAGGGAGTTCCAGGACAGCCAAGGCTGTTAGACAGAGAAACCCTATCTCAAAAAAACAAAAACAAACAAACCAACAAAAAAGTGCTTTCCCACTCATGCTGTGGGGAGATCAACCCGCCAGTGGAGACTAGAAGAAAGTGCTGGCATACTCCCCTTGACAGAGAGGGCAGGGCACCAAGGTCCAGAGAGGTCACACAGGGGTCACACAGGCCTATGTGACAAAGCTGGATGGATGCCCACATCTGTTATGACCACAGAACCTACAAATATATGGCCACCATACTATTCTTCTGGAACATTCTTCTTGGAGGGAAAGCCAGAAACACCTCCCAGCCTATTCTGAGAGGGTAATGGCTTCTGTAAACCAAGAAATAAACATCCCAGGAGTGCGACCAGGGACATGACCCTGAGACATTCCCACGGAGTGGACTTGGTCACCTAGCTCAGAAGAGCTGGAGAGTTAATTGTTTATTTGTGGTGAATTTGCCAGGCTTGGTGACACTTCCCCAGTGGAATTTCCTGTCATTTGTCTAGCTTTAAACATTAACCTCTGCCGGGGAGAATCAACAGCTTAACCATTAACCCAGGCCCCCAGCAGAGTCCCCTGACTGCTCCCAAGAGCATGAGCCAAGACAGAACCTTGGGAGAGACCCACAGGGTCACAGGGCAGGATGAGGAGCCCTTCCCAGGTCCTGCATCAGTCTCAGAACACATGACACCTGCCGAGTTCTAAGGATGATCCTCAACGTGTGTGTGTGTGTTTGTGTGTGTGTGTGTGTTCCTGTGGATTTGTGTGTGCATATGTGTATTATTGTGTATTTGTGTGTGTGTATTCATGCGAATGTGTATGTGTTCCTTTGTATTCATGTGGGGTATTTATGTGTGTGTGTTTCTGTGTATTTGTATGTGTGTGTTCCTATGTTTACGTGTGTGTTTCTGTGTATTCATGTGTGTGTTCCTGTGTATTTACGCTGTTTCTGTATATCATATGATGTGTGTATTTGGGTGTGTGCATGTATGTGTTCCTGTGTATTCATGTGAGTGTGTGTTCCTGTGTATACGTGTGTTTCTGTGTATTCATGTGTATGTGTTCCTGTGTATTTGTGTGCGTGTGCATGTATGCGTGTGGTCTTGTGTATTCATGTGTGTGTGGTTTCATGTGGAAGTCAGAAGACAACCTCAGAATACCATCATCCTGTTTGTTGAGTCAGTGTGTCTCATTGGTCTGGAACTCGCCAACATGGCTCATCTGGCTGTCCAGTGAGCCCCAAGAACCTGTTGGTGCATGTCCCTCCAGCCCGGCACTGGGATTGCAAGTATATGCCACGTGCCTGGCTTTTTAAAATTGGATCCTTGGGATCTGACTTAGACTCTCATGTCTCCAAGGCAAACACTTAACTGATTTAACCATCTCCCCAGCCCCAGGTTCTTTTCTTAACGATACCCTCTTAGATGATAGACAGCAAAGAAGAGGATGAGAATACAATTAATACTCAAATACAAAACATATAATAGTGTTGATTGATAATAATGGTAAGTATGTATTTACTGACTAGTAGATGGCCTTGGTGCTATGGAGTGAACGGAGGGTTTTGCCCTGTGCCCACTTTACCACACTTATCATTATAACTCTGAAGCTGACATGGTTATCTCCATTCTAGAGAGTAGGGAACTGGGCCTCAGAAGGTTAAATAATTTGCTACAATCACACAACCAGTGAGTGCCAGTCAGTGCTCCCTAAACAAGGATGTGGGGGTGATTAGTGGTACCCTCTTTGAAAGCTGGGTGTAGAGGGTGTTGTATACAGCCGTATTTGCTAAGATGCTCCCTGGCAGGGCTGGAGAGATGACTCAGTGGGTACGAGACTTATTGTTCCCGCAGAGGAGCCCAGTCAAGAACCAGCACCCAGACAGTGGCTCACAGCCCTCTGTAGCCTCAGCTCCAGGGATCTGATGTTGTCTTCCGCCCTCCTCAGGCCCCAGAAATGCACGGGTACACAAACTTGTGAGCAAATTCTCATACATGTAAAATAAAATAATATTTCAAAATTTTTAAGAAGTTTAAAGATGCTTCTAAGCCCATATAGGGCTTCCAGAGAGGAGTTGTCAGGAGACATCCAGCAACTGGGGACACGTGTTTCTGTCTGTGTTGAGAGAAATCTCAGCACAGTGCTCCTAGCAGACTTCTGAGCCTGTCATCCGGCAACCAAGGACAGTGTCTCTGTAATTCTCTCAGCACAGAAGTCTCTTCTGAGCGTCTGGCTCTGCACTGTCAGCAGCAGATGTGCCCCCCCCCTTCAGCCATTCTGACACCATCCTGCCCCTTCAGCCCTGCTCCTCAGCATCTCAAGGTTATGGATGAGAGAACCATGACCCCGTGAAACACTTCCCACCAAACCTCCGCTTTGGGTCGGGGAGGTGACTGAACAGTAAAAGTGCTTGTTGTTACAAACATGAGGATTTGAGTTCAGAGCCCTAGACCCTACATAAAGCCAGGTGTAAAATCACACATATGTAATACCAGCATTCCTGTGGGAGGAAGAAACAAGAAAGACCCTGGAAGCTCTCCAGCCAGCTAGCTAGCCTGGCACGGGCAGCAGTGTTGAGGCCTTGTCTCAAACAAGTACCAGTTCTCCTCTGACTTCTACACCTACGCTCTGGTATGTCCCCCTTCCCAAACACAGAGGCATACATGTATCATACACACACTCCATACATGTGCACACACTCAAAGATTTATAAACTAGCAAAAAACAACAACAACAACGAAAAACTCACCTTGATAAACTGTGTGTGCAGAAGCAGAAGGCGAGAAAGTGCTGGCTGTCCAGAGAAAGGAAGTATGAAGCTTCCAAGTCCACTGAGACCATGTACCCAATTTGACAGCGGATGGAGTGGACAAACCCGGACCTACCCTGGACAGCCCACTTGGTCCTGAGGACAAGCCACACCCCCAGGTGACAGGATAGGACCCAGGTATGGAGTGCCCCTGGGCTGAGGGAGGCCTCCTACCTGACACTGTCTCCAGGCCCAACTCTCCTGCCTTCTCTTTGGAGAGCTCCTGCACACACTGGGCCCGTTCCTCTTGCAGGACACGCAGCACATCACACAACCGGGGCAGAGCTCCGACCTGCAAGTGGAAACCCAAAGAGTGTGCGGTTGATGGTGCTGTTAATGGACCCTGCTTTCCTCAGGCAAGAACAGGCAGACAAGTGACGTGAGGGTGGGAGCTTCAACCCCCACATCGTCTCCAATATCAGCTCCAACATTGTAGTGGGAATGAGCTCATTATCACCAGGAACCCCCACCCCCCGCCCCGCCTCCTCACGACCATTACTCTGTCAGGAAGGGAACCCTTGCTACTTCTACGATGGTGTCAAAGTCACCTCTATGGATGGATGCCAGCCCTCCACCGTGGGGCCCCATTCCTATCTTCAAAGGTACACCTACGATGACCAGGAGGCCTCCCACCCTATTCCCACTTAAGATCTCCACCGTCTCCCAACAACACCAAGCTTGGGTAGTTCTTCAACACATGGGATTTGGGGGATATTCCAGATTCAATTTTTAGAAAAAAAAATAAAATTTTAAGTGTGATTCTAGCAAACATGCACAAACTTGTGAGATAGAAGTATATGGTGTTAGCAGCTATGTATGGGGATGGATGTGAGCGCAAGTGCCCATGGGCCTAAAGAGGGCACCAGACTCCTGGAACTGGAGGTGCAGGTGCTTATGGAGCGCCCTGGCTCTTTCTGAGAACCAAACTGTGCAGGAGTGTGGTACTCTTTCTTAGCCCCAGCTCTCTAACTCCAGCTCTCCAATGCTTAAACCAACACTACTCTTCTTGGGTTATTGGGATATCCCAAACTTCCTATTAAGGAAGCTAAAGATTTAGATGTTTTAAATTCTCCCTAGAAGTATTTCTTGCCCCCAGATTCCGTACACTCCGTTCATATCACTTTCAGTGAAAGCAATGCCCGATGTTTATAATGGCCTCTCTTGACAATGAAATATTGTTAGCTGTTGAAGCGAGTTCCTAGGAGGATTATGTGTCCTTGGGAATTTTGTCCCGTCCCCCTCCCCCAGGTCAATAATTGCTGGGTTTTTCGGTTCGATTAGTTTCTGTGTACCTGTGCTGACTTTCCCCTTCTCTCTCCCTGTTTAACTAGAATCCCTGCTAGTTGGATGATGGCCATCAGAACCAACCCTCTAGCCTTTCATCTTTCTGAAGCTTTTTCTACCATTTCCTCTTCGCAGTCGTTCTGTGAAAGAGTTTCTTGGTGTTGTCTGCCGAAGCTCTGTTGTTTGTTTTGTTCTCTTGTGAGAACATATATGCCAGGCTAGCCTTGAACTTCTGATCTTCCGGTCTCCATCCCACTCTATCCCTATGCCCAGTGCAAACAGCCTCTGGGGCTTGAACCCAGGATTTTGTGCATGCTAGGCAAGCTTTGCACCAACCGAGCCACATACTTGGTTGTTTTATTTTTTAATCTTATATATTTTAATCCAGTTTTGGTATCGTCAGGGTAACCCTGTACTAATGTCTTTTTAAGAAAAGATTTGTGTATTTTTATTTATATGTATGCACCTTCATGAAAGTGTGCATGCAGTGCCTGTAGAAGCCAGAAGAGGACTCTGATCCCCTGAAACTGGAGTTAACCAGCAATTGTAAGCCCCATGTGACAATTGAACCTGTGTCCTCTGCAAGAGCAGTAAACATTCTTAACCACTGAGCCATCTCTCCAGCTCCAGTGATTTCCTTTTTAAAGAACCTGTACTTGACTTGTTATCTGTGTGTCTTTACACATCAAACTGTGCCTTTGTGGAGAATGTCACCCTCTGTCTTAACACTTAGTTAGGTTGAGCATGCTATTACACACAGCTCACGCTTGCTGCTGAGAAGTCCTTTGACATCCACCATCTCTGTCTTAGGGATATTTTCCAAACAGAAGACGTGTTTTACGAACTCTTCTTGACCTGAGACCAAAAACTGTCCCCTGGGAGCAGCTCTGCGGCTCTGTGTTTGTTGCTCTGTGTCCCCATCTCACTGATTAACCCAAAGGAGAAAAAACTAAAACAAACAAACAAACAAAACCCCACACAGTTTCGGACAATCTGTCTGCTCTTGGATACGTGGCCCTACAATCTACCCGGTTCACCAAGCTGATGGACTTGAAGCTCTGGGCAGCCATAGTCTGTCTTCGGGAAAGCAATGGAAGAATCCAGTCCAGCGTGGAGGTTGGAGTGGGGAGAGAGTGAAGCAAATATCAGCAGAAGGAAAGAAAGAGGCAGAGTTACGTTAGCCACTGTGAGTTTAATTCCGGACTCTTACATTTGAGAAGATAAAATGTAAGATGGCAGAACTTAAAACTCGGCTAAATTCTTGGAGGCGTATAAGAGGGCTTGGTTGGTGAGACGCCGTGCAAGCTTGAGGACATGGGTTTGGACCCCCAGCACCCATGTAAAAAGCTGGGCATGGCGGTTTGCTGCGGTAATCCCAAAATTGATGAGGTGGAGACAAGAGGTGAGGTGGAGACGAGAGGATTGTCTTGCTTGCCAGCCAACCTCACCAACTCTGCAAGCCCCTGCTGTCTTAAAAAACAAGGTGAGGGGTTGTGGAGGTAACTCAGGAGACAAAGTGCTTGCTCCGCAACCATGAGGACCAATTGTGGGCTCACCACACCCCAGAACCCATGTGAATGCCTGGTAGGCATGGTGGCCTGCCTGTAATCCCAGCACCCAGAAAGTGGTGGTAAGGGATCCCCAGAACAAGCCATCTAGGTGAATAATGGTGAGGCTCTGGGTTCAGTGAGAGACCGCCTCAGATAGTAAAACTACAGGGCTGCAGAGATGGCTCAGCAGTTAGGAGCACTTGCCACTCCAGCAGAGGACCCAAGTCCAGTCACTAGTACCCATGCTGGGTAGCTAGCAATCACCTTTAACTCCAGCTCCAGGGGACCCAACACCCTCTCCTGGCCCCCCCAGGAAGCTGCACTCATGTGATAAGGCTCCTATGTAGAAATGCATACACATAAACAAAAATAAAATAATATAAATTTTTAAAAAGAAAAAATTGTGGAGAGTGGTTAAGGAAAATATTCAACATCAACCTCAGGCCTCCCTACCCACACACATACATATGAGCACACAGAAACACACGTGTTCACACTATATACACATGCAAAGAAAAGAAATGAAAATAAGGTGGATAGCTACTGAAGAGGGCACTCAGTAGAGAACTCTGGCTTCCACATGCACCATACTTGTACACACACACACACACACACATGTCTAAATGCAAAAGACAGTGAAAAGACTCAGCATCGTCCTGCTCTTCACATCCCATAATGCCATTACTTGCCTGACAACTTGAGTGTGCAAATGAATACTTTTGGTAGCGCAGCAATAATTGAGTGTATACAGTGAAAAATAAGAAGGAAACCCACTGTCATTTAATGTGGGATTCCCCTCTGTATTCTATGTTTTACTGCCATTGGTATTAACCAATGAAAAGAAGCTGCTTTTGGCCAATGGTTTGACAGAATATAGCCAGGCTGGAAGAGAGAGAGAGAGAGAGAGAGAGAGAGAGAGAGAGAGAGAGAGAGAAGACAGAGTCAATGAGAAGCCATGTAGCTACTGCAGGAGACAGATGCCAGACTCTGGACAGAATCTTACCAATACGTTACAGCCATGTGACAACACATAGATTAATAGAAATGGGTTAATTTAAGATATAAGAGCTAGCCAATAAGAAGCATGAGCTAATGGGCCACACAATGTTGTAATAATACAGTTTCTGTGTGATTATTTTGGGTCTCAGTGGCCAGGAAATGAACAAACAGTCTATGCCTACAGTCATTTGACGAATTCAGAACATGGAATGTCACTGTCAAACATTGGTTGGCATGTCTATATGCCCAGCAATCTGCTTACCTCTGAGGACACAAAGGGGAAGGGAATATGACTTCCACTCTTGGGGTTCTTGGTCTTCAGTGGGTACAGAAAGGTCAGTGGCCAGAGTGTGTAGTGTATACGGGCTTTGAGGGAGGAGGTGCTGGACGGAGGATGGGGGTGGGCATGGGGACAGCAGGAAAGGACAACACTTAACCCGAGTGCTGAGGTGAGAGTAGTGTGTCCAGATGAAGAGGTGCTCATTGTGCAGGGCCTCCAGGTGGGAACCAAAGCTTAATGTGATGCTCTAAGTACATGGAGGTGAGGTGGATGGACAGATTGACGGACAGACAAAGAGATGGATGGATGGATGGATAACTGCAGCCGAAACTCATTTGATAACATCAACAATCAAGGGGACAAGGACGACCAGGACCTGTGATATGAGGGATCCTCCGAGGCTGAGAAGATGCAGCATGAAGAAGCACGCAGAGGCAGATGGGAGAGGCAGGAAGACGGGAGCAGCAGAAGCTACGGGGACAGAGTTAGGATGGAACCCAAGCAACACCACACGCCTGCAGGAAGCTGTGCTCCTGTGCCCTCTGCCCAGGTCAGCAGGGTGTGAGCCTCCTGACTCCATGTCTCCATGGCTGTGTCCGTTCTCTTTCTCAGATAGTATGCTGTCAGGACTTGAATGTGTCACCAAGGTTCTCATGTTGGAAACTCAACTCAGTTCCCAGTGTAATCATGTTAAAAAGGGGAGCCCTGGACAGGAGATGAAGGTATCAGGGCAGCACCCATAAATTGATGAATGCTATTATCAAGATATATATTAATACAATTGTTATATAGTAATATCAACATATAATTATTATATTACACAATGTATGGTTATATATAAATTAAATATATAATAAAACAAAATAATATATTAATATAACTAAGCCACAAGATATATACATATGTCTTAGTTATCCTTGGAGTAGACTATAAATAAAGGGATATTTGATCTCTGTCTCTCTCTCTCTCTCACACACACACACACATGCACACGGAGAGTCTCTTCTCCTTCTGCCTTCTATGATGACATGATGATGTAGCTTGAAGGCCTTGGTTAGAAACAGATCCTCAGTATTGGATTTTCCATCCTCTGAAACTGTACTAAATAACTCTGTGAGCTGGAGCGATCACTCCATTGGTAAAGTGCTTGACACACGGACCTGAAGACTGGAGTTTGATGGCAAGAATTTGTGTTAAAAAAACAGACATGCCTACATGTTCTTGTGATTTCAGCCCTGGAGAAAACGACACGGGTGGATGCCAGGGTCTCACTGGCCCACCACCAAACCGAATCAGCAATTACAAGGCCAGATGAGAGACTTTGTCTTATAGAAACAAGGTAGACGGCACTTGATAAATGACACCTAAAGTTAACATGTAACCTCCAAACACACACGCATCTCTGCATACATAAACATACACACGCACATGGAGAAATCCCAGCCATGACTGACAGTGTGCTTGAACTTTAAGGATATTATAAGCCAATCATAGAAAGGAAAATTCTGTATAATCTCACTTCCATAGAATCAAAACAAGTCAGATGTGTAGAAAACACTTGCCCGGGATGAGTGAGGCTCTGAGTCAATCCCCAGCACACACACACTCCAAAAGATAAGCAGATAAAATCCAGAAAAATGGTGATTGCATGAAGCCGGGATATGGAGGAAAGGGGGAGAGATACTAAGAAAGTTGGTTTCAAGAGTTCTTCACACCCACACACATACACTCACACACTCACACACACAGGGGCGGTAGCTCTGTGAAAAGACAGACATACATTCGCTTAATTGTGGCAATCATTTTATAACGTACATCAGCGCATCGAGTCCCCTTAAACACACGTGACTTTTAATTGTGTGGTCAGGTGTATGTATGTTCATGTATGTACAAGTGCGTGCACATGTGACAGTCAGAGGAAACTTCGGGTGTCATGCTCAAGAATACCGTCTACCTTCTTTGATACAAGGTCTCTCGTTGGCTTGAGACTCACTAATTAGACTAGACCGTCAGGACAGCAAGACCCAGGGATTCTCCCGTCTCCGTCTCCCTTGTGCTGAGTTTATAGTCGTGGGAGGACCACCATGCTTGGTGCTTTGACGCGGTTATAGAGATGGAACTCAGGTTCTCATGGTAGCCAGGCAAACATTTACCAACTAAGCCATTCCATCCTGAGCCCAAAACGCATACAATTTTAATTTTTTTGTTCTGTTTTTTCAAGACAGGGTTTCTCTGTAGCTTTGGAGCCTATCCTGGAACTAACTTTGTAGACCACGCTGGCCTCAAACTCACAGAGATCCGCCTGTCTCTGCCTCCCGAGTGCTGGGATTAAAGGCGTGAGCCACCACCGGCCAGCTAATTTTAATTTTTTTTTCCAAAAATGCCTGGCAAATGTGACTAAATGGAGGCCGCTGTTAAACCCGATTCTGTGGGCATTGAGAAGGAGTCAGGCTGCAGCATGACAATCAAGAGCCGAGACCATAAGCCCAGACACAGCTTCCAAGAAGCTGGCCACCAGGGGGCAGAGGTGGTACCGGGAATGAAGGGTCAAGACTGTTTTACCAGCCCCGAAGGTACTGACCAAGGGGGCAGCTAAAGATAGAGAAACGCTCCAAGTGACCTCACTTCTGAGTGGATGTTGAAGAAACCAGACATAGAAGCAGGGCTGGGACAGACCTCAGTGGTTGTCACGCAAGATTTTGTCACCCAGGGAAGGAAGTTTCTGAGGTGTGAGATGGTGTTGGGTTCGGATCTAGAATGTTCCCCTAAATCCTGTGTGTTAGAAGCTGTTCCTATCTTGGTGCTATTTGGCAGGAACTAATAAAAGATAGGCCAGTGGGGGTTGTCTTAGTTTTGCTTCTGTTGCTATGATAAAATACTCTGACAAAAACAAATGTAGGGAGAAAGGGATAATTCCAGCTCACGGTTCCATGAGACCATCAGTCACGGTAGCAAGAGTTTGAGAGAGCTGGTCACATGACATTCATGTCTAATGAAAACACCAACGAATGCGTGCAGCTAACGCCCTGCTCCTTCCTCTAGTCCCATACAATCAGAATCTCCTGCTGGGAGAATGGCAACTCCCTCAACCTTCTGCCTTAATTGTCACGATCCGAATAATCTCCCAGAGACAGGCCCATAGGCCAACTCAATCTAATACCACTCAATGGTATGCCATCCCCAGAGATGCAAAGCTAACGTCCCACGGTGTACCTTTGCAGGGGATTGTGGGGCCCCAGTCCCTTCCTGGCTTCATTTTGCTCTCTGGCTATGATGTTTGCTCCTCTGTGAACTTGCACCGTGATGCCGGCCTCACCGCAGTCCAGAGCAACAAGCTAACTCACAGTGCGCTGAATCCCTGAAACTGAGCCCAAATCAGCCTTTCTCTTCAGAAGAAGATCGTCCCATGCATTTGTTTTAGTGACAAAAAGGTGAACAACACAGGTAAGCAAGGTACACAAACTAGGCATGACAAGAGGGCGGTACCCCTACCCCTCCTCAAATAGTGGCGTGAACTGAATGTTTATGTCACCCCCAAATTCCCACACTGAAGCCTTCACACCCAGCGTGAGTGTTTGGAGACGGAACGGTCCAGAATGTAAGGGATGGCAGTAACGTGGCGAGGGTAGAGGCTGGACGCTAAAGAATCCACGTTCTTGTAAGAGACAATATCCACCGGGCATGCTCCCTGGAGAGGTCACGTGAGGACAGAGTAGCCACCTAGAAGCCAGGAAGACTGTGTCTCCAGAACTGAGGAAAGGAAGCCTTTGTTTATGTTTTTTGTTTTGTTTTTCTTTATTTCTTTGTTGTTTTGTTTTGGGGCAGGGTCTCTCACTGGCTTAAAACTTAACAAGCAGGCTAGGCTGACTGTCCAGGGAACCCTAAGGGACTCCAATCTCCAACTTTCCATAGCTGCGATTACAAGCAGGAGTCATTACATCTGTCTTTTTAAAACACGGGGATCTGGGAGTCAAACTCAGGCAAGCACTTTCCCACCAGAGCCACCTCCCCAGCTCCTAGTACAGGGGTTTTGTTAGGGCAATCTGGCTGACCTAGAAGAATAGCACAGAAGGGCGCAGAGGGTTCACTGTAGATACATCCTCCAGGAAGCTACAGCTCAGAGGAAGTCTGCGAAGGTAGTCTTGACTCTCTGGAAATGACAGGAGAATGCATCAGCTAGAAGGGAGAGTGTAAATCAGGAGGCCAAGAATTCAAATAGATCGAGAGTGCCTCTGAGGGCTGCGGGTGGTGGCTCCAGATAGAGTCCTTGTGGTTAACTGAGGTTATGGGGCTAGGATCTGATGCTCACAGACTCATGTCCCTATAAGGGGCAGAGCAGGATGGTCTGGGCTGTAGGCATGGTTGACCAGGTCTGTCTGTTCCCCTTAGAGTTCATCTGTCAGAGTGGTCTGTCGAAGCCAGCAGCCCCAGGATATTCTCATTTTTTCACGTCCTCCCATTGCTACACACTCTATTTATTATAAGCAAGTAGGTAGGCTCTGAGTGTTGTGGGTTTACCTTGGGCTGCCAGGTACCCCCAGTCTGATGAAGGTCAGTGTCCTTGACAGAAGAGAGACTGGGTCCAAGTAAGAGACATGGAAAGGGATCACCACATCGTCAGAACTCTAGTCCTGGAAAGTCACCTTTCAGACCTGCAGGGATGCTAGGAAGGCAGTTCAACTTCCTCTGTCAAGCTCCAAAGTTGGAGAATTTCTGTTTTGGAGGCATCAACTGAGAAGGGGGCAGGCAAGAAGGAGAAAATGCAGATGCAGGACAGAGAAGACAAAGAACACATTCTCTGCAGAGTCTTTATCTGGCTTGGGACTAGGTTTTCAATATGTATTAGTTAGCGTCCCACTGCTATGATGAAGAAGTACCAGACAAAATCAATTAAGTAGGCTACATTTATTTTATTGACTTAGAGTTTCATCTGGGCCCAGTTGTTTTGGGCCTGTGGAAGCAGAGTGAATCATGGAGACAGCATGTGGCAGAGAACACTGCTCACTTAGGGTAGCCAGGAAACAGAGAGAGGTAGAAGAACGGCCAGGGTTGCAATATCACCTAACTTTCTCTCATCAGTCTCTAGATTGTTCTGTGGACTGGGCATCAAGGCTTCCACACACCTTTGGAGAGTATGCAAGATCTAAACTCTAGGGCTTGGAGATGGCTCAGTTGGTAAAGTGACTGCACTCTAAACACAACGACCTGAGTTCAGTTCCCCAGAACCCACAATAGAAAGCCAGGAAAGTGGTACTGGCATGAAAACAGATAGGAGGACCAATGGAACCAAGTCAAAGACCCAGATATTAATCCACACACCTATGAACGCCCAATTTTTGACAAAAAAAGCAGAAAAATATAAAATGGAAAAAGGAAAGCATATTTAATAAATGGTACTGGCATAACTTGATATCAACATGTAGAAAAATTAAATAGATCCATATCTATCACTAAAGACAAAATTCAAGTCCAAATGGATCAAAGACCTCAACATAAAGCCAGCCACACGGAACCTCATTGAAGAGAAAGTGGGAAGTACACTTGAACTCACTGGCACAGGAGACCATTTCTTAAATATAACCCCAGTAGCACAGATACTGAGAGAAACAATTAATAAATGGGACCTCCTGAAACTGAAAAGCTTCTGTAAAGCAAAGGACATGGTCAACAAAACAAAACAGCAGCCTACAGAATGGAAAAATTTCTTCACCAACCCCACATCAGACAGAGGTCTGATCTTCAAAATATACAAAGAATTCAAGAAATTGATCACCAAAAGAACAAATAACCCAATAAAATAATGGAGTACAGACCTAAACGTAGAACTCTCAACAGAGGAATCTAAAATGGCTGAAAGACACTTAAGGAAATATTCAACATCCTCAGTCATCAGAGAAATGCAAATCAAAACAACTCTGAGATTTCCATCTTAAACCTATAAGAATGTCCAAGATCAAAAACACTGATGACAACTTATGCTGGAGAGGTTGTGTGCAATTCCTCAGAAAATTAGGAAATGACCTTCCTCAAGACCCAGCAATACCACTTTTGGGTATATATCCAAAGGATGCTCAATCGTGCCACAAGGACATGTGCTCAACTATGTTCATAGCAGCTTTGTTTGTCAAAGCCAGATCCTGGAAACAATCTAAATGCTTCTTGACTGAAGAATGGAGTACTACAAAGCAGAGAAAAATAAAGACATCTTGAAATTTGCAGGCAAATGGATGGAGCTAGAAAACATTATTTTGAGTGATGCAACCCAGACACAGAAAGACAATTATCACATGTACTCACTCATAGGTGGTTTTTAAACATAAAGCAAACAAAACCAGCTTACTAATTACAATCCCAGAGAACCTAGACAACAATGAGGACACTAAGAGAGACATACATGGATCTAATCTACATGGGAAGTAGAAAAAGACAAGATCTCCTGAGTAAACTGGGAGCATGGGGACCATGGGAGAGGGTTGAGGGGAGGAGAGAGGATAGGAGGGGAGCAGAGAAAAATTTAGAGCTCAATAAAATCAATTTAAAAAAAAAACAGGCACGGTGACACAGACTTAAACTTTCAGGGCTTGAAAAGAGAGCCAGTTGGGTCCCTGGGGGTTTTGAGCCACTTAGTCTAGCCAAACCAGCAATTTCCAAAACCCAGTGAGAGACCGTGTCTCATACAACCAAGATAGACAGGGTCCTGAGGAATGACAGCTACGGTTGGCCCTGGCCTCCACACACAAATGCACACACAGACAAGATCCAAACCCTAACAGCTTGTTTCCACCCTGCACTCAGTTTCTCTATCTTCAGTCTCTCTTAGTCCTGTTGATGCACCCCTCGGAAACACGGCAGCCCTAAGACGACAGCTGTCACACAGAGGCAACTTCCCTCCTTGCAGTCCTAGAGCACTTGGTGTCTGCAGACAGTCTGTTGTCGCAGCTTTGCAGAGGTTTCCCTCTAGATGCTGCTGGAACTCATACAATGCACAGAGCTGCTACGTGTGGTCCACATGTCAAAAGGTCGAAGTTGACCTGGGGATGTGGCTCAGCTGATAGAGTGCTTACTGGTATGCCCGAAGCCCTGGATTCCAATCCTCCACCCACCCGCCTCCTGCACAGCATAAATTTGGTATGGTGGCACACATCTGTACTCAGTATATAGAGGCGGGAGGATCAGAAATTCATGATAATCCTTAATTACATAGGGAACTGGAAGCCATGAAGGACCACATGAGAACTGTCTCAGAAAGAAATTGTGTCAAAGCTCAGAAATCCTGTTTGAATCATGAAACACAAAGCTAGCAAGAGCCAGAAGTTACAGAAGCCTGCCATAAGGCAGTGTTTCCAGATATGCCAGGGCAATCGTGCACATGAATGCACTGGAGCTGTGGCTGCCTAGACAAAATGAGCCAGGCAACACATGGGCATGGACGGGGAGTGAACTGGAGATGCCACCTCTACCTGAGGACCACCAGCAGTCAACACTGATATGGGGCTGGGGGTCAGGAATGTGGACCCTGGTAGGTTCCACAATCCCCTTGGATTGCCGCATACCCATGAGTATCTGGGCAGCACAAATGGGGGGGGGGTAAATTTGGGAAGGGGTAGGGATGGATTTGGGAGGAGTTAGGAGAATAAGTAGGGAGTGAATCAGGTCAAAATACACTGATAAAATATTATAATAAGAAACCACAATAATTTTTAAAAGTTCTTTTTAATATGGATGGGTATTTTGTCTGAATGTATGTCTGTGCACCATGTGCATGCCTGGTGATTCTAATCTGTGGCAAGTTCACATTAAAACCAGCCAAGCTAACCAGTGCTGGGAAGTGGAGACAGGAACGTCCCTGGGGCTCACTGACCAGTCAGCCTAACTTACTGGGTGAATCCCAGGCCAGTGAGAGACCTTGCCTCAAAAAACAAGGAGGATAACACTTAAGGAATAAAAGACAAAAGTTCTCCTCTGGCTTCCACGTTTACACACATGCAGCCCCCACACACAAGCTTGCACACGTATGCATACACACAAAAGACACTCTCTTGAGAATGCTGAAGTCATCTCCATCCACACACATGACACTGGGCAGCAGGTCCTAGGGATAAAGGTAAACGAACCAAGGTGTTCAAGCTACAGCACGTGTCCGGTGGGACAGTGGGGAGGGGGGGCGGGCAGGTGTTATTGCAGGTGAAAGCCCTCGTGAGCTGTATGGAGCAGGGCAGTATAGACAAGGCCCTGTGCTCAGTTTCTTATGGGAAAAGCAAAACAAAATGCGGTCTACTTCAGTGGTCGTTACTTTTCAGTTTCTGCTTGCAAAGGACACTTCTGACACCTCCCCTGAAGGAATGGGCAGAGGAGGGAGGCCAGAAGAAGTACTTCAGCCTCAGTGGTCTCTTTGGAAGGGGCCTATGATGTCCCTTTGAGAGAAAGGAAGGAAGAAATTCAAGATCCAACGTCTGACCACCTGGAGTCCAACAAGCAAAAGGAAAAAGTTGCAGAAGGTGGGAAACTGTCCAAATAAAGTAGGTCAATTCCACCCTCATTTATTAAAGGCGTTTTCTGCTGCAAACCCTCAGAGATAGAGTCACAGGTCAGGATAAGCCCATACAATAGCCAGGAGCCCAGGTAAAGCCTTCTCCTAGAGATACACGTGCATACACAGGGCCATGTGCATATGTAAATGACAAGCAAATACAAGGGGCACAGGGGACAGAGCAAACCTCAGACTGGTGGCACCCTTCCTCCAGAAATCAGGAATCCTGAGATCTGGGCACTAGTCCCAGCCCTGCTCCTGACACGCTGATATGAAGCAAATCCCTCTCTGAGGGCTTTAGATTCTGTAAGATGAAAGGTTTGAAGCGACCTCCCAAGGTACAGTGAAGACTTGAACCAATCAAATCTTCCGTTTTCCCATCTGTTTAATTCTGAGGTAACCCGGAGCATCCCTTCCAGACCCCGCCCCCCCCCCCAAAAGTAAGCTGCGCCTGTTCCTTCTGCACAGATGCCTCAGGAAACGGGGAAACTAAGTCACTGACCTAGAAGGGAGTCTCAGGAGCTATGATTCCCTGTGGTTTCTTTAGGACGCAGATCTTGGGGGAGGGGTGACATTTTGCCGAGCTTGTTGGGAGGAGTAACTCCGGAGTCCTCAACCCAGCAGCCTTGAACTTCTTCCCAGTTCTTTCCATCCTGCCAGTCTCAACCCAGCCT
Organism: Chionomys nivalis; assembly: GCF_950005125.1. Lineage (NCBI taxonomy): Eukaryota > Metazoa > Chordata > Mammalia > Rodentia > Cricetidae > Chionomys > Chionomys nivalis. The sequence continues at coordinate 99,342,439 of NC_080090.1, forward strand.
GTCTCTCCTTCAGATATCCCAGGGGAAGCCGCCCAAATTTCCCAGGAGTTTCTATGGGAAAGAAACGGAAACCATCCCCTGGCTTCTCTCTGCTTCAACTTTCTCCTTTTCCTGCCCTGAGTTTGTTGCGACCCGCGCTGCTCCCAGGAGCCCACAGGCACAGACTTTAGAAAAGCCAGTCCCTCCAGGCGGAGGGGGCGCGGAAGACACGACACTTGGGATTAAGAATAGTCCCACCACAGACACGAAATCTCTACTCACAGCTTTCTAAATTTCCCATCTGCAACTCGGAGCGTGCTAGCTAGCCTGAAGAACTGGAGTTCTAACTCTTTTCCTGAATTGGGTTAAGCCTCTCCCGCCCCTTTTCTGAGCCTTGGTCTCCTTGCTTTTAAAGCCTGAGATCCCGGGGTCTAAAAGGGGAAGAGGGGGTTTTGATGAAGCTCTGGAGGGCAAGTGTCTAGCATATTTGATATTCTGGGGCTGCTGCAGAATCGTCTCCTGGAAAGAAGCTACTCAGTGGGCGGGAGGGGATGAGTGAAGGGCAAGGGGACCGAGCCTAGATCTGCCTCACCTAGGACGCAAGGGCCAGGAAGGTTTTGCCTTTGGAGAAGGGATCTCCGAAGGGGGACCCCGAAGGGGACTCCGACAGAGTGAACGATATTATTGCTGCGGGAAGGTAGATCGGCTGCTCCCCATAATTCCTAAGACCCAGTCGAGCAAGGAGGGCTGGTCCCTCTAGTCGGTGTCCTGGAGGGGCGCGGTACTCACAGTGTAAGCTGCTCTGGCTAGCAGCAGCAGCAGAAGCAGTGACCGTGGTCCCCATGATGACAGCCGGGACCTCATGGTGCCTGACATGCTCCGCCGATTATTTTTCGCCTTTGCGTTCTGGCCACTCGGGAGCTCGGTGTCTATTTCGGTGACCCCCCTCAGCGTCCTACACGGCGTCCAGGACCATGGGCGACGCCAAAGCACAGAGAAACCATAGCTGAGTCTGTCCAATCCGACCAGATCCACAGGCAGGCTAGGGACTGCTGCTCCCTGAAGGAGGTAGCTAACCTGCCCCGTGCGAATTGATAAGGACTGGACGCTGCTCACTGCTCGCGACTCCACCCGCTGGGAATAGTAGGGAGGGGATGGGGAAGCACGGGGCTGGCAGAGAGGAGAGAGGGGGAGGGACCCCAGCCACCAGGCTGGAGGCAGCTACAACCTCCTTCCTTCCCCTCCAATTCAGAAAGTACTCTCTCTCGAGTCTAAGGATCTAAGTCATGCGCCTTGAGCAGTGACAGGGTAGACAACACAACACTTCTTTTTTTTTTTTCTTTAAAAATCCTCTATTGAGGATTGAGACCTGGTCTCACTATACAGCCCAGGCTGGCTTTGAACTCACAAACCTCCTGCCTCAGTTTCCCCAGTACAGGGATTACAGATGTGGGTCCCATACCTGGTCTAGGTCATCAGCTAACACTTCTCAGGTTGACATTTAGACAAACTGAGTCAATGTCTACTGCGTCCCAAAGGACAATTTGAAGTGACATAAAAATCTCTAGTTATTCAGCCTTCACTACAACAGACCAAGCAGCTAATCCATGCATAAAGAGAAAAAGGTTGATTTGCTCATAATCCAGAAGGTTCTGGTCCGTGACTGGCTGCCCCCTGGCTTTCAGCGTGTGCCAGAGCAGCCCACCATGCTGAGAGTGTTGAGAGGGCACAGTGGAGCCCTGGGGACAGAGAGAAAGAGGTCAGAGTCCAGTAGTCTCCTCTGAGATCCCATCCCTTACGACCAAAGACCTTTCACTACGTCCCACCTCCTAGAAGCTGTCACTTTCCCTATTTCTACCCCAGGGACAAAAGCTTTAACCCGGGGCCCCTTGGGCAACATTTGACACCCCAAATGTTTTTTTTTTTGAGGTACAGTCTCAGGTCCATCCTGGCCCCAAACTCATTATGTAGCTGGGAATGACCTTGAACTTCTGACCACCCTGTCTCTACCTCCTGAATGCTAGGACTATGACCGCGTGTCACTCAGTGACACCCACACATTCAGTGTTTGTGGTACTGGATCAAACTCAGGCTTCTGGAATGCTAGGCAAGCACCCTTGGTGTGAGTGTGGGGCGGTAGACACTGCAATGGCCACCATGGGGGAAATATGAACTGTGCATTCTTCAAACTCCCTGAGAAAGAGGGGAACCATTCCTTTATGTCAACGGCCTCTTAGTTCTTAATTCTAATTTAGTTCCCCGAGTACGTTATACAAGAAAGTGGCTCATCTAAACCAAAGTCCCAACCATCAGAACCCTGGAAATTCAATGTCCTCCCAACAGAGTCTTAGAGGTTATCCTGAGATCAGGAGAGTCTGTTCTCGACTTCAGGGTAAGATCTACAGATACTTCCAGTGTGAGTATGTGTGCCTATGCAGAGGTTTGTGTAGTAGTGGGTGTCATCCTCAATCACTCTCCCCTGACTTTTTGAGGCAGGGTCTCTCTCTCCGTGAACCTGAAGCTCATTATTTGGTTACACTGCTGGTCACTGAGCCCCAGGAGCCCTATCTCCACCTCCCCATTGTTGGATAGCAAGTGAACTCTGTTGTCCCCGACTTTTTATAGGGTCTCAAGCTTGCATGGCAAGCACCTTGCAGATTGAGCCATCTCCCCAGCCCATTTGCAGGTACTCTTAGAACCTCATGGAGGCATGTTGTCAAGGTAAACACAATCCTTGGGAAATGAAAACTTCCATGAAAAATTTACCTAGTGCAAGAGGGAAAGAAATCTTTCCTCTCCCCCCTTTTCCTTCAGCACGTCCTGGAGTGATGTTTCAGAGAGTAAACCTGTCGCATTGATCAGGTCTACAGATTAGGCAGTGGTGACACACGCTTTTAATCCCAGTAGCCACACTAGTTTGCCATAGAAACCGGGTGGTAGTGGCACACACCTTTAATCCCAGCACTAGACAGGAATATAAGAGGGGCGGGGACAGCTCTCACACACAGTCTCATTCTGAGATTCCTGGAGGTGGGATCTCCATTTGGGACTAAGGTAGAGGTAAGATCCGATGGCTGACTGTTTTACTTTTCTGATCTTCAGGTTGAGCACCAATTTTTGTCTCTGGGTTTTTATTAATTGTGCTACAATATCCTTTAGGATACATTCTGTTTCTCCACTGTTTATACAAATCCTTAAAAAGCTAAACAAAACTCTCGACAGTTCTGAATTACAGCACCACCTCCAACTCCTTCCAACACTTGCTTTTTTGAGAGAGTGTCTCTAGCCCAGATTTGCCTTTAATTCCCTATGATACAGCTGAGGATGCCCTTGCCTGGTCCTCCTACCTCCACCTCCCGAGTGCTGGGATTGCAGACCCAGTCCACCACTAGTTTTCTACAGTGCTAGGGCCAAACCTAGGGCTTTGTGAATGTTAGAAAAGCATTCCGCCAGAGCTCGGCTACTGCTTGGAGCTCTCAACTTGTCCAAACAGGTTGGGGAGTTTCCTCTTTTGTTCAACTAAACACCATCCTGTGGGCATAAATGAAAATCCTTCCTGGCCGTCTCAAAGAGTGAGTCACAGCACATTCAGCCTGGCTTGATGCTGACTGAGTGCATCGGTCACTCTTTCTGTTGCTGTGATAAAATACCTTGACAAGAGCAACTTGGGCTGGAAGGGTTTAGCTTGGCTCTTGGTTTGATGGCACAGTTCATCCTGGTGGAGAAGGCACGGAGGCAGGAGTAGGAGGCAGCGGTCACATCGCATCCACACTCAGGAAGCAGAAAGAGTTGGATGTTGGAGCTCAGCTCAGTTTCTCCTTCTTATTCAGTACAGGACCCTGGACCAAGGGATAGTGCCGCCCACCTTCAGGGTGGTCTTTCCTTCTCCATTAACCTAGTTTCCCTCACAGATACGCTCAGAGGTTTGTCTCCATGGTGATTTTAGAGCCTGCCCAACTGATTGCATTAACCATCGCACTGAATTAGAAAAATTTTCTTATTTTCTTTACTTTGTAAAGAGGATTTGCCAAACTGGCTGGAGGACCCTCCCTTTTTTAAAAAAAATTATTTCTCCATTATGTCTTATATTGTTTTTCTCCTCACAGCAAGGAAAAGACATGGTAGAGAATTAACATTATTGACAAATATTTACTGAGCGCCTGTCCTGCTCCAGTGCTACATGAGGGTGATGGGGACTGGGAAAAATGCCTTTGCCAACCTCAGTCCCATGTGGAGAGACAAAGATGTTCTGGCCACACCCATTCCAGGAGGCTAAAAAGGACAACTGAGGCTGCCACTTGTTTAAGAGTCTTGAATCGCCCCAAAATGAATAAGCTTGCAGTCATAAGCAACCGTAGGATGAATTCAGTGGGTTTTTCCAGACTGCTGTAAGTACTATTCACAGTGTATAGCAACACAATAAAGATGGTTCTCTTGGTAAAGAAATTGTAGGATAAACATCAAAACCTGAGTTTGATCCCAGCACCCACATAAAAAGCCAGGCTTGGTAGTATATACCTGTAATCCTAGTTCAGAGGAGGTGGAGATGGGCAGATGGGGGAGGGGTTCTTGCTGGTCAGCCAAACTAGCTTTATATGTGAGGAAAAAAAAGAAAGAAAGAAAAAAGAAAGAAAGAAAGAAAGAAAGAAAGAAAGAAGGGAGGGAGGGAGGGAGGGAGGGAGGGAGAAAAGAAAGAAAGAAAAAAGAAAGAAAGAAAGAAAGAAAGAAAGAAAGAAAGAAAGAAAGAAAGAAAGAAAGAAGGGAGGGAGGGAGAAAAGAAAGAAAGGGGCGTGCTGCTTTAAGAATGACTCCTGAGACTGATTTCTGACCTTCACATATATGGTGTACACACGCATGCACACACACAGCATATAGGAAGGTATCAGACAACCAAACCTAGTGAATTTGTACATCAACTAAGCCCTACCTGTCACCAGGCTCATAGGCCAAGCACATTTGAATATCCATTTTTCATAAGGCCCAAGTCTGCAGTCGTGTATAGCTTTTCCCGCCATCCTCAACTCTTTATTTATACAAACTTCTCTTGTCCACTAGCAGACCATGGACCTTGCTGGGCTTTCAGGAAGAGTAGCTCAAGTGTTATCACATGTCCCAACAAGGAAGTGGCTTCTGCACTCGTCAATCAAGTAACAGTGATTGGTTCTGAGACAGGCATGGGATTCATTCTGACCAAAAGAAGTGATACCAACACATTCAATATGTGGGCACCATGATCAGACGAACAACAAGATGGCAGTCTTTCCCAGAGCATGGGACATCTTTGTTGAGAATGGAACCAGTTATAATGGAAGAGCCAGCGATGGAGAGAAGAATGTCCTAGCATCTGTCATGTTGGGGCAGCCATCACTGAAGTCCTAGCTTGCTGTTCTTGGTTGTCAACTTGGCCACATCTGGAATTAACTAAAACCCAAGCAACTGGGTGTATCTGTGAGGGTTTTTTCCCCCTTAATTAAATCATTTGAAGTGGGAAGACCCACTTCTAACCCGGATCTCGAGGTGTAAAGATTTGCCTTTAATCTGGACCATACTTTTGGCAGCCTATACACAAAGGACCAGGAAAAAGGAAGCTTGCTCTCTTTGCCAGCTCACTGTTGCTCTCACCCAGAAGTCCATTCCTTCACTGGCACTGGAGTCTACTTCTTCGTGATTCAGTGTATATTATAGGCCAGTTGAGACATCCAGCCTTGGAAACTGAACAACTAATGGTTCCTTGGACCTTCTATTGGTAGACAGACATCATTGGACTAGCTGGACCACAGCCTGTAAGTCATCTAATAAGTCTCCTACATAGAAAGAAAGAAAGGAAGGAAGGAAAGAAGGAAGGAAGGGAGGGAGGGAGGGAGGGAGGAAAAAAGGAAGGAAGGAAGGAAGGAAGGAAGGAAGGAAGGAAGGAAGGAAGGAAGGAAGGAAAAAAGGAAGGAAAGAAGGGAGGGAGAAAGGAAGGGAGAAAGGAAGGAAGGAAGGAAAAAAGGAAGGAAAGAAGGGAGGGAGAAAGGAAGGAAGGAATAAAGGAAAGAAGGAAGGAAGGAAAGAAAGAAGGGAGGGAGAAAGCAAGCAAGGAAGGAATAAAGGAAGGAAAGAAGGGAGGGAGAAAGCAAGGAAGGAAGGAAGGAAGGAAGAAAGGAAGGAAGACAGAATCATTCTGTTTCTCTAGAGAACCCTAACTAATACACTTGCCCTCCAGCAAGGCTTCCCTGAGGAAATGAGATTTGAGATTCAGTGGTCTGGAGGTTCTGCCAGGAGATAAAGAAGAAAAGAGGAAGAAATTGCCCACTTCAGGTGTCTGAGTCCAAGAGTCTGCACAAGTTCAAAGAGAGCCGTTGGAGGCACGGAATCAGCCACATGGAGAGACCTGTGCCCTGAACGGCGGCTTTACTGACAGCAGAGCTAATGTTTTATCGATGAGCCGTAAATAATGGGCGAGAGTGGTTTCAGAGTGGTTTCCTATTGAGCGCTGCACTACACAGTTTAACATTCCCATTCTAATGAGGTTTTCATGTCCAGCCTCTGTGTTTGCTCTATAGAAACATAGACTTTTCCCGGGGAAGCAGTTACTTCTTTACTTTTTGTATTTTCCTCCACTACTTGTCAGCATTTTTGTGAATTTTTATATGAAATATGAGCGTTAACGCAGATCAAATAAAAGAACAAATAAAGCCACATCTAAAAGAGTGTTGTCAGTGCTTTCAAGACTTTATCTTCCCTAGGTGGAAGGTCAGGAGCACCCAACTCTAACAGAGAAACCCACAGGGCAGCTGGTAAGAAAAACAGAATATTTGTGGGCTGGTGAGATGGCTCACCAGGTAAAGGTGCTCACCTCCAAGTCTGATGATCTGAGGTCAATCCCTGAATCCTATACCATGGGAGGAGAAAACTTACTTTCCTAAGTTGTTCTCTGACTTCCATACATGCACTGTGGCACACACACACACACATACACACACGCATGCACACACCAAATGTATAAATAAATATTATTAAACGTTAAAAATTGGCAACAACCAAACATGATTCAAATCCTGACTTAATCATCAATTATACTAGGACCTTCTGGATAGTGATAGCGCATGCCTTTAATCCCAGCACTCGGGAGGCAGAGACAGGCAGATGATCTCTGTGAATTTGAGGCCAGCCTGGTCTACAGAGCAAGTTCCATGACAGGCTCCAAAGCTAAAGAGAAACTCTGTCTCAAGAAAACAAAAAGCAACAAACAAACAAATAAAAAATACTAGGACCTTGGGCACATTGAATCTTGGCGACTTGGGTTTCTTCATCTATACAGGAAGGGGTAAATACCCATCTTTTGGCATCACCAAGTGGTAAAGGGCCTTTGTCTTCAGCCCTGGATCTGCTGCTGAGCCCATGAGGCCCCAGTTGGTAGCTCCAAAGCCCTGGTTAACTCAGCTGGTAATGAAACAAAAAGACATAGGTGAAAGATGAGGGTTCGTAAGGAGGGACACTAACCAGCGCTCAGGGTGTGGTTCAGAGAGAAACACATTATATATGAATATATAAAATATGTAGTGAATATATCCAGTGAGCTAACTTATCAAGTAAAGATACTCACCCCAGTCTGACCACCTAAATTTAACCCCCAGGCTCCAACGTGTAGGAGAGAACTGACCTCATTGGTACCCGCTGGCTTCCACATGTGTGCATGACACATACTCACAAAACAAATAAGATATAAAAAGAAGAGAATGTACCATATGCATGTATGAGATTGTTAAAGAATACATTTTTTTTTGCTTGTTTGGCTTTTGGTTTTGTCCTTTAAGAAAGAACAGAGTTGGGTACATGTAAACAGTTGACTGAAACGGGGTATCCAGGAAGAGTCCCATTGGGGACCCAGCGCTAATGGTGGAGCAGAGACCAGCGGCCTCAAACCAGACCAATGATTCTTTGTGATGGACACTTGCAAGTAAAGATCTATGGGTAGAGGGGTTTACTGCGTGACTCACTGTGTCACATTGCAGCTTCCAGGGTGAGATTTCCCCTTCCTTCCTTCCTTCCTTCCTTCCTTCCTTCCTTCCTTCCTTCCTTCCTTCCTTCCTTCCTCCCTCCCTCCCTCCCTCCCTCCCTCCCTTCTTTCCTTCCTTCCTTTCTCTTGTCCTTCCTTCCTCCCTCCCTCCATCCCTTCCTTCCTTCCTTCCTTCTTTCCTTCCTCTTTTCCTTCCTTCCTTCTTTCCTTCCTTCCTTCCTCTTTTCCTTCCTTCCTCCTTCCCTTCCTCCCTCCCTCCCTCCCTCCCTCCCTTCCTTCCTTCCTTCCTTCCTTCCTCCTTTCCTTCCTTCCTTCCTTCACTCCTTCATTCCTTCCTTTTCCTTCTTTAATTTTATTTTGTTTTATTTGGGGGAATTTGCAGGGGCAGGGTAGATGTAAGGGCACAAGACATGGGTGGGATCGGGAGGCATGATGTGAAAGAGAAAGAATAATAAAAAGAAAGTTAAAATAACAGAAAAAATGTCTGAGAGCTTCGTTTAGATTCTCAGAGGACAATATCAGTGTCCACCATCGGATGATGACCTCTAAGTCTTGTCTCCAAGACTCCTGGCTTCAAACTGAAACTCTAACCACCAAGCTTTCTCTACTTTGCCTTGCTTTATATATGTTTTGTTTTAGTGTTTGTATGTGTACCACATGCATGCCTGGAGCCTGTAGAAGTCAAACGAAGGCTTCAGATCCCTGGGAACTGAAGCTCCAGATGGTGGTGAGCCCCCATGTGGGGACTGGGAATTGAAGCCAGGTCCTGTGCATGGGCAGCGTTTCTCCAGTCCCCTGCACAGTCTTATTTGAGTTGTTGTTTCAGGAAAACAATGGGAACAAGAATGAGAGAAATATAATAAAGGATTATAGAAGTTTGGAAGGATCATTAGATAAATACAGCACATTAAAAAAAGGTCTTCAAGATAGTGGGACAGGGGTGGCACATGCCTTTAATTCCAGCACTCAGGAGGCAGAGGCAGGTGGATCTCTGTGAGTTCAAGGCCAGCCTGATCTACAGAGCAAGGTCCAGTACAGCTAGGGCTGTTACATAAAGAAAACCTTTATGTAACAAAAAACAAAACAGAAAAAAAATCTTCAAAACACAAGGGCTAGAGAGATGGCTAAGAGGTTAAAAGCACTGGCTGTTCTTCCAGAGGTTCTGAGTTCAATTCCCAGCAACCACATGGTGGCTCACAACCATCCATGATAAGATCTGGTGCCCTCTTCTGGTGTGCAGCCAGAACACTGCACACATAATAAATAACTAAGTCTTAAAAAAATCCTCAAAACAAAAATCATTAACAGTAAAGTCAAACATCAAGTATGCCGATTAACAGTAATTGTCAACTTGACAGGATCTAGAATCACCTTGGAGACAAGCCTCGGGCACACCTGTAAAGGATCATCTAGGTTAGGTTAGTCTCTTGGAATGGCTAAGGAAATTATCTTGATCAGACTAACTGAGGTGGTGCCACTGTGGGTGACACCATTCCCTGGCTGGTCCAGGACTGTATAAATGGAGCGGGCTAGGAGTTGATCATGTTCCCATTTGATTTGCACTATAAACATCTATCCCAAACTTCGTGTCTTGAAACAACTGCCATACAATTCTATCTCACAAACTTTGGGATCTTAAATTCAAGTGGGGCTCAACTGGGCAGTGAAAACAGTCACAGATTTAAGATCCAAGAGGAGAGGACAGGGGCCCCAGCTCTTCAGGGGAGTAGAATGGATCAGTAGCCAGTATAAGCCACATTTAGGCAAAGAAAGGGAGTGGGAGATGGGCAAACAGAAAAGGTAGGAACAGGGTAGCAGCTGAGTCCTGCCTATCCCTGAAAACATATTTCGGGGATATTTTGAGTTTATTCCACGTACAGTGTGAAGGCACCAGAGAGATTTAAACAAGGAAATCAATGGCTCTTCCTGTTTCATGGGAACTTGTGACAAATTTCTCTGCCTGTTGTCATGCTCATCTCTCTTATTCTCCTGAGGCCTGGGGCACCTCGCTGTCTGGTCATTGTAAATGCTAACTGCAGCATGCACGTGAGCAGAGGAAGCAATTGACCGTCTAGAGCAGCCTTAATTGTAGGGCATCCACGGGATCCAGAATTCTAAACTTTAATGAGTTTACAGGTATCCTGGTGCAATTTTATTAGAATGCAGTTTCTGATTCAGGAGGTCTCAGATAGCCTGAGATTCTACATTCTTAGCAAGCTCCATTGCCACAGCTTATGCTGATTGAACATCCAGGATTCGGAAATCAGGTTGGGAGTGTGGTCCAGGGATATCTCAGTTGGTAAAGTGTTTGCCTTGCAAGCATCAGGACCTGAGCTTTTGATCACCACAGCCCACATTTAAAAAGCCAGGCATGGTTCCACCAGTTTGCAACCCTTCCCCCCCCCCCACTAGGGAAAGAGGGACAGGAGGATGCCTGGGACTTATTGATCAACCATCCTAGATGAACTGGTTTAGTTCCAGACCAGTGAAAGACTGTCTCAAAAGACAAGGTGGTTGATAATTGAGGAATGACACCAGAGATTGTGTCTGGCCTTTACATGTTCACATGCACGCATGTGCACACACGTGAATTCATGTGTGTACACACGCACCCACCCACCCCCCACACACACACAAGAAACCATTGTGTATCAGGCGTTTGAAGCAGTAAGAATAAGCTCATGGGCTGCAGGCACTCAACAAGCTGAGGTGGGATGATGCAGGTTCTTCTCTCTGGTCTCCTATCCTCACCATCAGTTACACTAAATGCCCAGGCCCCTCATGACTTTTAATGGCTGCTGCAGATTCAGAAATTATTCTCGACACTGCAAAGCTCAGAAAGAGGAAGACACAGCAATGACTCAGATGGACGATTAGTCTAACAGTATCTAGAGCTACCCAGGAGCCAAATCTCTAGGCTTTTCTGCAAGGGAGTTTTCAGACTGGCTACACTGAGGTGGAAATACCCACCCTGAATGTGGGCAGCACCATGCCATGGCCTGGGGTCCTAGACTGAAAAAAAAAAAAAAAGGACCAGCATCTATTTCTCTCTGCTTCCCACTGAGGAATGTGACCAGCCTCCTCACACTGCTGTTAGAATGCTGTCCCCATGGCAAACTAAACTCTGGAACTAAGACAGAATGAACCCATCTTCCTTACGCTGCTTTTCTCAGGCATTTTGTCACAGCTATGAGAAAACTAACTAACGCAACATTATATCTCTGTGTGCCCTTAGTGGAGAGGACACTGTGGTGCAGAGAGAAGTCTTCATAGAGAGAAAGCCTCCTACAGACTTCTCCCAGAAGCTAGAGTCTCATAGCTAGGATAGATGATGTGCCCAGCCCCAAATCGATCAGACATCCAAGCTTGACCTGGATGCAGCAGGCTCTGCTGCTGGAACCTAGCCGCTGTGAGACAGTGGACAGTGACAACAGACCTGACCACATAGGACAACAGGCACTGCGGCTTATGTGACCACATGCGTACTTTTTATATAGACTAGGAAATACGTTTTTACTAAAAAATGATAAACTTGCCTTTAAAATGCAGTACAATAGGCATTTACATATGTAAGTGTGTGGAAATACCTTGTGATCCATGCTGGGGTGTGTGGCTGGGGTGTGTGGTGGGGGTGCGGACTTGAGGGTACTAGAAGCTGGGACCCTGCCCTCTCCCCTGAAATCTTGTCCTGTTGGGGCCCAAAGCATAAAGAGCTACAGCAACCTGCTAGATCACCCAATGACGATTTTCGTTCTCTTGGCCAACAGTAACTGAGTAATCACTATGGACAAAGAACTGTGTCAGGGGCTGTGGGAGATGGGAAGATTAGACACCAGGGCCTTCCCCTAAGAATTCTGCTGTTTGAGACATATACACACAGAGCTGGGAGTGCAGCCCAGTTGACAGAGTGCTGGTCTAGCATACACAAAGCCCTCCAACCTCCTAGCCCCCGAAGCGCTGCATCCAGGCTGTACAGAGTGTGGTACACATTTGCAGTTCTAGCACTGGGGAGGCAGAAGCAGGAAAGTCAGGAGTTCAAGGCCAACCTTGGCTATACAGGAAGTTTGAAGTCAGCCCAAGATGCACGACTTTATCTCAAAACCAAAATTAAGACACACACATGACTAATGATGGGTGTAACACATAAAGAGAGAAGGATGGCGAAACCCAGGTGGCTATGGTGTCACACGTCTGCAATCCCGACCCAGAAGAGGTAGAGGCAGGAGGATCAGGAGCACAAAGTCATCATAGGTAGAGAATTCAGGCCATTCTAAATTAGATGAGACCTGGACTCAAAAAGCTGTAGAAATAGGTCTCTGAAAACCCAGAGAAGAAAAACAATATCACTGGCTAGGAAAGTCATGTGGGTGACTAAAAGTGAATCTTACCTAGTGCCAATGTTGAAAGATATTATTTTAATTCTCTCTCTCTCTCTCTCTCTCTCTCTCTCTCTCTCTCTCTCTGTGTGTGTGTGTGTGTGTGTGTGTGTTTGCATGCACTCATGCCACAAAACACCTGTGCAGTTCAGAAGAGGACCACTTGCAGGAGTCACTTCTCTCCTTCCATCACATGGGTTTAAGGATCAGACTCAGGTCGTTTTGCTTGGAAGCAAGCAACCACTGAGCAATCCATCCAGTCCCAAGATGAGGTTTTTAATAGTTAGTAATGATGGTAAGGAGAGAGGGAAAAGTGGAACCAACAAACCAACGGGCCTTCCCAGGTGGGGAAGGGTTGCATCCAACACAGCAGCTGCAGGAAGTAGACAGTACAGAGGAGTTAGTCTTCCGGAGCCTTTCTGCATATGGCTGTGAAGAACATCAAGTGTCAAGTCATGCAGGGAGGGAGACCAGAGAGCGCATGGGAAGTGGGACTCCTGAGTGACCGGTTTAAACTTCCAGTGTTTTAGAATTAGATTTGAAGTCTTCTCCACAAGTAGGAATTCAGGCCTGGTACTTGTCAGAAACTCATGGCTGGTGAGGTCCCTGCTCTGTGGGAGAACCTACTGCTGTTTTGCTAAGTCAGTTGTTGCCAAACTGCCTTCTAAACATTTTTTGCCTATTCCCATAGATTAGTGCAGCTCCCAGCCTTGGCCAGAGAAGCTGCCCTCTGCAGAGAGCAGTAGTTCATGCAGAGATTCATAACTGGTCAGAGTGCTGACAACAACTGTCTGTAAGTGTTCCACCTGATAGAACATCTCTGTCAACCCAACTTCTGATTCAATGCTCAAGGAAAATCACAGGAGGGTAGAGAGGATGTAAGAGCCAGAGGACGGGAGGAAGGCTGTGAATGCTGCCTTCTGGATAGGACATGGCCATTGCACCCACCAACTCTCTGCAGCTGTGGCTGTCTGCCCCAGACCTGCACAAGGTCAAGTCAACAAGATCAGTCAGCAGTCCAGCAGGCGGCACTAATTGAAGGCAGTGGGTTAATAAACGAGGAAGTGGAGGGGGAGGGGGCTCTTGGTCCGGACTGGGGGTGCATATGATCGAGATACATTGTTTGCTTGTATAAAATTATCAACGAATAAATAAAAGATAAAGTGTTTGTAAAGAGTAGGGATAGAAAGGCATACGGGAATTTCTTCAAAATAATAGAAAGTACAGACGAAATCTGATTGGCTGAGACTTGGTCATGATTGCAGTGGGGGAAACAGAACTTCTTTTTAGCTGTCTAAAAACTCTGCTAATGTATAAAGTTTCCATTAACTAAAGTGTGAAGCTGGGGCGGGGAGTGGGGAAGGGAGCAGAAGGGAGTAGGAGGTCCCGCCCACTGTGCTGGGAAGCCCGGCCTCCATCTGCTCCTTCAGACTCCATGGTGTCGCCAAACTTTCTCAGCTCCTCTGGGGAATCCATTGGTTTTCCACATAGTAAGTGGTGCTCTCTAGCCTTTCTCAGGCTCTACACTCTGCTTAGAGCCCAAGAAATTCGCCCTCGCCCCAGAACAAAAGCCGCCCAACTTCCCCCGTGTTTGGGGACTGTTTGGGCGCGTCCCTTAGCGTATCCTGGGAATGCGTCCACGTTGTCATGGCGACGCTCTGAGTAGGTTCCTGCACGCTGCCGAATCCCGCCCCGGAACTATCATCTGCAGGGTAAGAGGCCTCGGACCCGGGGCCTGAGTGTCCCAAGGTTGCCGCTGAGCCGCTGGAAGGGAGCGCCCCAGGCGGCTGTCCAAAAGGTGTTCATCTTGGGACTGGGTCGGGGGAGGATTTGGGGGACTAAAGAAATGATGGGAGGTAGAGGCTGCGTTCTACCCAACCCTTAGTATGGGCTGGGGTTAAAGGAAGAGAGGATTAGGCAGGGTGAGGCCCTGCCCAACTTGAAAAAAAATAAATGAAATGTCTGCCCTGGCAATGCTGAAGCATGCATGGTCAGCCCGTATATGACGGTTCTGCTGAACTTGTCCATATTGGGTTTCATGGTCTAAGTTGATGACCCACAACACGAGGTTTCTTCCTCAAGAGGGCACCCGATTTCATTACAGATGCTGAGCCACCATGTGATTGCTGGGAATTGAACTCAAGACCTTTGGAAGAGCAGAAAGTGCTCTTAGCCGCTCAGTCATCTCTCTGCTCAGCTTGATCCTACCTGAAATACCGTGTAGGGCCAAGAGCAGGAGGGGTTGGAGGGTGAGCTAGGGGCCCAGCATTGGAAGATGTGCAGGAGGAGGGTTGAAGTGGTCCCATCGCTGTGTTGAGGAGCAAGCCGCCTTTGCTCTGAAAGGGGTTGCACGCAAGAGGATAGATCAGCTAACTTATTTTTAAAATGACTGTTAGGCAGCTACTGTGTGCCTCACTGTATTCTGTATTCTCTGGGGACTTCTCCAAGAAAGACAAAAGCAAAACTCATAAACATGCATTCTTGATTTTACATTCAATTTCAGGGGCTCCTCTGAGCGGCCCCATTGCCTCTGGTTAAGAGCTGTGTCTGATTGAGAAAATGTGGGGTTTGCGGCCAGTGAGATAGCTCAGTAGATAAATGTACTTGCTCTGCAAGCCCGATGACCTGAGTCCAATCCCCGGAACCCACATAAAAGTGGAAGAGAGAACTAATTCAGGTTTATCCTCTGATCTCCACACACACATTGCTGATCCCCACCATGTATACACATAAAATAATAATAATAAAATAATAAAAATGTGGAGTTTCTAAAGTTCTGTTTCAAGGAAATGCATTGTTAATGCCAAATGACTTATAAACTAGCAATTGAGAAAGGATGCTAGAAGGGGTTGGGAATCGGTGTTTATGAGGGAAGTAGAATCGCCAATGACTGACAGTAGGGACCCACAGAGTTCCCAGGCATGACAAGGTCTCTGAGACCCGGCCACCTGTGGGCTTCATTACCTGTCACCTCCTGTTAGCAGAGCGGGAAGGTGATTTAGGAATGCCTGTATCTTTTGAGTTGGCAATATTGAAGGGACCCTTGTTCACATATCTTTGTGGATGTGATGTGGAGACAAGAAGAAGAATTTTAATTATCAACTTGACACAGTCTAGAATCATCTGTAAAAAGAATTTTAATGAGGAATTATCTAGATTAGATTGGCCTCTGGGCATCTGTGGATGGATTGTTAACTGATGTGAGAAGACTCAGTCCATTGTGGGTAGTGCTATGCCCTAGGAAGGAGACTCAGCCTGTTGTGGGCAGCGCTATGCCCTAGGCTAGGAGACTCAGCCCATTGTGGGTACCGCTACACTCTAGGCTAGGAGACAGCCTGTTGTGGGCAGCACTGTGCCCTAGGCTGGGAGACAGCCTGTTGTGGGCAGTACTGTGCCCTAGGCTAGGAGACTTAACCTATTGTGGGCAGCGCTATGCCCTAGGCTAGGCCCTGCACTGTGTAAGTGTGAAGAAAGCTAGAAAGCAAAAGGAAGCAGCTGACATGGGAGGGATTCATTTCTCTCTGCTTTTGACTGTTGATGTTAATGTGACTAATTGTTTGAGTTCCTGCCTCAACTTCCCCTTGATGATCTGGAGTTGTAAGGCAAAATAAACCCTTTCCTCCCCTGCATTGCTTTTTATCAGAGTGTCTTGTCATAGCAACAGAAAGGAAACTAGGAACTTTCCAAACTTATGAGGCTTTGAGACAACCCCCCCCCCCTCTTGTGTGTCTGAGAGGCATCCCAGAAGCACCCTTCAGACAAGCCCTGAAGAGTCATGGGAGAGTTTGGAGCCCGTTGCCATATTGGGTTATGGTGTGTGAGTCAAATGATTAATGAGACAGCCATGTGTGGGAATGCAGCGTCCAGCAGATGAGAGCAGGGGGGCTGGAGCCGCAGCACACCACGCCGGGACAAGGGGTACATTTGTCAAAAGCTAAGAAGAAACATGTGTGTGCTTCCTCACGATGAGTCTACCACTGCCGTTTTTCTCCCCAGGAAATGACCTTTGACTCTAGAAGGACAACTCCAGTTTTCACGAGAAGATGGCAGTCGTGAAACCAGCCATGCAGGAACTAAAGAATGCGGAAGAACCCATTGAAAAAGTGTCACCCATCCTCTTGAAGAGCCTGGTGGAGGAGCCCAAGAAAAGAGCAGAAGTGCCTAACCATCTCCTGGAGTCCAGTGAGTGCGCAGCCGCCATTTGTCTATGAATTACGTCTCCAGGGATCCAAAGTCCAGGAAGCTGGGACTGGGGGTGCTGATTTAACTGTATCATCTTATAGGCTCATAATAATCCTTCTTATTAAAAATGGTAGTTCTGTTTAAATCAAGCTGCTTAAATGGTAGATTTAAAAAAAAATTTTATTTTCATTTATATACTTCTTTGCATGTGTGTGGGTGCCCACGGAGCCTATAAGAGGGCACCAGGTTTCCTGGAGCTGCAGTCATAGTCTAGGAACCAAACTCAGCTTCCCTGGAAGAGCTGAAAGTGCTCTCAGCCATTGAGCAGTTTCTCCTGCCTCCCAACGATAGATTTCCGTGGTGTAAGTCAGTCACCAGGTTCACGTGCTGGAGTGTGAGGAGAGTGGGGTGAGGATCAAGGCAAGGTTAGAACATGAGGCTGGGGAGAAAGTTCAGGGAGTCAAGTGCCTGTCTTACAATCACGAGGACGTGAGTGGTGTGCGCTCATGACCCCAGCAGCACTGAGGAGGACCCCCGAGGACTGGGGGATCCCTGAGGTTGCCTGGCTGGCCATCCTAGCCTACATGGCTATTTCTGGGCCAGTAAGAGACCCTGGCTTACAAAACACTGTGGACAGTGGATGACACTAATGTTGTCTTACAGCACAGACACACACATGCACACACACACGGTTAACATATGAATAAAAACCAATGTCCAGAGAAAGCCTGGAATACTCTCCCACCAAGGCTGACGTGTAGAATAGCATTTGCAGAACACATGAACGCTACGCAGATGTGCTGAAAGCCCGCCACACCGAGATGTGAGAATCCTGATATACACCATCCACCATGGAACTCTGACCTTCCTCCAGCCCTGTTCCACTTCCATTTCCTGAAGTGCTTTTCTTTCAATAAACTATTTCTGTTTCATCAGCACTCCCATGTCCCTGATGCATGATGCAATTCCTTGCTCTGGGATGCAAGAACCTGGAATCCTCTAGAAGCACCCTCCCGTGTCTAATGTATGCCTAGAGCACTGCAGACGGTCTCCATCCTCAGCAGGTCTTGGGACCACCTCACTCCTCACCTCAGACTCCTCCCCTTCACTTCCGTTCTAGAACCCCGTACACCCATCTCTGTCCTGCTTGAATCCTCAAGGCTCTTAGTAGACTGGATAAAGCGGCATTTCTTCTGCTTCGCATGAGGGGACAGATGGTCAACCGTCACAGCCCGACGAGTTCCCCTAATCTTTTAGGGACCGCACTCGGGCCAAACCAGGATTCAGGATTCATTTCTTTGACACGGGGAAAAAAAATCAGAACTAGGCAGTTTAGGAAGCAGAGTTGGGTTTATTAGATATATTTTAACAAAAGCCTAATTAGGTGCAAGGGTTAAGATAAAAAGAGTTGCTCAGCGACAGATGGGAAGATGCTGATGTGGGCTCGCTGGAAGTAACACATACCCAAGTGTGGTGCAGGCTCCTGGAGCTGCTGTAACGAATGGCCTTATTATTAGACATATATGCCATTTTGGTGGCTCCCAGGTTACATTTCAAAAGATTGCTAAGAACCTCACGTCATTTCTTTCTCTCTTTCTCGATGAGATTTCAGGGCAACTCTGGCAATAACTCTTGAGTTAAAATCTGATAAAGTAAGACAAGAAATCAGTAGGTTTGCACAAGGGATTTGCCACAGTCCCTTCCCTGTAAGGGGGGTCTCTGATGGCGGTCTTAGAAGCATCCAGGCTTACAACTGGAGAAGAAAGGCCATAAGTAGCTGTTAATTGTGCTGGATTTTTTTCTTGCCTACTGGTGGGTGGCTTCAGCTGAATTCCCGGGTGAGGGGCTCCGCTCCTGTCTTATATCTTCCCAGTTTTCCCGGTCTCTCTCTCCTACTTCACCCTGAGCTGTTGACCTGATACCTCGATCTGCAGGAGTGTCACCTGATGGCCGTACAACAACTTCCGGAAAACATCCTAGTTCTGTTTCACTGCTGGAGCAGCCGGCATGTGGGGAAGTCCCCACGGTTTACTGGAAGTGGACACCTTGTGAGGGAGGAGGTGACATTCAGCTGGTGATGAGCCACGGCCAGCTCTACATCTCCACATTTACTAAACCCATCCTGGTGTCACTTCCAATGTTGTGGTGAAGTACCCTGACAAAGGCCACTTACGGGAGAAAGGGTCTATCTCAGTTCACAGTTCCAGGTCATAGTCCATCACAGCAAGGAATGCAAGATGTGAATTTGAAGCAGCTACTTACATCCATCCAAAGTCAAGAGCAGAGAGAGATAAATGTATGCTTGTCCTGTCTGATACAGTCCAGGACCCCTAAATCAGGGAATGGTGCCTATGGTTTCAGGCTGGGTCTCCCCACATCAAGACAGTCTCCCATAGACATGTACCAGGCCAACTTGATCTAGAGTCTAGCTTCTAGACAGCCCTTCATTGAGACCCTCTTTCTAGGCCATTATAGGTTGTGTCAAGTTGACGATTAAAACTGACCACACCCCCAGCCTCTACAAGCCCCACCTTAAACTTTAGAAATGCATTCGCTCCCTAAGACTCTATTGTCACCGTAAGACTGTCACGTGCACGTTGGTATACTTAACCATTTCTGGGCAGGAGCACAGCATGCTGCTTTATGACCCAAAACTAAAAAAGTTTTAGCATTAAAAAAATTGCCGAAATGGATGTGCCCTGCCTAACATGCATGAGGCCCTGACTTTCATCTCCAGCACCATATAAAAGAATGTGGTTGGGCATGTCTGTAACTCCACACTCAGGAGGAACTGTCCAAGGGCATGTCTGATACGTGCTTGTAATCCCAGCACTAGGAGACAGAATCAGGCAGCTTCCTGGAGCTCGCTGGCCAGTCGGCCACTACTATCTAAGTTCCAGGCCTGAGAGATGTCTTGTTCCAAAAATCAAAAATGAACAAAAGTGGACAACACCCAAAGAATGATGCCGGAAGTTGTTCTTTGACCTCCACAAATACACACACATATGCATGCATGACCTACGTGGAGAGCAAATCAATAAATAGTAAGCATGTATGAGCAAAGATGAAGGGGAGGGGCTGGAGACAAGGCCAGTCCGTCAAGGGCCCTGGCTGCCCTGAAGACCTAAGTTTGGTTCCCACCACTCATATCAAGCTCTAAGCCTGGAACTCCAGCTTTAAGGGGATCTGAGATCTTGTGGCTTCTACAGGCAGGTGCAAGCAAACACACACACATACACACACACAGAAAGAGAGATACACACACATACACGCACACATATATACACACAAATAAAATAAAAAATCTTTAAAAAAAAATAGAAAAGCAGACACAGTCCAGTTTATTTCGGACTCATAATCCATCTTGTTGATAGCTGTATCCATTGTCTGGACATTGCCTGTGCTTACAGTGCCCTAAAGACTGCCCACACCCAAAAGAGCATCTTCAATGTAGTATTCTTTATAGCTCACGATGGACTTGTCTTTCTTTTGTAGAGGTTTATGCCAAGCTTCTGAACAATACGGCCATCCAGGCCAGACCAGGCATAGTCCATTTTGGAGGCTACGAGATAGAGAAGCAACATCAACAGATCCTGGTACGTACATTTTTGTTCCTAATTCAGATAGAGAGCCGGGGCCAGGGAGATGGCTCCAGGGAATAGTGCCGCACCAGCATGGGCACCTTGTCACAAAGCTGGGTTTGTTGGCGTGGTTTGGTGGAGATGCGGATAACGGGGCTTACTGGCCAACAAGACTAGATGAATTGAGCGCCAGGTAAAAGTGAGAGTTGTTGTTTCAAAAATGGTGGTGGTGTGCAGTAAAATGACGCTGTGGGCAAAGGCGCTTACCAACAGGCTTCACAACCTAAGTTCAAGCCATGGACCCGACACAGTAGAAGTAGGAAATTAGCTCCTCTGACCTCTGTAAGCATCCATGACACACACCACCTCCCATAAGGAAATAAATGCAATAAAAATTTAAAGGTAGGGCCCAACAAGATAGATCAGCCAGTTAAAGGGCTTGGCGCCAACCTGACAGCCTGAGTTCGAGCCCCAGGATCCCCACGGCAGAGTGAGGGAAGTTGTCTGGCTCCGTCCGTGTGTCACGGCAATGCTCACCCTCCAAATAAATAAAATTGATGAGATAAGGACTAAGAAAGACACCCATCATTGTCCTCTGGCCTCCACACACACATGCACACATGTGTTCAGGTGCTTGTACACACACAAATACTCACAGAGAAAGAGAAGGGGCAAGGGGAGAGGGAGGGACTGGCTTAGTCAGAAAGGCGGTTCCTTGAAGAGAAACCAGAAAGGGGCATCGCTGTCCTGGAACATACTAACATCACTCTCTCCAAAATATGTCCCTCCTATGCCATGTGGGGACCAGCGTCTGGACTTCCCAGTAGCCCTGTGTACGGGGCATCTAGAGAAACCCGGTTCCCAAAGTGGAAACTCCTCGTTCCAGTACACAGGATACTGAGTGAGGGGGACGGAACTGCATTCTGCACTGTCTTCCTCCAGACCAGTGTGGAGGGAGGAGGATGCAGGCAGGGCTGCCTTGACCTGCTCTGGTCAGGTGCCAGGCCTGCCCAGAGAAGATGCCTAGATGCCTAGGTCTGGGAGGAGGTGGTGGTCACTCCAGCACGCGTTCTCTCTGCCAGAATGGCTGAGTGGGGCGTGGCAAGAATGGATGAGTGGGGCGTGGCACCTCTTTGCTGTCCCTTTTCACCCTGTGGGTGGGGATTCAGATATTAACATGAGCAACATGAGTGGACAGGAGCAATGACTTAACAGTTAAGCGCGCATACTACTTGTTTTTGTTGTTGTTGTTGTTGTTGTTTTTTTTTTTGGTTTTTCGATTTTCCCAAACATTAAGAACAAGTTAGTTATTAAAAACCTGTTAAACATTAAGAACATGTGGTTAGGGATGACGGTGCTCTGAACCAGCTGTTTAATCTGTCTGTGCCTCTATTCCACACCCATAAACTATGTTGATACCTATTAGATTAAGCTAGTGCATACTACTTGTAGGAGGACCTGACTTTGGTTCCCAGCACCCATGTTGGGCAGTTCACAACTACCTGTAACTCCAGCTCCCCGGCCTTCACGGGCACCAACATGTATGTGCACAAACACAAAGGCACACATGTATACATAATTAAAGATAAGGTGTGAAGTCTCAACTGCGCTTCACCCTGTCGGAGGGCAGCCACATACCTGTCTCTTTTCATATTGCGACTTCCTCAGAGCCCAGCACATGCTTGACACACAGAAGACACCCAATAAACACTTGGAAAGGAGGGACTCGGACTTGGAAGTTCACGCACTCCACTCGGTAAGGACAGTGTTGTGTAAAACATCACATTGATTTTATCAGACATTTAAACAAACAAGAAGCTAAAAGTACAGCGTTGTGTAAAGCATCACGTTGATTTTATCAGACATTAAAACAAACAAGAAGATAAAAGTACAACGTGATTTCATCTTAATAGCATTCAGAGAGACCCTGGGAGAGCCAACTTCCTGTTCCCATCAGTAAAGCTAAACAGAAGCCCAAAGCAATTACCTTAAGATTCTCATCAAAAGCATTCAGACCTGTTAGAAGTGCTGGGAATAGTGCCCGTGTGGGCTCAGCGCAGAAGAGACGTCTACGCGGACCTGCTTCCTTACCCACAGTGCTCGGGGAACATTAATGAAGAGAGAGAGGACAGGGAGAATGTAAGAGCCAGACAACGGGAAGAGTGCAGTGAAATGCAGCCTTCTGGACACGACCTGGCTCTGCACAGAGCTCACCACAGCTACGGCTGCCTGCACAAGACCTGCATAAGAACCAGCCAGGCAAAGTGCCAGCAAGGCTTGGGGAAAGACTACTGAGACCCACCCCTAGCTGATGAGCTATTGGCAATTGATGGCCACCAGTGGGGGGAGAGTCAGTTTTCTTTGCTGTGTTAACTGCAGGGTGCTTATACCCAGTGGGCCTCATACTCATGCACATATGGCCACACTAATTTCAAAAATATTCTTGCCAAACAAGGGGAGAATTCTTAACTGTTCTGTCTTACTGGGGTTTTCTCTCTAACCCCAAATCAACAGAAGTTTTTTATCATGCCAAAAAAAAAAATAAGATACTAAATCATTTTTATGTTCCGGGACTCTACAGAGGGGTACCTAAAGTCGCCATCATCAGCCTCCTGCACGGTTTCTTTTTCAGAAACACAGACAGCATCTAAAACCTTTCTCACAGCCTTGCTTTTAACTGCCGTGGCTTGCTGAATCCAAGCACCTGAACTCAAAACAAGTGCAGTATCAAGTCCTTCATGGATTAACTCTGGGCTTGATGTACTGAACTTGTGATAGCTGTGCTGTCCCAAACCCTGCAGTTCAACCCGGGATACTTTGCTCTGAATGATGATGTTTGTGGGGATGGGGGCACCAGCTTGAGCACCCTCGGAGCTCATCTTGAAATGGAAGCTGGGTCTAACAGCCTCGGACTTGTTCTGGGACAAGCTACAGACGGTTCAGGTAGTAGCCAGCTCCTGTTGGTTTCCTGTCCTGTTCAACTGGGGGCTCTTTTGCTTGTCAAGGAGAGTGAGCCCCACCTTGACACCATTGACGTCCCTCAGGACAGTTCACAGTAATTGCACCCCCTCAGAGTGAGGTAGACATTTCCTGGAACGTGGGTAGTCTGAGATGGTCTTCATTCTTGTAGTAGGTGGGACAAAGGCTTGACTAGGTTTGGGCACAGGAAACTATGCAAATTGCCCACAGGTGGAATGACTGGGTGACCACTCATTAGCACTGAAGTCACGTGGCTCTGAAGGGTTTGGAGCCTTCTGATTGCGTGCATATTAATATCAGTGCTTCAGTCTATGTGGAAATTTTAAACAATGATCTTTGTTTGGTTTTAATTTTTCAAAACCTAAGACCCCTTACATTTTTTTCTTGTTTAGGGAAACACAAATTATATTTATTAATAAATAAGCCCTCACTTCTCCTAAGAGACAGCCAGTGTGGTTGTGGGCCCAGACCTGTACCAAGCAGTGCCCTCCGACTTTCTGTTACAGCTACTAAGGAAGGACTGTACCCTTCCAAGATGTTGATTCTCAAAGTTTAGGGCCAGGACTAGCAATGTCTTCTCCTCAGGACTTAGGGATGTGGAACCTTAACACCACAGTGTGGGCGCTGTGCGTCCTACCTGAGCATTAGCATGGTTTATTTATTTACTATAGTCATCAGTTGGTCGTGAATTCAGGAATTAGGTAAAATCAACAAAATCATTTGATTATCTATTTTATTCATATATATATATATATATATATATATGAAAATGGTCTACGTGAACCACCACATACGTGTGGGTTCCCGCGGGAAGCCAGAAGAGGGCTTGGTAGCCTCTGGGGCTGCAGTTACAGGCTACACCGTACATGTGTGTTGTGTGCGTGCATGTGAGTGCTAGTGCCTGTGAAGTCCAGGAGAGCGTGTCAGATCTGCTGGCTCTGGGCTTAGAGGTACTGTAAGCCTCCTGGTGTGAGTGCTGGCAACTGAAACCCTCTCTAAGAGCAGAAGGCACCCTTAACTACAGAGTTCTCTCTGCAGTCCTAACAAAATCATTTTGTGGTAATCAGCTGACAATTTAGAACTTGAAATTAAAAGCATCAATGTCTTTTTAAGTTGTGTGCTATTGATCATATAAACATTATATTACATATAAACATATGTACATAAATTCACACGTATAACACATGTTCTAAGAAGAAAGGAAAAACCAATTGTTTTCTAATTCTTATTCTCTACTTTCTCTCTCTCCTTTCTCTCCTGTGTGTGTGTGTGCATGCGTGCGTACATGCGTGCAGTGTGTGTGTGTGTGTGTGAGTGCATGTACCCTTATGTGTGCATCATGCACACAAGGAAACCAGAAGAGGGCATGGGTGTGTTCTTCAACCACTTTCTATCATATTTTTTGAGTCAGAGTCTCTTCCTGAACCTGAGCTAATCCATTCGTCCAGATTTGCTGGTCAAGGAGCCCTAGGGAGTCTCCCTCCATCTTCTCCCCAGCATTGAGGTTCACTGATACAAACTGCTGTGGCCATACCCAGATTTTCACAGGGGCTTCTGGGGATCTAAACTCAGTTCCTCATGCTTGCCCAGCAAGAAATTTACTGGCTGAGTCATCTCCCATCCCATATTTAATGGTTTTTAAAAAACGTAAAATAATGTGCCCTCGAATCTTCTTTGTCATAAAGATAAGGTATAAGCAATGAAAGATAATGACTATGTAAATAAATCAAATTCAAACTCACCTTTTTCTCCCCCAGTACATTGCCAATATTTCCGATGAAGATACACACCTTCATATCTTACCACCACAGACCAAGTACTTCAGGATCGCGTATGAGAAGAAGGTACTGTCCCTGGGTCCCCTTCCCTGCTGAGGAGCTCTGGGATGAGCTGTGGCTTCTGCCCAGGCCTGCTAGGACACGAGTGTGCGCATCCTTCATCCCACCCCACTGTAGTGCTGCTGTCTGCCAGCTCTGGGGCCAGCCCCAACCCAGCCTACCTGCCTTCCAGGAGCATCGCCTCATCCCGGGCTTGTCCCTCATGGTCACTGTTACGTTTTCTCCCGACGAGTGGCGTTACTATTACGACTGCATCCGCATTCACTGTAAGGTGAGTTTCCGGAAGTAGCTGTCTTCTGGACGACTGCATCCGCATTCACTGTAAGGTGAGTTTCCGGAAGTAGCTGTCTTCTGGACGACTGCATCCGCATTCACTGTAAGGTGAGTTTCCGGAAGTAGCTGTCTTCTGGACTGGGATGTGGGGTGTGTGTGAAGAGAGGTGTAGGGGGTACTTCATATCCTGATGGAGGATGAAGAAGAGCAAGAAGAACCTGTAGTTTCTCAGTGTTGTAGTAACTAGATGGCCCACAGCTGTAGCTTCCGCCATGCTGGGAAAGGATTTGGACATGGGAAGTCTTGGCAGGCTCTGCTAGTGTCTGATACTTAACACATCATAGTCCGGAAAGAACTCTCTGAGTGGTGGATGAGGTTGTAGGCTCAGGGTCTCAGACGTTAGGCCTCAGAGAACCTGGGAAGACTCCCTGGACACTGCACTGCCGTCCTCCAATGCCCGGGTCAAACCATTTATCCTGTGCTTCTGGGGCTCTGGGAAAGCTGTGTCCAGTGACATTTATGTGCTCCTTTAAGTACAGGGCTAGAAACTAGATAGTGCCCTGTTCTGTAGTTGTAAACACTGGGGACCGGCCGAAGACTCCAGCAAAATGTCCACAGGCGGTGAGACCCTGGAGAGGTGGCCTGAGGGGCCCGCACTGGCCGAGCTCTCAGGAGTCCATGCCAGGTCTCTTCATTCACCCCCGGCCTCCAGCCTGAGTCAGCATCTCCTGCAGTCACCTCCACTCACCTTTCCCTGTCACAGGCCTCGTCATGGAGGTTCAGAAGTCACGCTTAGCTACACTTGGTGGAAGGTTAAAATTTAGCAGAAAACGATTTCTTTTTTTCTTTGAAATAATATTTTATTACTTAGATTTGTATGGTAAGGTCTGGATTAAAGATATTTTCCCTTTGATTTTCATTTTTAAAAGGCCTGTGCCTGTAGTTTCAGCACTGAAGAAGCTGTGGCAGAAGCGTCTCAAGCTAAGGCCATCCTGGGTTTGGGTGGTATAGCCAACTTTGTATAAGAAATAAAGCCAAGGGACTGGAGAGATGGCTCAGAGGTTAAGAGCATTGCCTGCTCTTCCAAAGGTCCTGAGTTCAATTCCCAGCAACCACATGGTGGCTCACAACCATCTGTAATGCCCTCTTCTGGCCTGCAGGCATACACACAGACAGAATATTGTATATATAATAAATAAATATGTTTAAAAAAAAAAGAAATAAAGCCAAGGCTAGGGAGACAGTTCTGTGGGTAAAGCACCTGTCGTGCAAGCCTGAGGACCTGGGTTCAAATTCCCAGAACCCGTATAAAAACCTGAACATGAATACATGCCTGTATCCCCAGCACTGTGCCGTGTCAGAAACAGGGGGATTGCCCGGACTACCTAGTTCTAGATTCACCAAGAGCCCTGTCTCAAGGCAGTAAGGCAGAGAATGATGGAGCAAGGCACCCAACGCCTTCCTCTGGCTTCCACACGCATTCACAGATATGCATGCTAACACACATGTGTGCAAACACTGTATACATATACAATAAAACTAAAAAAGAAGCAAACAGACGCATAAAAGCTGAATATTCTGGCATAATACAATCTAAAGGAACATAATTTGATACATACCAAGGAGAAAAAAGAGAGTCTGCATCACTGGCAAGGAGAAAGAGAATAAAAATGGAGTCTGCATTTTAAAACATTATGTTCCTATAAGAACAG
The DNA here is from genome assembly GCF_950005125.1 of Chionomys nivalis. Taxonomy (NCBI): domain Eukaryota; kingdom Metazoa; phylum Chordata; class Mammalia; order Rodentia; family Cricetidae; genus Chionomys; species Chionomys nivalis. The sequence goes on from NC_080090.1 coordinate 99,369,361, forward strand.
AATTATTTCACATGTACAACTCAAAAATTTGACAAATAATAGCATGCAGTAGTCTTGAATCTGAGCCAAAGTGTCTCAGTCAGTGTTGACTGTCATTGTTTGAGCTCACAGCATGCATGATGCAAGTGTATATGTGAGGTCACACTCAGTATGCATGATGCAAGTGTACATGTGAGGTCACAGCATGCGTGATGCAAGTGTACATGTGAGCTCACAGCATGCATGATGCAAGTGTACATGTGAGCTCACAGCATGCGTGGTGCAAGTGCACATGTCCCGTCTTCAGAACCAAGGCTACAGTGACATCAGGCAATGAACCATGGGTGAGTATCACTAGAAACATCTCAGATTCATCACGCATTTAATTTTTAAATTAATTTTTTGTCATTGCGTATTTAGAAGCCTTTAATATTACCAAATATTTTATAACTCCTTATTCTGTTATGTGACCTCGGACAGAGTCAAGAAGCCGGGGTGTAGAGTCCAAGAGCACAATTCGTAAGGCAAATAAAGACATTCCATATTGATGTGGTAATTTTTACATCTTTTTTTTTTTTTGATTTTTTGAGACAGGGTTTCTCCGTAGCTTTTGGTTCCTGTCCTGGAACTAGCTCTTGTAAACCAGGCTGGCCTCGAACTCACAGAGATCTGCCTGCCTCTGCCTCCCGAGTGCTGGGATTAAAGGTGTGCGCCACCACCGCCCAGTGATTTTTACATCTTTTTTTTTTTTTTTGTTATTCGAGACAGGGTTTCTCTGTGGCTTTGGAGCCTGTCCTGGAACTAGCTCTGTAGACCAGGCTGGTCTCGAACTCACAGAGATCCGCCTGCCTCTGCCTCCCGAGTGCTGGGATTAAAGGCGTGCGCCACCACCGCCCGGCTGATTTTTACATCTTAAGACAGTAGCCGACTTTGATTTTTAAATATATCCTCCTCAAGGGAAAGTATGACTGTATCTACTTTGTTGAGGACCAAATGAACCTGGAGCAATTAAAGGCCTTGTTCAAGATCACCACCAAACTAGAATGAACTAGAACTGGTCTTTGTGCTGAATGACTTTCCACTCTGCCTTGCAATTCTCTTGGTCCCCTAAATAATATCTTCCCTTATAACTTCTCCAGGTAGAAACAGCACAGCATCTTTGTATTTACTTGGGCGGGGATTAGTACCTTTAGCTTTCATGGGTAACAGCAAACATCGTTCCAGTAAGGTAGACTGAAGCATCTTTTGTGTTTTGTTTCTGGTTTAAAAATGCAAGTTATTGGCGTTGAGAGATGGCTCGGTCAGTAAAGGACCTGCCATGCAAACATAAGGACTTGAGCTTGATCCTTACAACACACTTTTTGAAAATGCTGGCCTTGGTGGTATGGGCTTGTCATCTCATTGCAGGGGTGAGGTACAGACAAGAGGATTCCTGGGCTCTCTTGCTAGCTATCCTAGAATATTTGGTTAAATTCCAGGCTAGCGAGAGACCTTGTCTACATAATAAAAGGTGGATGTCATCTATACAGTAATATCCAAAGTTTTGTCTTCTATATGCATGCACACACCCATACAAATGTGTCTACACACATGGCCACACACATACACTCCCAAAAGAAACTCAGTATTTCGAATGTTTTCCTGAAAGTACTGAGGTTTTATAAGAAAATTCTTTAACGATTAAAAATGTTTATCTTTCAAAATGATAGTTTCCCAAATGCTAAATTTAACCCCTTCCCTAATTTCAGGGAGATGACACCTTGCTTGTTCCCATTCATGCCTACCCTGTCTTGAATAACCTGGACTTCCCCACGTTCATAAATCTATCAGATGTCCTCCTTGGAGAGAGGTAAGTTCCCAGAGTGACCCAGTAAGACGTCACAGGATGTGAAAGGTTAAGAAACCGAGGACTGGCGGATGGCTCAGCAGTTGAGAACACTTTCTGCTCTTGCAGAGAACCAGAGTTCAGTTCCCAGCACCCACGTCGAGTGGCTTACAACCACCTTAACTCCAGCTACAGGGGATCTGATCCCCTCTTTCCTCCCCTGCAGGTACCCATGCACACACACACATAGACACGCTGCACACATACACAGAAATTTTTTTTAATTAAGAAACTTACAAGTAGGGCAGAGGAGATGGCTCAGTGAGTAAGAGTGATTGCCGCACAATCATGAGGTTCTGATTGGGATCAAATCCCAAGTGTATAAAAAATAGTTAGGTGTGGTAGTTTGAATGTAGTCGGCCCCATAATCTCATAGGCAGTGGCACCGTTAGGAGGCATGGCTTTGTCAAAGTGGGTGTGGCCTTGTTGGAGGAAGTGTGTCACTGTGGGTGGGCTTTGAGGTTTCCTATGCTCAGAATACCGCCTAGTGTGTTAGCCAACTTCCTTTTGCCGGTAAGATGTAGGACTCTCAGTTCGAGCACCACTTCGCCTGCCCACAGCCGTGCTCGCTGCCATGATAATAAGGGACTGAACCTCTAAAACTCTAAACTGCCACCTTAACTGTTTTCCTCGTATGAGTTGCCATGGTCGTGGTGTCTCTTCACAGCAGTAACACTAAGACATGTGGTCACATGCACTTGTAACCCAAGTACTGGAGCTGGTGGAGACAAGGAGAATCACAGGGTCTTCCTGGCTAGCCAGCCTAGCAGAAAAATGACAAGCTTGAGGGTGCTGGCGTTTGGGTTTTTGTTTTGTTTGGTTTTGTTTTGTCAACTTGATACAAGCTATCTGGGAAGGAGGACCAGCAGTTGAGGAAATACCTCCATCAGACTGGCTTGTAGGCAAGCCTGAGGGGCATTTTCTTGATTAATGATGGATGTGGGAGGGCCCAGTCCACTGTGGGTCATGTCACTCTAGACAGATACTCCTGGACTGTCTAAGAAAGCAAGCTGAGGAAGCATGGAGAGCGAGGCAGGAAGTAGCGTTCTTCCATCCAGGTTCCTGCCTTGGCTTCCCTCTGTGAAAGAAACCCTTTCCTCCTCAAGTTGCTTTGGGCATGGTGTTTATCACAGGAAGAAACACAGGACCCTCAAAGCTCAGTGAGATCCTGTCTGCGGCAATAATGTGACTGTTGACAGGAAAAGTCCCCTGGCATGCTTCTCTGGCTTCCACACAGAAGCACATGGGGGGCAATGTGTGTGTGTTTCTACACACATACACACATCACACAACACACACACACACCTTCACAGGAGAAAATGTAGACTTGTGGGTTTTTTTTAGGTACGGTTAGTCCTTGCACCTCAGTTAGACAGGGTTTATAGCAGCAGAAGACAAAACAACACGGTTCAAAGAATCCGACCAAACCAGGTCAAAATGTCATTAAGAAAGAAGAGGGATGTATCGGCTTACTTGAACTCTCCAGGTAGGGCTGGATCCAGAATCAATTGGAACACCCTGGTTCTTCCCATGTCCTCTTTCTGCTGCCTGAGCTGTCCTTCTCATAGAACCCTCTCATGGCAGGCAAGACAGTGGCCCACGATAGCCTGGAATAGAGGTGACAGGAGGGGCTCAAGAATTAGGCCGGAACTTGTGACTGTGTCTATAGGACCAGCTTGGATCGTATGATTTTCCATCACCCAGTCTTCTTCAGAAGAAAGGAAAGCAAGTGAGACCAGATCTCAGAGTCTGCTCTTCCTGTTGAGCAAATGGCGAATTATTCCAATTGTGGTTCAGTTTCTATCTCATCCTCGTGTGTGTGTGTGTGTGTGTGTGTGTCTGTCTGTCTGTCTGTCTGTGTGTCTGTGTGTCTGTGTGTCTGTCCATGTGTCTGTGTCTGTATGTCTGTCCATGTGTCTGTGTCTGTGTATGTTTGCATCTGTAGTGGGTGCCAGAAGGTATCCTCAGATGTTGCTCCTCAGGCGCCAATCACTTTTTGTTTATGTTTATTGACTCTTTGGAGACAGGGCCTTTCATTGGTTTGGAATTTGCCCAGTAGTCTAGACTACCTGACCCATGAGCACCAAGGATCTGCCTGTCTCCACCTCCCCGGCACTGGGATTACAAATGCACAGGCCACCTTGCCTGGCTTTCTAATACATGGGTTCTGGGGATCAGACTTAGGTCCCCATACTTTTACCAACCTATCTCCCTGATACCAACCATGTGTACCTCACTCTTCCAGCAAATACTAAATGCCTACCAGCAGGCATAGTGTCATCTGCCCTGGAGATGTCAAGGAGATACTATTGACTGCTCACTGTACATACAGAGTGGCCATGTTGGCTCTTCAGAGCTTGAAATACTGAGCTCAGGTTACAATAGAGAGCTGGTCTCTAAACGAAAAGTATTGAAATCCTTTTTTCAGCCAGAGAGATGACTCAGTGGGAAGATGTTCTTGCTTCTGAGCCAGACAACTTGAGTTCAGCTCCTGGAAGGAACCCATATGGTCAAAGGAGAGAGCCCACTCCTACAGGTTGTCTTAGGACCAGGACACACACGTGTGACACTCTCAATGAATAATAAAAATTGCTTGTTTTTTTCAAAACAGGGTTTCTCTGTGTAGCTCTGGCCATCCTGGAACTCCCTCTATAGACCAGACTGGCCTCAAACTCAGGCATCTGCCTGCCTCTGCCTCTTAAGTGCTGGGATTAAAGGCATGCACCTTTTATTTTATTTTATTTTATTTCTGTGTTTGGATAAATCTGTCCACTCTTAGGAAATCCCTACTGTCCTGAACTCCATGTCCCCAGCACAGGTGCCTGGCCCTCCCCTGGCCACCTCCCCTCTCCTGATCTGATCAAATACCCTGACAAAAATGGCTGAAAGAGGAACAGGGTTACTTTGAACTACATTTGAGAGGGACAGAGTCCTCAAGGTGGGGAAGACATGACTCCAGGCAGGAAGGGGTGGCCATAGGAGCAGGAAGCTGGTTGGTCACATTTTCATCCATACACAGAAGAGAGAGAACTGCCAGTGGGGTGAGGCCTGAAGCCTCCCCCATCCCCTGGGACTTACGGCCTCCAGCAAGGCCCCTACCTCCTAAAGGTTCTGCAGCCCTCCCGGATCTCACCATAGCAAATATTCCAGCATCTGCGCCAACAGGGGAGGCTTCACGTTCAAACTCCAGCACCCCCCCCCCCCGAGCATCTCCCAGCACCCGGCTTGTCCGTTCTTGGCCCCATGCCTTCCTCCCCATTTCTCCAAAACCATTCTGACTGAAGTACATACCAGTACCTTCTTCTCCATCATCTCAAGCTCTAAATGCCAACTGACTGCTCTTGGGAAGCAAACAGCTGATCCCTGTAGGTGGGCAACATGGACATTTTATCAAAGCTGGTGCACCAGGGAGCAGGATCTCCCTGAGTCACAAGTTCCTCTTGCCGTCTGGAAACCGGCTCTCATTTGGGCCACAAACAAGGCTATGGGCTGAGGGGGAAACCGTGTAAGAAAGTGGTGCAAACAGCAAGGCCTTGTACTGTGGTCATCAATCACCGGCCCAGGAAGCAGATGTCCACCCTCCCGGGGCCTCCTCCAAGCTGTTTTCCACATAATGCGCCTCATTTGTATTCAGAATGAAAAATTCAGCTAAACAATTTACTTAATTGAGTTACTGTTTATAATGGTATAATATATTTTTTAAAAATCTCTTAAAAGATAAACATGCTATTTTTCTCCTGTAGACATCCTGGCAGCAGGCAGTACCTTCCCAAGTCTCTGCCTCTTTATTTCAGCTTCTACCTGGGTCTCCAGGACAGCAGCTAGCGTACATCTCAAAATCAGTATTTGGGTGAAAGAACTGGCCGTGGGCTGAAGAAATGGCTCCACTTTAAACTGCCTGCCTCACAAGAGTGAGAACTGAATCCAGTCCCTAGAAGCCACGTAAAAAAAGTTGGCTTGGTTTTGGTGGACTGAATGAGAATAACCCCAAAAGGGCTCACATGTTTCAATACTTGGTTCCAGATGGGATATCTGTTTGGGAAGGTTTAGGAGGTGTGACCTTGTTGGAAGAGGTGTGTATAGGGGGAGGCCTCTGAGGTTTCAAAAGATTGTTAAGCATCCCCAGGGTGCCACTCTCTGCCTCCGGCTTATACATCAAGATGTGAGCTCTCAATTGTTCATGTCACCGTGCCTTTGCTCCGCTACCATGGCTCTGTGGCTCTGAAACCACACACCCAGTTACATGCTTTCTTTTACAAGTTGCTTTGGTCCTGGTGTTTTGTCACAGAAACAGAAAGAAAACAAATACAGTTGTGTGCTCTTAAATTCTCAGCGCTGGGCAGGCAGAGACATAGGAGAATCTCTGGGGCTCACTGGACAACCAGTCTACTCTACAGGTGAACTCCAGGCCAGTGAGAGATCCTGTCTCAAAACACAGGGTGGGTGAAGAGCAAGAGCCAGGGTTGACCTCTAGCTGCTACTCCTGTGTGTTCTCTCTCTCTCTCTCTCTCTCTCTCTCTCTCTCTCTCTGCCACTTGACAAGTACCTGTGTTTCTGTTTTCTGAATATTTTTCTCTTCTGTGGTTAGAATTTCTTTGATTTAAAGTGCTCTGACTGTACACATATCTATCTAGCTGTTCTTGGGCCAGTCTCCTTTTCTGAATCTGAGCAGGAAAGAAAACTTTTCCCACTCTGAACTCTAGGGATCTCTCTGACCAATAAAGCAAGTACTGAAGAGTTGCCTCTTCACTCAGCAGAAGTGGGTGCCAACTTTAGGTAACCAACAGAGGGAACTTCTGCTAGAGGACTTGAGTTAACAATTTTTTTAAATCTTTCTCCAACATTCTGGATATGGGGATCCTGGAGAAAGCAAAAGAAAGCCTAGCTAAGACTCTAACCCGCTCTTCTCCCATAGCCTTTGTGTTACCGTCCGGGTGGTTTGTGTGGTGGGTAAAGTGGACTAAACCTATGATAGGCTCCAAAGGCAAACGGATGTGTGCATAGGGAGCAGTTAAAGGTAGAATAGTCATCCAGTCTACAATTCATGCGTTCAGTACCCATGCATAAACAGCCAAGCTAGCATCGCATACTAAGTCCTGACAATCATTACTGTTAGAGAAAGTCTTCACGAGGTCTGGAGAATGTCTCAATCCAGTGAGTACTTGCCAGGAAACATGAGGACGTGAGTTCAGATCCCTAGACCCTTGTCCAAAAGCTGGGTATGGTAGTAATACATGCTTATGATCCCAGCATAAAGTGGAGAAAGGGAGATTCTTAGGGCTTGCACACATGTGTGCATGTGTGCGCATACACACACATACACACGGAGGCATACAAAATATTCATGGATAAATTGCTGTGCCTAACATTTAAGAATATAAAATAAAGAATGGCAGCGTCTACCCAAAGTGCATCGGCATGAAAACTGCAAAACCCACTACAGCCAAGGCAAGTCCCTAAGCTCGCATAACTAGTGGTTTACCACTGAGCTAGCTCCCAGCCCCCTTAGCATGCAGTTTGTAAAGGCATTTTATTCTGTAAGGTTCTAGTCATACGAAGAACCTACGGTCATTACATTCCTGGGGAGGGTTCTACTGCGGCTGCCAGCGGCTGGCGAGGGAGAAATGTGAATTACTGCATGATGGGGACGGGGTTTACATAAAGAGAAAGGGTCCTGTGGGCGGCTGAAGGTGGCACAGCAGTGTGGTATATTTAGTGCCACCGAATGGCATGCTTAAAATGTTTAAATAGTAAACGTTATCACAACGTTTTGTTTTTTTTTTAAAGAATGGGGTTTGGGGTTTGGTGCTGGAATTTGAATCCAGAACCTCATGCATGCTAAGCAGGTGTTCTACCATTGAGCTGGAACCCATACCTGAAGGTGTTTACAAAATGTGAATAAGCTGTATAGTATCCCTACAGGTGACAGATACATGTCTCCTCTGCCTTCTCTGTATGTAGTGTGTGTGCACACACATGCACACTCATGTGTGCTAAAGATTGACATTAAGAGATTTTCCTCTCCTACTCTTTACCTTATTCTTTTAGACGGTGTTTCTTGGATCTGAAGCCTGCTGTAATCCCAGATGGGCTTGTCTCCACTCCAGAGCTGGGGTTCTAGGTGCATTCAGCCATACCTGGCTTCCACTGATCCTGGGAATCAGAACCTAAGTCCTTATGCTTGTCCAGCAAGACTACATACTGAGCCACCCCCCAGCCCCTGGCCCCTTCTTTTACTAAATTCAATTCAATTAATGTCCCAAAAAAGAGCATTTTTTATCAAGTCTGGAGCGACAAGCTCACTGAATCCAGGCTGCTCCCTGGTGTCTTAAACTGCTGGTCATAATTGCACACGTGGGCTGTAAAAGCTTTGGCAACAGAAAAAGACTTCCAAATGTACGTCAACCAACAATTTATTCAAAGTCAAATGTGTTATGAATCTCAGGGGTTTGAGCTGCGCTTGCCTCTGTTACACGCAGACACCATGCGTGCTCACTGAAGCCTCTGGACACAGAGCATGTGCTTTTGCACGCGGTCACACAGCATGACCCTGCTCAGATCACAGACTATTGTGTTCTATCAATGGTGCATACCAAGTGCTTCGCTCTAATAGAAACATAATAGACTCTGCCATAGAGGAATCGTATCCTGTGTGTATTGCTGCTTCATTCACTATAGCAGAGTCCTCGTCACCCACCTGTTCATCAACAGATGAATGGTTAGTGCAAAAAAAAAAAAAACCCACATACACACATACATATAAGCATATATATATGGATACTATTCAGCTTTGAAAATGAATTTTAAATTTTGCAGGAAATGAATAGATTTAGGAAGTATGATACTAAGCAAGGTCACATAATCTCAAAAATAAAAACATCTACACGTTCTCTTTCACATGTGGAATCTAGTCAATAGCATATGTACACATGTGAACAATTGCACAGGTGGCTGGAGTGTAACACGAAGAAACTAGAACAAGAAAGGCCAAGTGTAAGAGGATGGGGGACTGAGTGCAGGCAGCAGACACAGCCACGGAAGAGGAGATAAAGCCGATTGTTTTTGTAGTTGGAATTCCGCCGCGGATTTTCTGGTGTGGGCGCTAATTCTAACTATAGAGAAATTCATTGAGTTGTGTAGACTTTGGGACTGCCTAATTTTGGTGTGCGATATTTTTATTTATTTGCAAGTTTTTCTGTAATAAAGTTTGTAAAATTTAAAAAAATACAATGAGTTAATTATAGAAAATCAAGACTTTAATAATAAATATTAACATTAATATTTTAGTATCTTCCTAACTTAGGCATGTAAACATGAAGTCAGTCTTTGGATATAACATTTCTCACAGTTCTTGGTCCCAAACTCATGGCACCAATGCGATCAGGTTCCAGTGAAGGCTCACTTGTGCATTTCCACTTGAAAATGCATTAGTTCTACATGTCCAAGGTCCAGTGTGCATGATGGAGGTGGGATCTATGTACTAGGTGTACGTAAGGTCATATAAGTAGACCCCCAATTTTGGCAGTGTGTGTGTGTGTGTGCATGTGTGTGTAGTGTGCATTCTTGTGTGTGTACATGTGTGTGTGGTATGCATTCCTCTTTGTGCATGTGTGTACATGTGTATGCGGTGTGTATTCCTTGGTGTGTGTATGCATGCGTGTATGTGGTGTGCATTCCTGTATATGGGGGGTATGTGTGCAAGCGTGTGTGGTGTGTGTGTGTGTGTGCATGCGTGTGTGGTGTGTGTGTGCATGTGTGTGTGGTATGTGTGCATGAGTGTGTGTGGTATGCATTCCTCTGTGTGTGTGTACATGTGTGTGTGGTATGCATTCCCTTATGTGGGATATGTGTATACCTGTCTGTGTGTGCATTCTTATTTCTGCCCAGCTTTTATGTGGGTTGTGAGATCTAACTGAGGCTCCATTTCCACAGGCCTTGCCCTAAAGTTTTATAAAACATAATAACTAGCAGTTAGATTGTCATGGCTGCCGAGTCCAGCCACCGTGGAACAGCACACATCTGTCATGCTTATTGTCCCTTGCCCTTCATTCTCTAGCAAAGGAGCCAAATCCTATTATGGTAAAGTGTTCAGGACTCTCTCCAGACACCCAGAGTTTTAAATAGTTTATTTGATTTTAAGTCATCTCCAATAAGTTCACTCTTATTGAAATCAGAGATGGGATGAGAGAAATTTGAATTTATTCTCCGTCTCTGTCTCCTTTCTTCCCATCCTTCCCTTTCCCTTCCTCCCTCTCTCTCCTTCCCTCCGACAGGTCCCACGTAGCCCAGACTAACCTCAAACTCACGGTGTAGCTGAGGATGGCCTTGATCTTTCTGCCTTACCCTGCGAAATGGAAGGATCGCAGGCCTGCACCACCAGGCTGGGTTTATGGTGCTGTGGAGGAACCCAGGGCTTCAGGCTCTCTAGGCGGGCACTCTACTGATGGAGCCACTCCCCCACGCTCCCCTCTCTCTCATATTCACTTTCTGTAAGGTAAATGTGTGCTCTCTTCTGAGGATGATGAAATTTACACAGAATGCAAAGGCTTAGTATTTAAAAGGTTTATGTTGCAATTTGTTTTAAAACATTAAGTGATTCTTTTATTCTTTTAAAGTATTTAGTGTGGTTTTGTATACAATCCTAACAAGATTGATGAAATGACTAAATAATAAAGCAAGGGGGTGAAAGTGAAGGTCACCTCCCAGAGCAGTGGCTCCCACTTGCTTTTCTGTTTTTAGTTACCCAATATTTGTGAACCAAAGAACTCTGACTTAAGGTTCTGTTTGCTTCTGAGAAACAACAAGAATGAAGTATTTTTCTTCACTGTAAGTCAGTTTTAGTGGATTTATCAATAGGGATTTAGCTTAGAGTTGTGTGTGTTTGATGTGTATGTGTATGTGTGTGTGTATGTATGTGTGTGTGTACATGTGTGTGTGTGTTGCTGAGCATGTGTGCACGTGTGCACACACTCAGGCAGAAGCCAAAGGAGAATATCAGGTTTCCATCTCTACCATTTAATGCCTCATTTCCCTGAGTCGGGGTCTCTCCCTGACCCTGCAACTAGCCTGGCGGCCGGCAAGCCCCAGCGCCCTTGGGCCCCTCTCCACTCTCGCAGCACAGGGTTGTTGGTACGCTGAGGCCTCGTGTTTGAGCTAAGGCCGTCATGCTTGCTCAGGAAACACCCTTCCCTATCTAAACCATGTCTCCAGTGCTGAGAAGGTTTATTCGTTTATTTGAGATGCTGTCTCAAGAAAGTTGTCAGGCTGGCTTTGAACTTCTGACCTTCCTGCACCTGCCTCCTACAGACTTGCACCACCACGCTCAGCAAGCCCCAAACAACGTCAGTCTTCTTTTTCCTTGTGCTGGGTTTGAACCAAGGACCTCACACCTATTAACTGTCTCAGTTTCCTTTCCTGTCGCTGTTAGAAAATGCCCTAATCAAAGCGACTTAAGGGGAAAGGGGCTCAGTTGGTTCACAGCTCCAAGTGCTCGGCTTGCTTTCTCCATGTTTGCTTATTTTCTGCTCAGAATTCCTCTCACCCACCCTCACCCTCTGCCAAGGGAACCTTCTGATATCTTCCTTCCTTAATTAGTATAATTAAAATAATCTGACACAGCTGGCGGTATTGTGGCGAATTGTGCCACTCTGGTGGCAAAGTCAGGCCTATCTCGGTGAGTTCAAGGCAAGCCTCTGAGGTGATTCTAGAGCATGTCATTTTGGCAATTAAAGTTAACTGTCACATAAGGAGTGGAGAGATGGCTCATTGATTAAGAGTGCACACAGTAGAGGCATTTTCCAGCACCCCCATCTGTCAGTTTACAGTCCCCTGTAACTCCAGCTCCAGAGGATCTCAGAGACCAGCACTCGTGTGACCACACACACACACACACACACACACACACACACGAGGCTGGAGGGATAGCTCAGAGGTTAGGAGCATTTGCTGCTCTTGTAGAAAAGTGAGGCTCGGTTCCAGCATCCATACGGTGCACATCCATACATTCAGGGCTTTAACACATACAGAAATGTGCAGACTCCACTGCAACCTGGGTGACTTGCATCAGTCACGTGCCTTCTGAGTCACAGTGACTGGAATTTTGTTCCCTTAAGGAACTGTTTATTTTTCCAGGTTGGCAAGTGCATGAGGAACCTGGCTCCTGGTAATCATCGCTAAACAAATACCTCAACACCTTTTCTGAGAATTGTCAGAGCTTAGGCGTTCATTGAAAATGGGCCGTTTATCACCAATGGGAAGAACCCATGGGAGTTTTGGAGGAATTGTTTCAGTTCACAAACATTCAGTCATGTGGCATTTGTCAGAAGAGCCTTGAACATCAGACAGGGCCTGTCTGGGGCATCTCTGAGCTGACACCTGCAGGTGCCCATGGGAGTCATAGCTCCCTGCCTTATCCCCAGAAACCGCATGTGGACTATACACCGTTGCCTACAGCCTGCTCCCGTCTTCGTGAGTGGATTCCAGCCCCCGCTGCTGTAACAAACGCTGTCAGTCAGCCTCACCAGCTTGGGTGGAGCGGCTGACACCATGCAGTGCAGTGCTGAGTGCCTGCTGGGCTCACGGACTTGTGCATTAGATAAGACCTGAGCCTGTGGGGTGGGATGGCCTCAGGTGGCCCAGCCATCTCAGGACTTTTCTAGATGCTGTGACAAACCAACAACAAAACTGACAAAAGCGACTGAAAAAGTGGTTCATTTGGACGCAGAGTTCCGGGGTTCAGTCCGTCCTGGCGGCATGGGTGGGAGGCAGCTGCTCACGTGATATCTGTACACACACACACACACACACACACACACACACACACACATGAGGTGGATGCTGCTGCTCAGCTCCCTTCCTCCTCTCACTCAGTCGAGGATCCCAGCCTTTGGATGGTGCCATCCACACTTAGGTAGGTCTTCCCACCACAGCTAATCCAAACTAGAAAGTTCCTCACAGACATGCCCAGAAGTCTCTGTTCATGGAAACTCTAAATTCACGTCAGGTGGACGGTCTAGATTGGCCATCACACCTTGGAGTGCACCCACTATTGCTTACTGGTCTTCAGAGTCAGGGTGCGTCTCAGGGAGTTCTGGTTGGCTGTACACCTCTAGTGGAAGCTGAGGCGGAACAGGATGTATAGGTTCGGTAGAAAATCCTGTAAACCGGGATGAAGAAAGGAGCCCATGCGACCATTACCCAGGATTTATGTCAGAAAGTATCATTGTTGGTAGCCTGGGGCAGCCTTGTCTTCTGTGAGGACTCAAGTGTTTCCAGTATACCTACCCTATTACAGACCATCACAGCTAAGGAACAGCATTTAAAACAGCTGTTTCATGGGAGCCCCTGTGTGACAGCTAATCTTTTCTTATTCTTAGAGAATTTCATTCATGAATATGATACATCCCCAATCCTCCTTCCAGCTCCTCCCGTGCACCCCCATCTAGGCTTTCCTTGCCTCTTCATGTCCTCTCCTAGTTTCTAAACATACCCTACTGGGTCCAGGTGGTATTGCCTGTGTGCACACGGGTGTAGAGCCAGCTTCAGAGCATGGGCGACCTACCCAGGGCCGTGTCCCTGAAGAAAACTGGCGGTCTTTCCCAGCAGCACCTGACCAGGAGTGAGCTTTGTCAGCCCTTTTCCTATCTGTGCTGGAATCAGCTGGTTTCCCTTCTGCAGCTCTCAGGACGGTAACCACAATGGTTGGGAGCGCTTGAGTGCACTGGGAATTTGACTTGAGTTTGAAGCCACCTAGAAAACACACACGGGTGTGCCTGTGAGGGTATTTCCAAAGAAATTTAACTGATCTGGGAAGACACACCCTGCATGTGGGTGGTGCCATCCTATCGTGTAGTGTTCCAGATTAATAAAAAAGGAGAGAGCACGCTGAAGAGCAGCGTTCGTCACTGTCTGCCTCCCTGACTGTAGACGTGATGTGACCAGCCACCTCCTCCTCCTCCTGCATCACTGTAGCTGTGATGTGACCAGCCACCTCCCCCTCCTGCATCACTGTAGTTGTGATGTGACCAGCCACCTCCCCCTCCTGCGTCACTGTCTGCCTCCCTGACTGACTGTAGCTGTGATGTGACCAGCCACCTCCTCCTCCTGCAGCCACATTTTCTCAAGCATATGCTGTGATGTCATCAAACATGTAGAAATTTTAAACAGAAGCTCCCCAGTGAGGGTCACCCCCGCAGAGGAGGAAGTAGCCGAGATAGACAAGGACTGTCAATCGGTGGCGCTTTACTTCTCTGGTAACAGTTTATAGTTCTTAGGAAGGAATAGAGAAATCTTAATTGTTCAAAAATACTTATATTTGAACTATTCTGGATATTTCAGAGATTTTTAAAAGATAATTAATTTCAAAAAAGGTTTGGACATGCTTTTAAAAGCCACATTTATAGTCTCTTAAATAGTTACTGGAAAGCAAGTATTTATTGAGCAGTGTGTGTGTGTGTATGTGTGTGTGTGTGTGTGTATGTGTGAATCTGGGCTAGCACTGAGATTCCTGCACACATGACTCCACCTTATAGGCCTTCAAATCCAGGGAAACCTTGCTGGCAGGTAAGGCCCATGTGTGGTGGGGATCTCCACAGGTGAGTAGGCCAGGTGGGTACTTCCCAAGAAAGCAGATCTCCCCAACCTGGCAGCTGCACTCACAGTGAGTGCAATGGAGCTCTCCCAAGAGTGTGAACAAGGGATGGAGCTCAGCTGGTGGCATGTTTGCCCACTATGCGCACAAAGCCCCGGGTTCTAACCTCAGCACTGCGTGATCAGCACATGGTGGTGCACACCTGTAATCCCAGCACTATGAGCTAGAGAAAAGAAGACCAGAAACTCAACATCATCCTTGGTGTGATGGTCAGTTTTAACTGTGAACATGACAATCTAGAGACCCCAGAGAAGAGGCTCTCAGTGAGGATTGTCTAGATCACGTTGCCCTGAGGGTATGTCTATAAGTAATTATCTCGACAACATTAACCGATATGAGAAGACCTGTTCACTGTGGGGGGCATCGTTCCTTAGGCATGGGATCCTGAACTGTGTAAGAAGGAGCAAGCGAGCCGAGCACAAGCAAGCACGCATGACTTCACTGCTCTCTGTTCTTGACTATGGGTGTAGCTGCTTCAAGATCCTGCTGCCTCAGTTTGTCTACAACAATGCCAGGCGGTAACCTGAGAGATGAACAAACCCATTCTCCCTTAAGTTGCTTCTGTCAGGTATTTTCTGGAAACAGAACCCAGACACTTGGCTACGTAGCAGGTTTGATGCTAGCCCAGACTACATGAGAGCCTATTTCAAAAATAAATCTTTTGTCAGTGTGGGACAGGAAGTGCCAGTTGATGATGGGTGTCACTTCCTGCTGCTTGCTGTGCTTCCCGAGTCTCTGCTCCTCTCTAGGTTAGTTAGAAGAAAGCTGGAGAGAAAAATGATGTGTTCCTTTTCCTTCTGTGCTTGTTTTGCAGCAAAAGTTGTGTGATCCCCTTGCAGTGCAGCTGCCCGGTGGATTTCGAGTTCCATATCACTTTGCTGCGGTCTCATCAGGCCTTTACAATTGAGCCAAAGTCAGGTGAGGACATCTCAGGTCAGAGGCAGGGCTTGGAATATCGGTCGCTTTCCTTGTTGCTGTGGCAAAAACAGTGTAAGGAAGGAAGGGTTTGTCTGTCCCAGAATCTAAAGGAATGGTCCACCTAGGTGGGGAAGGCATGGCGGCAGGAGCATGAGGAAGCTGGTTGTGTGGCATCCACAGTAGGGAAGCAGAGGGACAAACACTGGTGCTCAACCCACATTCTTTTCATTCAGTCCAGAATCCAAGCTCATGCAGCAGTGCTGAGCACATCCAGGACAGGTCTTCTTACCCCGGATAGACATTTCTAGAAGCATACTCATGGACACTCAGAGTCATGTTAACATGATGACTCTAAGTCCAGTCCAGGTGGCAATAAACATTAGCCAGCATGGTTGGGGAACACATACATACAAACATGCATACACATAAATGCATGCCACGGATACATTCGCTCTTCCAAACAGCTTGGTAGTAACTGAGCCCAGCATAAGTAACCACTTGCTTGTGTGGCCTGAAGGCTGGGAAGTTCAGTCTTCAGATGGATGTTATGCACTGGCGCTTATCCCAGACCAGTGCATCCTTGTCCCATTTTACAGATGAGAAAACTGAGCCTCAGTTAAGGTATTCAAACTGAGTTGCAGAGTTTCTGAGTGGCCAAAGAGAATTGTGATGTAGGCCCAGTGATCCTTGGGGCCGTTCTATTATCCCAGGCTATGGGCAACAGCAGTGGCCTGTGACTCGCCTCTGCTAGGCGGAAGAG
The DNA here is from genome assembly GCF_950005125.1 of Chionomys nivalis. Lineage (NCBI taxonomy): Eukaryota > Metazoa > Chordata > Mammalia > Rodentia > Cricetidae > Chionomys > Chionomys nivalis. The sequence continues at coordinate 99,385,552 of NC_080090.1, forward strand.
GGCCTTGCCTTCTCCGTGCCTTCCTCCACAACACCAGTGCAAGAACTTATCAACAGTTTGTCCGTAGATGACCTTTAAACCATGCATCTGTTAACTGAGTCTTACAGAGGTTAGCTTACCCCAAATCCCACAGGCAGTGGGACCCTAAATCTTAGAATGTTAAAGCATGAGGTTAGACGGCTCTATGACAATTCATGGGGAATAATCTGCATTTCTGAGCTGCTGGGAGGAACTTTAAAGCTTATGAAAATGCAGCTGATCTCATTTACATGTGTGGAATCTAAAACTTTTGATCTCATAGGTCGTAACTTAGTTGGCAGGGTGCTTGCCTGGCACGCAAGGGACTGTGGGCTCCACCCTCAGCCCAGTGTAAATGTAACCTGCAATCCCAGCGCTTGAGAGAGAGAACCAGGGTGACCCATGGTCATCTTCAGCACAGAAACGGAAGGCCTGGGACACAGAAGACCCTGTCTCCATTTTTTATTTTGGACCAGGTGTACTGATGCATGTCTCTAATCCCAGCACTCAGGAGGGAGATGAAGGTGGATCTCTGTAAGTTCCAGGCCAGCCTGGTCTACATAGGGAGCTTCAGGAGGGAGATGAAGATGAATCTCCGTAAGTTTCAGGCCAGCCTGGTCTACATAGGGAGCTTCAGGACAGCCAGAACCACACAGAGACCCTGCTTCCAAAACAAACAAACAAACAAACAAACAATTTTTGAAAATTATTTCATGGAAACTAGACCAGTGGTTACCAAAGGTGGGGCCAAGAGATGCAGCAGGTTTCCGTTAGAGGGAGTAAGTGTGCAGTAGAGAAACCGAGGCCAATAACAGAGTTCAAAAGGACACAGAACAGGGCTGAAGAGAGGCCAGACAGTGAAGTGCTTGTCATAATGGACAACCTCAGTCTCCAGCATCCTCGTAAAGTCAGGCTTGAAGGTGCTTGCACACAATCCCAGCACTAGGGATGCAGTGGCAGGAGCCCTGGCACTTGCAGGCTGGATAACAGCCAACCAGTGAGCTCTGTGTTCAGTGAGAGGCCCTGTCTCCAAGAGCAAGGTGGCTGTGGTGGCTGGAATCAGAATGATCCCCATAGACTCCTGTCCGTGAATGCTTGGCCATAGGGAGTGGCATGGGTGGCCTTATTGAAGTAGGTGTGTCCCTGTGGAGGTGGGCATTGAGGTCTCATATGTTCAGGCTATGCCCAGCACAGCACCCAGCTTCCTTCTCTTGCCTGTGGACCAAGATCAGCTCCTTTTCCATCACCGTGTCTGCCTGCATGCCACCATGTCCCACTAAGATGATAGAGGACTGAACCCCTGAACTGTAAGCCACCTGATTAAGTGTTTTTCTTTCTGAGAGCATCCATGGCCATGGTGTCTCTTCACAGCAATAGAAACCCTAACTAAGACAGTATGGATGATTTTTAGAAGGTTTCCCTGTGCAGGCCTTACTGCCCTAAAAAATAATGTGCTTTTGGTTTTCTTCATCTTCCGTTAGTTACTGCCCATGCATCTTATATTTTCTATTAGTTTATTTACATATTTAATATGTCCCTGTATATGTTTATATTACTTTATTTACATATTTAAGTACACCCTTGTCTGCTTTACATTAGTGTCACCTAGGAAATGACACAGCATTGTTTCCTGGTGGTGACTTCATTGTTCAGTGTTGTTGTGTGTTCTTCATAATCCTTACACTGATAAACTATGGCCTTCTTTATATTTTTATTTGGGCGTGTGCCTGTGTGTATGTATGCCACCTGCATGTGGTATTTATGGAGGTCAGAAGATGGCATTAGATCCCCTGCAGCTGCCTGATGTTGGTGCTGGAAACCAAACCCAAGTTATCAACCGAAACAGCAAATGCTCTTAACCACTGAGCCATCTTTGCAGCCAGGACTTTCTTGGCTTTGAGCTTTCTGCTGTTGCTATTATTCGTTTCTGTTTGCTATTGTTTGTCTTGCTGGGTAGCGCAGAGCAGCCTGGACCTGGAGATGCTTCTGCGATGGTCTCTCGAGTCCTGGGATACATCACCCTGCTTCCTGCCCTATGACTTAACATTATCCCTGGTTGTGCTGAAGGTAGTGATCTGTAACTGACCCAAGAATAGTGGTCTGGGCTTTACGTTTCTTGTTACCTCTTCATGTATTTCTTTCATGTACTTGTGTGTGCATGTGTTTGTATTGTGAGCAGAGGACAGCTTTCCAGTTTGTTCTCTCCTTCAGCCATAAGGGTCTGGAGGTCAAGCTCAGGTTGTCAGGCTTGGCAGCACTCACCTTTACTGAGAACCACCTCACTGCCTGCTGCACAGACACGCTTGTTTGCAGGGTGGCCTAGAAGTCATGATGTAGCCAAGGATAACCTTGAACTTCTGATTCTGCTACCTCTACTCCCGAGTGTTGGCACCACTAACACTGGTTTGTGTGGGGCTGGGGATCTTCATACATGCAGGACAAGCACCCTACAGACCGAGCCACGCCCCCAGCCCTGAGGTAGACACTTTCAAATGAGGTTAAATATTAAGAATACCTTTCGCGCTTATAAAACACAGGGCACCATCGCTCCTTTGTGCCACCGAGAGTTTTGGCCAAGCAGTAGCTGTCAAAACTTGGCACATATTCTACAGCTGTCAACATTGCACAGCCTGCCACCACTGTGTTCAAGTGACAGAGCTGTACTAAACAAAACAAAAAGCCGCTTACTCTGGTTGCCTGGGCTACATCTCCACAGCGGGCTTTATGTATTGTCTAGGCAGGGAGCACTTAAAAAAATAAATCTCCCAGGTCAAGGTAAGCATTAATCCTCACCCCAGAGCTTGTCCTTGTGTCTTTAAGTTAATGAGCTGGAGTAAAGCAGTGGGATGCTCCGGACTTCAAATCCCGGATGATCTGCAGGTCCCACAGAGTGATGCTCTGACCAAGTGGTGGTCAAGGTACTAAAGTCTCTTCTGCTGGGATTTCTACCCAAATGTTGGCTTGCAGACCCATTGTATCTGGTGACTCTTTCTACCTGGCCATGGGCTTAAGATGCAATAGTGGCCACCACTTAACAATTTTGACCTCTATCCGTGCTCAGGAAATTAACAAATGCCCACATTCTGTGTGTGTGCATATGTGCATGTGTGTGTGTGCTGCAGGCATGCATTTGCTCTGTGGGTGTACGCATGCACACACACATTGAGATGTCTACCTTAAGGATCACTCACTGTCTCTGCTAGGCTGACCTGTGGGCTCCAGGCATCCACCTGTCTCCACTCCTCCCAATGCTGGGGTTACAGATGAGTTTGCTTTGTCAGGTTTTCCGTGGGTGCTGCGGACCCAGCTCAGATCCTACGCTTGTGCAGCAAGCCACCTCCCCAGTCTTCCATGTTATTTATGTGATATAATGGCTTGTGACGGTGTTTTCACACATGTATGTAATGCGTTTTGGTCACATTCACCCCCACTATGCTCCTCTGTCCCCCTACCTTTCCCACTGATCTCGCTCTTCCCAGCTGCTTCCATGTCTGTGTGTTCCAGTGCATTTCACAAGGGTTCTTTCAGGAGCATGGACACCTTGCCAGGGGCTACCCCACTGGGAAGAATGTCTCCCCCTCTCTTAGAAACTATTAACTGACTATAGGAAGCGTTCAGGTAGATAAAATAGCTGTGAACTGGTGTCTGTCTTGGGAGTTTGCAATTTCCCTGGAAGGTAACAAAGATTCAGGTAGGACCCACACAACCTGTCAGGTCACCTTGCAAGGATCCTGGCATAATGATGGGCAGAACCAAACCTTGGCCAGGACAGCTTAGCTATGCACACAGCTCTGGCCTTCTGTTTAAACCTGAACCTCATGTGAGGACCCCATGGGTGGACTTAGGGGTCATTGGACCTCTTGATTCCCCTTCCCAATGTAGACACACTGGCTGAATCTCTTCCTTCTGTTTTTCACTGTTAGCTTGTCTCTTTAATGACTTATTGAGGATGAATGGCACAGCCTGACTGGTTAGAATGTGGAGGCCCAGGCTGTGACCCTGACAACCCCAGCACATACAGTGTTCTAAGCCCAATTGGCACCAGGGATACAAAGAAGTAATATGGCATAGTGTGCTGTTTGACAGTAGAAGGAATACCAGTTCATCTAAAGATTTAAAAGGAGGAGGTCTGGGGTGTAGTTTTGTGGTAGAGTACTTGCCAAACCTGGATAAGGCCTTGGGCTCCAGCCCCAACACTAAAGAAAGGAAGGGGGGAGGGAAGGAGGGGGGAGGAAGGGAAGGAGACAAGGAGAGAGAGAGGGAGGGAGGGAGAAAGGGAGGGAGGGAGAAAGGGAGGGAGGGAGGGAGAGAGGGAGGGAAGGAAGAATAAAGCTACAGAAAAACACAGGGAACTGAACTATCTGCACCAAAACCCCTAGGTATGTGTTCCTAGTTTTCCATGTTGATTACAGCATTGGTATTGCATGCTGCTCACTTGCTCTAGGGTCAATATTCTGGGAATTTACATTTGAGCCACTAATGCAGATGGATTTGACCATATCTGTATAACTACACAATCAGATAATTGTTGGAAAGGATTTGTGTCGTCGCTGGTAAACAAGGTCTGTGTCAGCACTCAGAAGCTGAGTTGTGTGCACTTAATGAAGAGCTCGTAGAGCGAGCAGAGGCACACCTATGCTGTGCTGGGAAGGCGGGGCTGGTGTCGCCTCTGCAGCCTTACTTGGTGAGCACAGCAGATACCTCCGTGATGGTTGATCTTGCCTGGCAATGCTGGCGGGAGGGAGGGACTTCTGGGCAGGGCATGGGTGGGTCCATCAAAGTGGGCAGCCCCATTCCACGGGTTGGGGTCCCAGGCAGAATAAAAAGGAGAAAGTGAGCTGAGCACAGTGCTCATCTCTCTGCTTCCTGACTGTGGATGCCATGTGAGCAGCTGCCTCCTGCTCCTGCCACCGTGCCTTCCCACCATGATGGACTGCACCCTCAAACTCTGAGTCAAAATCAACCCCTCCTATGGAGGTTTGCTTTGGGGCTAAGCCCATTAAACCTCTCAGGGTCCAGAAAGATTCACTATGGCAGCTGAAAACCTGGCTAATTGGATCTGAGGGTAAACGAAATAAATCAACTCACGTGTGTTACCATTACATGGTCTTTATCCCTGGGAACGAAGAAGCGAAGCAGCCACATAAGGGGCAATCTCCACACAGCTTTCTGTTTATGTGGGCATAAAGACAAGTCAGCAATCCCATAAGCGCTAACAGGAGTATCAAGTGTGCTTTTTACAGAGTCACAGAAGCTGGTGGGTCTGGCAAGAGGGGGCGTGACTGTGGAAGCTCCCTGGCAGCTGGGAACACCGTGTTGTAGCTATACTAACCTGCAGGTTTGATTTGATTAGCGGCTAGCCGGTTGAGTTAAAAGGAATCTCTTCTGGGGAGCCTGCTTGCTTTTGACTCCAGCAGGGTGCCCAAGTGAGAATTTCTCTCTCTGAAGATAGTTTTAGCGACTCAGGCCTTTTCCCTGTATAGGCAGTTAATTCCCTAGGCTGTGACCTTATGTTAGTTGAAACCAAGGTGAGGAGTGAACACAGTATTAGTAGCTTGTTAGGTAGGGGGGCAGTAGATCGCGCCTTCCAGAGTCTGCTGTAGAGCAGACATATCGCCCCCTGTATCGGGCTCCTTTCTTACCAGCGAGTGCTGTTGATGGAGTCTGGGGGAGCAGAGTTTGGCTGTGAGAACAAAGGTTTGACTGAGGGAATCCTTTTCATACCATGGTTTCATGCTGTCAGGGGAGGGGGTGGGGCATGAGGGGTAGGGGGTATCCGGTTGCCCTTACAGGAAAAGTCAGGTTTATACTGCTGGGAGAAATGACATGATTTCTCAGGATTTCTACAGACTTGACAGCGACTTAGCCAAAAGCCAGGTGTCCCCGTAGTTCTGCAAAAACGGGTTACTCCGAGTGGATGTGCACGTGTGCACTTCCTGTGGACTGGTCCCACCGATCTCGCTGCACATTTACTGTGTGATTCTGTGGGCTCACCACACCCTCCTGCCCTAAACTGCGTCTGTCGGGTGTTTCCTCAGCAATAAGGAAAGTAGTAACTGATACAGTCACTCCCCCCCCCCCCCCCCCCGCCTCTCTCTCTCTCTCCCCCTCTCCCTCTCTCTCCCCCCTCCCTCTCTCCTCACAGGAATAATCCCAGCTAATGGGAAGGCCAAGGTAACTGTGAAGTTCACGCCCATCCAGTACGGGATGGCGCAAATAAAAATTCAGCTGTGGATCTCGCAGTTCAACTCCCAGCCGTACGAATGTGTCTTCACCGGAAGCTGCCACCCCAACATGGCCTTACCGTATGACTTCTCTGTCGTGTTTCTGTCTACTCATGTAGCCCAGGCTGACCTCAGACACGCTAAGGAACCAAGATAACTTTGCCATTCTGCTTGCCTCCACCTCTGGAGCTGGGGTTACAGACACGCACCCCACACCCAGTGTGTATGGTGCTGGGGATAGGATCCAGGGCTCCGGGCATTCTAGACAAGCACTCTACCGACTGAGTTGTAGCCGCAGTCCAGATTTTTTTCTTCACACTTGCTTCATGAAAACTCCAATCCAGTGCAGTTATGGGCATTGCGGTGCACACTTGGGATTCCATCACTGAGGAGGCTGAGGCAGGAAGAGCATGATGTCAGAGCACATCTGAACTACATAGCAAGAACCTGCCTTTGAAAAAATAAGAAAAATCCAAATTCTCTCTTTCCTTGTAACCCACTCAGAAATTTGTTTTGAAAGCTGAGTGTGCAGGTCAGTCACTGGCCCCTTGCCTGGCAATTGTGCAGCCCCAGGTGCAACCCAGCACCACAAGCTTATATTTATATTTACATTTATAACATTTATATTACAAGATGAATCTACGTAAAAGGCTTTAAAGCGTAGGGGCAGGTGTTCTGCTGACCCAGCTAGAGCCCCACCCCGGTTTTGTTTCTGCTTTTCAAAGAGCGTGATTATTCTTTCACTAGGAAGGTAGGTCACGATTTCTAAAGTAATCAGCCTTAGCTGTTGAAGAGCTGCAGACTAGGAATAGGAATAGATGCTACTAGACCACCAGAGCATCCCCTAGCCTGTTGTGTTTCCACTTTTCATCCTCATGAGGAGTGCAAAGGAGCGATGGCTCAGCAGGGAAGGGAGGGGGGTGCTTGCTGCCAGTGCTTACAGCTCGAGCTCCTTCCCTGGGACCTACACAGCAGAAGAGTATGTTCTCTGACCTCCGCATTCATGCCATGGCGTGTGCACGCACACATGTACACACACATACACACGTGCACACACACATGTACACACACGTGCATACACACACATGTACACAAACGTATTTTTTAAGAATGGGAGGGAAGGCAACCACTGCTGTTTGTATGTGTGCATACATAAGTAAATACACATATGTATGCGGTTATATGTCAATATACTGATATGAAATTTGTTTCCAAAGATTCCTTTTGACACACACACTTACTTTTAATTTAGTTATAATATTGATCCACAGGTGATAGTTTTATCAGAAAGAACACAGAAGCAAACACTTTGAGCTGGGGTGGTGCAGGGATGGGTTAAGTGTGGTTAAGAATACCGGCTGCTCTTTCAGAGGACCCAGGGGTTCGGTTCCCAGCACCCACATGGCTGCTCACAACCATCTGTAACTCCAGTTCCATGGAATCAGGTGCAGTCTTTTTGATCTGATCAAGTACACAGGCAACAATCATGAACTAAAAATAATTCAATAAAACAAACCCCAAACTGTTGGATCATACACTAATTTATCATGTCTTAAACTCCAGATTAGAAGAGTTCAAAAGATTAAATACTCGTTCTAAGAAAGTAAATGTTCCTCCAGAAAAAACAGCGTATATACAATTTTACCCAACTCCCACAAAGGCAAGACCTCAGAAGATGAAGGTAAGTGGGTGGGGCCACACCCCCCCCCCAGTGGAATGGAGAGGCAGGGAGAAAAGAACTCAATGCCCTCTGATTTGGCCCTCAGGAAATCGAATACCAAGATCTGCGGTTTCCAACAGATCTGTCGAATCCATTCGCCGTAGCAACTGTCCTCAACCAAGAAGCGGGAAAGTTGAAGATTAAGGAATTAAAACAAGGTGACAGCTATTGGTCTGCCATAAACCAGTCCCTGGGGAAAAATAAGAAAGAAATGTGTCTAGTCACATTTATTATTCATGAACAAAACTCAGTTACATGTCTGTTAGGCGGCATGGTTAGAAACTTGTGTTTGTCTGGGGAATGACTGATCTGATTACAGCCATGATCTCTGCCTGTTCCTGCCTCCAGTCCTGGACCGGGGTGATGAAATCTCCAAAACCAGACAGATGAAGGAGGCACTTTTCGAACAGAAAGTCAGACAGAATGTCCTGGAGGAGAGCGAGAACCATCTTAAGTGGTAAATATTGAGGGATAATGTGCACCAGGTGACAGGGTGACTGCTTTTAGGGGACGGCCTTTGACGCAGGAGACACAATGACTTGCAATTATTGATAAACTCCCTTGGTGAATTCAATTATTCCGTCTCCTCAGCCGGTGTTTCTAGCTCAGAATGGGTGGCTATTAGAAATAAATTATTGTAATTAAGACATGTTGTTTCCTACACATAGCCGACAGGGCAGGACAGCAGTGGACTGTGCTGGGCTTGGCCCCTCCTCCCTGCCAGCTGGGGCTGCCTGCCACCCAGTCCCTATTCCCAGACCTACCTGGGGTGAGCCCCATGTAGTGGGAGCGGCTAGGGACATTCCTGGCCAAGTTCAGACAGAAGCATTCTTGTGCTTCTTGGAGCAAATGGACTTTTCTGTTTGTGTTACTTTAAAATAGAGGACCCCAGGAGCCAGGCCGCGTGTTCAGCTTCCTTAAGAGCCAGTTCAAATGCACACGCTCCATTGTTTTTTCCTAGACACATATTTGATTTCTTAAATCGTGTAGTTAAACTTAAAACATTTGTTTGTTCGTTTACTGTGGGTGTGGACCGTACATACTATGAGACACCGTGGAGGCCAGAGGACCATTGGAAGAGTTGCTTCTCTCCTTTCGCCATGTGGGTTCCGGAGATTGAACTCGGGGTGTCAGGCTTGGTCGCAAGCTCCTCTGCCTGCCAAGCCATCTCACCTCTCATATTTAATCTTTAATCTCCTCTAATTTACAGTTTGAAACAGATATTAAATTAATGCACTAGCCAATGGTGCAAGGTTTAGTCACAGGCTTCTGTCATTCAAAATATTTTTATGATTCGTCCACATCTCAGCATTTACGGCTAGTTCACCTTCTGTAACTGTGTGATATTACACTGTGCAGTCTGCCACATGTCAGCCAGAGGCTGTTTTTACACTCTCATCAGCAACACTGGGGAGTTGCGGGTTTTCTACCTCTGCAACATCTGCTGATTTGTATGGCTTAGATCTGCATTTCCCTGACCACTAGTGATGCTGAACATTTGGGGTACACGTGAGAAAAAGTGTACATGTGTGAGTGTGAGACAGTGGGTGCGTAAGTGTATTTGTGTGTGAGAGACATATGTGTGTATGATAGTGTGTGAGTGTGTGTGCATGTGATAATGTGAGTGAATTGTGTGAGTGCATGTGACAGAGTGTGAGTGAATTGTGTGAGTGTGTGTGCACGTGACAGAGTGTGAGTGAATGTGTGTGAGTGTGTGTGCACGTGACAGAGTGTGAGTGAATTGTGTGAGTGTGAGTGCATGTGACAGAGTGTGAGTGAATTGTGTGAGTGTGTGTGCACGTGACAGAGTGTGAGTGAATATGTGTGAGTGTGTGTGCACGTGACAGAGTGTGAGTGAATTGTGTGAGTGTGAGTGCTTGTGACAGAGTGTGAGTGAATTGTGTAAGTGTGTGTGCATGTGATAATGTGAGTGAATTGTGTGTGTGCATGTGACAGAGTGTGAGTGAATTGTGTGAGTGTGTGTGCATGTGACAGAGTGTGAGTGAATTGTGTGAGTGTGTGTGCATGTGATAATGTGAGTGAATTGTGTGAGTGCATGTGACAGAGTGTGAGTGAATTGTGTGAGTTTTGTGTGAATATAAGTGTGAGAGAAAGAGTATGCGGGTGTGTGGGTGTGTTTGTGTGAGAGACAGAATGTGTGTTAGGTTGTGTGTGAATGTGTGTGAGTGTGTGAGAGGAGAGAGTGTGCTTGTGGAAGCTGGAAGTCGACCTCTGGTGTTGCTCCTCAGGGGTCATCCACCTTATATTGTTTATTTTAGGTCGGGGGTGGTGGTACAGAGGCAGGTTGATCTCAGTGAGTTTGAGGCCAGCCTGATCTATAAAGTGAGTTTCAGGACAGCCAGGACTGTTATACAGAGAAACCTTGTCTCCAGAAAAAAAAAATGTTTATTTTATTTTATGTGTATTCTGTTTTGGTCCGCATGTTTGTCAGTGCGTGTGTGGTACCAGCGGAAGCCAGAAGCATGCTTCAAGTCCCTTGGTACTGGAGTTACCGTCCCTTGTGAGCTGCTATGTGGGAGCTACTAATGGAACCCCAATCCTCTGGAAGAGCAGTCAGTGCTCTTAACCACTGGGCTGTCTCTCCAACCCAACCTTGTTTTCTGAGACAGGTCCTCTGGCTAGGCTGAAGCTCACCAAGCAGACCGGCTGTCCTGGGGTGGATGTGCACCTCCACAGTACTGAGATAACAAGAGCATACCACCACTCCTGGCTTTTTGTCCAAGGGTCCTGTGGTTGAACTCAGGTCCTCATGCTTGAAAGCAAACACTTCACTGAATGAACTGTCTCTCACACCACTGTTGTATTAATTTATAAATATTTCAGCAAGAATCACTAGAAAATAAGCTTCATTTCTTCTCCTCCTCCTCCTTCGTTTTGGTTTTGGTTTTTCAAGACAGAGTTTCTCTATGTAGCTCTGGCTGTGCTGGAACTCGCTCTGTAAACCAGGCTGACCTTGAACTCAGAGATCTGCCTGTCTCTTCCTCCCAAGTCCTGGGTTTAAAGGACTGTGCCACCACCGCCCTGTGATAAGCTTCATCTCCTGGGACGTGTTGTTCACCCCAGAGCTGGCTCCTTCCAGTTTTTCCCCATTCCTCATTGGTTATAAAATAGGGCTAACATACATATTTGTTAATGGCTTCTAGAGGTAGGTTTTTTCTTTTGCAGGCAGGTGCACCTTGGCAAAGATCACACATCGTTTAGGTATAGAAAGGAGCACTGTGAGGAGCAGCAGAAAGCACATGAGCAGTACAAGGTCAGAACGGCTGCTTATTCTATATCATTCATTTCACTTTGTCTTTTTAACTCCTATTGTATGCAAGACGCAGAATCAGGAACAAGAAATACATAGAGAACCAAGAGTCCCACTGGGTGTCAGAGCATTTCCCTGCAGGTGTGAGGCCCTGGGCTCAAGAGAGAGGGTGGGGGAGGGGAGGGGAGGGGAGGGGAGGGGAGGGGAGGGGAGGGGAGGGGAGGGGAGGGGAGGGGAGGGGAGAGGAGAGGAGAGGAGAGGAGAGGAGAGGAGAGGAGAGGAGAGGAGAGGAGAGGAGAGGAGAGGAGAGGAGAGGAGAGGAGAGGAGAGGAGAGGAGAGGAGAGGAGAGAGAGAAAGGCAGGGGCTAATCATTCACACATTGCTAATTATAATTATAAATCAAGGGTGTCTATAGATGACACCAGAGACCTCTGCTGGGTCTGCTGGGCACAGTCCCAAGCCAGAGCAAGAGAGAAAGTTCAATCTAAAAAGAAAGCAAGAATTATCTGAGAGAACAAAGACCTTCAGACAGAGATGACCCAGACTCAGGCCGTGGTCTGGATGTAAGGCACCTGTCCTGTGGTCTGCAGAACATGAAGATGAGAGTCCCCAAACCGCTGTCAGGAGCCACCCCAGAGTTGGATGCCAAGTATAGTCATGTGCTAAGGTGCTAGGGGTGGAGACATTGGCATGACCTATAGGGGACCCAGGTCACTCCCCCCGCAAAAAAAAAAAAAAAACAGCAAAGTTTAGTAGTGTGAACTTGTGAACTCCAGGGTCTCAGTGAATAGGAAGAGAGGCATGGTCAATGATTTTTTTAAAAAATATATATTTTATTTCAAATTATATGTACATGTACATCTGTGTGTGAGTATACACCCACGAGTGGGATGCCGGTAGGGTCGGAAGAGGGCACCTGCTCCCCTGGAGCTGGAGTTCTAGGCAGTTGTGAGCCACTCCACACAATGGTAGGCTCCTCTGAGAGCCCAGTAGCCACCTTTCCAGGCCCTGTGGCCAGCCTTTAGGGCATTACAACCTTTTAGACGTTACCTCATTTTAGGCATTACTGCCTTTCAGGCATTACCACCTTTTGGGCATCACTGTCTTTTGGGCATTACTGTGTGTTGTCATAAACAGAGTTCACACTGGAGGACCTGCAATCAAGTTACCCAAAAAGAAAAAAAGGCCCATGTTTTGTGAGGGCCTGATTCCTAGCTTGGGGGGGGGAGTGTGCTCTGTGAAGTAGAGGCAGGAAGAAAGAAGTTGAAGGTCATCCTCAGAGACTGTCACTTGTTCCTATTAAAGCTCCCATGTCTGAACTGTAAGAAGAGTGAACACTTTAACTTGCCAGCTCTCCATGGCACGGCATGGGTGACCCAGTGCACAGCAGGTTCCTACAAGCTTTATTTTGTTTTTGTTTTGTTTTTTGTTTGGTTGTTTTGGGTTGCGTGTGTATGTGTAGGAGGGGTAGTTTTGGGTTTAGGGTTTTTTCTTTTTTTCTTTCTTTCTTTTTTCGTTTCTTCTTTCTTTTCTTTTTTTTTTTTTTTGATTTTGTTGTTTTTCAAGATATGGTTTTTCTTTTCTCTGTGTATCCCTGGCTGTCTGGAACTCACTCTGTAGCCCAGGCTGGCCTTGAACTCACAGAGATCCTCCTGCCTCTGCCTCCCAAGTGCTGGGATTAAAAAGTTGCACCACCACCACCTGGCTTTCTACAAGCCTTAAAAATAAAATGTTATATATTTGTCTTTGACTTTAATATGTCTCCTCATATAAAACTCTAGCAAACCCGGGGTGACCCTGTGTTAGAGGAAGAGCTTCAACGAGTCCAGACTGAACGGATCAACAAGCGGATCGTCCATGACCTGGAAGATGTAAGCAACTCTCTTCCCTTGAGATCTAATCAAGCCGGTTCTTGAACAGTTCATCTCTAAAGACATCAATGAGTTTTATAGAGATCCCTTCACCAGGACGGAACAATTGTTTTTAGTGTGCTTATATTTCCAGGACACAGGGTGCAGTCGTCCTGTGTGTCTTGGTTTCCCTTTTGACCAAGGGTAACTTAAGGAGCCTGGAGAGGTGGCTGTGTGGGCCAGAGGGCAATGCTGTGTTCTCCAAGGACCCGAGTCCAGTTCCCAACATTCATGTCAGGCGGCTCAAAAACTCCTGGAACTCCAGCTCTAGTGGATCTGGCGCCCCCTTCTGGACTCCACTGGTACCTCACACACAGGAGCACAGCCACACATAGGCACATAATTTAAAATAGAATAAAGTTTTATACCAAAAAACAACTTAGGGGAGCAAAGGTTTATTTGGCTCAGAACTGTGAATCACAATCTATTGATTGTGATTGAGAGCACTCAAACAGGAGCTCCCAGACAGGCCTGCGTGCTACTCCAGAAACTTACTTCACAGACAAAGAAGTACCCAGAACCTATGGAGGACACTTGCTAAGCTGGCTCACACGCAGGCTTACACTCAGCTTTCTTAAATAATTCAGGACCACCTACTCAGGCATTGTGCTGCCTACGGTAGGCTGGGCCCTTGTATCACTTAACAATCAAGACAAGCCCCGGGACCCCCCCAACACCACCCCTAATCCACCCACTGGGTAGCCGGATTCAGGTGACTCCTCCACCGAGCCTCTCTCAGATGTCTCTAGACAATGACAAGCTAAACTGAACTAGGATACTATGACATATTTGCAACTAAAATGTTCAAACTTACGATTATGGTCTGGGGAGATGACCAGTTGGTAAAGTGTGTGCCATACAAGCTTGAAGACCTGAGTTCAATCCCAGCACCCACACAGAAAGCCAGATACGGTTACGTGTGCCTGTAACCCCGGCACTGGGGTACAGAGCCAATCTGTTCAAATTAGTGAGCTCTACTTTCAGCAAGAGACTCCATCTCAAAAAAAAAAAAAAAAGAAAGAAAGAAAGAAAAGAAAGAAGGAAGGAAGGAAGGAAGGAAGGAAGGAAGGAAGGAAGGAAGGAAGCGGTGCCTGGAGAGATGGCTCAGTGGTAAGAGCGCTGGCTGTTCTCCAGAAGACCAAGGTTGAATTCCCAGCACCAACATGGCAGTTCCGGATTGAGCTCAGGTCATCAGGCTTGGTGGCGAGCACCTGTAGTCTCTGAGCCACCTTGCTGCCCCCTGTTTCTGCTTGTTTTGATAGGGTTCTGCTAAGTAGGCCAGACTCACCTCCAATCCACGATGCTCCTGCCTCAGCCTCCTGAATACTGGCATTGCAGGCATGTCTCATCACTCCCAGTCAGAGATCACTCTCTAAAACGTTTATTAATGCTCACGCCGAAGAGTTTATGTTTGAATGTAAGATGTACCCATGCTTTTGTATTCACAGAAAGTCCAGGAATTCCATCCTAATTTTGATCCACTGGTCAATAACATGTGGCTCATGAGATTCCGGGCACAAAGACGGTTCCAGCAAATAGCACACAAGGTAACTATCAGCTCTGGATTACCATCTTCAGGTTTTGATTTGTCTAGTTGTCAGCAGGGGAATTCGAATGAAGGTCTTTTAGGAATAATGCGTTAGAGATGCAGTTCTCGCAGTATAAACGTCACCTCTCAAAGTGTCCCATTGAGACACATCCCACCTCCCTTTCTGTTGCTGCGATACAGCTCTCTGGCCAAAAGCAACTTGGAAGAGGAAAGGGTTTATTTGGCTGACACCTCCAGGCCAGAGTCCATCCTGAGGGGGAGTCAGGGCAGGAACCGAAGCAGAAGCCACAGAGACACACTGTGTGCCGACCTGCTGAGGCTCGCACTTGGTCGCGGGCTGGGTCCTCATCAGTTAACCACCAACACAGTCTTCCGCAAATGGTCTGATCTAGGAAATCCTGACAATTCCCTTCTCAGCTAGGACAGAGTTAAAGCTAACCCGGACAGCGAGGTTTTAGTGTGGTCACATATTCAGATGGTCATCATTGCTGTGTGGTAGTTACTTCTTTGTTTATCTGGTCAGGGTCTATGCCCCAGGGGAACCTTGAACTCACTATGTAGCCAAGGACCTCCTGATCCCCCGGTCTCCCCTCCCTGACTGTTGGGATTACAGGTGTTCACCACCACACCAAGTTTATGGTATAGATGGAACCGGGGGCCTTGTGCAGTCCAGGCAAGCCCTCTACAGACTGAGCTACCCCCCTGCCCGCTACATTGTTTCAGAATATTTTTTATTACCCAGAAAGGAGCAGTCCCTACAGGTTCCCTTCTTCCCCAGGCTCCTGGCAGCCACTAAATCTACATTCTTTCCCTATTGACTTGGCTTTTCTGGACATTTCCGGTAAATGCAATCACACAGTATGGCTTTTTGTGGCTGGCTCCTTTCACGTCTGTCTTCAGTGGTGTTGTAACGTGCACGTCACTCTTTTTTGTCACTGTGTAATATCCCACTGTTGGGGTAGACCAGGTTTCCTTTATCTGCCCATACGCTATGGGCATCCCAGCAGTTCTCACCACTTGGTACTCTGAGCAATGATGCTGTAAACGTTCACACCCAAGCTAGAGGATGTGGGGTTTTTCACTCTCCAAGGTATACACACCTAGGAGAGTAATTGCTGGGGTTATACAATGACCCTAAAGCAATGGGGGTGGGGTTAACTGTTTCAGTGGAGAATGGGGGATTTCAGAGGTGACACTGGGCTCACTGCTTGCCCCTCGGAGTCACCTGCGGTGGCTCCCTTCAGGCTACCTTCCACCAAGCGCATGCAGGGGCTCCAGGACTTCCTGCTGTTGGGATGAATGAAGCATCTGGTGGGGCTGGCGGATGGTTCAGCCAGGAAGCACTTAGCACATAAGCGTGAGGACTGGAGTCCAGCTCCTTAGCCACTGTGTGAAAAGCCGGGTGAGGTGGTGGCCCATGCCTGTAATCCTAAGATTAGGGATGCTGGGACAGGATGGTCTAGGACTCCACCGGCCTAGCCAAGTCAGGGAGACCTGGGTTCCGTGAAAGACCCTTCTCAAAAAAGGTGGAGGCAGCCGGGCGGTGGTGGCGCACGCCTTTAATCCCAGCACTCGGGAGGCAGAGACAGGCGGATCTCTGTGAGTTCGAGACCAGCCTGGTCTACAAGAGCTAGTTCCAGGACAGGCTCCAAAACCACAGAGAAACCCTGTCTCAAAAAAAAAAAAAAAAAAAAAAAGGTGGAGGCACAATTGAGGACATTACCCAGTACTCTGGCCTCCATAAACACATGTATTGCACACACATATACATAAACACATGCATGGACACACACATGCACCGCACCATGAAAAACAGGACAGTGGGATGGAAGAACGAAAGCTCTGGAGCTCTATACAGTACAGGGGTGAGGAGCCGTGTCTGGCTGCGGCCACACCTCTGCCCATTACACTGCTCCCATCCTCCCAAGAATACCATCCCCTGCTGTGGGCCTGTGTTTCTAGTCTCCCTCTCTGAAACACTTCCCTGCCTCCCTCCAGCTCACCCCTGTCCTTTGGAACCAACTGGTCTACCTGGCCTCCAAAGGTCAATCCTTCTGGTCTTTGACACACAGGATGTGCTGAGCCTCTCTGGCATCTTATGCTGTCTGCAGACTTCTTGTCTCTTCCTCTTGAGTGTGGCTTCCCTACAGGACAACGCTGTCCTCAAGCAAGGGAGCACAATGATGAAGATGTAGTGTGTTATTCAGCTTTCTGCTGCTATAACAAATACCTGAAGTAATCAATGTATAACAAAAGAAGGCATGTATTGGCTCCGTTCCAGAGGTTCCATTCCATCGCACTGGGGCCTGCGGCAGCGCAGAGCATCATAGTGGAGCATGTCTGCTGGGCTCGCCTCGTAACAGCCAAGAGAGGCACATATCAGCTCCTAACGTGAAGTCGTTCTTTCCCATTCCAGGTCATGCGTGAACTAAGGTTGCTCACTATGCTGGGGGCTATCCGTGAAATGGACAAAGAAGACATAATGAGAAAGATTGTCAAGACCAAGGGGACACTGATACAAGGTAGGAGAGCTGAGTGATGCTGAGAACCGTGGCCTCTTAGAGGTCTCGTCTCAGTGAACTCGACTCTGTCAGGGCCAAATCTCGTCATAAATCGTATTCATCAGTTTCCAGCTGCCTCTAAAATAAACCGATACCAACTTTGTGACTTAAAATTACACAGATTCAGGGATGGGGCGATGACAATGTCAGGACCTGAGTTTGACCCCTGCAAACTACATAAATGGCGGGTCCAATCATCCCAATGACAGTGAGTTGGGAGACAGCAAGATCCCTAAGCTCCCTGGCCACCTAGTAACCTTCAGTGACGTTCCAGGTCCACAAACCAAAGGTAAAAAGCAGCTGAGGACTGACAGCCATGGTCGCCCTCCAACCTCCACACAATGTGCACAAACATACACGTGTGTGCACACACACGAACATGCAAATGTCACAGCTTCTGGAGACCAGGAGTCTAAAACCGCGGTGTCAGTCGGCCAGTTCCTTGTCCTGGCAGCTGTTGTTGACAGGCATCTGCCTCCCTTGGCCCCTGGCTCCTCCCTCATGCCACTGTTCCCTCTCACCTTTTATACCAGCGCTGCGATTTCCTCAGGCCTGCCTGGAAAGCCAGAGCCCTCGCTCCACTTTGGGAGATCTAATTTACTTACATCCCCTAGCTCCCCCTTCCACCATGTGTGAATTTTCGTGTGTAATTGCTTGTCCTCGAGGGTGGGGATACAGCTGTCTCTGGGAGGTATTTCCACAACTACTTCGGAGCTCCATCCTGTCTGTGGCCAAGTGCCTTCCTAGTTAGTCACGGAGGTCTGCTCACACCAGACTGGCCTCGGCTCCACCTCCTGCTGTCCATTGCCGCTCATCGGCAGAGACACAAGGATACGTGTGATTATAGTTGGCTGTAGTGTATGCTCAACCTAGCATTTACAGGCAAAGCTTTAAGGCTCGTACTGTCTGTTGTTTCAGGAAGTTCTGCTTGTTAGGATTGGGGACATCATTCAGTCAGTAAAGGACTTGTCTTGCAACTGCGAGAACCTGCATTTCATTCTCAGAACCCACATAGAGAATGCCAGCCATAATGGCATAGGCTTGTAATCCCAGCACTGAGAAGGTGGAGACGGGCCCTGGAGCTTGCTGGCTGGCCAGCCTAACCTTCTTAGCCAGTTGCAGGCTGTCTCAAAAAGCAAAGTAGACTGCGCCCAAGGAACAACAGTTGAAGTTGTCCCATGGCTTCCACATGCAGACACCCACATGCTGCACAGTTGCGCATACATGTATACCATATGAACATTGGCACACACATCTCACTCGGAGGGAGGTTAAAAGATAGAGAGATCGACTTATTCTGAGACTCTCTGACCCACAAGCTGCTTCCAAGAACCCAAAAGCCATGTCAGAATATTCTCCCAGCGTGGGGTTCACAGGAAGGGCCACGGGCCACTGTGCCGCCCCCCACGCTCGCCAAGGCCCGCCTCTCTCGCTCCTCCACCTCCCCAAGCAGTAGACGCTCCCCTCTCCACCAGGACTACCTCGTTTGCCTCACAAAACACTCGGCAGCATTTCAATTACTCTTATTCTTCCTCTAGTATTTTATGTCTAATATTAAATTTCCTAACAAAGAATGTATTTTTCACAACAAAATAGGAAACTTTATTTGAAAATCGCACATGGTTATCTATAAAAGCACTCTAGAATCCAACTTTTCTTTGTTAAATTCATCAGAGGTGTTTTAAGGAAGAATTCGGTCTCTGGGGACTGGTGAGGTGTTTCAGCTTGCGGCTCTTGCAAAGGACCGGAGTTTGTTCCGAGGACCCACATCGGGCATCTGTAACTCTGACTCCGAGGATTCTGACACACTCCTCTGGCGTCTGCAACTCTAACTCCGAGGATTCTGACACACTCCTCTGGCGTCTGTAACTCTAACTCCGAGGATTCTGACACACTCCTCTGGCGTCTGTAACTCTGACTCCGAGGATTCTGACACACTCCTCTGGCGTCTCCTGGGGCTGCACTCATGTACGTGAGCCCATAATTAAAAGTAACAATTAAATCTTTTAAGAATAAAACTAAATTTTAAGAGAACTGTAACTAAATAAGCAAAAACAAAATAATAATAATAATAATCCCTAAAACTAACATGAGCCGGATGTGGTGCACACCTTTATTGCCGGCGCTCCGGAGGCAGAGACAGGTGGATGCCTGAGTTCAAGGCCAGCCTGGTCTACAGAGTGAGTTCCAGGACAGCCAGGGCCTCACAGAGAAACTCTGTCTGAAAACATCAGAAACAAACAAACAAACAAATAAAAAGGGAACAAGGACTGCGGATGTTGCTCAGTTAGTAGAGCATAGCCTAACATCATGGAGCCATTCAGTTCATTCCCAGCACCTCATAAACATAGCTTGGTGACACACACCTGTAATCCCAGCCTTTAGGAGGTGGAGATAGGAGGATCAAAAGTTCAAGGTCATCCTTAGCTACATAGTAAAAGGCCAAGTGGGGCTGTATGAGACCCTGTCTCCAAATGAGAGGGAAGGAGGATGAATGCAAGGAAATTAACAATGTACACATGTATTATGCATGTATGTGTGTAGACTTGAGTGTACATTAATCTGAATATTCTTTCTATAGTCCATAAAGCATTTATTATTTATCCATAAAAATGTTCAGTATGATATTTTATACATGTATGTCTTTTAATCATATTCTTCCCATAGCCATATTTTTCTCCTTTCTGCCCCACTCCTGTAGATCTCCCCCTTTCTAACTAATCCCTCTTCCGCCTCATATGTGTGTGTATGTATGTATGTGTGTACATGTGTGTATGTATGTATGTGTGTGTATGCTGTGTGTGTATGTGTGAGAGTGGTGTGTGCTGTGTGTGGAATGTATTTTATGTATTGTGTGTGCTGTGAGTGGTATGTGTTTTAAGTATTGTGTGTGTTCATATATCACTGTGGGGAGTATTGTATGTGTGTGTGCTGTGTATGTTGTGTGTAGGGTGTGTATGTTATTTGCCTATGTGTGTATGGTATGTGTGTTGTGTGTGTGTTGCATGTGGTGTGTGTGTGTGTCTGCATGTATGTGTGTGTATGTGTGGGTGTGCTGTGTGTTTGAAAGGATACATCAGTATGGGGGTATTGTATGTGTATGTGTATGGCATGTGTTGTGTATGTTGTATGTGTATATGATATATTGTGTGTCTATGTTATCTGTGTATGTGTTGGTATATGTTGTGTGTGTGTTGCATATGTTATGAGGTGTGTGTGTGTGTTTGGTGACCCAATACATTTAACTAGGACTGTTTACAGGAGCATGGCATGTCAGTCACCATACCACTGAAGAAAATAAACACGAAAGCTCTGTTACAAATGGTACTTGGTAAGTGCACAGCTAAAGATGCTCGTTTCACGTGGAAATCCCTTCTTCCAGAGCCCCTAAAGACATCTGACTTTCCCTAGGTGAGAACCCCTACCGATCCCTGAGGGCCCTACTGAGTCAGAATGAGTACCCCTGGCGCTACTCTCTACACCCTGAGGATGTGCTGCCCTTTGCCTTCCCGTCGGACTCTCAGAGCTACAATGAGCTGGTGGGTGTCTTTCCTTTGTGGGTGAGCAGACAGCATCACATGGTGTGGGTAGGTCTCCAGACAAGCCAGCACTCAGTCCCTCCACCTCCCCTGAGAGGCTATGAAGGAGACCTGTGCCTCAGGAATTATAGGGAGTAGGAAACGAGGGAATATCCACTGTCATCTGCCCCATGCCTACTGTATCCGTGGGTACCATCTGCCCCATGCCTACTGTATCCATGGGTACCATCTGCCCATGCCTACTGTATCCATGGGTACCATCTGCCCATGCCTACTGTATCCATGGGTACCATCATCTCCCCATGCCTACTGTATTCATGGGTACCATCTCCCCATGCCTACTGTATCCATGGGTACCATCTTCCCATGCCTACTGTATCCATGGTGCCATCAGCCCCATGCCTACTGTATCCATGGGTACCATCTTCCCATGCCTACTGTATCCATGGGTACCATCTGCCCATGCCTACTGTATCCATGGGTACCATCTGCCCGTGCCTACTGTATCCATGGGTACCATCATCTCCCCATGCCTACTGTATCCATGGGTACCATCTCCCCATGCCTACTGTATCCATGGGTACCATCTTCCCATGCCTACTGTATCCATGGGTACCATCTGCCCATGCCTACTGTATCCATGGGTACCATCTGCCCGTGCCTACTGTATCCATGGGTACCATCTGCCCATGCCTATTCTATCCATGGGTACCATCATCTCCTCATGCCTACTGTATCCATGGGTACCATCTGCTCCATGCTTACTGTATTCATGGGTATCATCTGCTCCATGCCTACTGTATCCGTGGGTACCATCTACCCCATGACTACTGTATCATGGGTACCATCTGCCCCATGCCTACTGTATCCGGGGGTACCATCTACCCCGTGCCTACTGTATCCATGGTGCCATCTGCCCCATGCCTACTGTATCCATGGTGCCATCTGCCCCATGCCTACTGTATCTGTGGGTACCATCTTCCCATGCCTACTGTATCCATGGGTACCATCTGTCCATGCCTACTGTATCCATGGGTACCATCTGCCCCATGCCTACTGTATCCATGGGTACCTGGAGGAGCTTCCTGACTTGAACTAATTTCTAGTCTGTAGCCCAGCATGGGCACAAGACATCGGCCCACTGCTCTGGGAACTGGGCCTGAGAGCCGATGGGAAGATAGGAGCAGAATACCTACCTGGCCTGTGCTCAAATGAGTCTCCTGGCCTGGCAAATGGAAGGCCAAGAAAACAACGGCTCTTAGCTTAGGTCCCAATCTGCTAAGGGCAGCATGTGGCCCCAGAATCAGACAAACTAACCCTTCAGACTGGAATCCCACCTCTCCACCCCATCTCTCTTGGGGTTTTATAATGCCTCCTCCTCTTCCTTTATGGGCATGGTGGTTCATTATTTTAAAAAAAAATGTAGTTAATTAGTCTGGTAACATCCCTCAGTTAAACACAAAAGCCTGAGTTTGATCTCCAGAACTCAGGTTTTAAAAACTCAAGTATGGTAGTATGTGTGATTGCAGTGCTGATCATGGAGAGGCAGATGCTGGGGCTCACTGCTCAGCCAGTGCAGCTGAATGGTGAGTCCAGGTGAAGGGAAAGACCTTGTGTCAAAAAACAAAGCAGAGGGTGGAGAGATGTCTCAGCAGTAAAGAGCACTAGCTGCCCTTCTAGAGGATCCTGGTTGGTTCCCAGCACCCGTGCACGGTAGCTCACAACTGCCTTTAACTCCAGTTCTGAGGAATCCAGTGTCCTCCTGGGGACTCAGAGAGCACACACACATGTCACACACTCACGCAGGCACACCGTAAAATTAAAAATAAACCTTTTGAGAAGCATAAACCGGTTTTGAGGAACCATCCAGGCAAGGCTGTTTTTCTGTTCTTCACAGGCATGCGTACACAAATACACATGTACCTGCACATCCATGAACCTGCACATGTATAGGCACATACATACACACATAATAATAAGTAATAGTAATAATGATGACAGTTAGCCCTTACATGGCACTTACCACAGGTCATGTCTAAAGGGCTTTGACTGTTATACTTCATCAATCCTAACATGCCCATTTTTTAAAAAAAGATTCAGCAAGTTTAAATGATGGCACATTAGCAATCCACCACATTAGGGTCATGCTGGGCCTAGCTGGGCAAGGTAGAGAATGGCATCTGACATTGGCCTGGTGCTGGAAGGCACCCGGGATCCCTGGGTGCCCGAAGCAAATGGCTATGCAGGAAGCTCTCTAGGGACCAGCACCTTTAGAAGGCCAGCAAGGAGGTGGGGTCTGACCAGCGAAGTGGGACCACAGTGCTTCTTGGCCAAGGACTCAGCTGAGCCCATGAGGAGCTCTCCCACAGGTTGAAAAGAGCTAACCTTTGAATGTTGACTTCAAACTGTCTTAGGAGGTAGACCAGAAGGTTGTGATGCAGACAAAGTGACCCCTGAGGAGGGCTAACTTCACCAGTTGCTAACTCCCAAGGGTTCATGAGCTAAGTCCTTCAAGTCTGAGGGAATGATGGATCTGACAGAATAAACATACACCGAGAGAATATTTATTAGATTTATCTACACAATATGACCCGGTAGTCTAACAGTGGCTATCTTATACTAGAGGGACTGAGAACCTGGTACTGCCTGATCCACGGGTTTATGTGTCAGCAGTCCCAACCTGTCCTGGAAGAGTAGAGGATTCCTGGAGAGCCACTGGTTCCCAATCCACAGCGGAAACTACAAGAATCTGAGTTCTGATCTCAGTAAAGGAATGTAGCAGCAGCAGCAGCAGCAACAGAGTAGATGAACTTGCTGGTGAGATGCCCAGGCAATGAGGCAAAACTCAAAGCTTTTCCCTCAGACCACCTTCTGCTTGGCTGACATTGGATGGATCCACCCACATTTAGGGAAGGAGTCCCCACTCCACATAACCTGGTCGAGAAAACCCCTCACAGATGTGTCCAGCAGCTTCTCTCTTAGTCAGTCCCAGACCCAGTCGAGCTGACAGTCAGGATTAGCCATCACAGAAGGACCTGTTGCAGCCTCCATGAGAGCCCATAAAGATTCACACACAGAGAGACATGGGGGAGGAGTTGCCTTTGCGCCCATAGCTCAGATAGCAACTGTGGCCACAGGAAGAGCAGTTTGAAGCATAGAATTATTCAGGTAATATTACAAAACAAGATGGAAAACACACACAGCTGTTTGTGCTCACAGATGTTTACCTATCCTTCTATGTTTTTCTTTTCATTTTCCCATGTAGGCTATTGATAGCCTTGGACCAGTCCCAATTAAAAATTCAGAAGTTCAAATCAAGCACAATTATCCCTACTTCACTTTAAAGGTGAGAGCTGCACATAACATAAATTATTCTGGTTGCTTATGGCTGTCTTCTATCACCTATCTACCTGTCCGTCTATCACGTGTCTGTCATTGGGAAGGCACACATGCCACAGTGCCTGTGTGAAAGTCAGGGAACAAGTTTTGGGGGTTGCTTCTGTCCTAGAAATTGAGTCTGGTCATCAATCCTGATGACAAGTACCTTAACACACCAAGCCACCTCGCTGGCCCTCAGATTCCTTACGAAGAGAGCAAATAAGCTTAAATTTGAATTGCACTATTTTGAATAGCTTATATATGATGGCACATTATATTTGCTCTCTTATTTGATGTTGTGTTGAGCACACCTCAGGTTCTTTTTTTCTAATGTGAATATGGACATCCTTGTGGGGACAGTATATATTGTGCATGTAGGAAACAGTAGCTCAGCAGCTGTTAGAAACCATAGGAGGCAAGTTAGCCTTTCTTTTCCTTTTTTTCTTTTCTTTCTTTTGTGGTCTCAAGACAGGATTTCTCTGTGTCACCCTGGCTGTCCTTTAACTCACTTTGTAGAACAGGCTGGCCTTGAACTCGGAAATCCACCTGCCTCTGGCTCCCAAGAGCTGGGATTAACGGCATGAGCCACCAACACCTGGCTAGTCAGCCTTTCTTGAAGTATAAGATCACTGGTGCTTTTTGAAAGTAAACATATGTTTATGTATGTCACCAATGAAGTTATTTGGCATGAGAAAATAATTAATACTGACTTGTGCTAGGACTCAGAACGAGGCTCAGGACTGGCCCTGTTAGGCAGCTATCGTTAAGACATTAATCCTACTAAACAGCAATGGGTTCTTGTGGGAACTACCAATGTCTGTTCACCCTAGATAAGGCACTGATGTCAGACCAAAGAAATTATTTCCCCAGTCTAGTTTAATGATCCAGAATGTTTATTGGAATTGCCTACATGTGCATGGGTGAGGGGATTCATATAGGAACATAAATGACTCAAAGTCAGCTGCATCACTGAAACCCCACAATGCCATGGGTAAGGATTCACTAAAGTTGCATCTCTAAAGCACCTTGAACAATTTGCAGGCAGCTCAGTTAATCAGAGTCTCCTATCCCCAGTAACTGTTCACCTTGGAGAGATTTTTGTGAATCTTGTAAGTTTCAGGGACTTCTTGAGACTTGTGATTTTCATTCTCTACCTGAACCTCAGTGAGGCTTCCTCCAGGATAGCTATACAAAGCAGGCTTTTAAGTGTCACCAATTTGTTGTCTTCTTTCATTTTCAGGTTCCTCAGATATACAAAGTCAAGGGATATGAACCATTTTCTGTCAACAAGTCCTCAACAAGTTACAGAATTCAGAAACTTGCTCGACCTCTGAAACAAGGTGCTGAGGTAATGCATTGGCAATTTCACGAACTCCTCTCACGACTCATGTCCTACCATTAAGAATGACAGGTCATTGAGTTGGAGGGATGACTAAGTAATTAAGAGTAGTTTTTGCTCTTGAAGAGAACTCAGGTTCAATTTTCACCACCCAGGTGGTGACACACAGCCATCTATAATCCCAGTTCCATAGGATCCAACAGGCATGCACATGGCGCACATACATGCAGGCAAACATTCATGCACATAAAGCAAAATAAGTAACTCTTTAAGAAGGAAATAAGACTAGCAAAGCCACTCTTGGTCTTTACACAGGATGAAGTTACCACCATCATCGCTCTACCCAAGCAGGACACCACACCGCTCTCAGCCAAGCCTTCCATCTTGAGTATGAAAGCTCCGGAGGGCTTAGCCATGTCTGTGGAATACGACCCGCTGTATATTTTCGTAAGTACCAGTTGGCAGACGCCTGTGCTCTGCGTCCCTTATTTCAGCAATTGCCCTACATGAAAATGGAATCATGACTTGAAAATATGTTTTTTGTTTTAGTTTTTATAATTAATTTTTTTACTAAATATTTATGTTCACTTTTTAAATTTATCTGTATGTGTGCCAGTGGGTGGGAATAGGAGAGGGTATCAGATTCCTTGGAGCTAGAGTTCCAGTGTCTGTGAGTCATCAAACATGGATGCTGGGATTTGAACTCCAATCTTCATGATAAAGCAAGAAGCACTTTTAACCCCTGAGCCTTTTCTCCAGCCCCTTTTTTTTTTTTTTTTTTTTTTTTTTTTTTTTTTTGGCTCTTGGCTCTTTTCTTTCTTTCTTTCTTACTTTTTTATTCTATTGATTTTTATTGAGCTCTACATTTTTCTCTGCTCTCCTCCCTGCCTCTTTCCTCCCCTTCAACCCTCCCCCATGGTCCCCATGCTCCCAATTTACTCAAGAGATCTTGTCTTTTTCTACTTCCCATGTAGATTAGATCTATGTATGTTACCCAGACACAGAAAGACAATTATCACATGTACTCACTCATACATTGTTTTTAAACACAAAGCAAAGAAATCCAGCCCCATTTTTTAAAAACAGTGTCTTCTAGCCCAGGACGATGTCAAACCCACTATGCAGCCAAGAATGACCTTGAATTTGTGACCCTCCTGCCTCTACTGGTACTAGGATTGCTGGTATACTATACCGCATCCTTTTTTATGTGGTGCTGGGAATTGAACCAAGCAAGTCCTGGGCCAACAGCTACATCCCCAGCCCTGGGATGCTTTCTCTTTGGCATTTCAGGTTAGTGGAGCATTCCCCACCCTCTGCTTTCTGATTCTGGATGCTATGACAGCAACTGCTTGAGCCCCCTCCATGCCAGCTTCCCCAGCATGGCAGACTGGGAGCCAGAGTATTTTATCACAGGAGGAAAAGAAACTAAGGCAGACTCAGAAATGGATTTGCTCTTTAAACCCAGTTTGCTTATTTAATAACTCCTCATTGATCATGGCTAGAAGCAGTTCCAAACTGTGATTCCAGTGACATTTTCTTCCTCATGAAGTCAGCAGATCTAAATGGCATCTAATGAAGCCCTTAAGGCAGAAAATGCATACATGAAGATGGGGATGTTGGAAAGATGGGCCAACCTGAGGCTCTGCCCCTGTGCCCAGTTTGCTAGAAGAGCTGACATGCATCCCCATTGTTAGTGCTAGTGGGAGCCACAGAGAGTGCTGCTGATGCCTGTCCCAAGCCTGGTATGGAGACAGGTAAACACCATTAATCTGATCTCCTTCTCGTCCACAGAATCCCAACCCAGGAATGTTTTCCGTGAAGCATCCTCTGACCTATGCAGAAACGCTGATAGATTACCATCTGTGCTCTCACCCCAAGTACAAGTTCACCCACGAGTCTCACAGAGGGTCCAGCATTCCTCTCACCCAAAAGCAGTTTCTCCATCATACGGTAATGTCAGGCCCGGCAGAGCTGGCCTTGGACTGTGGGGACAGGCAGGGGACAGGGAGAGTGGGAACAGAGAAACTGAGAGAAAGAAGACTGGGCTTTGAG
The DNA here is from genome assembly GCF_950005125.1 of Chionomys nivalis. Classification (NCBI taxonomy): domain Eukaryota; kingdom Metazoa; phylum Chordata; class Mammalia; order Rodentia; family Cricetidae; genus Chionomys; species Chionomys nivalis. Next base: position 99,413,114 of record NC_080090.1, read on the forward strand.
TGAGTAAAGGTGCCTGCTACCAAGTCCGAGGATCTGAGTTCAATCCCTGGGATCCACAGGGTGGAAAGAGACCAAGGAGAGCACTGACTTGTGCATGTTGCCCTCTGACAACTTATGTGCACACACGAAAGCACACACAGAGATATACAGGCACAGAACACAAACATGCACATGCACACACAAGCACACGCACACTCACACATGCATGCACACACATGCAAATAAACACATGTACACACATGCACATGCATACACATATGCATGTACACAAATGTTCAAAATAAATAGATGCGATTTAAACCGCAAGAAAAAGAAAGCTTATGCCTTAGCCATGGACCAAGAATGGACCACAGACCTCACACTCCACCTGTGGAGGAGACAGGTCTCTTCTCAGTTCCGCCATTGTCCATCTCCATCCGCCTTCTGCTGTCTGCTGCCCTTTTGCCAACACCTCGCTCATTTTGACTTAGAGAGGGAAATGATCGCTTGTTAATATTTCAGCCGTAGGAAAATAGTGACTCTGGGCTCTGGGCTCCTCTTAACTCTGGACCCCCCAAGTCTATAAATGTCAACCACTTGCCCTTTTGTTCCAGGCACAGAACTCACACAATCCTTGATCTCCCAGCTCGGAAATGTCCCCTTATGCCACCAGCCTCACTCTTCCCCTCCCATCCCTGCCGTGATTCACCACTGTCACTGCCTCCAGGCTGTCACAGAAAATTCCGATCCAACTTGGAACACCTCAATAGGTCAGGGAGCTATGGAGATGGCTAAGCCCCATGAGCATGAGGACCTGAGTTCAACTCTCCAGCATCCACATAAATCCAGGCATAGTGGCACAGACATGTAATCCCCATGCCAGGGATACGGAAACAGGTGGACCCCTGGAGGTTATTGGCTAGCCAGTCTAGCGGAAACTGCAAGCTCCAGGTTCCATGAGCAATGCTGTCTCTTGATTGAGGAAGACAGTGACATTGGCCTCGGGCATCATGCATGCACACATACACACATGCACACACGCACGCACACAAACATCCTCAGTGTGTATCCATTACCCACAGAGCGGCTCCACTTAGCTGAACTCCTGGTGACCTAATGGTTCCATTATATTGCATTCCGCTGCACTGTCCTCCCTGCCAGAGTGCTACCCATCCTCCTTGAATGTTGCATTAGCATCGCTTTCAGCGCCATCCAGATGGACTGGAAGACCCCATCTGCCCTGGCCACCATCACACACCCTGTAACTGCAGCAGCTGTCTTCCCTTTAGGGGAAGTGAGTCGGGCTTAATGAAATGATACATTTGGACCTAACCTTTTGGAACTTAGAAACAGTCAGCTGAATGAAGACTCTCTAAGACATTTTCCCACTATGTTACTATGTTTTCTTGGTCCTCTAACAAAAAGCAACTTAAGGAAGGGAGGGTGGTGGCAGGAGCATGAGGCAGCTGGTCCCATGGCACCCACAGCCAGGAAACAGAGAGATGGGCGCTGTGCTCAGCTCACTTTCTCCTTTTTGTTCAGTCTGGGACTCCAGCCCATGGGATGGTGCCGCCCACAGTCAGCGTAGGTCTTCCCACTTCAGCTAATCCAAAGTTTAAAAATCCTCAGAGACTAGTCGGGCATTGGTGGCGCACACCTCTAATCCCAGCACCCGGGAGGCAGAGGCAGGCATATTTCTGTGAGTTCAAGGCTGGTCTGGTCTACAAGAGCTAGTTTCCAGGACAAGCTTCAAAGCTACCGAGAAACCCTGTCTTGAAAAATCAAAAAATAAATAAATAAATAAATAAATCCCCAGAGACAGTCTCAGAGGTTTGTCTCTTAGGTGACTATAGATGCTGTCAAGTCAACAGCTGGCATCAACACTCCCAGCCACCTAACCTTTTCTTTTCATGCCCTGCCCCTGTGCCAATTTTCATCACAGGATATAATTCCTGGAATCATGAACTGGAAGAGGTTCCAGCCCCTGGTGTTCTCCTCTTTGTCTGACTCTTCGAGGACTGAAAACACTCAGAAGTAAGCTGGAGACTGCTGGCCTCCCGGAGGTTTGCAGATTCTAGGGGCTGGGGGACTGCTGGCCTCCCAGGGGGTTTGCACTGCAGATCCCAGAGCCTGGGAGACTGCTGGCCTCCCAGGGGGTTTGCACTGCAGATCCCAGAGCCTGGGAGACTGCTGGCCTCCCGGGGGTTTGCACTGCAGATTCCAGAGTCTGGGGACTGCTGGCCTCCCAAGGGTTTGCAATGCAGATCCCAGAACCTGGAGGACTACTGGCCTCCCTGGGGGTTTGCACTGCAGATTCCAGAGGCTGGGGACTGCTGGCCTCCCGGGGATTTACACTGCAGACTTCCGATGCTGGGAGATTGCTGGCCTCCTGAGGGTTTGCATTTTCAAATCGTACTTTCAAAACACAAGGGAGGGCTTGCCTGTCACGGAGTATGATGGTGGACATCTGGTTTTCAGAGTTTGACTTTATCTTAATCAAGATACACTTTGTAGCTGGGCAGTGGTGGCACATGTCCTTGATCCCAGCACTCAGGAGGCAGAGGCAGGTGGATCTCTGTGAGTTCAAGGCCAGCCTGGCCTATAGAGCAAGTTCCAGGACAGCCAGGGATACATAGAGAAACCCTATCTTGGAAAAAACAAAACAAAACAAAAAGAAAACCGCACACTTTTTAAAAGTAATACAGTCTAGCTAATCAACGGGGTTTCAGCACAGGAGAGCTGACTGATCATATAATTCTGCTGAAATAGTCATGGTCTATTTTTTTTCTTTTTTGAAGAATCTTTCTTTTTGAAATATTCATGGTGCATGAGAGCATGTGCACGTGTGTGTGCATGTGCGCATGCATGCGTGCGTGTAAGTGCATGTGTATGTGTGTGTGCACGTGTACCTGTGTGCAGGTACACACGTCCATGTGTGCACATGCTTGTGGAGGTCAGAAGACAATCTTGAGTGTTCTTCATCAGAAACTCCAAGGTCTTTCTTTCATTAGCACTGGAGATAGCTGATATCGCTAAGCTAGCCAGCCATGAGACCGAGGGAGCCTCCTGTGTCTGCTTCTTCCTCTTGGGATTACAGGTGTTCCCACCAAACCCAGCTTTCTTTAGTGTGTTCTGGGCTAGAACTCAGGTTTGGGGATCAAATTTGGGTCCATAAGCTTTCTCAGTGAGCACTTTGAATCACCCCCTAGCCCTGATGCAGCATCTTCCTCAGGGACCATGACGACAGCATCCCTAGGCTGTTGAAATGGTTGTATGAGGAAGTATTTAGAATCTGTCTGGTGCTGGCTTTTGGTAACTTCTTTCTACCAAGTTCACAAAACTGTGCAATCAACTCTCACCACTAGATGGCAGCATCAGCCCCCAACTCATTTTGCAGGAAGCCTGGGAATTTTCAAATTGACCCGTTGTTTTAGTTTCATTTCTGTTGCTGTGATAGAATACCCCCAACAAAAAGCAGCTTAGAGAAGAAAGGGTTTGTTTGGCTCACAGTCCCAGCTTGCAGTCTGTCATCACAGGGAAGTCATGGCAGACACTTGAGCATCAATCACTTCTGCAGCAACAGAATCCCCGCTTGCCTGTTCTCAGCTAGCTTTCTCCTCTGACACAGTTCAGGACCTGCTGCCTGTGGAAAGGTGCCACCCACAAGGGGCTGGGTCTTCCTACATCAGTTAACAACCAAGGACTCCTCCCATGCACGCCCAGGAAGGGCTGACAAATCTCCTTCAGTAGCTGGGACATAACTCGGGAGTAAAGTTCTTGCCCAGCGCCTCTGAGAATGGCACATGTGATGTGTGGGTTGTGTTCGGACTCCAGCGCACCCACTTTTAACACGTATGGACTCCAAGTGTTAAAAATTAGCTGATTCATTTTTCCAAAGCGACGTCCTTGGAAACATCGCCCAGGGCTGTTCTTTTAGTGGGAAGTCAGGAGGGGTTGTCTTGGCCCCGAATAGCCACGCATTAAACATAAAGACTATATCAATGAAAACCTCCCGCCACGACTTTCTGCCTTCAGTTTCTGTGCCTCAGTGCTCTGTCGGGCCAGTTTGTTCCAACGCAAACAGCCACTGCCCAACAGCTCAAAACCCAGGAGCAGGGCTGAGCGGGGTGTACCGGTGGAGTACAGGTGTAACCACACAAAGCCTTGGGCTCCATCCCCAGCGGTGTAGAAACAAGACCAGGTGGCGCACCTCTGTAATCTCAGCACCGGGAGGTGGAAGCAGGAGAATCAGGAGTTCTACACCATTCTCAGCTACACAGGGAGTTCAAGACCAGCCTGGGCTACCTGAGACCCTGTCTCAAAAGAAAAAAAATAATTATTTTTTTTATTTCGGGTTTATACCAGTTGTTGGATCGAAGGTCAGGCTGTTGTTTCTGAAAGCAGTTACAAATAATAACGGTAATTCTCTTCAGCTTCTGTATTAGCCTGCTTAGGGGGCTACAACAAAAGGCTATAGTCTCCATTGGCTATAAACAGTGTACATATTTCTCATAATTCAAGGCACCAGGCAGATTTTGTGTCTAGTTAGGGATGACTTTCTGGTTCACAGACAGGGCCTTCTTTATGTGCATGTGTGTGTGAGTACGGGTGCATTCAGGCCACATCTGTTCTCTCTTCCTGCCATGCGGGTCCCAGAAACCAAGCTTATGACATCAGGCTTAGTGGCAGAGCCGTCTTGCTTGCCTGTGTCCACATGCGGATGGAGGCGCAAGCTGGCACGCCTTTCCTTTGCCTGATCCTAGTGAGCCTTTGCTCTTCTTTGTCTTTCTCTCCTTTTCTTTCCTTTCCCTTTCTTTCCTTTTTTAAAGACAGGGTTTCTCTGTGTAGCCCTGACTGTCCTGGAACTAGCTCTGTAGACCAGGCTGGCCTCAAACTCACAGAGATCCGCCTGCCTCGGCCTCCAGAGTGCTGGGATTAAAGGCGTGCGCCACCACCACCACCGGGCCTGGATTTTACATTTTTATTCCATGAAAGTCTGTTTGCTACCATTTCATCATCTCAGACCAGTGTAGATGCTGGAAAGTGGTCCAGTTCCCACATCTCCATCCTTCTTCTGGGCAAGAGCTGGAAAGTGGTCCAGTTCCCACATCTCCATCCTTCTGGGCAAGAATCCCTCTGATTACACAGGTTCTACTGTTTGGGTGGAATTTTCCATTTGGCTTGGAGGTTAAGGGCCTGATCTGCTCTTCCCTTATTTTTTTTAAAGATTTGTTTGATTATATGTATATGTGCTTGTCTGTGTGGGGAATGTGCCTACAGTATCCAGCAGAGGGCGTCAGATCCCCTGGAGCTGGAGCTACAAGCAGTTGGGAGTCACCCAACTTGGGTGCTGGGAACTGAACTCAGGTCCTCTGGAAGGACTCTTAACCACTAATCTCTCTCCAGTCCTTCTTTTTCTTCCTCCCCCTCTACTGTGATTATGAAATTAACTGTTTCAGTTTCCTTTCGGTTTCATAATTTCCCTTTCTTACTGATTTAATGTTATTTTCAATATGCAGATTATCCATGTGTGTTCCAAACTCAAACATTTTTTTAAAATTCTCCTTTTCACAACTATTTTAATATCCTCCATATTCAAAGCTTTTTAAATGATGTTATTTTTCTAGATGCTGGGAAGATGGCTCACGGGGTAAAGTGTTTGTCATGCAAATATCAGGACAAGAGTTCAGATCCCCAGCACCCATAAAAATGCTAGGCAAGATAGTGTGTGCCTGTAATCCCAGCACTTGGGAGGCTGAGACAGGGATTCCCCCGAGTAACCTGGCTAGCTAGGCTAGCCAGATTAGTGAGCTCTGGGTTCAGTGAGATCCTGCCTGAGTCTATAAGGTAGAGGGTGGTAAAAGGACAGACAACCTCTGGGCTCCACACGCATGCAGATCCATACCCACACATGCAAACATGCATATATATATATATAGACACTACACACACATACCATGATATATAACACACATAATATGAATATATATAAATTCTAGGGGCTGGGGATGTGGCTCAGTTGGTCGAGTGCTTGCCTAACATGCACGAAGTCCTGGCCTCCATCCCTAACACAGCTTAAACCAGGCATAGTGCCATGCCACACACCTGTAATCCCAGAACTGGAGAGGTAGAGGCAAAAAGATCATCAGGTCAAGGTCGTCCTCAGCTAAGTGGCAAGTCTGAGAGCCTGTGTCACACAGAGCCCGTGGGAGCTGATGCGTCTGTAGTGTTCACTGCTCGTGTCCTCTCCCACAGGAGTGACTGGTACGGCACCGGCATGCTGCCTATCAATGTCCCTGCCCCACTGGATGGCTTGCCAGAGGAAGACAGACTGGAGACCACGGAGAGGTATCTTCCAGCTTTATCTTCGGGGCTTTGGATGAGGTGTTGTGTTCCATGTGAGGCGCCGTGAGGGATTGTGGAAGCACACATGCCCTGAGGGTCTCCCCTAAAGGATCAGGTAAGGCTGGTGCCCAACTGCCACTGGGGAGCGTGGCACTTGGCTCATGTGCAGAGCAGCCCGCCCTGAATGTCTAAAGATGTGAGGAGCGGGGAAGGTGCTAGCTAGTCACATACTCGCCACACACGCGTGAAGACCACGCACACAAAGATCCTCAGCACACACACAAAGCCAGACGTGGGGCTGGAGCGGTAACTCCGAGGTTAAGGGCACTGGTTGCTCTTGCAGGCTTGATTCCCAGTACCCGCATGGCAGCTCACAACCTTCTCCGGGCCTCTGTGGGCACTACACACACACACACACACACACACACACGCACGGTGTACATCAGACACACAAGCAAATACTCTTAACTTAAAAAAAAAAATAAAGCCAGCTGTGGTAGCACACCCCTGTAACCCAAGGCTGAGGCTGAGGTCAAGGAGGCAGGTAGATCCTTGATGCTTACAGGGCAGGCAGTCAACTGAATCAGGGCTCTGCAGGTTCAGTGAAGGAGCCTGTCTCAAAAGAAAGAGAGAGAGGAATGAAGTGGACAGTGACCTCTGGGCTCCGTACATACACACAGACACATGTACACGTGGATACATATATCACATGCACACAAACTCACACACTCACATGCATACAAGAAATATAAGCTAGAAGCAAGGCACTTGCATTTCCTTTTATTAATTGGCATCTAACATGTGTCCTTAAGTCGAGCTAGAGAGCCAGCAGCAAACGTGAGGAGCTGTGAGCAAAGCAGGGCCCAGGCTCAGGCCCGGAGCTTCTCCTGTGATGCCCAAATACTTGGAGCACGTGTGCTTTAGCCGTCCCACCTGCCACTGCCCACTCTGCGGGTGCCTCTCCACTGTGGTCATCACTTTCACACATACACATGCGTGCATGTGTGTGTGCTTACATGCGTGCATGTGTCTGCACACACACGTGGAGGCCAGAGATCAACCTCTGATGTTTGCTGTTGTTAGAAACAGAATCTCTCACTGGCCTGGTGCTGACCAACTGTGCCAGGCTGACTGGCCAGCAAGCCCAAGAGCCTGCCTGACTCTGTCTCCCCAGAGCCGGCATCATGATCGTTCACTACTCCACCCTGGTTTCTGGGGATCAAACTCAGGTCCTCGTGCTTATGCAGTGAGCTCTTTATCGACTGAGTCATCTCCCCAGCCCCCATGTTCATTCTTAAAACTTTCCTGTTCTGATTTATACCATAAGTTAGGATGAAGCAAAGAAATCCTTATAACCCCAGCACTGATGAGCATTCATGAGCGCCATAGACCAGGGCCCATGCCAGCCTGCGTGCTTAGCATAGGAAATGGTTTGTCCTTGCAGGAGCAGGATCTCATACCCAGTACACACTCAGAAATAATTACTCGTGACAAACCTGATTTCTTTCTCTTATTAACAATATGATGTTGATAGTTTCGGCACATTTCTATGCAAAATAATCAACTAGTGAAATCCTAGATGTCCGAGGCAGGTGGCTAGTTCCTCTGACACCTGCCCACATGCTCTGAGAGTTGAGGTCCTTGGGCGTGCATGCTTGGAAACAAGATCTGCAAGGAAGATTAAAGATTTACCCGGAGCACCGCGCAAGGCCCTTCCTTTTTAATTTTTTGAAATAGTGTTTGTTTGTTTAAGTGTGTGTGTGTGTGTGTGTGTACTCACACTTGCCCCAGGGGGTCATGAGGCAGTCAGAGGACAACTTGCAGAAGTCAGTTCTCTCCTTTCCACCACGTGCATCCCAGGGATCAAAAGCAGATGGCCAGGCTTCACAGCAAGCCCCTTTACCTGCTGAGCTATCTCTCCAGCCCGTGGAGAAGACCCTTTCTTTTTTTTTTTTTTTTTTTACTCTTTTATTTATTTATTTATTAAAGATTTCTGCCTCCTCCCCGCCACCGCCTCCCATTTCCCTCCCCCTCCCCCGATCAAGTCCCCCTCCCTCATCAGCCCAAAGAGCAATCAGGGTTCCCTGCCCTGTGCAAAGACCAATGACCACCCACCTCCATCCAGGTCTAGTAAGGTGAGCATCCAAACTGCCTAGGCTCCCACAAAGCCAGTACGTGCAGTAGGATCAAAAACCCATTGCCATTGTTCTTGAGTTCTCAGTAGTCCTCATTGTCTGCTATGTTCTGCGAGTCCAGTTTTATCCCATGCTTTTTCAGACCCGGGCCAGCTGGCCTTGGTGAGTTCCTGATAGAACATCCCCATTGTCTCAGTGTGTGGGTACACCCCTCGAGGTCCTGAGTTCCTTGCTCGTGCTCTCTCTCCTTCTGCTCCTGATTTGGACCTTGAGATTTCAGTCCGGTACTCCAATGTGGGTCTCTGTCTCTGTCTCCTTTCATCGCCTGATAAAGGTTAATATTCAGGAGGATGCTTATATGTTTTTCTTTGGGTTCACCTTCTTATTTAGCTTCTCTAGGATCTTGAATTAAAGGCTCAATGTCCTTTATTTATGGCTAGAAGCCAAATATGAGTGAGTACATCCCATGTTCCTCTTTTTGGGTCTGGCTTACCTCACTCAGGATAGTTTTCTATTTCCATCCATTTGTATGCAAAATTCAAGAAGTCATTGTTTTTTACTGCTGAGTAGTACTCTAATATGTATATACTCCATACTTTCTTCATCCATAAAGGACTGTCTGGAGGCATTACCATCCCTGACTTCAAACTCTATTACAGAGCTACAGTATTGAAACAGCTTGATACTGTCATAAAAACAGAGAAGTCGACCAATGGAATCAAATAGAAGACCCTGACTTTAACCCACAAACCTATGAACACCTGATTTTCGATAAAGGAGCTAAAGGTATACAATGGAAAAAAGAGAGCATTTTCAACAAATTGTGCTGGCAAAACTGTATGTCAATCTGTAGAAGAATGAAAATAGATCCATATCTATCACCATGCACAAAAATCAAGTCCAAATCGATTAAAGACCTCAATATCAGTCCGAACACACTGAACCTGATAGAAGAGAAAGTGGGAAGTACTCTACAACACATGGGCACAGGAGACCACTTCCTACGTACAACCCCAGCAGCACAGACATTAAGGGCAACATTGAATAAATGGGACCTCCTGAGACTGAGAAGCTTCTGTAAAGTAAAGGACACTGTCACTAAGACAAAAAGGCAACCCACTGACTGCGAGAAGACCCTTTCTTTTTTTTTTTTTTGGGGGGGGGGGGTTTCGAGACAGGGTTTCTCTGTGGTTTTGGAGCCTGTCCTGGAACTAGCTCTTGTAGACCAGGCTGGTCTCGAACTCACAGAGATCCGCCTGCCTCTGCCTCCCGAGTGCTGGGAGAGAAGACCCTTTCTTGAGAGTGCTGCAGGCACCGTAGGATGGTCTCTATCTGCTTCAGGCCCCGCCCACTCACGGAGGCGGCAGACCGGAGCAGAAACACCCCCTCCTTTGCTCATCACTGCTGCGATGCAGTTTTCTTGTCTCTGAATTAGTACCCACGTCGTGGGAGTAGAGGAACTAAAGGAGACAATGTGATGCTGAGGAGGAAGCTAGCAATCAGAAGATAACGTTTTCCGAGCGTTAAATGCACACCAGGCAGTGCTTGGCAAGAGGCATCATACATGGCCAACACTGACGTCCCATTGTTATGCTCCACTTGGTGAGGAGGAAGATGATGATGATGATGATAACAGCAATAATAATAAAAGTGCCAATGTTTGCAGAATCACCAGTGTAGTAAATGCTCGTTACCAACTACATGGGACTACAGCAGCTTTTTGCAGTTTTCAAGGATATTTTGTATGGGAAGGGTGGCATGTTCACATGTCAGGAATATTCAAGAGTACGTAGGTATATGTGTGGAGACCAGAGGTCAGCCTGAAGTGTGGTTCCTGGATCTGTATCTACCTGTTTTTTTCAGACAGGGTCTCTCACTTAAACTGGAACTCCCAAGCAGACTTAGCTAGCTGGCCAGCGAGGTCCAGCGATCCTCCTGCCTCTGCCTCCCCAGCACTGGGATAAGCTTCTTCCAGCACACCCAGCTTCTCACCTGGGTGCAGAGGACAGAACTCTAGTCCCCATGTTTTCCTGGCAAGTACTTTCTCAACTCCACCATCTCCCCAACCCTCAAAGCCACTCCCCCTGCCAGGCACCTCTCTTTATGTGCGGTGGCTGGGTAAGCTGTTTCTGTTGACCGTCCAAGGCTTGACGCTGTCGTTGCCTGCACTGCCCTTGGACGCATTTCTCTTTGATGTGGTAGAAATGACTGTTTCCCAACATGTCATTTGCCTCTTCTCCTACAAACACTGAGTATTTGAAACCAGAGGCAAATTTCCCAGCCTCCTTTGCGGTCATGTCCCGCACTTGACGAGGCCTTTGCAGACGGGATGTCAGCAGGTAATGTGTGGGCCACTCATGAAGCTGCTTAACGCGGCAAATGTGCCTCCTTCACACTCTTGCTCCCCACTCTCTCCAGCTGAAACACAAGCAGTCAGTGGCCGGATTTAACCAGCCAACAAGAGGTCACAGGTCAGCCAGCAACAGCCCATGTACAAACTTAGCCTGCACCTGTGTGTAAATAAAGCTTCGCTGAAACCAACCACATCTCTTCATTCACACATTTCACAAGGCTTCCTAAGACAGATAGCCTTGGCTTTAAACTTAGAGAACCTGGAATTATAAAAAATCCAAACCTCTGGGCACAGCTGTGAGGGACTTTCCAGACTGTTGATTGAGGTCGGACCCTAACTATGGACGGCATCTTTCAATGGTCTGGAGTCCCCAGCTGAATGAAAGGAAAGAGCAAGCTGAGCATGCCCGTTCACTTCTTCCTGCATCCTGAGTGCAGATGCCAGGTGACCGGATGTGACCGCCACCTCAAGCTCCTCCCACTGCCACTACACCACCATAATGGACTGTGTCCTTGAACTGTGTGCCGAAACAAACCCTGCCTGCCGCAGTTGCTTTTGTCAGGTATTTTGCTGTAGCGGTGCTTTAGTTACTAGTAAAGTCCTTGCGTGCCGCGTGGCAACGCTGAGCAGAGACCCCAGCCCCACAAAGCCCTCAGTGAAAACATCTGCTCTCACGGTGTTATTATTTTTTATGCGGGGGTGTTGTTCGGGAGGGGGAGACACGAGACACGCGGGGTTGGGAAGGAGAGACGAGACACGCGGGGTCCCACGTGGGTAAACTTTAATGGGGGAGGGTAACATACAAGGAGCGGGAGTGAAGAGACGGAAGGGAAAAGGGGAGGGGAGAGAGAGAGAGGAGAGAGGGTTGGAATGCCCATTTTTAAAGGGCTCTGGGCATTTTGGGAGGAAGTGTCCTGCGCGTGCGTGGTTTTCCATTGTACCACTGGGGTTTGTAGTCCACTTGGAGACTGTATTTTCTGCGCATGCGTGGCCTTGTCTCCAAAAGAACAACACACAGTATCTCCCGGAGCTGTAGCAAAACACCCAGCAAGAGAACCTTCAAAGACATAGGGCTGGCTCAGCTCCCGGCTTCGGAGGTCCATGGTTGGTTGACTGGATTCCTTTCTCTGTGCCTGAGACAAGACAGAAACCTCATTGAGGCAGGAGCCTGAGGCTCAGAGACCAGAAAGACGAGAGAGGAGAAACAGGAAGTGTCTGGGGGTTGTACATCTTTCATAGGTATGCCACCTGTGATCAGCTTCATCTAGCCAGCTCCCACCACCCGTGAATACTGTCCAAACAGGAATCATCAAAGGATTAACCCACTGATGAGGTCAGAGCCCCTTATGACCCAACACTTCAAAAAGCCCACCTCTGGATTCCACTGCACGGGAGCCAAACCCTCAGCACGAGGCCTTTGTGGAGACACTTCATAGTCCAGCATTAACCCGAACTATAACAAAAGCAGTTGAAAGACACTTTCTTTTCACCTAGTCCCCTTCCATAAACTGGGTCAGACTGGGGCAATAGCTCCATAGGTAAGCGATTGCCGCACAGCATGATGATCTGAGCCCAGATCCCTAGACGGTAGGCCCAGGAGTACATGTCTGAAACTGTAGCATCCCTGACATGTGACATGCCACCCCTCCCACTCGAAATTACCCTTGAAAACTGCCAAAAGCTGCTGTAGTCCTGTGTCGTTGGGAGTGAGCATTTATTACACCGGTGATTCTGCAGACATTGGCCTCTATTCAACTCCCTTATCTCCAATGTGGAGGGTGGAGACAGGAAAATCACAGGACTCTCATTGGCCAACTATCCTGGGACGCACAGCAGAAAACAGCAAGAGACCCTGCCTCAGACAACATAGAAGGCAAGGTTGTGACCTTCACATACATCCAATGGCACATCACACACACACACACACACACACAAGCACACTCGTGTGCGCATACACACACACCCAGAGAGAGAGAGAGAGAGAGAGAGAGAAAGTAATAAATAAAATAGATCCTTCAAATTTCTTTCACTAAAGGCTATTTAGAAATAGACTGTTCACAAGGTGACCCAAACTCAAAATGATGAAAATGTTTCCTGTTGCGTGCAGGTCCTAACCTAGAGTGTGCACATATGTACGTGTAAGCAGCTGTGAGTGTGGGCAAAGCTTGAACTCTAGAGAGGAGACAGAGAGGGTGATAATAGGGGGTGAGGAAGGAGGGGAACAGGTGGAAAGACACATGGGGCATGGAAGAGTGGGGAGGCTATCAGGGTGACGGGGGTGGCAGGAGGTGGGGGAGACAGGGAAAGAGAGTCACAAAAGCACCCTTTGCTCTAAAATGTCATAATAGAGCTTAACGCATTATATGTTGATTTTTAAAAATAAAATTTTCAAAAGAAATATGCTGTTTGATTTCACAGCAGCTGTGAACTTCCTAGTTATCCGTGGCTTTGGTTCTATTTTAATCCCATTGTGTCCTGAGTACATCATCGGATAGATCCACTCTTTTGAAATCCTTTGGGCTTCGTCACAGTGGCGACATGGGCCCTCTGATAAATGTTCCAGGTACACTTGAAAGGGGCCTGAAATCGGTGACCCCCTTTTTAAAAACAGCCTTTTATTCCTTGGTTATAAATATCTCCCCCAGCATCATGTCTGTCTGTCCTCTGCTTCTCTGTAACACTGTGGGCTGGCGGGGGACAGTGTGTCTGTCTGTCCTCTGCTTCCCTGCACGTGAACTCAGCGGAAGTAGCTGCAACTAACAGTGGAAAGCGCCGGCGGGCAAGGCTCCCAAATGCCCTCCCTTCCATCCTATGTTTATGCTGAGAAGGAAGAACTGTTCCCACTCAGTGTCTTACTCCTTTCCAGAGACCTCTGTGAGCAGAGCCTAGAAATCATGCTGACTCCAGAAATGATCCAAGTGGAATTCCCCATGCTCAACCACAAGGAAGCCAAGAAGGAGAAGTAAGTGGGTGTTTTTACCTGGAATAAGATTCATCCTAGGTAAAGGTCAGAACTGTCATAATGTCTGAATCTCAGTATCACAAGCATCAAAAGTGGTATATCTCCAATGTTTCAAATATTTAAATGTGTCAGCATTTAGACACTATCATCTCCTTCAAATGCTTTAGCAAAAAGCCTTTAAAAATTGAATCCACGGGGCTGGAGAGATGATTAAGTGATTAAGAATGCATACTGCTCACCCAGAGGACCTGAGCTCAATCCCCAGCACTCACATCAGCTCAAACCTGCCTGTAACTCCAGCTCCTGGAGAACCAGTTCCCTCTTCCGGTCCTTTGGGCACCGCATGCATGTGCACAAACCCACACACGTACATAACATACACACATAATTCTTTAGAATAACAATAAAATGTTGTTAAAGCTTGAATCCAGACATGGGGAGGATCAGTGTGTAAGTGCATGCTCAGCAAGCGTGAGAACCTGAATTCGATCCCCTAAAACCTGTGGTTTGGTTTGGTTTGTTCTTTAAAGAGGCAAATTGGACATGGTGGAACATGACTTTAATCCCAGCACTTGAGCGGTAGAGGATCTCTGTGAGTTCAAGGCCACCCTCATCTACATAGTGACTATCAGACCAGCCAGGGCTACATAGAAAGACCCTGTCTCAAAAAAAAAAAAAAAAATACCCAACGTGTTCTTTTACGTTCAGTGCAATGGCTGCACCAGCAATTGCAACCCTGCTGCTACCGCAGCTGCACAGGCTGCAGCCAGGTGGGAAGTGTTCCTCTGCTACCGGCTCCATCACTGCCGCTAGGGAAACTTTATCTAAATCTCTATCCTTCTACAGAACTCAGGATTCAAAGGTTGAGAGGAAATCCTGTTCACTCAGAGAGGCTGAATAGCAAGCAGCTAACCTCTCCTGGCTTGCGTCTCCTGAGAAAAAGGAGCATCCTTCTGCTCAGCCCCCACATAAAAACCCCTGCTACACTTAGTTCCTCCCTAGCACTTCCTGTCAGCTACTTGCTGACTCAGCCTCCTGACCCTGGTTAATTTTATTTAATCAATTAAATGTAACATGCCTCTGTATCATTAACAAAAACAGCAGAAAAAGAATGTTACACACCTTTACAAAGTTAAAATAATTTTCCACAACACCAATGTGAGCCTCTGGCCTACATACACACACATGCACACATGTCTGCACTCACATATCCAAGGATGCAAACCCAGCTATTGCTGTCTGAGCATTGAGATCCTGTGGCATCTGTGTGACTAGTTTCTCACACCTTCACGGTGGTTCAGAGTGACAGGGATGAGCAGAATGGGAGATGGAAACCGTAAGAAACTATGTAGCTGAGACCCAAATCCAGTTAGAGTCACTTGGGGACTGAAGGTTCTCACTGGTTACTAAATTACTGCCGAATATAACCAAAATCTTCTTTCTGTATTAAAGCAGAATTTCCAATCTTCATATGACATCAGGATAATTCGCATGGTTTTTTGAAGTTTGTTTACTTGGTGTGTTGTGTGTTGTATGTTGTGTGTGTGTATTCTCTCCTTCCATGATGTGGGTCCAGGGAATCAGACTCATGTCTCAAGACAGGGCAGCAAGTACCTTTACCCCACTTCTAAATTCTTTTAAATAACATTTATTGATTGAATTTGTATGTTCTCATGTGAATATATATGTATATATGAATATATGTATGGGCCATGGTAAGAGCACAGTGGAGGCCAGAGGACACTTGTCCCTCTCCTTCTACTCTGTGGGTGTCGAGGATGGATCTCGGGTCATCAGCCTTAGGGCCGTTGCCTTTACTAAGGAACCATCTGGCCTGCTTGACTTGCATGTTTTAATAAGTGGCTTAGTGTATCTTTGTTGTATTTCCGATATCCAGGGATGCCAAAGACTCAGCCCAGCCTCCAGAGAAGGTGGGAGAGAAGGTGCTGGAGGAAATGAAGAATCTCCGGACCAAAGCTCTCAACACATACTTGATTCTAGACTAAGCATCACCGTTGTGTCTGTTACCCCTCTTTGCCCTCGAAAGCCGCTGAGGTCCTCTGAGTTCATTTACATTCAAGCCATTTTTAGAATTAAAGTTTCTAGAGGCAGGAATTGAAATGTGGATGCCTTGGTTTTAAACTATATTTTTTCTTGCTGGAAATAAAAATATGTCATTGCTTTGATGGCAACGCTGAGAGACTCTTGGTACAAGACTAAGCTGGACAAAGCCTTCCTGGGCAAGGCGAGAGTCACCGTGACAAGGGACTAAGGGCCAGGGGCCGGGAGAGGGGTCACTCAGTAAAGTGCTCGACTCAAGCATGAAGACCTGAATTTTATCCCAAGAACCCATGTAAAATGCTGCGTACAAAGGTACACATTTCTAATCCCAATGATGGTGAACAAGAGGTTGGGGATGGGAGAAGATCCCTGGGACTCAAAGGCCAGCCTGTCTAGCCTGCTTGGCGAATTCTGGGCTAGGAAGAGACCCTGGACTTTTTTGTTTATTCTTTGTTTTGTTTTGTTTTTTCAAGACAGGGTTTCTCTGTGCAACAGCTCTGGTTGTCCTGGAACCAGGCTGACCTTGTGCTGGGATTAGAGGAGTGCACCACCACAGTCCTGCAAGAGAGACCCTGCTTTATTTAAAAATCAATGTGGAAAACATCCTGAGGAATTGTGTCTGGGATTGACCTCTGACCTCCACACACACATTCACATGCACCCAGATTTGTCACACACACACACACACACACACACACACACACACACACACGCCAAGAGACTAAGAGCCAGGCACTCCTACAGCTGTTTCTGGGAGTTGTTTGTGGCAGTTCGTGGACCTGGGAGAGATCTGACTTCCCACCTCTACTGGGAACCTCTCAAGGACCTTGACCTTAGTGGCCACTCCCAAGAACATCACGAGGACAGGAACACTGACCCCTGGAGTAGCTGTGCTGGGGGCAGAGCTTGGCTAGGACTGGCTCTGGAGTGGACATAGTGAGACAACTAGAATTTGCACTCACTTGGGAACTGGACAGCACCCCTCTGGGAACTCCCAGAAGCACCTGGGGCAGGAAGTCAATGCAAAATGCCAGGAATTCTGGTAACCAGTTCTTTAGATTGTGTTTGTCGACAGGGCTCCATTCATAGGCACAGGCCAGGAAGGTTGATGGTGTCTGGGTTCCTTCACATTCATAATTATTCAAGTGTGTTTGGAAGTATGTTCCCTTCTCTGTTCCTGTATGTATGTATGTATATATGTATGTATGTATGTGTTTGTGTATGTATTTATGTGTGTGTATTGTGCATGTATGTATGTGTGTATATTATGTGTGCATGTGTGTGTGTATGTATGTGTATGTATATGTGTGTATGTATGTGTCTATGTATGTATGTAATTACTTGTCTTGTCGATGCAACAAAATACCCAACAAAAGTGACTTAAGGAAAGGTTTTATTCTGGCCTATGGTTCCAAGGAATAAAGCCTATCATGGCAGGAAAGTCAAGCCATCAGGTGAGGAAGGCAGCGTGGCAGGAGCCCAAGACAGCTGGTGACATGGTGTCCACAGCCAGGAAGTGCTCAGCTCACTTCCCCTTTTTCCTCAGTCTGGGACCCGAGACCATGGACAGTGATGTCCACATGTAAGATGGGTGTCTCCAACTCCACCTAACCCAAATGATCCCTGTATAAAGAACCAGGTACAACAGACATCGCAGAGATTTATTTCCAAGGTGATTCTAGATCCCAAATTAATGATCAAGATGAGCAATCAAGGGACTGGAGAGATGGCTCAGAGGTTAAGAGCACTGGCTGCTCTTCCACAGGTCCTGAGTTCAATTCCCAGCAACCACATGGTGGCTCACAACCATCTATAATGAGATCTGGTGTCCTCTTCTGGCCTGCAGGGATATACATGCAGACAGAACACTGTATATATAATAGATAAATAAATCTTTAAAAAAAAAAAGATTAGGGGGCAGGAGCGATGGCTCAGTGGTTAAGAGCATTGCCTGCTCTTCCAAAGGTCCTGAGTTCAATTCCCAGTAACCACATGGTGGCTCACAACCGTCTGTAAAGAGGTCTGGCACCCTCTTCTGGCCTTCAGGCATGCACACAAACAGAATATTGTATACATAATAAATATTTTTAAAAAATTATCAATCAACAGTATATAATCTTAAATTGTCAGAACCTGACTCTCACATACACACACACACACACACACACACACCTGAGAACACACACACACAGAGAGAGAGAGAGAGAGAGAGAGAGAGAGAGAGAGAGAGAGAGAGAGAGAGAGACTCCAGTACTCACCCATTGGACAGGACAGCAGCTGACTGCCAGGAACCCACCAGAGACCACTAGAGCTCAGGAGCCCTTTGGCTACCCATCATTCGCAGGGCAACCCCTCATTTCTCAGCCCGTGGGTCAGCGACCTATTTATCTGAGTCTGCTCGGGAGAGAACATTGGCTTCTGCTGTGTTGAGGATGTGGCTCGGCTGCTGGAGAGTTTGTTGAGTATGTGTGAAGTCCAAGTTCCAACCCCAGCTCTGTGTAAACTGGGCCCTGCGTTGAATACGTCTGCTTGGCCTCTGGCACCGCACAGACAAGTCCAGACTGTGCTTTTGCAGGACCTGATTCCTCCAAGTTCAGGTTTGGCACGCGTCTGCTTCCCTCCGCAGCTCCATCCATCGGTTCCTAAGCCTCTGGCTGGTTCTTCTGCCGCCCCCTTTCATTGCTGTGATAAAAGAAACTTAGGGTCAAGTTTGTTCTGGGTTATGGTGCCAGGGTACCGTCATCACGGAGGCAGGAGTGTGCGGCTGCTGCTTGCGTTGCATCCACGGTGAGGAAGCAGAGAGAGACGGATGCTGGTGCTCAGTCCACTTTCTCCTTTTCATCCAACCCGGGATCTCAGCCCATGGAGCTGTGTCAGTCACAGTCATGGGGGTCTTTCCACCTCTGTTAGCCTGGCCTGGAAACTCCCTTGCAGACATGGATCCCATCAAGTGGAACCTCAAGATTAACCTCACAGTGACTCTCTGGCTCAGGCTTTGTTCTACGAACTTGACTCTGTTCACATGTCAGTGTATGTTTGTGTCTGCCTCAGTTTACCCACCTATAAGTAAACACCAATTTCCCAGTTTTTCTGACCTTACTAAAGTCTAAAGCAGTAGGAATGGTTGCATTTAGCTGTGTTAGGGTTTCTGTGCCCTCTAGCGGATGTTACGAGAAATACATCTCTTGACTTGAATGTTCTAACCTCAGTTCCTATGTGAACCAAATCACCTTTCAGATGGTTCAAAGAGCTTTTCCCGTCCTTCAGATCTCCTGTGGATGAAAAGAGGTAGGGAAACGTCACAAGTGTTATCCTGAAATCCATACAATGGTAAAAGTTCCTTCATCGCACTCATTGTGATGTTCAGAGGTTCTCCAGGATCCGTCGGGCCAGTTTCATGGGGACAGTGGCTAGAACAAGATTGGCATTATGACTGAGTGACTAGGAATCTTGGGTGCAACACTTGCTTCTGAAGATCTGGCAGCCCCCTTTCTCTCGCGCTTACTGACATTATCACACCTTTCCTGTTAGATTTAAAGTGGGGGCTAATCAGGCCACACTAACCTGTACAGTAGGGAGAGTCTCTGTGAATCTGTACCGGGCAGCCAGTGTCCAGTACCAGGACTCCAGAGAAGAAAAGCTAAGTTCCAGACCAGATGTTGTTGAAGTTAAGCCCATCTGGAGCCTCCTGTGCCCGAGCCCATCCTCATAGTTGATTCAGGATCCCTGCTGCTACAGAGAGACACAGCCACTCTTCTCAGAGCCTGTGAGTCTGTAGACAGAACGACAGGCACCCAGGAGGTTTAGAGAGCTCAGGCTGCCAGACTCAGGCATGAGGGGAGTCAGATGTTAAGGAAGTGCATCCATCCTCCATATCTCCCTGATATAGATATGAATAATTACATTGGTATAAATTTTACTCTATTGATATAAATTTAGGTCAATTTTGTTGTATGTATATGTATTTCTGATACTGATTAAGGTATTGTGATTGTGTAGTTCATTTAAAAATGTAATGTATATAGGTTGTTAATGGATAGTCATCAATAATAGTCAAGCTTGTAGTCATGTTAGTTAGATATTCTAGATGTGCATAGATATATTTCAGATAGGCATTCCTCATATCTTTCAAAGACTACAGAATATGGCATTTAATGTTTTAATAACTTAGGGCTTTTCATGACAATGAGACACATCTGCTCCTGACAGCACCAATCTACTTCAAGAGGAAGATGGGCATCAAAGAGGATCCTTAAGAAGTTGGTTAGCCATTTGGGCAAGAAAACTGCTCTTGCCTGGACTGTTGCATGAACTGGACACAAAGAACCCGCAGGAAGAGGACTGCTGAACTTGCCTAAAGGTGAGATGATCTTTCGGGGTTCCTGATTCATGAAAGAGTCTGCGAGACATTCTGCAGGACACAGCAGATAGTGACTGAACTGCCTTTGAAATTTCCTGCTTCATGAAAATGTCTCTGGATACTATGGGCCTGTAGGCCGAAGATGGATGCCCCAACAGTACAGAAGAACTTTGGGTGACTGTCCAGGCAGTGAGATGTCTCTATCACTTCTAGAGTTTTGTAAGTTGCTTACTTCTCATTTACTTAGGTAATATTATATCCTTTTAGAGTCTTTGATGGAGTTGAAGAATAGATAGATAGTTATAGTTATAGTTTTCCATTGTTATGATAAAAGATAAAGTAGATATAAATATTGTAACTGTAATTCTTGCTTTATAACTGCTTTGTTATATGTAATTTTACTGTGTTAAAGTGAAAGCCTTTCCTTTTTGTTTAAACAGAAAAAGGGGAAATGATGTGGGAAGGTCATTGGTTAATTAATAAAGAAACTGCTTGGCCCGATAGGTCAGAACATAGGTGGGTGGAGTAGACAGAACAGAATGCTAGGAAAAAGGGAAGTGAGCTCAGACGCCATGCCTCTCCTCTCCAGGGCAGACACGATGAAGCAAGCCACCAGGTCAGACATGCTGAATTTTTCCTGGTAAGACTGGTGCTACACAGATTACTAAATATGGATTAGGCAAGATGTGAGAATTAGCCATTAAGAGGCTAGAGCTAATGGGCTAAGCAGTGTTTAAACGAATACAATTTGTGTGTTGTTATTTCAGGGCATAAGCTAGCCAGGTGGCCGAGAGTTGGGTGGCAGGAACACAGCCCGCAGCTCCTTCAACATCTCCCCATCATCTAGTTACACATTAGCAGGAGTGCTTCCTTCTCATGAAACACTCCACGCCCTTTCCCCAAAGCCTTATGTTAGACTCTTTGACTCTCCGGAAAGTCCCAAACCCTTTCCTTACTGTCTCTTGTGGCCTCAAGAAATAAACACCATCGGTGTGTGCTGTTGAACTCTGGACCTTATAGTTTCCTAAGACTCGGTGTAATGGTAAAAATAAAATGGCGGCGGTCCCCGAGTGGCAGCAGTGGCAGTAGCGGGCAGCGGGCCATGAGGGGCAACAGGTCCCCACACAGCAGGTAAGAGACAGAGACAGATAGGCATGCCATGCAGAGAAAGTGGGTATTTATTTAGTGGGTTATGGATGGAAAAGGAGAAAGGGGAGAAGGGGGAAGAGGAGAGAGAGAAAGAGAGAGAGAGAGAGAGAGAGAGAGAGAGAGAGAGAGAGAGAGAGAGAGAAGAGAGATAGAGAGAGAGGAGGGGGAAGAGGAGAGGAAAAGAGAAGCTACCTCTTTGGGAGAGCAATGGAAAGGAAGGAGCTCAAGCTGGAAGAAGGAAGATTTGTTTGCCTCAGCAGACTAGGGAGGGAGTAGGCAGGACTTGTCTCTTAAAGGGACAGAGCAGACCATTACATTCCCATCTCTTGTTTCACAATAAAAAGGCGGGAGGTCAGACACAACAGGTTAAAGGAGTTAGGGCAACAGATTCTCAAGACTGCTTCCTGCTTATTTGTGGGTATCATCTGGGGGGGAGGAACTTGAGAAAGCTCGGTGCTGGTCACATCCTGGAGTAGCTGGACTCTTTGCTCCTGCCCAGTGTTTGTAGTATAGAAATGTCTGGTGTCTCTTACACCTGTTTAAGGTATTGGCAGAACACAAAACAAAGTTAAGTTCAGGAAAAAAAAATTTAGGACCAGGGAGTTGAGAGGGGTGTATCTCACCTGTTTAAGGTGGATCCTTCAATTCATCTCATTGGAACTCACAAGAATTTTTGGTTTTATGAAAGCATAAGTTTTAAACATATGCATTTTAAAAACAGTAGTATATTTATGTCAGAATGACTGTGACAGATATTTTTGCATAATGAAAGTATTTTTAAGACTATGAAAGGCAGCGTGAGAGAGAAATTTGATAGCGTGCATTTGTCCTCACACCTTTATAACTTGCAGGTACAAGTCTTAATAACTGGTATTTGTAATTTACTGAAATTTATTTGGTGAGGCTGTCCTTTTAAACTAACAAAACCTCTCAGCTGTCAAACTGCATCAGAGATCTCTGAGAAGAATAAAATTTTGCTTGAGTTATTGATTTAAAAATGACAGAGAACTTACTTGGTTGGCACCTAGAGCTACTCCTCAGGGTCCTCCATGGTCACTGAGGGTCATTTTTTGCTGTTTAGCACAGGGCCTGCCAGGCTCCAGAAGATCCTGTGGGCTAAGAAATCTGTAGGAAGACAAGCCTACCTTGACCTGAGCAGCTAGGCTGTGGATTCCAGTGATTCTGTCAACATCTGGAGATCTTCAGCTTAGACGAAAGGCAGTTTTGCCCAGTGGTCAGCACTTGGCAGTTGAAATGACTTGCAGATGGATGTTGTTCTGTGCCCATTTGTCTTCTGTCTTCTTTGGAGGAAATAGAGTGCTGCTGCTAGGAGCCATCCTTCATTTTTGTTATGAAAAGTTCTTTAATAATTAAGCATTTAAATGCCATATACCCAAGATCTCTGAGCAATTGAGGGCTGTTTACCAGGTATAGATGAGTTATAACTACAGTATAGAATCTGCCTGGAGAGTTGAGACTGAGCTTGACTGTACTGGCTCTCAACTTAACAGCTAAAGCAGGGTTGGATTAAACATAAAGTATTTTTGTAAGAGACTTAAAAGTACATACCAGTTTAAAATATGAGACTTGCTGCTTTGTAGTCTGGAATGAGATACAATAAACAGACAATTATAACATTTAACACTAAACATAGGTGTATTTATTTAAGTTACATGTATACACACACACATACACAGTGAACAGGAATTGGGCAAAGTGGATGCTTTGGTGGGCCCTATCAAAGGCATGCCATTACACAAAACACACATGCAACAGAGTCAGCACTGGGGAAGATTATATTTAGAAAAATTTTAGATCCTGGTGATTGATGGAGGAGGGTCCCAAGATGAAAGATGGATGGGGGGGTTCCCAGGGTTTCTGAGATAGAGGAGGGAGTTTCCCAGGGTTTCTGAGACCAGGAAAGAATTAAATGATACTTATCCTGGGCAAGTCTGGTCTGTTTAGGTGGGTTCAATTTGGCTCTATGGAGTTTATACGAATGTTTAAATTTGTAAAAAGAGATAAATTTAGACACATTAAAAGCTTATGATTACAATGGTATCATGTTGGATTAAAAGATTATGGAGGTCTGGAGAAATGGCTCAGTGGTTAAGAGCATTGCCTGCTCTTCCAAAGGTCCTGAGTTCAATTCCTGGTAACCACATGGTGGCTCACAACCATCTGTGATGAGGTCTGGTGCCCTCTTCTGGCCTGCAGACATACACACAGACAGAATGTTGCATACATAATAAATAAATAAATATTTTTAAAAGACTATGGATAGTTGTATAGTGAGAGAGGAGGGGAAGAAAGAAATTATTAGACCTTTTAATGTTTTACCTGAAGCAAACCTTAAGGCACTTGTTTCTTTTAGCATCATAGTTTTACCTTAATGTCCAGGAGGCACTGCTGTAGTCAGTGATGAATCTGTTATATTAAAATCTGTTGTGTGAGCCTCCCTTTTGGAGACTGGGGGTGTGAATGTCCCCTAACTGTTACCATTTCTTACAACCTGGGCATCTGACAGTCTTTGCGCCTCCCACCTTGTGCCTAATGATGATCCCTGTAACAACAGCCGAATGGTGAAGTGGAAATTTAAGTATGACATTGGAGATACAGAGAAACTGGTAAAGCAGACAGGAGAAAGAGGGAAAAAGGAAAAATCGGAAAGGAGAGCATATGGAGTTCCTGGTGCAGGAGAGGTGAGTACGGTGGTGAGACTTTATATCCCTTTTGGACAAGAAATTTAAAAATTTTGGTTTATCTCTAAGGATGGACTGCAAAGTAAAATATCATCTACTTGCCATATGAGTTTAAACTTGGGGAGAGACAATGAGAGTAGATCAGAAGCAAAAGCTGACCAAATAGGTGTGGGCTGCCCCGGAATCCCTGGGGAAGGACGGTCCAGGTGAGCTGTGTGGAGAGGTGAATGTCAGGGTCAGTCCAGGTGAAAGAAAAGATATCTTGAGATTGAGAGCTGAGAGGAATAGAGAAAAAGGCATCCTTGAGATCTAGGACTGAGAAGTGGGAGGTTCCTGGAGGGTAGTGGAAAGAAGTGTGTCAGGATTAGGCACTACAGGATGAAGAGGGACCACTGTGGAGTTAATGAGCCGGAGGTCTTGAACCAGGTGATAGGTTCCATTAGGTTTTGTTTTTAACAGCAAGTATAGGGGTGTTAAAGGGAGAAGAAGTGGGGCAAAGTAGCTTTTTTCTTAGAAAGTCAGAGATGATAGGCTTAAGTCCCCTAAGGCTCTGGAGTGAGAGAGGGGGTACTGAGCTTGGGCAATGTACCTGGTAGAATCCTGTAATTGGATGACAGAAGGGGGATGGTGTTTAGCAACAGAGGGGTTTGGGGTGTCCCAGACTTGGGGTCCACCTGAGAGGCTGGCAAAGGAAATGACATGTTGGAACTGAGAGGCTCGGAGACGAGGAGGAGGAGGAGAGGAGTTATTGGTGAGTCTGGGGTGAGCCGAATGGAAGGAGCAAATGAAATGGGAGCTCCTGCTTTAGCTAAAAAGTCTCTTCCCATAAGAGGTACCAGGCAGGTTGGCATGACTAAAAATGAATGAGTGAGATAAATACCCCTAAAATACAATTAAGTGGTGGGGTCTGCTGAGGTAGATAAGGCTGTCCCTCTGCCCCAACAATAGGGAAACTAGAAGGAGAGGTAGACCCCAGAATTCCCTCAGTACCGAGTATGTGGCTCAGGTGCCCAAGAGAAAGGAGATGGGCCGTCCTGATACCATGATATTTACCCATGGCTCCTATTGCAGATGACCACTGTGGTTGGGTGAAAGGAGCCTGGGCAGCCTCAGTCATCCATGACCAGACCTAGAAGGTCAGTTTGGGAACTGTCTGGGTTTGATGTCTCCATGCCACAATGTGCACAAGGACAACTGACCCAATGCCCTTCCCTACGGCACCTCAGACATGATCTCATGTCCATGGGGATTAGGACACGCCCAGGCCCAATGCCCAGTTTTACGACATTTGAAACACCGGCCTCTTAGAGCCTCAGGGGCAAGGGAGTGGCACAGACAACATGGACAGTAGCATCAGTTTCCTTGGCCAGTCGGGTGGCCATGGCTAGCATTTGACACTTATGATTATGGATTTTAGCATTTCTTATTTGGTATACCTTAAAATCCAACTCTAAGACCTGTGGGGTCAAAGGGCCCTTCTCCAGATGCTTAATTTAGCCCTAATGTCAGGAAAGCTCTGAGAGAAAAAAAAGTGTGTCATAAGGAACAGTCTGCCCTCTGGGGTCTCTGAGTCTAGGTTAGTATATTGTAACAGAGCTTTAGTGAGGTGTTCTAAAAACGCAGGTGGATTTTCCTTTGTAACCTGAAGAACCTCTGAGTTTATCATAGTTTACTGGCTTGAGGGAAGCCTTACAGAGACCCACCAGAAGACAGGTCGTAAACTGGTCTCTAGCTAAAATACCACTTGGCGTGTTAAAATCCCAGTGTGGATCCTGCATGAGGACCACGTCTGCCCCTGAGGGGGTTGCTGCTTTATTCTGGTAAACCCCATCTGCATGTACTCTGGCCTGCTCCCAAACTCTCCTGCGCTCCACAGGAAGTAGGTTATTAGATAGGATCATAAAAATATCATGAAAGGTGAGACTGTAAGATTGGGTAATGTATTGGAATTGCTTTATGAAAGAGGTAGAATTAGACATGTAAGAACCCAGTTTTTGTTCTATGTGAGAGAGTTCTGAGAGCGAGAAAGGAACGTGTGCCTTGACCAGCACACCCACACTGGCTACCTCTCACAGTGAGAAAACTGCAGCCCGCTAGGTTTGGTCAGGGTTGGGATCCTTAGCAGCACGTGAGCACGTGAAAGGAGGGGTAAAAGTGGGTGCTAGAGTCGGGTAACTGCCGCAGCATGGCACTGGAGAGAAGGAGGGATCCGGAGGGGATGACAGAGCATCTGGTGGCAGAAAAGAGAGAACTGCAGAGGTAGAAGGAGCTGTCTGCTGAGGTCGGAAAGATGGAGGTTCATTAGCAGGGTCCAGTGCAGAAGTAGAGTGTTCCTCCGGCTGAGATGGCATAGCCAGGAACATGTAAGCAGGTAAGGGCTTGTAAAGCCTTAGAACTTAGATAGGAAAAGGCTTGGATACAAGGACACTCTTTCTGTATGCCTGTGCGCTGACAATAGCTGGGAAGCTCCGGCAGAGCATCAGGATCTAAGGTGTCAATTGGCGGCCATTCTAGGTTATTATCTAAAGGGTACTTAGGCCATTTTTTAGAACAAAGGTGGACAAGTGTGGGAATCTGTAAATAAGGCATTAAGGTTTGAGATTTTAGGGTCTTTAAAAGACATCCCAGGAGGAGATTGGACCAATAGTTTTTGGGTATTTGTTTCCCATGACTAAAAATGTGAGAAAGGCAAAAACCAAAAGGCAACTAATCGGACTTCTCCAGAATAGTGCAAGGGTTGAGATCTAGGCCAAGCCCATTCAAGACCCATCGGTACAGGAACTGGGGGCCAAAAAGGGTCACTCAAAGCGGTCCAAGAGGACAAAAACTCCAAACAGCGGCAATATGATGATTTCCAAGGGGTCCAAAACAGGACAAAAAGTCAGAACAGTGGCGGTGGCAGTGCCAAATCTCAGTCTTCAGCCATGGGGAACAACCAGAGGTGAATGTCAGTGAAGGGCTCAATGGTAGCCTTGAAGGCTATGGTTGGGGGCATCCGCCCCCATTTCTAGGAATACCAGAGGGTTGCTGGAAGCTCAACAGTCAGATCCTCAGGTTCAGAGAAATAGTTAAACTGACCAGAAGGGGAAAAACTCACCGATCCAAAGCTGCTGGCGTACATAGGAGTTGGCAGCCAGGCAGATGGAATGCACGTTGTTGTGGAAAACCTAGTCCAGGGTCCTGTCCCCAGAAGGAAGGGGCAGAAGTCTCAGCACCAATGAAATTACTGGGCACGAGTGAGAACAGATCATGAAATATACAACAAAACCCACTTTAAGAGTTTATTAAGAAAGAGATAGACACGTGGTCAGGCCTGAGGAAGTAGGTGCAGGGAGAGACGGGGAGAGGGAGAAAGAGAGAGGAGATAGATGGGGGAGAGGATAGAGAGACAGAAAGAGATAGAGGGGGGAGAGAGGGAAGCCTTAGTTACTTCAGAAAGATGGAAAGAGAAAGCATGGAGCAGGCATGTCCAACTTTTAAAGGTTGCCTAGCACATCTGCACAGGGGCTTACATAGCTGTAGCTGCATCATGTGTAGATCACGTGACCATGCTGCACATATATTACATAGGGCTTGAGGGCCTCGGGTGGCTATGTAAATGACCTGAGCATTTGATGGCACATGTGTGGCCCTGGGACCCAGAAGTGCTAGCGTTTGTGGGTAACTAGACATTTTGCCAAAGTGCTGGGTGATGGAAATCTACTAGCCATCTGTTGGGGGGTGGAGGAAGAGCAAAATGCCAGAAAAGCAAACAGATTCTGTAAAATAATCAGCAGGTTAGGGATCTGAGCTGATAAAGAGTGGGAACTGAATTTAAAAAATTAAAAAGGAAAGGACATGCCTGCTCCTAGGTCTGGTGGAGGTAAAAGTTTCTTGTAGATGTGTAGGCGAGCATAGTCAGAGGCAGGGACATCTGGGAGAGTTCAGAGTAGACATAACCAGAGCTGGGCCATGTAAGCAGCAGCCAAGAGGCCAAAGATACAAGAAGGGCAGTAACCAAAATGCCTGTGTTATATAGGGAAGAGCCTCTGGGGGAAGGGCAGCCCAGCCCCTGGGCTGAAGAGTTCAGGGTGGAGGGCAGGATATGCCAGCCACGCCCTGTAACAGATAGGGACAGAGGAAAGCTGGGAGAACCTGGCAGTCAGGTCCTTTGATATGTTACATAGGTACCTCAGCCTTTTGTCCAAGGTTTAAAACTCAACAGGAACTAGGTGTCCTTGTCCGATGTGCTTGACCTTTGGGGGAAGGTCAAGGGAGGTTCTGTGACAGGGAAGATGGTTCGGAGCTTCCTCCATCCTATATTCTTGCTGAAGTCATGTCATGTTTAACTAAAATTTGATCACCTTGATGGAGAATCCCATGAAAAATTACCCAACTCTATTCTAGGAACCCACGGTCGAGACGCCCCAGCTACTTATCTTCGCTTCTGTTAAACTGCCAGCTTGCGCAAAGCTCCCCCTGCAGCTGCCAAGTGAGATACCAGGATATGGTTTTTGCTTGTAAAAGCCCCTTACCCTAAACACTCAACACTACACTTGGGTCCTGCAATACCTGAGTGTAGTACCAGCCAGCTGTACAAAGACTTGCAAGTGCTCTAACCTGTGTCTGGGTGGGCTCCTAGTAACAGTTTCTGGAGCATGAAGGTTGGTTCATGGGAAACAGGAACCCACTTTAGGAGATCTGCTTTTCTTTAAACAGAAACCTGTCTTAGAGTTTGTTTACCTGATAACAGTTCCTCTGTTTACTCTTGTGGAATATTCTATCACACTGTGAACCCCAAGTTTGCCTTTGCATTAATTAAATAAAATCAACCTTGTGGTGTGGGATTTCCCTCTGTATGCTGTGAATATGGTAATATAATAAATATGGTTAATAAAAAAGCTGTTTCAGCCAATGGCTTAGCAGGGTAAATCCAGGCAGGAAATCTAAAAGCAATACAGAGAAAGATTAGGCAGAGTCAAGGAGACGCCATGTAGCTGCTGAAGGAGCTGCTGTGGCCCATACCAGTGGGCCACATCCTTGTGGCAATACATAAATGAATAGAAATGGGTTACTTTAAGATGTAAGAGCTAGCTAGAAATATGCCTAAGCTATTGGCCAAACAGTATTGTAATTAATATAGTTTTGTGTGATTATTCAGGTCTGAGTGGCCAGGAAATAAACAGTCTCTGTTTACAAAATGGCATCAACATGGGGAAAGAATTTCCACATAAAGCCTAAGAAAACTTCTTAAAAAATGGACTTATAGGGGCTGGAGAGATGGTTCAGTGGTTAAGAGCATTGCCTGCTCTTCCAAAGGTCCTGAGTTCAATTCCCAGCAACCACATGGTGGCTCACAACCATCTGTAATGAGGTCTGGTGCCCTCTTCTGGCCTGCAGATGTACACACAGACAGAATATTGTATACATAATAAATAAATAAATATTTTTAAAAAATGGACTTATAGACCCACAAGAACAGCAGTCAACTGGAGCTTCATGGTAGTCACATATTTTCAGATAGACTCTGTTTTCTGGTGGCATGCAGAGGCATGGCTTCTTTAAGAACTGACTTCCTGGCTTGTGCTGGTGGAGCAAATGGCTCTGTCTCTGTTGGGAGGTCCGGCTATGGAGCAATTAAATGAGATCTGTGAGCAGCGTGTTACAAATTGCTTGATGGCAACATAGACCCGCTGTGTCCCTGGAGCTGGGGCAGTGAGCATGGCTCACAGAGCTGGTGCAGAGCTGGCAGTGAACCTCCGCCATGTTGGACTGGGCGGGCCCAAAAGGCAAAGCAGCCTTAGTCCTAGCCATGCTGCTTAGCGTTTGAAGAGGCACTTCTGATAGATACGCAATAAAGACAGATTCGATGAAAAAGACCTCTCTGATGGGCCATAGTGTTAGATAAATGTATGGAGGCTTGGGAAAGAGAAGAAAAAGAGTATAGACAGTTATAAAAATAAATAGGTTTTAAAAATAAAGTCTTTAAAGAGACAGTAACAGTAATATAAAAAAGTACAGACAGTCATAGATTAAAGGAGTAAAGAAAAATAAGCCACATAAAGATGGAATATACACAGAAAGTCTGGATTATGTTTTTTATTATTGAATTTTTTGACTGCAGAGAGATATTTGATTCTAGGGGCTGCTAAGTTAAATCAACATAAAGGTATTTGACTTCAAAATTTGGGTCTAAGGATATGTTGATTTGGAAAAAAGGTTCTGCTTTTGTTTCCACAAAGTATAGAAAGCTGTGGATTCATTGTCAGCTAATATGGTTTGATGAAACAAAGATCCCCATGGAGCAATGGCCCAGAAGGTCCAACATTCATGACAGCTTCAGGACTGCTGTCTGAGAGGGTCTTACTACATAGAATACCCCATGAAAGACCTGATTAACAACACCCCCATCAGCGGGAAGTAGTCTAGGGACAACACCCAAATTCCCCAAATGATTGTTTATAAATGTTTGTTTACATTTAAAGGGGAATATGCTATAGAGATGAATACTTTGCATTGGTATGGATCTTGGTTTATTGATACAAATTTAAGGCCAATTTTTTATATGTATATTTCTGCTCTTGGTTAAGGTATTGTGTTTGTGCAGCACATTTAAAAATGTAATATATAATTAAAATTATGGATTAATAACCATCTATAATAGACAAACTGTAGTCATGTTAGTTAGGTTTTCTAGTTGCACAAAGATATATTTCAGATGGATAGGTATTTATCAACCCTTTTAGAGACCTACAGAACATGGTATTTAAAATGTTTTAAAAACGTAGACTTTTCTCAGCAGTGAGACATGCCTGCTTCTGGCAGCACCAATTACTTCAGAGAGGCTGATGGGCATTGAAGAAACTCATTATGAAATTTGCCTTGTAGGCGGGTGGCTTGGACTTCCCACAGGGCAGAGTTCCCTACCCTCTCTTAAGGAGGGAGGGGAAGGGAGGAGGGTGAGTGGGGGGAGCAGGAGGGGAATGGGAGGAGGGAGAAAGTGTAAATTTTTGAATGGAAAAATAAATTTAAAAAAAAGAAATTTGCCTTCAATGTGACAAGGCTAGCCGTTTGGGCAAGAAACTGCTCTGGCCTGGACTGCTTGATTGTATGCTGTATGAACTGGACATGAAGGACCCACAGAAAAATGACTGATGAATATTCTGAAAGATGGGATTGTCCTTCAGGATTCCTGCTTCACAGAAGAAACTGTGAGACATTCTGCAAGATACAGAAGAAAGTGACTGAAAAACTACCAAGATAGGTGAAACAGTCTTTCAAATTTCCTGCTTCTTGGAAATGTCTGCTAGATTCTATGAACCTATAGGCTGAAGATGGATGCCCTAATGTTACAGAAGAACTTTGGGTGACTATCCAGGAAGCAATGTCTCTGTCAATTCTAGAGTTTTGAAAGTTGCTTACAATGCACTTCCTGTTTATTTAGACAATATTATGTCCTTCTGAGGTCTTTGATGGAGTTGAAGAATAGTTATAGTTTTACTTAGTCATGATAGAAGATAAAGTAGATATAAATACTGTAACTGTAATTCTTGCTTGATACCTGTTTTGTTTTATGTAATTTTACTATGTTAAAATTAAAACCTTCCTTTTTATTTAGACAGAAAAGGGGAGATGATAAGAGATTCTTGTCTATGTGCTGTGACTATGTTATATTACTATTGGTTAATAAAGAAGCTGTTTCAGCCAATGGCTTAGCAGAGCAAAGTCAGGTAGGAAATCTGAAATGACTGCTGAACATTCCAAAAGATGGGATGGTCCTTCAAGGTTCTGTGAGCAGAACAGGATATTGACAGAAAGTAATCATAGAGAGTCAGAGGAAGGCTGGAAGACACACAGAGGAATGAACAGGAAGTAGTAGGGCGGGGCTTTGAGTATGGTGGTCTTTTTTGATTAGGCAGAGCAGAAGGATGCCCTCTTTCTGAGATGCCAGCAAAGAGGGAAGGCCAGCTAGTTGCTCCTCAACCTTTCTGAGCTAGCAGGTTTCCATCTCAGCCTCTGACTCCCAAGTTTTATTGATAAATAGAACAATAGAGATTTGGTGAAAACTGCAATTGATGGCAGTGACAGAAAGTGGACATGGCAGGACATAAAAGCCCCACTGGGTCGCTGCCTGAGAAGCCAGCCAGTAACTATGGAGCAGAACTTTCTGGCTGAACGGTAGTAGATTCAGGTGCAGCCACTGTGCCAATGGGAAAACAACAGTTTACTATGTCACAGTCCTTGTGTTTAGGGCATTGTTGCATATGGACATGGGTATGGGAAAGGGCTTTGGACTTAACACTGAAGAACTACACCCAAGGTTGACCTCTGACTCTGATCTCCAGATACATGTACACACAAACTCACAGAGCAAGAAACAGGCCAGGGTGGAGATGGAGTATGCCCAGCCATGAGCTGCCCTGGGCACAGCCAGGACAACTACACCCTCTGTCTGAGAAAGAGCTTAACTTTAAAGGGCTTGACCCAGGCGGGGGCCAAGAGGTCTGTCTGATGATAGTCTCTGAAATTGGTTTGCTCCCTTGAAATATTCAGTAGGTAGTTAAAACAATGTGTGAAAAGACTTTATAGGAAATGAGGTAGAAAGAAAACCTTAGAGCTTTGGAGACAGCTTGGCAGGAAGAGCACTAGTTCTCCAAATGTGAGGACCAGTGTTCAGATCCCCAGAACCCATGTCAAAGCCTGGTGGGCATGGCAGCCTGCCTGTAACCCATCCCATGACAGGTACAAACAAGGCTTTTCAAAATGAACTGGCTTGCTAGAGTACCCGACTGGTAAACTCTAGATTCAGTGGCAGACCTTGCCTCAGTAAATAATGAAGGGAGTGACTGAGGAAGACACATGACATCAGCCTTAATCCTCAACATGTATGCATGCACACATACACATATACATGCACATCTACACACATAAACATGCATATACACATGTGCACACCACACACATACAAAAATTTTAAAAATCAAACCTTGAGATGCATATGGAAAGTAGTCAGAGGACCCTCCCCCCCGTAACCAACATTGTACACTTTACACAGAGTGATGGGCCAGCCTGCCTCCATCTTAGGCTTGAAAGCTCTCCTAGAGTAAAGACAAACTAGGCTGATTCCTGTTTATGATTAAATCTGTTTCTCAAAGATAGGGCTATGCCCCACCTGTAACCTTCACTACAAATGGCTCTGTACTGCCTGTTCCAGGAAATGGAAACCGTGCCTTTGTTTCAAAGGGCTATTATGACCACCTTGTGATGATTGCCTTGTGACCATCTTGCAAGCATGTCTCTGTTTCAGGTTGTTATGGCCAACTTGTTATGCTATGTTCTGCTCCTGTCACCTCACTTACTTGCCTGCCAAGTCCCGCAATTGAAAAGCCCCTACTCCTGAACTATAAAAATCCTTATCTTGCTGGGTATGGTGGCACAAACCGTTAATCCCAGCACTCAGGAGGCAGAGGCAGGTGGATCTCTGAGTTTGAGGCCAGCCTGCTCTACAGAGTGAGTTCCAGGACAGCCAAGACTACACAGAGAAACCCTGTCTCAAAAAAATTCAAACAAACAAACAAAAAAGAACCAACTCAGTTCAATCCAAGTGTGGCTTGAGATGTCTCAGGGAATTTGATCAATTAAAGATGAAAATTATGAGATATAAATAAGGAAGATATTCTGTAAGGCTTGTGGGCTGATTGAAAGTTGGCCATAAACGAAGTAGAATATCTTAATACAAAAAAATTCTTGGATGTGTTAAGGTAATATTTATAAACAGACTTTTTGGCTTAAAAAATATGAGACAGTTAAATATATTATTCTAACCTACAGAATAATAATTAGAGCTCTAGTTGTTGTTCTTTTGGAGACAAGGCCACACATGCGCAGAAAATACAGTCTCCAAGTGGACTACAAACCCCAGTGGTACAATGGAAAACCACGCACGCGCAGGACACTTCCTCCCAAAATGCCCAGAGCCCTTTAAAAATGGGCGTTCCAACCCGCCCGTCTCTCTCTCTTCTCTCTCTCTCTCCCCTCCCTTTTTCCCTTCCGTCTCTTCACTCCCGCTCCGTGTATGTTACCCTCCCCCATTAAAGTTTACCCACGTGGGACCCCGCGTGTCTCGTCTCTCCTTCCCCAACCCCGCGCGTCTCGTGTCTCCCCCTCCCGAATAACACCCCCACATAAAAAAATAATAACACTAGTAATACTGAGTATTATTTTCACACCCCAAAGCACCCTCAGGATTGTTTTTTAGAAAACTCGTCAAACTATTAATGAGATGGCTCAATTGGTAAAGCACTTACTACAAAAGCATGAGGGCCTAGATTCAACCCCAGCATTCACATAAGAAGCTGGTGTTTTGGTGCATGCTTTTAATCCCAGCACAGGGGAGGCAGAAGCAGTCAGATTCCTGGGGTCTACTGGCCGGGTAGGCTAGTTTAACTGCTGAACCCCAGGTGACAGTGAGAGACCCTGTCTCCAAACACTGGGCAGCTGGTTTCTGGGGAACATCCCAGGTTGACCTCTGGTCTTGACACGAATGGCTGTACACGTACTATCCAGACATCCACAATTTGCTGGGTGTGCCTTCCAGTATGTATTTCTTGCTTAACTCTAATCTTGTCAATACCCCACTTCTTGCAAGCTTCACAAGGTCACTTGACTTTTGGAATGCAGGGGTCATTAGCAGCAAATTCCAGACCTTCCCTGCCTTGTTTTTCTCACTAAGCTTGGCTCTTCTTCCAGCATACTGCGCAAATACTTATTCTGCTCTGACAGAGAAATCAGGACCAGATGACCAGACCGTCTCTATCTTAGCTCCGAAAGATCCGCGACACGTGAACGGGATGACAAAATCGCTGGGCGGCTTCTCCACTGCCGGGACTACAGGCATAGCTCAGAGTCGAGAAAAGCTCCGCCGGGTGCGGAGCACAGGCGAGACTGTAAGCCCCGCCCACCAAGCCCCGCCCCGACCATAACGCCCCACCTCCGAAGGCCGTAGACCGGCGTGCTTTGCGCCTGCCGGGTCCGGCGCGGGAGTCTCGCTTTCCAAGGCTTCTGCAGAGGTGAGCGCTGGCGGGTAGCACTGAGAGGGACGTTCTCCTGCTTCCGGGTGCTGTCGGGTTCCGGCTGTAGGAAGCCTGTGGGTCAGGGCCGAGGGGTGTGGGGGACCCTTCTAAAGCCAGAATCCTCCATCCGCTGCTGGGCCAGCCGCGGAGCTCACAGACTGACCCCGGCTAGCTGGAGCTGTCTGCAGGACCCCGCCTTAATTAGCCTCAGTTTCCTCTGGGAAAGAGTGACTTAAATGGTGTGACACAGAACCCTGCCTTCTGTTTGCAGCAGTACATTGCTTACCAAACGCTCTGTGTGGATAGGAATACAATGACGTTTTATCCAAAGAGAAATAGAATGATAATTAGTGGCATAGTTTAGTCACAGGAAATAAAGTGCCCAGAATGTTCAAAAGTGCGCCTGTGAGACCCTGTCCCAAAAGAAAAAAAAAAAACCAGCAAAACAGTATTGACTATGTATGATAGTAAGTCAGGTTGATGGACCATTTTGGTCTATTTGTGTACATGCAAGAATACAGCTTTTTTTTTAAGTGAAACACCTGCTGTGGTTCCCAAGCAGCCTGTGATCAAATATTGAGCCTGTACTATCAGTGGCTAACATGCCGCACAAAGTACTACACAATGCATGTCCTGACTGACAGGAGTTTATTTTCCTTTAATTCGAGATGCTGAAGGTCCAAGACAATAAACCTGGCCCAAGGACACTTATTTTCACAGCTGGAAATCAACCGTTGTGGTATAGGTTCCGGTGTTGAGTCCACCAGCTGCAAATCAAATGTGTTTGAGGGAAGTTTCCATCGGTACTGAGCATGGCTTTATTCCCCTAAGCAATGCACCACCACAACAACACATATAGCATTTGCATTGTAATAGGTACCGTAAGTGATGTAGAGTTGACATCGAATATAGGTAATGGCCTGCCTGTTAATCCCAGCTCTTGGAAGGCAGAGATGGGAGGACGGATCTCTCTGAGTTTGAGGCCAGCCAGATCTACAGAGGGAGTTCCAGGACAGACTCCAGAGCTACAGTGTGACACGAAGGGGCCTGGCTTGTTCGTTGTTTGTTTCCTCCTGTACCCCACAACTGTTTAGCCCCAAAGAAAGTCACACATAGGTCTCCATAAATTATACGCTGATTGGCCCATTAGCTCTAGCCTCTCACTACAGAGAAACCCTGTCTCAAAAAACTAAAAGGAGGGGCTGGAGAGATGGCTCAGTGGTTAAGAGCACTGCCTGCTCTTCCAGGGGTCCTGAGTTCGATTCCCAGCAACCACATGGTGGCTCACAACCATCTGTGGTGGGGTCTGGTGCCCTCTTCTGGCCTGCGGGCATGCAAGCAGACAGAATACTGTATAAATAATAAATAAATAAATATTTTTAAAAAACTAAAAGGAAATAGATATATATAATAAGTTACATATATATGTAATTTACAAATACTAAACTGTTTTTGTGAGAGATGAGCATCTAAAGATCTTGGAGTCTGAGGGGCCTTGAATCTAATCCCCTAAGGATATGCATATGTAGTGTGTGTTTATGTATATTTTTTTAAAAAATTCTTTATTTCTTAGTATTACAGGTATTTCCTAGTACAGTTAGCCTTCCATGTCCATGGATGTATATTCAATCAGCCATGGATTAAAAACATACGAGACAGACTGTGCCCACTGAGCTTGCGGACATTTAGTTCAGAGTCTAACTCTATATGTAGTATTATGTTGTATTTGGTATTATAAGTAGTATTGAGATAATCTAAAGTATATGAGAGATGTGCGCAGGCTGTACGCAGCCCCATATGCTGTATATGTTATGCTCTCAGAACTGTATCTAGCATATAGTTGTGAATTTACATAACGGTTCATTCTTAGTTAGAGATGCACCGTGGGCCGAGTGCCGGGTAGAGTGAG
The DNA here is from genome assembly GCF_950005125.1 of Chionomys nivalis. Lineage (NCBI taxonomy): Eukaryota > Metazoa > Chordata > Mammalia > Rodentia > Cricetidae > Chionomys > Chionomys nivalis. The sequence continues at coordinate 99,450,120 of NC_080090.1, forward strand.
GCTGTGGAGTGGTTAGTGCTGTGTCCAGCCATGGCGATAAAACTAATACAGCCTTTACCAGACACCACAAGACCCTGAAATGTTTTCTGTTTGTTACCACAGCCACCGCGGCCGCTGTCACACACCTGCCTGGCAGATGGAGAACTGATGCCGTGAAGCCCCCAGGTGGTCTGGCTCTGGAGCCCAGACTCTAAGAACCCTGTGGCCCCAGAGGCTGCTCAGTCTGTAACCTGATAGAATCACCAGGCGGCTGACTTCTCTTATTTTTGGCTACATTATCTACAGAGGCAGTACTCATGGCTGGTCCTCTGTGGAGGGCCGCGGCCTTTATACAGAGACACAGGTCGGGCCTGTTGGTGGGTTCCTGTGCGGGCCTGTTTGGGGTTCAAATCTCATTTCACCTCTTCTCAGATCCCATAGTCCGGTGGCTCTACCAGTACTGGCCTCAGGGCCAGCCGGCTCCTCTTTCCCCTCAGCTCCAGAGCCTCTTCCAGGAGGTGCTACAGGACATGGGTGTCCCCTCGGGTCACTGCTTCAAGCCTTTCACTGCCTTCACTTTCCAGCCCGTGAGCGCTGGCTTCCCAAGATTTCCTACTGGGGCCATGGTGGGAATCCCTGCCACCTTCCTGGATGGCTGTGTGACCGCCATCGACCATACTGTGATCATACATGGACAAAGAGTGGATTGGCAGAGCCCAGCAGGCACCAGGCTGAGAGACGCACTGACCCTGTCTCATAATGCTCAGAAGTTTGCCTTAGCCAAAGAGGTGGTATACCTGGAGAGCAATGCAGCTGCCCTGCAGAGCCTGCCAGCCCCGACTTGCCTTGCAGGAACCTGGGTACTAAGTGTGGGTGTCAAGCATGCCCTGGGGCTCTATAGAGGCCCCATGAGCCTTCGAGCTGCCTTCAGCTTGGTGGCAATAGTGGCAAGCTTTGTGGCCTACACCTTTTCCAAGGACTCCCTCACTGTCGCCCTGGAAGGCTGGCTGGACCGCCGCACAGCCTCTCTGTCTGCAGCCTACGCCCAGGGTGGAGTGGAATTCTATGAGAAGATCCTGTCGGGCAACCTGGCCCTCCGAAGTCTCTTGGGCAGACAAGGGGAGAAGCTGTACACACCAAGTGGAAACATCGTTCCCAGACACTGGTTTCGCATTAAACATTTACCCTACACCACCCGCCGGGACTGTCTACTACAGATGTGGAGGGGGACACTCAACCCAGGGCGCTCCTGAGAAGCCAGTCAACAGGGCACCCCTGGTTCACATAGGCACCACCCTGTGATGAATTCTGGGGGAGTCTCTTGATATGGTCGCCTCCACAGCCCAAGGTCAGAACAGTGACCATCTTTGGAGTTAAAGAGCTCAATTCTGCCTTCACCATGAATGAACGTGGTGTCTGTGGGGTGAGTCCCTAAATGAATCTGAGCCATGTTTACCTCAACTGGGAAGTGGGAAGTGTTGGATTGCATGAGATTGTGGACCTGAGGGGCTGGTGGCAGAGAGAGAGAGCAGCGTAAATAAATGGGGTGCTCATCCTTCTCGGTCTCTGAATTCCATGGAAGTCGCCCATGAGTGTCCACCAGAGATGCTTCTGGTCTATCAACTGTCTCCCACAGTGAAGAACCACCCCACTCTACTTGATGTCAGATAACTAACTTATTCCTCACGTTTAACCCTTGGACAGGAGACCCCTGCAGGGCGGGATGAGAGCTGCGGTCAGGGAGCCAGGCCTAAGTTCCCCATTTATGTTACCTTCTCCCTGGAAATCGCATCTTCCCTGGGGCATTCCTGAAGGCTGTGGGCCTAGGACCAGTATAACTCTGGGAAAGGGATTAGTCCACACTGAGGGAAGGGCACTGTGGCAGCTTGTGTTCCTTGTAGAACACCTAAAAGGAAGGTGGACCAGTCCAGACTGGAGTGACAGCGTGGGATACCACTAGCTTCTGCCCAGTCTTTGTATGTGATCGAGGGCTCAGTGTGCTGGCAGCCGCAGGTCCTTCCCCTGGGTGTGGTGGGCTGAGCACATCTTACAGGTCCCTAGCACCTAGGACAGCATCCAACATGGGCCTGATAATTGGATGTTGTTTCCTTTTCTGTTGATGTGGTAAAGACACTCCTGATCAAGAGCAACTCCAGGAGAGTTTACTTGACTACACTTCCAAGTCATCCATCTTTGAGGGAATTCAGAGCAGGAACTCAAGGCAGGAGCCGTAGAAGAAGGCGCCCCTCCATTATCTTCAGGAAGAATTTATACCTGGTCTTGCACAGTGAGCTCTGGAGGGCATAAGTAACTATGGCTTTGGTCTCAGTGTTTCCAAGGGTGGTCTCAAACTCATGGGTTCAAGTGGTCTTGCCACCCAGCCCCTCTGAGTAGCTGGCACTGCAGGTGCCTAAGAACCAGACCCGTGCAGAGAGTGGGGCTGCGCACCTGTGATCCCAGCATTTGGGAGGTCTGGGCAGGAGGATTACTAGTTTGAGGCCAGGCTGCGCTACATAGTAAAACCCTGTCTTAGGATAGTAAGACCCTGGGCATGGTGGCTCCCACCTGTGATCCCCAGCCCTTGGCAGATTGAAGCAGAGGGGTTAGAGGCTAGCCTGGGTTACATAGTGATGAGTTCCAGACAAGACTGAGCTAGGCTGCGACCCTGTCTCAAAAGGCAAGACTAGCCCCCCGCCCTCCCCTGGCTTCCTGTTGTACCTTCCTCCAAGATACCTTCCATGAGGTCCCACCAGACATGAGCAGAAGCAGGTGATGTTTTCCTGAAACTCCAGAATGATGAGCTAAATAAAAACATTTTTAAAAATCCAGCCTTCTGGGGGCTGGAGAGATGGCTCAGAGGTTAAGAGCATTACCTGCTCTTCCAAAGATCCTGAGTTCAATTCCCAGCAACCACATGGTGGCTCACAACCATCTGTAATGAGGTCTGGTGTCCTCTTCTGGCCAGCAGGCATGCACACAGACAGAATATTGTATACATAATAAATAAATAAATATTTTTTTAAAAAGCCAGCCTTCTGTATCTTTTTGTAACAGCAGAAAAATTCAATACAGGAAGGTAGCCCCAGTGTGGGGGAGAGCTAGTCCCGAGACAGATCCTTTTTCTCTCTCCTGCTTCTGGGGAAAATCTTTGCTTCTACTGTCCCACACGCTTTACAAGGCACCTTGCCCCCAGAGTCTTAGCTCGTGTGTGTGTGTGTGTGTGTGTGTGTGTGTGTGTGTGTGTGTTTCACAGTCAAATAAACACAGTCGGAGCTAGGATACAGGGAACAGATGGTGGTATATTATTTGTGTTTTAATAAATAAAGCTTGCCTGAAGATCAGAGGACAAAGCAGCTGTACTAGTCATCCATACGGGCCAGGGAGTAGTGGCACACACCTTTAATCCCAGGACCCAGGAGACAGAGGCAGGTGGGAAACAGAGGCAGACTGATCTCTGTGAGTTCAAAGCCACCTTGGGCTACACAAGATTGAATCTGTCTAAAAGAGAAACAGAGCTCACACAAAGGTGATCCCAGTTCCAGCACTTGGGGTCACACACCTTTAATCCCAGCACTAGCGTGGTGGAGACAGGACTGAGATGGCCAGGCAGAGAGAGGAATATAGAGGGGAAGGGACAGGAACTCGTGTGGAGACAGGATATCGCCCCTTTGGTCTGAAGATTTGGTAGAGGTAAAAGGTGTCTCGAGTGGGTGGCTGCTTTGCTCTTCTGATCTCCAGGTTGAACCCCAATATCTGTCTCTGGGTTTTTGTTACTCATGCTACAGACAGCTCTGAGAGGTATGGATGGTATGGCATGGCTCTGCCCATGCCTGATTCTAGCGGGCCCTCCTGTTTCTTCTCCATTGTCCACTTTTCAGGGCCTTCCAGCCATGTCTGAAGCTGGGCCTTTGTACAGAAGCCATTCTGTAGCATGGACATCCTGGAGCGGCGATGCAATGGGCTTTAGAAGATTGGTTCCCTAGATCTCAAGGGCTGTTGCAGGGTGCACATACCAGGCTGTTCAGGACTTGGGCCATCTTAGCAAATCCTTGAGACCGTCCTTTCCATCGAACTCAGTGCTGCCCCATGCAGCTCTACCTCAGATCCTTCCAAAGGCTATCCTGGTGATTTGGGGGCAGGGGGCAGGGGAGGTTGGATGAGGTCTCGATTTGTACCTCTGACTGGCCTTGAACTAAAAGAGTTCCTCCTAAGTATTGAGGTTAAAGGTGTTTACCACCACCCTGGCAATTCTTTAGGTTGCCGTTGTTAGATTGGGATTGGTGGGGGTGATGTGGAAATAAAGCCGGCCAGCATCTCCAGAAGCAGAATTGTAACTTTAATCAGAATGACTGGAGAGCCACAGTCCCTGAGGAAGTGGGGGACTGTGCATGACATGGGGGCACTGAGACTTCACAGGAGGGAAAGGGGACTTGGGAAGATTCCACCTGCAGGTCAGTTCCCGTGCCGTTTTAAATTGGCAGCTACCATCAAAGAGGCATGTCGATCCTCTTATCAAAAGTGTCCTGAAACCTGAAGGCCCACGGGTGTCATGAGTCAAGTGGCCTTTCCTGTCCAGAGCTTCCCAGTCCACTTGAAGCTTTTAGGTCATTAACCCTCCAGCCATTGGCTGGAAAATTCCTTGGCAGCCACAAAGAGTAAAGCACCCACACAATCCTCTAGGAGGGGATGATGCCTGAGAAATGCACATTAAAGTGAGAGCTAGGGGGTGCAGAGACCAGAGAAAATGGCTCGTGCACAGGCATGAGGACTGAGTCTGAATCCCTACCGCCCATGTCTACAGCTGAGCATGGCTGTATGTGCACGTAGCCCCGCGCGTGATGAGGGAAGCAGAAGGATCACTGAGACTTGTTGGCTGCCAGTAGAGCCCCAGGTCCAGTGAGAGCCTGGCTCAGGACAGTGAAGCAGAAAGCTGGAGAGGTGGCTAGGCAGTTAAGTATGTGTATCGCTCTTTCAGAAGAGCTGGCTTCCTACGCTGGGCAGCTGACAACCACAACTAACTTCAGCTTCAAAGCATCCATCACCCTCTTCTGGCCTCCGGAGGTATTGCATTCACACATACACAACACACACACAAAACAAACACCACTAAAAATGAAAATTAAAGAACAAAGTGGAGAGTGGTAGATCAGGACATCTGACATCTTCCTCTGGCCTCAGTGCGCACACATGGGTGTGTACCGCGCATGCACGCACAGAGTGAGAGATGGCCTTTTACAACAGTTACCCTAATCCTATAAATCCTATAGCAGTAAAGAATGGTCAGTGTTCCTGAGCTGTGATAAAATTGATACAAGCAAATACTCTTGGTGACTACTGACTCTTTGACCCAGTAACTGCAAACACTGGAATTTGTGCTAGGAATATAGCACACAGGCATAAGTAGTAGATGTCTGAACATAAATAAGAACATGCATATGCTGTAAGTAGTTTTAAAAATAGAAGTCATAGGAATGTTGAATAGCAATTACTTAGGAAACCATGAACGTTGTTTAGGTACAAATGGTATTCAAAAGGCTGAGGATGTGGCTCAGTTGGCAGGGTGGTTGCCTAGCAGCACAAAGACCTGAGTTTGATTCTCAGTACCAGGCATGGCGATGCAAATCCCAGCACTCAGGAAGTAGAGATAGATAGACCATCGGTTCACGGCTATCCGTGGTAGAGATAGACCATCGGTTCACGGCTATCCGTGGTAGAGATAGACCATCGGTTCACGGCTATCCGTGGTAGAGATAGACCATCGGTTCACGGCTATCCGTGGCTATAAGAATTTGAGACTGGCCTGGAATACATGAAACCCATCTCAAGAAAAGAAACTAATCATGAGAACTAGTAGGAATATGCCAGAATATTAGTTACTCTCTCTCTCTCTCTCTCTCTCTCTCTCATACACACACACACACACATATTGATAGTCAAAAGGAATTTAAAAAAAAACAAACACAAGACTTGTGTATGACAGCCACAATAATGAAGACATGTAACACCTGGGGAAAACTCGTGTGTGTGTGTGTGTGTGTGTGTGTGTGTGTGTGTATGTGAAATCATATTCAAAGGAGCCTGAACTTTACACCCTCTTTCTGCCTCAAGGTGACAGACCATGGCATCCTGCTTCTGGCCCTACATTATTGGGGTGTGGCCCCATCTCTCTGTCAGTAGCTGTGGAAGCCATGAAAGCTCCTCACCTGCTGTGGGAACAGATTTCACTGGCAGCTCCGGTTGTTTTTGTAGATCATGAAGCTGTGCATGGACAGGGTGACAGTGCCCCCTGCTGGCAGCTCCTCTTCAGTGGCTCTGAGACTCCTCATGGCTCCAGGAAGCCTTTCTGAGAAATCTGGTGTCTGGGCTCTTCCTCTGCCCTCTCCTGTGTCAGGAGGATTTTTTGGAGCTAGAGAGATAGCTCGGGCCGGGCGGTGGTGGCACACGCCTTTAATCCCAGCACTTGGGAGGCAGAGGCAGGCGGATCTCTATGAGTTCGAGACCAGCCTGGTCTACAAGAGCTAGTTCCAGGACAGGCTCCAAAACCACAGAGAAACCCTGTCTCGAAAAACCAAAAAAAAAAAAAAGAGAGAGAGAGAGATAGCTCGGTCAGTAGAGAGCTTACTTTGCAAGCATGGGGAATGAAGTTGGATCCCCAAAACCTACATTCTTAAAAAAAGCCATGCTTGTAACTCGGAAGGCAGAGTCAAATAGGTTCCTGGGGCTCACTGGCCAACCACCCCAGCCTATTCATTGATTTCCAGGTTAATTGAAAGACAGTTTCTCAAAAAGAAAGATTAAAGACAAAGACAGAATAAGGCACTTGCCACCAAACCTGACCACCTGACACACATGGGGTCTCATCCGCAGCACCTCCTAAACCAGGCATGATGCTGGATGCCTGCAATCTCAGCACTCAGGAGGTGGATGCAGAAAGATCTCAAGTTCAAAGCCACCCTCAGCTACATAACAAGTATGAGGCTAACCTGAGCTACGTGGAACTCACTCGGAAGAAATCAAACCACTTATAAAAGCACACAAATAGCAGCTGTAAGGCATAGCCTCTGCCTACCAGCAGTGCGGCCACACCTCTCTGAAGAAGATATGCCCATAAGTCATTGGTGCTGAGATGTTACTGGGACTCCATCAGCAGTGCAGCCACACCTCTCTGAAGAAGATATACCCATAAGTCATTGGTGCTGAGATGTTATTGCGACTTCATCAGCAGTGCGGCCACACCTCTTTGAAGAAGATATGCCCATGAGTCTCTGGTGCTGAGATGTCAATGACTGTGATGCCAGCAGAACTTGCTGGAAATTTGCACTTTGGGTTGACAAAGAAACCATCTACAGTAAGTGCTCAGAACACCATACAAAGCCAGCCAAGAGCCAGCTATGATGGCTCACACTTGTGATCCTAGCACTTGGGAGGCTAAGGCCTGAGCTCAAAGCCCGCCTGGACTATATGCTGAGGCAGCTGTTCACAGGACAGGGAGGGGTCTCATCAAAGCTCACTACTGCAAAGCCTCAACAGGACAGGAAGAAGCCAGGGCAGGACCCTGGACAACTGGCTCTTCATGGGTAGTTCACAGTTTGCCAGGCCAAGTGGTGGACACTGTCTACTCACAAACTTGACGTTCCAAAATATTTAGTGACTCTCGGTGAATTTTCCCTAACTGTGTGTGTGTGTGTGTGTGTGTACATGTATGTGTAAGATGTGAATGTACACATGTTCAGAGGCCAGCAGACAACCTCACTGTCATTCCTCATGGCTTTTTTCTTTGTAGTTTTTAAGACATAGTCTCCCATTGGTCTGGCACTCACCAAGTGAGCAAGGCTGGCAGGCCAGTGTTTGCCGAGGACCCTCCTCTCCCCCCCTCTCCAACCCCAGGATTGCACCGTACGCCACCTTGTTCAGCTATTTCTTTTCTTAAACATGGGTTCCAAACGTTGTCTGCACAGGAAATGGTCAAGGTCCTTGCCCTCTTCCACAGCAGTAAGGATTCCTTCTCTCTTTGTGCCTGAGCTAAGCTCCTGAGCTGGTGCAGAGCAGGGGACATCACTAATGATTCTGTCGCTTGTGAGAACCCTACAGGTCCAAACATTCATGCCTTTGTCAAACTGTTAAGGTAGAGAAGAATTGGAGCCAGGGTTCTGGCATGCCCTAAAGGAAAGATCTACAGGTACCTCTCTGGGCAGCCTGGCCTTGAAGCCAGAGAGCCTGAGTTAAGATACAGGTTCTGGGGTCAGAGAGATGACTCAGAAGTGAAGAATACTTGCGGCTCTCCCAAAGAATGTGAACTCAGTTCCCAGCATCCACACAAGGTGGCTCACACTGCCTGTGATTCTAGCTACGGGAGATCTGACAATACCTTCTTCTGGCCTCCTTGGCCACCCCCACACATGTGACATGCACACATGCATGTGCATGCATACAGAGGGGTTGAGGAGAATTTATGGCTCTAGGCAGATGGTTCTGTGGGTAACAGTACTGTAGGATCCCCAGAACCCATGTTAAAAAAACAAATGTGGCTGCACCTGTAATAACCCCAGCACTGGGAAGGATAAAAGGATGATTACTGGGACTTGCAGGCCTGTAAGCTTCAGGTTCAGTGAGAAACTATATCTCAAGGGAACAAGGCAGGGAATGATATAGAGCAAGACACCCAACATCATCCTCTGTCCTCCACATGTGTGCATGGACATTTATAATACACACACACACACACACAAATACCATGACACAATACACATTAGCAAAAACATCTGCCTCTGCAAGTTGATATTCTGGGCATGCTAACCTTTCTGTGCCTCAGTTTCCCCGCGTGAAAGGAGGAGGAAATGGTGGCAGTGCCCACTTCCTTCCTATCACAAGCTTTAATTCGTAAAGCACCTTCAACTGTGCCCAGAGTTGAAGTTTGGGGCTGAGCATCATTTTTATTCCTGTCATTGCTGAAGGCACAACTGTCAGGAAGTCACTGAATCAGAGCCAGCCTGACATGGCTCTTATATAGAATCATTACAGGTGGCTATGAGAATACGTGTAGTGGCAGCCATGCCCAGCTACATTAGAGCATCATTTATGTATGTGTGTGTGTCTGTGTAGTGTGTTGTGGTACATTTGTTAGTATTGGTATATGCATATGAACATGTGGTATATGTGGACATGTGTACACACGCATGTGGAAGCCAGACATCAGTGTCAGTTGCCTTTCCCTAGTCTCTTCATCTTTATTTTTTGAAACAGAGCTTCTTACTGAACCTGAAAATTATCAGTTTTCAGCTAAGCTGACTGGACAGTGAGCTCCAGGGATTTGCCTAGGTCCAGGGCTTGCCATGCCAAGCCCACCGCCATGTTCAGCATTTTAAAAAATAAGTATGTACTTATAGTATATGAATATTTGTCTACATGTATGTATGTGCACTGTGTACATGTCTGGTACCTGTGGAGGCCAGAATAAGATGCTGGATTCCCTGGAACTAGAGTTATGGATGACTGTGAGCTGCCATGTGGGTGCTAGAGACTGGGCCAGAGTCAGCATTTGGGGCATCTTGATTCAGACTCTCATGCATAACAGGCACTTTCCTGACTGACCCATCTCCCTAATCCATTTGTGTATTTGGCTCCACCCTGGCCTGGTACCCTTGTAAAAGTAGCAGTAGGCACCAGTCAGTGGTGATGCACATCTTTAATCCCAGCACTCGGGAGGCAGAGGCAGGTAGATCTTTGTGAATTTGAAGTCAGACTGGTCTGTAGAGTTCCAAGCAAGGATTACACAAAAGAAAAGGAAAGGAAAGGAAACAAAAGAAAGCAGCAACGAATATCACTGACCTTCTCCTCTTCCTGGCCCCTGACAGTCAGTGTTCAGGAAGATTTTGCTGAATGAATTGAAGTGAGATGATTGCAAGATAGAAGTGGCATAAGGAAGGAAGATTTATTGGGTGGTGGAGAAGCTTGGTCCATGGCTCCAGCAGTGCGTGTGAAAGGCTGTTCACTTCACTGTGTATGCGCTGGTTAGTTCTAATGATCTAGAGTCACCTAGGCTGAGGGTTTCAGCTGAGGAATTGTCAGATCAGGTTGTCCTGAAAGCATGTCTGGGTGGCGGATCTTGATTGCTAATTGCTATAGAAAGACCCAGCCTGCTGTGGCGTACCTTTCCCTAGGCAGGGGGTCCTGAACCGTGTGTTAAGAAGGCTGGCTGAGAGCATGCAAGGAAGCATTAGTTTCTCTCGCTCTTGACTTGTGGCTGTGCTGTAACCAGTTGTTTGGTGGTTTGAATGAGATGATCCCCATACTCTCAGGCATTTGAATACTTGGTCCCTAGTTGGTGGGACTGTGCAGATTTAGGAAGTGCAGCCTCGCTGGAGGGAGTGAATCGCTGGGGTGAGTGGTTTAGTCAGAGTTCTCTAGAAGTTCTAGAATGAGTCTCTATATACTTCTATACAGAGAGAAAAGGATTTATTAGAACGACTTACAGGCTGCAGTCCCAATAACCCAACAATGGCTGGCTGTGAACAGTAAGGCCAAGAATCCAGCAGTTTCTCAGTCTAAGAAGCTGGATGTCTCAGCTTGTCTTCAGTAGACCCAGAATCCCAAGGAAGCAGTGACGGAATGGACTTGCTAGCAAGACAAGGCCAAATAGGCAATGAGCAAACAATTCCTCATTACATATCCTTCTGTGCCACATTTCTCGTTTGGGACACCAACCAGCTCCCAAACCACGACACAGACACTTATTAGTTTTGAATGCTCGGCCTAGCTTATGCACGTTTCTGGCTAGCTCTTTTTAACTTAAATTTACCTGTTTCTTTTTATTTACCTTTTGAATCAGGGCTTATTACCTTCCTTCCTTCTGTATATCTTACTTTCAATGGTCCTTTTTGTCTGGCTGTCTGGCCCCCAGGTCTGTCCGTTGTTCTTCCTCTCACTCTTCCCTTCGAGCCTAGATTTCTCCTCCTATTTATCCTCTCTGCCTAACAGCCCCACCTGTCCCTCTCTTTGCCTGGCTATTGACCCTTCAGCTCTTTATCAGGCCAATCAGGTGCCTTAGGCAGGCAAGGTGAGACAAATGCGACATAGCTTTTCATAATTAAACAAATGCAGCATGAACAAGTGTAACACACTTTCACACAGTTAAAGGAATATCCTGGAGCATAAACAATTGTCACACATCTTTGCCTTGTTAGAATAATATTCTACAACATCCTTATATAGACTGCAGCAGAAGGCGTGGCGCAGATTAGAGCTGGATTAAAGGTACATCTTCCCACTTCAAGATCAAAGTCATGTCTTTTCCCAGCTCAAAAGATCTGGATTAAAGTTGTGTCTTCCTACCTCAAAGATCTGGATTAGAAGTGACTCTTCCCACTTCAAATTGGCCAAAAGAGAAAGAAAAAACAAACAAACAAACAAGGAAACAAAAAAAATCCTCACAAGTGAGTCTTCCATTGTTGGGTTTAGTTCTGAGTAGTCATCACAGTGGGCTTCGGGAGTTTGAAGGCCACATGCCATTTCCAGTTATCCCCTGTGTTTGGTGTCTGGGTTCACGACGTGAGCCCTCAGCTTCTGCTCCAGCTGCTGTGCTTGTCCACCTGCTGCCATGGGTCCGCACCGTGGTGGGGACGGACTCTTAACCCTTGTAAGTCCATAAACTCAGAGAACTTTCTTCTATCCTCTGCCTTGGTCATGGTGTTTTATCAGCGCGACAGGAGCGTCACTAATCCACGCTGTCCTGGGTCCTCCTTCTGTGGCTTCCCTGCAATGACAGACTGTAGCCCGGGACTCTAAGCCAAATAACCACCCTCTAAGTTGCTTCTGGTCAGGGCATTTTTTTACAGCAACAGAAATGAAACTGGAGCTGTGAGCCAGGAAATGGAGCCTAAGAGGAAGCAGAGACTAGGTGTCACCTTCTCAGCCCACTCTGAGTGACCAGCTCCTGCCAGTTGGGCCTCCATGCCCAAGGCTGCTGTCGCCCAAAATAGCCCCACCGGATAGGGGCAGTTAAGACACGGTTCCAGACCCAAGCCACAGCAGTCATCTGTGTACCTTCTCAATGGGCCACACAGCCGGACATCTCAACCTCAGCCCTTCCCCCTGGTAATGCAATTCAGAGGGGAACCACCATCTCTGACCTTGCTACTAATTCCCATTAGCATCTTCTCTCAACCATTGTTCCTCAAGTCCAGGCCTACCTGGTTGGTGTCTGACACACTGACTGACTGACTGTCCTGCCTGGTCCTTGGGGGAACGTGTCTCAGTAATGTCCTGTAGGGGACATGTGTGCAAATGTTCTCAGGCAGCTCACAGGCTGAGAGAGTTCCCAGGAGTGGACCCAAACTACTTCACCCCGCCTTTGGTGGCCACTCCTGCTCCACCTCCCAACCCCCGTTCATCCCTTTTGAAGGGCCCTTGAGGCTGTCTCTGCCAAGCACATGAATGTCAGTCACCATCTGCTGCCTAAGTCTGTGACAGCTGTGGGGAACAGGCTTGCATACACACAGATGATTCTGGTTGGCCTCGTGATGAGGCCTTAGATGAGCAGGGGAAGGGTTTGCTTAGTCAGGTGTCACATTACCCTGGGGAAGGCAGAACTGACATGCAGAACAAGGGGATGAAGTTAGAGGTGGGAGAGGGGTGTATCTGAGACAACCAACAAGGTCCAGTAGATTGTGGCCTCAGATGGAAGCTTTGGCTGCAGCCTCGGACTTGCGTGCCTATGAGAAGAGTACAGGCCCATCTCTCTCTGAGAAGGCCAAAGGTGGAGTGGCCCTCAGCAGAGTTGGCTCTTGACATTCCATGAAGGTGACTTTACCTCACCTTATTCCGCCCAGCTCAACACTGGAACTTAGTCCTGAGAGGACCAAGCAGATGCCATAACAGGCTACTTGGCCTTCTCTCAGAGATCAGGCCTCAGTTTTGGTTTCCTGGGACTGAACAGGCAGTTTCTGAAAGAGCCATGAACAAATGACAGTCCCCAACACCCCGACAACAAGGAGGAGCCCTGGTACGTGCAGTACCAGGCTAGGCCTCAGCCACAATCAGCAGCTCAAGGACAGGGACTGGGACTTGTCCAGGCCTGCCCCAAAACGGAAAACTGCAGTCCTGACCAGCCCCTGACTAGCCCTGGTCCATTAGAATGCAGTAATATGATTGCCACTTGCTTAAGCCAATCATATCTAAGATGACCTAACTGGTCTAGGAATGCCCCTTCTGCTGTGCTTAAAAGGAGCCCTCTTATACCTCTTGGGATCTTTCACCATCTTGTTTTGGTATGTCACGACACCCCAGCATGCTGGGATAATAAAAACGCTCTTGTTGATTGCATATGTGGACTGTGATCTTTTGTGGGGCTTCTCCAGGACCCTAACAATCCCAGGGAACAGTATTCTCTACCAAACAGGGAACCAGGCTATTTCCTCGTCTAATTGCCCCAAAACTCAAGGAAAGGCAGACACCTGGACTGGGCAGTGGCTCAGTGACTAAAGTAGGTGCTGCTCAAGTCTGAGGACCTGGGTTCAATCCTCAGCACCCACAGGGAAAAGTCAGGTGTGGTAGTGTGTACGCACAGTCCCAGCCTGAGGAGGCAGAGACAAGTCATCCCTGGGGGCTCACTGTTGGGGAAACTAACCAGCTGCATGGAGGAGCACCAGGTCAGTGAGAGACAATACCTCAAAAACACAATATGCTAGGGCTGGATGTGGCTCAGGGGTTAAGAGCTTGGCTGCTCTTCCAGGGGACCCAGGTTCAACTCCCAGCACCCACGTGGCAGCTCACAACTGTCTGTAACTTTATTTTCAGGGAATCTAATACTCTCGCACAGAGTATATACAGGCAAAACATCAAAGTACAATAAATAAATAAATAAATAAATAAATAAATAAATAAATCTTAGAGAGGAAAAAAATCAGAGGGAATGGAGAGATGGCTCAGTGGTCAAGAGCACTGGCTGCTCTTTCAGTCTTGAATTCAATTCTTAACAACCACATGGTGGCTCAAAACCATCTCTAGTGGGATCTGATGCCCTCTTCTGGCATAAAGGTGTACATGCAGACAGAGCACTCATGTACTTAAAATACATAAATAGATCTTTAAAAAAATCAGACTCAAGATGTAATTTAAGCCAGGTGTGTTATTATTTCTCCGGGTTTGGGAAGGAGACATGAGACACGCGGGGTCCCACGTGGGTGAACTTTAATGGGGGAGGGTAACAGACAAGGAACAGGAGTGAAGAGACGAAAAGGGAAAAAGGGAAGGGCGGGTTGCGACGCCCTGCTTTTAAAGGGCTCTGGGCGTCTGGGAGAAAATGTCCTACGCATGCGTGGTTTTCCATTGTGCTGCTGGGATTCGTGGTCCACTGAGAGGCTGTATTCTCTGCGCATGTGTGGCCTTGTCTCCAAAAGAACAGCAAGGTGGTCATAGCACATGCCTTTAATCCCAGCACTCAAGGCGCAGAGGCAGGTGGATCTCTGTGAGTTTGCGGCCAGGCTGGTCTACAACTCAAGTTCCAGGACAGTTTAGAGCTACACAGGGAAACCTGTCTCAAAAAAACAAAACAAAACAGACGAAAAAACAATATAGAAGCTACTGAGAAACAACACCAGACATTGCCCTTTCCTCCATGTGCACACACATACATGTAAACGCATAGCTGTGCACGCAAACATGCACATATATGTGCACACGCAAAAGAAAGCAGGGTGTTTTTCCTTGGATGTAGTGGGGAGGCAGCAGCTCAGAAGGTAAAGTCACTCACCCATGTCACATTGCTGAGGGATGGCCAGAACAAGGACCCGTGAGCAGCATTATGCTGCCTCCCTCAGAGCGATCCTAACAGCACACTTTCATAGGCCGCAACAGCTCCTGGAGCCCGGGACTGCCCAGGACACTTGAGGAGTAGCTAGGAAGTAGTAGCATGGGTGGGGTTTCTCAGGGGTCTTGAGGAAATTTCAGTCACCTTTTCATCCCTAGGTCCAGTGTGTCACTCCTGAAATCCATCCGTGCAAAGGACAGTGGGGAGCAGTATTAGGTCAGCTTTAGAGGAGGCTCTGACCCACCTGGGACCTGAGCGCAGACACCTAGGTCATCCTGAGGATGTCCCGAGACCCAGGGCGCTGCTGTCCTCACAGCTTCTCCCTGGGTGCTTTGTGAGCACCCTGAAGTCTGAGAGAACTGCTCTGAATAGTCCTACATTTGGGGTTAACTGACTTGGAAAATAAACAAAGGGTCCCTTTGATGTGGAGACTCAAGAGCCATGCCTCTGACAGGACCCCAGATACCGAGTTCCCAAGGCAGAGTGATGGACACAGCCCACCATCTGAGGGACACATGGCAAGTGCCGTGGCTGGAACTGTGGTCCCAAAGCGCAGCATACTGGGGCACATGGTCCTTGTCAGCGGAGTGAGGTGGGCCAAAGACAGCTCTGCACTGCCGACTTTGGAGATCTTCTCAGAGGCAGCTTCTTGGTGAAACTGGATTCTTCACCACAGAAAGAGTTTCGGGACAAGGAAGTGTGGAGCGAGCTGAAGTTCACCAGGAAGAAAGTTGAGCACAGATGTAAGCACAAGGGTTAAAAGGAAGCGGCTGGGGAAAAGGATGAGGTGAGATAGCCAAGTGTAGGTGTGAGCTTCTCAAAGAAGACGAAGCTCAAAGAAGATGAGCTTAACCTTCTCGGCTTAACCCCACACCGCTCTGGCAGCTCCACTTATATCTTGAAGGGTCACAAAGAGACCTTTCCTCCTTTCACAGAGAACTATTTTATTTGTTTGTCTGTATGTGAATGTGTGGGGCCATGCATGCCATGCCACATACCTGCTACACCAAGTTAATGCCACAGTGTGTATGGGGAGGGTGGGGGACGTCTTTTGAGAGCCAGTTCTCTTCTTCCGCCATGTCTGTTTGGGGGCTTGAACTTGGGTAGCCGGGGTGGTGGCAAGTGCCTTTACCTGCTAGGTCATCTCACAGCCCTTTCTCCTTCTGTTTTGGCAAAGGGGGCCATAGGGTGGTTCCTGGGGTACCTTGTGAAGGACTGCAGTATGGTAAGATCATAGGGTTGCACAAGAGGATTGTGACATGTCTTTTACTGTATTATTTCTGGTGAAATTCCTAGAAAAATGTAGGTTTACAGCTAGGGAAGGAGAAAAGTCTTAATAACTAGGACGTGAGCATGGCTCCCTGCTGCTTCGACAGCCTACTTGGAACCTCTCTATGAAGAAACGTCATTTCTGTCTCCATTACTCGTCTGTGAAGTGGTGGCGTGGGTGGGGGAGAGATGCCCTCCCTTACCACCACCACCCTGTTTTTTACTGCCTGCAACCAGACAAGCGAGTGATCCTTGCCAGCTGCAGCATTCAGGAAAGCAGGCCCTGCTCCTTGCCTGGGCAGCACAGCAGAGGTGGCCTTGTTGTCCAAGATATGAGTGACCAGCCCCATGTGAGCAAGGGAATGCTGTTCCCGATACTTACCAGACGTGTGGCATCATGGGTGGAGGAGCGAGGTTCTCATTCCTCACCCCTGCGCTGGAGGAGAGAGGTTCTCCTCCCCCACCCCTGCACTGGAGGAATGAGATTCTCCTTCCCCACCCCTGTGCTGGAGGAGAGAGGCTCTCCTTCCCCACCCCTGCACTGGAGGAGAGAGGCTCTCCTTCCCCACCCCTGCACTGCAGGAGAGATGCTCTCCTTCCCCACCCCTGCACATCAACACCTGAGACAGATGGAGGAGCTGGCCCTGGGCTCATAAGAGCAGGAGGACTGTCCCTGTCCCTCACCAACTGCAGCACTCGGAGGGTGGCCTCTGTATCTCACCTGGGCAATACAATAGAGCTGGCCCTGATGGTGTAGGTGGGGGAGGGCCGATCCTGAGGGCCTAAAGCAGAACTACCCCAGCCCCCCATCATTGCTGCAAGGGTGAATTAGCGGGGGTGGGGGTGGGGGAATGCTGGAGAGCTCACCCTGGTGACGAGGACGGGAGAGCTAGCAAGCTGCCTAACCCAGCCTCTGCCTACACCCAGAACCAGGGTTATGAATCGCCTCGCCACAGCATCCACCTCATTTGTGATCTGCTGGAGCCCATGAAGAGACCTGACTGACAGACCCAAAGCTGCAGGATCTCCACAACACGGGCAACAACAGGATATCCAGCAAGAGTCCCAGTGAGGGCCCAGAAACCAGAGGCCTTGAACCAGACCAATGACTCTCTGCAAGACACCTGCAAGTAAAGATACATGGACAAAGAGGTTTTCTGCATGACTCACTGTGTCACGCTACAGCTTCCTTTTCTTTCTCTCTTAAATTGTTTTATTGGGGGGGGGTCTAGAGGCAGAGGATGGATGAGAAGGGATGGGTAAATAAGAGTAAGATCAAGATGCATAATGTGAAAGACATATTGGATAAACTAAAAAGTGAAGGGAAGAAGGATGGAAGGAAGGGAGGGAAGGAGGGAGGGGAGGAGGGAGGGGAGGAGGGAGGGGAGGAGGGAGGGAAAGGAGGGAAGGAAGGAAGGAAGGAAGGAAGGAAGGAAGGAAGGAAGGAAAGAAGGAAGGAAGGAAAGAAGGAAGGAGAAAAGAGCATCTCTGTGTCACCAGCCTTCACAGCACATGTTAGATGCACTCTAGTTCTTGCCATCAGAGAAACTTTGACCAGACTCGAGAATGAGGCATTTCCCCCACTAACACATGGGGAAACTGAGGCATGGAGAGGGTAACATGCCCAGACTATCATGCTGCAGATGTTTTGTTTGAGTCTGTGTGCCTATGCTTTCCCCTGTCCTTCTATCCAGACTCATTACCAGCTCCGTGCGCCTCCATGCGGCTCTGGGAAGGGCTGTGTTGGCAGCCCCTTAGAATTCTGCTCTGGGAGGGCAGCCTGCAGAGCCCTGGGCCTTCAGACCCTAGCACTAGCTGATGCCGTAGAGCCTTTCCAAACACCGAACATCAGGAACTCATCAGGAAGCACTGAGCTACAAAAGAAATCTCCTTGGGCTGGGGAAGTGGTTAAAGCACTTGACCCAAGTTCGAATTCTCCTTAACCTGGGTAAATTCTATATGAACATGGAGGCTGCCTGTAGTTCTAACCTTGGAAGGAGGAGACGGAGATCACCAAAACAGGCTGCGTATTGAGACTAGTCAATCGATGAGCTCTGGGTTTGTTCGAAAGACCCTGACTCCATGATAATGTAGACGAGCGATGGAGGAAGAGAGCGATGGAGAAAGAGAGCAGCGAGGGAGGAAGATTCCTGGCAGCAGCCTCAGGCCTCCACAGGCACACATCTGCATTCAAATACGCACGTGTCGTCATATGCATGCAAATACGTACACAAGCACGCCATGCACACAAAAATGGAAAATGAATTTAAAAACACCTCCTTTATAAGTATTCAAGAATGCCTTTGTAGCTTCCTGCTCGGAATTTGGGCCCTGAGGGGTTGGGAAAGCTTTTTCTGGCTCTCCCCCACCTTTCACACCCATGTCTTTGAGAAGCTGAAAGGCATGCGCAGATGTCAGGAGCTGCTCTCATCTGTGTGTTCATAGGCCCGCCCCTCGGTTCCCATGGCAGCCTGGCACATGCTGCCCGCACTTTTTTTTTTCACGCTGCAGTCTGTCTGGCAACTTGTCTGACTCTCCCAACTGTGCCGTGAATGGCTGGCGGGCTGGGCTGGGCCCTTTCTCCACACCTGGCTGGGCACCTGGCCCAACATAGGTGCTCAGAGACGGGTGAGTGGGTAGGCACAGGTGGGGAAGACAGAGCGAGAGCAGAGAGATAGGAGAACACACTATAAGGTGAGGACAAGGGGCCAAGACCATTTCTTAAGCACCTGCTGTATGCAAGCGGCAGAGCGGAGCTCTGAGGAGGGCAGCTTGTGATGTCGGTGCAGTTTCTAAACACTGAATGTCTTGTTTTGTTTTTAAACTTCATGACTTATGGGTAAGGTAAGTTGCATATAACTCGTGGGATAAAGAATGTGGGACTAGGGTAGCAAAAAGGGCATTGGCCTTTGGCATGAAGCTTGCTTTGAGCGCTGGCTCTACCCCTGCTAGCCATGTGGCCCTGGTTTACACAGGGGAGTGACTGTGCCCACACTCTGCAGCCCAGAACTGCTTCCTTTATTGAGTGAGAAGTGTGTGGTACCCCCAGTCTGCAGGTAGGCTCAGGCCTGCAGATAAATTAGGCCCAGGAAAGGGACCAGAGGCTGTGACCACCTTAGCTCAGTGTCCACAGAGTATCAAACAGAGCTGGGCCCAGGAGGCACATGTCAAAGTGAAGAACGGGCTACCTGCAGGAGGTCGGTGTCCAAAAAGCACAGCTGGGAAATGCGGGGATGGCTTCGCAGGTAAAAGCGGTTGCTGCTCTAGGATGTGAACCTGGGGTCAAATCCCAAGCCCCCTTGTAAAAATCTGGGAGTGACGTCTGTAACTCCACTGCTGTGGAGGGTGGAGGCAGGAGCATTCCTCTGACTTGCTAGCTGCCAGCCTAGCTATGGGCTCAGTGAGACCCTGTCTCAGGGAATAAGGTGGATCATGATAGAACAGGACACCTGATGTCCTCTTCTGGCCACTGCATAGTACATGAGCACATGCCCACAACATGGATATAACACACACACTCACACACACTCATACACACACACACACACTCATACACATACACACTCATACACACACACACACACACACTCCTCATACACACACACTCACACACACGGTAAAAAACAAAGCAAGCCCGGCTGTGAAGGACATGTTGACAGGTCCTTGAGGATCACACTTGAGCCAAGGGTGTGACTGGGTAGACAGCTGCTGGCCACTGTCCACGGCACTGTGAGTTTTAGGAGGACTGAATCTGGGGAAAGAACCTCTCCTAGTGTTGCTCTGTCCCTGAGTTCAGTGACTACAGGACTCAGGCAGGGAGTGACGCTTGGCACAACACTGCTGCATCGGTGACTTTCCTCACTCTGTGACTAAATGCCCCACAAGAGCCCACCTCCAGGAAGAACAGTGTCCCTGGGCCTTCAGTCTGAGGGGAAGGCATGGCATCAGGAGCACCAGACAAGTGGTCACACTGCTTATGAAATCAGGAACTAGGGGGGGAACAGACCACAAAGCCACAAGGCCCACTGCTATGACCCACTCCCCCCAGTGGGTCCCCAACCCACAGAGGTCCCACAGCCTTCCCAAACAGCCCCGCCAGATGGGGACCAATGAGCCCAGGTGGAACCATTTTACTTTCAGATCACAGTCCCTGCCGTGTCTCCTCTGCCAACACTGCACGGTGAGTGCCCATTCACCAGGTACCCGTGAGGTAGGCTTTAGTCCACGCTTCAAAGAAACAGAATGTCAGAAGTCATGGGTCGACAAGACGGCTCAGTGGGTAAAGGAGCTTGCTGACAAGCCTAACAACCTTAAGTTCGATCTCCGAAATCTAGGTGGTGGAAGGAGATATCCTCTGACTCCCACACACATGTATGGCATGCGCAGATTTGGAGTGGTCCTTGTATTAGCTACTTTTCCTGTGATTGTGGAAGGGGTGCATGGGGGGTGCGTGTGTATATGGAGGCTAGAGGTGTCTTCCTCAGCTGCTCTCCCTCTCTCTCTCTCTCTCTCTCTCTCTCTCTCCTCTGACATAGGATCTCTCCCTGAGCTTTGGAGTTCACTGATTGGCTATACTGACTGACCAATGAGCTCAAGGGATCTATCTGTCTCCTAAGACCTGGGATGTAAAAGAGTTACTTTTTCTCCCCGGTTTCCCCTAGAACCTCATTGCAGGGAAAGGCTGAGGAGAACTTGAAGTTATTGTAAGCAAGTTGCCACAGCTTCTTGATGAAGTCGGTGCTCCAAATAGAAATGTAAAATTTAGAGCGACATGAAACTCCTTTTCATTAGGGTCAGAGATGAACAAAAGAGTACCGTAGGGCTGGGGAAAGGGTCTGGGGGTATGATGGTAGAGACTTCCTGAAGCAGGTGATGCTGAATCAACAGGTTCTAGGTTCAGGGAAGGGGAGGTGGCCCAGTCAGTAAAGTGTTTGCGGACAAGCATAAAGAACCCCTCCCCAGCACCCACTTACAAAGCCAGGCATGGCAGCACTCACCTGTACTCATAGCTCTAAGGTGGGGAAGTGAGACAGAAGGGTCCCTGATGCTTGCTGGTCAGCCAGTCTAACCGCGTTGGTGATCTCTAGGTTCAGTGAAAGACCCTGTCTGTAAAAAAATAAGACAAAGGGACTGGAGAGATGGTTCAGAGGGTAAGAACACTTGTAAAACATCAGGGCCTGGGTTTGGAGCCCTAGCACTAATGTAAAAAGCAAGGCATGTGCCTGTAACCCCAGCACTGGGGGTGGGGACAGATGGATCTCAGGAGCATAAATCCACACACACGTGCATGTACACACATGCACATACATGTGCGAGCAGCATGGGTCACGTTTTTGTTGTCAGCCAATTAACACTCCAGAGTGCCAGCTGCTGTTACACCCCTGTTCCGTGCTGCAGGGAGCTAAATCCAAAGGTTCCCAGAGGCCAATGAGGACTTGGTGACAGTTAGGGACTTCTCAAACCCCGAGTGTCCAGAATCCTGCCAATCAATCCCTGAAAGCCAACTGGGCACAACTTAGTGCAGAGGCCCCTTTGGCCAGCAGGGGGTGCAAGCTCCCTGTGGCCAGGGGCCTGGCAAGCTCCCAGGAGTCTCAGGGTGGAGGACAGCAGGAAGCCCAGGCGACCGAGAGCTTCCAGCATTTATTAATAGCCCTGAAGAAGAGTGCACCTGTGATCATGGATATGCTTGCCCCACCCCCACCACCAAGGTTTCCATCATCCCTCCCTTAACCCTAGACTCAGCCCTGCAACTCCCTCCAGAGTCTTCCCCGTGCTACCCCGCCTCCTCCTGATCTGCAACCAGGCAAAGTCAGGCAGGGTTTGATGGTCCTCGTGGTTTCTAGGAGCCTTTGGGATGACCTGAGGAAGGCTGGGCCTCTGGTGTTTCTTGGGTTCTCTAAGGCTGTAAGCTATGAAGAGATCTCAGTCAAGTAGGGCACAGGAAATGACAGGTGTCGAGAAATAATTACGACCAGAGAGACCAATCCAAACACCTTCTGATTTTACTAATCAAGATATAATAAAGTGTAGCCCCACTGTGTTATACAATGCTCTTTAACTGGTAAGGGCTCTGATCTGGGGTTGGGGATGTAGCTCAGTCGGCAGAGTGCTCATATTAACATACATGAAGCTCGGGAGCCGTCTCCATGAACACAGCAACACCACCGTGTGGTTGTAGAATCCAGGGGGTGGAGACAAGAGGATCAGGTGTTCGAGGTCATGCTTGGCTTCTTCAGGAATTCAAGGTCAGCCTGGGCTACACGAAACCTTGTCCCAGAAGAGGACCTTGTCATCAAAGGCTATAATGTTCACAGGTAGTGTGCTGGCTTTCCTCATCTGATCTTCCGGAATCTGCTCTGCTCTGCACCCTGGAAGGCTGGACAGCCCCCAGCCACCACAATCACGGTCTACAGCACCCCAGCTCCTTTGCTTCCTGCACGCTAGTTGGTTTCAGATCATGGAAGACTCCAGTAGAAGATGGAAAGGTGAGAGGAGAGGAAGGCAGAGACGTGTTCTCCCTGCCTCCTGCCTCAGGACCACAAACCTGCACCGCATAAGCTCCTCTGGGCTCCGTTAGTGTGACTCCCCCCTTTCCCCTTCATCTGCTAATGCAGGTGCCTGGGTGCCTGCGCGTCTCCTGATCTCCTGTTACTCCCCTTAACGTCAGCCCCCAGGAAGTCACCCCTCAGAGGTGACAGGAATTTGCACAGGGAAGAATACTGGCACTTCCTGGGCCTGTGCTGCCACGGCCACGTCGTGGGATGCAGCTATGAGAGAGAGGAGTGTCAACACCAGGTTCAAATTTAGAAAATGTTTTGAAGGAATAGCCTGAGGATGCTTGCCTGGAGGGGAGGGGTCTTGTGACCAAAGCAGATCAAGGAGGCTCTGGACCCTTGCCCCACTACAAATCACCGTGCACACCGGTAGAATGTGTTTATGATTCATAATACCGTAAATCGGATGAGAATGTGTATCTTATAGGAAGAGGAGATAGTGGAGGGCGGGAGAATGAGGACAGGCAGGAGAGGAAGGCAGCGAGATAAAGTAGGCCACATGAGCTCGGATGGCCTGGTTTTTCCTCAGCCAGGCTCTCACCCAGTTTAGAACAGAAGGAGATAGCATTTCTTAGAATCTGTGCTCGCTGCTTGGATTCCTCAGTTTATCCACCCATGGAATGGGTTGATGGGCAGATCCATTATGCTCATTGTGATAACAGGTCAAGGTGTGTGTGTGTGTGTGTGTGTGTGTGTGTGTGTGTGTGTGTGTGTGAAGTGACTGGCCCTGTGCCCACCCAGGCCATTATAGGGACTTCTCTTCCGGTCCCCTCAAGTCACATCATGGTGGAGAAACGGCTGCTGTAGCTGAGTGCTAAGGAAGGAATGAAGGCTTTGAGACAAAAGCCTCTTATTGTGCCTGGTTTGCTCATAAGCAGCTACCAAGCAGTGATTGGTCACATAAGTGTTCTACTCAGATCTGCCTTCCATGGGTCAGGGCGAGGGAGCCCCTTCCCATGGTCCTCTCTGTCACCAAGTGTGTCCAACCTGCAGCCCAGGGGCCACACGTGGCATGTGAGAGCTATGAGCACCACTCAACATAAAATCACACTTAACAAAACACGAAGAGTGTTTGGGACCCCCCTCAGGAAGTGCACTCCTGGTCTCCTGCTCGCACCTCCCCGGCCACAGAGTGCCTCTCGCTCTGCTCTAGTTGCCAGAGCTGGGCACGTGTGCAAGTCAGTGTGTGCACATATATATGGCCTAACCTGATGTAGGGAGTGACAGTTGGCCATCCATGTTCTAGGAGCAAGCACCAGTGTTACTCAGATAGCAGAGGTACAAGTTACCCTGGGTGTGATTCACCGTGAGTCCCACTGTGGTGTGTCCCCTGGACCAGTCTCCTAAGAGTCCCGTTACTGGGCGATGAACAAACTTACCTTTGTTTCTCTTCCATGCTAGCCATTCCCATTTTTACCGCGGCGCTCAGTGAATAGTTGGTCTTTTTTTTAAAATTAAGACTTATTGCACTCCATTTATTTATTTATTTACATAAGGATAAGCTTTTATTCTGTAGCTCTAGCTGGAGTCTTGCCTCGTACACCAGGCTGGGCTCGAACTCACAGAGACGCACCTACTTCTGCCTCCCAAGTGCTGGGATTAAAGCCAGCCACTCCTGGCACACGCTTGCGTGTGTATGTTGGGGAGACAGCCATGTGCATGTGGGTGCAGGTGCCTGTGAAGGCCAGCAGGGGGTGTCAAAACCCCAGAAGCTGGAGTTACAGGCAATTGTGAGCTGCCCATGAATTCAGAGAAGCTTGGGTTCTCTCCATTAGGAGAGAAAGCTCTTAACTGCTGAGTCATCTCTCCAGCCCCAGAAAGTGGGTTTGTTTAGTGTTTGCTTGTTTGTTTTGTTTTTAACCATAGGTCACTGTGATGACCCCAGGAAGCCTGTTAATATTTGTTGCTAGTTTCTTTAGGGACACAGAAAGGCTGTCTTGGAGCAGCCCTCACACTCCTCCATGGTCTCTGCTCAGGCCACTCGCCAGGCCACATCCATTCTCCATGTATTTCTTCCCTCTGCTGAGTTGCAGCGCTGCGCCACAGAACGCGCGCTGGGTCTTAGCGGCCAGCTCACTTATTTCTACCCTCTCTGCTTTTGTTGAGCAAAAACTTGACTGCATTTTTGTTTGGCGAGTTGTTTTGTTTGCTTGGAGCAACAATTACGTACCCAGCTGAACGCAGCCCATCCTGGGCTGGACTCTGACCATAGTACCGTGGTTACAGAGGTACACCACCAAGTATGGCTGGCTTGCCTTTCTGTTCTAGAAGGATCAGAACAGAATGCCCAAGGACTTCCACCTTTCTCATAGGCCTAAGCTCGATGATAAGGTCACTGGTAACTTCAAGAGTACCCAGGAGGGAAACCTTTTTTAGCTGCCAGGTACAGGGTCAGCTTGAACAAAGTCTTGGTTTTATTCATAGGAACACAGAATAAACGATTTGGGGTAGGTCACCAGCAGGACCACTGTGGGAAAGGAGGTCAACTCTCCCCAGGTTCCCAGGGCTGATGGCTCTGGGTAACAGCAGCTGACTCACTTCGGGTCCTTACTGACAGGGCCATGTTGACACAGGACAGCCCTGGCTTTATTTGCCAGAGGGGACTTATCTGAAGGTGCTACTGTCAAACATTGCTGACCGTAATGCCGCTGACCAAGAGCTGCACTGTCCAGGGCTCTCTGAAGGCCTCAAGGAATCTCCATGGTGACCTCAGGCAGTGGGGTGCCATGGGTATAGCACTTTAGGGGTGAGGGCTTTAAGAGGCATGTGCAGGACTGGTATAAGGCTTAGTTTGTGGAGAGCCTGTGTAACACGCACAGAGCCCTGGGTTTGATTCCCAGCACCACACAAATCAGGCATGCTCTCCACTGCGGACTAGACCTGATAGTTTTGCCAGTAGCCAAGGGGACCACCAGCAAGAATCAAGAGAATTGGTAGTGGAAGGAAGACAGACACCGCAGGCAGTGTCCTCATTGTCACATAGCTGCAAAGCCTCCCGGGGTTCCCACTTGGTCATATGACCCTACCCCTGGCTCCAGGGGCAGCATCTCCTGGCTCTGCCCCCTAGTCCCAGGATGTCAGTGACTATCCCAACTCCAAGTTGGTTGTTTGGTTCCTGGTCTCCTCTACCGCATAACCAAATTCCGGCTCGGCGGCTGTATGCTTTAAATATCTGCTGGCGGTTTCTCCTCCCGGGGACATCCTGACTCATGCCGACAGCACAGTGAACTCCCAGCACCCATCACTTAGAAGCAGCAATGATTGCCACTCTCACTTGGTCTATTTTTATTTTTGTGGGGAAAAAAATCCCAGCCACCCTGGCCCTGCTGAATGGTTTCAGCATGTGGCTCCAACACAAGGCTGCCTCCTTCCTTATATAACCCACGTGTCAAGTCCCTCACACCTGTGCTCAAACTTAATTGGAGCTCCTTATGGGCATCCGAAGCCCAGTCACATCTCCCAAATGTTCCGAAGATGCCTACCCTGCTGTCAGTTGGTTGGAATCTCAGTTTAAACAAGATCCACCCAGTTTGGTGGGTGTGTCTTTTCTCCAGGCCAGGGAGGAACTCAGAGCTCTGTGAGCACTAGTCTTCAGTGTTTTAATCTTACATCCTCTGCCAGCAGATGTTAAGCATCATCGCATACAAGCCACATTCATATCCATAACCACACACACATGCCACATTCATATCCATAACTATACACACATATACATACATGCCACATTCATATCCATAACCACACACACACAAACATACACACATATACATACGCACCACATTCATATCCATAACCATGCACACACACACACATACACATACACATATACATACACACATATACCCATATGCCACACTGATATCCATAACCACACCACACTACACACACACACACACACGTGCACATTCATATCCTTAAACACACCACACACACACATATACATGCCACTTTCATATCCATAACCAAACCAAACATGCATACATATACAAACAAATAAATCGGATTTAAAAAACCACACCTGTAGACTTTGCTCTCTAAATGTCTGTGCTAACAGATTCTATGTGTGACAAGGGCCATTTAGAGATTGTCACCATTAGCTGATGACTGGTGGTTTTCAGCTAAAGCTCCCACCCTACACCCCAATCCCTATGAATTTTCAGGGACAGTTTGATCACTACAAGTACCAGAAGCCTCTGAGGATGACTGATAGGGACACCCAGATATCTTAGGCGATGTCACTATGCACCACACTCATAATCCATCAAGACAGAAAGCGAATTGGTGCTCACTAGAGGCTGGAGGAGCAGGGAATGGGGAGCCTCTGATGGACGCAGAGGGTAGGGTGATGGAGTGATGAAAAGGCCTGGAATGAGACGGGGGAGGGGTTGTACCACACTATGACTGTCCCAAATGCAACCGAATCATTTGCTTTCAAGTGGTAAGTTTCACGTCACACGGATTTCACCCAGCAAAGATAAATACGTTCTACTTAAACAGTTTAAATGTTCCCAATCCAGCTCTGCTAGAATGAGCCACACCCTGGCCTTGCCTTGCCTCTTTTCTGACCACATGAGCAGAACACACAGTTCCTGGGGGAGCTCACCAGAGCTGGGGAACCTCAATAGTGAGGAGTGTTTGGTGCTCTTCTCCTCAACTCAGGGGGCACTATGGGAGACCCACCCTCCCTGATGCATACCCATCAGAAGAAGCCTGGTCCTCGGCTGCCCACAGGAAGGAGCCTGCAAGCGAGCCATTCGCACGCCAACATGTATCTATAATTTTATCTCTTTTGCATTCCCCCATGCAAAGGGTCTTCCACTGTCAGCAGGACCAGAGGAAAGACAGAGGAAGGACCCCTGAAGCACTGTCCTCCAGAGATGGCGTTTGGATTTCTGCCATCATAGAACAGAGGATTCCTGCATAGAGGGACCCATAAAACCCATGGGAGAAGAGGCTTCAAGTGTCCCCAGAAGAGATTCACATCCTCCCTCCACCTCTCCTCCAAGTCCCCAAGTACAGGAAAAGAAAGGAGTCAAAAGAGTAGAGAGTGCGGGGGAGTGGGCTCAGCCAGTAAAGGGCTTGCCTGTATTTGGTCCTGCAGAACCTACACAAAAAAGTTGGGTGTGGTTGTGTGGGAGAATGGTCTGTATTCTGTCAATTATATTTTAAATAAACGCTGATTGGCCAGTAGCCAGGCAGGAAGTATAGGTGTTACAACCAGACAGGAAGTAGAGGCGGGTCAATGAGAACAGGAGAATTCTGGGAAGAAGATGGAGTCCCAGCCCAGACACAGAAGAAGCAAGATGTGACTCTCTCGTTGAAAAAGGTACCGAGCCATGTGGCTAACATATACTAGAATAACGGGCTAATGTAAGTTATAAGAGTTAATAAGAAGCCTGAGCTAATGGGCCAGTCAGTTTATAGTTAATATAGACCTCTGTGTGATTTCTTTGGGACTTAACGATTGTGGAAACTGGGCAGGACAGAAAACTCAGTCAACAGTATGGTGGTGCAAATCCTTGTCCTAGACCTGGAGTAGCAGAAACAGGAGAACCCCTGGTGCTCACTGGCTGATAGTCTAGGCACGTCAGCAAGCTCCAGCCCAAGGGAGAGACCCTGTCTCAAAAACACAAGATGAGGCTGACGAGATGTTCAGTGGGTGGAGGCTCTTGCCAGAAGCATAATATGAATTTGGCCCCTGGAACTCACCAAGAGGGAGAAGAGAGCCAAATCTATCGAGTTGTCCACTGACCTCCACTTGTGAGCTGTGACACTCCTCCTCTCCCACACAATAAATAAATAAATGTAATTTAAGAAAAAAAGTAAAACAAGCTGGACAGCACCTGAGGAACAACATTTGAGGTAGATGACTGGTCTTCAGATATGACTGCGCGCGCACACACACACACACATGCTGAGCAGGCCATGGTGTTAGGTGCCATCCAAGCTACCAACTCTGGACCATACTGCAGGAAATTTTAGAATCTGAAAATGACCAGAGGCATCCACCAAAGATGTTGCTAAAGACTGCGAACAGGAGATGTGATATCAATCCTAAAAATGATATAGAGACTTGGGGTTCTGTTGAAGTGAGACACGAGCACTCCTGACAACATCAATCTATTCCTGAGAGAATGTTGAACACTGAAGACACTCCACTCAGAGTTTGTTTTCTTCTTGGCACAATTGGCCTTTGGGCAAGGAACTGCCCATGTCTCAACCACTGACTAAATACATGGTATCCAGACTGGATAAGGGGACACAAGAAAAAAGACTGCCAAACCTCGCCAAGACAGGGTAAGACGGTTCTAAAAATTTTCCTGCCTCTGAAAACGGTCTGTCAGTTACTCTAGGCCTTAGCCAAAGTTGGTTGCTTCAACATTGCAAATGAGACTTCGGGTGATTGCTCAGGTAGCCAGGTGTCTCTATCATATATTGCTTGCTTTGGAAGCTACTTAATTGCACTTCCTGCCTACTCAAGTAATATTATCTCCCTTCGCAGGCCTTCGATGGGGTTGAAGATTAAATTGTCATAGTTACCTTCCTCTTATGATTTAGCCAAGCCATTTCCAATGCATGACTTAGATGCCTTAGGATAAATGTCTATTAAAATATTTAACATATGTTCCTTGCTTAATACTGTTTATGCTGGTTGTAATCCTAATTTTATACTTAATATCTGTTCCTAGTGTATATAGTTTTATATTGGGTTTGGAATTCTCTTATTTAGACAAAAGCAGGAGGTGATGGGGAACCTCCTTCAGCCAATAACCTTAAAGAGGCTGGACCAGGTTAGAGCATGACTTTTTGAGTACCCAGAGAAAAAACACCGGCCTAGCCAGGGTTCGTTCTCTCTCTCTGGTTCCTGCATTACACACCTGAGCTTGGACTTCTAGCTCCTGTTCTGTGAGTTTGTCCCTTATAATAAAGAATTATAACTGGAATCTTTTGGAGTTACCTTGAGTTATTTGACTCGCGTCCTCACCCCCTTCTCCAGTAACAGCCCCGTTCATTTTTGTGTGACTTAAATATCTTATTTTAGAATAAGTAGTAAAGGAGTCAGGGTTCCTCCCACACAGGCAGATCCACCACTAGACTCACCTTTTTTTCAAACCTTTTTTATTTTACATACCAATCCCAGTTCCCCCTCCCTCTCCTCCTCCTACCCCCCCCACCTTCTCCCTATCCCACCACCATCCACTCCTCAGAGTGGGTAAGGTCTCCCGTGGGGGGGTCAACAAAGTCTTGCTTGCTTCCTTCTTTTTTTCTTTCCTCCTCTTCTAGAAAGAGTCTCATGTAATCCGTCTTGCCGTGTGTGAATATAGGCACGTGTAAGCCAGGTGTGTGGGGGTCAGAGTGCAACACAGGAGTAGGGTTTAGCCTTCTCCTTTGTTTGAGACAGGGTCTCCTTGCCTCTGTGTATGCCAAACTAGCTGGCCCAGAAGCTTGCAAAGGCTTTCCTGTCTCTGCCTCCCATCTCGCTCGGGAGGGGATTACAGACATGCCTTACTGCATCCAGCCTTTACATGGGCTCTGGGGACTTACACTCGGGTCCCCATGTGTGTGCTTTACCCACGGAGCCATCTTCCCACTTAGCCTTGAACGGATCCTCCTGCTCCATCTCCTCAATTCAGAGATTATAGGAGGGCATCGCCATGTCCAGTTCACACAGTGCTGGGAGGGGAACTTCATCCGTACTAGATAAGGAGTCCACCACCCGAGCTGCAGCGCCAGTCCATGGCTAATGTTCAGCCATATCAGAGAGTTCATGATATTGGAGCCCACGTGTGGTAAGGGACAAGGCCAGGAATGCGGCCAAGCAGGTGAGCACTGATGGAATGATGGCAACTTTGGGTGCCATACTGGAGAACTCAGGCCTTGTGGAAAGAGAGGAGCAACCAGGCCAGAACAAAAGCTTGGCTATAAACAGACCAGGAGGCATTGCAAACACACGAGTGACAATGAGGGTGGGCTCTGCAGCTGCAGGAGAGAGCTACAGAGAAGATCTCATCAGGAGAAACAGGGGCAAGTCCAGCCTGGAGGGTTGTCAGTTGCAAAATGACATCCGATCCAGCCGGAGGTGGAACTGTCCTGGGTAAAAATGGAAGCAGCCAGCGATTGCTATTTATAAAAATAACTACAAAGGCTTGACAACCCAGAGAGAATGCTGAAAAAGTAAATTGAGGGCTGTTAGGGAAATGTTCAGTGATTCTCATCTTCAAAGCATTTCTGAGACATGAGCTCATGGCTCCTCCTTCCAGAGAAGCACAGGGAAAAAGGACAGTAGAGGAAGGAGAAGCAGAGCATGGGTAACCTCCCTACAGGAGCAGACTCCCCCAGAGATGCTGGTACCTGTGGCTCCCAAATGGCTTCTTGTTCCTCACACCTTTCTGGTGAGGGGCTTGGATGTGTAATGACAACGCCAGCACCAGGAAATGTGCCAGGTCACCACCAGCGCCAGGACCTAAGATGCAGGTGACAGAGACCAGAAAACAGACTAACGGGGCTGCTGATCAGGGTCACTCGGAAGAGAGGGACTTGGCATACTGAAAGAGTCCCTCTTCTGAGTGGCTTCTGGGGTACAAACTCAGGTCCTCAAATGTGCCACTCACTCCTCAGTCCAACTTCTCACTTCTGATCCTCCTGCCTCCACTTCCCAAGGGCTGGGACCATCAGTGTGTGTCATTATGACTGGTTCATGCAGAGCTGGGGATGAAACCGAGGCCTCTGTGTTAGTCAGGCACCAGGTCTAGACCACAATCAGTCTTCTGGAGTGCTGGGGTGCAACCTGGGGCTTTGGGCATGCTGGGAAATATCACACCAACTGAGCTCCGCTCTCAGCTATGGCTTCATCTTTTAGGTGAGGGAGTAGCAGACAGCTCCCCAGGAGGAGGGCCTGTCCTCAGACAAGGTGACAGGGAAGGGATGGAGGGCACCAGAGGGATCAGAAGGATATACCACCCCGATGGTTGGAAAGAGCTAAGAACTGCCCGTGCTCACACTACTGTAAGTCCCACATGACTAAAGCCTAAAGCACAGAGTCAGTCTTTCACAGAGGAAGAAACCTCACTGTTGTAGAAGCCATCTCATATGTGAGCAATGATGAGATCGGAACCAAGCCCGCATTGCTGTGATGCCCTTATCCCTGCTCCTAGGCATCCCAAGTTCCTCTCCTCTTTAGGACTAGTTTAGTCCAAGTGTCCATGACTGTACCCATAAGGATGGAGTGTTTAGCTCTTCCTTGTCCCCAGCAGCCCTGACCTGGCTTCATCAAGACCATCCATCATGCTGAATTGTAGGTAATCCCAGTCCCTTCCCATCCCCTCAGCCAGCACAGGAGCCAGCTCCACCCCCCACCCCGCACCCCCACACCCCCTCAGAGAACACAAGAGCCAGCTCCCCCACTCCCAGCCCCTCAGAGAACACAGGAGCCAGCTCCCATAACCCCAGCCCCTCAGAGAACACAAGAGCCAGCTCTCCTACCCCTAGTCCTTCAGCCACACTGGAGCCAGTTCCCCGACCCCCAACCGTGTCCTTATAGTTTGTGCTCCCCAGCACCTAGGCCTCCTGCACGGGCAACCTCTAATTGGCCCGTGTCTTAGGTCAGCCTCCCAAGAGGGCAGGAGAGGCAGAAAAGTCAGGGGGTTAGATGGAGGATTAGCATGATGTTGCGAATTGAATGTGACGCGTCCTCCATAGGGCACCTATGTCTGAACACTTGCTCCTCAGTTGGTGGTGCTGTTTGAGAAAGTTATGGAATCTTTGGGAGGAGCCCCTTGCTGGAGGAAGTGGGTCAATGGGGGCGTGCCTTCAGGTATGGCAGACCACGCCCACTTCCTCTTCATTCTCGCTTTCTGTCTGTGAATACAGACCAGCCAGCCTTCTGCTCCTGCTATTATACATTCCCAGGAACACATCCTGTTGAACTGTAAACCAGTATAAACCCTTCCTTCCTTCCTTAAATTGCTGCGGCCAGATATTTTTGTCATAGTAAGGAGGATACTTGTAGGTGCTGGGGATCCATCCGTGGACAAAAACGGTCATGGAGCTTACATTCCTATGAGAGAAGGATCGCATATATACAAATCAATCAGGTAACCCCAGCAGGGGAGGTAACTCGGTGACAGAGAATCTGCCTAGCCTATGTAAGACCATGGGTTTAATCCCCAACAAATGACTGTGTGCTCTTGCATACACACACATGCTTACACACATGCATGCACACGCTTGCACGCAGGCACACATACATGCACAGACATCATACAAATGACATAATATGGAGAAGGGTCTGTGCTGTAAGAAAGGTAGGGCCCTGTGGATCTTGAAACTTTCTAGAGTTTCCTGAGTCTGCTAAGTCCCCCTTTCTGTACCTTCTGTCTCATTTACTTTTTTCGTTTGTTTGTTTGTTTGCTTGCTTGCTTTTTTTTTTTTTTTTTGAGACAGGTTCTCTCTATGTAGTTAAGGTTTCTAGTGCTGGGATGAGACACCATGACCAAAGCAACTTGGGGGGGGGGGTGGTATTTGGCTTTCCTTACTTATCACTTTTCATCACTGAAGGAAGTCAGGTCAGGAACTCAAGCAGGGTAAGAACCTGGAGGCAGGAGCTGATGCAGAGGCCATGGACAGGTGCTGCTTCCTGGCTTACTCAGCCTGCTTTCTTACAGAATCCAGGCCCACCTGTCCAGGGGTGGCACCACCCACAGTAGGCTGGGCCCTCCCCCATCAATCACTCGTTAAGAAAATGCCCAATGGGCTTGCTACAGCTGGCTCTTATTGAGTCAATCCTTTCAGACGACTCTAGCTTGTGCCACGTTGACATAAAACTAATCAGCACACCCTGGCTGTCCTGGAACTCTCTATAGACCAGGCTGATCCACCTGCCTCTGACTTCCCAGTGCTGGGATTAATGGTGTGTTCCTCCATGCCGGGCTTCTTTTATGACTTAAGTCTCCAGGAGGGACTATTTCAACCTGATTTGAGCTGAGGCTTAACAGTAGCATCTTAACCATGGTGGACAAGCCTTTCCCAGGACACTGGACACTGACAGCTAAGTGTCCTGAGGCCATACAAATCTGTTGAATATTCACATCCCACACTGGAAAGCCAGGGTGACTTAGGTCACCAGGGTCTCTCTGCATAAAAACTGTGCTTACCCAAAGCACAGCTTTGACTTCCTGGTCTCCTCCAGCCTCTGTGGAAGATTATTTTACCGCACTCAACAGAAGGAGTATTTGTATGTGTACATATGCTTGAGGGAAATTTACTGAAAAGATGTGGGTATGGGACCAGCTGGCAGCTCTTTCCATGCCAGGATTTTTCTCTTAGCAGTCTGCCCGAGGATGCTAGCTTGTAATGCTTGCCTCCCAGCCAGGGAGGAATGGGTATAAGGGATGCACAGGGACAAACTGGTGCTTAACAAAACCCCCAGCTCCTTCTCCAGGGGAAGGGAGGACCAGTAGGGAAGGGATGCAAGGGCAAGGAAGTTCAAGGGCATTTGGTCTCGTCACAGCATGAGTGCTGTGTGGGTAAGCTGGAGAGGGAAATACAACTAGATGCCATTTGAAGGCTTTTTTAGTCTCCTTCTGAAAGGGCTTTTCCTAGGGCAGCAATTGTTCCTAAGCTGCTCAAAGGGTAGAGTTACTAGTACTTTTTCATGAATAATTTGTTTTTTGTTTGTTTTGAGACAGGATCACATGTATCTCAGGCTGGATTCCAGAGTGCACAACAGCTCACCAAAGCGGCACCGGGGTTCCTGCATGACTCCCAGGCAGCCTCACCCCTTCTCTCCTCAGTCACCGTTACTGCTCATGTGACTTCGGGGAGGGGTCTTTGACCCACAGCTTTGAGGGGCTTCCCAAGTCTCTTTCCAGAAGGGAAGGTTTCAACTGAAGGAACTAACGACAGAGGACCCAGTCCCGCTGCCGGCAGTGACACACACCTACTAGTTTATATCCAGCAAGAAAGGGAAAGACCTCCCCACACGTGGGCCAGATGTTCCCGGGGACTGGACTGGTGCAAAGGAGCTGCTGCACCATAGCCCTGGCCTAGCTGTACCTGAGGAGAAAGTCACAGGCTCTTAGCCCTGGCCTAGCTGTACCTGAGGAGAATGTCACATACTCTTTAGCCCTGGCCTAGCTGTACCTGAGGAGAATGTCACATGCTCGTTAGTTTTGATTCCAAGAGCTGGAAATGGGTCACTGTCCCTTGACTCTGCTACTTTAAGAAGCAGGGAATTGAACAAAGCAGAGGACTAAGATGACTCAGTAGTTAAGAGCTCTGACTGCTCTTCCAGAGAACCTGGGTCTGGTTCCCAGTACGCACATGGGGTGGCACACCACAGTCTGAAACTCCAGCTCCAGGGACTCTGTTGGCCTCTGTGAGCACCTGAACACAGGTAGCATAGACATACACATAAATAAAAGCAAACCTTATAAACAAAAACAAGCCGGGCAGTGGTGGTGCCCACCTTTAAATCCCAGCACTTGGGAGGCAGAGGCAGGCAGATCTCTGTGAGTTCAAGGCCAGCCTGGTCTACAAGAGGTACAGAAAAACCATGTCTCAAAAAAACAAAAAGCAAAACAAAACAAAAAACAAAAACACCACCAATAACAAAAAACAAGAATAACAACAAAACAAAAAGATGAAAAAGTTCTGACATTGTTAGCAAGGCAAGAGGGTCTTGATCACGGAAACCAGGGCAGCTATCAACGGTACGGCACTGCTTGAAACCTGATGACTTTGACTTGGACCCCAACTTCAGCTGAAGTCTACTTTTTCCTATTGGAGATAATAACGTCCATTTGACAGAAGTGTTTCTGAAAGTTAAAGAAAAAGGCATCATGCCTGTCATATGGCAGGTATGCAATTAAACACCCAGTGTCTGACACATAGTAGGCGCAAAAGTAAATGCATGGGTGGTGAAAGATATTCGGCAGCGTGACCCTGGCAGGTTCCCCGGCGAGTGGGAGACCAGATCAGGTGAGACGTAGACAGATAAGCCATGCAGAGAGAGCTTGGGTATCGAGTGTATTTAGTGGGTATTGGGAACAGTATAAAAGTAGGGGGTTATGGAGGAGAGGGGAGAAGGGGAGAGAGAGAAGGTTCCCAGGACAGAGAAAGTGGGAAGAGAGAGGGGAGTAAAAAGAAAGAAGGGGGGAAGGGGAGAAGGGTGAGAAGCAACTCAGGCAGGTTGTTCTCCGACCCACACACATACATACGCACACGCATGCATACACCATGGCACAATAAATAAATAATCAAATAAACAAACAAATAAATAATACGTGATAAAATTTTGGATGAAACCTTTCAAAAGCTAGATTTCTTTGTGTGTGTGTGTGTGTGTGTGTGTGTGTGTTTGCTGCATGAGCTTATGTGTGCCACCTGCTTGCAGGTGCTCAAGGAGCCCAGAGGGTGTGAGACCCCTGCAAGTGAGGTTACAAGCTGCCTGGTGTGGGTGCTGGGAGCACACCCTGGCTCCTCTATGAGAGCTGCAAACACTCTTGACTACTAAGCCACCACTCCAGGCCCTCAATTTTTTTTTTTAAAGATTAAACATAAAAAGGGAGTTGGTACCTGAGGAACAACTGAGGTTGCCCTTTGGTGACCCTGTGCAGGTACATCTGCATACATGCAGACATGCACATGCATGCATCGAAACATACACAAACACACGCATACAGAAGCATAGTGTCTGACACAACAGATGCACAGTTGAGTATATATAGTATGTACACACAATAGGCACATATTTAAATGCACAGTGTTTGCCACACAGTAGGCATGCAAGTATGCTGCCTTCCCCCAGGTTCCCAGGCTCCCAGCTGAGCTTCAGCAGGTTGCGTGCAGCCTCTTCATCTCTGATAGGCCTTGGCATGTGATGAGCGTTTAATAGATACTTACTGAATGCATGGCCAGATGTGTACTTCTCTGGGTAATCAGACCCCTTTCTCCCTGATTTCCGTAATACTAAGAAGCATTTGAGGAACAGCGTAGCCGTTCTTGCTTTGACACTAGGAATGTTTTCGGTGGCTAACTTTGAATTTCAATCATCACAATGGTTTGGCCTTCATTGTCCACACAGCTGTGGTCCACTTTGATCTGATCCTGATTTTCTCTTCTTATTTTCCTTGGGCCTGGTTCTCCTTTATCTCTTTTTGGTTTTGTTTTCCCAGTGTCCTGGTGGTAAGTGTCCACGGTCTAAGCTCCACTTGTAGAGAGAGATGGAGGGAAAACAGACAGGGAGTCAAATCAGATCTTAGACCCTGAGGACATGCTGAAGCCTTTCCCCTATTAGCGAAATAGTTTCTTCCCAGGCTGGTGCAGTTAGTACCAGACTTCCCAGCAGGCTTTGTTCCAAGGGGCCATGAATGCCAATGGGGTACTGTGGCCTAAAAGACGTCCACAAAAAAAAGGGCCTCTTTTAGAAGGCAGCCCACATTGCACAGTTGGCAAAAGCTAAGCCCAGTGCTCCCCCAGTTTCCAGAGGGAAATGAAAGACACTTTCCCCACAGCTTCTGGTCCAAGCTCTTACAGCTGGAAGGGCAGGGGAGCCAAGTTCCGCCCTTTTCAATGTGGGTTGTCACTAGCATGCCAGGATTTTCTGATAGATTAGCCAAACACCCAACAAGGAAAAGGCCTATCGTGCATCTTTATGCTTATCCATCATTAAATGCTTCGTTTCACCCAAAAGAACCTGACTTTCCCTTTTTGCCTTCTGCCCTAGCTCAAACGTACTGGTGTCTTATAAAGCTTACAGAGGGAAGTGGGGGAAAGTAGTGGGGTGTCCAAGCAGACCTCTCATTTGTGAGTCTGCACCTGAGGAGCCTTGCGGTTCCTAGACAGGAGAGCGGAAGGAGAACACCAGAGTTTTCCAGAATCATTCCTGTATCTTTCAGATTGAGAGACAGATGCCCAGAGGATTAAAGTGACCATCTAAGGTCATAAACCTGGCTGAAGGGAAGACTAAGGCTAGACCTGGCGTGTGTGTGTGTGTGTGTGCGTGTGTGTGCGTGCGTGTGTCTGAGTATGTGCACGTGTGAGAGAAAGAGCATGTAGAGCCAGAGAGGGGGGAAGGGGAGAATGGACCTCTGGCTCCTTCCTGTATCTTTCTCAGATGGTCTCCATCTTATTTTGTGAGACAGGGTGTTAGCATTGAGGCAAGCTGGGAACCTGGCACAGTATGTCACACATCCTGTGCCCTGTGCCGTACCTGCGTGTATGGCAGATAGTAAGTACCCTGTCCCTTTAAGAGACAAGCTCTGCCCACTCCCACTTTCTTCCTCACTGCTCTTTCAAAGAGGAAAGCAAGTCTTTGCCTCTCTCTGTCTCTCTGTCTCTCTCTGTCTCCCTGTCTCTCTCTCTCTCTTCCTTTCTCTCTCAGTCTCTTTCCTCCCCTTTACCCTTTTCTCAGTAAACTCTGCATTCAAGCTCTGTCTGTATGGTGTATTTGTCTCCCGTCTGCGGTCCTCACCCGCCCTCCAAGGTCCCAATTGTGCCTCTGTATTCATAACACAGGGTCTCTCACTGAATAATCACCAGTTGATTAGACTGGTTAACCAGTGAAATCCAGGGATCACCTGTCTCTGCTCTGAGTACTGGAGTGACTGATGTGTGCTGTGTCTGTTATGATAAGGCATTAGAGGGACCTTGGTGGACCGTGCAGATGGAGCTTATGTGGGAGGTTTTACTGAGAGAGAGGGAATGGAAAAGGGGGGGGGCCTCTGGGAACAGAAGCAGTGGAAGAGGAGAGAGACAGACAGACAGACACACAGAGATACAGAGAGAGAAAGAAGAGGAGGAAGAAGAGATGGAAATAGGTGGAGTTTTGCCTTTGAAGGGACAGGGTACTGCCTGTCCTACACGCAGGTGTGACAGGGGTGATGTACTCTGTCAGGTCCTCAAGGGGTGGGGCCAGGTGTACCTGGATGCTAACAGTGCCCACTTTTACATGGATGTTGGGGATCTGAATTCAGATGTTCGTGCTTTTGCAAGCTGGTACTCGGTTAGTAAAACTGAGTCATTTCCCCAGGGCCAGACCATGTTCTTTCTTTCTTTCTTTCTTTCTTTCTTTCTTTCTTTCTTTCTTTCTTTCCTTCTTTCTTTCTTTCCTTATTTTTCCATAGTGTACATATGCTGGCTAGTTCTTTTGTCAGCTGGTAAGAAAACGCCCCATCAGATTGGCCTGTGGGCAAATCTATGATGCATTTTCTTGACTGATGTTTGATGTGGAAGGACCAAACTCACTGTGGCAGTGAGTCCTCTGTGGCCTGTATATCAGTTCCTGCTTCCAGGTTCCTGCCTGAGTTCCTGCCCTGACTTTCCTGGATGATGGACTGCAATCTGTAAGATGAAATAAACCTTTTTCTTCCCAAGTTGCTGATGGTCATGATGTTCTCTGACAACAGTAGAAACCCTAGCTGCGACAGCACACTAACTCACAGACTCCCTTGGGATACTTTTGTGTTTGTTTGTTTGTTTTGGAGGCAAGGTATCATTAGCCCAGGGTGGCCTGAAAGCTCACTGTGGACCTGAAGGATGAGGTGCTGGTCCACTTGTGTAATTGATAGACAAAACCCAGCGGTGCCGGCGTTCGAACCCAGGGCCTCAAACACGCAAGGCCTGCGTTCTACCTACTGGATTGCATCCCTAGGCTGCCTATGAGTTAATGACTCCAAAGCTGATGCCTTCTCAAATGGACAAAGGGCAGCACAGCTTCACTTCTGTCGTATTTTAAACAGACACCCCAAATAGCATAACAAAAGAGGCCAGTTTGTTTTTCCTTGTCATGCAAAATAAAACAGTTTACAGCAGACATTCCCTAGCCCACAAATAAGCCTGCATCCTAACAGTGTGTTTAGAATTTTGCTATTTAGAATTCAGGATGTGTTTTTCTTCCCAAGAAATCGCGTGATTAAGTGTGGGTAGAACCCCAGGCAAGGTTATGAAGGTCAATTTAACTAAAAAGTAACCACATTGAACCCCAAGTAATTCTTTATCATATTATTTCTGTGAAGAGAACACACACATTCCCCCCTCCCCATGCCTATACACACATACTCCTACAAAGGCATAAAACATTGTAGTTATGGCCTGGGTAGAGTGGAAACAGGTACCTACCAGGACTCCAGTGTGAAGATGCCCAGTTACCAGGGGAGCTGGCAGCTGGCCACATCAATTCAGGAAACTGGGTGAGGGACTGTTGAGTCTCCATCCCTTTCTGAGGAACTCAGGGCAGTTAATGGTGGCTGGGGAAGAATGAGCCATTTTCTTCAGTGGTGTAGCCACTGGCAAGTTGCCCATGCTACCATAAACAACCCCAACCCATGCTCATGTGAACAACCCTAACTAACCTCAGTGGGTCATGCATACACAAAAAGGACATAGAAGTAGTAGGGAGGGACTGGAGAGATGGCTCAGTGGTTAAGAGCATTGCCTGCTCTTCCAAAGGTCCTGAGTTCAATTCCCAGCAACCACATGGTGGCTCACAACCATCTGTAATGGGGTCTGGTGCCCTCTTCTGGCCTTCAGGCATACACACAGACAGAATATTGTATACATAATAAATAAATAAATATTTTTTTAAAAAAAGTAGTAGGGAACTTGTTGGGAAGAAGAGAGGGTGTGTGGGAAGCAAGAGAAATTAATGTGGGGGCGCATATGATAGAAATGCATTATGTACACATATGGAATTGTCCTTGAAGCTGGGGCTTGGGTATAGCACGGGGAGAGGGTGCGTTTAATGTAGACAAAGGGACTCCCACATTACCTGGTGACAGTAACTGCTACAGATAAAGCTGGCAAGTCACTCTTATTGTTTAAAAGCTAGACAAATTCTTTCTCCTCTCTGAGTCTCTGAAGCTTGAGGATGACACCTCATGGGTGACTTATAAGGACAAATGAAGATATGTATAAAGGGCCTAACAGCATATTGCAGAGGCAGGCAAGCTATGGGCTTATATGGCTGCTTCATGAAGAGGCCTTGTTGTGCCAGTCAAGGGATATGGACTATTGCCTTAGAGGAGGAGCAAGGCAAGAGGCAGCAAGAGGATCTTGAGGTTCTGAGCGCCTAACCTTCCTCCTTAGCAAAGCAAGGCGGCTGGAGTTGTGGCCTTGCCTTGGATGAAAGAAGGGAAAGAGGCCTGGGTGGGACACACAGTGCTGCCCCACGTAACTGCCACAGGAGTGGTTACTTTAGCAATGGACAGTCACCAGCAGCCTCGGGCTGTACACTGCCCTGTGCCAGCATTCCTTTCTGTCCCCCGGGACTCTCTGGTGGCTCCCACAGTGCTTCTATGTCCTTTTAAGTCTCTTTGTAGTGACTTAAAATGTCCAAGCTGGTATACAAGCAAACTGTAATGGATAGAACGTGCAACACACCAAGCTTTAGCCTCCCTCAAGCTAAACCCACTTCATGCCTTGACACTCCTGAGAGGGACTGGGTCTGACTGTCTAGCTTCTCTGACCATGCCCCACCCCAGCCTTCATCCTCTCTAGCTGGGTTTTGGATCATCTTAGGTCAAGTCCGGATGGAAAAAGCAGTGGGAAAGGAGGGCACAGTAGTATGGCTGGCATGGGATCTCGGGGGGTGGGGTTGGGACCCAGTGTTTAAGGTTTTCTGGGGCCTATGACTTAAAAGTGAATGCTTGGAACCCTCTCCTAGTCACACAGAAACACACACACTCTGTCTTGGAGACAGCAGAAAACAGTAGAACCTTCTTCCAACATAAGCTGCTAGTCCTGAAGCTATGACAGTCCCCGGAAATCAGGAAAGTTGGTGGCCCAACCTAACGGGCATGATAGAGAACCTTTGTATTGTGTGTGTGCATGCCTGCATGCCTCTGTGTATGTGTGTGTTTCTAGGAACATGCATGAAACCGACGTCACGTGTCGGTCCTCACCTTCCGTCTTGTTTGAGGTTGGGCTTTAGTCATTGGCTGCCACACGGATCACCATGTCGGCCTGCAAGCTTCCACGTATCCTTGTCTCCACCTCTATGGCTGTAGGAACATTGAGATTAAGGTTTCCTGCTCCTGT
The DNA here is from genome assembly GCF_950005125.1 of Chionomys nivalis. NCBI lineage: Eukaryota > Metazoa > Chordata > Mammalia > Rodentia > Cricetidae > Chionomys > Chionomys nivalis. Next base: position 99,491,763 of record NC_080090.1, read on the forward strand.
GTCCAGCTCTTATATGTGAGCTCTGCGGGTCTAATTCAGGTCCTCACATTGGTACAGCAAGGGCTTTTGCTCACTAAGTCACCTTGTCAGCCCCAGGTGGTGCAGGCTAGAGCTGAAAGGCCAATTCTATCCCTCCAGCAGGCCTCCATCAGTGATGGAGTCCCTACAGGGCAGGATTCCTTGTGTCTATGCACATGTATGTCTGTGCTGTGTGTGGGTGAGCGCAGGTGGTGGGGGAGGAGCACAGGCCCGTGGAGGCCTGTGGACAATCTCAGCTGTTTGCTGTTTATCAAGTGCTGTCCACTTTTGTTGTTTTTACTGTGTTTTTGTTTGGGGGCAGTGCTGTTTGCTTGTTTGTTTGTTTGCTTGTTTGAGATGGGGTCTCTCACTGGCATGGATCTTAAACTGTCTGGCCAGCAAGCCCTATAGATCCGCTAATCTCTACCCCTTCCGGGTTGCTATTACAGGTGCACACCATCACGCCAGGCTTTTGTTGGTTTTGTTTTAAGACATGGTATTTAAGTTGGGGTTTCTATTGCTGTGATAAAACACCATGACCAAAAGCAGCTTAGGGTTTATTTCATCTTAGAACTCTCTGCTCACATTTCATCACCGAGGAATTCAAGGGCAGGAGCCTGGAAGCAAGAACTAAAGCAGAGGCCACGGAGAAACACCACCCTTCAGCAGTGTCCAGCTCCTGAGGCTCGTTCAGCCTGCTTTCTTATATATACCAAGACCACCTACCCAGGCCCTGTTCATCACCACTGTGGTCCACCCACATTAACTGCCTAAACTGAGACTTGCCCCCAAAAGGAAGTAGAATAACTATGGGCATGTGGTGGCTGGAACTTGTCAGTTTGACTAGAGTGACTGGAGCCAGTGGTCCCCAAGCAGTCCCTTCTCTCCACCTCCCAAGTGCTGGGATACAAGGGCATACCACCGTGTCTCACTTTATTACATGGGTTCTTGGTGTTAAACTCAGGCCCTGTTGTCTATGAGAGGAGCACTTTATCCCTTAAGCTATCTCAGCTCAATAGATACAGATAGTCTGTTTGTTCCTTTCTTCTCTCTAGAGAGTAATATCTAATACAGGGGCCACCGTGCATCTCACCGAGTACATAACAACCTTCACAAAGACCCTCACAAAAGCAACTGTATCATTTGAAGTAGGCTGTAGCCTGGGTGAGTAAAATCTTACTGTGTCCCCCATTGTCTTAGACTCTGTTAGCTTTGTTGGTTCAGTCATTGCGTGGCTACAGTGAAATACCTAAGTCTGGATATTTTATAAAGAAATGAGGTTTTTCTGTCTTATGGCTCTGAAGACTCAAAGAGGTGGGCATTCTTCATTGGCCTGACTTTGGAGATGACCTCCTGGTGGATATCATCACAGTGGTGGAAGCCCGTATGAAATGGAATGACCACACGGTGAGACAGGAAGCCAGAGAGAGAGTGGGCTCCTGTGAAAACTGCTTTACATTGTGGCCTCCTACCAGGCTCTCTCACTTAGGAGCAGGCTTTGGAAGACACACTCAGATCTCAGCTTCCTTTAGCATTTCTGTGCCTCACTTTCCTCAAATGTGATATGCATGGATAACAATACCTACCTTATGGGATTACCTGGGAGGTTAAAGGAACTGGCTCCTGTCGAATGTTACCTGGGACATGGTGACTGCATCAGGAATGTCACCTGGGACATGGTGACTGCATCATGAATGTCACCTTCCTTCAGCATCAAGCAAGCTAGGATTGCATAACAAAACATTTTAAAGTTCACCACCTGCTCTGGGCATATGTTCACGAGTGAGTTTCTTAATTCTGAAGCAAGTGGGTGAGCTCTGCTGTCCCAAGCCCTGGAGAAAGAGCACGTACTTCCCTGCTGCTGCGGAGAGGGCAGCTTGATAGTCTCCAGGGAAGATCATTTAGCAATAAATTTCAAAAGCTCTAAAATGCTTTTGAGCAACCAGTTTCACTTCTAGGAATTTGTCCTGGGGAAATAAGGGAAGAACTAATATTAACAAGAAAATTATTCTTTGAAGTATACTAGGAATGGTAAATGACCAGAAGACATTTGAATATCTCCTTTTGGGTTTTTGTTGTTGTTGTTTTTGGTTTTGGAGACAGGGTTTCTCTGTGTAACAGCTCTGGCTGTCCTGGAACGCACTCTGTAGACCATAGGATATCAGTTACATTTTTTGTTCCTATAAACCATGAGATATCATTCTAACAATGATGTATTAGGGCTGGGAAGACAGCCCAGTGAGTAAAAATGCTTGCTACACAAGCATGAGGACCTGAGTTCCAATCCCCAGCATGCATGTAAAAAGCTGGGCAGGGGTACATCTATGTCTGTAAGTACAGTGCTGTGAGAGGCAGAGACAGGAGAACAGATGAGGTTTACTCAGTACCAGCCTAGTTCAGGGCTAGTAACAGATACTGTTACAATAAGGAAGAGAACGATACAGCAGGGCACCTGAAGCCTTCCTCTGACTTCATGTGTGCACAGATGCACACATATTAAACAACACAGAGAGAGGGACAGACAGACAGACAGACAGACAGACAGACAGAGACTTATAAAGACAGACGATCATATACTAACTCTATCTCATTGACATGAAGGGTAGCCATGACATATAGTGTACATATGTGTAGAAAATTAGCTTCTATTATATTTATTTGTGTGGAGGTGGGAGGTGTGTCTGTCATGGCATGTGTGCAAGTCAGAATCAGTTCTTTTCCAAATATGGATCCAGGGGAGCAAACTCAAGTTATCAGGCATCAGACTTAGAGGCAAGTACCTTTACCCACTGAGTCATCATACTGGCCCACGGACAACTTTTTATGTGTTGTGGTGCTGGAAACTGCCTCCGAGGCCTGGAGCATGCTGGGCCAACACTACCAGCCACGCCTCTAGCCTTAGACCTTCCCTTTTAAAATAGTCTATATTCTAAGATTTTCCAGAGTATTGAGATTTATTATAGTCTGAAATCAAAAATGCCTGTGTAATTTCATCTGTTGCTTTTGGTTTGCTTAACACTGTGGAGGAGATGCTTTTAGTTTTCATGTTTATGTGTTTGAGAATTTGGCCTGAGTGCAGAGGCCAGAAGAGGGCACCAGATCCCTTGGAACTAGAGTTACAGTTGGTTATGAGCCACCATGTGGATGCTGGGAATCCAACCCTGGTCCTTTCGAATAGCAGTCAACATTCTTACCTGATGAGTTACCTTTCAAGCCGTATGCAGGAATTATTTTGCCTAACAAACTTCCCACAAGTTTTAATGGCAATGATAACTATCAAAGTGTTGACTGATCTGGTCTCTTCCTGGTGCTGTAAGAAAATGCTCTGACAAAGGTAATTTGAGGGAGATAGGGCTTGTTCTGGCTTCAGTTCAATGTACAGTCTTCATGGGGGGTGGCAGGGTGGCAGGAGCTTGAAGCAGTTGGTCACATGACATCCACAGTCAAGAGCAGAGAAGGAGGAATGAATGCCATCCTGGGCTGTGCCCCTCCCTTACTCCACTGACACAGTCTAGGATCTCAGCCCAGGGAGTGGTGCCACCCACAGTGGATGGGTCTTCCACCTGAATTAATGCCAACATAACCTCCCACAGGCCTGCCCAGCCATCCATCTCCAGGTGATGCTAGAGTCTGTCAAGTGGACAGCACTAACCATCGCGATAGTTTATTGTTAGAGAAGCTTATTAGAAATATTTTATGGCTGGTCATGGTGACACACGCCTCTGATCCCAGCACCAGGAAGGCAGAGACAGGTATATCTCCCAGTTCAAGGCCAGCCAAAGCCAAGGACAACATAATGAGACCCTCTCCCAAAAGTATTATGACATTTATTTCTTTTGTGGGGAGAACAGGACAATCTTCAGGAGTTGGTTTTCTCTTCCATCTTGTAAGCCCTCGGGATCAAATTCAGATGACCAGCCTTGGCAGCTTGCACTTTTTCCCTCTAACGCATCTTCCAACCCTCCAAAAACTTTTTTTTAAATGACTATGTTGTTAATATCTTTCACATACTTTCTGGGTTTGTGTGTGCAGGTACAGGTTTATTGGTGCTGTCTCCATCTATCTTGTTGTTATTGTTGTTGTTGTTTTTATTTTCCAAGACAGGGTTTCTCTGTGTAGTCTTGGCTATCCTGGAACTTGCCCTGTAGACCAGGCTGGCCTTGAACTCACAGAGATCTACCTGTCTCTGCCCGTCCAGGATTGGGATTAAAGTCCTGTGCTCCCACCTCCCGGCTTGTCTCCACCTACCTTGAAGGGATTACAGCACCTGGCCTTTATGAATGTGATGGGGATCTAACTCAGGTCCACATTTATGCATTTCAAACACATCACCTGCTGAGCTGTCTCCACAGCCCCCAAGACAACTTGTTTTGACCTTCTTCATGCTCTTCTCTGCTCCTTCTTTTAGACAAGGTAGCTCCGACTGGACTAGAGCACACAGATTTGCCTGCCTCTGTCTCCTGAGTGCATGTTAAAGGGGAGCAACACCATGCCTGGCCCCGCTTCCGCTTGGCAGCTTTGTTGGTTAAGATTCAGTCCTCCTTGGGGTAGATGCCATGCGGAAGGCTCTATCAGGCAGTGCCTTACCAAAGGATGGCGTGTAGGTTCTCCTGGTCCCCAACAGTTGCAAGCAATATCTATGCTCAAAGATGCTCAAAGATACGGGGGAAGGATATTGCATATAGGCTTTGTGCCAACAGGTGGGAAGCCTAAAGTAATAACATCTCTTAGTGTGTCTCTTCATTTGTCTCTCTGGCTTTTTGGCAGGGCAGAACGGGAGACTAAACACATCCTTCCAACAGGTCCTCATTACATCCCGTTATAGTCTGCAAGAGTCAGTGACACTTGCCTTTTGATTTTCCCCAAGGGAAGAAACTGGGGCCAAAGAACTAAAAGCAACTTGCGGAAGTCTCTTCAGCTCAGCTGTGAGGCTTATGCTGACCCCGAAGCCCAGCATCCTTCCCACCACTCAATCCTTTTTCCTTTCTTGGTACCTCCATTATTAGATCACCTGGATATTCTTAGCTAACAATGGACGACATAAATAAACGCACGGTCATTTCCCCACATTTCCGCACAGGTCCCCTGCAGATGGCCAAGCCCTTTCTCTGAACACAGCTTGAAAAAGCACGTTGCAGAATGGGAAGAGAGGATCAGCATTAATCAACCCAGAACAGCTCAAACCAGCTTTGCAGGGGAGACAGGGACTGCAGGCAGGATTGGCAGCTGGGGGCCTGCGATCAGGAGACTCCTGGGTGGAGGTTCTGCTGGGTCAAGGAGCAGGTGTTTGGACTCAGTTCCCAAGAGTGAACACAGTCTTCTATTCTCCCCTGCAGATACAAGGCTGGAGTTCCAAGTTTATCAGTCCCAAGGCCAAGGTCCGGAAGATGGCAGGGGGAGGGGCTACCCTATAAGGCTGCTTGGGATTGTCCATGTGTTTACTGAACCAAGGAAGAACCAAAATAAATCTTGTACTATAGTGTGAGCTTTGAATGTCCCATGAAGCTCATATGTCAAACACTTGGCCACAAACATATGGAACTACTGAGAATTTGAGCCTAGTGGGAGGAAGCTAAGTTATTGAAGGCGTTGATAGACATATCGGGAGTCTAATCATTCTTTCTCTCTCTCTCTCGCCCGCCTCCTTCCCGGCCACCGTGGGGCAAACAGTATCCCTCTACCACACTGTCCTCCCATGGTTTACTGTGTTGTTACAAAGAAACAGGGCCAAGTAACCACGCACCAAACTTCTGAAACTGGGCAAAACAAGCTTTTCTTTCTTTCTTAATAGTTATTATCTCAGGCATTTTGCCTAGTTTCAGATTCTAGGATCGCTGCAGTAGATGTCCTCATTAGCTTTTCCTCCACAAGATGTGGGGGCTGAGAGGGCTCAATCAGTAAACTACTTGCCTCAGAAGCATGAGGACCTGCCTTCAACCCCTATAGGCCGACTAAAGGGCCGCGGGCAGCGGTGCACGCTTGTGATCCCAGAGATGCAGAGACTGAGGTAGAGAGAAGTGGATCCCTAGAAGTTTGGTGACCCCACTTAGTTGGTGGAGTTTCAGGTCAACGAGAGGCCTTGTCTCAAACAAAGGGTAGAAGGCTCCTAAAGAACACCTGAGATTGTCCTTATTGAGGGCTGCAGACCCCTGACCCCTTGACTTTCTTTGCCTGCCTCAGACCCTTTGTCTGCTGGAGTGAACTAAGCAAAACAACCTGCTTTCCTGTGTTTGCAGCTGCTCTGAGCCCGAGACCCTCACGAGTCCCTGATGGCAGGGGAATGAATTCTGGTGGGTTTTTCCCTGGAGCACAATAAAGTTGGCATTCTTGTTTCAAGCATGACCCGTGTCCCCTTGTCTCTGTCGGTGTGCCTGTGCTTTTAAATTCCCAGCCTAGTTCCCGGCTCGCGTACTGTCCCGGAGTGCAGGTGCTATAGTCCTTACCCGTACATTCCCCATAATCACATACACATAAAATCAAGATAAACAAGTTTAAAATAAAGGGGGGAACTGGAGAGGTGGCTCAATGGTTAAGAGAATTGCTGCTCTTGCAGAAGACCAGAATTCTGTTCTTGTCAGCCACTAACAGCCCTGTAACTCCAGCTCCAGGAGGGTGTATGCCTCTGGCTTCTTCGCACACCTGCACTCATCTGTGCGCTCTCTCTCTCTCTCTCTCTCTCTCTCTCTCTCTCTCTCTCCTCTGTCTCTCTCTGTCTCTCTCTCTCTCAAACACACACACACATTCAAAGAAAGAGAGAATTTAAAAAATAAAGTAAATATTTAAAAAATTACTTGGAATGTCTTTTTACATAAAACTGCAAAGTCCCAGGAGCCACCCCGGAGCCTGGGGAGAAAGGGCAGGACAAAGCACAGCGGGATCATACCAAACAACCTGCAGCAACCTGTAAGGCAGATTGCAAAGTGGATTTCCCATTCGCTTCTCAGGCATACAGGCAAACCATTGTTCTCAGAACATGGCAACAACTTCTGGCCGGTATTCAGGTCTGGGCGTGAAAACTTTGGGAAGCTGGTCTTCCACGGGAGGCACAAGGCCTTCTCTGAAAAGAACAGGGGAAGTTGTTCTGAGCAGTGTGTTTGTTTTCCAATGTTCCTCACAACCGAACACTACAGACTCGGTGACTTCCCACAGCACAGTTCATTATTACGGTTTTGTAGGCCAGTGGCCTCCTGGCCCAGCAGAGATGCAGGGACATAGCCACTTTCTTGTCAGCAAACGGACGTCAGTGCAATGAGACTGTGGCTCTTTGCCTGGGGCTGTCAGCAGCTGGGGAGGTTGTTAGCTCCATCCTAGAGATACCTCTCGGGTCCTTCAGCTTCACAGAACCAGCATCAGGCCCTGTCTGATGCTGCTAAATCTGGACCTTCTCTTCTGCCTCATCTCTACCCATGACCACAGCCAGTCATGGTCCTCTAGCTCTCATTGGCTTTATTTGTGCGCATGCACATGTGTGCGCATGGGGGGGTGGCCAGAGCTGTTGCCAGATGCCTTCCTAACTTGTCCTCCACTTTTTTATTTTTGTGTTGTTTGTTTACGACTAAACTTGTTTTGCATTGCATTGCAGAAGCTTGTGAGAGTTCATTATTCAATTAAAATGCATGAACTTTAATGCCAGAGAAATGTATACGAACAAAATGAAGCTGACATATTGCTATAACGTTATAAGATATCATTGCTGTCTGGCGAAAACCGTTTACTAGCCTTTGATAGGACAGGAAAAGGATTTATGTTTCGCTCTACCTCATTTTTTTACACACACATATATTTTTCATGCATGTACATTGTATGTGTGTGTGTGCACACTCAAGTTCATGCAAATGCGGAGGTCAGAAGTCAACTCACAAGCATTAGTTCCTGCCTTCTCTACCATGTGGATTCTGGAAATCATACTCGGGTCACGGATCCTTCTTGTTGCCTTATTTTTGAGACAGGGCTTCTCCTTGATCCCGGAGCTCAATGATCCAGCTGGACTGGCTGGCCACTGAGTCCCAGCGGTAGGATTACAGGCACATACCATCATACCTAGTTTTTTGTGGGGGAGGGGCGGGGAGAGGAGTGTTGTGTGTGTTCATGTGCTTGTGCACATACATGAGCATGTGTGTGGAGGCCATGTTAGGTATCTTCCTCCATCACTCTCCACCTTGTTCACTGAACCAGTATCTCACCAGTTCGGCAAGACCAGCTGGCCAGCAAGCCTGCTGTCTCTCCAGCACTGGGGTTACAGACACATACCATCTCGCCAAGGTTTTTATATGAGCGCTGGGACCAGACTCAGGTCCTCATGTTGGCACAGAAAGCATTTTACCCACTGAGCTTCCACTCCTGCCCCTGACTCTCTGTACTTTAAGGACCTGTGTAATTCCGTGGAGCCAACATAAATAATCTCCTTGTATAAAAATCCTTAATTTGATCACATCCATAAAGTCCCTTTTGTGGATTACAAATTCATATTACACAACATATTCTCTTTTTGTCTTTGTTTGCTGTTTTGTTCTTTTGACACAGGGTTTCTCTGTGTAATAGCTCTGGCTGCCCTGGAACTCTCTCTGTAGACCAGGCTGGCCTTGAACTCACAGAGATCTGCCTGCTTCTGCCTCCTGAGTGCTGGGATTAAAGGCATGTGCCCCCACTGCACGGTTTTTGGTAACATATTCTTAGGTTCTGGGGATTAGAAAATGGACATCCTAGGGCCTTACTACTCTGTCTCTTTTACTCAGATTAGACTATGAGATTTGCTCAATTTTCACTAGAGGTTACACTGAAGCAGTAAACTTTGACCAGACAATTATAGCATCAGTCTTATAATTTGCATGGCATTCTTTCCTTCCTCTTCCTTCCTTTCTTCTTTTCTTTCTAAAAGTGCTGGTTCAATTTCCAGCACCCGCATAAAAGAACTGGGCTTGGCAGCACACACTTATAACCTCAGTGCTAAGGAAGCAAAGACTGCCAGATTCCTGGAGCTTGCTGGGCAGCCAGTCTAGCCAACTGGTAAGAAGAGGAGGAGATGGAGGAGAGAAACAGAAAAGGAGAAAGAAGAAAGGAGGAAGAGGAGGACTCTGTGTGAAGAGAGCAAATGTCAAGTCAGGCTCACACGGCCAGCCCTGGAGGCCCTACAAAGTCCCTAGAGCCTGCCTTGTTGGCTCCATGTCCTTGGTCTCCCCACCATCAACCTAGGACTTGTAACCGCAAGCAATTAAGATACTTGTTTTATTTGGAAGTTTCCAAATTACGTTTAAAAATAATCATAGCTTTTGGGCTCAGTGTTAAGAGCAGTGACTAAGTGACTACTCTTTCATAGGACCCAGATTCAATTCCCAGCACCCTTGTGACAGCTCATGACAGTCTGTAATTCAGCTCCAGAGCACTTGGCACCCATGGCAAAACACCAATGCACATAAATAAAAATAAATAAACTTAAAAAAAAACAAAACAATCCTGGATTTTTTTCAAAAGGCAGGCTGGAGAGGAGCATCTAGAATAAAAGAGAAAGAACCCTCCAGAGAGGTTCTCAGTGGTGCCGGGAAAGGCATGGATGGAGGAAGGAGGGGCAAAACAAACTTCTAAGTCATCTACGAGGGGGAGAAACCCACGGCATGGGTGGCTCGGAGTACTTTGTTTCCACATTCTGGAAAGAAAGAAGCTTCATTTCAGTAATTTTGGGTCTTTCTCAAAACAGTAATTCTTATGTGCGCTTCTAAATTATACACTAGAGTTAAGTGAGAACAGCATACAAAATTGGTACCTAAGCTTCCCCCTTTGCCGGCCAGGTTTGGAGTGCGCCTGTAGTACCTGCTGAAGTGACATCGTGGAGCCCAGAAACTCAAGAGCTGCCCAAGCAACAAAATAAGGTCCTTTCTCAAAAATACATACGAAAGCCAGGCATGATGGCACCCTCCTGTGACCCTAGCACTCAGAGGTGGAGTCAGGAGAAGTCCAAGGCCAGCAGCAGCTGCAGAACAAGACCTGTATGCTACAAGGGACCCTGTCGTAAAGGAACAAGAAAGAAAAGATATACTACTATGTCCCTCTAGGTAGATGCAAAGTCCCGCCTCTAACCAAGAAGCTATCTGCAATTGATAACTGCTGGGAAAGGGGAAAAAATCAGTTTCCTCCAATGGTGTGTCTCTGAGCATGTCAGCCACGCCCCAGGACAGGCCCCGTGCCCAGTTTTCTCCAATGGTGTGTCGCTGGGCACGTCAGTCATGCCCAGGACAGGCCCCATGCCCAGAAGCAGTTGAGCAACTCAAAATGTACTTTGTTTTTAAATGTACTTTTTTGTTTTATTTTGATATTTTTATCTTATAGTGTATGTGTGTTTAGTTTGCTTTGATTTTCACTTTTGTTTTGTTTTTGAGAGAGAGAGAGAGAGAGAGAGAGAGAAGGAACTTGAAGTTGGGTAGGTGGGGAGGATCGAGATCTGGGAAGGCAGGGATAGAATACTGTCAAAATGTATCATATTGAATTTTTTTTCTTTTGTCTTTGTATTTATTATTCTCTGATAAAAAAAATGAAAGAAATACACAAACAGGCCTGGAGATGGTTCAGTCATTAAAGGCTAGGCTAACAATAACAAAAAATACATGAAATATATAAAAATATATTATTCAATGATTTAATTATCTTTTTATCATCAATATGAATTCAAATAAAAATGTTTGACCATTTAAAAATGCATTCTTCTTTTCTACAAGAACTAACTAGACATCCTGGCCCTACCTTAAACTCTTTAAATAACCAAGGATGACCTTGAATTTTGATTCTGCGTCCTGGGTACAGGGTTTATAGGCAAATAAACCCAGTTCAGACCAGGGCTTCATGCTCACCAGACAAGTATATTATCAGCTGAGCTACACCCACTGCCCCACAATGCATTTCTGACAGACATGTTTCTCAGCAGTAGCTCTGGGGGCTGCTTGCTCACAGTCTTGAGTTAAAAAGCACTAACATCTACCTGTAAGAATTCTTTTCAAAGGGCTGAGGAAGCTCCCAGTGCAGCTACACAGTTCTCAGTGCATGCCGTTTATCTCAGGAAACCTTTCTCCTGTGCCCACTAGCTGTGACAGGCATTTCTGAACACCTACCTGGTCCCGGGCTCCTCTCCTCTATAGGAGAAGAAATAAAGGACTCTCTTCACAAAGCAAGGGAGAAAAGCAAGAGAAACATCATAAAGTACTTAAAGGAACAAGACATTAATAAACACTAGGGACCATACTGTTAAAAGTTAAACTAGTAAATAGCTTCTCCAGTAAAGGAATTCAGTGCTGAAATAAAGAGTCAAAGTTGGACTGGGAAGCTTTGGTAAAACATTTGCGCCGCAAGCACATGGGCCTGAGTTTAATCCCTAGAACCTAAAAGCCCACTGTGATGATTCACGCTGGTGGGATGGGAGATGGAGATGGGCCAGCTAAGTTCACCCTGTTTCCAACAAAAGATGGAAAGCACCTGAGGTCTGACACCATGAGTTTGTTCCCTTACCTCCATAGGAGCACGGGCACGAGCGCGCACACACACATATACACACACAATTACAACATAAATCAGTTTTAAACCCATCTCCCAAGGTTCTAAGTAGATATAAAGCTCCTAGGATTCCTGTACACATCTCTATCAGCTGCACATTCCAAGTAATGGTTAATTTAATATTGACTGTTATTATATTGATCCCCTAGACAAGATCTAGAACCACCTAGAGATAAGCCTCTAGGGCAGTGGTTCTCAACCTTCCTAGTGCTGTGACCCTTTAATACAGTTCCTTATGTTGTGGTCATTCCAACCATAAAATTATTTTTGTTGCTACTTCATAACTGTAATCTTGCTACTGTTATGAATCATATGTAAAGATCTGATATGCGGGGTATCTGATATGTGACCCTGTGAGAGGGTCGTTTAACCCCAAACACCACCCACAGTTTGCAAACCACTATTCTAGGGCATTTATTTTAGATTTAAAAATAAGTCTAGGCTCATTTGTGGGTGTTATCTGGCTTAGGTTAGACTCTGGGCATGCCCATGAGGGAGGTTCTAGATTGGGTTGAGTGGGAGGACGTGCTCTAAGTGTGTGTGGCACCATACCGTGGGGCAGTGTCATGGACTGGGTAAAATGAAGAAAGCCTCCCGAGCGCCGGCCACTCCACTTTCTACCTCCTGGTTATCCGGCACTCCACTCTCTACCTCCTGGTTATCCGGCACTCCACTCTCTACCTCCTGGTTATCCGGCACTCCACTCTCTACCTCCTGGTTATCTGGCACTCCACTCTCTACCTCCTGGTTATCCGGCACTCCACTCTCTACCTCCTGGTTATCCAGAACTCCACTCTCTACCTCCTGGTTATCCGGCACTCCACTCTCTACCTCCTGGTTATCCAGAACTCCACTCTCTACCTCCTGGTTATCCGGCACTCCACTCTCTACCTCCTGGTTATCCGGCACTCCACTCTCTACCTCCTGGTTATCCGGCACTCCACTCTCTACCTCCTGGTTATCCGGCACTCCACTCTCTACCTCCTGGTTATCCGGCACTCCACTCTCTACCTCCTGGTTATCCGGCACTCCACTCTCTACCTCCTGGTTAAGGATACACTAGGAGCAGTTGCCTCAGGCCCTGCTGCCTGCACTTCCCCACGATCATGGACTGTACCTTAAACTGTGAGCTGAAATCAACTCTCCCTTACCCACACATCTTTTGTCAGGATGTGTTGTAACATAACAGGAAGAGTAGCTCAAGACACTGGATGTCACGGTGCACGGTGTGCTCGCCCTTCCATGGTTCCCGAAGGCTCTCTTTCCCTGGCTGAGCACCCTAGTCTCCCTTGGCTTTCTTCAGAGCTCTCGACTGCATGTCTCTAGTTGGTCTACTCACAGACTCTCCTCTAGCACGGTTGATGCCACAGGTGTTATAGTAAAAGTAAAACCCTGCAGTTCCCCGAGGGCGCAGTGGCATAAATGCTGCAGGTCCCAGAGGGGTGTGGTGGGCAGCAGGTCTTGAGACCACAGTGGGCCATTAAGGCAGTCCCAGGCCATGAGGGGCAGCAAGTCCCAGGCAGGGAACCACGTGGGGGGTGAAAGATCTAGAGGGGTAGGCATGCCATTCAGAGTGAGGTTGGACATTTATTTAGTAGGTTATGGAAGAGAAGGGGAAAGGGTGTAAGGGGAAAGCGTGTAAGGGGAAAGGGTGTAAGGGGAAAGGATGGGGGCATGGCAGCAGCTACCTCTTTGGGAAAGAGATGGAAAGGAAGAGACTTGGGCTGCAAGTAGAAAGGAAGATCTGCTTGCCTTGGTGGACAAGGGAAGTGAGGGGGCAGGGCTATTTCTTAAAGGAACAGGACAGACCATTATATTCCCATCTCTTTTTTATAATAAAAAGGCGGGAGGTTAGGCATAACAGGTTAAATAAATTGGGGCCGTGGATTCTCAAGACTGCTTCCTGCTTATTTGTGGGTGTAGTCTTGGGGAGAACCTGAGAAAGCTGGGTGCTGGTCACATCCTGGGGTAGCTGGTCTCTTTGCTCCTATCTGATGTTTGTGGTATGGAAATATCTGGTGTCTCTTACACCTGTTTAAGGTATTGGCAGAACAGAGGACAAAGTTAAATTAAGGGAAAAAAATTTTAGGACCAGGTAATTGAGAGGGATGTATCTGACCTGTTTAAGGTGGAACGTTCAATTTGGCTCCCTGGAACTCACAAGAATTCTTTGGGTTTGTGTAAACATAAGTTTTAAACGTAGCATATTTATGTCAGAATGACTGTGATAGATATTTTTGCATAATGAAAAGTGTCTTTAAAACTATGAAAGGCATGTGAGTTCGAGACCAGCCTGGTCTACAGAGCTAGTTCCAGGACAGGCTCCAAAGCCACAGAGAAACCCTGTCTCGAAAAACCAAAAAAAAAAAAAAAAAAAAAAAAAAAAAAAAAAAAAAACTATGAAAGGCAGCGTGAGAGAGCAATTTGATAGCGTACACTTGTCCTCACACCTTTATAACTTGCAGGCACACACCTTAATAACTTGCATTTGTAATTTACTGAAATTTATTTGGTGAGGCTGTCCTTTTAAACTGACAAAACCTCTCAGCTGTCAAACTACATCAGAGGTCTCCAAGAAGGATAAAATTTTACTTGAGTTATTGATTTAAAAATGACAGAGAACTTACTTGGTTGGCACCTAGAGCTACTCCTTAGGGTCCTCCATGGTCACTGAGGGTCATGTTTGCCTTTTGCTGTTTAGCACAGGGCCTGCCAGGCTCCAGAAGATCCTGTGGGCTAAGAAATCTGTAGAAAGACAAGCCTACCTTGACCTGAGCAGATAGGCTGTTGATTCCAGCGATTCTGTCCACAGTCTGGAGATCTTCAGTTTAGATGAAAGACAGTTTTGTCCAGTGGTCAGCGCTTGGCAGTTGAAGCAAATTGTGGATGAATGTTGTTCTGTGCCTATTAAGTTGGGAGCATAGACCCCAGCCCCTCACATCCATCCCCCAGGTCTGAGAGTTGTACTGATCTGGACTCCAAATCCGCATTCCAGGGATAGGTCAGGACCACTCCCACAGGGTATTTAAGTGAGTTCCCAAAAGAGGAACACAAGGGGAAGGGGGAGGAAGTGGGTGGGGCTTATCTCTTAAAGGGACAGAACAGACCATTACAACAGGGCTCTTTCATTTGCTGGATGGCCCTCCCTAGGGAAGATGAATTCCAAAACCTTCGGTGGATATCTGAAACCACAGACAGTACTCAACCCTGGGTTTATTGACTTTTTCAGATGCCAATATATATGATAAAGTTTAGTTGAAAAATTAGGGGTAGGGGACATTGCCATACAAACACGACTGGAGTTCCATCCCAAGAATACACATAAAAGAAACCAGGTGTGGCGGCATGTTCTTTCAATACCAGCACTGGGGAGGCAGAACGGCATATCCCTGGAATCCGTGACCCGCCAGCCTAGCCCATTGGTGATTCCAGGTTCCAGTGAGAGACGTCCTCTCAGAAGAAATCAGTAGACAGTGCCTAAAGACAAAACCTGAATTGAATTCTGGCCTCCACATGCACACACATGTGCACATGATCCCACACACAAAGACACGCCCTACACATACACTTGCATACAAATAAAAATAAATTAGGCCCAGTATGAAATTAGTAACTAATAATAAAGTAGAATAACTATAACAATATATTATAATCATGGTCATGTGAATTGGTCTCTTTCTCAAAATATTGTATTATATGATCACCTTTTTCTTAAAAGAAGTCTGGTGAGGATTCTCTTTCACAAATCTGCAGTGCCAATATCACTCCCTCTTATGTTTTGAGGCCATTATTAAGGACTATAAGGGTTAATTTAACATCTGCAGCATGATACAGCAATAGTCACTGTGATAGCTGAGATGATTACTAAATGACTCACAGACAGGTAGCATACACAGCATGGATACTCTGGGCAAAGAGACTGTCTTAGGGTCTCCCAGGCTGGCTTTGAACTCATGACCTTTCTGCCTCCTTCTCCTTCAGCAAATCCTGTCAGTGCATGCCACCATATCAGGCCTTGGTTAGGGTTTCTAATGCTGTGATAAAACATGATGACCAGGCTGGGCAGTGGTAGCTCACGCCTTTAATCCCAGCACTGGGGAGGCAGAGGCAGGCAGATATCTGTGAGTTTGAGGCCAGCCTGGTCTACAAGAGCTAGTTCCAGGACAGGCTCCAAAAGCTACAGAGAAATCCTGTCTTCAAAAACGAAAAACAAACAAACAAACAAACAAAAACCCAAAAACAAAAAACAAAAACAAGATGACCAAGCCAGGGAGTGGTAGGTCATGCTGCCTTAAATCCCAGCATGCAGGAGGCAGAGGCAGGTGGGATCTCTGTGAGGTTAAGGTCTGCTGGATCTACAGAATGAGTGCCGGGACAGCCAGGGCTACACAAAGAAATATTGTCTTGAAAAACCAAAAAGTAAAACAAAGCAAATACATCATGACCAAAAGTGACTTGTGGAGGAAAGAGTCTTTTTCATCTTACTCCTCAGGTAACAGTGAAGGAAGTCAGGGCAGGATCCTGGAAGCAGGAGCTGATGCAGAGGCCATGGAGGGATGCTGTTGACTGGCTTGCTCCCCATGACTTGCTCAGTTTGCTTTCTTATAGAACTCTAGGATCACTGGCCCAGGAGCAGTGCTGCTCTCTGTGGGCTGGACCCACCCACATCAATCATTAACCAAGAAAATGATCTACAGACTTACCTATAGGCAATCCAGATGGAGTCTTTTTCTCGGTTGAGGTTCCTCTTCTCAGATAACTCTAGCTTTGTAAAGTAAAACAAAACAAAAAAAAAACAAGAACAGAGACAATTCACATTTTAGGTGGGATGGCTCAAGATGGTATTTGATTATGCTATTTAGTGTAGAATATGGACCACAAGTTTGCTCAGTGGGTAAGAATGTCTGCTGCCAAGCCTGATGAGCTGAGTTTGATCCCCAGGACCCACACGGAGGACAGAGAGAATAGATCTCCAAGAGAGGTGCTCTGACTGCCATACAAGTGCCCTGCTCTCACACATAGGCACACACATATACATGCATGCACATGTACACATACATAAACACAAATAATTAAACGTAATAATAAACATTCTGAAAACATGAATTAGGGCTGGGATATGGCTCAGTCGGTATAGTGTTTGCTTAGCATGCATGAGGCCCTTGGTTCCACCCCCAGCACTGTATAAACCTTGTGTGTCCTTCTTGAAATCCCAGCACTCAGGAAGTAGAAGAAGCAAGAACATCAGAATTCAAGGTCATCTTTAGCTACATAGTGAATTCAAGGCTAGTCTGGGTTATGAGAGCCTGCCTCAAAAATAAACTCCCAAACGTATCTTCAGATCATGATGAGGAACTGAAATCACAGAAAGCAAACCAGAGAGAACATAAAGTTGGCTGTGGGAAGAACATTGTCACCTTTCTCCACACAACGTTCTTATGACCAGGGCTACAGTTTTTCTTGGTTCTCTTTTATGTCACCATTTCCATGCAGACCCGAACACACAACTTGCTGGGCTATTACAAGGGTCTGGGACCGGCTGTGTAAGGGCCAAAGTTACCCTGTGAGCCCCCTTGTCTAAGAAGAGATGACTTTCCGAAACGCTGGAGGCTGTTGTTTATGGGAGATAACAAGCCAGATGTTTTTGCTCCCCTAAACAAATTTGTTTGACTCAACTACACTGGCTGTGCTTGATCACATGTAGGCGGGAGGAATGCAGGCTGGTAGTCCCTTAGGATATAGGCTTTCCCCTGCTTGGACTGGTGGGAAGAGGCCTTATGGTCTGACCTTTTACGCCTCTGCAAAATACAGCTATTGGGAACTAAGGTCCTGGCTAGACTCGGTCGTCCTGGTCAGTGTCTAATTACAGTTTGCTTCAAATTTGGCTTAAAAATTGTGGAACTGCCTCCTTTTGCTCCTCATTTGGACCTTAAGAGCTCAGACCGTTGCTCCAATTTGGGTCTCTGTCTCTCTCTCGATCTATCGCCAGTTGAAAGTTCCTGTGCCATTCTCCTTGGCCTCTCGTCAGCTCTCATTGTCCGCCACATTCCGAGAGTCCGGTTTTATCCCATGTTTTTTTTCAGTAGCAGTCCAGCTGACCTTGGTGAGCTCCCAATAGATCGGCCCCACTGTCTCAGTGGTTGGGTGGGCCTGGATGGAAGTGGGAGGACCTTGGTCTTCCTGTAGGGCAGGGAATTTGGACTGCTCTTCAGTATCGAGAGGGAGGGGGAATGGACTGGGGGGAGGAGAAGAGGAGTGGGGATGGGGGAGGGGAGTGGGGGGAGGGGGCAATGTGTGGGAGGAGGGGAGGGAAATGGGAAACGGGGAGCAGTTGGAAATTTTAATTAAAAAAGAATTAAAAAAAATAAAAACCACATAGTTAGAAAGAAAAAAAAATTGTGGAACTGGTCTTTCTCTCACTATTTTCAGGTTTAACAGCTCTTCTCCGCCATTGTTTCCCTAGCCACCCCCTCACCTGTAGTCCACCATAATCACAGTGGCACTTATAAAATAAGCAGATAATTGTGCTCCACCCCCCCATCCCACCCCCTCCGCTGTGCCTCTTAGGTCTCAAACCTGGGACAACTGGTTCATTGAGGTGTCCATTAACATATCAAAGTGGAAACTGGCCTCCAGGTTCTCCCAGCTTCCCTCAGTCTCTACCTGCTACAGGGTCCTCCTGGCTGGCAATACCCAGCCCCTCACCCTGAACTCTCCAGCCCAGCTATTGGGCTGGGCTTCCCTCTGCTAGTTCCTCTGGCCTCTATATTACTCAGCCATTTTGGCTATGCCATCTCTTGGTCCAGGCCACCCCTGTTGGTCAGCAGCTTCTCTTGCTTTCCCTCCCCTTCCCTCCTCACGTGGTCCAACTCAGTCTGGCCGTGTTCACGCTGGACTCTCCCAGTGTCTCTGCCTCTGCCTATGTTTTCCCTTTAATTTACAGTAAACATTCTCCTCCACCACACCTCGGCTCAGTCATATCCTTCCTTTTTTATTTCTTTTTTTCATTCACCCGCCTCCGATTCCCCGCCCCCACCACACTTTCTGAAAAACCTCTCATGGCTCTTCTCTGTGGCCAGCCTCATTCCCAGGCTTTCCCCTGATGGTTTATGCTTTCTTCTCGGTGGCTGGAAACAGCGCCGACAGAGCCTCACGTTGTTAACTCTGATAACTGAGCTGCTTACATCTGTACACCATTCTATGATTATTTCTTGTTGCAGTTAGACTGTGAAATGTCCCCTCACGTTCCTGATTTTGAACCCTTGATGCCCAGTTCAAGAGACACTGCTACAAAAGATTATGGAATCTTTAGGAAATAGAGCCTCCTAGGGAGGAAGGGAATCGCTGGGGGGTGGGCCTTGAGGTTTGACAGTCCAGACCAACTTCCTGTCCATTCCCACTTCCTGTCTGCAGACACAAAGAGATCCGCAGCCTCAGGCATCTTCTACCTTGAGCTGTATGTATTATTCCTTAAACTGTGAACCAAAATAATCCCTTCCCCCTTAAATTACTTCTGGAAAGCATTTGGACAAACAATCAAGAAAAGATATTTTTGTTTGCTTGCTTGTTTGTTTGCCGAGCTAGAGTAGTGTAGTAAGCTTTCTTGTCAGACTATCTTTGGACCACCAGCCCACAAATAATGAGGGTGTTGGATCTGCTGAGCCCCGAGAAAGCACTTTTTTTGGTATTTTGAGACAGAGTTTCTCTGTATAGTTTTGGAGCCTGTCCTGGCACTCACTTATACACCAGGCTGGCCTCAAAATCCACCTGCCTCTGCTCCCAAGTGCAACGATTGAAGGTGTGTGCAACCGCTGCCTGCACTTGGATTATGGACATATGATGGCAGCTTCCAAGTTCCCCATCTGATACCTTTAGCATCTATCATTTTTTCTTTTTCCACATGTATGTGTGTGTGATGTACATGCAAATATTATCCATATTCATATGTTGGTGGGTGTGTGCATGTATGTGGAGACCAGGGGTGTACCCAGTGTCTTCCTCGGTCACTCTCCACTTTATTTACAGAGGCGGGACCTCTTGATGAAGGTGGAAAACTAATCCCAGGTATTCTAGCTACCCAGGTTGTCCTGGGAATCTCCTGCCTCTGTTTCCCGAATGTCGGGGATAGAGGTAACTGCCACACCTACCCATTTTCTGTACGAGTTCTAGAGTTCTGGACTGTTATCCTCTCTCCCTACTGAATTATCTTCTCAGCGCCTTTGGCAAGGTCTCTTGCAGCCCAGACTGGCCCCTCAAAGTCTCAAGGTCAAGGGCATATCTTGAACTCCTAATCCTCTTGCCTCCACTACTTTAGTGCTGGGATTACATGCATGCACCACCATACCTGGTTTATGTAGTTCTGCCTGCTAGGCAAACACTCCACCAACTGAGTTATGCCCTCTGGCCTTCGACGTCTAATGTCTTAAGGAAAAATGATGTGCTTACCTCCCACCCTGACTTCTCTTAACGCTAGTAAGCTCAGATCATATTCATTCCCATGTTTTATCACGCGCAGGATATCGACACATCTGTGGTGGAGACCATGCCTACAGTAGTCAGCAGGTCTTTCACATTTGGCTCACTGCCTTGTGGCTCTTTTCCCAACAGGTCTGTGAAACAGTCCAGTCTATAAAGCAAACCCAAGTTGTTGTATGATATGTTCCCAATGATGTGTGGCTTTGGAAACGGCCCACTGGGACAGGCCTCAGCAGACCTTTTGAGGATGTGTGGGTGGGGTGAGTGTGTGTGTATGTGTGTGTGTAGTATGTGTGCATGAGTGTGTAGGTATGTATGCCTGTGGGCACACATACAGAGGTCAGAGTAGGACATTAGGTGTTTCCCTTTATTATTTCCAGAGTTATTTCCTTGAGACAAGATCTCTCACTGAACCAGAAGCTCACAGTTTTGACTAGACTGGCAAGCTAGCAAGCTCCCTGGATCCCCTTGTTTCCTCTCAATGCTGGGGCTATCGGCTTGTGAAGCCATGCCTGGTTTTTTACCTGGGAGATGGAGATCCAAACTTGGGTTCTTATGTTTGTGTGGCAAACACTTTCCCAACAGAATAGTCCTTTCAGCCCTCATGAAACTGTATTCCTACTCACTGTGGGATGACTGGGCATCATTTGAATTTGTGGATTTATTTATGTGCACCAGAAAATAGATGTGGAATTCCTAATAATTTTGTTACAGATTACTTGCTGGGAAGACATGCAATCTAAGGAATAGTTATAGAATTACCACGGGTATATGTGTTTTCCAGTTGGAATGAAGTCAATAGGGTGTTCTCCAGCACATCAGCCAAATTCTCCTCCTATGAAGGTGCTTTCCTCCACTGAATTGATCCAGGAACTAGCTACTTTAAGACACCAATAAATATAACGAATACCAAAGCTAAATCCATCGTTCTGTAAGGAAGGAGCTTGGATATCACTTTAATGAGACTGACATTTTTGCTCTTACTCTGATTGCTCCACCTTCATTAAACCACATTGTCTTAATTATTGCTGTGAAGAGACACGATGACCATGGCAACTCTCATAAAGGAAACATTTAATTGTGGTGTCTCATTTACAGTTCAGTTAATCCATTATTATCATGGTGGGACATTGTGTCATGCAGGCAGACAGTACTGGAGAAGGAACTGAGAATTCTACATCTTGAAGGCAACAGGAAGTGAACTGAGACACTGGGTGTGACTTGAGCATACGTGAAACCTCAAAGCCCACCTCCACAGTGACAATCTTCCTCCAACAAGGCCACACCTACTCCACAAGGCAACACCTCCTAATAGTGCCACTTCCTATAAGCTTATGGGGGCCAATTACATTCAAACTACCACACACGCTTAAGTTTCAAAGGACAGAGATGCACACGTGCTTATGAGTTTTAGGTTTTCTGTGCAGTGCAGAGAGGATCATCTCACTTCCCTGAACTCCCCCACTCCAGTGCTGAGGATCCAACCCAGGGCTCATATGTGCTACATAGGAGCTATACAGCTGAGTCACACCCAGCGCCCCCTCCCCCATAGCCTTTCCGATTGTGTTTCTCTGCCTATGCATTGAGTCTCCTAGGAGCCCGACAACTCCTGGTCCAAGAAGATGGCAGAAGTTTGTCACTGAAGCTCAACTGTCACCTTTTGAGAGCCTCTGAGGACTTCTCTGGTCTGTTATTTATTAGTTGCTCCCTGTTAATGCTGGGTAAGCTGTTCAAGCTCTGTTTTTATTGAACTTTAGAGGTTTATGGGTATAAGAAAATAAAAACCACAGAAGAAAATATTAGGTTCTTTGGATCAAGTTGGGTTTTCAGACAGCCAGTGTTCCCTTGTGAGTGATTCCAGGTAATTTTGCTAGCGATTGGTGATTTTCCAGCAGTCATGCTGAACATTACCGTTAATCTCAGTGTCTGCTAACTGGGACAGGACGGCTGAAGGAATATGACAAGGACTCTGCAGCGAGACAAGGCTTTCCCAGTGAGACAAGGCTTTCCAAGTGAGACAAGGCTTTCCCAGTGAGACAAGGCTTTCCCAGTGAGGCAGGGCTTTCCCGGCACTCCCTGGCTAAGTCTTACTTAGTGATGGAGAAGAGGACGAGATAGGGATCAGAGCTGGAGAACTGGCAGGCACATTCCCATTACAGTGGACAGGGAACCAAAGCACAAAAATGTTCAGGTAATTTTCTAAGCAATAAGTAAAGGGAGAACAATTTGATTCGAGGTTGCATCCAGTTAAACAGCTTCTCACAGCAAAGGAAACCACGTCCAGAGTGAAGAGGTGCCAGGGTGGAGAGCCTCTTTGCTAGCTATTCATCCAACAGAGGATGGTCACTCAGGCTACAGAAGGACCTCAAGAACCTTCACGGCAAAGGAAGAAATAACCCAATCGAAGTGGGTCAAATAATCCTCCCAGAAGAAGGGCAAAGCCAGACCACTTGCCTTGTAGTTGTGAGGACCCAAATAGCATCATTTTGGCACACACCGCATTCCCACTGCTGGCAATATGGGAGGTGGACATAGGTAAAGCCCTGGAAACTCTCTGGTCAGCTGGCCTGGCCTACATGGCAAAGTTCCAGGCGAAGGAGAGTTGTCTAAGGTGAAGGACTGCTGGTGACCCATATACATATATATCCTTGGGCCTCCACACACACACGTTTATACTCATACACAAATCACTTATATACACACAACAGGAGAAATTATCCAAATAATTATATACGTGTATGAAATTCTCAAAGAATATATAAGCATATTATATTTAAAAAGGAAAATTTAACAGGAAGTACTCAAAATTTTTATGTAACCTCTCTTCCCACACTTCTAGCCCTCAGCTTCCTGTTATTAACATCAGCCACTAGTTTAGTTCATTTTTAATAATTGAGCTGATAATTGATTAATCAAGTCCATGCTCACCTTAGGTTTCACTTTTGGTAGGGTATGTTTTATGGATTTTGATCAAGATACAATGTGTCCGCACTCACAGAATCATACAGCCTGCTTCACCTCTCTCATGCCTGCCCTGCACTGTCTGCTCACTCTCTCACTGTATGTCGTCATTTCTAAGCAATACTAATTCTGCATATACTAATTTTCTGTGCTATTTCTTTTCTGAGTGACTATAATAAATATCTTTGCTTATCAGCAAAATGTATTTTCAGTCTCATTTTACTTGTGTGCATGTGGTGTATGTGGGGGGGTGTGCATATTCATGTGTGTGTGCATGTGTGTGTACAAGTGATACGTGTTTCTGTCTGTGGTGGCAGATGGCAGTCTTAGAGGTTCACTCACTGGGACCTGTGACTTGATGATTATGCTATTCTGACTAGCCAACGAGCTCCAGCAAACTGCCTGTCTTTGCTTCCCTAGCACTGGGATTACAAGTGAATGCCACCATGTCCCAGGGTTGTTGCTTTTTGTTGTTGGTTTTTGAGAGAGCCCAGGCTGTCCTGGAACTCACTCTGTAGACCAGGCTGGCCTCAAACTTAGAAATCCTCCCATGCCTCCCGAGTGCTGGGACTAAAGGTGTGAGCCACCATCACCTGGCTTTTTTTAAAAACAAAAACAAAAAAACAAAACAGGATTAGTGGTCAGATTCTGAGTTGTCCCCCAGTCCCACACCCTCTCCTTTTTAATGACAGACTAATATTCTATACATGAATCACAACTCCACCACCTCTTTCTCGCCATTGGTTCTGCTGATCTCTTTTGTAAGCCACATAGAGGACTTGACATCTTAAACCAGACCCTCAGCTGAAGTGTAGGCTTCAAGGATGAGTGTAGCCTTCAGCAAGTCCGGACAACTAGCCTGGCTCTTTCAGAAACCTGAAGCCACTGTTTCTGTAAGGCACTTCCAGACTGTGGCGCACTTGTTCTGGCACCGTCCCAAGCAGGCCTCACCTGGCCTTCAGAGAACACTTTCTCAATTTCCAAGGAATGGATCCTTACAAGCAGAAATGCCCCCCCTCTTTCTTTCCCTGTTCCCCATCAGAGTCAGCTTTTCTGCGATTAGTGGGGATCTGAGAACAAACCAAACAGATGCAGGAACAGCAAAGAAAAGTGACATTAGGGCTGGCAGACGGCTTGGTGGGTAAATTGTAGCAGCGCAAGGATAAAAACTTGAGTTTGGATCCCCAGTAAGCATGTAAAAAGTGTAGACCGGCACTGTCTCCTGTCACCCCAACTCTGGAGAGGAAGAGCCTTGCTTGCCAGCTAGTCTAGCCAAACTGGAGAACTCCAGGTCAGTGAGTGCGCTGTCTTGAAAAAAGAAAAGCAACTGAAGAATACACTCTGCTGCTGGAGTACATACAATTGTGGAACACATACACACACACACACACACAGACATGCACACCTCTGAGCACACAGACATGCACCCACACAAATATATACATATACACAAAAAAGTTGTATTGATACATTAGGTGTTCTGTATTTCTCATTTTCAATTTTCTTCTCACTACTTCTAACGTTGACATTAACATTGTATAAATTTCTATTAGATTAAGTTTGTGTGAGTTTCCTGCACTTTGAGTTTCCAGTACTTTTTTTCATACCAGGGAACACCTGGGTTTGTAGTTCAGAAAATTACACAGACTTGTTGGGGCTGATCCATTAGTCACACTGTCATTAATAAGAAAGGATAAAGCTCAAAAAAAGATGTGGGCTGGGAGATGGCTCATTGGTTAAGGGCACTTGCTGCTCAGTCATTAGGACCAATGTTTGGATACCAGCACATATAGCAGGCAGCTCACAAATGCCTGTGATTCCAGCTGCAAGGGATCTTACACCTTCTTTTGGCCTTCAGGGGCATCTACATGAACATGTATGTATTTACTCTCACAAATATACACCACATACACACACACAACAACAACAATAAAGTAAAACCTTTATTTTTTTTAAGTAAGCCTCCATCGAAGCATCTGTCTCTCTAAGCTAATGCTCAAGGGGGATGCTGGGTTGTACGGTGTGCTGAACGTGACTCTCTTAGTCCTCAAAGCAACTATTGGTATTGGAAGAACTTAGAGGAGTTAGCAACTAGAAATGGAATTAGCAATTACAAGATTTGACTGACTTTGGTCAAAGAAACCACTTTTGTGATGAGTAGACATTATTTGATTTCTGAGTAAATTCATTCCAAAGAGAATGAAGTATAGCCTCGATCCATGTTTTATTACTGTAATTGTTATTATTATCTCTATGTGTGCATGCCTGTGCATGTGTACATGGTAGTGTGGGTGAATGTGCACACTCATGTACTTGTGCATATAGAGGCCAGAGGTTGCTGCTGGGTGTTATGGTCCCTAATCTTGGTTATTCACCTTATTGTATCTGCAATAAACTAAAGCACAAGCTACTGGACACTTCTGTGAGAGACCCACCCTAAATGTTGGTAGCATCTTCTGGTGGCAGCCCAGATCAAATGGCACAAACAGAAACTGCTTTTTTTTTTTTATTGCCAGTTTGCCCTCTCTGTCTCACTGGCAAGTTCATCTCCTCTGCTACTGCAGCTTTCCCTCAACTATATTAGAACCACCTTCTCCAGGCTTCCAATGCAGACTGAAGACCAGCTGCTCTCCAGGAATCCTCTAGGCCTTCAGAGCAAGATTGGAACTGCTGAGGCAGCCAGCCTCATGAACTGAGCAACGACTAGATCCTCAGCCTCTTCAGAGCAAGACAGCCATTGTTGGACTGCACAGACCACAGCCAGAAAGCCAATCTACTAAATCCCGTTTAAAATATTATCTCAGTCCTGTTCCCTTAGAGAACACTGACAAATACAATGTCTTTCTCAATATCTATCCACATTAGTTTTTGAGACAGGGTTTCCCATTGAACTTGGAGCTCACCAGTTTGCTTATACCGACAGTTCATGGAGCCTTAGTGAAATCCCTCTGTCTCTGCCTCCACAGTACCGGGATCATGGGCGGATGTCACCAGGCCCAGCTTTTATGTGTGTTCTGGGGACTGGACTCGCCTGATAAACACTTTCCTGACTGCGCTCCTCCTCCACCCCGATTTTGTTATAATGTGTTCCCAGTGTTTGGACTGAAGAAAAGAAAGGCTTGTATAATTTATCGAATGTCTGAAAGGTAGTTCAGACGGTATGGAATAGTTTTCCAATGTTTGTGATGGGGCAACAGTAAAGTCCTGTGCCAGTCTATTGAATATTCAGTAAAGAACACGACAATATAATGAATAGGGAGCTAGTAGCCTCAGTAAGAATGAAAATAAACGTTACCTAGGTGACTAGCAGTATGCTTTGGTAATTGTTGTGATCCATTCGAAGCTTTCGTTACCTCCAGCAAAAGTTTAGAGATAAAGGTGGAGCCATATTTTAAGCTGGTGACATATGTCATGATAACACACCAGGTTTCCAGTATCTCACATCTAGGTGATTGCAACAGACTTCTGGATCTCCTTTCTCTGCACCTCAGGCCTAGAGAAGACTTTCCGCCACTGATCCTGTGGCATGGGGAGGGTATGGGTGATGATGCATCACAGTGGGTGGAGAAGGGAGGCTGAGAGGCAGGACTGAGATTCTAAGACACCCGCAGGTGAAGATGCTGTTACTGCCGTAACTGGTCTACCTGGATGAATCTCAGTGCAAATCTAATCTCTCCTTCCTCTACTACATCATGAAATTATTTTTTCTTAAACATTGGCGTCACGGTCATTCTCCCTGTTTACACCAATTCACTTCTTCCCAGTTAATGCTCATACACTCCTGCTTAAATTTCAGAAACCTTACAAAAATTAGCCCAGCTGCTAATGGCTTATGACAGATGATTACGGTGCCAGCACAGGTCTTTAATAGACCGGAAGCTAGCTACGTCTCCAGCTATGGCATCAATCTTTGGAAATAGAGTTAGAGAATCATTTGGGGCTGATGAGATGGTTCAACGTGTAAAGACTCTTGCCACCAAGCTTGACATCGAACTCCAGCCCTGGGACTCACCTGGCGGAAGGGGTGAGCAGTTCCCAGTCAAGACAAGGCAGTCCTCTTGTCTCCACGTGCGTGCCACACCAGCACACACACGCTAGCACAAGGCAGATAAATAAGTGTAAGACAAATCAGTTAATTTCGCTCTCTTTCCTTTCAGCTGTACTATGTGAGGGTCTGAGGAACCAAGAGTAAATGACAGAACCATTATTCCGAGAAGCTTAAGAGCCAACTGGTAAGGGAGGAACCGATCTATTGTGTTCTCCAGCTATGTGTTTGACCGAAGCAGAGCTGAGACTTGGGGATGGGGATCATGCAGAAGCCAAGGTGAGAGCTGGAATCTTAAAGGTGAATAGGAGTTTGGCAAAGGAAGGGAGTTTGGGTATTATAGTTTAAAGGGCAAGACCGCACATGTTGGTAAGTTGGCTCTGCAGGGAAAGAGGCACTTGTCCCCAAACATGACAGCCTGCGTTTGCCTGGCACACATATGGTAGAATTAATTTCTAAAAGTTGTCCACTGATCTTTATGCTTATACTATGCACACGAACACCCCCACACATAAATACACAGGCACACAAATAAATAAATACTTTTTTTGAAAATAGACGATATATAATGAAGATGGGAAATCATCAAGTTAGGATGAACTAGTTTATTTGTGGACCAAATCTGCGTGAGTATAGTTGACAGATACATTACAAATGAAAACTTTGTAGTTCACTTGCTAGTCAAGGTAACTTGAGATACTCTGTTTTTGTTTTGTTTTTTGTTTTGTTTTGTTTGTCGTCGTCCCCCCCCAGACAGACCCCCCCCCAGACAGGGTTTCTCTGTAGCTTTGGGGCCTGTCCTGGAACTAGCTCCTGTAGACCAAGCTGGCCTCGAACTCACAGAGATCCACCTGCCTCTGCCTCTCGAGTACTAGGATTAAAGGTGTGCATCACCATCACCGCCCAGATACTCTTGGTTTTTAAAGTCAGAGAAAAGGGGATTGGGAGATAGTTCAGTTGGTAAAGTGTTTAAGCAGGAGGGCCTGAACTAAATCTCACATTGATCTCCCACAATGCCTGGGGGGAACACGCTGGGCATGCCGGTATGAACTGGAACCTCGGTGCTGGGAAAAGTGAGGAAAAGCAGATTCCAGAGCTTTGCTGGCCAGTCAGCCTGGCCCTCTTACCAATCTGTCAACCAGTAAATAGACGGTGGATGATACCCGAGAAAATACACCTGAAGTTGTCTTTGATCCTTCACAGTCATATTCACACCCCACCAAATAAAATAAAATAAACTTTGGGCCTGTTCATTAAGAACCACTTGTGGCCAAGCATGAGAATCTGAGTTCAGTCTCCAGGTGGAAGGAGCAAAGGGATTCCTCCAGCTGCCTTCTGGTCTCCACGCACAGATGGGAGCTACCTGATGTCTGGCTAGAAACTGAACTCTAGTCCTCTGTAAGAGTATGCGCTCTTAACCAACTGGAGCTGGGGATAAGGAGGAGGTGCCGGCACGGGCCCCCAACACCGTATAAACCAGATGAGGTGGTATATGCCTGTAATCCCAGCAAAGGGAAAGTGGAGGTGGGGGATCAAGATTTCAAGATTAGCCTCAGTTCTATAGGAAGTTCCTGGCCATCCTGGGCTATGGGAGACTGTCTTCCAAAACAAAACAAAACAAAAAAACAGTCTTTAAAAGTTCAGAACATGGACAGATCCCAGAGTCTGTTCTGTTCAGTGTGGGTGTTGTTCTGATAAGATCGAACTTTGGGCTCTTTAAACTTGGGCCCTGTAGCCCTGTAGCGGATAGGGATGCCCAGGTGAGGACTCAGCAGGCCTGACCCTCAGAGGTGATTACTTTTAATTATGTACATTCATTGTATGTACATGCGAATGCTATTGCCCAGGGAGGCCAGAGGTGTTGGATGCCCTGGAGATGAAATTTGAAATTAGAGATGGTTCTGGAAACTCAACTCCGGTTCTCTCCCAGAACAGTCCCTGCTCTCCACTGAGCTGTCTCTCTAGCCCCAGACTCGCTCCTTAAAAGCAGCGAGAACCACCTTGTGTCCTACTAGCCTCATTATTTGTGTTTTACATCTCCTCTGTCTCCTCCTTGGCTCATTTCCATAAAGAAAGTAACCCAGGGAAATCTGACTCAAAATACAGAGCTGTAAAGGGCTGTCAGCAGTCCACAGATCTCTCTCTCTCTCTGTAGGGGGGGGAGGAGAGGGAGGGAGAGAGAGGGAGAATTGAGAATAAGTAGTACCTTTTACTTCTTCTTTTTTTTTTTTTTTTTTTTTTTGATTTTTCGAGACAGGGTTTCTCTGTAGCTTTTGGTTCCTGTCCTGGAACTAGCTCTTGTAGACCAGGCTGGCCTCGAACTCACAGAGATCCGCCTTTTAGACGAAGTTGTCAATAACTGATTTCTGTTGAATCTAATAAAAAAAGGAGGATTGTATTTTACTAGATGTCATTGCCTTTTCATTTGATGTTATGGTAATTTATTTGTGCTTATATTTTATAAAAACAGGGTTCATTGGGGACAGAGCTGCAGCTTGGCTGATGGAGTGCTTGCCTCGCCAGGTTTCGTCTCCAGCACATGAACTGATGTGGTGATGCACATCTGTAACTCAGCAAGTGGGAAGAAGATGCTCAAGGGTGAGAGGTTCAAGGTCATGCTTTACCCTACAGCAAGTTCTAGGTCAGCCTGGGCTGATAAGACCCTAATCAATCCATCAAACAAAAACTATTGGTTCATAAATGACTGGTCTAGGTAGTTTTAAAGGGACAATAGAAGGCAGTGATGTGTTTTCCACTGACGCTGTATAGCTTTATGCCTGTCCAAATAGAGACTCTGCTGCACAGTAGAAACCCATGGGAGCTGGGGGAAAATCTACACTGATCTCTAGAGAAAGAAACTGAAAAGGTATGGTTAGCTAGCTCAGCAGTTCTGCACACTGCGCTTCTAGTTCAATTCCCGGCACCCGTGTTGAGCAGCTTACAGGTGCCTGTAACTCCAGCTCCAGGAAATCCAACACCCTCTCCTGGCCTCCAAGAGCACCATACCCATGTACCATCCACATATATACACACCTAAAAATAAATCTTTTTTAAAAAAGTTTAAAAAAAAAGAAACCTTGTTAGTCCCACTTTGATCAATTAAAGGAGAGTGGGGTTGATTGTTGTGGAGTGTCTACAGTTACTAAGAACCCCCTAGGTGTTGCTAACACGCAGTCAGGGGTAGGAATCTTCAGTGTGGGTGGTACCCAACCCATGCCCATAGGTTGGATGTGCAACTAAAACAGGCCAGACAGCCCTCAGCAGGTGCTTAGTATGATCCAGAGGCATGCCTGACAGTGCCACGTAGATGCTGAGCCACATGCTACAAACATGGTTGGAGACTTTCCAACCTGATGGCAAACTCCTATGAACAAGCTCAACACATAAGGAGCCCAGACTGTAAACCTCTGGTGTTGACTTACAAATAAAGTGGCTTTACATACTGTGGAGGGGAGGGGCTTGCCTTTCCGCACCTCTCTTCCAAAGAAACAGTATAGTGACAAAACTTCGCCTAATAGGAAGGAGTTTCCTCAGGCTGTTATCTTCCAAGTGGCTAAAGGATCCATGGATCACTCAAGGTCCCTAAGGTTCCCTCTTCAAGGATCTAACCATCATTTTTTTTTTGAGACAGGACCTCGTGCATCCCAGTCTGTCCTTGAATTCACTTTGTAGCCAAAATGACTGTGAACTCATGACCATCTTGATTCTATTTCTTGCACCACCATGGCGGGTTTATATGGTGCTGTGGATTCCACCCAGGGCTTCTTGCATGCTATATAAGCATTGTATTGATTGAGTTATGTCTCCAGACTCTCCAGCATGCGTTTATATATAACATTTTTCTCCCTGAGATGTGTGTTTACAATCATTGACTACCTGTGGAAGCTCTGCAAAACAAAGGAACACTGGTTAGGGATACAACTCATAGTGAGGTAATTGACTCATGTGTGTGAGACCCTGGGCACCATTCCTACCTCTGAAAACCAAATCAACAAATAAACAAACGATGCAGAATTCTATTAGTCATTTGCTCTTGTCCTGCTGCCTTCCCTAGGCCCACCCCATTCATTTACTTGAAAATAATTGAATGTGAATTTTTCTCTCAGACGTTGGTTTAGGGTGTGATGAACTAATGGCTTGTGAAATACCATGTCTTCAAGAAGTTTACAGAGTCATTCGTGAACAAACTTCTTACTCTAATTTGGGTTATGTGTCCGTGGGGAGTACACATGTGTGTACATGTATGCATGTGTTTGTGCCCATATGGGCATGTGTGGAGGTCAGGGGTTGATTTTGGGGTGTGTTCCTCTATTGTTCTCCACCTTATTGTTTGAAACTGGGTCTCTTACTGAATCTGAGCTTTGCCATTTTAGCCAGACTAGCTGGCTGGCTAGCCAGCAAGGCCACAGGATCTTCCTGTCTCTACCCACTAAGCACCAGGATTACCATGTCCAGCTTTTTATGTGGGTATTAGGGAACCAAACTCAGCTCCTCAGGCATATGTGT
The DNA here is from genome assembly GCF_950005125.1 of Chionomys nivalis. Taxonomy (NCBI): domain Eukaryota; kingdom Metazoa; phylum Chordata; class Mammalia; order Rodentia; family Cricetidae; genus Chionomys; species Chionomys nivalis. The sequence goes on from NC_080090.1 coordinate 99,523,306, forward strand.
TGATTGCTTCACCCACTGAGCCATTTCCAAACCTCTGTCTATTTATTAATACTCCTTTCAAGGGGACATTCTCACATTCTAGACTGTCACACCCAAAGCAAGTAAGAAAGAAAGGAAGAACAAAAGAAAGAAATTTTACATTGCAACTTACAAAGACAATGCTTATCATCTGTGTAATACATTCTAAGATGTTTTCAACTATTCTAGTTCATTTTGTTTTCTTTTTCCAAAATGCAGGTTGTAATTCTCCAAATTGATCCCACTACCTACTAATAAGTCACAATCTTAAAAATGCAAAATATGCTGGGCCAGGTGACACATGCCTTTAATCCCAGCACTTGTAAGGCAGAGGCAGGTCGACCTCTGTGAGTTTGAGGTTAACCTGGTCTATATAGTGATTTCTAGGACAGCCAGAGATACACAGTGAGACCCTGTCTCACAAAACAAAAAACAAACGAGCAAAAAAGGAAAAGACTTGTGTGGTTGAATAGGAATGGCCTTCAAAGACTCATATATCTAAATACATGGTCATTCAGGAGTGGTACTACTTGAGAGGGATTACGAGGTGTGGCCTTGTTAGAGTAGGTGTGACCTTGTTGGAGGAAGTGTATCACTGGGGGTTGGCTTTGGAGTTTCAAAAAACTTAAGCAAGGCTCATCTTTCTCTCTTGCTGCTGTCCAAGGCTCCAGTTGTAGAACTTTGTTACTTCTCTAGCATCATGTCTGTCTGCATGCTTCCATGATTCCCATAGTGATAGCAATGACTAAACTTCTGAAACTGTAAGCAAACCCCAGCTAAATGCTTTCCTGCATGGCCCTGAGGCATTTAATGAGGAAATATGAAAGACCTCAGCTAGCAGCTACTCAGTGCCGCTGTGCAGGAATTCTATACCCAAAATGAATGGCAGCGTGGAGCCTGACTGTGGCTTTCCAGAGCCACTAGAGACTCTAGCCCCACATTGGGTGCCAACTATACTCAATTCAGGAAATAACCAGGCTATCTAAAGGATAAAACAATTATATTTTTATTTATTATAAGGGGGAAACTCACGGAACAGGAATAAGAAGTCCAAGCTCAGCTGTGCCCCATGGGAATCACAGAGAGAGAGAGAGAACACCTGTGCCATGCACTCATTTTACTCCCGGTCCCAGAAAGCCACACTTTAACTTGGATCTACCTCTTAAAGATAATTGGCTCACAAGGTTTCCCTGTCAACAATGGCCCCAAACTAACTGATAGTAAAGACCCTGGCACACAAATTAATGGAACCAGGGTGCTTAGTCATCAGAACCTGTGATGCAGAAGAACTATGCAGATGCAATTGAGTTAAAGACTTTGAGATGAGGATCTTATCCTGGACTACCTGGCTGGAGCAACGCAATCAAAAGCTCAGCTTCTTCTCCATTTTATTCAGCTTATGGAATGGTGCCACATATTCTTAGGGTGGGTTTTAACAATTTAGTTAATTCTGTATTGAAACTCCCTCTCAAGCAGGTGAGATGGCCCATGCCTTTAATCTCACCCCTTGAGAGGCTGAGGCAGGTGGATCTCTGAGTTTGAGGTCAACCTGATCTACAGAGCAAGTTCCAGACAACCAGGGCTAGCCATGAAGAGAAATTCTGTCTCAACAAACAAACAAACAAACAAAAACAAAAGAAAGGAAGAAAGAGAGAGAGAGAGAGAGAGAGAGAGAGAGAGAGAGAGAGACCTTTACAGATGTGGTTAAAGGACTCTCTTAGGTGTCACAGGGTCTTCCAATTGGACACAATGTTGGCTTATCTGGCTTAGTCTAGTTTGCCAGCTTGCTGAGATCCTGCCTCTGCTTTCCAGAGATGGAATTACAGGTGGGCCTCCACACCCACCCAGAATTTACGATGATGTTGGGGATCCAAAGTCTGGTTTTCATGCTTGATTGGCAAGTGCTTTATCTACTGAACTATCTCCTCATCCCTCCCACGCATAGAAAGAAATGAAATACAACATATGCAGTATGACCCTTGTATTTGCAGGAAAGAGAAATATAATGTTTACCTTCCAGCAGCACAGACATTCTAGAAACTTGCACAAGAACTATTAGTAGTGCTTAACTTTAAGGAGTGGGCTGGGAGTATAAGAAAGGTGTATATAGCTGGGCGGTGGTGGCGCACGCCTTTAATCCCAGCACTTGGGAGGCAGAGGCAGGCGGATCTCTGTGAGTTCGAGACTAGCCTGATCTACAAGAGCTAGTTCCAGGACAGGCTCCAAAACCACAGAGAAACCCTGTCTCGAAAAACCAAAAAGAAAAAAAAAAAAAAAAGAAAGGTGTATATATATGTATACATGTATATATATAAAGGTAAATATATATATGTATATATATATTTAACTTTTTGTATAGAATTTTCTCCTGAACACAATATACAGACCAGAGTGGCCTCAGTATGCAGCACAGGCTGGCTTTGAATTTTCTATCCTTCTACCTTGAGGTGCCCAGTGCTCGGATTCTAGGCATGTGCCACCATACCTAGCTTTCTATACACTTCTTGATCTCAGGATTCCTAACTTGGGGCTTTTGTTGATCTTTAGAGAAAACTGGATAACACTCAAAGAGAGACCCTGCAGACAGAGTGACACATCTGGACCAGTGTATATCATCTGAGTTTAAAAAGCAGTTTCTTAAAAACAAATCACCCTTGATATAGTTCTGTAATTACAGGAAGACCAAGGTATATAATTCTGCATTTATTGAGGAAATGTACGTGTGTGTGTGTGTGTGTGTGTGTGTGTGTGTGTGTGTAGAATATGTGTGTAGTGTCCAGAGGCCTTTGGCTGTTTTTCTTACAGTAGCTGACAACTTCGTTTGTGTGACAGGATCTCTCACTGGGACTTGAGGCTTGCCAAGTAGGCCAGGTTGGCCTGTCAGTGAGTCCAGAGATACTGCTGTCTCCAGATCCCCAGAGCTGGCATTATAAGCACATGCCACCAGCTTTTTATGTGCGTTCTGGGCATCGAGCTCAGGTCCCCATGCTTGCACGACTTCACCAATCATTTCCCCAGTACCACCTGCCTCTTTTTATTTCTGGTTGTTTTTGAGACAGGGTGTCCATCTGTAACCCTGACTAGCCTGGAACTCTCTATATAAACCAGACTGTGCTCAAACTCATAAAGACCTTCTTGCCTCTGTTTCCTAAGTGTTGAGATACCTGGACATCTGCTTCTTTTTTGGGACAGGCCTCAAATTCACTATAGAGCTGACTATGACCTTGACCATCTTGATCCTCCTATGTCTATCTCTCAAGTCTGGGATTATAGGGACGCACATACCATGTGAATTTTATGCAGTGCTGCGTATTGAACCTAGGGCTTTGTGGATGTCACGTAAACCTTCTCTATCAACAACACTATACTTGGTTCAACCTAATTGTCAATCCAGCCTAATGACACCTTTTTTTAAAAGCCTTAAGTTCTTTAAGTTTGCTTGGTTTGTTTTGCTTGAATTTAAATTAGGCATGAAGATTCCAGATAGGTAAAAAGTTCATCCCCTGGCTGGGTGCTGGTGGCTCACACCTTTAATCCCAGCACTTGAGAGGCAGAGGTAGGCGCAACTCTGTGAATCCAAGGCCAGCCTGGTCTACAGAGTGAGTGCCAGGACAGGCTCTAAAACTACACAGAGAAATCCTGTCTTGAACCCCGCCCCCCCAAAAAAGTTCATCCCCTTCATCCACAATTACATGGCTAAGACAGATGGACACCCAACGGAGTTTCCTTGCCATAGACTTGTGTGTGCTCATCATCATTTGAAAGTCTTTTATTTGTATTTTCATAAATAGAGCTTGCCTGAAGATCAAAACAGCCACACTAGTCAGCTATACAGGCCAGGCAGTGGTGGCATACACTTTCTAATCCCAGCAGCCACTCCAGTTAGCTAGGGGCCGGGCAGTGGTGGTGCATATGCCTTTAATCCCAGCACCAAAGAGGAATATAAGGCAAGATGAGACAGGAACTCGCTCTCTTTCAGTCTGAAGATTTCATAGAGGCAAGAGCTCTCTAGTGGCTTGGGTACTTTGTTTTTCTGGTCTTCAGTATCTGTTTCTGGGTTTTTATTATTTGTGCTACAAAAGTCTGTTTGCTTTTTTTTTGGCATGGTGTGTGTGTGTGTGTGTGTGTATGCATACACACATCTGTGCAGATGTGCATGCATGTATGTGACAACCTTGGATGCCGTACTCAAGAAGGCCATGTGCCATAGTGTCTTTCAGTGAACTAAAGTTTACCAATTAGGGTAGGCTGGCTGGCCAGTGAACCTTAGGGATGCACCTGTCAACGCTAGCATTATAAACATAGGCCACTATACCTAGCATTTTTATGTGGGTTCTGGAGATCAAACTCAGGCCTTCCCATCTGGGAGGCAAGCACTTTACTGAGCAAGACAGCCTTCAAGCATGCTTCACATCAGAAATTTAGGCAACAAAATTAAGTCATTTTAGCACAGGTATGTTTTAAAGTTAAAACTCAAACCACTTCAAGCTGCCCCTAGCAAATGAAGTCAAATTTTCCTTGAGGGTCAATCCTTGGATATCCTCATTGACCCCAAGGTGTCTCCCTGTCTGTCTGCCTCTCTTGGTGCTGGAAATCAAATCTAGGACTTCATTCATGCTAAGCAAACCCTTCACTACTGAGCTTTTTAAGTGTTTTTATTACATTTATTTTGTGTGGGGTGTAACTTTGTGCCACAGCATGGATGTCAAGATAAGGGGGCAGGTTGTGGGTATATGTTTTCTCCTCCTACCTTGTGGGTTCTAGGATAGACCTCACGGCATCAGGCCTGTTGGCAAGGACTTTTACCCACAAAATCATATTTTTATTTGTTTGTTGTTTTTTGTTTTGTTTTAATTCTGAGATAGGGTTTCACTAAGTTTCTCAACCTGGCCATGGATTTACTTGAATCTGTAATCCAGAGTCAGGTTGCTCATTCATTTCAAGGGGGTCCTTTCCCAGGCACTCACAGTAGGGAAGCTTATGAGTCAGCCGTAATTGGTCAAAGCCTCTCCTGCTTTCTATCGCATGGAGTCACTGCCAAGGCCCAGGTGGTTGGGCTGGACTGTACGGGATAGAGCAAATGCCTGTTCCCTAGCTACCAGGGTTAGAAGTCCTGCCATCAGCACCAAATGTAAAAAGCCCAGTCTTTCTTGCCTGCCAACCACCTTCAAGTGTGGACAGAGCCCTTGCTCTTAACCTCTCAAAGCACAGCCAAGGGCAGACTGCAGACACAGGAAAATGTCACCGTCAGGAGCAGTGGCTGCCAATATCCAGGAATGTTTGCCAGTTCTAAGTTGAAGAGGAGAAGTCTGTTAACTCCCAACTGTTAACTTATTTAAGTTTCTTAGGTGTATTAGATTAGGTATAAAACTTTATTCACAAGGTTCCAAGATCTGTAAATTGTAAGCAACATACAAATTGAATCAAAAATGTAAAAATCTATTAGTATTATGTATGTAACATGACAGATAATGTTTTCCTGAAATTATATTTTCTCATGGGATGAGAGTGTGAAGCTCACTGCTATGGTTATACCTAGGGTCAGATGTAAAGGCAAGTGCAGTGTTTGGTTGCAAGGTTACCAGTAGATGGCTCAGAATAGGCATTGAAATATATTGTTTAAAGAATATGATTTAAATAATTGTTTTAAAGGATATATCTTAAATAAGAGCAAAAATGTATTTTTTTTATTTTAAGAATTTTCAAGTATAGGAGTATTTTATCTTCCAAGTTCATAATACAGGACCCTTTTGTTTCTGATCCCACCCTGAAAACAGTGAATTAAAGCCTGCTTTTTACAAAGAATTTTTGTATTTTAGGATGTGTTGTGTGTGTATGTTTGTGCACACATGTGCTGTGATCGGTCTGTGGATGTTAGGTGACAACATACAGGAGTCAGTTCTTCCCTTTCGCCATGAGGGTTCCTGGGACTGGACTCAGGGCATTAAGTTGGTAGCAAGTATCTTTGTCTGGTGAGGCATCTTGCCGGCCTAGAACATGCATTTTGAAGATGTCCAGGTGATGGATATACAGATTAAAATTTGAGAAACATGAACTTATTTCCCAATTTATTCTTCACTTAGCAAATATGAAGATGGGGGTATAGTTTAAAGATTTTTTTCTTTTTCTTTTTTTTTAATTTGAACAGGTCTTGTGTATCTCAGGCTAGCCTCAAACACATTATGTAGCTGAGAATCACCTCGAGTTTCTGATCCTCCTGCTTCCATCTCTTGACTGTTGGAATTTCACACATGGATTGTTATGTGGGTCTTTCTTTCTTTCTTTCTTTTTCTTTCTTTCTTTCTTTCTTTCTTTCTTTCTTTCTTTCTTTCTTTCCTTCCTTCCTTCCTTCCTTCCTTCCTTCCTTCCTTCCTTCCTTCCTTCTTTCTTTCTTTCTTTCTTTCTTTCTTTCTTTCTTTCTTTCTTTCTTTGTTTTGGGCTCAAATCCAGAGTTTCACGAATGTAAGGCAAGCATTTCTGAGCTACACAGCCTGTAAAGACACTTTATCTTTCTCTTCTTTCATCTCTTTGACAATTACTTGCTCCCTCTTTTTCAGGGATGCAGGAAGGTAGGTTTAAGATGAACTCAGAGTTCTCTAGGAATGATAGTAAGTATTGATAACTTCAAAGGACCCGTCTTGGTGACTTCCACTAGGGAGGCTCCATTTGGGAAGTTCCTCTGTTTATGGGACATATCCAGAGTAGGCAAGCATAGAGAAACAGAGACTAGATTACAGCCCGGTAAGGTTTGGGGAGGAGAAACCAGAGAATGAGCAGGAGGCGTGGGCTATCTTGTGGGGGTAGTGATAATTAGTAGTGATAGTTTTGAGCTAGAGTCAGTGGTGATGGTAGCACACCTGGGAAAGGCTAACAAGCCTGCCTGTTCATGTGTGCTCTGGGGAATCAGAATGCAGGTCCTTCTGCTTCCACGGCAAGCATTTTACTCGCTGAATTATCTTTCCAGTCCCTATTTCAGGCATTTTCTTGAAACCCTGCCCACTAGTGATTCAAACCTTTTGTTTTTCGCAGTGACTTTTATTTTCCCTGCCAGGTAGTGTCCTCAGGCATTCTGAGAGCTACAGAGATGACTAAGAGGCTTTTTGCCTTGGGTAGTAGCCGTGAGCAGATCACTGAGGATCAGTGATACCCACACAGGGCTAAGGATTGTGCAGTAAAATGGTCATTGTGAGAAGCGCCAAAGGGATGCTTAATCTAGAGATATCTGTGTCACAGAAGGAGAAATGATTTATTTCAGTTTAAATCTGTTGAGCTGTCTTTGATCTTCTGTAGAAGGCTGAATGGATTTCAAAACGGAGAGCCAGAGGAAAGAATACATACTTAAGGAAGAATGAACAAGCAAAGGCTGGGACTGATACATCTCTGTGTCCAACCTGAATTCTCAGACAAGGTCTTATATAACCCAGGCTGTCCTGGGACTTTCTGGGTAGCTAAGGATGCTCTTGAACTCCTGATCCTCTTGCCTCAGCCTCCCAAGTGTCCAAGTGTTCATCACCAGCTAGACAAGAAAAAGTAGGAGTGGATGAGAAGAAGTGATAGACATTGCTGGTTTTTGAAGTTTTGCATACATTTTCCTGAGTGGTAAAGTAATTTTGTTGACATTGGAGAAAAGATAAATTTTGCAGCATGTGGGTATTGGGTACTGGGGATGGAACCCAGGACCTGTGACCTGTGTAAATCCTGGGCAAGTGCTCTTCCCTCAACTCCCTAAGGAAACAACTTATTTTCTTCTTCTTCTTCTTCTTCTTCTTCTTCTTCTTCTTCTTCTTCTTCTTCTTCTTCTTCTTCTTCTTCTTCTTCTTCTCCTTCTCCTTCTCCTTCTCCTTCTCCTTCTCCTTCTCCTTCTTCTTCTTCTTCATTTTATTATTATTTTTCAAGATAGGCCCTCAGTGTGTAGCCTTGGCTGTCTTGGAACTTGCCTTGTAGATCAGGCTGGCCTCGAACTCACAGAGATCTGTCTGCCTATGGCTTCCTAGTGTTGGGCTTAAGGCATGTACCACCACCGCCCAGAGGAACTCTATCTTTATTTAAAAAAAAAAAAAAAAACTCTCTGGTGGGGTACAAAGGTTAAAATCAAGAACTAACAAGAAGCCTGGCCACAGAAAAGGGCATTGACACCCCTCCCCTTCAAAAGAGGCAAGGGCCTTAGAGATGGGTCAAAGGGTAAAGGAAAGGAATTTGCTGCCAAGTCTGAAGTCTTGGGTTCAATCCCTGGGACCCACATGGGATTACCAACTCTCAAACCTTGTCCTCTGACTTACACACAGACACACACACATGTTTTAGGAATATACAAAATAAAGAAATGGAAGAAAGTAAAAAGAGCAGAGGAAATAACGGGGGTAGTCCCAAACTCTCTTCTCCATCATTTCAGGTGAGGTCACCCAGGCCATAGGAATGCCCTATCACCAGCAAATCTGTATTACCCAGAAAACACTAGAGTAACCCTGCTCAAGCCCTGGCACGATAATACCAACTCTCATACTTAAAACGAACGACCGATTTAGATTTTAAAAAGCAGTGTTCTTGGCACACAGAACGCACCCATCCTTTGTTTCACGCGTGAACGCCTTTTGCTTAGGCTTTGTTTTCGAGAGGAGGAAAAAAATGATTGAAATCTGCACTTCAAAGCCTGTACCCTCTGCTAGCACTAAGTTGGGACAACCTGAAGCCAGGTGATCGAGTTTCCCCACTTTGCGCTATCCCCGTCTTTTGTGTCCCTAGAGTCAGTAGGTACTCCCGGGAAGAGGGAGGAGGGGCAGGGCTGACAGTCAAGGAACCAATCCCGGCCCGGCTATGGGGTGTGGACACGGAGCCACGCCCTCCTCTCCTTGCCCGCTAAGTCCCGCCTCCCTCGCACCTGCGAGTGCCTGCGCTCCTTGGCAGGCGCCGGCCCCTCGGAGGCTGGTGGGAGGCGGGAAGGGGGCGGAGCATGGGCGTGGCTTCACCTCTCGCGAGACCGCCTCCTGTTGCTGAGGCCGCCGTTCCGGCACTCTGACTGGCCGGCGGCCGCGCAGCCGCCATGTTCGGTTGCTATGCTGCGGCCTAGGAGACGGGGTGTGCTTGAGGGAGGAGGAGGAGGAGGAGACGGAGGAGGCGGTGGAGGCGAGGGAGGAGGAGGAGGAAGGAGAGGAGGAGAAGAGGGAGGAGGGTGACCGAGCTTCTCCTTTGCACTCTCACACAGAGCCGCCTCCCTGGAGTCACCCGCCGCCTCACGCCGCGCGCTTTCCTGCTCCGCGGACGCGACATTGTTCTTTAGGACTCCTGGGACCTGTCAGAAACCGGGGCTCCGGGACTTGAAAGCGACGTGACTTCGGCCCGCGGGCCGCGTGTTGGGGGGACCGCGGCACTTTCGGGGCGCGTGCGAAGGGATTAGCTCATCTCCCCGCGAGGTGCGAGCGCGCGCCTCCCCGCGCACGCCGGCCCCGCCGCAGCCCCGCAGGATGACGGGGTGCTGGCGGCCCGCGGCCGTGGCGCGGCCGCTGTGGCGGCGTCTGTTCGCGGGGCGCTGAGGGGTGAGCACCCCGACGCCGACCACGCGCCTCTTTCCCCCGGCTGTGCGCCCGGGGCCTCCTGGCTTTTTGTCTTTGCGTTTTCTTTTTTCCTTTTTCTCCAGCCGAGAAGACGCGGCTGTGATAACGAAGGTAAGAGGGGCGCGTGGGGACGTTCTTCCTTTGGCCTTCTTGGGTCCCCTTTGCAGGTCGTGGGCGCGCACCTGAAGCTTGCGGAATCAGGTAGCCGGAGCTACCCGATCGACTCCCCCTTATTGGGTCCGGGTACTCGGATCTTTCTGGGGCTTATAGTTGAAATCTCTGCTAGGGATGAGTGCAAGGTATAAGGGATGGGATAGATGCGAGATGGAACGTTGCAGTGTTCCTGAACTCAAGGTAAGGCTGGTTTAGAATCTTCAGTATTCCGTTTGTAATATCCTTCTTTTTTCTAATTATTATTTTTACGTTAATTGACTCATATAAGCATTTTTCTTTTTTTTCTTTTCTTTCTTTTTTTTGCGTGCTGCATGAGCACAAGATCCCTCCCATTGAACTTGGAAGTCTCTTGTGACTCTGCTTGTACCTACTTGTTTTTAGGAATCTGTAGTTGGGCCCCCAAAAGTTGAGATGTAGAACAGATCTGAACTTAGATTTTCATGATGTTTTGGAATCTTCGCTGCCTTCATAACGTTCAGATTCAAAGCGAGTCTGTAGTAAAGGACAGTCCAGTGTTTGTGGCTTTTTGTAAACGTAAGCGCAGTGATCTTTGGCTTTCTGACTTTAAAATTGGTGCTTCTGTGGCAATGTTTGTTAATAGTTACTTACAGAAAAATGGAGCGTATGGATTGTTTTTTATGGACAGGAGCGATTCTTACGAAACCTTAGTTACGTGAATTGTCCCAAGACAGACTTCTGAAAATCAATTCAGAGATTAAAGAGAAGCTGGATTTTTTAAAAATTATTATTATTTTTTTTTAAAGAAAGTTGAGGTGCAGTTAAATGCACGTCTGGATGCATTTGCTGGGGATTCTTCAAAAATGAACAGTTTACAATTTCACTGATAATGCATGTGGATGTTTCCCTGAAACTTAGGCTAGAGACTATGTTTGGCCTTGCATCACAGAGTGACATCAGTGTGTACAAGGACGATGTGTGGGGTTTTAAAAACTGCTTGTTCCAGGAGGACCTGTCATATCTGCTAGCTACTTTTGGAATGAGCAATTCAAGAAATATTGAGTGTGTGACCAGATCTTGGGTCCAGATGAAATAACACAGTTCATTGGTCACATGTAAAACATGGCTGTGGAGGAAAAACAAAAACAAAAAGCCAATGTGTCTGACTTTTAAAGATAGTTGGGCTAGAAAGGAGACTGGGGCAGTAAATGCCACAACTTTTTGAAAATCCTGGGTTTGTGAATATCATTGTGTCAGAGGGAAAGCATGTTTTCCAAAAGGGGAGGGGTTGCCTTAAACAATTATTCAGTGTGCTTAAGATTAAACTAGATTTCTTATTTAAGTCTAGAATTTGAGGATCACGAATTCAGTGTTCTTTTAAAGAAAAAAATTAATTTGAGAAGAAAGGCTTATGAGTTAATTTAGAACCATTTTTCTTCCCACTCATAATCTGAGATCGATCATCTTGTGGACACCATCTTTTTTTTTTTTTTTTTTTTGCTGTTGTTGTCAGAATACATTTCTGCTCCAATTACCACAAAAGCTATTTTTGTGTCTCTTCAAATTTTCTATGGTATTTTTATCTTTGTTCTTATTTTGTATTGACACCATTGTACATGGATGGCCCTATAATATTGTGATCTTGTTTGATTTATAAGATCAACATAGTCTGTGTGTATGTGTGTGTGTGTACATGATAGTATTTTTTATTTACCTAATCTGCTTTAAACATTTGCTAAAAAGACTTAAACACAAGGAAACATCACTGTTTTACAGTTTTTCTTAATATTGACTTGGTTAAAGTTTGTTAAGATAGAAAAATCACAGATTCCTCAAAAGTAGTAAGAGATTTGACTTATTTCAGCTTTCTGATATCTAACTTCTAGGTGATGGGTAAATTATGTTCTCTTGTTCCCTCCTCCTCCACTGTGTCCTAATTGAGTATCTTTAAAATATCCCTAGTAACATTGTTGCTTTAAATTTATGACACTAATTCCTAATTTAGGCTAGGCATAACACCAGCATCTATTGAACACATTTGCTAAAAATACTTTCTGGGTTGGATGTACGTAGAATGCAGCCTCAGGAAAATTCTCTTGAGCTGTTCTACTGTGACCAGTGTAGATGTTATTATTTTTTTATAAGAACTTTAATAAAAATTACAGAATCCTACGAATTAGTTTTTATCAGTTAGGCTTAGGTGCCACCTTTTGATGTATGAAGAGAAACAGTAGTAAAATATGTGATAGCAATAGAAACTTCAGTTTTAAAGAAAACTTAATGTGAGCTCTATTGACTCTATTGGTTTGTATACTTTGAAATGTTTTAATTTAATACTTTGTACATAGAGTTGTAAATGACATACAGTTTGTATTGTTATTAATTTAGTACTTGTGGCTTTTTCTTGACTCTGAAAGGAAGATCCATTGCTACCTTTTTGAGTAAATTATGTTTAAGGAACAAAATAGGAAATTGGGAATTTAAAGGAGATTCTTATTTTTTTTTTTTAAATTCTTTTTTTTTTTTTTTTTAAGATTTGTTTATTTATTATGTACACAGTGTTCAGCCTCCATGTATGCCCTCAGGCCAGAAGAGGGCACCAGATCTCATTACAGATGGTTGTGAGCCACCATGTGGTTGCTGGGAATTGAACTCAGGACCTCCAGAAGAACAGTAAGTGCTCTTAACCTCTGAGCCATCTCTCCAGCCCGGAGATTCTTATTGAGAGTACTTCTTTCCTTCCCTGAGAGTTAGGTTGTTTAAAAAGTAAGAAATCCCTTTTGTTGTTGTTTTGTTTTTTAAGACAGGATTTTACTGTCGAAACTGCTCTGGCTGTCCTAGAACTCTCTTTTTAGACCAGAGAGACCTCAAACTCAGAGATCTGCCTCTGCCTCCCAAGTGCTGGGATTAAAGGTGTGCACCAGCACTGCCTGGCAAAGAGCAAGAAATCTTAAAGAAAAAAAATGTAGGAGTCTTGTTTGGTAGATGTTAAGGGCAAATGGTTTAAAGGTCTGTTTGAATTCTTCATATTAGGAATGTAAAATTGGTGAACTTGTTAGGAATGCAAGTTTATGTGACTTAATGTAGCTAAATATAAATTCTTGCTCATAAATGAAATTTGCTTATTGATAGAAATGTACTGGTTCATAACTGAGTTGAGTTTTGTTATTTTTCTGGGTTATTTCATGTTACAAAGTTTTAAAATGATACAGTTCAGAGATGTTAAATTTGCTGGCTCAGTAGAAGTATTATGAAGCCTTAAAGATTGATTTAGCTTCTGGAAGTTGGGTTTTTGGGGGGTGGAGAGGGCAGTAAAATACTGTAGAGGAACATATTGTTATATTTTCATAGAATGTTCAATCAGTGCAGATAGTGCAAAGAAGTATATACCTATTCTTTCCCGGCATAGAACAGTTGTCTAGAAACTATGATTTATTTTATATTCTTTGAATGAGAACTCAGTATAGTCATATAAGATACAAGGGACACTTAATTATGTTCACAGTCATCTTTTATTTCATTATTCCCAAGAAGAAACATTGGAAGAGAGGTTACAAGTGTTTGAAGAAATTGGTAAGAACAGAATGGGTTGTCTTCAGAGGAAGGCATTCATTAGGGAGGCTCACTTATTATCTTCTAATAGGTTGTTCTGTAGAGTAGTAGAAAGAGGAGGATCCTCAGGGAAGAATGTTAATATTTATTACCTGTTAAGTTCCAGGCAGCGTACATATAAAGAAGCTATTTTACTTGATCATCAAGTATATTTTGTGAGGTGTATATAAGGTCAGTCTTGTGTCATCTGCTCCCCCCGACGTGGAATTCAAACCATACCTGGCTCTAACCTTATTCTTTAGAGCAGTGCAGTCCAATTCCATTTTCTGTAGTGGTGGAAATACTTTCCCCTCTCTCACAGATTTATTGAAGCATAATTGACAAATATGAGGGAACTATTTTTTTTCCCTACCCTGTTAGATATGGTAGCCATTAACTATGTATAGGTTATAGAGCACTTGTAAGTATGACTCTGGTATATGTGAGAAACTGAGTTTGAACTTGCATTTAGTTTTAATTATTTTAAATTTCTCGCCAAATGTGGTTGCTGGTTATGCACTCTTGAGTACTACAGTTTTTAGATCTTGCTTCCTAGAAAATCCAAGGTCTGGCATTTAGTCTTCCCCAGGTTTAGTCATGACATCAAGGCTGCTTACTTAGTTCTTGAGCTTCAGCTTAGCCTGTCAAGAAATGAAGGGATTACCACTGAAAGATTGTTTTCAAGACCCCACCTTGCTTTAAAGTTCAGTAACTTCTTATAATGTACAATGGCATTTAATATTCACAGACATATGTGAAGGGGTTCTCCCTCTCCAGTTTGTTCGTCGTTCATATAAGGAATTTATTTTTGAGAAGAATATAAAGTACACAGAGGATAAGGGGTTATTTTCTGCGCATACTCCCATACAAAGTTGTTTGGTGAAAGCATTGTGTGACCCAAAGCAGTACTTTATTTTTTTTATTTATTCCAACGCAGATCCAAGGCAACACTAGGTAAGTTCTTTGCCACTGAACATTACATGTTGGAATAAAAACTGAATCTTTAAAGATCCAATTAATTTTTTTTAAGATTAGCAATTTTAAAGAATAGGTTGGCACTGGACTTATGAAGCCACAGGAAAGAAACAATCCTTGCCACCTTACCATGTAAGATATATAACTGTTCCTGGTACTTATCAAAGTAATTCTTAACCTGTTTGCTGGTCTTGAAGACTTTTCTCTCAATTTGATCTTGCTGACCCTGTTCCTTAGTCTTGCTTAAAGCAACATTGTGTTTCCCTTCACCCTTATCACCTCAGTTTGTATGTTCTTGATTCTTCAGTCCATATACCTGCTCTTAAGTCTTCTCAGAACTCATCTTTTTGTTAGAAGACTACTAGTCGTAATTACCTAGATTTCAGATCTGGCAGTAAGTACCTTTAGGCTTATATATGATTGTTTGGATAAAGCTTTGTATTAATTAAGAATAAAAAATTTTTATATGTGTGTGTTCACAGCTGTGTGCTAATCCATGCAGGCTCAGTTAGAGGCCAGAAGTCAACACTGGGATGTCTTCTTCAGTCCTTCCCCCCTTACTTTTACTTACTTTTTTAAAGACTGGGTTTCTCACTGGATCTGAATAGGAGTTTAGCAGTCTAAACTGGCTACCCAGTTAGCTTATTTTCCCTGCTTAGTACTTGAGTTACTGGTGCATGTCACCATTTTTAGCCTTAGCTGTTGGGAATTCAAATTCAGCACCTTACCCACTGAGCCATCTCCCCAGACCCACTTTTTACTTTTTTTTTTTTTTTTTTTTGGTAAGCTTTTATCTTATGAGAACATTTAAAACAAGGGTTGTTTCTTTTGTATTGCTTCATGAGTTCATGCTAAGCCCTATTTAGCAACTTGTTTTTTTAAAGAAAGTTTTAATTTAAAAAATTATTAACATTTACCCCAGTCACTATCTGAATTGATATTTTTGTTTCTTTCCAGGAAAGAGCCCTCTCCACCATGTGTGTGTGTTTAGTAAAGTTTTGTGATCAAGATACAATTTTGAAAAGAATATATTGGGAACATTGTATAGTGGAGGCCTTTCAATATAGGAAAAAGATTACAGACTTTGGAGTCAGACAATGAGTTTAAAATCTGATGTTAAAATTTGTCAAGCTGCATTCTACAATATAATTGGCAAATTATATGACCTTTAAGCCAGTTGATTTTTTTTGTTTGTTTGTTTGTTTTTGAGACAAGTCCTCATATTGTAACTCAGACCTGAAACTTTTTATGTAGTCCAGGCTAGCCTTGAGCAAAAGCAATCTTTTTGTCTCTGGCTTCTGAGTGCTAGTGTGGCCTTGAATTGTAGTTGAGTACTAAGAATGAATATATGTATATATATTTGAAGCATCTAGGACTATGCTTTAAGTCGCAGTTGGCATAGCAAGTTTTTGTTTTATATTTTCGTGTTTGTGAACATAACTCAAATGATAAACATTCAGATAGCTTACTGTAACTAAATCATTTGCCTAATGTTAAACATTTTATTTATGTCCTCAGTCTAAAACTAGAGGGCTAGGATAATGGTTCAGGGTTATCTCACATATCTCTGTAAAAGTAGACTGTAGATGTTCTTATTTTGGAAAAAATAATTGTACCTTCTTTTAATTATTGCAGTTTTGAAAATTTGTCTTGTTGGGGAACGATGAAGCAAATGTTCCTTTACGTGTTGATCAAACATATAAATAAACCTCTAATATAATGGGAATGATGTTATATATAAATGTAAATGCAGTTTGATACTTTTCTTTGAGCTCCAATTCTAGGCTGATTATACCTGTCCACATCATACACAGTTCAGAGTGACAGTGTGTTAAGATCTGGGGGAAATAGGATTGGCATTTGGATAAGGATGAAGTGGAACTGATCAGGGTAGAACAGCATGTATGAAAGTCAGAAATGTGAAAGGGTATGTAGTGTGTTTAAGGAAACACAGTGGTCTTATAGTGTATGCCCATCTCTGAGTGGGCATAGTTTTTCTTCCTATGTGGGCTCCCTCTGGTAGGAGAGGAAGCAAGGTCACATCACTTTCTTGTGCTTGGGCAAGTCAGTCATATCCGCCTGCAGAATGCAGCTTCCTGGTGACCATATCACAGCGTTTAGGATGGTTTCTTTCGACTTGGAATCATCTCCTTGATTGCTTTATTTATTGATGTCAGACTGGGAAAAGTAAAGTTTTGAAAGTTCTAAATATTGGAACTTTTATTCACTTCACCTTGGCATCCCTGACATGTCATTAAAAAAAAAAATAAACATGAGGTTCTAAAGTCAGTATAAATTAAAAAAGTCAAGTCAAAATCTTTTTTTCTTTTTGAGGCAGGTTCTCATTGTTTTTTTTTTTTGTTTTGTTTGTTTTGTTTTGTTTTTCGAGACAGGGTTAGGTTCTCACTGTTCTCACTGTTTTAGCTCACTCTTTAGTCCTCCTGCCTCAGCCTTATGGAGTGCCGAAGTTATAGGTTTGAGCTGCTGTGCCTTGCTCAAAAATCTCCTACTCTCCCTTCTCCATTCTCGGCCCCCTTGGTACTTACTTTAGTCATTGTTTTCTTTGTGTGTGAATGTATAAATGTGATGAAATATCTTTTCGTCTTCCTGCCTTGTAAATTGACATTAACAATAGGTGGCTGTTTGAGCCTATAATTCGTGATCCTAGAGAAGCTAAATAAGAAGGTGAACCCAAAGAAAAACATATAGGCATCCTGCTGAATATTAAACTTCATCAGGCGAGGAAAGGAGACAGAGACAGAGACCAACATTGGAGCACTGGACTGAAGTCTCACGATCCAAAGGAGGAGCAGAAGGAGAGTGAGCACGAGCAAGGAACTCAGGACGGCGAGGGGTGCACCCACACACTGAGGCAATGGGGATGATCTATCGGGAACTCACCAAGGCCAGCTGGCCGGGGACTGAAAAAGCATGGGACAAAACCGGTCTCCCTGAACATAATGGACAATGAGGACTACTGAGAACTGAAGAACAATGGCAATGGGTTCTTGATCCTATTGCATGTAATGGCTTTGTGGGAGCCCAGGTAGTTTGGATGCTCACCTTAATAGACCTGGATGGAGGTGGGTGGTCCTTGGACCTCCCACAGGGCAGGGAAACCTGCTTGATCTTTGGGCTGAGGAGGAAAGAAGACTTGATTGGGGGAGGGGGAGGGAGCGGGAGGTGGTGGCGGGGAAGAGGCAGAAATCTTTAATAATTAAATTAATTAATTAATAAAAAAAATCAGCAAGGAAAAAGAAAAAAAAAACAATAGGTGGCTGTTACAGATATTTGGATAAGCAAATAAAATTAAGTATAAGTTTTAAAAGTATAGGTTCCTGATTTTAGAGTTAATGGTACGAAGCTTTAGAAGGTGTCAGGGAGACGACACTGCTATTACAGTGGCACGGGTGAGGTGCTATGATAGGAACTAGAGATGGGAGATAAAGAATGAGAATACAGCTAGACATGGAGGAAGTCAGTGCTAAGATTTATCCTTTGGGAAGGGAGGGCCAAATACTTTTGAGTATATTTAGTGAATCAGCTATTTTTCTGGCACCATGGTTATCATGAGTTCACAATGAACTTTTGAAAATTAACACTTTGAAGTAATTTCACACCTAATTAAAATTCTTAGGGTATTTATAAAGAACTGAAAGCCCTTCATTCTAAAATTACATTTAAACATTGAACTAGCTATATACTATCTGTGTCTACAATATTAGCTGGACATCTTGTTAGTCTTGACTTAATAAAGTGGACTTAGTGATGTCCTTTCAGTTGTCCAGAGGTTCCTTTGACATTGGAATTGATACTTTTTCTCTTCTGCTGTATCTGTTTTGTTGTTTTTAGAGACAGGGTTTCATGTAGCTCAGGCTGATTTGAGCTCTCTCTGTATAGCCAAGGACAAACTTATGTCTGTACTTCCCAAATGTTGGGAGTGCAGCATGTGCCACCATGCCAGATTTATGTGATGCTATGGATGGGTTGTAGGGCTTTGTGTATGCTAGGTAAACACTCTACTGACCTAGTCATGTCTTCATATCAGTCCTTGTACACTGCACCTAATTGGATTCTGAAGTTTTGGTGAAGCTACCAAACTCTTAGTTGATGCATTCTTAGCATTAGTTCCACATTCTAATGAGTGCACCATTTGTAACCTAATCAGACTTTCTGAACTACTTGACAGCAAGTTGTGAACAAAAGGCCTAAATATTCTAACTATAGTTACCAAAACATGGACAGTCTCCCACAAAACTGCCTGATCAGGAAATGAGCCTTCAAACAACACTAACTTCAGGTCCATGAATGCCAGTCACATTTTCCCAATAATCCTAATGGTATTTCTATTTCTTTTCTAGTCCAGGAGCCTATTTAGGATCATACATTGCATTTAATTGTTATGGCTCTTCACTCTCTTGCTTAAACATATTTTTGGCCTTTATTTTGTATTTAGTATGTACTAGGACAATTATAAGTAAGAGTGAAGACAACTTTTGGAAGTTGATCCTCTCTACCATGTGGGTTCTAAAGATTGTTAGGCTTGGTGGCAGGCATTTTTACCTGCTAAGTGGTCTTGCTAGTCCCTCTTTACCCTTCTTGAGTTTAGAACAATCCTTCAGTCTTTAATCACCTTGACAGTTTCAAATAGTACAGTCCTTTTATTCTGTAACATGTCTCATTAGTCAAATGCTCCCAGTGCCTGCTCACATGTACACTGAAGACATTGCTGGCAGAAGTGCCTACCACAGAAAGATGTGCTATTCTTACTTAGTACACCAACCACCCAGAGATACAGTAGTGGCCCATCACTGGTAATGTTTGACCTTGAACACTGTAAACTCATGCTTGCCGAGTGTCTCTATTATGTACATCATGTGAAGTCATCATTTTCACCTTTTATTTTGTCTTTTTTTTTCCCCCGGTTCTCATATGTTTGAGTTTTGACACAAAACTCAAAGTCTTGTGCTTCCTAGGCAGATGATTTATCATTGAGCTAAATCTCTAACCCCTCTTTTCTTTTGTGATGCTGAGGATCAAGCCTAGAGCCTTTATACACACTAAGCCCCACTGCTCTTAGGTAGAAAGACACCCCAGACTATACCAATACCTCTTAACAGAGCTTAAATGTTATCACTTAGGTTTACCCCATCAGGGTAGGCATTTTCTCATTTATTGCTACAGATACATACTCATGGTTCTGTTCCTGTTTGGTGGTTTTTATTAGTTACTGTAATTTGAAATTCTATTTTACTGCTCAAACTGTCCCAGATTTTGTAGTGGAACCCTTTGAAGTTGACTTCTTTGTCTTCTGGATATGTCCCCATCATTGGTGTACTTCTTAGTAAATTCTAAATTCATATATTCTTTCTTTTTTTTTTTAAAAAAGATTTATTTATTTATTATGTATACAATGTTCTGCCTGCATGTATGCCTGCAGGCCCGAAGAGGGCACCAGATCTCATTACAGATGGTTGTGATTCACCATGTGATTGCTAGGGATTGAATCAGGACCTCTGGGAGAGCAGCCCATCTTAGTAACCTCAGACCCATCTCTCCAGCTCTTATCTTACATTTTTCTCTTCCAGCTGTGGGATCATCCCTTTCTCCAAGGAATCCTGATTTCTTTTAGTAGAGGAGGTGTTTAAAAAACAAAACAGACACTTGATGTGTTTCTTTAAGCCAGTAAACCAGTAGTTTAGCACTCCAGAATTCTCTCCAGCCTTTTCCCTTTCCATGTTTATGTTATATTTTGTTAGTATGGGGGGGGGTTAAACCCAAGGACTTAGGCATGCTAGGCAAGAACCACTGACCCATGTCCCATTCTGTATTTATGACTCTCTTCTCCAGGAGTAAGAAATTGGTTCTTACTGTGTTTTAGTGTAACTACTTATTTGCTCAGTCATCTTGTGTGTGCCACTCTTTCAACCCCAGACTAGTGTCTTTCCTGCTAGTATCCCTTTCCTGCTACTTCTGAGGCTCATAGTTCATAAGGACATACTGTCAAAGTAGGGAATAAACTTTCTATTTAATTTTTCTTTAATCATAACAAAAATTTGTAGAGAAGTGTTATACCCAGTTGTCAAGGAGAATGATGGTAAAATTCAGAAAAACATGTTGTTGACAGAGGTTTCTGTCCCACCTGGTCCTGCAGTCATTCAGTCCCAAAGAAATGCACAAAGGTTTACATTAATTATAAACTGGTTGGCCTAGTAGCTCAGGCTTCTTATTAACTCTTTCTTATATCTTACATTAACCCATAATTCTTGTCTGTGTTAGCCATGTGGCTTGGTACTTTTTATCAGTGGGGCATTCTCATCTTGCTTCCTCTGTGGCTGGGTGACGACTATAAAGGGTGGACAGCTCCGAAAAATAACACCCAAAACTGACCTCTGACCTCTACATTAATGTGTGTACATCTGCACATCCTCTTGTGTACCAGGATACACACACTCCTCCCTAATAGACACATAAACAAACATATAAATTAATACATTTTATAGACATGTGCCTTTTGGTCTATAAGTATAAATAGCAAGACAGAATTTTCAGATTCCTATTTGTTGCTACTGAAGCATCTTTGTACTCCTATGCTGCAATACCCTGGCTATCTGCCTAAATGTGATTTGGAAGCTAATGGAGTTAAAGTTGCTTAGGCTTTATAGCTCATTGATGAAATGTTTTGTCCATTTATTTGTAAAGAAGGTGATCCTTGTGGTCCTAATCATGATCATTGACAGATTAAGTGTCCTTAGATGGGAAGAAGAGAACTGAATGAATATAAGAATATCTGTTTATAAGGTAAAAAGTAAAGTAGAGAATTTTGGGAAAGTGTCAAATGTTGCTAAGTTAAAGATTAAGCAGGAAGTGCTGTGATTTTGACTATTGGAAAGTTATTGGTGACCTTAACTAATTGGTTTTCAAGTGTATTTTGGCAAGCCAAATGCTTGAAATATAGATTATTAAGTTCTTTGGGTTTCGTCTCAGACTTTATAGATTTTTCAGAATAGGTGGGAATGTGGAGGTTGTACCATAGCAGAGGAAATCTTTTGAGATGCTGCTAAAGTTATTCTGCTTTATCCTTATTTGAGGCCTCTATTGCTCTAGCAGAAGAGTCATAGAGCAGGGCTTTGTTAAGAAACACAGTTGAGGAAAGTAGCCATCATAGATATAAATCAGACAGTCTTCAAGAATTTTGAGAAGGGCTGTTTGGATAAGAAGATTAAGAAACAGCATCAAGAAAAGAATCAGTTTTTAAGGTTGTAGATGTCGTAATATTTGTTAGTCTCAAGGGAAAGAAGGCAAGTGCAGAACCATACAACAATATCTACTACCAGAAACTGCTCTTGGGTTAACTTGGGTAGATAGGTCTCTGGTGTCGTGGGAATTTTGATCTTACTGTGACACTCTGAAACTGTTAAATAAAGTTTACTGTAAATCAGGGAGCAGAGCCTAGCGACAGGCTGACCTTGCTTTTTGACTGGAGACCTAGTAAGAAATGTCTCTTCACTTGTTCCCAAACCAAAAAGTGTTAAACTCAAGTCCCCATCCTTTCCTTCCTGTGCCTCTTCTCTATCCAAATTGCTGGCTTCTCTATAGCCTATTTGGAGGGCTAGTCTCTAGCTCTACCCCCTGATTCAAGGTAAACTTTATTTAAAAGTTTCAGGTATCACAGGATGATCAAATTTCCTGCAACAATCTGGGATGGCTCCCTGCTCCCATTTCAGATGATTGTCATCTTAGTGAGTCTTTAGAATAATACAAACATCATTTGTTAACTTCCCTTTTCTTCTCTTATTTTTGTATTTTGGGACAGCACTGTCCTGGAACTTGCTCTGTATACAAGCTGGCCTCAAGCTCAGAGTTCTGCCTGCCTCTGCCTCCTGAGCTCTGGAATTAAAGGTGTGTGCCACCATGCTTGACACTTTTCATTCCTGTTCATTCTTAAGAAGCTTATATTGTCTTTCTTTAGATAAATTTGAAATCAGTTGTACAACTATAAGTGATATATATCAGCTATTGTTAGTTATATGCAAATAGTATAGTCAAAATATGTAGTTAAGTCACAGTTTCTAACTAACAATATATATCATCTGAACCCTCTGACTTCTCAGTTTATTTTATTCATTATTTTCAGACAGATGTTTTATTTCTCAGACTGGCCTGGAATTTTCTATATATAGTCTAACCTAACCCATGACTGCAGTTGTCCTGCCTCATCTCCCTATAACTAAGTTCTGGGATTATAGGCATGCCTTGCTTGATTATTTTCAGAATCTTGTTTCCTTTATTGAATCAGTAATGTGGCTACTTGGTTTAGATTTCAAAATAATATAAAAAGGTCTATGTAGAGAAGTTTGAACACCTTTGCTGCCTTCTGTACTCTTTATAGATAGCCTCCTTTCCTTTTTGAACAGTCTTAATGCAATACTGTTATTGTTTATTTGTTTGTGCATGTAGAAACTAGCTTACCATACTGATGATGTTTTGTATTATATATTTTTCTTCACAAAATACACCTTAGGATTATGACTTTAATGTAAGAAGGAGGCTACTAGTTTGTTCCCAACTACTTAGTCCCGAAATAATCACACAGAAACTGTATTAATTAAATCACTGCTTGGCCCATTAGCTCTAGCTTCTTATTGGCTAACTCTTACATATTAATTTAACCCATTTCTATTAATCTGTGTATTGCCACGTGGCTGTGACTTATTGGCTAAAGTTCCTAGCGTCTGTCTCCAGCAGCTCCATGGCTTTTCTCTGACTCTGCCTTTCTTTCTCCCAGCATTCACTTTAGTTTTTCTTCCTAGTTCTGTTCTGCCCTTGCCGTAGGCTCAAAGCGGTTCTTTATTCATTAACCACTAAAAACAACACACAGACACAAGGACCTCCCACACCACTTTAATGTGTAGAGACTTCCTTTCTCTGTCCTTTCCAACAGACTGGCATTCTTTATTGTGTAAATATAAAATGAAGGTAACTAATTCTGATTAGTAAAACTTTTCAGGATTTTGGTTCTTTAACTTGAGTAACTGATTATTTTTATCCCCCTTTCTATATGAACTAGTGTTCCCATAAACATTCTGCACTAATGATGTAACTATATCTTTCTATACCTCAAATCCTCTAATGCTCACTTAAACTAGCCTTTCAGACTTTGTGGCCCAGTCAAAGGCTTCTTCCACATTTCCATAGCCACAGTGAAAATTGGGTGTGCATGTAGAGGTCAGAGGACAACTTGATGTTGAGTTGGTTCCCTTCTTCACAATGTGGATCCTGGGGGTTGAATTTAGGTGCTCAAGCTTGGTGGTAAGTGCCTATATCTACTCAGCTATCTCATCAGCCCAGCTTGTAAGTGCATCTTTTGTTTGTTTGTTTTTAATATATATAACACATTTCTCCTTACACTTTTTTGAGTTTTCATCAGTATATTCTGTCCAAGTTATGTAGTCATGAGTTGAGCATAGTGTGGTGCCAGACTGTGATAGGTGAGACAAGTCTGATTACCTATTTTTTTATTGTCTGTGTGAATTGTAAGAAAGAAGGCTTTAATAAGTTTTTAAACACCCCCCCCCCCTCTTTTCTTTGGAGATGGGATTTCTCTGTGTAGCTCAGCTGTCCTGGAACTATCTCTGTAGACTAGGCTTCTTCTGCCTCTTGAGTGCTGGGATTAAAATTGTGCACCACCATCATCTGGCAAAATAACTTTAACTTCTAAATTTTCTTTGTTTTGTTGCAGCACTGGGGATTGAACTCAGGACCTTGCCTTTGCTAGGCAGGTGTTCTAGAACTAAACTACTTCCTTAGCCTCTTTAATTCTTGAAAAAAAATCAAAAGAGGAATAATATTTGATGACTTGTGAAAATTATATGAATTCCAAACTTAAATATCAGTAAAATTTTATGGAACACAACCAAGCTGATTTGTTTTTGTTATTTGTAGCTGATTTTATGTTATAATGTTGTTCCAATAGAGATCACTTTACCTTTAAAACCTCAGTTTTTAAAAATTTAAGATCATTTTTAAAATGATCTTAACCACTGAGCCATCTCTCCAGCCCCTTCCTTGCAGGAATGTTTTATCAGTTCTGGTCAGGAATATGCTTAACGGTTACTAGGATTGTTTTATCCCCTTTGCTGTGGTCGTACTACCAGTTATGTGGTTAGATTTATTTACTTAGTCAATTTTAGATAGGTTAGAATTTTAAACATTTAGGAGTTAGAAATTATTTAATTTTAGAACTAGAAGGCTATGCAGAGATCTTGTAGTCTTGCAGTTAGTTCTTGTAATCCTGTACTGTCCAGTGGATAAACATTAACCAGAAGTGACAACGTTAATTAAAAAAACATTTGAAGCTGAGGGTAATTGTTTCAGTGCTGGAGCCCTTCCTCAGTACTCATTAAAGCTAATTCTTAAGCCATATGAGCCACATTTTTAAGTGTTTAGTCATATATGGCATGGTTACTATAGATGACAATAAGATTACAGATCATAAAACATTCTATTCCTTTAACAGAGGAGGAAATCATAGTTCAGAAAAATGGGAATGGCTTCTAGGAAGCTGTGGGTGTTAAAATTTAGGGTATTATCTCAGTGGCTTTCCAAGCAGTTCAAGTGTTGGTGTTGTTACTAAAAAGTAGTGACCTTTACCTTTGCTTTGAAAACCTCTTCTTACATAGTAACTTCAGAATATTCATTTCCAGAGTTAATTAATGTAATGAAAATCCTGTTTTTGTTGCCTTACTCATTCATTTGCATCTATTCATTTTTGTATCAAAAAACATTTTTCTGTTGTACAGTCACTTAGGAAGTCAATTTAGAAATTTTTTGTTCTTTTTATTGTTGTTTTTCTTTTGAGAGGTCAAGTGGGGGAAAAGCTAAGTTATATAAAACAGCAAAACTCTATTCCTCTTCCTCTCCCCAACATAGGAACAGTGAGTTCTTATCCTGGATCTTAGGTTTTTTTTTTTTTTTTTTTTTGAGACAGGTTCTTACTGTGAAGCCCTGGCTGAGCTACAGCACTCTAGGCTAGCCTTGAACTCAGAAGTCTACCTGCTTCTGCGCTCCAAGTGCTAGAATTAAAGTTGTGTGCTACCACATTTAGACTATGTGACTTCATTCTATTTTTAGTTTTCTAATATTGTTGAGGTAGATTATATAATGGATCAAACTGAAGTTTTGGAAACCAATGCTGTCTCTTTTTCAATTGATTGATACTCTTCCATGGTGACAGAAAAACATAATAAGAATTATTTTAGTTTGAAGAAGAGAAGTCTTTAAGATATGGTGGAAAAGGTGTCTTTGTGATTAAGTAGCTCTGTTTTCAAGTGCTTTCTCCTAATTTTGCTTGTATAATCTTGGGCTAGTCACCTAATCTTTCTAGCCATCATGCAAAGTATGTGCTTGAGAGCTGTGCACAAGTTAATACATACATTCGCTCTCACACACAGGCAAAACAACAATAACAACAGAAAAAAACCCTCAGTGTTTTAACTAAGTTTATAGTTTTTGTTTTGTTTTTCACATTTGTGTGTGCAATTACTTTTTTTTTTTTTTTTTTTTTTTTTTTTTTTTTGGTTTTTCGAGACAGGATTTCTCTGTGGTTTTGGAGCCTGTCCTGGAACTAGCTCTTGTAGACCAGGCTGGTCTTGAACTCACAGAGATCCGCCTGCCTCTGCCTCCCAAGTGCTGGGATTAAAGGCGTGCGCCACCACTGCCCGGCTGTGCAATTACTTTTTAAAAGAGCTCTCAGGAGAGCCGTGGTCTGGAGCAAACCACTGCAGCCAAGGGGATGTTCTTTCTAAGACTTGCTGCCAGCCTAATGAACGCTAGCAAGAATAACACTTTAGACCACTGTGAGGTCCATAGTGGGTTGCAGGCCTTGGTAGCATAGTATGCATAGGGATTCCTAAGTAACCCTCAGGCCACACGAACCTACAGATCCATATGATGTCTGGATGATGTCTGTACCTTCATTCATAGCTACACTTGGACAGGTGTGTCTGTGGGCCGCAAGGTAGACATCTTTGCATCTTCAAAGAGATTGAAATAGTGGACTATCACTGTTTTAAGAATGAAGTGATGGGAGGGGAGAGGCAGGGAAGGGAGCAGAGAAAAATGTAGAGCTCAATAAAAATCAATAAAAAATTAATAAATTAAAACAAACAAAAAGAATGAAGTGATTGACATGAACTATTCTAGTTTTTATTGGTACCTAATAAGCTTTGCCAACACTTAGTGACATGAAGCAATCCCATTTTATTATTTATAGGTTCTATGTTTGAGAAATTCTAATGTAACAGGGCCTAGGAGTGATTTCTGTTTTCTATAATACAATATATGCTTACTGGGCTGGGAATGTCTGGGAGTCAGAATGTTTGAGGGCTGGGAATCCTTTTCCAGACATCCTTCCTTGCTCATATGTCGAATGACTCAAGTATAGGCTCAGCCAAGGCTGTAGATTGGAGCCCTTATTTATAAATGCTCCATTGTGACTGAGGAGGGGGACATTCTAGCTGAGCTTCAAGAGAAGTGTTCTGAGAGTGAGTATTCTAAGAAAATCAGATAGAAGATAAAATTGCTGATGGTCTTAAAATTCATAAGGCATTTTTTTCAATATTAGCAATTAAACATCCTTCTACATACCAGGCAAGCTTTATCCTTAACCCCTCCAAATTGTTTTCTAAAGTACTTCCTACTGTCTTAATTAATATATGAGCTGTAGTAGATGCCATGCTTTGAATAATTCCTGGACCACAGAATGCTTAATTGATAAAACAGATTAATCTTTTGGGTCTGATAGATTGATTTCAGCCTCAAATGTCTAGCATGTTAGATTTTATATTTTCTAGCAATGTAACATTGCCAGAGTTATGCCTCGTCTGTTACACTCTTCATCTTTAGAAATAAAGTTAATATTTCTATATGTACCATTTATAAAAATAGGTTGACAGTATATGCATATCCATGATATTATATATTTTCCACCTCTGGTTTTAAAGCTCAGTAGATGTAAGTAGAAGAAACTAATTGTATTAAAGACTCGTATTCAATCTTAATTTAAATGTTTATTTATTCGAGACAGTCTGTCATGTAGCTCAGGCTGGCCTTCAGCTCGCTTTGTAGTTCTAGATGACCCAGCATTTCTGATTCTCCTTCCTCTACCTCCAGACTATCGTGCCCAGCTCCTAGTTTAGGTGCTGAAGTTTTAAAGGTAGCATGCTGCCCCCTAGGGACAGTGTACTATTCAATCAATTCTGTTCTTTTGCCTGCAGCATAAACTTGTATTTGGAATTAGTGTGAGATGTTAAGCAACATTACATTTTATTTTGCTTGCTTTGATTTTCTTTCCCTCACTTTCTTTTTAAAGAGAAGTAAAGCTATGTTTCCATGTTTCTTAAATTGAGCTGTCCGAGTTGATTGCTCTGAGCGGATTAGTTGGAGACCAAATCCTATATCCTCATCTAATTCCTCTGACTCTTGGCTTCAGCCTTGTCTGGTACTGCAGCAACAGCAGCAGCAGTAGTGGTAGTGGCAGGCAGCCACAGGAACAGCAGCTATAAATGCAGATGGATCATCCAAGAAGGGCTTAACCTTTTCAGCAACTGGGAAGGTGTACTCAGTCTTGACAGACAAAGTCAGGACCTGCTTGCACCCATTGATAATAGAATGTGGCACTGAGGACACAGTCAGGTAACCTATCTGCAGACAAGTACTGGCAACATTTTGGACATCTTCTAGAAAGCAAGAGTGCAGAGTTTGTTTTCTGATGTCAAGCACTTCAGGGTATAAATGTTGCCATTGCCAAACACCAGTTGGATGATCAGCCCAAAGGAAAAGGGGGAGATCTGTTCAGCTTGTTCAGGAGTATGACTTCACTAGCTCCTACTTTGTCTCCAGTGTTTTTCAGCTGTACATCACGCAGAATTTCAGTAATGATTTTAGTGGTGATACCTAAAGCCTGGAAGGGAAGAAAGAGGTGTTCTCAGGTCCCAGACTAGTGTTCTGGGTTGGTATAGTTCCCTTACACAGTTACTGGCACCAGCATGGGTGGCAACCCTTCACCTTATTGGCCAGCAGCATATCTCTAATCTCAGTGACGTCCTCAAAGCCCACATTCTCCCATATATGAGGCAACAGTTTCTTCAGAGCTGGGTTGTTTTCCAAATGCCCCTTAATGGCCTTGTGAATCATGGTGTTCTTGCCCATTAGCACCACAGCCTTCCCTCACAGAGACATGTGGATCTGCTGCTCAAGTGAAGCATTTTAGATAATCACCCAAAAGTTGAATGATTTTTTTTTTTTTTTTTTTTTGGTTTTTCGAGACAGGGTTTCTCTGTGGTTTGGAGCCTGTCCTGGAACTAGCTCATGTAAACCAGGCTGGTCTCGAACTCACAGAGATCCGCCTGCCTCTGCCTCCCAAGTGCTGGGATTAAAGGTGTGCACCACCACTGCCCGGCAAAGTTGAATGATTTTAAAAGTAGATTTCCAGTCTACCATCTCTTCCCTGGGCATCATAGTGATGATGCATCAGGGATTGCCACATAGGGATGTCACCTTAAAGAGGACACCTGTTGAGTGTCCTCCCTCCCTTTTTAAAATAATTCTTCTACTGGCATGTTCTTGAGTAAATCTAGAGTTCCCCGCTCTCCAAATTTACTTGGTGGTTTTATATTTTTATTAACGTTCTTCTTGAAATTTTGCCAGTTTGGAAATTTCTTTTTTTTAAAAGAGTAAGAACTCCAACTAAGTATTCATTTAGAATAAAAGATTAGGTCATAAATAATGATAGCTAAATTCTATTAAAAATATCGTAACAATTTTAACTACAAAAACTTAGATCATTTCTTCATATTGTTGACATTTAAAAAGTTATTCTTCATTGTGCCAAAATACACGTAGTATTTACTGTCTAAATCATTTTTAAGGGCACAGTTTTGTGATAGCATGTGCTTGTTTTGTTGTGGAATCATCACTACCTCCCATCTCATTTTTTTTTTTTATTTTTAAAGACATAGCAGGTAATTTCTATTCCTCTTTCTGTTTTTGATTGTAGTACTTTATATAAATCAGTTCTCAACATGTGGTCATGACCCCTTTGGGAATCACATATCAGATATCCTGCATATTAGATATTTATGATTCATAACAGTAACAAAATTACAGTTATGAAGTAGCAATAAAATTATTTTATGATTGAGGGTCACCACAACATGAGGAACTGTATTAAAGGGTTGCAGCTTTAGGAAGGTTGAGAACACTGATGGAAGTGGAAATGTACAATATTTATCATTTTTGGTGGGTGTGTTTTACTCAGTATAACTTTTCAAGGTTACTCTAAATTGTAGCTTGTGGCAGCATTTCCTTTCATTATGTAGATATATACCATGTTTTACTTACCCTTTTAGTGAACCCTTAGGTTGCTTCTTCTACCTTCTACCTTGATTGTTGTATAGTGCTACTGTGAGCATTGCTGTCTAAATATCTCTTTAAGAGCTTTCAATTCTGTTAATATGTTTATTTTTCATTGGTTTTTTTTGTTTGTTTGTTTGGTGGTAGTTGTTTTTCAATGCCAAAGCTCAATATTTGGGTACTTACTCTTGATTGGTAGGTAGTCTACCACTGAGCTACATACTAGACCCCTGCCTCCTTTTTAAGTAGTAGCTTTCTGAATATGAATGAAGGAAGATCTTGTCACAATTGCAATTTGCATCTACCCAATGATTAGTCATAGTCATAAGGAACATATTTTTAATGTGCTTATTGTCTACTTGTATACCTTTGAGAAATGTCCATTTGAATGTAGTTGTATATTTTAAATTAGATTTTTGCTTGTTTTTTGATGTGTCAGGGTTTGAAACCAGGACCTCCTGCATGCTAAATATATTGTCAGTGAACTACCCTCCCAGCCCTTCCTCCTTTAGTAGACATTCTTTATATGTTCTGCACATCAGACCTTTAGGAGATATGATTTACTAATTTTTCTTAAAGTATGCTTTTTAAAAAAATGATTTTCTTGATATTGTTCTTTGATATACAAAAGGTTTGAATTTTAGTGAAATTCATTTTTCCTATTTTTTATTGTCTGTCATTTTGGTGCCATATCAGTCCATTGCCATGAAGCTTTCCCTATGTTTTCATTTCTTTTTTTCTTAAAGATTTAATTTTATTTTACATTGGTGTTTTGTCTGCCTCCATGTCTGTTTTAGGCTGTTAGATCCCCTGGAACTGTAGTTACAGACAGTTGTGAACTGCCATGCGGGTACTGGGAATTCTCAGGACCTCTGGAAGAGCTGCTATTGCTCTTAACCACCGAGCCATCTCTTCAGCCCACTGTGTTTTCTTTTAAGAGTTTTATAGTTTTATGTCTCATATTTAGGTCTGTTTAATTTTTGTTTATGGTTTAGGGATGAATCTTTTTAAACAAGTGAACATTCAGGTTTTTCAGAACCATTTGTTGGAAAGATATATTTTCTTTTCTTTTTTTTCAAAGCAAGGTTTCTCTGTAGCTTTGGAGCCTGTCCTGGAGCTAGCGCTTGTAGACCAGGCTGGTCTCGAACTCACAGAGATCCACCTGCCTCTGCCTCCCAAGTGCTGGGATTAAAGGTATGCACCACCACCTTTAATATATTTTCTTTATACCTTGTCATCTGCATAGTTTTGTTTCTGCTAAGGTCATGTGCTAGAAGCTTGGTCCTCTATGTATTGTTGGGAGGTATTTGGACCTTGAAGAGGTAAAGTCTGGTGGGAAGTAATTAGTCCATTGGGGCATCATGTTCATGAATGGACTAATGTCTTTTTGGGTTAGTTCTCTCAAGACTTAGGTCTTCTAAGAGTGAGTTAGACTTTTCAAGACTGAATTAGTTAAAATAAGAGAGGGTTACTCTAAAGTAGGCCAGGCTTCCTTCTGTATCTCTTTCGAATGAATGTTTTCTCTTTGCTACCTCTTCCACGTCACCATATGGTGACATAATATGAGACCCGACAGAAAATGAATATATGCTGACACATGCTCTAGAACTTCCCTGCCTTCAGAATTGTGAGCCAAAGTATTATAGAGCACTATCCCCTGAGCCTAATAGCTATCATTGTCATCAGACCAGCTGTGACTGCTTAGAAGGGACCACTGTGCTGTTAACATGTCCCCATAGAATAGTGGTGAGGAGAGTCTTTGAATCCTCACTTGATGCCAGCCTTCTGCCCAGTGGTGTGAAATTCTACCCTAGTTGATGGCCTTGTGGTCTCAGAAGGGGTAGAATGTGTAGAGGATAGAAGGTTAGCTAAAAGGAGAAACTTGACCTATGCAGCTGGGGGGAAGTTGCCATCCATGCCAGGGTGAGACATTTCAGTGGTGCCACTGCTTTGGAGTCACTCACACTCCTGTAGGTAATTTGCTACCCACACTTTGTAAATAAGTGTAAACTCATTAGTTCTCCAAGTTGGGCTTTGGTAGAATTGTCATTTGGTTTGTCTTAGGAGGTCTATAAAGAAAAGGAAGAAGTTTATGTCTTCTGCAAAGCCAAGTAAACTGCTTGACGAAGTATCCAAACATAAGCAGGGCAGTGGTGGTGCATACCTTTAATCCAAAGTACTCAGGAGGCAGAAGCAGGTAGATTTCTGTGAGTTTGAGCCCAGCCTGGTCTCAAAAACTAACAAACAAGCAAACAAACAAACAAACAAAAAAGTATCCAAGTGTAATTTAGCAACACAAATAGACTGATACCTTTTCCTTATGGATAATGTGGGATTTATTTTGACCTTTATTCCTAAATCTTCATCCATATACTGTTTAGGCTGTGATAGCCTTATAATAACTTTTGAAGTAAGAAAGTATACTAATTTTGTTCTTTTTCAAAATTTCTTAGTTCTTCAGAGTACCTTGAAGATTCTGTATAAATTTGGGATGTAAATTATTTTGTTTTTGTAAAATATGTCATTGGGACCTCAATTGTGAAGGTTATATCAAGTCATCCATAGATTACTTTGGGTGGGTTTTTGAGTGCTGCTGTGAACAATTGTTCAAACAAATGTTAACAATTCTTTTAACAATTCAGTACTCTTTTCTAATTCATTTGTGCCTTCATTTCTTATTTCTTGGTATTTTGTACTTTTCATGTATACTTTTACAGTTTTCTTCTTGGTTAAATTTATTCCTGTATACTCTTTTTGACACTTTTTTTTTTAGACCAGGCTGGCCTCGAACTCCCAGAGATCTGCCTGCCTCTACCTCCCGAGTGCTGGGATTAAAGGCTCTTTTTGACACTTTTATAAACTGAATTGTTAATTTCCTTTTGGCATCATACATTGTTAATGCTTAACAACCCAGCTGATTTTATTGAGTTAAGTTTGTATCCTGCACCTTGCTAAATTTGTCTTTTTTGTGTGTGGATTGTTAGGTTTTTCTCTATGTAAGCTCATATTTTCTGCAAATGGAGATAGTTTTACCTCTTCCTCTCATATTTTTCTTGTATTGTATCTATGACTTTATACCTATGTGAAACTACCATCAATATGATGCTAATGGTGAGATTTTCATTTATGCCATTGTTTATATTGATTATAGAATATAATATATCATTTTATTCTTAATCTGCTGAGATGAACAAAGTTCTGCACCTGCTGGCATCTTTCTGCATTTCCGGGAGTATGTGGGTAGCTTTTCAATCTTTTATGAGGCATCTTCTCCTCCAGTTTACACTGTTTTTGTTTTGGTCATCTTCTTTTCCACCCTACTAGTTACTGATACTTCTGGCTGCTATGTTATTAAATAATTACTACTGGTAATTTTTCAAAAAGTGCTTTGGAAAAAATCTGTTTCTACCAGTCAGGTTCTCAGATAAAATAAACATGCTATGCAAGTAGGAATTTTTAGGTATCTATTAGAATGATTATAATACGTAATATATGTAATTGTAATATAATAATGGTTTCTCCAAAAAAAAAGGACTTTGAGGGAGCTTCCAGACTTTACTTTTCTGACCCAGTGCTTGCAAGAATGTGAATGTACTTTTCATAGCTGATAGCATGTTGGCCTGCCTGCCTCCGTTCCTCTGTTCTTCCCTCCTTCCTTTCCCTTTTCCATTTTACCCCTTTGGTTGAAAATATTTTTTTTTTCCTTACATAATATAACCTGATTATAGTCTCCCCTCTCTTTACTCTTCCAAGTTTCTCCCCACCTCCCCTCCTGTAGCCACTCCTTTTCTGTCTCTTATTAGAAAGCAAACTTCTAAGGGATAAGACTAAAATAAGATAAAAACTAACACATTGGAGTTAGACAAGACAAACAAATAGAAGTAAAAGAGCCCAAGAGAAGGCACAGAAGTCAGAGATCCATTTGTTAGAACACTTAGGAATTCCATTAAAAAAAAAAACTGAACTGGAATCCATAATATATATTTACAGAGGGTATAGCGCAGATCTGTGCAGTCCTTGTGCTGCCTTAGTATCTGTGAGTTCATGTGAGCCTTGACCACATTGGTGTCCTCTGTTCACCTGGCTCTTAAACTCCACCTCCTCTTCTGTGGTATTCCCAGAGCCACGAAGGAAGGAATTTGATAGAGACATCCCATTTAGGGCTGTGTGTTCCAAAATCTCTTAACTTTACATAATGTCTGCATGTGAGTCTTTGTATTTGTTCCCATCTGCTGCAGGAGGAAGTTTTTCCGAAGATGCCTGAGCAAGGCAATGATCTATGAATATTGCAGAATGTCATCAGGAGTCATCTTATTGCTATGGATTTTTGTTTGTTTGTTTTACAACAGTAGTGTTTGGTTTTACCCTAGGTCTCGGGGCTATCTAGTCTCTAGTTCTTGATCACCCAAGCCATGCGAGGTATGGATCCCCCTTACAGAGCAGGTGTTAAGTCAAATAAGATATTGGTTGGTTTCCCACAAGCTTTGTGTCACCATTGCCCTGGCATGTCTTGCAGAAAGGACAGCATTGTAGATCAGGGGCGTTGTGGCTGGCTTGGTGTTTGTGTTTCTCTTTTGGTAGCATATTGGGTGCCTTTCTGTCCCAGAGACACTAGAATGTAGGGGTGAAGGCTCTATGTAGGCACCAGTTTGATTTCTCTATGTTTAAGAGTTGTAGGTGTTGTCTTCAGTAATGTCTTGTCAGTTTGTGGAGAGTAACCTTTAGTCTTGGCAAGAGCATGGATTGTATGGGGATTTCCATGGGACCAACCCCTTTGGGCAACACTTCAATTAGATGTAATCTAGCCCTGGTACTAGTAGCTTCATTTGGTGATAAGAGATAGTCAATTGGGATTCTGTCTTCCCCATTATTTGACAGTTTCATTTAGATCACCTTCATATGTATATATATTTTAGGAAACTTCTACTGTGTTAGGTTTCTGTTGTTGTTTTTTGTTTGCTTTGGTTTTTCGAAACAGAGTTTCTCTGTAGCTTTGGGGCTTGTCCTGGAACAAGCTCTTGTAGACCAGACTGGCCTCGAACTCACAATATCCACTTATCTCTGCCTCCCAAGGGCTGGAATTAAAGGCGTGCGCCACCACCAGCTGGGCTCTGTGTTAGGTTTCTGTACTACCCCTCAGTGGCCCTTAATTTTAGCTGTCTTTCCCTGTGTTCCTTCCCTCAGCTTCCTATTCCCTTCCCCTCCCCTTCACCTCTTGATCCTTGCATTCCAGATCCCCCATCCATACATAATTATCTATTATTCTATTTCCCTTTTCTTTGTGTATTCCCTAGTCCATTACTCTCTATGTAACCTGTGTACTTCTACGGATTGTAGCTTGCTTGTCATTGACTTAACAGCTAACATCCACATATAAGCAAATACATACTGTATCTATCTTTTAGGGTCTGGGATACCTCACTCAAGATACTGTTTTTCAGTTCCATCCATTACCTGCAAATTTCATGATTTTATTTTTCAGTGTCCAAGTAATATGCTATTGTATAAATGTGTCACATTTTCTTTATCCATTCTTCTGTTGAGAAACTTCTAGATTGTTTCTAATTTCTGGCTATTATGAATAGAGCAGCAATAAACATGGTTGAGTAAAAAATCTCTGGGGTAGGATAAAGCATCTTTGATTATGTGCTTAAGAGTGGTTGTCGCTGTTTAACTATAGCCAGGATGTGCTGCTCCTAGTTTCTTTTGTTAGAATGTAGATTACCTGAGAAGAGATGTTGACCGAAGCTGATGACTTAGTCTCGAAAAACCAAAAAAAAAAAAAAAAAAAGAGTTTAGAGGTTCGGTGCTTCCCTTCCTTTGTAATTTGGAGGATGTCTTATAGAGATGCTAATTCATGGCCTACCTGACTGCTAGATGCTGACGTGACTTGAGCCCAGGCACCTGGTTGCCTAGGTAACAGCCTTTGTGTGTTCCCGCTCAATTGGTGTGGATATATAAGATGTTTGGAGAATAAAGGGTAATCTGGCTTTTTCCATGATGACCGTGTAAGCTGTGTCAGTTTTATTCCTCGCGACTCCGTTCCAGCCGGGTTAGGGAATTTGTGTTTGACCCACACGGGCT
Source organism: Chionomys nivalis (assembly GCF_950005125.1). Classification (NCBI taxonomy): domain Eukaryota; kingdom Metazoa; phylum Chordata; class Mammalia; order Rodentia; family Cricetidae; genus Chionomys; species Chionomys nivalis. The sequence continues at coordinate 99,559,071 of NC_080090.1, forward strand.
CTGACAGTGGTATAGCTGGATCTTGGGGTTGATTCCCATATTTCTGAGGAACAGCCACACTGATTTCCATAATGGCTGTACAAGTTTGCACTCCTACTAGCAATGGATGAGTGTTCACCTTTTACATCCTCGTCAGCATGAGCTGTCATTTCTTTTATTGATTTTAGACATTCTGATGGATATAAGATGAAATCTCAAAGTAGTTTTGATATGCATTTCCTAGATGACTAAGGATGTTGAACTTTTTTGTTTCTCAGACACTTGAGTTTCCTCTTTTGAGAATTTTCTGTTTATATCTGTACTCCATTTTTAAATTGGGTTGTTTTCTTGATATCTAGTTTTTGAGTTCTTTATATATTTGGATATTAGCCCCTATCAGATGTGTAACTGGTAAGTCTTTTCCCATTCTGTAGGCTGCTGCTTTGTCTGAACGATAGTCTTTTGCCTTCCAGACACTTCTCAGTTTCATGAGGTCTTATTTATTAATTGTTTATCTTAGTTCCTGTGCTAATCTTGTTCTGTTCAGAAAGTCTTTTCCTGTGCTATCTTTTCCTGAGTTCGAGGCTATTCCCCAGCTCTCTTCTATCAGGTTTAGGATATCTGGTTTTATGTTGAGGTCTTTGATAGATTTGGAGTTGAGTTTTGTGCAGGGTGATGAGTATGGATCTATTTGAATTCTTCTATATGCAAACATCAGTTTGACCAGCACCATTTGAAAATGCTTTCTGTTTTCCAGTGTGTGTTTCTGGCTTCTTTACATTAAAAAATAAATCAGGTATTCATAGGCTTGTGGATTTATGTCTGGGTCTTCAGTTCGATTCCCATTGATCGGCATGTCTGTTTTTGTGCCAATACCATACTGTTTTTTATTAAGTACAGATAGCTTTGTAATACTATTTGAAATCAGGGATAGTGATACCTCTTGCAGTTCTTTTATTATTCAGGTTTGTTTTAGCTGTCCTGGGTTTATTGTGTTTCTATATGAATTTAAAATTGTCCTTTTAAAATCTGTGAAGTATTGTGTTGGTATTTTAATAGTACATTGAACTTGTAGATTGCTTTTGGTAGGATGGCCGTTTTTATTAATGACACTGATACATGAACGTGGGGAATTTTTCCATCTTCTAATATTTTCAGTTTCTTTCTTCAAAGTCTTAAAGTTTTTATTCCAGGTCTTTCACTTGCTTGCTTAGTTACCCCAACTTATATTATATATTATAATATTTGAGGCTATTGTAAAAGATGTTTCCCTGGTTACTTTCTCAGACTGTTATTTATATACAGGTGGGCTATAATTTTTGTGAATTAATTTGTATCCAGCTACTTTGCTAAAAAATGTTTACTTTTCTAGTGGAACTTTTTGGGTCACTTATGTATACTGTTATATCAACTGGAAATAAAGATACTTAGATTTTTTTTCCTTTCCAATTTATATCCCTGTGATCTCCTTCAGTTATCTTATTGCTCTAGGTAAGGCTTCAGAAAGTACTATAATCAATAGTTATGGAGAGAGTGGACAGCCTTACCCTGTTCCTGATTTTAGTAAAATTACTTTGAATTTCTCTCCATTTCAATTGGTGCTGGCTATGGGCTTGCTGTAAACTGCCTTCATTATGTTGAAGCATGTCCCTTGTATCCCTAATCTTTCCAGGACTTTTATCATGAAGGGATGTTAGATTTAGTCAAAAGGCCTTTTCTACTTCTAATGAGATGATCATGTAGTTTTTTTGTCTTTCAGTTTGTTTCTGTGGTGGAGTATATTTATCAATTTATGTATGTTGAACAATCCCTGAATCTCTGGGATGAGGATCATGGTGGATGATCTTTTTGATGTGCTTTTGGATTTGCTTTGCAAGTATTTTATTGATTATTTTTGCATCTATGCTCATAGGGACATTGTTCTGTAATTCTTTTTGTTGGGTCTTTATGTGGTTTTGTTATCAGAGTAACTGATCTCATAAAATGAACTGGGCAATGTTCTGTTTCTATTTTGTGGAATAATTTGAGGAGTATTGGTATTAATGCTTCTTTGAAAGTCCGGTAGAATCCTATGCTAAAACCATCTGTGTCTGTTTTTTTTTTTTGTGTGTGTGTGGGGGGGGTCGTTTGTTTTGTTTTTGGTTGGGAAACTGTTAATAGCTGCTTCTATATCATTAGAGGTTATATGTTTAATTGCTTATGTGATCTTTTTTAGTGCATGGTATATGAAAATTATCCCTTTCTTTTAGATTTTCCAGTTTGATGGAGTACAGGTTTAAAGTATGTCCTTATAATTCTCAGGATTTCCTTTGTGTCTGTTGTTATGTCCTCCATTCTATTTCTAATGTTGTGAATTTGGATCTTCTCTATCTGCCTTTGTTCAATTTAGATTTGTTTAATTTAGATAAAGGTTTGTCAACCTTACTGATTTTCTTAAAGTACCTATTCTTTGTTTCATTGATTCTTTCTAATTTTTTTAGTTGTTGTGTTTTCATTTATTCAGTCTTCAGTTTATTTCCTTTCGTCTATTTCTTTGGACTGTGATTTCTTCTTTTTGTTCTAGTATTTTCAGGTATATTGTTAAGTTATTAGTATGAGATTTTGCCAATTTTTTTTGCCAGTTTTTTTTTAATGTAGGCACTTAGTGCTGTGAATTTGCCCCTTGTGTCCCATAAGTTTGAGTATACTGTGTATTCATAGTCATTCAATTCTATAAAGTTTTTAATTATTTTAGTAATTTCTCTCGACTCATTTTTCATTCAGTAATGATTTTTTCAGTTTCCATGAGTTTGTAAGCTTTCTGTTGTTTCTGTTGCTATCCAGCTTTAATCTGTGGTGGTCTGATAGGATGCAGGGGGTTATTTCAGTTTTCTTATGTGTTTTCAGACTTGCTTTGTATCCAAGCATGTGGTCAGTTTTGGAGGAAGTACCCTGAGGTTCTGAGAAGAAGGTATAGTTTTTTGAGTATGGGTGAAATAGTCTATAAATATCTCTTAGGCTCATTTGGTTTATATGTCAGCTCCAGCATTTCTCTGTGTAGCTTTTGTCTGGGTGACTGGTCTATTGGTGAGAGTTGGGTATTGAAATTTCCCATTAGCACTGTGTAAGAATCAATACCTTATTTAAGCTGTACTAAATTTTTTTTTTGTTTTTATGTTTGACCTTGTGTTTGACACCTAAATCTTAAGAATTTCAAGTCCTCTTAAAGTTTTTTTCCCCCTTTGAGTATGTAATGCTCTTGACTATCTTTTCTGATTACTTTGATTTGTAATCTGACTTGTCAGATATTAAAATGGCTACACCAGCTTGATTCTTAGGTTCCTTTGCTTGAAATACCTTTTTCTATCTTTTTATCCTGAGGTGATGTCTATCCTTGATTTTTTTAATGTTAAAGTGTGTTTCTTGGGTGCAGCAGAATAGATCCTGTTTTTGCATTTCTTCTGTTAGTTTGTATCTTTTTTTAAATAAAGTGTCTGCCTACATGTATGTATGTAGGCAAGAAGAGGGCATGCAGATAATTGTTGCTGGGGCTTGAACTCAGGACCTTTGGAAGGGCAGGTAGTACTCTTAACCACTGAGCCATCTCTACAGCTCCCTAGTCTGTGTCTTTTTATTGGAGAGTTGTGACCATTGATGCTGAGAATATCAATGAGCAGTGTTTGTTGATTCTTGTTATTTTGGTAGGGGTGTGCATGTGTGTATGTGTGTGTTTTGTATGTTCGTGCTTTTGATTTGCTGGATGGAATTATTCCCTGTGTTTTCTTGAGTGTAGTTAATCTCTTTAGAGTTTCCTATCTAGTGCCTTTTGTAGGGCTGGATTTATAGATAGATATCACTTAAATTTGGTTTTATCATGGCATGTCTTAATTTCTCCATCTACTGTAATTGAAAATTTTGCTATAGTAATCTGGGCTGGCATCTGTGGTTTCTTAGAGACTGTAGCAATCTGCGCAGTCCTTCTAGCCTTTTGAGTCTCTTTTGAGAAGTTAGGTGTAGTTCTTATAGGGGAGTGAGAGAGGTTAGGAGGGGAAGATCTGAGTGATCCACGGGGAGTGGGGGACTACAGCAGGTATTCTGCAGAGTTTCTGTTGAGATTAGGGAATTGGATTTGGAGGACCGGAGGGAGAGGTGAAGCTCTGCAGTCAGACTATTTGCTTCTCTGGCCAGAGTCGCTTTTCAGTCAAAAGGACCTACATTATTGGGACAAGGAAATTGGGTAGAAATCCCATTAAAATGCTACAGCGTTTCCTCTTAGTGAGATTCAGTTGTTTATTTTAAAATAAAGCTCTTCAGGGTGTAACAAACAACCTTTATGTTAATTTCCATACCTTTGAAAATGTTTATTTTGATATTTTACCATGCTCTTTTACTTTAATGGAGAACTGGATTTTCAGCAGACTTACTTCACCTTTAAGAAATGCTTCCTCCATCTTTTCTTATTCTTTGTATATAAAGTTGGATGTACTAAACATGAGAGTTGCCTTTCAGATTACTACTTTTTGTATTTAAAATTTGGAAATTTTAAAGATTAGAATTCAACAAATGGTAGCTTAATTTCTTTCAAGTTTTTTCCATGTTCTAGTTATACTTATGCAGTAACAGTTATTCTTATCATTTTGCCCTTATTTATACTAGGATATTTAATTGTGTATGTGGAAAAAGTCCATGGTGTCTCAAGTTCTTTATATAAGATAATGTAATATTTGCATAAAACCTGCCCATATCTCTTTGCATACTTTTTTAAGTCTTCTGTATATTATTTATACCTAATACAATGTAAATGTTTTTAAAGATTTATTTTTAATTTACATCTACTTGTGTCTCTGTGTATCTGTGTGAGTTTTGCAGTTTAGATTTTACATTTAAATCTGATTCAATCAGTACATTTAAATATAAAACAAAAATAATGATATTATTGGGTATTGGATAGTTTAGTAGGTGAAAGTACATGCTGCAAAGTTTGATCACCCACCAGATTCCACGTGGTGGAAGGAGAGCATCTGGTGCTGCAGATTGTTCTCTGACACACACACACTCGATCCCCAAACAAATTGAAGGGGGGGCATTTCAACAATGATATAGAGTATGTATATGTATATATATATGTACACACACACACAAATGAGCCTCAGTTCACATTACCTCTTATTTTATATTCAAAAGAACTCTGAACCAGATTCAAACATAGAACCCAAACTGTGGAGTTTTTTTTTAGAAGAAAACGTTTAGTATTTAAGTTTGAGGAACTAGTCTTAGATGTGATACCAAATACATAGTTCATTAATGTTTTTGTGTATATTTGTGGGGAAAAAAAAGTGTGATGGTGCACACCTTTAATACCAGCACTCTATGGACAGAGGCAGACAGATCTCTGGGATTAAGACTGTCTTGGTCTACATAGAGAGTTCTAGGCCAACTAGGATTACAACAGTGAGAACCTGTCTCACAAGAAGGAAAAGAAAAAAAAAAAAACAACCAAATTCCTGGCATGTTACTTTCTCACATTCCAGGACAATCAATTAATATTCCCAGGTATTCCAAGAATTTTCAAAATTACATTTTAAACATACTTCCAACAATCTTCAGACTATATGATTTAAATGGCTAAAATTCTTGTTTGAAGAGTAAAATACACTAAATTCAAGAGTACTTACAGAGAAGTACCTGCAGAAATATTCAATGGAAAACATAATTTAAGATTCATGTCTTCCAGTAATGCCATAACCCTTCAAATTGGCATGCTTGGTAGGATATCTCACTTCACTGAGCATCTCTTCAGCTTGCCTTTTGTAGTTTTTAGCATAATATTCTGATATGTTTTATTATATTTGTACATTTTATTTTTTTGTTTAGCTTTTATACATGGGGTTATATTTGAAACTTAACTCCATGTATTCTATGTGTACATCACATAATCTGTAGATATGGCTAGTTTTATTTCTTTCTTTATACACCCCACCATTCACCACTCACTCTTTCACTGAATTAATTGCTTTGTTCCTGATTTTTGGGTGAAAATGTTTAGACTGTAACTATTAAATTAATTAGGATGGGTAGCCATATAGACTGCGTTTCTAGATACCCTTAATCATGTTGAGAAAGGACCCTTTACTTTGTTTTTTTGTTTTGTTTTGAGAATTTTTATCATAAAAATGTAGTACATTTCAATCAGTGCTTTTCTGCATTGTTTGAAAAGCTTATGTGATTTTTTTCCTTACTCAGCTAATATGGTAAATGACATTGATCAGTTGTTACTATAAGCCTGTCTGCACTTCAGGAATGAAACACTTCTTGTACAGTTCTTTCAAGTATTGATGAATTTTTCTGTATGCCTTTCGTGTTTTGAGTAGAATGCTCATAAAATATGTGTTGCCCTGTATGCTTCCTGTGAGATTGTGTAGAAACAGTGCTAGTTGTCCCTTAAATAGTAGCCTCTTAAAAAGGCCATAGGGCACAGTCTCATTCTGAGATTCTTGGAAGCAGGATCATCATATCGTACTGAGGTAGAGGTTGATGTCTTCATTCTGGATGTTAACACTTTCCAAAGCTGAGCTCTGAATGATATTTTCCTCAGGGTATTAAAAGACAACAACAGAGATTCTCTATGACCAGGACAGCTGTAGTGATTTGTACAGTTGCTTTAAGAACAGTTCAGAGAGGACTGAAGGAGTGAAATCAGTTCTAATTTCCCACAGTCACCTGCCCGACCTCTGCTGGACCCAACAGGCATGGAAGGGCCATAGCACATCTGACCTCTGCCAGAGCCAACAGGCAAGGAAGACATTCCCCCAACCCCACCTCACCCCTGCCCAATCTCTGCGGGAGCCAGCACGAGCAGACCTGACTTCCCAGGTCACCAGGTGTGACCTGAACTCTGGCCCCAAATTCACTATAAGGAGCAACCATCTGAGACTTGCATCTGGAGGAGTAACCACTGGAGACACAGACCCAACTAAACCAATTGTAGGAAAAGATGTGTAGACAACAAGGTAAAAACACATTCAGCCATACAAAGAGTACCACCAAAAACTAGTGTGGCTCTACAATAGCAAGTCTTCAACACCCCAACACAGGTGAAGCAGAAGAAAATGACCTAAAAAGTAACTTTAGGAAAATGTTTGAGGCCCTTAAAGAGGAAATGAAAAATTCCCTAATAGAAGTGGAGGAAAAAACAAATAAAAATTTAGAAGAAATCAACAAATCTCTTAAAACCAAGAAAAAACAAACAGGTGAAAGAAACGATTCAAGACTTGAAACCCGAAAGAGACAACAAAGAAAATCGAATAAAGAAAAAAAAACAATAAAGAGGAACTTCTGGAAAGAAAATAAGAGTAAATGATCAGGAGCCACAAATACAATCATAAACAATAGAATACATGAAATGGAAGTCTCAGGCATTGAAGCTACGATAGAGGAAATAGATTTATCTGTCAAAGAAAATGTTAAGTCTAACAAAAGCTTAACAGAAACTATCCACAAATATGGAACACCATAAAAAGACCTAAGAATAATAGGAATAGAAGAAGTCCAGTTCAAAGGCACAGAAAATATATTCAACAAAATCATAGAAGAAAACTTTCCCGACCTAAAGAAGGATATGCCTATAAAGGTACAAGAAGCTTACAGAACACCAAATAGACTGGACCAAAAAGAGTCCCCTTGCCACATAATAATCAAAACACTAAACATACAGAGTAAAGAAATAATATTAAGAGCTACAAAGGAAAAAGGCCAAGTAACAAATAAAGGAAGACCTATTAGAATTACACTCTACTTCTCAATGAAAGCCAGAAGATCCAGGTCAAGCATTATGCAGACATTAAGAGACCATGGATGCCAGCCCAGACAACTATACCCAGCAAAATGTTTCAATCACCATAGACAGAGAAAACAATATGTTCCATGATAGAACCAGATTTAACCAATACCTAGTCACAAATCCAGCCCTACATTACAAGGAAAGTACTAGAAGGAGAGCTCCAACCTAATGAAACCAACTACCTCCATAAAAACACAGATGGTAGATGATCTCACAGCAGCAAATTTCCAAAGAAGGGAAAAACACACATAATAACATCATCACCAACCAAAACTAAAGTGACATGAACAAGCACTTACTGGTCATTAATATCCCTTAATGTAAATGGACTCTACTCACCTATAAAAAGATACAGGCTAACAGATTGGATACAAAAACAGAATCCTTCCTTTTGCTGCATACAAGAAACACACCTCAACCTCAAAAACAGACATCACCTCAGAGAAAGGGTTGAAAAAAAAATCTTTCAACCAAATGGACCCAAGAAACAGCACCCTACAGAACCTTCTCAAAAATTCACCACATACTCGGTAACAGAGCAAACTTCAACAGATACAAAACAAATTGGAATAACCCCATGAATCTTATCAGATCACCATGGCTTAAAGTTAGAGTTCAACACCAACACTAATTTCAGAAAGCTCACAAACTCATGGAAATTGAACACTGCTCACCTAAACCACCAGAGGGTCAATGAAGAAATAAAGACTTCTGAAAATTCAACTGCAATGACTGCACAATATATCCAAATTTATGGGACACAATGAAAGCAGTGTTAACAGGAAAGTTCATAGCTCTAAATGCCTACATAAAGAAGCTGGAAAAAAAATCCCACACTAGCAAGTTAACAAAACACCTGAAAGCTCTAGAATTAAAAGAAGCTAACTCACCCAGGAGGACTAGATGACATGAAATAATCAAATTGAGAGCAGAAATCAACAGCATAGAAACAAAGAAAGCAATACAAAGAATCAATCAGACAAAGAGTTGGTTCTTCAAGAAAATCAACAAAATATAAACCCTTATCCAAACTAACCAAAAGGCAGAGAGAGAAATTCAAATTAACAAAATCAGAAATGAAAAAGCAGATATAACAACAGACATGGAGGAAACCTAGAGAATCGTTAGGTCATACTATGAAAACCTGTACTCCACAGAATTGGAAAATTTAAAGGAAATTAAAGGTCAATTTTCTGGATAATAACCCCTTACCAAAATTGAATCAAGACCAGATAGGCAAATTAAATAGACTTATAAACCGCTAAGGAAATAGAAGCAATCATCAAAAGTCTCTCAACCAAAAATAAGTAAATAAAAAACAAAAAACAAGCAACAACAACCAGATGGTTTTAGTGCAGAATTCTAAAAGATTTTAAAAGAAAAACTAATACCAATAATCCTTAAATTGTTTTACACAATAGAAACAAAAGGAATATTGTCAAACTCCTTCTATGAGGCTACAGTTACCCTGATATCCAAACCACACAGACACTACTAAGAAAGAGAATACAGACCAATTTCACTCATGAACATTGATGCAGAAATATTCAATAAAATACTGGCAAACCAATTCCAGGAACACATCAAAAAAATCATCCACCATGACTAAGTAGGCTTCATCCTCGAGATGCAGGGATGGTTGAGCATATGAAAATCAGTCAAAGTGGCGGGCCGAGGCACGTGCCGGGCGGAGACCAGCGTGCAGACGCGGTGGAGACCGGCGGATGTGGGATAGTCCAAGCATGAAACAGTGAAGCCCACACTAAGAGCAGATCGCCCCACTACAATTAAATCAAGTAGGTTTCTTGGGGCCTAACCTGGAGATTGGGAGGCCTTTTATTGGCAAGATCCACTGGCCTGTCCCTGAAGACGCTCCTGGGTGGGGAAAGTGTTCTTGGCCCACGGCGGGCCACAGGAAACGGAGCAGGGCATTCCCAGACCTCCTTGACCCCTCAGTTAGTCTGTGAGGGCTGGTCCCCTCTGCTGGTGCTGCTCCTCCTCTGCTGCGACCTCTCTCTCCCTGGCCCATCCCAGCTTGTGCCCAGGGGGCCCTCTTCACTCTCCCTCCCTTACACGGGGCCGCGGGATCACCCAGTTTAGCCTGTTTGGGCTCTGGGTCAGGAGCTCGGGACAGAGGGCAGCGGGAGTTTCTCTGTTTTGGTGGCTGGCCCACAGAGTGGTAGGCCTTTTGTTGGCGAGATCCCTGGCGAACGGGGAGCCTGGCCCTGTTCCTGGAGACCCTTCTGAGTGTTGAGAAGGATCTTGGCCCGTGGTGGGAGACAGGAAACGGAGCGAGGGCATCTTGTAAGCGAGGCCCCTGGCCCAGCAGGGAAACCTGATCCTGCTTTAAAAGACCCATTAGATAGCATCGATAGGAGGAGATGGGCAGGCGCCAAGACAAGAATTCACCTAACAATCTGAAAAACAACATGAAAACACCAGAACCCAATGATCTTACATTAGAAGGACTTGAACACCCTAACACAGAAGAAGTGGAAAAAATTGACTTTATGAAAACAATAGAGTCCCTTAAACAACATGTAAAAAACGCCCTTATAGAAATGGATGAGAAGTATAACAAAAAGTTTGAAGAAATGAGTAAATATGTGAATGATACCCTGGGAAACCAAGAAAAAACGATCAAACAAGTAATGGAAACAGTTCAAGAATTGAAAACTGAAATGGAAGCAAGGAAGAAAACACAAACTGAGGACCAGCTGGATATGGAAAATCTGGGTCAACGAGCAGAGACTACAGAATCAAGCATAATCAATAGAATACAAGAGATAGAAGAAAGAATCTCAGATTCTGAGGATACCATAGAGAAAATAAATGCACCGATCAAAGAAAACAGCAAAGTCAACAAATTCTTATCACAAAACATTCAGGAATTATGGGACACAATAAAAAGACCAAACCTAAGAATAATAGGGATACAAAAAAGAGAAGAGTCACAACTCAAAGGCACAGAAAATATTTTTAACAAAATTATGGAAGAAAACTTTCCCAACCTAAAGAATGAAATTCCTTTGAATATTCAAGAAGCATACAGACTGGACCAAATAAAAACATCCCCTCGCCATATAATGATCAAAACACAAAATGTACAGATTAAAGAAAGAATATTAAGAGCTGCAAAGGAAAAAGGGCAAGTAACTTATAAAGGTAAACCGATCAGACTTACACCTGACTTCTCTACGGAAACCATGAAAGCCAGAAGGTCTTGGATAGAGGTACTGCAGAAACTAAGAGACCACGGATGCAAACCCAAACTACTATACCCAGCCAAGCTATCGTTCACTATCAATGGAGAAAACAAGACATTCCAGGATAAGAACAAATTTAAACAATACGTAGCCACAAATTCAGCCCTGCAGAAAGTAATAGAAGGAAAATCACAACCCAAGGAATTCAACATTGCTAACACTGCCTACAATGCCTCAGGCATCTAGTGACCCTTCACTATCACAACTCAAAGAAGGGAGACACACAAACTCTACTACCAAAAACAATAAGAATAACTGGAGCAAACAACCACTGGTCATTAATATCACTTAATATTAATGGTCTCAATTCACCTATAAAAAGGCACAGGCTAAGAGATTGGATACGAAAACAGGATCCAACATTCTGCTGTTTGCAAGAAACACATCTCAACCACAAAGACAGGCATCTACTTAGAGTAAAGGGTTGGGAAAAGGTTTTTCAAGCAAATGGTCCTAAAAAAAAAGCAGGTGTGGCCATACTAATTTCTAACAAAACGGACTTCAAACTAAAATCAATCAGAAGAGATCGAGATGGACACTTTATACTCATAACAGGAACAATTCATCAGGATGAAGTCTCAATCCTGAATATCTACGCTCCTAATATAAAATCACCCACGTATGTAAAAGAAATATTACTAGAACTTAAGGCAGACATTAAACCACACACACTAGTAGTAGGAGACTTCAACACACCTCTCTCACCAAGGGACAGGTCAATCAGACAGAAACCTAATAGAGAATTAAGAGAATTGTTGGAGGTAATGAAGCAAATGGACTTAACAGACATCTATAGAACACTCCACCCAAATAGGAAAGAATATACCTTCTTCTCTGCAGCTCATGGAACCTTCTTGAAAATTGACCACATACTCGGAAACAAAGGAAACCTCCACAGATACAAAAAATATCAGTGTCCACCTGTGTCTTATCAGATCACCACGGATTAAAGTTAGAAGGCAACAACAATGATACCCCCAGAAAGCTGACAAACTCATGGAAACTGAACAGTCAACTACTGAACCACACCTGGGTCAAGGAAGAAATTAAGAAAGAAATTAAAGTCTTCCTTGAATTTAATGAAAATAAAGAGACAACATACTCAAACCTATGGGACACGATGAAAGCAGTGCTAAGAGGAAAGTTCATAGCACTAAGTGCCCACTTAAAGAAAACGGAGAAAGCATACATTGGGGACTTAACAGCACACTGACAGCTCTAGAAAAAAAAGAAGCAGACGCGCCCAGGAGGAGTAGAAGACTGGAAATAACCAAACTGAGGGCAGAAATCAACAAAATAGAAACACAGAAAACAGTCCAAAGAATCAATGAAACAAAAAGTTGGTTCTTGGAGAAAATCAACAAGATCGACAAACCCCTATCCAAACTAATTAAACGACAGAGAACATGCAAATAAATAAGATCATAAATGAAAAGGGGGACATAACCACAGACACAGAGGAAATTCAGAGAATCATTAGGTCTTACTACAAAAGCCTGTATGCCACAAAACTGGAAAATGCAAAAGAAATGGACATTTTTGTAGATAAGTACCATATACCAAAGCTAAACCAAGAACAGGTGAACAATCTAAATAGACCTGTTAGTCGCGAAAAATTAGAAATTGTTATAAAAAATCTCCCTTCCAAAAAAAGCCCAGGACCAGATGGCTTCAATGCAGAATTCTACCAGAACTTCCAAGAAGAGCTAATACCTATACTCCTTAACGTATTTCACAATATAGAAACAGAAGAATCATTGCCTAATTCCTTTTATGAAGCTACAGTTACCCTGATACCAAAACCACACAAAGACCCAACCAAGAAAGAGAATTACAGGCCTATCTCACTCATGAACATCGACGCAAAAATTCTCAATAAAATACTGCCAAACCGAATCCAAGAACACATTAGAAAAATTATCCATTATGATCAAGTAGGCTTCATCCCAGAGATGCAGGGCTGGTTCAACATACGCAAATCTATCAATGTAATCCACCATATAAATAAACTGAAAGAAAAAAACCATATGATCATTTCATTAGATGCAGAAAAAGCATTCGACAAAATTCAACACCCCTTTATGATAAAAGTCTTGGAGAGATTAGGGATACAAGGGTCATACCTAAATATAATAAAAGCTATTTACAGCAAGCCAACAGTTAACATTAAATTAAACGGAGAAAAACTCAAAGCCATCCCACTAAGATCAGGAACACGACAAGGCTGTCCACTCTCTCCATATCTCTTCAATATAGTGCTGGAAGTTCTAGCAATAGCAGTAGGACAACATAAGGGGATCAAGGGGATTTGTATTGGAAAGGAAGAAGTTAAGCTTTCGTTATTTGCTGATGACATGATAGTATACATAAGGGACCCCAAAAATTCTACCAAAGAACTCCTACAGTAATTACCTTTAGTAATGTGGCAGGATACAAGATCAACTCCAAAAAATCAGTTGCCTTCCTATACACTAAGGATAAGGAAGCAGAGAGGGAAATCAGAGAAGCATCACCTTTCACGATAGCCACAAATAACATAAAATATCTTGGGGTAACTCTGACCAAGGAAGTGAAAGATCTATTTGACAAGAACTTTAAGTCTTTGAAGAAAGAAATTGAAGAGGACACCAGAAAATGGAAGGATTTCCCTTGCTCTTGGATTGGGAGGATCAACATAGTAAAAATGGCAATTCTACCAAAAGCAATCTATAGATTCAATGCAATCCCATAAAAATCCCATCAAAATTCTTCACAGATCTTGAGAAGACAATAATCAACTTTATATGGAAAAACAAAAAACCCAGGATAGCCAAAACAATCTTATACAATAAAGGACTGTCTGGAGGCATTACCATCCCTGACTTCAAACTCTATTACAGAGCTACAGTATTGAAAACAGCTTGGTATTGGCATAAAAACAGAGAAGTCGACCAATGGAATCGAATAGAAGACCCTGACTTTAACCCACAAACCTATGAACACCTGATTTTCGACAAAGGAACTAAAAGTATACAATGGAAAAAAGAGCATCTTCAACAAACTGTGCTGGCAAAACTGGATATCAATCTGTAGAAGAATGAAAATAGATCCATATCTATCACCATGCACAAAACTCAAGTCCAAATGGATTAAAGACCTCAATATCAGTCCGAACACACTGAACCTGATAGAAGAGAAACTGGGAAGTACTCTACAACACATGAGCACAGGAAACCGCTTCCTACATATAACCCCAGCAGCACAGACATGAAGGACATCATTGAATAAATGGGTCCTCCTGAGACTGAGAAGCCTCTGTAAAGCAAAGGACACTGTCACTAATACAAAAAGGGAACCCATTGACTGGGAGAAGATCTTCACCAATCCTGCAACTGACAAAGGTCTGATCTCCAAAATATATAAAGAACTCAAGAAATTAGACCGTAAAAGACTAATCAACCCAATTATAAAATGGGGCACTGAGCTGAACAGAGAACAGAAGAATTTCAAATGGCCAAAAAACACTTAAGGTCATGCTCAACTTCCTTAGCGATCAGGGAAATGCAAATTAAGACAACTTTAAGATACCATCTTACACCTGTCAAAATGGCTAAAATAAAAAGCACCAATGATAGCCTTTGCTGGAGAGATTGTGGAGAAAGGGGTACACTCATCCATTGCTGGTGGGAATGCAAACTTGTGCAACCACTTTGGACAGCAGTGTGGCGGTTCCTCAGGAAATTCGGGATCAACGTACCTCTGGACCCAGCAATACCTCTCTTGGGAATATACCCAAGAGATGTTTTATCATACAACAAAAGTATATGCTCAACTATGTTCATAGCAGCATTGTTTGTAATAGCCAGGACCTTGAAACAACCTAGATGCCCCTCAGTGGAAGAATGGATGAAGAAAGTATGGAATATATACATATTAGAGTACTACTCTGCAGTAATAAACAATGACTTCTTGAATTTTGCATACAAATGGATGGAAATAGAAAACATTATCCTGAGTGAGGTAAGCCAGACCCAAAAAGAGGAACATGGGATGTACTCACTCATATTTGGTTTCTAGCCATAAATAAAGGACATTGAGCCTAGAATTCATGATCCTAGAGAAGCTAAATAAGAAGGTGAACCCAAAGAAAAACATATAAGCATCCTCCATCAGGCGATGAAAGGAGACAGATACAAAGACCCACATTGGAGCACCGGACTGAAATCTCAAGGTCCAAATCAGGAGCAGAAGGAGAGAGAGCACGAGCAAGGAACTCAGGACTGTGAGGGGTGCATCCACACACTGAGTCAATGGGGATGTTCTATCGGGAACTCACCAAGGCCAGCTGGCCTGGGTCAGAAAAAGCATGGGATAAAACCGGACTCCCTGAACATAGCAGACAATGAGGACTACTGAGAACTCAAGAACAATGGCAATGGGTTTTTGATCCTACTGCACGTACTGGCTTTGTGGGAGCCTAGGCAGTTTGGATACTCCTCTTAATAGACCGGCATGGAGGTGGATGGTCTTTGGACTTCCCACAGGGCAGGGAACCCTGATTGCTCTTAGGACAGACGAGGGAGGGGGACTTGATTGGAGGAGGGGGAGGGAAATGGGAGGCGGTGGTGGGGAGGAGGCAGAAATATTAAATAAATAAATAAACAAATAAATAAATAAATAAATAGAAAATCAGTCAAAGTAATCCACCATGTAAACAAATTGAAAAAAAACCCACATGATCATTTCATTAGATGCTGAAAAAGCCTTTGACAAAATATAACATCCTTTCATGATAAAGGTCTTGGAGAGAGCAGGAATACAAGGAACATACCTAAACATAATAAAGGCAATATACAGCAAGCCAACAACCAACATCAAACTAAATGGAGAGAAACTCCCAGTGGTCCTACTGAAATCAGGAACAAGACAAGGTTGTCTACTCTCTCCATATCCAATATAGTACTTGAAGTTGTAGCTAGAGCAATAAGACGTCAAAAGGAGATCAAGGGGATACAAATCAGAAAAGAAGAAGTCAAACTCTCATTATTTTCTGATGATATGATAGTATATATAAATGACTACAAAAATTCTGCCATGGAACTCATACAACTCATAAACACCTTTAGTAATGTGGCAGGATACAAGATTAACTCAAAAAGATCAGTAGCTCTCATACAGGTGATAAATGGGCTAAGAATGAAATCAGATAATATAAAATATTATATTCACAAGAGCCACAGATAATATAAACTATCTTGGAAGTAACTCTAATCAAACAAGTAAAAGACCTGTATGACAAGAACTTTAAATCTTTGAAGAATGAAATTGAAAAAGACACCAGAAAATGGAAAGATTTCCCATGCTCTTGGGTAGGTAGAATTAGCTTAGTAAAAGTAGAGGCAGGTGGATCTCTGTGAGTTTGAGGCCAACCTGGTCTACAAGAGCTAGTTCCAGGAAAGACTCCAAAGCTACAGAGAAACCCTGTCTCGAAAAACCAAAAAAAGGGGGGGGGGCAATTTTACCAAAAGCAATCTACAGATTCATTGCAATGCCCATCAAAATTCTTCACAGACCTCAAAAAAAAAAAAAAAATGCTCCATATGAAAAAAAAAATCCCAGGATAGCCTAAACAATCCTGTACAATAAAGGAACTTCTGAAAGCATCACAATCCCTGACTTCAAACTCTAGTATGGAACTACAGTAATGAAAACAGCCTGGTATTGGCATAAAAACAGACAGGAGGACCAGTGGAACTGAATTGACCCTGATATCAATCCACACACCTATGTACACCTGATTTTTGACAAAGAGGCAAAAAATATAAAATGAAAAATAGAAAGGGTATTCAACAAATTGTGCTGGCTTAACTGGATATCAAATGTAAAAGAATGAAAATAGATCCATATTTATCACTAGGTATAAAACTCAAGTCTGAATGAATCAATGACCTCATCATAAAACCGACTACACTGAACCTCATAGAATATAAAGTGGGAAGTACACTTGAATGCATTTGCACAGGAGACCACTTCCTAAATATAACCCCAGTAACACTGACATTGAGAACAACAATTAATAAACAGGACCTCCTGAAACTGAGAAGCTCCTGTAAAGCAAAGACCACGGTCAACAAGAAAAAACGGTAGCCTACAGAATGGGAAAAGACCTTCACCAATCCCATATCAGATAAAGGACTGATCTCCAAAATATACAAAGAACTCAAGAAACTTGACATCAAAAGAACAAATAATCCAGTGAAAAAGATGGGGTACAAACTTAAACAGAGAACTTTCAACAAATGGGTGAAAGACACTTAAGGAAATGCTCAATGTCCTTAGCCATCAGAGAAATGCAAATCAAAACAACTCTGAGATTCCATCTTATACCAGCCAGAATGGCTAAGATCAAAACTACTGACGACAGCTTATGCTGAAGAGGATGTGGGATAAATACAACATTTTTTCCATTACTGGTGGGAGTCCAAGCTGGTGCAGCCACTTTGGAAGTCAGTATGGCAATTTCTCAGAAAATTAGCAAACAACCTTCCTCAAGACCCAGCAATACCACTGTTGGGTATATATCCAAAGGATGCTCAACCATGCCACAAGGACATGTGCTCAACTATGTTCATAGCAGCATTGTTTGTCATTGCCAGAACCTGGAAACAACCTAGATGCCCCTTAACTGAAGAATGGATCAAAAAAAAAAAAAAAAAAAAAAAAACCTGTACATTTACACAATGGAATACTACAGAGATGGGGGGAGGGATGACATCTTGGAATTTGCAAGCAAATAGATGGATCTAGGAAAAACCATATTGAGTAAGGTAACCCAAACCCAAAACGACAAATATAACATATACTCATAAGTACCTTCTACACATAAAGCAAAGCAAAAAAAAAAAAAAAAAACAACAACAACCTACTGTCCACAACACCAGACAACCTATACAACTAAGAGAACACTAAGAGAAACATACATGAATCTACAAAGAAAAGAGAAAAAAGCCAAGATCTCCTGAGTAAATTGGGAGTGTGAGGGTCACTGGAGAGGGTAGATAGTAATGGGGAGGGAGGGGAGCCGAGAAAAACAAAACAAAGACCAGAGGGCATCTTTGAATAAAAATTTAAAAATAGCTGCAGTGCTATTTCAATGGTCCCTTATATTGATTAATTAAACTCTTATATTTTGTACCTTTTGAAGACTAGAACCACTATATTTGTCAAATTATTGCACTTATGTGTAAATTGTTTTCAGTATTATTTTGATGTCTACAAGGTTCAGGTTGGTGGCCTCCGTTTTATTTCTCATTTAATTTTTTTTTTTTTTTTTTGTTAATCTTGGTTCATTGATCTTTTAAAAGAAACTACTTTGGGTCCTGTTGATTTTTGTTTTGGATGGCTGTATAGGAATATTTAAAAATTGTTCTCTTTCATTTCATTCCCGTTTGTTGTGGTTTCATTAGGCTTTTCTCTGTCCAAGTTCTTAAGGAGATTAGATTATTGATTTAAGGTATGTCTAATTTTTTTTGTTATACATACAGTTTTATAAATTTCCCTTATTAGTGGTGCTATATTTGTAACCCACAAATTTTGATCTATTGTATTTTCTGTTTTGCTTATTTCTGTGTATCTTTTGGGTTCCCTTAATATTTCTTTGTTAGTCCATGTGTACTTAGAAGTATGCTATTTACTTTCTTTGTGTTTGGAGATTTTTCTATTGTTAATTTGTAGTTTAGGTCTCCTGTTTTTAGAGAACATACTTTGTATAATTTCAGATCGTTAAGTATATTTTGTTTTGTGTTTCAAAGAAGCAGACAGATAACTGATTGTAAGGCCAGCCTGGTCTACAGAGAGAGAGTTCCAGAATAGCCATGACTGTACAGAGAAATCTCCATAATAACAACAACAACGACATCAGTACCATCATTCCAAATGTCTGTTTTTCCTTGCTTAATTTCCTATATTGGAATGTCTTTAAGGTGGAAATTGTATGGATTTTAAATCTTTTGAGTCATGGAATGCTTTGTTTTTGTTTTTTTTCTGTCTAATATGAATGTTAGTTTTTTGCGCATAGAATCCAGTGTTCTGAATAAATTTCAGAGCTTTAAAAGTACAATTTTATTGTCTTTTAATAGCTGTTATTGACAATATAGCGCTTGTTCTTTTATAGGGGATCTATTTTTTTTCCTCTACTTATGTAAAAATTGAAAATTCCAGAGAGTTAGGCACATCTCACATGCCTGTAATTCCAGCAGTTTGGAATGTTGAGGCTGGAGTTCCAGCCCAACCTGGGTATAATGTAAGACCCTGACATCTCCCTTTCCCATTAAAAAAAAAAGTTGGAGTCGTTGGGTTGAAATTGAAATAGAACAACCTTCACTATTGTTATTCTATAGTTTTTTTTTAAATAAAAGAAAAAAAATAATGACTGGAATGAAACAATCTTCTCCCTTGTTGTTCTTCTATAATATTTTTAGAAAGCACATTAGCTAGTAACATCCCACTTGTTGAGCTCATATTTCTCTACACTTTAAGTGTATATATTTTGGATTGGAATATGACTTTCTGAAATTTTTACCTATGAAATCTTCTATATATATGTGTGTGTGTGTGTCTTAATTTTCTTAATCTTGATTAAGAAAGCAATTTCAAAACTTGTAATTGTTTTCTGTCAATGTTTTAATTTAAAATCTATATTAACTTTACTTTTATTTTTTTTAATTTTTTTATTGTTTATTTATTTATTAAAGATTTCTGCCTTCTCCCCGCCACCACCTCCCATTTCCCTCCCCCTCCCCCATCAAGTCCCCCTCCCTCATCATCCCTAAGAGTAATCCGGGTTCCCTGCCCTGTGGGAAGTCCAAGGACCACCCACCTCCATCCAGGTCTAGTAAGGTGAGCATCCAAACTGCCTAGGCTCCCACAAAGCCAGTACGTGCAGTAGGATCAAAAACCCATTGCCATTGTTCTTGAGTTCTCAGTAATCCTCATTGTCCATTATGTTCAGGGAGTCCGGTTTTATCCCATGCTTTTTCAGACCCAGGCCAGCTGGCCTTGGTGAGTTCCCGATAGAACATCCCCATTGCCTCAGTGTGTGGGTGCACCCCTCGCAGTCCTGAGTTCCTTGCTCGTGCTCTGTCTCCTGCTCTTGATTTGGACCTTGAGATTTCAGTCCGGTGCTCCAAAGTGGGTCTTTGTCTCTGTCTCCTTTCATCGCCTAAATGTTTTTCTTTGGGTTCACCTTCTTAATTAGCTTCTCTAGGACCACACATAATAGGCTCAACGTCCCCTATTCATGGCTAGAAACCAAATATAAGTGAGTACATCCCATGTTCCTCTTTTTGGGTCTGGCTTACCTCACTCAGGATAGTGTTTTCTATTTCCGTCCATTTGCACGCAAAATTCAGGAAGTCATTGTTTTTTACTGCTGAGTAGTACTCTAATATTTATATATTCCATACTTTCTTCATCCATTCTTCCATTGAAGGGCATCTAGGTTGTTTCCAGGTTCTGGCTATTACAAACAATGCTGCTATGAACATAGTTGAGCATATACTTTTGTTGTATGATAGGGCATTTCTTGGGTATATTCCCAAGAGTGGTATTGCTGGGTCCAGGGGTAGGTGGATCCCGAAATTCCTGAGAAACCGCCACACTGTTTTCCAAAGTGGTTGCACAAGTTTGCATTCCCACCAGCAATGGGTGAGTGTACCCCTTTCTCCACAACCTCTCCAGCAAAGGCTATCATTGGTGTTTTTTATTTTAGCCATTCTGACAGGTGTAAGATGGTATCTTAAAGTTGTCTTGATTTGCATTTCCCTGATCGCTAGGGAAGTTGAGCATGACTTTAAATGTCTTTTGGCCATTCGAACTTCTTCTGTTAAGAATTCTCTGTTCAGCTCAGTGCCCCATTTTTTAATTGGGTTGATTAGCCCTTTACGGTCTACTTTCTTGAGTTCTCTATATATTTTGGAGATCAGACCTTTGTCTGTTGCGGAGTTGGTGAAGATCTTCTCCCAGTTAGTGGGTTCCCTTTTTGTCTTAGTGACAGTGTCCTTTGCTTTACAGAGGCTTCTCAGTCTCAGGAGGTCCCATTTATTCAATGATGCCCTTAATGTCTGTGCTGCTAAAGCTATACCATATCTTTCGCTATTCCTTTTATTTGGTGTTTATTGTCTTTTAAACCTAGATTTTGTATGGACAATTTATAATTGTTTTCTGTGAATGTCTTAAAATGCATATTAACTTTATTTTTTAAGCTATACTGTATCTTCCACAATTTGTTTTATTTATTGAGTTTTGTTTTTTAAACCTAGATCTTGTGTGGACAGTAATGACCGCACGTTTTCGATTGCCTTCTGGCAGAACCTACAATGTCCGAGCATCAGAGTTGGCCCGAGACAGACAGCATACAGAGGTGGTTTGCAACATTCTTCTTCTGGATAACACTGTGCAGGCTTTCAGAGTTAATGTGAGTATTTATTTTACTTTATTTTCTCCTCCTTCTTTCCTTAGTATCATCATCATCACCACCATTAGCTCTGGATATTAGTCTGAATTTAGATTTATTTGAAAACTAAAATCATTAAGTTATAGTACAGTTTGAACATTTTTATTTAAGAAAGTCTTATACAAGTTTATATCTGGTACACCTGCTCATTCAGACTAGATCTTTCAAAAAGTTCTAC
Organism: Chionomys nivalis; assembly: GCF_950005125.1. Classification (NCBI taxonomy): domain Eukaryota; kingdom Metazoa; phylum Chordata; class Mammalia; order Rodentia; family Cricetidae; genus Chionomys; species Chionomys nivalis. The sequence goes on from NC_080090.1 coordinate 99,580,805, forward strand.
ACAGCATAGTATCCTAGTTCATGAACAAATCAGTAGTATGTGGGTGATTTTATAATGTGCATGAGGGTACCTGAATATAATTTCTTAAATACCTTCCTAATATGTTTCACTAAAACCTTGTTTGTACTGTCTATGAATACAACTTTTGTTAAACAAATGTAACTAGTAAGACTGATATTACATAAGTATTGTCTGAAAAGCATTTGTCCAACAAGTATTTCTTCTTGTTATTAATATCTAGCTTCAGTTGTTCATTGTTACTTGAGTTTCACCTATGTGGTATGTTCGTATTAGTTCATTAATTTTCATTGTTGTTTGCTAGTCTTTTGTATGAGCATACCATAGTGTATCCATTTTCCTATTTCTGTTTAGTTATTCTATTTGTTTTTCTTTGTGTTCGGATTATTTCCACTATGGGCTCTTAAGTTCTAATTCGTGTCTTAGGAATATGTCCAAGGATACACATACCTTTTTTTATTTTAAAAGCTTCAAATCTGTAGTTGGAATGGAATGGAGAAGAGCGTACTGAATACATAGCTCCCTTTGTTCAGACTGAACTGATGTTAACATTTACTTTCTCTTTTCTTTCTCAACTCCCTGAAAAGTAAGTGGTAGACACACCAATAAGTATTTAGCATCTTGAGAGTCTTCTAAATTTATACAGTCCTATTGTGTAATTTAGTGTTCTTCTATATATGATATTCTTTAACAAATAGTCCATGTTCCTATCAAAGTCATGGCAATGACAAGGGATCTATTTTCTGATGTATTGTGCCTATCTATACTTTGAAATCTGTGATTTAAAATATTTATATTTACCAAATACAAACAACCTTTATTTTACTTGTGTTCGTGTATAATGTGTATGGGGGTTAATGGGAACATATCTGCCACAGTATGAATGTGGAGGTCAGATTGTTATGATCTGGCCTAGTTTGTCACCTGGTTACACTGTCCCTTTAAGAGACCAGCCCCGCCCTCTTCCAACCCCTCCCTTTCTTCCTAGTGAAGTGCATATCTTGCCTCCCCCAGCCTGTGATCTCCGTCTTGCCATCCCTCTCTGGAAGAGGTAACTTCTGCTGTCTCTCCCTCTCTCCTCCTCCTCTTTTCTCTCTGTTTCCTCCCCCCCCCCCTTTTAACTGAAGAAACTATATCCCAAGCTCACTCTGAATGGCATGCCTATCTGTCTCTGTCTCTTACCTGCAGCAGCTCCTCCTGGGACCCAGCTACCCCCTGGAGAATGGTGCCATTTTATTTCAACAGAATACAGAAGACAGTTTTTTTTTCTATCACTTTAGCATGGGTTTTGCGGGTCAAACCCAGATTATTAGGCTTGCAAGGCAAGTGCCTTTGTCCACTGTATCATCTTTTCAGTCCTGTTTACTAGTTTTTTAAGCTTAAATTTTCCGTGTATTACTTATTATTTAGCAGGATCACTAATTTGCCTTTCAAAAAATCCTCAATTCTATTTCACATTTGAAAACAAGTTGCAAAACAGTAAAAATCTCATTACTTATGAGATTATTTAACCTCATGCTTTCTAAAATGTTAAATTTTAAGTTTCTTGTTTTCTACTATTAATAGATGAAGAGTAGGTTTCAAAGCAGAAATAAAAAGTAAAGAGAATTTCCCTTCATAAAAAATTTCTGATTAATATAAATTATGTATCAGACAATTGAAAAAAAATTTTTTGCCTGTTATGGACTCAAGAAGATTATTTTGGAGGTATAAGTTTAATAAGTCTTATTTTAAGTTAATATAAGAATTTTTTTTAATTAAAGGGACTATTTACTTAGAACTATACTACAATCGTATTTTCATGTTTGTTTATTTATGTTTTATTGTGGATTGAACATGCAATTCAAACATTCTGCCAATGGACTCTGTTCCCAGACTGTTTCTATTTTTCATTTTGGGATATACTTTCACAAAGTTGTGCTGATTTGGCCTTGAACTTGCTTGCTCTGTAGTTCACCCAAGCCTTGAACTTGTCAGCCTTCCTGCCTTTACTTCCTGAGTTGGTAGTTGTCTTAAGATTTTTATTGCTGTGAAGAGACATGGCAACTCTTACAAAGAAAAAACATTTAATTTGGGTGGCTGGCTTACAGTTCAGAGGTTTCATCCATTATCATCCTGTGAGGACATGGTGATGTGCAGGCTAACTTGATGCTGCTGAAGGAGCTGAGAGTCCTACATCTTGATCTCTAAGCAACAGGAAGTGAATTGTTTGTCAAACTGATCACAGCTTAAACAAATAAGACATTAAAGCCCACCCCCACAGTGACACTTCCTCCAACAAGGCCACACCTACTCTGACAAAGCCATACCTCCTCTTAGTGTCACTCCCTACGAGCTTATAAGGGCCAATTATATCCGGACTACTGCAATGGTCTTACAGGTCTCTATCACCAGTCTGGTTAGTAGCCATATTTTCTAAAGAGAAATTTGGGAGTTTCTTTCTATTAGGGTACTTACAGAGACAGAATTCTCCCCCCCCACCCTGTGTGCATTTTTACAACACTTAATTCATTAAATATTAAATAGAATTTATTAAGTGATAACTATTGCTTTTCTCAACTTACTACATGAATTCCCTTAAAAAGTTTTTTTGTGTGTGAGCACGCAGGAGATCTCAGAAGGCTTTTAGCCTGAAATGGAGTCAGGCTGGTTCATCAGCTTATTTAAGAAAACATTTTTGTTTAGTCTCCCTCAAATTGATTTTTGACAGTGAGTGTCTGCCTTGAGAAATTTATTGAATACAAAACTTTTAAAAGTTTAAAATCAAGCTGGGTGTGGTGGTGAATGCCTTTATTTTTTTGTGTGTATTTTATCCTTTTTTTTCTTTTTTTTAAATTTTATTTATTTATTAAAGATTTCTGCCTCCTCCCCGCCACCGCCTCCCATTTCCCTCCCCCTCCCCCGATCAAAATCCCCCTCCCTCTTCAGCCCAAAGAGCAATCAAGGTTCCCTGCCCTGTGCGAAGACCAAGGACCACCCACCTCCATCCAGGTCTAGTAAGGTGAGCATCCAAACTGCCTAGGCTCCCACAAAGCCAGTACGTGCAGTAGGATCAAAACCCAGTGCCATTGTTCTTGAGTTCTCAGTAGTCCTCATTGTCTGCTATGTTCAGTGAGTCCAGTTTTATCCCATGCTTTTTCAGACCCGGGCCAGCTGGCCTTGGTGAGTTTTGGAATATATGAGAAATTGAACTTTGTATTATATGATAGAACTTAACAGTAATTCTTTTAATTTGGAATGCCCTTTTTTCTAAACTTAATTGTATATTAAGCATGAGAAAACTATTAGAAAGATTTATAGTGTGAACAGGTGACCCAGTTCTGCCTATCGCGTTTTCATTGGGCAAGTGTAGTTTTTGGGTCTCATATCATTTTTGAAATATATTAATTAGTAATTAAAAGTGACATTTAGGCCGGGCGGTGGTGGCGCACGCCTTTAATCCCAGCACTCGGGAGGCAGAGGCAGGCGGATCTCTGTGAGTTTGAGACCAGCCTGGTCTACAAGAGCTAGTTCCAGGACAGGCTCCAAAAAAACCCACAGAGAAACCCTGTCTCGCAAAACCAAAAATAAATAAATAAATAAATAAATAAATAAATAAATAAATAAATAAAAGTGACATTTACTTCTACTGAAAAAAATCTAGTTAGTCATCCTATCCACGTTGGCCCACTTTTGTGTCCATGTTTGAAGTTTTTTTTCTTTCATCTTTTTGTCTTTCTTTTTTGCCTGCCTCCCTCCCTCCATCTCTTCTTCTCTTCTCCCTCCCTCCTTTTTTCTTTTCTTTTTCTTTTTCTTTTCTTTTCTTTTTTTTTTTTTTTTTAAGATTTTAGAGACCTGGTTTCTTTGTGTAGCTCTGGCTATCCTGGAAATCTGGAAATTAGTCTGTAGACCAGTCTGACTTTAAAATCAAGAGATCCACTTGCCCCTTCCTCCCAAATACTGGGATTAAAGGCATGTGCCACCACACCTGTCTTTCTTTTCTTTTTTCTTTTTCCCTCCCTCTCTCCCTCCCTCCCTCTGTTTCTCCGTCCTTCCTCTCTCTCTTTTCTCCCTTCCCTTCCCTTTCCCTTTCCCTTTCCCATCCCCCTTCCCCTTTCCTTCCCCCTTCCCCTTTCCTTCCCCCTTCCCCTTCCCCCTTCCTTCCCCATTCCCCCTTTTTCCCCCTTTTTCCCCCTTCCCCCTTCTTCCCACTTCCCCCTTCCCCCTTCTTCCCCCTTCCCCCTTCCCTTCTTTTTCTCCTCCTTCTTTTTCAGACAGTCCTGTTATGTAGTGCTAGTTGGTTTGGTACTGACTATATAGCTCAGAATGGTCTTGAAGTAATTATAGTCCTTCCTCCTTCAAGACTCGTTTATGCTATGAATATAGGAGTACACCATAACTTGTATTTGCGTGTGTGTGTGTGAGTCGTGGGAACTGTATGGGTGATTGTGCTTGCCTATACACGTGCATATAGAGGCCAGTGTTCAACTTTGTATATTTTTTATCTGTAGTTCTCTATTATATTTTATTTACTTTTGAACTAAAGTCTTTCACTGGATCTAGAACTTGCTATTTCAGTCTAACCTGGCTGACACCAAGCCTCTGGGATCTGCTTACCTCCTTTCCCTACTCCAATATGAGGATTACAGGGGGCATGCCACAATACCAATCCTTGAGGTGGTGGCTAGGGATTCAGACTCAGGTTCTTTTGCTTGCGTAGCAAGTACTTTACTCTCTGATCATCTTCCCGGCTCTCTATCCATCTATCTATCTATCTATCTATCTATCTATCTATCTATCTATCTATCTATCTATCTATCTATAGATATATAGATATATAGATATATAGATATATATTTTATTTTATTTTTTTTTTCAATTTTTTTTATTTATTTATTATGTATACAATATTCTGTCTGTGTATGTCTGCAGGCCAGAAGAGGGCGCCAGACATCATTACAGATGGTTGTGAGCCACCATGTGGTTGCTGGGAATTGAACTCAGGACCTTTGGAAGAGCAGGCAATGCTCTTAACCACTGAGCCATCTCTCCAGCCCCCTATATATTTTATTTTTATGTGATAATGTAAGCTTCTTTGAGACTACAACACAATCCTCAATAATGTCCATCTACTTTCTTTGGGTCTATTCCAACTTTATTCTTACTCTGAGCATAGGCTGTTTGGGTTCTCAACTTGTGCCTCAGATTTACATCAAAATCTCTTGCCTCTGATTGAACCTGTAGTCCTCTTTCTTCTGAGAATCGTGCAGCCTCCAAATCTCTTCTCCTAGAACACAGATGAGGACACTGCAGAATTGTTAAGTAGATATTTGTGGCTTTTTCTTCTTTGACTCTTTCTTGTCTAATAACCTACACAATTCAACTACTTTAATAGCTCCAATTATACTTTTCATATTCTCATCCTAGCCAAGAGTGTTTGTTACTCTCTTTTTGGTTAGTATTTTCTTATACCATTGTTTAGAAAATACCCATGAGAACAAAGACAATGTAGAACTTGGTTCGTCTGTTTCTTTTTCCTCCAAGGATCATAGGTTGTCTGTTGTCTCTTTAAAAAAAAATAAACCACAAACACACAGAGACATATTACATACCCCAAACATATATCTAGCTTTTGTAGGTATTTGTGGCAGGACAATATTTCAATACCAGCTACTCTGTCTAGCCAAAAATCAAAGTCTTGATTGTTTTAAAATATAAGATTATGTCACTGTATGATAATAAATTTTTACTTGAAACATTTAATATATTCATGTGTTCACAGATACCGTCTTCATTTGATTAAGATAGATAATTGAGTGAAGTAACTTCTGTCTCACTGATATATACACATATCTTATAAAATCAAAATGGTCTGAAATACACCGATCAAGGGAGTAAAATGATACTTGATTTTCAAAGATGGAACCCTGAGCATCTGGACCATTGATGAATTTGGTATTTTTGATTTCGACTAAGCAGTCATTTACAGGATTTGAGATATAACTTAACTTTAGTTGAGCTAGGTTTAGCTTTTGTTAGAAAAATGTTTTTCTGTGGCATATCAGTTGGTAACTGAATTGTGTTGTTTTGTTTATGAAGCCACCATCTTAAAACATTTCATCAGTATTTTATCCTATATTCTTTGTTTCTCTACTATAGTCACATTTTGTTTGAAAAACTTGATTGTTTAAGTGCAGTACCTTGTGACTTACTCTGTAGTCTTTGTGTCTATGAGTGAGTGTGCATATGTATGCATGTGTGTGTACGTTTGTGTATATATGCATGTGGAGGCTAGAGATCATTCTTTAGTCCACCATGTTTAATACAGAATCTGTCACTGGGACTTGGTTATAGCTCTGAAGTTTGAGTGTCAGCAGTGTTCATTTCTTAGGATTCGCAGCTCTCAGCAGGTAGTGTTAAACAGCTTTCCCAGCTTCTTTTGGCAAATCTTGCAGCTTTTCTAGCAACTCTTTGCTCTGGGCAGCTCAATGCAGCACTTCAGCTGCCCTCTGACTGCTAGGCATTTTCTGTAATAGCAGCCCTGGTGTTAGCTGCCCATTTTTTTTTATTTATTTAAACTTTTTTTTATTGATTTTTATTGAACTTTACATTTTTCTCTGCTTTCCTCCCTGCCTCTTCTCTCCCCCCTTCAATCCTCTCCCAAGGTCCCCATGCTCCCAATTTACTCAGGAGATCTTGTCTTTTTCTACTTCCTATGTAGATTAGATCTATGTAAGTCTTAGTGTCCTCATTGTTTAAGTTCTCTGTGATTATGGTTTGTAGGCTGGTTGTCTTTGCTTTATGTTTAAAAACCACTTATGAGTGAGTACATGTGATAATTGTCTTTCTGGGTTTTGGTTACCTTACTCAAAATAATGTTTTCTAGCTCCATCCATTTTCCTGCAAAATTCAAGATGTCATTATTTTTTTCTGCTGTGTAGTACTCCATTGTGTAAATGTACCACATTTTCTTATCCATTCTTCAGTTGAGGGGCATTTAGGTTGTTTCCAGGTTCTGGCAATGACAAACAATGCTGCTATGAACATAGTTGAGCACATGTCCTTGTGGCCCGATTGAGCATCCTTTGGATATATACTAAAAAGTGGTATTACTAGGTCTTGAGGAAGGTTGTTTCCTAATTTTCTGAGAAATCGCCACACTGATGTCCATAGGGGTTGTACCAGCTTGCAGTACAGCTTCCCACCAGCAATGCAGGAGTGTTCCCTTTTCACCACAACTTCTCCAGCACAAGTTGTCATCAGTGTTTTTGATCTTGGCCATTCTTACAGGTGTAAGATGGAATCTCAGAGCTGTTTTGATTTGCATTTCTCTGATGACTAAGGATGTTGAACATTTCCTTAAGTCTCTTTCAGCCATTTTAAATTCCTTTGTTGAGAATTCTCTGTTTAGGTCTGTACTCCTTTTTTTAAATTGGATTATGTGTTCTTTAGGTGACCAATTTCTTGAGTTCTTTGTATATTTTGGAGATCAGTCCTCTGTCTGATGTGGGGTTACCGAAGATCTTTTCCCATTCTGTAAGCTGTCGTTTTGTCTTGTTGACCGTGTCCTTTGCTTTACAGAAGCTTCTCAGTTTCAGGAGGTCCCATTTATTAATTGTTTCTCTCTGTGTCTGTGCTGCTGGGGTTATATTTAGGAAGTGGTTCCCTGTGCCAATGCATTCAACTGTATTTCCCACTTTCTGTTCTATAAGGTTCAGTGTGGTTGGCTTTATGTTGAGGTCTTTGATCCATTTGAACTTGAGTTTTGTGCATGGTGATAGGTATGGGTCTATTTTCATTCTTCTACATGTTGAAATCCTGCTATACCAGCACCACTTGTTAAATATGCTTTCTTTTTTCCATTTGATATTTTTTGCTTCTTTGTCAAAAATCAGGTGTTCAAAGATTGATATCTGGGTCTTCTGTTCAGTTCCATTGGTCTTCCTATCTGTTCTTATGCCAATAATAGGCTGTTTTCAGTACTGCAGTTTGAAGTCAGGAATTGTGATGTCTCCAGAAGTTCTTTTATTGTACAGGATTGTTTTGGCTGTCCTGGGTTTTTGCTTTTCCATATGAAGTTGAGCATTGTTCCTTTGAGATCGATGAAGAATTTTGCTGGGATTTTGCTGGGCATTGCATTGAATCTGTGTTAGTTGCTCTTACTGCAGCCAGTTTAGTGTTTTCTGCCTGCAGTAGAAAACATGATAAGTATGAATTCATCTGAGTGAGGCTTTATCAGGGCCTATGCTAAAGTGCAGTTGGCAATGCTAGGATGGATGTCTCTATATGACCCAATGAGAATAAGAGGTAGGCTGCATATATAGGAAAGGGGGGGACAGGCCCACAATTTTGCGTTCCTCTTTCTACTGTCTGCAGTTTTTACACTGTCATGCTACTTGCAGGTGTACTGTTGCTAGTTGTCATGGGTTGGAGAGATTCTCCTTCTGACCAGAGTGGGAATATCTGAAGTGGTGACTTCATGGCCCAGCCAAATCTTTTCTATATTGATGGCAACTAGATTATGCAGCAGATAAAGAGAAGTCCTCTGGGATGGTTGTGGGACATTCAAAGCTGTAGTAACAGATGTGAAGTCTCCTGGAATTGTCATTGTGTATGTTGATTAGCAGGAGCTGTCAACAGCTTGGCCAAACCATTTAAAGTAATGACAGCTCCTATGATTTCTGTGGAAGCTGTAGACTGAAATTACAACAGCTTACTTTCATGAGATTTCAGAAGTTGTGGCAGTGACTGTCATAGCCCCACTTGGGTGGAGCTCCTAGGAGATGTAAGGAGTGGCTATCAACTTACCCTATTTTTATATTACCTGCAGCAGTTGTATCCCAGGGTAGGATGAACTGGCTGGTTTTTTGTGTCATCTTGACACAGGGTAGAGTCATCAGAGAGGAAGGAGCCTCAGTTGAGGAAATGCCTTCATGAGATCCAGCTGTAAGGCATTTTCTCAATTAGTGATGAGTGGGGAAGGGTCCAGTTCATTGTAAGTGTTGCTGTCCCTGGGCTGGTGGTTCTGGGTTTGTAAGAAAGCAGGCTAAGCAAGCCAGTAAGCAACTCCCTTCCATCAGCTCCTGACTCTGGAATCCTGCCTTGAGTTCCTGTCCTGATTTCTTTCAATGATGAACAGCAGTGCAAACAAACAAACCCTTTCCTCTCCAACTTGCCTTTTGGTTATGGTGTTTTGTTGCAGCAATAGAAACCCTAACTAAGACAAGTTGGTACTTGCACAGAGGGGGTATTGCTGTGACAGATCTGACCATGTTTTCGGGAGGACTGTGGAGGGACGCGACTAGAAGAGCCACTCAGTGTTAAGAGCTCTGTGGCATGTTCTGTGGGAACTTGGAGGGCAGTGTAGAGGACAGAGGCCTGGCTTGTGAAATTTCAGAGGGAAGTTTAAAGACTCTGTCAGGGCCATTTGCTATTTTGATTTAAGATCCTGTGGTTCTGGTTAGCTGGGGCTGAAGAATCGGCTGTGATTAACAAGATACCAGAACTACAGAAGTGAAACCTCTGTATTATGGGACAATTGATGCTGGCTGGCTGGAGCTAAGAAATTAGCAGTGATTGGGAAGAAACTGACTTAACTGAGGTGAAATCTTCTGCCAAGTGTTTCCTGAGAGCACAGAGAAGCTATGTTCCAGAGGTGGCCAAAGTTGTAGTTCATGCTGGCAATGTTTAAGAGTTAACCAGGTGGTACTGGTTTTGAAGGTGTGAAGTGGTCATGGAGAGCAGATGAGATTTGGCTTTGTGAGAAGCCAGGAGGGGCCATTAATGAAGGCAGTTGAAGGCCCAGGACTGAAGGGGTCATGCAAAGAAGTTGAGGCTTAGCACCATGAAGAGAGTCTATGAAAGGCTATTCTTTAAAGTGCAGCCCAGTTGCAGCAGAAGACCACAGAGTTTTGGAGTTGCCAGTACCATGGCATGACCCAACCAACAGCAGTAGCAGTGGAGTGGAGCCAGCCCCGGAGCTTAGAAGACAAACTGTGTGCTGCAGAGGGCAGAACTGGAGAAGTGACCGAAGATCTTTGCAGGCGTTCAGAAGATTGTGAGTGAATCTCAGATTATTGGACATTGAGCTATTTATAATGTTGGCATTTGGTTTTGCTTGGTTCAGATTGTGATAGTGCCCTGGTTCTTCATTCTTGAAGAAAGTATGTAATTTAGTATTGATTATTAAAGGAACCCACAGATGAAAGACTTGAACTTCTTTTTTAAAAGAGATTGGATATTTTAAAGACTGAAATTTTGGTGTGTTTGAATTTGTAAAGACTGTGGGACTTTGAAAAGTATGACTTCTTTAATTTGAGATATTGGGGATGAATAACAAAAGAAAGGCTGTGGCTTAATAGTGATGTGTTTGTATGGGGGTAGCAGCCCAGTGGCCAAGTGTAAAGGAAGGACTCTATTCTTGCCACTCTCCTCCCTCCTGCCAACCCCAATAGCTTCAGCTTTTTAAATGAAGATAAGAACATTCTAAAAATAACAATGCAAAGAATTTACTTGAATGCAAAGAATTCTTTTGTATCACCCACAGAAAACAAAAACTGATTAGAGGACCAAGACTCAGTATTCTAAAATTAGCTTTTCTTTCTAGTAAATGTAATTCGTCCAGCATATATTCTCTAGCTAATCCCCCTATAAATGAAAAGTGCCTTATTGGGGAAGATCAGCTGCTCTTGATATAGCTCACTTCCAAATGTTGAAACAATGCTGGAATTTGTTTTGTATATTTATATGCATTGTATGTACATATATTACTTTTAAAATATTTGTTCTCTCACACACAAACACATACACACAAATATATCCATGCAGAGTTCTTACCTGGTAACTCTTTTTTCCTCCTCATTGGCAATTTGTTATAGTATTATACTTTCCTTTTAAATATTGTTCTTTGTACCGTTTTCTTACTTTGTTTTTCATTATTCCTTTAAAGTCTACATATAATTCAAAATTTTATTTTATGTGAGTGTTTTTATCTGCGTTTATATTTCTGTACCATATGCATATCTGGTGCCTTTTGAGGCTAGAAGAGGGCTCTTAACTGTAGAGCTATCTTTCCCATCCCCTAAATTTTAACATATTAATTTACTTAATTTTCATAAAAGAAGGCAACAGCTGCTATACATGAAGCGTTAGTAATAGTATTATGACATTTTTTTCTCAGTGTGCAAGCATTTCCTTTTTATTTATGATAAACATCAGCTGATAACTTTTGATTGCTTCTTTTTGCAACTTAAAAAAATTCCCATATATAAATAGAGATCTGGAAGTAGATAGACACTTTACATTGAATAACTTAATTTTAGAACCACATAAGCTTATATCTTGGATTCATTATAATTTTTCTTTTTATAGTACTAGGTATCAAACTATGTTTCATTTATGCTAAGCAAGAACTATGTCACTAAGCAGTACCACCACCATACTATTATGTATTTTATATGTCACCTAAAATTGTTTTTAGATTTTTAAATTTTATTTCATGTATATGGGTATTTTGTTATGTATGTATATTTTCCAAACTTATGCGTGTTGCCTGTGGAGTTCAGAAGTGTTCATTGAATGCCCTATAAGTAGAGTTAGGGATGGTTGTTAGCCACCATGTGAATGCTAGGAACTGAGCCCAGATCTTCTGTAAGAGTAACAACTGTTCTTAATCACTAAGCGACTTTCTAGTTCCAATGTCACTTATTTTTATTATTGAATAATTCTTTTGTTTATTTCATTTTCTTTTGAGAAGTAAAAAACTGCAGGATGTCCATTCTGAGGCTTTGTCAGGATAAGGTAGCTCAGATCCATAAGGTTCATGAAAACCAGCTTGTTTTTACTTCTATTAGCTGTAGACTCTTCTCTGTAGAACATGTTTCCGCTGTAGCCATTTTGTCAGTGTTTGTACTTACTCAGTTACAGTGCTCCTGAACTTGTTTTGAGAAAGGGTTTGTCTGTGGCTTTGGAGCCTGTCCTGGAACTCGCTCTGTAGTCCAGGCTGGCCTGGAACTCACAGAGATCAGCCTGTCTCTGTTTTCCAAGTGCTGTGATTAAAGGTGTGTGCCACCACTGCCCAGCTTCCTGGAGAGTTTTCAAAAGTGTTACTAAATTTGACACATTGAACTCCAGCAAAGCCCACGCTTTCCCCCCACTTTTCCTTTTTTTTTTTTTTTTTTAAAAAAAATTACGTTTATTTAGTTGTTTTGTAGTGGGAGCACACATATCTGGAGGTCAGAATATTAATATCTACTTTAACCATGTGGATCCTGGTGATGGAATTTAGACCATCAGGCTTGATAGTAACTGCCTTTCTTTGCTGATTCATTGAGCCAGCCCCATTCTATTTTTTTTCAAAATTTCCAGTAGCTTTCTTTGA